>NW_027362761.1:516976089-518266089 GCF_046119375.1 Phyllobates terribilis
ACAACTGAATCCCTGAAATTCAGGATTGTGCTGTCTGAAATGAGACATCTGAAAGCAGAGCAAATGGAGCCTAAAGATTCAGACTTTAGCCTCGGTTTGCCTTTCTTCAAATCATTGGCTATGTCAAGGCCCATCTGAATGCCATTTTTCAGGGATTTAGATAGAAGCCTGGAAAGAGGAGATGAATGCATTGCAAAATTCAGTGTGAATAGGCCCTTATATCTGGAGTCTTGATATTGATGCCACATGCATTTGACTTGTTTTTAACTTAAAAAAAAATACACACACACAAATTATACACACACACACACACTATACATACACACACACTATACATACACACACATTATACACACTATACATACACACACTATACATACACACACACTATACATACACACACACACACATTATACACACACACACACTATACATACACACACATTATACATTATACACACACACACACTATACATACACACACACAGATGTGTGTGTGGGCAGGTGTGTGTGTGGGCAGGTGTGTGTGTGTGTGATGTCTGTCTGTTTGTGTGTGTGTGTGTGGGCAGATGTCATTGTGTGATGTCTGTTTGTATGTATTTTTGTGTTTCAAATGTGTTTATGCGTGTCTGTATATGTTTGTGTGTGTGTATGACTGCATGCGGCCTCCTGCTGAGTATAGTTGGCGCCGTGCGGCCTCCTGATGTCTCTGGGGGGGGCGCCGTGCGGCCTCCCGCTGTGTATAGATGGCTACGTGCGGCCCCCCGCTGTGTATAGATGGCTATGTGCGCCCCCCCGCTGTGTATAGATGGCTACGTGCGGCCCCCCGCTGTGTGTAGACGGCGCCGTGCGGCCCTCCGCTGTGTATAGATGGATACGTGCGCCCCCCGCTGTGTATAGATGGCTACGTGCGGCCCCCCGCTGAGTATAGATGTCGCCGTGTGGCCTCCTGCTGTGTATAGATGGCTACCTGCGGTCTCCCGCTGAGTATAGATAGCGCTGTGCGGCCTCCTGCTGTCTCTGGGGGGAGCGCCGTGCGGCATCTATACTCAGCAGGAGGCCGCACGTAGCCATCTATACACGTATACTCAGCAGGAGGCCGCACGTAGCCATCTATACGGTGCCATCTATACACAGCGGGAGGCTGCACGGCGCCATCTATACACAGCGGGAGGCCGCACGACGCCATCTATACACAGCGGGAGGCCGCACGGCGCCATCTATACACAGCGGGAATCTCAGTGCTTTGCAACAGCAGTCAATAAATTCTGCTTGACTAATTCTGAGCACCATAAAGTCTGGTTCGCTTCTAACCTGCTGTCTTCATTTTCAGCTTGCTGAATTCTATCTCATTTACTGTCATTCGAGACGATGCCTTTGCTGGTCTCTTTCACCTTGAATACCTGTAAGTGCTCCACTTAATGTCATATTTTTGATTCTGTTCTTCTTCATCTTTTGGCATGTGCAATTGTATGAGCAAGTATTCATATGAATTTATGACCTACTTAAACCTTGGAGGACCTTAAATTTTATTCAATCAAATTTTTTTCCAGTTTCAGGCTGTGTGCCCACGTAGCGTTTTTCAAGCGTATATGCTGCGGAATTTCCGCAGCGTAAACGCTTGAAAAACGCATGTAGATCCGCACCCTATGGTCCCCAATGGCATTCCGCAATGTCAATGCCCATGCTGCGGATTTTTCCGCAGCGTATATGCTGCAGTCAAAAATCCGCAGCATGTTCATTAATTTTGCGGAAGCGCTGCGGAATCAATGTGCGGATGGTACCCAAGTCTGGAGGAGAGGAGACTCTCCTCCAGACCTGGGTACCAAAGAACCTGTAAAAAAAAGAATAAAATAAAGTTTATACTTATCTTCTGATGTTTTCCCTCCGTCGCGCTGTTGTCTGAAGGACCTGCCACGTCATTGAGTCATGTGACCCACCACATGACTCAATGACGTCACCGCAGGTCCTGCACACAACAGCGTGAGCCGCTCAAGACTCCGGACGGGGCAGAGAATGCATCAGAAGGTGAGTATAAAGTTTATTTTTTTATTTTTTACCATTCTGAACAAGTTGTCAAGCACTTTTCCAAGTGATGCTTGGAGAAGTGCTTGATAACCCGCATGCGGAAATGCATGCAAAGACGCCTCACAAACGCTTCTACCTGGCGGGAAAACCGCATGTAATATCCGCATGCGATTTTCCCGCCAGGGAGAAGCGTAAAAAATATGCTTCAGGTCCGCAACGTGGGCACATAGCCTAAAACTATAGGACATATATGTGCCTTGGTCCTCAAAGGGTTTTTAAAGGGGCTGCAAACATAAATACGAAAAAAATAATTCAATTAGTGCTTTTTGTGTTCATTTAATTTTTATTTGAAGTCCATTTTTTTATATACCTTGAAATTAAGCCCTACCCCATGGAATGAAGCCCTACCTACATGACATCTGAGAGCTACATGGATCCCGCTTGTGAGGTGCCTGTCCGTCACTACTATTCAGTTTTAGGGTCCACTCACTAAGCCATATATTCTCTCATGCAAGAGAATAGGGCCAATTATGCTAATGACACTCGGCTCAAACTCTGTCAGAGCTTCAACTGAGTGTGATCCGATTCTCTCGCAGCACAGATATGGAGAAGATGGAGAACTTAATTTCTCCATCTTCTCCATAGTCTCTGTGAGTGTTCATCGGACTGCACTTGGATGACATCCGAGTGCAGTCCAATATTTTACGTGCACCCGTAGACTTGTATGGGTGCACATGGTCCGAATATCGAATGAGATTATTTTCTCATGCCAATAATCGCAGATCTGCACTGTCCCATAGTATAACATAGGGCCGAGTCCTATCTGATAAAACATCACATAGCATTCGGCTGTGTTATACGACAGTGTGAGCGAGCCCTTAGAGTCAATGAATATTTACATGCAGATGATGATATTACTCTCCAAGTGTATATTTTTTTAGGCGAGTCCATAGTAAATGCTTTGCCTTTTTGACATGTGATCAACTAAAGAACAAGAAAGATTTAGGACCTCCCCTATAGAGAAACGGAAAATAGTTTGGAGGACTTGCATGTCCTTTTTTATTTATTATGAGAAAATCATAAAAGATCCCGTTTTTTAACCATGCTGTGACTTTCTGCTGAGGGAGAGGGAGAGAGCTGCCCTATTCAGAGTCTGTAATAAGACCTGCTGACAAAAGTGTTGAAGATACAGTCTAATGTGAATTAACAATGAAAAAAAGTTAATTTCACAAATGGTTTGTATTTTTTTTAATACAAACTTTTTTGTCTTTACAGCTCCTTTAAAGGGAATCTGTCATCAGGTTTTTGCCACCTAATCTGAGAGCAGCATAATGTAGGGTTAGAGGCACTGATTCCAGTAATGTGTCACTTACTGGGCTGCTTAGTGTTGTTTTGATAAAATAATTGATTTGTCAGAAGGTAATTGACTAGTAAGTTCTGTAGGACCCCACCCCCATCACTGATCAGTAGATTTCTGTGTACACTGAGCATGGGCAGAAAGCTGCCAATCAGTTGTGTGGGCGGGGCTATACAGAGCGCAGCATTCAGAGAGCTGCTAGATCTGCAGCAGATAAAATGGTGATTTTCTCAAAATGACAACAAGAAGCTGAAAAAGTGACACATCGCTGGAATCAGGGTATCTGCCCCTATATTGTGCTGCTCTCAGATGGGGCAGCACAATTAATATTGTGCCAAATTAATTTCCCGTGAACTATCACATGATCTATCACAGGGTATCATGTGACATGTCACGTGATAAATCAGGTGTGGGGGGGGGGGGGGCCCGCGCCTTCTAAACTGCCTGGGGCCCTTGCTACTCTTAATCCACCCCTGGGTGTATATAGGAGTAGTGACGCGCCCCCTGGGCCAGTGTTGTTAGGGATACCCGGAGCCGGATCAGATGGGGGTTGTAGTCTCCGAGTGGCTGTGACCCAGTCCGTGCCCAGGGTGTCAAGCTCAGTGTGTGGCAGTCCTACAGATGTTATTAGAGTTCTTTGTGTCGACTACGCCACCCGTTGATTTGCGGTCAATACGGCCGCCGCTGCAGCAGGGTCCACTGAGGCTGATGATGTGAGTGCAGCTTAGGTAGTATAACCCCCAACGGGAGGGGTATAGCCTCAGGGGGTCAGCCGTGGAGGATGGTGGTTGTGAAGGTGCAGCAAGGAGACTCAGAGGCATAAAATGCAGTTCCAGGGTTTTACTTACTGGTGTTGCTCGGGTCACT
Source organism: Phyllobates terribilis (assembly GCF_046119375.1). Taxonomy (NCBI): domain Eukaryota; kingdom Metazoa; phylum Chordata; class Amphibia; order Anura; family Dendrobatidae; genus Phyllobates; species Phyllobates terribilis. Next base: position 516,980,342 of record NW_027362761.1, read on the forward strand.
GTGTACAGCAGTGACCCCCCAAGCCGTGCTGCGTCCACCAGGTCCTGGACTCGGTCAACTCCCAGGCAACTCCGGAGTGTGGTCCTGAGCTCCTTTCTGTCTCTCCCTTCTTCTGGCCGTTCCCACCAGGGATCCACCTAAGTCCGGCTCCCTCGGGCCTCTTGTTGGTCAAGCCTCCTCTGGGCTCCCTGACCCTATTCTTGGTCTGCCTTCCGGGTGGATTTAGTGGGTGATCGTGGCAGATCCTGCCCACGACCTCCGGTTCCTAGCTAAGGTGTGCTGTAGCCTCTGCCAGCTTGGGATCCGGTACCCTGTTGCCGACCCTTCACCCTATTAGCTCTCTTATGGGCTCTTGGGGTCCCCTCTGCGCCTCTGGGTCTCTCTCTCTTCTCCTCTGCTCTGCCTCTCAGGTTACACTCTGACAGACTGACTGACTGACGTCTCACAGACTGACTGACGTCTCACAGACTGACCCTGATCTAAGATGGTGCCCACCTTATATACTCCCTCTATGTGTGAGCTCAGGTGACCAGCACCCAATGAGCTCCTAGCTTTACCCAGGCTGCTCCCCCTATCTGCCCCTACACTACTGGGATGTTCCACCCCCCTCCCACTCCAGCCAGGAACAGACACTGTCGTACCTGCACATTTCTCTAGTGGGAGTACCATCGGTCTGTTCCCCGGAAATGGGATGTGTGTAGTGCATGCAGCCTACTAGCTCAGTTCCACACTCCATCCTTACCCGGGAGTGGAATATCACCCCTCTGGGTTGAGGTGCAATACCCCTGTAGCAGCCGAATCCTCAGGGTGCTACATTCCCCCCTGGTAAATCACAGCACGTCCTCGGGCTGTAAAATATAAACATCCAAAACATACAATTTTTTCATAAACATAAACATAGAAAACATCATATATATATATCAGCAATAAACTTTTCATATAAATAACATTCTTGTTTCTGGTTCCTCCGGTCACGGTGCAACTTGTGACCGGGTAAAGTGCGACAGTCTCTTGAAGAAAATGGTTTTCCCATAAAACCAGTAGGGGGCGCTTTAGGAAGCGCAACTATATACAAGGGAAATATGGCCGCTCTCAGTCCTCGGCCAGGTATTAGGAAAGGAATGACCGCTCTCAGTCCTCGGTCAGTGGGAATAGGGACACACGGGTTTCAGTTCAATTGGCTGGTCCCAACGGGGACTATATTTTAACTAGAACAGTTCTTATACCCTGACGGGTAACTATGTACAGTCTCTTTACCGTACTTTAACGACGGCGTCCTCCTGCTCCTTCTTTAGATTCTTCAGACCCGTCCGGGTCCTCTTGCTCCTCCTCACACCGCAGCTCCTCCTCCGTCAGGCGATGCACATGGAGGGCGTAGGGTCCTTTGGCACAATTGTGCCGGGTGAAGGTGACCTCGTCCCCTACATACAGGTCACGACCTCTGTGTCCCTCCGGCAGATGTCTTTCTACGTCTCTGCGAGTCACAAAGACGTCGCCGGGGGTATGATGGTCTCTAATGAAGCCCCACCCATGCTGCATGTTGAATTTTATCACAGTCCCGGTGGAAGGGGGACCATGTGCTGCACGGGGATTCCTCCTGGTCCGGCTCTTCTGCTCCGCGCTTCTTATCTGCATCTGCTGTTCCCGGACCCGTCTCTCTCTCCGCTCCCTCTCGAAGACTTCGAGCTGCTGGCGGCAGCACTCTGCACGCTCCGCTGCGGCCGCCCGAGTCTCCTGAGTGAACCCCATGAGGTTTTCTCCAGTGGGGTCCCACTCGAACTGTGCCTCCTCCAGCGGGGGCGAGGTCCTCTTTGCGGGCTTCGGAACCGGAATCAGGGGTTCATCTAGGGGTCTCTCTTTCCGGAGTCGGGGATGGTGAAACTCCGGTGGCCATATAAAGGGCTGCCCATCCGGGCACGTATGCTGAGCGAACAGGTCTTCACCCAGGTGCGGCACTCTAGATGTTGAGGGCGCGTTGATGGTAGCGGCGCCCGGGTCGACCAGGCCTTGCGACCAGGCTTGGGGCACCCTAAAGGCAAAGGGCACCGTAAGAACGGCGGCGCCCGTGGTTACTCGGCCCTGCGGCCAGGCCGGTGGCTCCGCGGAGGTAGGGGGCGCTGTTGGAATTGCGGCGCCCGGGGGTACTAGGCCTTGCGACCAGGCCGGTGGTATTTCCTGCTTGGCCACGCTCGAGGTCGAGGCGTGTGACGTCACAGGGGTCGCGGCCGCGGTTTCCGGTTGAGGCCTAGTCGGCGGCGGTGACGATGCAGCGACGGGCACGGCAGGGGGAACTTCGGGCTCTGCGACGGGGAGCTGGGGCAGGCACGCGGTTTCCCGGCTCGGGGTAGAGACGTCCCCTTTACCTGCCTCCGTCCATTCAGCTCCCTTCTCGGCGCCGTCTCCTGCCTTCATTCCTCCTGCGCCATCCTCAGAGGCGGTCTGTCTCCTCGTCTCAGGTGGCGTGCTCCGCTGACGGGTCTCGGTCTGCTGGGCCATCTCTCGGCTCCACTCCGCCAACGTCTCTCGCTGCACCCGGGCCATCCTCCGTGCGAGGCCCTCCAGCGCGGTCTGTGCACACTTCCGGTCTCGGGGGAGCTGTGCTAGGATCTCCAGCAGGCCTTCTGGAGTGGCGACCTGCAACAGGCTCCTGACCACTGGGTCGGTGCTGCCTGACTCTCCCTCCATCTCCGGGTACGCTCTCTCTGGACTCTCCTCCAGACGTCTCATCTCCGGGTGCGCTCTCTCCAGACTGCTCCAGGCGACACCCATCTTTGTTCTCTTCTTCTGTCTCCGCCCACATTGAGGGTGGTCCCGGGGCAACTTTGTGATTGTCAGTTCCAGGGGCAGTTCTCTTACGCTGATGGACACTTCCAGCATCACAGTCTCTGTTGGTGGGCGCGGTTTCCGCTTTTGGCGCCATTCTTCGACCTGGCCCACGATGGGAGGTGGCCTTTTGCCACCCTCTGGCACGCCCATAATGGCGTCCGCTCTTCCAAGGCGGGAAATCTTTGGAAATGGCGGGAATCGTCTCCCAGTGGCGGGAAACTCCATGGATGGTGGGAAAAAGCTGCAAATGGCGGACAACCGGCGGGAAACGACCTGTGATGGGGTCCGTTGGCGGGGACCCTCCGGAACCGGCGGGAGACTTCTTTTTGAGGTAACGGTGAACTTTTCTTCAGGCACGCAGTACCCGGTTGTTGCGGGCACGTTATCCTGCCGACTACGCCAAAGTTGACGCGCCCCCTGGGCCAGTGTTGTTAGGGATACCCGGAGCCGGATCAGATGGGGGTTGTAGTCTCCGAGTGGCTGTGACCCGGTCCGTGCCCAGGGTGTCAAGCTCAGTGTGTGGCAGTCCTACAGATGTTATTAGAGTTCTTTGTGTCGACTACGCCACCCGTTGATTTGCGGTCAATACGGCCGCCGCTGCAGCAGGGTCCACTGAGGCTGATGATGTGAGTGCAGCTTAGGTAGTATAACCCCCAACGGGAGGGGTATAGCCTCAGGGGGTCAGCCGTGGAGGATGGTGGTTGTGAAGGTGCAGCAAGGAGACTCAGAGGCATAAAATGCAGTTCCAGGGTTTTACTTACTGGTGTTGCTCGGGTCACTGTGTACAGCAGTGACCCCCCCAAGCCGTGCTGCGTCCACCAGGTCCTGGACTCGGTCAACTCCCAGGCAACTCCGGAGTGTGGTCCTGAGCTCCTTTCTGTCTCTCCCTTCTTCTGGCCGTTCCCACCAGGGATCCACCTAAGTCCGGCTCCCTCGGGCCTCTTGTTGGTCAAGCCTCCTCTGGGCTCCCTGACCCTATTCTTGGTCTGCCTTCCGGGTGGATTTAGTGGGTGATCGTGGCAGATCCTGTCCACGACCTCCGGTTCCTGGCTAAGGTGTGCTGTAGCCTCTGCCAGCTTGGGATCCGGTACCCTGTTGCCGACCCTTCACCCTATTAGCTCTCTTATGGGCTCTTGGGGTCCCCTCTGCGCCCCTGGGTCTCTCTCTCTTCTCCTCTGCTCTGCCTCTCAGGTTACACTCTGACAGACTGACTGACTGACGTCTCACAGACTGACTGACGTCTCACAGACTGACCCTGATCTAAGATGATGCCCACCTTATATACTCCCTCTATGTGTGAGCTCAGGTGACCAGCACCCAATGAGCTCCTAGCTTTACCCAGGCTGCTCCCCCTATCTGCCCCTACACTACTGGGATGTTCCACCCCCCTCCCACTCCAGCCAGGAACAAACACTGTCGTACCTGCACATTTCTCTAGTGGGAGTACCATCGGTCTGTTCCCCGGAAATGGGATGTGTGTAGTGCATGCAGCCTACTAGCTCAGTTCCACACTCCATCCTTACCCGGGAGTGGAATATCACACCTCTGGGTTGAGGTGCAATACCCCTGTAGCAGCCGAATCCTCAGGGTGCTACAGTAGGACTGTGCTTTATTCTCAAATGTTACCCTGCAGCTAGGTGTATGGGTAGTTTAGGTGTTTGAATAGCATGCAGTTAGTTTTAGTTTGGGTTGGATTAAATACTTGTGCAGTGACAAAATAATGTTCTATTTCCTGCATAATATACTACCTCTCCATATTACACATGACAACGGGTATCTGCGAGTCATAGGGCTATCACTACCCCTTTACTATAACCTTTCCCATCCCCCTTTTCCAAATAAACAAACCACACACTTGTGTGTGTTAATTGGATTAAATTGGCCACAGCAGCCGTTTATTAACATATAGATACAAACATTATAAACCTCATCCTAGAGGGGTGGTCCTCGAAGCCCTAAACTTTTTAACCCAGAAACCAATTGTGTCTTTGCCTCAGGCGAGATTGTGTATTACCTTCAGCCACTAAGTACCAGCTTGGAGGCTCCAATTCAAACAGCCTGGCCAATGAACTATGCCCCAAACCACGGGCCCTCCGATCCCTTTCCTTGGGGTCAATCACCCGTGACCACTGAATACCATAAAGGGGGGTCCAAAACTTCCTGAGGCCCCCCCCACAGATCCGCCATTAACCAAGATCACCAACTTCGAGAACCCCCCATGCCAGCTGCCATTGACGCGCCCAGGGGATGGGAACGAATACTGGGCACCCGGGCCTTGCTGTTAGTTTTGGGGGATGTCGCGGTGGCCGGCTCCCGAGCCCGTACCCTGGGGTCACTCTTAAAAGCTAGGAATAATGGGGGAAAGGTATATGGGAAAGGGGAAATTGTTCGTGACGCCACCCATGGTGTCTGGTGAGGATCACCAGCGCTGCTACAGTCCTCTGAGACCGGTGATCAGGCAGCTTAGTTGGTGCGGTTCCCCACAGGGGCCTCAGAGCAGCATAGGAGAAGGGATGCAGGACAGAGGGGACCCAGCCAGGTCAGGAGAAGAATAGGCACACTCACAACAGTTCACTTCAGTACCTTTACTGGTGGTGTTTCAGGCACGATCCAGGGCACTGTAGGGTGAAGGGTGCATTTCAGGACTCTCCCCAGTGAGCGGGTGTGGGGCCTCCTGTTTCTTGCCTTTTCCTGATAAGTTTATGACCTGCCTGGAGCTAGGCCTAACTTGGTCTCTGTCTTGCACCGGCTGACCTGGTGGTAGGGCCTTCTGATGGAGATCACACTCCCCGGTCTCTTGGGCCTCCGTGACTCCTGACCCTAATCATATCATGTTTATGGGATGATGGCAACCTAAAATGGTTGCCAAATCCCAAATAGCCGTTCCTTATAAACCACACTCCTCCCCTACACATGACCCTGCCCCCAAAACACCCTCTCCTGCAGCCTCCTCCAACAAAATTAACCCTAACTTCCCAGCCCAAAGGAGAGTTAAACCCTTCCTCAGCAAGCCCTCCCCCCATTTTTCCGCACTAACACTGTCATGCCGGCCTCCCTCTGAGGCCAGGGGCTGAGTACGGCCTTTCTGACTTGCTGTAGGCCTTGGCAATCAACAAAAAACATCAGAGGCATGAAAAGGAAATCGTGAAGCATTCAGATAAATACCCATATCAGACAATGGGCAGGAAGAGGGTCAAAATGACCCACCAGAAAACTATTGAATGCTTTTGGTGGGCCCAGGCTTTGATCCATTTATGTACTCATTCCTACAGTAAATCTCTCAATCCCATACATATCAGTATTATAAATAGTAGTGGATGCAAAAGGACTACAGAAACTACGTGGCCAACGTATGTAAACATCTGAGCTTAAAGGGAATCTGTCATGTCACCAAATGCTATTAATTTGCAGATATGGGGTTAAGCTCACTGAAAGTCCAATTACCAGGAGAAAATCAACTTTATATTCAAATATTTTTTTATTAAATTTTCAAGTAGAATGAAAAAAAAAGAAAAAATATATAGATTTCATACAAACAGTACATATATAGTGAAATAGAGGTATACAAGTAAACAAGGTGAATACCGTCGTAAACCTGAAATTATTCGGTTGGTGATATGATTCATAGCTTTAGATACGTAAGCTATATCTTATCGGTGCATTTTATAGACGGGTAACTTGGTTGATTCGTTCATAACATAAGTTGCCGAGGTATACAAAGATAACTATTTATATATTTGGAAGTACACAGAAATGTTTCAGGAAAACAAGGGGGAAGGGAAAATCGGATGGTGATATTAAGACACGATATGGCCGCTATGACTATCCAGTAAGTTAGATACAATTAAATGAATGAGGATGATGAGTCGAGTTAGATTGAGAAGACTAATATAGTCTTAAACAGCGCTAAGGTCTCTACGGTGAATGTTTTGGAATCATAATAGAGTTCCAATCATCACATTTTCTGAAGTATTTTTTTAAAAGATTGTTTCTAAGGGCGTATGTATATTCATACGTGTTGTGGCATGCTAATTTTTCTATAGTTTTTTCCCCAGTTGGGGGAAAAGGGTCTTTCCAAAGGGCGGCAATATTGCTTTTTGCTGTAAGGAGTATATGAGTGATGATAGGTGTAACGGGTCTGGGAGGCGGAACCTCTGAGCTACTATACAAGGGGGCGGTCCCTGTAAGGGAGCGGGTGGCGACCAGGCAGGCAGTCACAGCAGGTGACCGGGACAGTCTCTAGAAGAACGGGCAGGAGGTCACGGCAAGTGACCGGGGCAGTCTCTGGATGAACGGGCAGATGGTCACGGCAAGTGGCCGGGGCAGTCTCTGGGTGAACGGGCAGATGGTCACGGCAAGTGACCGGGGCAGTCTCTGGGTGAACGGGCAGATGGTCACGGCAAGTGACCGGGGCAGTCTCTGGGTAAAGGGTTGGTACGACCTGTGGCGGCTGATGGTAGACGTGAGCTCCCAGGTGAGCAGGCGAGAGTCTCTGGATAAACGGGTGGTCACAGCATGTGACGGCGGAGCCTCCAGGAAGACCAACAGACAGGCGGCAGATGAGCGCTCCCAGGTGAGTGGGCAGAAGTCTCTGGAAAGGCAGGTGGTCACAGCACGTGACGGCAGAGCCTCCAGGTAGGCTAGCAGGCAGGTAGCAGATGAGCGCTCCCAGGTGAGCGGGCAGGAGTCACTGGACAGGCAGGTGGTCACAGCACGTGACGGCAGAGCCTCCAGGTAGGCTAGCAGGCAGGTAGCAGATGTGCGCTCCCAGGTGAGCGGGCAAGCTGGTCCATAGACAGACTGACAAGAGTTGGAAGGCAGACCGTCGGACCTCAGGCAAGCAGGCAGGTAGTTGATGTGCGCTCCCAGGTGAGCGGGCAAGCTGGTCCTTAGACAGACTGACAGGAGTAGTAAGGCAGACCGTCGGACCTCAGGCTAGCAGGCAGGTAGCAGAATATCAGGCAGGAATAAGACAGCAAGCTGGCAGGAATCTGGCAGGTATCTGGCAGGTAACTGGCAACGGGACCTGAGGGCTGAAGCAGAGTAGTGAACAGTGCAACAACATTGCTAGGGCACCTCCATTTTGGAGGAGGTGCCTTATATATGGTGAAGTCCTCCGGCCATTGGCCGGGGACTCCTTAGGACGGCGCGCGGCCCCTTTAAGAGGGAGGGAGAGCGCGCGCGCCCTAAGCACAGTGGCCGGGAAGGAGCACGCGCTGCCAGCAGAGCGGGAGGAGGACGCCGGGCACGGAGCAGAGAGGTGAGGGGAACAGCGTCCCTGCCTAGCAGAGGGCAGGGACGCCGGCGCTACAGTACCCCCCCCCTTTAGGCCCCCCCTTTTTTAGGCCAGACAGAAATTTAGCAAGGATGAGCCGGGCATGGATGTTCTCCCGGGGCTCCCTCGTTCTCTCCTCAGGACCAAACCCCTTCCAATCTACTAGAAAAAAGGTCTTTCCTCTTACCCTTTTGGTGGCAAGAATGTTCTCTACCTCAAACTCGTCCTCAGCAGGAGGCGTACCTGTAGACTTGGAAAAAGAGTTAAGTACCACAGGTTTGAGGAGAGATACATGGAAGGAGTTAGGGATCCGTAAATTGGCCGGGAGTTTCAATTTATAGGCCACCGGGTTGATCTGACTGATGACCTCCAGAGGACCGATGAACCGAGGCCCTAACTTGTAAGAAGGTATCTTGAGTCGGACATATTTAGATGAGAGCCAGACTTTATCTCCAGGACGAAATTGCGGAGGATCCAGGCGTTTTTTGTCAGCGTGTCTTTTCATCCGTTCGGACGACTGAAGGAGTGCGGATCGGGTACTCTCCCAAATGGAGGAAAATTTGCTAACGAGAGATTCCGCAGCCGGGTTGTCCACAGAGGTGGAGACAGGAAAAGGAATCTGAGGATGCTGACCGAAGACTACAAAAAACGGGGATTTGGAGGAGGATTCGCTCTCGTGATTGTTATAAGAGAACTCGGCCCATGGTAGGAGATCCACCCAGTCTGAATGATGGGCATTAACGAAGTGCCGGAGGTAACTGGTCAGGTTCTGATTGATCCGCTCCACTTGACCATTGGACTGTGGGTGGTAAGCGGAAGAGAAGTCCAGGGTGACGTCTAGCAGTTTACAAGTGGCTCTCCAGAAGCGTGAGGTGAACTGTACCCCACGATCCGACACGATGTGGAGGGGCAGGCCATGAAGACGAAAGATGTGACGAATAAAGTCTTTAGCTAGCTCGGGTGCAGACGGGAGGCCTGGCAGGGGAACGAAATGAGCCATCTTGGAGAAGCGGTCAGCGACCACCCAAATGACCGTACAACCGGCAGAGACTGGGAGGTCAGTTATAAAGTCCATTGCTATATGCTGCCAGGGGGCAGCAGGTACAGAAAGCGGAAGGAGGCGACCGGCTGGCAGATGTCTCGGAACCTTGTTGCGGGCGCAGGACACACAGGCAGAAACAAAGTCTATTACGTCCTTGTGCAGGGTAGGCCACCAGTAGTGCCGGGTAATAAGCTGGAGGGTCTTTTTCTGACCGGCGTGGCCAGCCAGTTTAGACGAGTGACCCCAGTGAAGGATCTTCTCCCGATCAGGTACTGATACGAACGTCTTTCCGGGAGGGAGACGATTTAGACTCACGGGAGCCACCTGCATTACTCTGGCGGGATCGATGATGTGTTTCGGATCTTCCTCGAGATCAGACACCAGAAAGGATCGAGACAAGGCGTCCGCCTTGACGTTTTTGTCAGCCGGGCGAAAATGAAGAACAAAATCAAAGCGAGCAAAAAACAAGGACCACCGGGCTTGGCGCGGGTTAAGTCTCTGGGCATGCTGGAGGTAAGCCAAGTTCTTGTGGTCAGTGTAAATTATTACCGGGTGAAGAGCCCCCTCGAGCAGGTAACGCCACTCCTTCAATGCCAGTTTGATGGCCAATAACTCTCGGTCTCCTATGGAATAATTGCGCTCTGAGGAGGAGAAGAGTTTAGAGAAGAAGCCGCAAGTTACCATCCTCCCGGAAGATGATTTTTGAGTAAGTACCGCTCCGGCTCCAGAGGAGGAGGCGTCAACTTCCAGGAAGAACTGCTTGTTGCCGTCCGGGCGATGCAGCACCGGGGCGGAAGAGAAGGCCTGTTTTAAGGAAAGAAAGGCCTCCTCTGCTTCGGGCGGCCACTCTTTGGGATTAGTACCCTTACGGGTGAGCGCGGAAATTGGGGCAGTCCGGGAAGAGAAGTGCGGTATGAAGAGGCGGTAGTAGTTGGCGAAGCCCAGGAACCGCTGAATGGCCTTCAACCCCTCCGGTCGAGGCCATTTCTCGATGGCAGACAGTTTCTCTGGATCCATTCGTAGGCCGGTCTGAGAAATAATGTAGCCCAAAAACGGAAGCGAGGTCTGCTCAAAGAGGCACTTCTCGTATTTAGCGAAGAGGTGATTCTGCCTGAGCCTGAGCAGGACCTGACGAACGTCCCTCCGGTGAGTCTGGAGATCCGGAGAGAAGACCAAGATGTCGTCCAGGTACACCACTACGCAGGAGTAGAGAAGGTCCCGGAAGATGTCATTGACCAACTCTTGAAAGACGGCAGGAGCGTTACAGAGACCAAAGGGCATTACCAGATATTCATAGTGGCCGTCCCAGGTGTTGAATGCCGTCTTCCATTCATCCCCCTGACGGATACGAACCAGGTTGTACGCCCCACGGAGGTCCAGTTTGGTGAAGATTCTAGCCCCCCTCAGACGATCAAATAACTCCGGAATGAGCGGAAGGGGGTACTTATTCTTCACCGTGATCTGGTTAAGGCCTCTATAGTCTATACAGGGACGGAGAGAGCCGTCCTTCTTTTTGACGAAAAAGAAGCCTGCTCCCGCCGGGGAGGTAGATTTCTGGATGAATCCCCTGGCCAGATTCTCCTCAATATATTCGGACATCGACCGGGTCTCAGCAGCGGATAATGGATAAATACGCCCACGGGGAGGAGTAGTACCAGGTAACAGGTCGATAGGGCAGTCGTATGGTCTATGAGGGGGTAGTGTCCCTGCCTCCTTTTTATTAAAGACATCAGCATAAGACCAATAAGGAATCGGAAGTCCAGGTAGATTAGCTGGGGTAGGAGAAGGACGGACGGGATGGATGGGAACCAGACAGGTCTTATGGCAGTCCTGTCCCCAGCGAAGGACTTCTCCGGTCTGCCAGTCAAGCACGGGTGCATGTCTCTGGAGCCAAGGTAGACCTAGCAAGAGGGCGTGAGAGAGTCCAGGCAGAACATGAAAGGAGATACTCTCAGAATGCAGCATTCCCACCTGCAGAGTAATGGATTCGGTGATGAGTTGGATGGGGCATGGTAAGAGACCCCCATCCACGGCAGCAACAGACAAGGGTACAGCCAGAGGTTTGGTGGGGATGCGGTATTTCTCTACCAGGGACTGTGAAATAAGATTCCCGGCTGCTCCAGAGTCAAGTTGGGCTAGTTCGAAATAACGGTTCTCCCCGCAGACGATTGAGACTGACAGCAGCAAAGATGGAGAGGATTTATTCTTGTCTAGGTCGACCTCTCTGAGCGAACCTAGACACAGGCGTTTCCCGACCTCTCCGGGCAGGCACGGATCCGGTGCTCCTTACTGCCACAGTAGAAGCAGCTCCCCACGGCACGGCGTAAGTCCTGACGGGTTTTGACCATCTTGGTCTGGTCGACCTGCATAGGCTCAGGAGAGTGTACCAGGGGAGAGACGGATTTCTGAAAAGTAGGAGCTAGACGTGGAAACCTCCTCTCACGGGTGACCTCTTTGGCACGCTCCTGGAACCGTAGGTCAATCCGGGTGGCAAGAGTTATTAAGTCATCGAGAGTGGTAGGAATATCCCGACCGGCAAGTTCATCTTTAATACGGCCGGACAGACCCTCCCAGAAGACGGATACCAGAGCGTCGTTATCCCAGGCCAGCTCCGAGGCAAGGGTACGGAACCGTATGGCATATTGGCCCACGGTGAGACTTCCCTGACGGAGGCGTAGCAGTGATGATGCGGATGAGGTCTTCCGTCCGGGTTCGTCGAAGACTTTCCGGAAAGCCATGAGAAAGGCAGGCAAGTCGGACACCAGGGGGTCTCCTCTCTCCCATAGAGGATTTAGCCAGGCCAGGGCCTCCCCGGTGAGATGGGACATGATGAAGGCAATTTTGGCCCGGTCGGAGTTAAACTGGTGGGACAGGAGTTCAAAGTGCAGGGTGCACTGATTTATGAAGCCCCGAGCCTGGGCGGAGTCGCCTCCGAAGCGAGGAGGTGCAGAAAGCCGGGGTCCGGGGTAGGATACCATGGTATTAGTGGACAGCGGAGCTGCCGGATTGCGAGTCATGGCACTGGCGGAGGTTGCTGGCGGAGCAGTCAGAGTGTCCAGGCGAGAATTGACATTCCGCAGGTGACCCAAGATGGACTCCTGTTGGGACCTCTGACGGGACAGTTCATGACACAGGTCCGAGAGCGAGGGAGCTTGGGTGCCACCGGGTTCCATGGCCCAAGCAAACTGTAACGGGTCTGGGAGGCGGAACCTCTGAGCTACTATACAAGGGGGCGGTCCTTGTAAGGGAGCGGGTGGCGACCAGGCAGGCAGTCACAGCAGGTGACCGGGACAGTCTCTAGAAGAACGGGCAGGAGGTCACGGCAAGTGACCGGGGCAGTCTCTGGATGAACGGGCAGATGGTCACGGCAAGTGACCGGGGCAGTCTCTGGGTGAACGGGCAGATGGTCACGGCAAGTGACCGGGGCAGTCTCTGGGTGAACGGGCAGATGGTCACGGCAAGTGACCGGGGCAGTCTCTGGGTAAAGGGTTGGTACGACCTGTGGCGGCTGATGGTAGACGTGAGCTCCCAGGTGAGCAGGCGAGAGTCTCTGGATAAACGGGTGGTCACAGCATGTGACGGCGGAGCCTCCAGGAAGACCAACAGACAGGCGGCAGATGAGCGCTCCCAGGTGAGCGGGCAGAAGTCTCTGGAAAGGCAGGTGGTCACAGCACGTGACGGCAGAGCCTCCAGGTAGGCTAGCAGGCAGGTAGCAGATGAGCGCTCCCAGGTGAGCGGGCAGGAGTCACTGGACAGGCAGGTGGTCACAGCACGTGACGGCAGAGCCTCCAGGTAGGCTAGCAGGCAGGTAGCAGATGTGCGCTCCCAGGTGAGCGGGCAGGAGCCACTGGACAGGCAGGTGGTCACAGCACGTGACGGCAGAGCCTCCAGGTAGGCTAGCAGGCAGGTAGCAGATGTGCGCTCCCAGGTGAGCGGGCAAGCTGGTCCATAGACAGACTGACAAGAGTTGGAAGGCAGACCGTCGGACCTCAGGCAAGCAGGCAGGTAGTTGATGTGCGCTCCCAGGTGAGCGGGCAAGCTGGTCCTTAGACAGACTGACAGGAGTAGTAAGGCAGACCGTCGGACCTCAGGCTAGCAGGCAGGTAGCAGAATATCAGGCAGGAATAAGACAGCAAGCTGGCAGGAATCTGGCAGGTATCTGGCAGGTAACTGGCAACGGGACCTGAGGGCTGAAGCAGAGTAGTGAACAGTGCAACAACATTGCTCGGGCACCTCCATTTTGGAGGAGGTGCTTTATATATGGTGAAGTCCTCCGGCCATTGGCCGGGGACTCCTTAGGACGGCGCGCGCGGCCCCTTTAAGAGGGAGGGAGAGCGCGCGCGCGCGCCCTAAGCACACTGGCCGGGAAGGAGCGCGCGCTGCCAGCAGAGCGGGAGGAGGACGCCGGGCACGGAGCAGAGAGGTGAGGGGAACAGCGTCCCTGCCTAGCAGAGGGCAGGGACGCCGGCGCTACAATAGGTCTGTATCTGCATGGGAGGGTTTCAAGGCCCAAAAGGAGGAGCACCAGTTCTGGTGAAAGATGTATGTTTAAACCTGTGATGTTGTTAATTAAGGATTCAATTCCAGACCAGTATGATTTGAGAGCTTTACAGCTCCAAAAGATGTGAGTCAGACTACCAGTAGCATTACAATTCCTCCAGCAAAGGGGGGAGTTAGTGTTCTGAATTTTATGAAGTTTAAGCGGAGTAAAATACCAGCGTGTGTAGATCTTGTAGTGGGTTTCTACAAGGGATGAGCAGGGAATGTCAGTATAGATAGATTCAAAGACTTTGTGCAGAAGATCGGTCGTAATTTCTATACTTAATTCTTTTTTCCATGCTTCTATATTTGTTGTATGTGGAAAGTGAGCGTCTTGGTTGAAGTTCTGATATGTGACCAGTTTTCCAGAAACGGGGAGTTTGTGGGTATTTGAACATCTGAGCTAGATTTTGAGGGAGAAAAAAGTTTAGGTTGTAAGAGTTGAGTATGTTTTGAATCTTCTTCCATGTATTTTCTTCTAGAATGTTGAGTTTGAATTTATCTCTAAGAGATTTAAAAGTTGTTTCTTGTCATCCATTATATCTGAGATAAATACAATGCCTGACTTCTTCCATGAATCTAGTTTGTTTCTTGAGGATAACAGTTCAAGAATATCTACAACTATCCAGGTTGGAGAAACCGTGGGGTAGCTTTTGTGAGATAGTTTAAGTAGTAATCTCCAAGAGAGAATTGCAGATTTAACTGTGATTTCTTCTGGAAGTCTCTTAGTTTTGTCGCATAAGTAGGAGAGGGTGATTAGGCTAAGTCTGCCACTGGGTTTCAAAGGTTCTTCTAGGGCTATCCAGGTCGGCTTTTCTTTTTCTGCCCACCAATTCTGGCTAAGTTTGACTTAGGTGGCGTGGTAGTAGGCAGTTAAGTTGGGCAAGGCGAGTCCACCTCTTTTTTTGTTCTTTTCTAGGACAGACCTAGCTACCCTAGGTTTCTTTTTAGCCCAGGTAAAGATGACCAGCTGTGTATGAAATTTTTGTAGCCACTTCTTCGGGATTAATAAAGGGATAGATCTAAAGATGTATAGGAGCTTTGGTAAAAGGCTCATTTTGTAGGCATTCATTTTGCCAAGTCAGGAGACTTCTAGTTTAGCTATATGCATAATGTCGATCTGTATGGTTTTGTAAATATCATTGAAATTTGTGTCTATGATTGATGTTAATGGTTTGGTGAGTTTTATTCCAAGATAGCTGATATTATTATTTTCCCAGGACAGTTCAAACTCCATTTTAAGAGTTTCCAAGATTTGTGGATCAAGGTTTAGGTGGAGGACCTAATATGACATTTTGGAGAAGTGTTTAATTTTGTCCAGTAGATTTCTAATTGAGTTAAGTGGGTTTAAAAGAGTTATAAGAATATCATCTGCGAACAATGAAATTTTGTATTGTCTCTGATGTGTCTGGATACCACTTATTAGGGGATTTGCTCGAATTTTCTCAGTCAGAGGTTCTATATAGAGATCGAAAAGGGTGGGAGAAAGGAGACAACCTTGCCTCGTGCCACTGGTAAGTGCAATTCCATCTGACAGAACATTGTTGGTCAGAATTTTTGCTTAGGGGCAAGAATAGAGAGATGTGATAGCATTTAAGATGTTTCCCTCAAATCCAAATTTTTTTAGAGTTTGAAAGAGGAAGCCCCAGTGGACTCTGTCGAACGCTTTTTCTGCGTCGACAGCGACCACCAGGGCGGGAGTTTTAGTTTTTTCAATATAGGATAGCAGATTAATGGCACGTCTAGTAGCATCAGACGTTCCCCTTCCAGGGATAAATCCCACTTGATCTTTTTGAAGAAGTCTAGGGGAGATTTTTTGAAGTCTTGAGGCAATAGTTTTGGCGATTGTTTTTTAGGTCTGTATTTAGAAGTGAAATAGGGTGGTAGTTGCTGACATTCTCGGTGTCACCCTTGTTTTTGGATATCACCATGATTATTGCCTCATGCATTTCTGCTGGGAAGGAGACTTGGCATGTAGTGGAGGAGTTGATAAGTTTAGTAAGGAAGGGAGCAAGAGAGTTTTTAAAGTTTAGGTAATATTCATTCTGTAATCTTTAATTAATCTGTAATCTGTAATTCTGTGATCTTCTAATAAAAAGAAAAGGGCAGGAGTAGCTATCATTGTCAAAGACATTGTTAAATTTGAAAAAATCAACTTAATTAAAGATGAAGATGGCCGCTTTCTAATTCTCATCTGCAAAATAAATGATACATGCTACACCCTAGTCAACGTGTATGCCCCTAACAAGGGACAAATTACTTTCCTAAAAAGACTAATCAAAATTATACATGAATCACAAAAAGGACAGTTACTCATATTCGGAGACTTTAATGCAGTACCTAACCCTTCCTTGGATTCTTCCAACAACTCTAGGAATTCAAACACTTCACTCGATCCCTGGTTAAATAGAGAGGAACTTTTTGACGCCTTTCGCTGCATTAATTCTTCCTCAATTTAGTACACCCACTACTCTGATACCCATAAATCATTTGCCCGAATTGACCTACTCTTAACTGATATCTGTACACTTCCAAACATTAAATCTGTTAATATCCTTTCCAGGTCGTGGTCTGACCACTCGCCGATCATTTTCGAAGTCACCCATGGCCCCACTCACTCTGTAAAAAAGCTCTGGCGAGTAAACTCTTACCTATTCCACCACCCACAATATAGAGAAGCAATACAAAATTCTATAAATCTTTATTTTCAGGAGAACGATTTAGAAAACATCGCAATTTCAACCCTCTGGGCCGCTCATAAAGTGGTAATAAGAGGTCACCTAATTCAACTCAACTCTAGACTAAAACGCGACAACATTAAAAATTCTGAAAACATTATTAAAAAAAATCAAAAACTTAGAGATCCAACTAGAAATGTCCCCTAATGATAAAACTCACACAGAAATCCTTCAACTGCGAGTTCAACTAAAGAATCTGCTAACATCTGAATATGACAAATATATCCGTACTATCAAAAGCAATTTCCACAACTGCATGGACAAACCATCTAAACTCTTTGCCAACAAAATTAAGATTCATAGACACAAAACTAGAATCCTCAAAATCAAAGATAAGCAAAACTCAATACATAAAAACCCGAAAGACATCTCGAATGTTTTTGCCAGTTTCTATAGAAAGCTCTATAATTTGAAAGAAGACCCAACAGAAATCTCTCCCTCAAAGTCTGACATAGACAAATTCCTAGACTCTATCCAACTCCCCTCTCTTTCAAACGAAGACTTGAACTTTCTCAATTCCCCCATTACTGATACAGAAATTTTGGCGACAATCAATTCATTAGCAAAATGCAAATCTCCCGGCCCAGATGGCCTACAGAATGAATACAGAACGAAAACAAACTTTATTGCTCCCAGCAGCCTTTGTCTTTCAGTCATAGAGATGTTCTTGTGAGACTTCAGTCACCGCTCAGTACATAGTGAGCAGCAGCTGTAATCGTGCCCCAGGAATGACGGATAACCTGCTCGGCAGTGCATCATCTCTATGACTGAAAGCCGGTGGCTGCTGGGAGGAATAAAGTTAATTTTCTTCTGGTAGACGGGCTTTTAGTGCGGCAGCCGTGCTGCTTCAGAACGTTAACCTGCAGATTAACCTCGTATCTGCAGGTTAAGAGCATTTGGGGACATGACAGGTTCTCTTTAATCCGTACAGTCTTCTATATCAAATGTGGTGTTATAGGTACCAAGAGTCATTGTAGGCCCTATTTTCTATTGATTTTTTTAAAGGGGACCTGATATCAGAAAATTGCTTATTAATTAAGTGTATGACTAAGATCTATCCCTCGCTCCAGTCAAGAGCATGACAGTCCAGAGTGCACCAGTCCAGAGAGCGCCAGGTCCAGAGCATGCCAAATCTAGAGCTTGCCAGTCCAGAGCACGCCAGGTCCAGAGCACACCAGATCCAGAGAGTGCCAGTCTAGAGAGTGCCAGGTCCAGAGTGCGCCACTCAAGAGAGCACCAGGTCCAGAGCACGCCAGATCCAGAGCTTGCCAGTCCAGAGCATGCCAGGTCCAGAGCACACCAGATCCAGAATGCGCCAGTCTAGAGAGTGCCAGGTCCAGAGCTTGCCACTCCAGAGAGCACCAGGTCCAGAGAGCACCAGGTCCAGAGCTCACCAGGTCCAGAGCACGCCAGTCCAGAGCGTGCCAGTCCAGAGTGCTCCAGTCCTGCTCCTGATCTTAATCATGCGCAATAAGCTTGGTGAGTCTGAGGGTGATGTGTTCATGATAGAAGCACTCAGCTTGGACCCAAAAAGAGTATTGTAACTCCATAGCTAGGCTGAGTGTGTGGGACGCTTAAGAGACCATTTCTGTGGCTCTCTATGAACCGTTACTGACAAAGTGATTTCATCAAATAGCTTGACTCGACTGCAGAGGAACATGTGAAGATTCCAGAAGAACTTTATTTTCCAGCAGAATTCTTGTAGTTATGCACAATTACAGTAGGTAAGAAGAACTTATTCTGAACCAGAGACACCAACACATGTTCTTCCTAACATGGCTCACATACACAATGAGGAAAAAGAAGGGTGGGGTTACTCAGATCAGAGCTGCAGGGAGAGAGGAAGGACAGACTTCTAAAAGGGGCAAATTGTTGAATTAAAGCCAAACAGCAGCACAATGATAATACAATACTGTCTGCATGATCCCTAAATCATGGGACATAACAAAAAGCATGTGCTGGATTTCACAAACGTCTGCTCTGAAGTCACCATACCATGGAGCAATCAATCAAAAAAGAATGGGCATGTTCACAAGTACAACCCAGAAAGAATGCTATAAAATAATGCCCCATGACTCGGAATTACAGTTTTTCACGCAAGTAGGCACATTTTTATTTTATAACTTTACCACAACAACTAATCATACAGTTTACATAGAAACAACATCCTAGGAGCCTGCAGGAGCAAGGTGTCAGATTTGTAAGCAATTTCCTGATGCCAGGTTCCCTTAAAGAATGTAAAATACATCAGACAAAAATAGAAACCCACAGAAGAATCCGAGATCAAATCTTATTAATCCTAGAATATACAAAGGATGCAGTGAAATGTATCCAGGATTAGAGATGAGCGGTGTTCGACTCGAACTGTTCGCCAATCTCAAATTCAAGCTGTTTTGGGCGGTGTTCGAGTCGTTCAACGAACACCAACGATTTGCAAAAAATTCGGCTGTTCGAGGTTATGTTCGATAACTGTTCGTGCACCAAAAGCGTCCTGCATGTTGGCGCTATTTAGAGCACCAATCATGCAGGGATTGTCTGCCACTCACTGTAATGTCATAGCCATGGTGGTTGTGGCATTACAATGATTGCCCAAATCGATGGGAACAGTGCTCACAGTGAAACATGAAAAGCCGGCAATTCAGCAGCGGTATACACCGGTACCCAACAATTTAGAACAGAAAGAATAGAGCATCACACATAGATTAGATAGATAGAAACATGTCAGTCACATATATAATAAGTACAGTGACAGTGTTGGTTACTGTACTTGTTATTTAGTATTAAAATAAAGGATTTATTAAAAACAAAATAATAGTGTTTTTGTCTCTTTAAAAAAGCCGGCCGGCAATTCATCAGCGGCATACACCGGTACCCGACAATTTAGTGTTATGTTCTGCTACCAGAGCTAAGGAAAGAGAGGAGATCTGTCCCTACGATAGAACTCAGCTTGATCCCTACGATGTAACAGGGGACCTGATCCTGCGATCAGACCTGCTAAAGTCCTAAGCTAGTCTGTACGGAGACCTATAGATGTGGGGAAGGAATCCCTACAAGTACTAAGGACTGGGAGGAAAATGGGACACCTCCTAACAGAAATAGTAGCAGACAGACAAACAAACAAAATATATAGAACACTGAGGTCCGTAGACCAAGCAAACTAACAGAGTTAGATACAGAGCACAGGCTAGCTAGAAAGTAGTTATACAATGAAGTCCAGCAAAGCCAGAAGGGCGGAGCAGGATTAAATAGGCCAACAAGGTCATGTGACCAGCAAAGGAAAAAACCTAAGAGCAAGGATCTAACAGTACCCCCCCTTCTAAGAGGATCCTCCGGATCCCCTAGGACCAGGCTTATCAGGAAATCTCCTGTGAAACGCTCTGATAAGTCTGGACGCGGAAACATCATCTGACCTCACCCAAGAGTTATCCTCGGGTCAGAAACCTTTCCAGGCCACAAGATACTGCAAACTACCTCTATACCGTCTAGAGTTAAGGATGCGAGAAATTTCATATTCCCCGTCCTCCACCACCGGAGGAACAGAGGCAGAGGCGTCACCATCCGACACAACAGCTTTTTTTAACAGAGAGACATGAAATACCGGATTAATTCTCCAGGAGGTAGGAACCTCCAACCTAACAGCAGATTGGTTGACAACCTGAAGCACCTTAAAGGGCCCTACAAACTTGGGACCCAATTTCTTAGAAGGAATCCTCAACCGCAGATTCCTAGAGGACAACCAAACCATGTCACCAATAGCGAACAAAACCTCCTGTCGTTTCCTATCAAAGTAGTCTTTAGATTTTCTGTTGGCCTCCTGAAGATTACCACGCACATCCGTCCAAACTCTCTCCAAATCACCGGAAAAATTCTCCTCCTCAGGCACGGCAGATCCCAACTTGGAGAACGACCCAAACGACGGATGTCTACCAGAACAACAAAAAAATAGGCGAACAACCAGCAGAAGAAGATGTATGATTGTTCAGAGCAAATTCAGCAAGTGGCAGAAACTCAGACCACCCCTCTTGATTGTCTGCCACAAAACAACGCAAGAACTGCTCAACATCCTGGTTTTTCCTTTCTGTCTGGCCATTAGATTCAGGATGATATCCGGACGAGAACGACAAATGAACTCCCAACCTGTCACAAAAGGCACGCCAAAAACGAGCCACGAACTGAGGACCCCTATCAGAAACAATGTCAGTAGGAACGCCATGAAGTCTGACAATTTCCTTGACAAAGGCCTTAGCGAGAGTTTTAGCGCAGGGCAGTTTGACGAAGGGAACCAAGTGACACATCTTGCTAAAACGGTCCACGATCACCCAGATGACAGTAAAACCCTCAGAGGGGGGAAGGTCAGTTATAAAGTCCATAGCCAAATGTGTACAAGGAGCACTGGGGACCTCCAAAGGACAAAGCAACCCCGCAGCAGGAGTATGTGAGGACTTAGCTCTAGCACATATAGTACATTGGCGCACCCACTTAATGACTTCCTTCTGCCATCCAGGCCACCAAAAACTGCGACCCACCAGTCTCTTGGTCTCAGAGATTCCGGGATGACCTGCCAACCGAGATTCGTGACACTCAACAAACAAATCTCTCCTAAAGGTCTCAGGCACAAACAACCTCCCATGAGGAGTGTTAGATGGGGCATTCTCCTGAGCTTTAAGAATCTCATCTTCCAAAACGGAGTCTAAAGCAGCTATCACAACACCTTCTTGTAAAATGTTTTCCTCTTTCTCAGCACCGACTATGGGAGAAAAACTGCGAGACAAGGCATCCGCCTTAACATTCTTAGTACCAGGGATGTAAGTAACGGAGAAATTAAACCGCGAGAAAAACAGTGCCCACCTAGCCTGACGGGCATTCAGGCGCTTGGCAGCATCAAGATATATCAGATTTTTATGATCCGTAAGAACCTGAACGGGAAATTCCGCACCTTCCAAGAAGTGGCGCCAGTGTTTAAATGCGAGTTTAATAGCCAATAATTCCCGATTACCAATATCGAAATTCAGTTCAGTCTCCGAAAATTTTTTTGAAAAAAAAGCACAGGGATGTAATCCATCCCCGTTATCCTGAGACAATACTGCGCCAACCCCCACAGAGGAAGCACCAACCTCAACCAAAAACGGCCTAGTAACATCAGGCTGCATAAGGATGGGAGCAGAGGTGAACCTCTCCTTGAGATACACAAAAGCTTCAATGGCCTCAGAAGACCACTGAACCGCATCAGCACCTTTCCTGGTGAGATCAGTCAGAGGTTTGACAATACTAGAAAAATTTTTTATGAATTTTCTGTAGTAATTGGCGAAACCCAAAAACCTCTGTATCGATTTCAAACCAATAGGCCTAGGCCATTCCTGCACAGCCTGAACCTTAACCGGATCCATCTCAAAACCTTTGCTGGAGATAATGTAGCCCAAAAAACTAATTCTCTGTACAGCGAACTCACATTTCTCCAGCTTAGCAAAAAGCGAATTGTCCATTAATAACTGTAATACCTCACGCACGCTCCGCCAATGAGACTCCAGATCTGGCGAATAAATCAAAATGTCATCCAAATACACAACCACATTTTTACCGATCAAAGGTCTAAGGATGTCATTAATCAGATTCTGAAAAAATGCAGGAGCATTAGTAAGACCAAAAGGCATAACCAGATTCTCAAAATGACCCACAGGAGTGTTAAAAGCAGTCTTCCATTCATCACCCTCCTTCATGCGCAACAGATTGTATGCCCCCTTAAGGTCAATTTTAGAGAACCACTTGGCCCCCAATAACTGGTTAAACAGATCAGGAATCAATGGCAGTGGGTAAGGATTGCGTACCGTAATTTTGTTAATCTCACGAAAATCCAGACAAGGACGTAAACCGCCGTCCTTTTTTTTTACAAAAAAAAATCCAACCGCCACAGGAGACTTAGAGGGCCTAATGTGACCGGCGGCCAAACTTGTCTGTATGTATTCCTCCAAAGCCTTCCTCTCAGGAATAGTAAGGTTAAATAAACGACTTTTAGGAAGAGTCGCTCCAGGGACAAATTCAATAGAACAATCATAGTCTCTATGGGGAGGCAAAACCTGCGATTCCTTCTCAGAAAAAACTCTCCAAAAATCCTGAATAGGAACAGGCAATTCTCCCCTATCCAAAGCTGCAATACGCCTGTTACAACACTTGTCATAACATTTATGGCTCCAGGATTTTATTTCACTGGTAGACCAATCCAGTACAGGATTGTGAAATTTTAACCAGGGCAAACCCAATATTACTGGAGAAGGCAAGTTATTCAACACTACCAAATCCAATTTCTCATGGTGAACACCATTAATAGTGAGAGGAAATTCACTGACCTTGAGAGTAATATTCTTCAAAGGGGAGCCATCCACAGAAACCACAGCAATGGGGGATGATAAAGGTTCAGGTTTTAAATTGAGTTTTTCCACGAATCCCCCATCAATTACATTCAGTGTAGACCCGCAATCAACAAACACCCGAAATTCCATTAATTTTTCCTGAGCAATCGTGGAAGCAGCTAAAAATATACCCTTGGAATTTAAACAGGCAATACGGGCGTGACTGACCATTTTTTTTTCTTTCTTCATACGAAGCTCACAGCCTTTAATCAAATGACCAGATTTCCCGCAATAGAAACACAAGCCTTCCGAAAAACGACGGTCTTTTTCTTGAGAGCGAGGTGCCACCGATCCAATCTCCATCGGTTCACCACTGTTAGTACACACATTATCATAACCAGAAACTGACATAGCAGAGGATTTGCTCTCATTAACCCTAGCACGCAGTCTTCTATCCACCCGTATAGCTAATTGCATAGCCTGTTGCAAATCCTCAGGTGTAGGATAAGCAATTAGCAGGTCTTTAACCCTTTCACTGAGCCCAGCAAGAAATAGACTTTTCAGAGCAGAATCGTTCCACCCTGTTTGAGTGGACCAACGACGAAAATGAGTACAATATTCTTCGACATTACCTGATCCTTGTTTTAAACGTCTCAACTCAGTCTCAGCTGATGCCACACGGTCAGGATCATCATATAATAGTCCTAAAGCAGAAAAAAAACTATCCACTGATCTGAAGCATGTATCACTAGGTTGCAAAGAAAAGGCCCACTCCTGAGGCTCTTTGCGCAAAAGTGACATTATGAACCCTACGCGCTGGGATTCATCCCCAGAGGACTTGGGTCTCAAACGAAAATACAATAAGCAAGCATTTTTAATGAAAAAAATTCTCGATGTTCACCAAAAAATAAATCCGGCAAACATACCTTAGGCTCCAAGAAATATGCTCCAGGACAGTTACTCACGTGCTGACGGAGCTCGGCCACTTCCAGAGAGAGTCCCTGCAGGTGTTTAGCCAAATCCTGAACCGACACCATGATGGAACAAAAAAAAAAAAAAAAAAAAAAAAAAAAAATCTTTCCTTAGAGAATTTGCAGGCTGGACTTACTGTTATGTTCTGCTACCAAAGCTAAGGAAAGAGAGGAGATCTGTCCCTACTATAAGACTCAGCTGAATCCCTACGATGTAACAGGGAACCTGATCCTGCGATCAGACCTGCTAAAGTCCTAATCTAGTCTGTACGAAGACCTATAGATGTGGGGAGGGAATCCCTACAAGTACTAAGGACTGGGAGGAATATGGGACACCTCCTAACAGAAATAGTAGCAGACAGACGAACAAACAAAATAGATAGAACATAGAGGTCCGTAGACCAAGCAAACTAACAGAGTTCGATACAGAGCACAGGCTAGCTAGAAAGTAGATATACAATGAAGTCCAGCAAAGCCAGAAGGGCGGAGCAGGATTAAATAGGCCAACAAGGTCATGTGACCAGCAAAGGAAAAAAAACCTAACAGCAAGGTTCTAACAACAGGAGTGTTAAAAGCAGTCTTCCATTCGTCACCCTCCTTCATGCGCAACAGATTGTATGCCCCCTTAAGGTCAATTTTAGAGAACCACTTGGCCCCCATTAACTGGTTAAACAGATCAGGAATCAATGGCAGTGGGTAAGGATTGCGTACAGTAATTTTGTTAATCTCACGAAAATCCAGACAAGGACGTAAACCGCCGTCCTTTTTTTTTACAAAAAAAAATCCAACCGCCACAGGAGACTTAGAGGGCCTAATGTGACCGGCGGCCAAACTTGTCTGTATGTATTCCTCCAAAGCTTTCCTCTCAGGAATAGTAAGGTTAAATAAACGACTTTTAGGAAGAGTCGCTCCAGGGACAAATTCAATAGAACAATCATAGTCTCTATGGGGAGGCAAAACCTGCGATTCCTTCTCAGAAAAAACTCTCCAAAAATCCTGAATAGGAACAGGCAATTCTCCCCTAACCAAAGCTGCAATACGCCCATTACAACTAGAGATGAGCGTTGTTCTACTCGAACTGTTCGCCAATCTCAAATTCGAGCTGTTTTGGGCGGTGTTCGAGCCGGTCGGCGAACACGAACAATTTGAGAAAAATTCGGCTGTTCGAGGTTATGTTCGATAACTGTTCGTGCACCAAAATCATAACTGGATTTTTTCTCAGTAATGATGAAAATTAATGTTAATACGCAGTTTGAGTGTACAGCGGGGCGGGGGGAGGGGCAGGGGATGGATCTCTGCAGGAACAATGAAGATCTCCATTTTTTTTTCTCTTTCCCGCATTGGCAGTGGGGAGGTGCAATCTGTCAGCCTATCAGCAGCGCACACACGGAGCGAAGTGCTTTTTTTCACACAAGCAAGGGCATGTGTGATTGGCAGTGTATGTCACATGTCCTTGCCCTATAAGACCAAGCCATTTTCCCCGTCGCCACCATTTTCTCACTGCTGCAGCTGCGTGTTAGACGGCACCGCTGTTGCTGTGTGCGCTATACCTTGTTAATTTCAAGCCAATTTTCGCACAAATATACAGATAGCTTGGGAGTAGGGAATAGTTGTGATTGCAGTCCTTTTAAGGACTAGGTTACAGCATTTCCTACGACTTTTATCAGGCAGGTCTGTGCTCTTAAATAGATAGATTGTGGGAGTAAAGACTAATTGTAATTGGAGTCCTTTTCAGGACTAGGTTACATCAGTTCCTATCAGTTTTTGCCAGGCAGGTCTGTGCCAGTGCTGTGCAAGTTTTTTTCACAGCATTTGGCTGAATCTAGCAAAGCTAATCCTTTTTGGCCTATTGCAGAGTGTGTTAGTCAGTGGAGTAGCCTATCTGTGTTGCAAGATATACCACCTGTGTATAGAATACCAATTTTTTTACTGCACCTAGTGAAGTAAAATCTTTTGGGCATAGCATCATTCTATTAGTCCATCTATACTGACCTCCATCAGGTTGCAAACTGAATATAATTTTTTTCTGCATCTAGCTCTGAAAAAATATTTGGGCTTCTAGCAGTGTGTGGGACTTGGTCTATTAGTCCATCTATACTGACCTCCATCAGGTTGCAAATTAAAAATAATTTTTTTCTTCATTTAGCTCTGAAAAAATATTTGGGCTTCTAGCAGTGTGTGGGACTTGTTCTATTAGTCCTTCTATACTGACCTCCAGCAGGTTGCAAATTGAATATAATTTTTTTCTGCATCTAGCTCTGAAAAAATATTTGGGCTTCTAGCGGTGTGTGGGACTTGGTCTATTAGTCCATCTATACTGACCTCCATCAGGTTGCAAATTAAAAATAATTTTTTTCTGCATCTGGTTCTGAAAAAATATTTGGGCTTCTAGCAGTGTGTGGGACTTGGTCTACTAGTCCATCTATACTGACCTCCATCAGGTTGCAAATTAAAAATAATTTTTTTCTTCATTTATCTCTGAAAAAATATTTGGGCTTCTAGCAGCGTGTGGGACTTGTTCTATTAGTCCATCTATACTGACCTCCATCAGGTTGCAAATTAAAAATAATTTTTTTCTGCATCTAGCTCTGAAAAAATATTTGGGCTTCTAGCAGTGTGTGGGACTTGGTCTATTAGTCCATCTATACTGACCTCCAACAGGTTGCAAATTAAAAATAATTTTTTTCTGCATCTAGCTCTGAAAAAATATTTGGGCTTCTAGCAGTGTGTGGGACTTGGTCTATTAGTCCATCTATACTGACCTCCATCAGGTTGCAAATTGAATAAAAAAATTTTCTGCATCTAGCTCTGAAAAAATATTTGGGCTTCTAGCGGTGTGTGGGACTTGGTCTATTAGTCCATCTATACTGACCTCCATCAGGTTGCAAATTAAAAATAATTTTTTTCTGCATCTAGCTCTGAAAAAATATTTGGGCTTCTAGCAGTGTGTGGGACTTGGTCTATTAGTCCATCTATACTGACCTCCATCAGGTTGCAAATTAAAAATAATTTTTTTCTTCATTTAGCTCTGAAAAAATATTTGGGCTTCTAGCAGTGTGTGGGACTTGTTCTATTAGTCCTTCTATACTGACGTCCAGCAGGTTGCAAATTGAATATAATTTTTTTCTGCATCTAGCTCTGAAAAAATATTTGGGCTTCTAGCGGTGTGTGGGACTTGGTCTATTAGTCCATCTATACTGACTAGTGTTGAGCCACCCCCGTAGTGTTCGAGTTCGGTTCGGTTCGTCGAACACCCGTGTGTTCGCCGAACTGTTCGTCGAACACCTTCGAACACCGTTAAAACCAATGGCAGGCAAACAAAAACACATAGAAACACATAGAAAACACCTTCAAAGTTGTCCAAAAGCTGACAAACTGCTCAGAAGACACAACTAACACATGGAAAAGTGACAAGTACATATAGTCATGCGAAAAGAAAAGAGGTGGAGGAGTAAAAGGAGGGGGAGACACAGATATAGGCATGTCATGCCCTTCTAAAATCCAAAAAGTGAAAAGCCGAGACGGCCAGTCCGCTCCTGCCCGTGCCACCTCCGTGTCGCCGGTGTTTGTGCCAGAGCCGCGGTGAACCCTGACGGCCAGCCCCCCTCTCCCAATACTGGTGCCTGTCCGCTGGTGGGTCGAGAGAGCCCCCCTGTGGTGGAGGCAGCTCTAAGCTTTTTAATTTAAATTGTCCCTCTAATTTAAATGAATACACTTTAAATCCATTTACAAGGATCTATTGGAGGGCAAGTCTCATGCCAGCAGCCGCGTAATTCCAGCTCCAGTAGCGTCCACTAAAGCTGCTGCAGTTAAAAAGCTTTTATAAGGATCGAGCTCGGCTGTCCACCGCAAGGCATCCTAGTGCCAGTCCCAGCCCCTATGCCTTGGGGTGCCTCCTGATGCTCTTCACTAAGTATCCCGTGGTCCCGAAGCATTTCCTTTGAAAAAATTAAGTGTCCAAACTACAGGTGGTGTAGCTTGCTTAACAGCCGGGATAATCCGCTGACTAGCAGACACTGCTACTAGGCACAAAGTATTTCCTGGGCTAGATGCAGTTAAAAATTTGTAAGTAGATACTCTCGTTGGATGCTGAGAAAGCATTCCATAGAGTCTCCTGGCACGCCATATATGATTCTCTTAAAAAGCTTGGGGTAGGGGTCTAGGGGACCCTTTTATAGCCAAAATCACGGCCCTGTATCACAATACGTCACCTAGGCTGAAGATAAATGGAACTGTAGCACCGAGGGCTCGGTTGCTACAGACATATTGCACCTCACCCAGAGGTGTGATATCTCACTCTCAGATAAGGATGGAGTGTGGATCAGGACCCGACACCTGCATGCATTACACCACATTGCCGTGGGGCAGGGCGACCAATATGCCCCTGAGATGGGCACGACAGTCCCTGTCCCTGGCTGGAGTGGGGGGAGGGAACACTGAGGAAGGGGAACCCTGCAGTGCAGGAGCAGGGAGGAAGCAGTTCCTGGGTGCATTGAGAAGGGAGTATAAAAGGTGGGCACCATCTTAGTTCAGTGCAGAGAAGTCTGAGCAGAAGTGGCAGGGAGCAGGGGCTCTGCATGAGCTCTGCTCCGGAGGCGGGCCTAGTAACAGAGGCCCAGGCCTGCAAGAGGGAGAAGGAAGGAAGAGGAGCGGAGAAGGCTCCAGGAACGAGGAATGAAGGGATCCCAGGGGTGCGGACGGGCGAGTCGCCACCGCACGCCCGAATCCACCTGCGTGGAGGGGTCAGGCCAAAGGGGGAGACCGGTCCCCGAACTAGTGGAGGCAGGAAACGACCCTCAGCTAGAAACCGGAGGCTCTGACATTTTATGTGGCGCAGCCCCTTGCTCCACCCGCTAGGAAGGCACCACATAGGGTCAGGGAAACTGGCGCCAAGTTTACCAAGAGGAGGCCCGAGGCAGCCGGACAGAAGTGTTGGTAAGAAAGGCCAGACAAAGGACACACAAAGGGGGTCCTGTGAAGCGCTCCAAAGTTATCTGGGAGTTGTCTGAGCCCCTCACCTGGTGAGCACAGTACGACGTGGGCAGCCGTTACCTGCAGACGTGGTCTGGATAATAAGAACTGTGAGTAAAGGCCCTGAACTGCATCACTGACTCCGTGTCGTTACTGCTGCTGCCCTGCACCATCACCCCCATCCTCCGCATACACTGCCCTGAGGCTATACTCCTCCCGTGGGGAGTTATGCTACGCTCTGCTGCACCCACAACACCAGCCTTAGCGGTCTGCCCTGTAGCGGCGGTTCACTCTGACCGCAATCCACGGGTGGCGTAGTCAGACATTTAAACATCAAAACCACATAAATAGTTCCGCCACTGGTTTGACCGCCCTGAGCCACGGAACCGGATCGCCGCCACGAAGACTACAACCACCAGCATCCACCAAAAAGGGTCCGGCTCCGGGTGTCCCAAGGCCCAGGGGGTGCGTCAGAACATTTTCATCACCTTTCACAATCACCAATGGGACAAGGCAGGGATGTCCTCTGTCCCCTCTCTTATACATCCTAGTGACGGAGCACCTGCTCTCATCAATTCGCCATAACCCCAATATTAGGTGGATTGAGGTGGGAGGCACCGAGTACAAGTGCTCTCTATTTGCTGATGATGTCCTAGTATATATCACTCAATCACATATATCCATCCCTGCTGTTATGGCTGAAATAGATCACTTTGTTACATGGTAAAATTTTAAAATCAATGCAGCGAAGTCTGAGGCCCTCGATGTCTCCCTCCCTAAATCCATATAGGATTCCATCCAGTCCAACTTTCCCTTTGCCTGGCCCTCACAGGGTATCAAATACTTAGGAATTCCTATTCATAGAGACCTCTCCCATCTATGTTATCTTAATTTTGGGCCCTTTATTGAACAATTCCATACAGACCACGGTTGGCAAGTTAGAACTGTAAGATTCACTACGTGAACCACTGGTGTTTTGTGGAAAAGCACATGTACACCGCGTTCCAAATTATTATGCAAAAAGTGTTTAGGAGTGATAAGGGAAGAATTTGTTTGTTTGTCAGTTAAACTCATTGATGGTGATGTGTGTCAGGGCTCTTTATATCACTGTAAGCAATTGCAGACACCTATGCTAATTAGTTTGGCAGGTGTGTCCAATGAAAGGCAAGACTACTTAAGAAGGCTCTCTCACATTATTAAGCAGCCTACATTTTCTGCCAAAATGGGAAAGAAAAAGGATGTGTCGGCTGCTGAGAAGCAACAAATTGTGGAGTGTTTAGGTCAAGGCATGACTACAATCAACATTGTGCGATGATCAGGATGAAGTGTCTTGGCAATCAAGAAGTATGTAGCTGATTCACAGTACACACGTGTGCGTGCTGATAAGGGCAAATTGAGGACTCTTTCCTACAGGCAATTACGTCAGGTTGAAACAGCAGCGGCAAAAAAGCCTTGTCATAGCAGCAGACAAGTTTTTGAAGCTGCTTGTGCCTCCAACGTCCCCCGAACAACAAGATGCAGGGTCCTTCAGAGGTTTGCAGCTGTGCATACGCCATCCTGTCGACCTCCTCTATCCACTTCACACAAGCAGAAACGGCTCCAGTGGGCCAAACATTACATGAAGACTGATTTCAAAACTGTTTTGTTCACGGATGAGTGCCGTGCAGCGCTCGATGGTCCAGATGAATGGAGTGGAGGATGGCTGGTTGATGGACACCCCACGCAAACACGGCTACAGCGCCAACAAGGAGGAGGTGGAGTAATGTTTTGGGCTGGAATCATGGGGAGAGAGATTGTCGGCCCCTTTAGGATCCCTGAAGGCGCTAAAGATGAACTCCATAATGTATGTGGATTTTCTCAAACAGCACTTCCTGCCATGGTTCAAGAAGAAGAACCGTGTATTTCACAGCAAGATCATTTTTCTGCATGATAATGCACCATCTCATGCTGCACATAAAACATCTGCATCTCTGGCTGATATGGGCATAAAAGGGGACAAACTTATGGTGTGACCGCCATGCTCCCCTGACCTCTACCCCATTCAGAACCTTTGGAGCATCATTAAAAGGAGTGTCTATGATGGCGGGAGGCAGTTCACATCTAAGCAACAGCTCTGGGAGGGTATTCTGTCCTCATGCAAAACAATTGAAGCAGAAACCATCCAAAACCTGACAAATTCAATGGACGAGAGAGTTCAGAAGCTCCTTTCGAACAAGGGGTCCTATGTGAAAATGTAACATCACCTAGAATAAAGTTTTGAGTTGAAAACTGTTTGATTTCAGTTTCTAACAACCTGCTAATGCTTATAATTTCAAAAATGACCATTTTTTTGGTCTTTATTAAAATGAAAAGGTTGATCGAAAAGTTTGGGGGATCTAAGAGTGTGGCAACCCAGTAGTCATGATTACTTCGAATTCTGACAATATGAGGGTCATGCTGCAGGTAGTGCAGCAAGAAGGCACTTATGTGTCTTGCACATCTCGGAGCCCCAAAATTATTTTCCGGGCTAGATGCAGCTAAAAATTATTTTTAATTTTAAATCTGGTGAAGCTTATTATAGATGGCCTAATAGGATCAGTGCTGCACACTGCTACAAAGCCCAAATTATTTTCCAGTCAAGATACAGATAAACATGATTAGTAATTTGAAAGCTTAAAATGGTTGGTAGGGTGATTTTAACCAATCATCAAGCTTTTACTCTCCCCAGGATGACACAGGGGTAGAAAAGTCGTTTCGGATCCATGATTTGTTCATCTTTATGAACGTGAGTCTGTCTACATTATCAGTGGAGAGCCGCGTGCGCTTATCTGTCAGCACACCACCAGCAGCGCTGAACACACGTTCAGACAGAACGCTGGCTGCGGGGCATGACAAGATCTCCAAGGCGTAAGTGGCTAGCTCCGGCCATTTATCCAGATTGGAAGCCCAAAAAGAGCAAGGGTCCAGTGACACAGTCGTGGCTTCAATGTTTACTTGGAGATACTCCTGTACCATCGTCTCTAGGCGTTGACTATGTGTCAGACTTCTTGTCTCCTGTGGCCTTGCAAAGGATGAGCTAAAAAAGTGGTGAAATGATTCCGCAAAATTGATGTTACCAGCAGATACTGTGGTTCTGTTACGGTTTGAGTGCTGAACACTTGACGGTCCCACGGTTGGCAAGTTGGAACTGTGAGATTCACTACGTGCACCACTGGTATTTTGTGGAAAAGCACATGTAAGATTCTGCAACAGTCTCTGCTGATACTCCTGCATGCGTGCATCCCTTTCTATGGCAGGAATAATTTCTGCAAATTTACTTTTGTACCGGGGATCTAACAGTGTGGCAACCCAGTAGTCAGGATTATTTCTATTTCTCACAATTCGAGGGTCATGTTGCAGGTAGTGCAGCAAGAAGGCACTCATGTGTGTTGCGCATCCAGGAGCACCAAGTCCCTGTTGTGTTGGTGGCGAGGTAGCAATCATGCTTCCTTCCTCTGTCCTCTCCCCCCAACCTCGCACAACAGAAATGTGATCAAGGTCTCCCTCATCTGATGAGTCTTCCATCAGTTCGTCCTCCACTTCTTCCTGGGCTCCTGCACCTTCCTCACTAGTTTGGCTGCTACCATGCGCCCTGGTAAAATCATCTCCCCCACCCTCACATGCCTGCCGCCTTGGTGCTGCCGACCGTCTGGACCTTGCAGATGTTAGCCCTTCCGCATACAACTCCTCCTCCTCTACTTCCTCCACCTCCTCTTGTGCCACCACCTGACTCCGAATTCTGTTTAACATGTGCTCCAGCATGTAAATCACCGGAATAGTCATGCTGATAATGGCATCGTCAGCACTAAACATCTTCGTCGCCATTTCAAAACTGTGCAGAAGGGTGCATAGGTCCCTGATCTGAGACCACTCCTCCAGCGTGATTTGCCCCACCTCTGAATCTCGTTGGCCCAGGCTATACGTCAGAACGTATTGCACCAGGGCTTGTCGGTGCTGCCACAGTCGCTGCAACATGTGCAGAGTTGAATTCCACCGGGTAGGCACATCGCATTTTAGCCGGTGAAGTGGCAGGCCCAACGACTTCTGTAGAGATGTAAGTCGCTGAGCTGCGGGATGCGAACGGCGGAAGTGAGCACACAGCGACCGTGCCCTCTGCAGAAGGCCATCTAGTCTGGGATAGTGGGCTAAAAATTGCTGGACAACCAGGTTCAACACGTGAGCCATACAAGGCACGTGTGTGACATTGCCCCGGCGAAGGGCCGCACCCAGGTTTGCAGCATTGTCGCACACGGCCTTCCCTGGTTTCAGGTCCAGTGGAGACAACCATTCATGAAATTGGTTCTCCAGAGCTGACCACAACTCCTCAGCTGTGTGACTCACATTTCCCAGACATTTCAATGTAAAAACCGCCTGATGACGTTGAGCCCTACTGCCAGCATAGTAAGGAGGTGTGCAGGATCCCTTCTGCGCAGTTAGAAAGCTTGTGGCATGACCAGACAGGCTTTGGGTGCAGGTGGAAGACCGAGAGGAGGTTGAGGAGGCAGAAGCAGTGGAGGAAAAATGACATAAAGAGGATTGACGCACAACTCGTGGGGACGGCAAGACTTGGACAGCAGCCCCTTGTCCTGCTGTCACCATAGTTACCCAGTGCCCAGTCAGCGACATGTAACGCCCCTGTCCATGCCTACTCGTCCAAGTGTCTGTGGTGAAATGCACCCTGTCACACACAGAGTTTCTCAAAGAAGCGGTGATGTTGTGTGCGACATGCTGGTGGAGCGCAGGCACACCTTTCTTTGAGAAGTAGTGCCGACTGGGCATCTGGTACTGGGGCACTGCGACGGACATAAGGTCTCGAAAATCCTCTGTGTCCACCAGGCGGAAAGGCAGCAATTCTGTAGCCAAGAGCTTGCAGATGGTGAAATTCAACCTCTTAGCTTTCTCATGGCTAGGAGGAAATGGTCTTTTACTTGTCCACATCTGAGGGACCGAGGGCTGGCTATTGTGCTTAGACGGGGTTGATAAGGGTGTCCCCGGCAAACTGCCGGTCTGTGAGGAAGATGCAGGCGGACATGTTAGGTTGCCTTGATCCAAAGGTGGTGCTATCGATGTCGGACAGCGCTCAAGACCAGCTGGTGTTACCACCTCCAAAGAAAATGATGACCTGCCAATCACGCTGGCTGTTGCGGGTAAAGAGGTGGCAGGTCTGCGCCCCAAAACAGGTGTGACTGCTGTCCCCCCAGTCACAGAGGATGAAGAGGCCGCGGATGCACAAGATATGGCAGACGGTGGTTGGCCCGGCCGGCTAGACCGCATTGTAGCACACTGAGCTTCCCACTGCAACTTATGCTTCATGTCCATGTGCCGGTTCATGCATGAAGTACTCAAACTATGTATTTTTTGGCCTCTACTTAGCTTTTGCTGACAAATGTTACAGATAACACGAGTTGGGTCATCTTTATCGATCTGAAAAAATGCCCAGGCTATGCAAGGCTTAGCACCCATGCGACCTGAAGAGCCACCACGACTTGTGGTGAGAGGCAGAGTTGTGTTTGAGGATGCAGTTGTTGACGTGCTTCCAGTACTACGTCTCTGTCCAGGAAGGCGCAACCTGACCTCGTCGTCACTAGCATCTTCCTCCACCTCCTCTGCTGACCTCATCTCTTGGCTGACTGTGGGTTGACAGTAAGTGGGATCTCCGACCTCATCATCATCACCCTGTGCATTATCACACCCGTCGTCCTCAGAGCCAACCTGTTCCTGCCCTGACAAAAAACTAAAGTTGTCGCTCCAATCAGGTATTTGAGTCTTATCATCGTCTTCCTCATTGTCTCCACCAACAGGAGTTACAGTTTGGGAATGAGGGTCTACATTATGGTCAGAACCTTCTGCGTCTGGTCCTGGATCCGACTCATAAAGATTCTGGGCATCAGTGCAGATCATTTCCTCGTCTGGATTCACAGAAGCGCTGGAGTCGACCTCTGATTCCCAGGCTATAGTATGAGTAAACAGCTCTGCAGACTCAACCATCTGTTCTACCTCATACTCAGACGGGCAGCTGGAGATTTGGGAGCTGTGAGGAAGCAAGTGCGATTTGGGTGACACCTTTGAGGACTGGAGTATTTGTGATGTTGAAGTTGATGTGGAGGAGAGCCCACTTAAAGGAGCACTTGATATCCGTTGAAGCACCTGCTGTTTTTGTGCCTCATCTGGAATTTGTAGCGATTGGCGTGGCCGTAAGAAAGGGATCTTATCACATTGTCCGCTAAAAGAAGTAGACATTTTAGTTTGGCTGGAAGATGGTCTTTCTTCTGCACCTACCCCACGGACACAACCTTTTTTCCCCTTCCCAACACGCCTATTCCCCTTTCCACCAGCAGCAGGCCTTTTTCCACTCATTTTGGTGGTTAACTAATTCACAACTCTGGAGTTGTTTGCACAAAAAAACAATGGATGGTAACCGAGCAGAGCTGAGTGGCCAAACTGTGGTATTAGGCCAAAACTATTGGCTGGGTTAGATGCAGAAAAAAATTATTTTTAATTTGCAACCTGATGGAGGTCAGTATAGATGGACTAATAGACCAAGTCCCACACACCGCTAGAAGCCCAAATATTTTTTCAGAGCTAGATGCAGAAAAAAATTATATTCAATTTGCAACCTGCTGGACGTCAGTATAGAAGGACTAATAGAACAAGTCCCACACACTGCTAGAAGCCCAAATATTTTTTCAGAGCTAAATGAAGAAAAAAATTATTTTTAATTTGCAACCTGATGGAGGTCAGTATAGATGGACTAATAGACCAAGTCCCACACACTGCTAGAAGCCCAAATATTTTTTCAGAGCTAGATGCAGAAAAAAATTATTTTTAATTTGCAACCTGATGGAGGTCAGTATAGATGGACTAATAGACCAAGTCACACACACCGCTAGAAGCCCAAATATTTTTTCAGAGCTAGATGCAGAAAAAAATTATATTCAATTTGCAACCTGCTGGACGTCAGTATAGAAGGACTAATAGAACAAGTCCCACACACTGCTAGAAGCCCAAATATTTTTTCAGAGCTAAATGAAGAAAAAAATTATTTTTAATTTGCAACCTGATGGAGGTCAGTATAGATGGACTAATAGACCAAGTCCCACACACTGCTAGAAGCCCAAATATTTTTTCAGAGCTAGATGCAGAAAAAAATTATTTTTAATTTGCAACCTGATGGAGGTCAGTATAGATGGACTAATAGACCAAGTCCCACACACTGCTAGAAGCCCAAATATTTTTTCAGAGCTAGATGCAGAAAAAAATTATTTTTAATTTGCAACCTGATGGAGGTCAGTATAGATGGACTAATAGACCAAGTCCCACACACCGCTAGAAGCCCAAATATTTTTTCAGAGCTAGATGCAGAAAATTTTTTTATTCAATTTGCAACCTGATGGAGGTCAGTATAGATGGACTAATAGACCAAGTCCCACACACTGCTAGAAGCCCAAATAGTTTTTCAGAGCTAGATGCAGAAAAAAATTATTTTTAATTTGCAACCTGATGGAGGTCAGTATAGATGGACTAATAGAACAAGTCCCACACGCTGCTAGAAGCCCAAATATTTTTTCAGAGATAAATGAAGAAAAAAATTATTTTTAATTTGCAACCTGATGGAGGTCAGTATAGATGGACTAATAGACCAAGTCCCACACACTGCTAGAAGCCCAAATATTTTTTCAGAGCTAGATGCAGAAAAAAATTATTTTTAATTTGCAACCTGATGGAGGTCAGTATAGATGGACTAATAGAACAAGTCCCACACGCTGCTAGAAGCCCAAATATTTTTTCAGAGATAAATGAAGAAAAAAATTATTTTTAATTTGCAACCTGATGGAGGTCAGTATAGATGGACTAATAGACCAAGTCCCACACACTGCTAGAAGCCCAAATATTTTTTCAGAGCTAGATGCAGAAAAAAATTATTTTTAATTTGCAACCTGATGGAGGTCAGTATAGATGGACTAATAGACCAAGTCCCACACACCGCTAGAAGCCCAAATATTTTTTCAGAGCTAGATGCAGAAAAAAATTATATTCAATTTGCAACCTGCTGGACGTCAGTATAGAAGGACTAATAGACCAAGTCCCACACACTGCTAGAAGCCCAAATATTTTTTCAGAGCTAGATGCAGAAAAAAATTATTTTTAATTTGCAACCTGATGGAGGTCAGTATAGATGGACTAATAGACCAAGTCCCACACACCGCTAGAAGCCCAAATATTTTTTCAGAGCTAGATGCAGAAAAAAATTATATTCAATTTGCAACCTGCTGGACGTCAGTATAGAAGGACTAATAGAACAAGTCCCACACACTGCTAGAAGCCCAAATATTTTTTCAGAGCTAAATGAAGAAAAAAATTATTTTTAATTTGCAACCTGATGGAGGTCAGTATAGATGGACTAATAGACCAAGTCCCACACACTGCTAGAAGCCCAAATATTTTTTCAGAGCTAGAGGCAGAAAAAATTATTTTTAATTTGCAACCTGATGGAGGTCAATATAGATGGACTAATAGACCAAGTCCCACACACCGCTAGAAGCCCAAATATTTTTTCAGAGCTAGATGCAGAAAAAAATTATATTCAATTTGCAACCTGCTGGACGTCAGTATAGAAGGACTAATAGAACAAGTCCCACACACTGCTAGAAGCCCAAATATTTTTTCAGAGCTAAATGAAGAAAAAAATTATTTTTAATTTGCAACCTG
Organism: Phyllobates terribilis; assembly: GCF_046119375.1. Taxonomy (NCBI): domain Eukaryota; kingdom Metazoa; phylum Chordata; class Amphibia; order Anura; family Dendrobatidae; genus Phyllobates; species Phyllobates terribilis. The sequence goes on from NW_027362761.1 coordinate 517,017,778, forward strand.
ATGGAGGTCAGTATAGATGGACTAATAGACCAAGTCCACACACTGCTAGAAGCCCAAATATTTTTTCAGAGCTAGATGCAGAAAAAAATTATTTTTAATTTGCAACCTGATGGAGGTCAGTATAGATGGACTAATAGACCAAGTCCCACACACCGCTAGAAGCCCAAATATTTTTTCAGAGCTAGATGCAGAAAAAAATTATATTCAATTTGCAACCTGCTGGACGTCAGTATAGAAGGACTAATAGAACAAGTCCCACACACTGCTAGAAGCCCAAATATTTTTTCAGAGCTAAATGAAGAAAAAAATTATTTTTAATTTGCAACCTGATGGAGGTCAGTATAGATGGACTAATAGACCAAGTCCCACACACTGCTAGAAGCCCAAATATTTTTTCAGAGCTAGATGCAGAAAAAAATTATTTTTAATTTGCAACCTGATGGAGGTCAGTATAGATGGACTAATAGACCAAGTCCCACACACTGCTAGAAGCCCAAATATTTTTTCAGAGCTAGATGCAGAAAAAAATTATTTTTAATTTGCAACCTGATGGAGGTCAGTATAGATGGACTAATAGACCAAGTCCCACACACCGCTAGAAGCCCAAATATTTTTTCAGAGCTAGATGCAGAAAATTTTTTTATTCAATTTGCAACCTGATGGAGGTCAGTATAGATGGACTAATAGACCAAGTCCCACACACTGCTAGAAGCCCAAATATTTTTTCAGAGCTAGATGCAGAAAAAAATTATTTTTAATTTGCAACCTGATGGAGGTCAGTATAGATGGACTAATAGAACAAGTCCCACACGCTGCTAGAAGCCCAAATATTTTTTCAGAGATAAATGAAGAAAAAAATTATTTTTAATTTGCAACCTGATGGAGGTCAGTATAGATGGACTAATAGACCAAGTCCCACACACTGCTAGAAGCCCAAATATTTTTTCAGAGCTAGATGCAGAAAAAAATTATTTTTAATTTGCAACCTGATGGAGGTCAGTATAGATGGACTAATAGAACAAGTCCCACACGCTGCTAGAAGCCCAAATATTTTTTCAGAGATAAATGAAGAAAAAAATTATTTTTAATTTGCAACCTGATGGAGGTCAGTATAGATGGACTAATAGACCAAGTCCCACACACTGCTAGAAGCCCAAATATTTTTTCAGAGCTAGATGCAGAAAACAATTATTTTTAATTTGCAACCTGATGGAGGTCAGTATAGATGGACTAATAGACCAAGTCCCACACACCGCTAGAAGCCCAAATATTTTTTCAGAGCTAGATGCAGAAAAAAATTATATTCAATTTGCAACCTGCTGGAGGTCAGTATAGAAGGACTAATAGAACAAGTCCCACACACTGCTAGAAGCCCAAATATTTTTTCAGAGCTAAATGAAGAAAAAAATTATTTTTAATTTGCAACCTGATGGAGGTCAGTATAGATGGACTAATAGACCAAGTCCCACACACTGCTAGAAGCCCAAATATTTTTTCAGAGCTAGATGCAGAAAAAAATTATATTCAGTTTGCAACCTGATGGAGGTCAGTATAGATGGACTAATAGAATGATGCTATGCCCAAAAGATTTTGCTTCACTAGGTGCAGTAAAAAAATTGGTATTCTATACACAGGTGGTATATCTTGCAACACAGATAGGCTACTCCACTGACTAACACACTCTGCAATAGGCCAAAAAGGATTAGCTTTGCTAGATTCAGCCAAATGCTGTGAAAAAAACTTGCACAGCACTGGCACAGACCTGCCTGGCAAAAACTGATAGGAACTGATGTAACCTAGTCCTGAAAAGGACTCCAATTACAATTAGTCTTTACTCCCACAATCTATCTATTTAAGAGCACAGACCTGCCTGATAAAAGTCGTAGGAAATGCTGTAACCTAGTCCTTAAAAGGACTGCAATCACAACTATTCCCTACTCCCAAGCTATCTGTATATTTGTGCGAAAATTGGCTTGAAATTAACAAGGTATAGCGCACACAGCAACAGCGGTGCCGTCTAACACGCAGCTGCAGCAGTGAGAAAATGGTGGCGACGGGGAAAATGGCTTGGTCTTATAGGGCAAGGACATGTGACATACACTGCCAATCACACATGCCCTTGCTTGTGTGAAAAAAAGCACTTCGCTCCGTGTGTGCGCTGCTGATAGGCTGACAGATTGCACCTCCCCACTGCAAATGCGGGAAAGAGAAAAAAAAATGGAGATCTTCATTGTTCCTGCAGAGATCCATCCCCTGCCCCTCCCCCCGCCCCGCTGTACACTCAAACTGCGTATTAACATTAATTTTCATCATTACTGAGAAAAAATCCAGTTATGATTTTGGTGCACGAACAGTTATCGAACATAACCTCGAACAGCCGAATTTTTCTCAAATTGTTCGTGTTCGCCGATCGGCTCGAACACCGCCCAAAACAGCTCGAATTTGAGATTGGCGAACAGTTCGAGTAGAACAACGCTCATCTCTAATACTGACCTCCATCAGGTTGCAAATTAAAAATAATTTTTTTCTGCATCTAGCTCTGAAAAAATATTTGGGCTTCTAGCAGTGTGTGGGACTTGGTCTATTAGTCCATCTATACTGACCTCCATCAGGTTGCAAATTAAAAATAATTTTTTTCTGCATCTAGCTCTGAAAATATATTTGGGCTTCTGGCAGTGTGTGGGACTTGGTCTATTAGTCCATCTATACTGACCTCCATCAGGTTGCAAATTAAAAATAATTTTTTTCTTCATTTAGCTCTGAAAAAATATTTGGGCTTCTAGCAGTGTGTGGGACTTGTTCTATTAGTCCTTCTATACTGACCTCCAGCAGGTTGCAAATTGAATATAATTTTTTTCTGCATCTAGCTCTGAAAAAATATTTGGGCTTCTAGCGGTGTGTGGGACTTGGTCTATTAGTCCATCTATACTGACCTCCATCAGGTTGCAAATTAAAAATAATTTTTTTCTGCATCTAGCTCTGAAAAAATATTTGGGCTTCTAGCGGTGTGTGGGACTTGGTCTATTAGTCCATCTATACTGACCTCCATCAGGTTGCAAATTAAAAATATTTTTTTTCTGCATCTAGCTCTGAAAAAATATTTGGGCTTCTAGCAGTGTGTGGGACTTGGTCTATTAGTCCATCTATACTGACCTCCATCAGGTTGCAAATTGAATAAAAAAATTTTCTGCATCTAGCTCTGAAAAAATATTTGGGCTTCTAGCGGTGTGTGGGACTTGGTCTATTAGTCCATCTATACTGACCTCCATCAGGTTGCAAATTAAAAATAATTTTTTTGTGCATCTAACCCAGCCAATAGTTTTGGCCTAATACCACAGTTTGGCCACTCAGCTCTGCTCGGTTACCATCCATTGTTTTTTTGTGCAAACAACTCCAGAGTTGTGAATTAGTTAACCACCAAAATGAGTGGAAAAAGGCCTGCTGCTGGTGGAAAGGGGAATAGGCGTGTTGGGAAGGGGAAAAAAGGTTGTGTCCGTGGGGTAGGTGCAGAAGAAAGACCATCTTCCAGCCAAACTAAAATGTCTACTTCTTTTAGCGGACAATGTGATAAGATCCCTTTCTTACGGCCACGCCAATCGCTACAAATTCCAGATGAGGCACAAAAACAGCAGGTGGTTCAACGGATATCAAGTGCTCCTTTAAGTGGGCTCTCCTCCACATCAACTTCAACATCACAAATACTCCAGTCCTCAAAGGTGTCACCCAAATCGCACTTGCTTCCTCACAGCTCCCAAATCTCCAGCTGCCCGTCTGAGTATGAGGTAGAACAGATGGTTGAGTCTGCAGAGCTGTTTACTCATACTATAGCCTGGGAATCAGAGGTCGACTCCAGCGCTTCTGTGAATCCAGACGAGGAAATGATCTGCACTGATGCCCAGAATCTTTATGAGTCGGATCCAGGACCAGACGCAGAAGGTTCTGACCATAATGTAGACCCTCATTCCCAAACTGTAACTCCTGTTGGTGGAGACAATGAGGAAGACGATGATAAGACTCAAATACCTGATTGGAGCGACAACTTTAGTTTTTTGTCAGGGCAGGAACAGGTTGGCTCTGAGGACGACGGGTGTGATAACGCACAGGGTGATGATGATGAGGTCGGAGATCCCACTTACTGTCAACCCACAGTCAGCCAAGAGATGAGGTCAGCAGAGGAGGTGGAGGAAGATGCTAGTGACGACGAGGTCAGGTTGCGCCTTCCTGGACAGAGACGTAGTACTGGAAGCACGTCAACAACTGCATCCTCAAACACAACTCTGCCTCTCACCACAAGTCGTGGTGGCTCTTCAGGTCGCATGGGTGCTAAGCCTTGCATAGCCTGGGCATTTTTTCAGATCGATAAAGATGACCCAACTCGTGTTATCTGTAACATTTGTCAGCAAAAGCTAAGTAGAGGCCAAAAAATACATAGTTTGAGTACTTCATGCATGAACTGGCACATGGACATGAAGCATAAGTTGCAGTGGGAAGCTCAGTGTGCTACAATGTGGTCTAGCCGGCCGGGCCAACCACCGTCTGCCATCTCTTGTGCATCCGCGGCCTCTTCATCCTCTGTGACTGGGGGGACAGCAGTCACACCTGTTTTGGGGCGCAGACCTGCCACCTCTTTACCCGCAACAGCCAGCGTGATTGGCAGGTCATCATTTTCTTTGGAGGTGGTAACACCAGCTGGTCTTGAGCGCTGTCCGACATCGATAGCACCACCTTTGGATCAAGGCAACCTAACATGTCCGCCTGCATCTTCCTCACAGACCGGCAGTTTGCCGGGGACACCCTTATCAACCCCGTCTAAGCACAATAGCCAGCCCTCGGTCCCTCAGATGTGGACAAGTAAAAGACCATTTCCTCCTAGCCATGAGAAAGCTAAGAGGTTGAATTTCACCATCTGCAAGCTCTTGGCTACAGAAATGCTGCCTTTCCGCCTGGTGGACACAGAGGATTTTCGAGACCTTATGTCCGTCGCAGTGCCCCAGTACCAGATGCCCAGTCGGCACTACTTCTCAAAGAAAGGTGTGCCTGCGCTCCACCAGCATGTCGCACACAACATCACCGCTTCTTTGAGAAACTCTGTGTGTGACAGGGTGCATTTCACCACAGACACTTGGACGAGTAGGCATGGACAGGGGCGTTACATGTCGCTGACTGGGCACTGGGTAACTATGGTGACAGCAGGACAAGGGGCTGCTGTCCAAGTCTTGCCGTCCCCACGAGTTGTGCGTCAATCCTCTTTATGTCATTTTTCCTCCACTGCTTCTGCCTCCTCAACCTCCTCTCGGTCTTCCACCTGCACCCAAAGCCTGTCTGGTCATGCCACAAGCTTTCTAACTGCGCAGAAGGGATCCTGCACACCTCCTTACTATGCTGGCAGTAGGGCTCAACGTCATCAGGCGGTTTTTACATTGAAATGTCTGGGAAATGTGAGTCACACAGCTGAGGAGTTGTGGTCAGCTCTGGAGAACCAATTTCATGAATGGTTGTCTCCACTGGACCTGAAACCAGGGAAGGCCGTGTGCGACAATGCTGCAAACCTGGGTGCGGCCCTTCGCCGGGGCAATGTCACACACGTGCCTTGTATGGCTCACGTGTTGAACCTGGTTGTCCAGCAATTTTTAGCCCACTATCCCAGACTAGATGGCCTTCTGCAGAGGGCACGGTCGCTGTGTGCTCACTTCCGCCGTTCGCATCCCGCAGCTCAGCGACTTACATCTCTACAGAAGTCGTTGGGCCTGCCACTTCACCGGCTAAAATGCGATGTGCCTACCCGGTGGAATTCAACTCTGCACATGTTGCAGCGACTGTGGCAGCACCGACAAGCCCTGGTGCAATACGTTCTGACGTATAGCCTGGGCCAACGAGATTCAGAGGTGGGGCAAATCACGCTGGAGGAGTGGTCTCAGATCAGGGACCTATGCACCCTTCTGCACAGTTTTGAAATGGCGACGAAGATGTTTAGTGCTGACGATGCCATTATCAGCATGACTATTCCGGTGATTTACATGCTGGAGCACATGTTAAACAGAATTCGGAGTCAGGTGGTGGCACAAGAGGAGGTGGAGGAAGTAGAGGAGGAGGAGTTGTATGCGGAAGGGCTAACATCTGCAAGGTCCAGACGGTCGGCAGCACCAGGGCGGCAGGCATGTGAGGGTGGGGGAGATGATTTTACCAGGGCGCATGGTAGCAGCCAAACTAGTGAGGACGGTGCAGGAGCCCAGGAAGAAGTGGAGGACGAACTGATGGAAGACTCATCAGATGAGGGAGACCTTGATCACATTTCTGTTGTGCGAGGTTGGGGGGAGAGGACAGAGGAAGGAAGCATGATTGTTACCTCGCCACCAACACAACAGGGACTTGGTGCTCCTGGATGCGCAACACACATGAGTGCCTTCTTGCTGCACTACCTGCAACATGACCCTCGAATTGTGAGAATTAGAAATAATCCTGACTACTGGGTTGCCACACTGTTAGATCCCCGGTACAAAAGTAAATTTGCAGAAATTATTCCTGCCATAGAAAGGGATGCACGCATGCAGGAGTATCAGCAGAGACTGTTGCAGAATCTTACATGTGCTTTTCCACAAAATACCAGTGGTGCACATAGTGAATCTCACAGTTCCAACTTGCCAACCGTGGTCTGTATGGAATTGTTCAATAAAGGGCCCAAAATTAAGATAACATAGATGGGAGAGGTCTCTATGAATAGGAATTCCTAAGTATTTGATACCCTGTGAGGGCCAGGCAAAGGGAAAGTTGGACTGGATGGAATCCTATATGGATTTAGGGAGGGAGACATCGAGGGCCTCAGACTTCGCTGCATTGATTTTAAAATTTTACCATGTAACAAAGTGATCTATTTCAGCCATAACAGCAGGGATGGATATATGTGATTGAGTGATATATACTAGGACATCATCAGCAAATAGAGAGCACTTGTACTCGGTGCCTCCCACCTCAATCCACCTAATATTGGGGTTATGGCGAATTGATGAGAGCAGGTGCTCCGTCACTAGGATGTATAAGAGAGGGGACAGAGGACATCCCTGCCTTGTCCCATTGGTGATTGTGAAAGGTGATGAAAATGTTCTGACGCACCCCCTGGGCCTTGGGACACCCGGAGCCGGACCCTTTTTGGTGGATGCTGGTGGTTGTAGTCTTCGTGGCGGCGATCCGGTTCCGTGGCTCAGGGCGGTCAAACCAGTGGCGGAACTATTTATGTGGTTTTGATGTTTAAATGTCCGACTACGCCACCCGTGGATTGCGGTCAGAGTGAACCGCCGCTACAGGGCAGACCGCTAAGGCTGGTGTTGTGGGTGCAGCAGAGCGTAGCATAACTCCCCACGGGAGGAGTATAGCCTCAGGGCAGTGTATGCGGAGGATGGGGGTGATGGTGCAGGGCAGCAGCAGTAACGACACGGAGTCAGTGATGCAGTTCAGGGCCTTTACTCACAGTTCTTATTATCCAGACCACGTCTGCAGGTAACGGCTGCCCACGTCGTACTGTGCTCACCAGGTGAGGGGCTCAGACAACTCCCAGATAACTTTGGAGCGCTTCACAGGACCCCCTTTGTGTGTCCTTTGTCTGGCCTTTCTTACCAACACTTCTGTCCGGCTGCCTCGGGCCTCCTCTTGGTAAACTTGGCGCCAGTTTCCCTGACCCTATGTGGTGCCTTCCTAGCGGGTGGAGCAAGGGGCTGCGCCACATAAAATGTCAGAGCCTCCGGTTTCTAGCTGAGGGTCGTTTCCTGCCTCCACTAGTTCGGGGACCGGTCTCCCCCTTTGGCCTGACCCCTCCACGCAGGTGGATTCGGGCGTGCGGTGGCGACTCGCCCGTCCGCACCCCTGGGATCCCTTCATTCCTCGTTCCTGGAGCCTTCTCCGCTCCTCTTCCTTCCTTCTCCCTCTTGCAGGCCTGGGCCTCTGTTACTAGGCCCGCCTCCGGAGCAGAGCTCATGCAGAGCCCCTGCTCCCTGCCACTTCTGCTCAGACTTCTCTGCACTGAACTAAGATGGTGCCCACCTTTTATACTCCCTTCTCAATGCACCCAGGAACTGCTTCCTCCCTGCTCCTGCACTGCAGGGTTCCCCTTCCTCAGTGTTCCCTCCCCCCACTCCAGCCAGGGACAGGGACTGTCGTGCCCATCTCAGGGGCATATTGGTCGCCCTGCCCCACGGCAATGTGGTGTAATGCATGCAGGTGTCGGGTCCTGATCCACACTCCATCCTTATCTGAGAGTGAGATATCACACCTCTGGGTGAGGTGCAATACGTCTGTAGCAACCGAGCCCTCGGTGCTACAGTTCCATTTATCTTCAGCCTAGGTGACGTATTGTGATACAGGGCCGTGATTTTGGCTATAAAAGGGTCCCCTAGACCCCTACCCCAAGCTTTTTAAGAGAATCATATATGGCGTGCCAGGAGACTCTATGGAATGCTTTCTCAGCATCCAACGAGAGTATCTACTTACAAATTTTTAACTGCATCTAGCCCAGGAAATACTTTGTGCCTAGTAGCAGTGTCTGCTAGTCAGCGGATTATCCCGGCTGTTAAGCAAGCTACACCACCTGTAGTTTGGACACTTAATTTTTTCAAAGGAAATGCTTCGGGACCACGGGATACTTAGTGAAGAGCATCAGGAGGCACCCCAAGGCATAGGGGCTGGGACTGGCACTAGGATGCCTTGCGGTGGACAGCCGAGCTCGATCCTTATAAAAGCTTTTTAACTGCAGCAGCTTTAGTGGACGCTACTGGAGCTGGAATTACGCGGCTGCTGGCATGAGACTTGCCCTCCAATAGATCCTTGTAAATGGATTTAAAGTGTATTCATTCAAATTAGAGGGACAATTTAAATTAAAAAGCTTAGAGCTGCCTCCACCACAGGGGGGCTCTCTCGACCCACCAGCGGACAGGCACCAGTATTGGGAGAGGGGGGCTGGCCGTCAGGGTCCACCGCAGCTCTGGCACAAACCCGGCGACACGGAGGTCGCACAGGCAGCAACGGACTGGCCGTGTCGGCTTCGCACTTTTTTGGTTTTAGAAGGGCATGACATGCCTATATCTGTGTCTCCCCCTCCTTTTACTCCTCCACCTCTTTTCTTTTCGCATGACTATATGTACTTGTCACTTTTCCATGTGTTAGTTGTGTCTTCTGAGCAGTTTGTCAGCTTTTGGACACCTTTGAAGGTGTTTTCTATGTGTTTCTATGTGTTTTTGTTTGCCTGCCATTGGTTTTAACGGTGTTCGAAGGTGTTCGACGAACAGTTCGACGAACAGTTCGGCGAACACACGGGTGTTCGACGAACCGAACCGAACTCGAACACTACGGGGGTGGCTCAACACTAATTACAACACTTGTCATAACATTTATGGCTCCAGGATTTAATTTCACTGGTAGACCAATCCAGTACAGGATTGTGAAATTTTAACCAGGGCAATCCCAATATTACTGGAGAAGGCAAGTTATTCAAAACTACCAAATCCAATTTCTCATGGTGAACACCATTAATAGTGAGAGGAAATTCACAGACCTTGAGAGTAATATTCTTCAAAGGGGAACCATCCACAGAAACCACAGCAATGGGGGATGATAAAGGTTCGGGTTTTAAATTGAGTCTTTCCAAGAATCCCCCATCAATTACATTCAGAGTAGACCCACAATCAACAAACACCCGAAATTCCATTAATTTTTCCTGAGCAATCGTGGAAGCAGCTAAAAATACACCCTTGGAATTTAAACAGGCAATATGGGCATGACTGACCATTTTTTTTTCTTTCTTCATACGAAGCTCACAGCCTTTAATCAAATGACCAGATTTTCCGCAATAGAAACACAAGCCTTCAAAAAATCTGCGATCTTTTTCTTGAGAGCGAGGTGCCACCGATCCAATCTCCATCGGTTCACCACTGTTAGTACACACATTCTCATAACCAGAAACTGACATAGCAGAGGATTTGCTCTCATTAACCCTTGCACGCAGTCTCCTATCCACCCGTATAGCTAATTGCATAGCCTGTTGCAAATCTTCAGGTGTAGGATAAGCAATTAGCAGGTCTTTAACCCTTTCATTGAGCCCAGCAAGAAATAGACTTTTCAGAGCAGAATCGTTCCACCCTGTTTGAGTAGACCAACGACGGAAATGAGTACAATATTTTTCCACATTACCTGATCCCTGTTTCAAACGTCTCAACTCAGTCTCAGCTGATGCGACACGGTCAGGATCATCATATAATAGTCCCAAAGCAGAAAAAAAACTATCCACTGATCTGAAGCATGTATCACTAGGTTGCAAAGAAAAGGCCCACTCCTGAGGCTCTTTGCGCAAAAGTGACATTATGAACCCTATGCGCTGGGATTCATCCCCAGAGGACTTGGGTCTCAAACGAAAATACAATAAGCAAGCATTTTTAAATGAAAAAAATTCTCGGTGTTCACCAAAAAATAAATCCGGCAAACATACCTTAGGCTCCAAGAAATGTGCTCCAGGACAGTTACTCACGTGCTGACGGAGCTCGGCCACCTCCAGAGAGAGTCCCTGCAGGCGATGAGCCAAATCCTGAACTGACACCATGATGGAACAGAAAAATCTTTCCTTAGAGAATTTGCAGGCTGGACTTACTGTTATGTTCTGCTACCAGAGCTAAGGAAAGAGAGGAGATCTGTCCCTACGATAGAACTCAGCTTGATCCCTACGATGTAACAGGGGACCTGATCCTGCGATCAGACCTGCTAAAGTCCTAAGCTAGTCTGTACGGAGACCTATAGATGTGGGGAAGGAATCCCTACAAGTACTAAGGACTGGGAGGAAAATGGGACACCTCCTAACAGAAATAGTAGCAGACAGACAAACAAACAAAATATATAGAACACTGAGGTCCGTAGACCAAGCAAACTAACAGAGTTAGATACAGAGCACAGGCTAGCTAGAAAGTAGTTATACAATGAAGTCCAGCAAAGCCAGAAGGGCGGAGCAGGATTGAATAGGCCAACAAGGTCATGTGACCAGCAAAGGAAAAAACCTAAGAGCAAGGATCTAACATTTAGAACAGAAAGAATAGAGCATCACACATAAATTAGATAAACAGAAACATGTCAGTCACATATATAATAAATACAGTGACAGTGTTGGTTACTGTTCTTGTCATTTAGTGTTAAAATAAAGGATTTATTTAAAAAAAAATGGCGTGGGGTTCCCTGTAATTTTAGTCTCTAGCGGAGGTTAAGCAGACGGCTGATGCAGATGTTTGAAGCCTGGGAAGGGGGTAATACCCACGGAGCTTCCCAGGCTACTAATATCAGCCACCTGCTGAATACCTAGCCTTTACTAGCTATTAAAATGGGGGACCCCTAAAAAAAATGACGTGGGGTCCCCCCTATTTTAATAGCTAGCAAAGGCTAGGCAGACAGCTGGGGGCTGATATTAATAGCCCAGGATGGGTGCCATGAATATTGGCCCCCTCCCAGGCTAGAAACACAAGCCATCAGCCGCCCCAGAAATGGCGCATCCATAAGATGCGCCAATTCTGGCACTTAGCCTCGCTCTTCCCACTGCCCTGTAGCGGTGGCAGTGGGGTAATAGGGCTGGGGTTGATGTCAGCTTATAATGCCAGCTGACATCAAGCCCAGGTTAGTAATGGAGAGGCGTCTATAAGACACCCCCATTACTAACCCCATAGTCAAAGTTAAAAAAAACACAAACACTCAGAATAAAGTCCTTTAATTGAAATAAAGACTAATTCCTTTAATGTTCTAAATTAAACCATACTTACCATCACGCCCATTCCAGCTGAAGCCAATGTCTTCTGCAATAAAAGTAAAATAATTAACCAACCTCATCCTTACCTTTCCATGGTTCCCAGGACGGCTTCAGCTCTGCTACATTGACATGACAGGCTGGATGGCAGCAGAAAGCTGCCATCCATCTTGCCATGCCGCAGACACTGAGAAGCGCAGGCATGCTTGAGCTCCTCAGTGTCTCGCTGTGACAGCATCCAGATGAGCCGAGTTCATGTCCAATGAACTCAGCTCACCTCATGCACGTCACTGATAGCGTGGGAGAATTCTCCTGCGCATGCGGTGCCGGTTAATGACGTCACCGCTTGAGCAGGAGAATTTTCCCACGCTGGGACGGCATTGCGATGGCAGGCTGAATGGTAGCAGAATGCTGCCATCCAGCTTGTCATCCTTCAGAGATATTGCCTGCGCTCTGCAGTGTCTCTGAAGGATGGCATGCTGGATGGCAGCGTTCTGCTACCGTCCAGCCTGCCATCTCAGTGCCGTCCACGCCATTTTTTTTTTAAATAAATCCTTTATTTTAACACTAAATGACAAGAACAGTAACCAACACTGTCACTGTACTTCTTATATACAGTACAGAGCAAAAGTTTGGACACACCTTCTCATTTAAAGATTTTTCAGTATTTTCATGACTATGAAAATTGTACATTCACACTGAAGGCATCAAAACTATGAATTAACACATGTGGATTACATACGTAACAAAAATGTGTGAAACTATTGAAAATATGTCTTATATTCTAGGTTCTTCAAAGTAGCCACCTTTTGCTTTGATGACTGCTTTGCACACTCTTGGCATTCTCTTGATGAACTACAAGAGGTAGTCACTGGAAATGGTTTTCACTTCACAGGTGTGCCCTGTCAGGTTTAATAAGTGGGATTTCTTGCCTTATAAATGGGGTTGGGACCATCAGTTGTGTTGTGCAGAAGTCTGGTGGATACACAGCTGATAGTCCTACTGAATAGACTGTTAGAATTTGTATTATGGCAAGAAAAAAGCAGCTAAGTAAAGAAAAACGAGTGGCCATCATTACTTTAAGAAATGATGGTCAGTCAGTGTGAAAAATTGGGAAAACTTTGAAAGTGTCCCCAAGTGCAGTTGCAAAAACCATCAAGCGCTACAAAGAAATTGGCTCACATGAGGACCGCCCCAGGAAAGGAAGACAAAGAGTCACCTCTGCTTCTGAGGATAAGTTTATCCGAGTCACAAGCCTCAGAAATCGCAGGTTAACAGCAGCTCAGATTAGAGACCAGGGCAATGCCACACAGAGTTCTAGCAGCAGACACATCTCTTCAACAACTTGTTAAGAGGAGACTTTGTGCAGCAGGCCTTCATAGTAAAATAGCTGCTAGGAAACCACTGCTAAGGACAGGCAACAAGCAGAAGAGACTTGTTTGGGCTAAAGAACACAAGGAATGGACATTAGACCAGTGGAAATCTGTGCTTTGGTCTGATGAGTCCAAATTTGAGATCTTTGGTTCCAACCACCGTGTCTTTGTGCGACGCAGAAAAGGTGAACGGATGGACTCTACATGCCTGGTTCCCACCGTGAAGCATGGAGGAGGAGGTGTGATGGTGTGGGGGTGCTTTGCTGGTGACACTGTTGGGGATTTATTCAAAATTGAAGGCATACCAAACCAGCATGGCTACCAAGCATCTTGCAGCGGCATGCTATTCAATCCGGTTTGCGTTTAGTTGGACCATCATTTATTTTGCAACAGGACAATGACCCCAAACACACCTCCAGGCTGTGTAAGGGCTATTTGACCAAGAAGGAGAGTGATGGGGTGCTACGCCAGATGACCTGGCCTCCACAGTCACCAGACCTGAACCCAATCGAGATGGTTTGGGGTGAGCTGGACCGCAGAGTGAAAGCAAAAGGGCCAACAAGTGCTAAGCATCTCTGGGAACTCCTTCAAGATTGTTGGAAGACCATTTCCGGTGACTACCTCTTGAAGCTCATCAAGAGAATGCCAAGAGTGTGCAAAGCAGTCATCAAAGCAAAAGGTGGCTGCTTTGAAGAACCTAGAATATAAGACATATTTTCAGTTGTTTCCTACTTTTTTGTTAAGCATATAATTCCACATGTGTTAATTCATAGTTTTGATGCCTTCTGCGTGAATGTACAATTTTCATAGTCATGAAAAAACAGAAAAATCTTTAAATGAGAAGGTGTGTCCAAACTATTGGTCTGTACTATATGTGACTGACATGTTTCTATCTATCTAATCTATGTGTGATGCTCTATTCTTTCTGTTCTAAATTGTCGGGTACCGATGTATGCTGCTGATGAATTGCCGGCCGGCTTTTTTTAAAGAGACGGGTGCATGAAAACACTAATGCTCTATTCTATTCTATTCTGAGCAGTTTGTCAGCTTTTGGACACCTTTGAAGGTGTTTTCTATGTGTTGCTATGTGTTTTTGTTTGCCTGCCATTGGTTTTAACCGTGTTCGACAGTGTTCGACAGTGTTCGACGAACTGTTGGACGAACATGCCGGTGTTCGACGAACAGAACAGAACCAGAACACTATGGGGGTGGCTCAACACTATCCGGGATTCTTCCTGCAAGTCTCATCAGGTTCTCAGTAATGCCACAGCAAGGGCAGCCGGCGGTGCACTGATCTGCTAGTTATGTAATAAGCCTGTGATCTGTAGGAAGACATTGGGACTCATGTAATGTTCATACTTGCTACCACGTACTCTTTGGCCCCTGAGGACTGATCTTAGCTGATGTTACAGGGGTATTGATTACTTAGACTATGTTCACATTAGGCTCCATTAAGAGCATCCATTGCCGATTTCGTCATGAATGTTTGATAAAAATAGTTTGCTGCTCCAATGCCGAACACCATGATGGAAACCAGACAGATCATTCTCCAGCTTTAAAAAAACTTTTTTCTTTTCCTTTGATGGCAAAGAAAAGTGTAAATCTGTGTGCTGATTTTGTGTAAAAACATGACTGTCGAAAGACAGCTGCATTTTTTATTTGCAGATTTGCAGAGCATAGAGTGCAGCCACATTAGATGCCAGCTCAGTTGGGTGGTTGGCACAGGTATGATGTGGCATTATGTATCTGGCACTTTCATGGCAGGCCTGATAATATGGTGCAAAACAGGTTTTCTGTCTTGAATTCCTAGTTATTCACCAACTCCACCCTGTGCAATAAAGCAGTCCTACATTAATGGCGTATCCTGTTCATGTGCCATAAATGTCTCGGATATGAGCACATCCATTTCTCTTACTTTTTTCTGCTGCTTCTAGAATAGTGTGGTCTGAAAATGTGGCCCACGGACCAGAAACTGTAATGCATCCCTGTAGAATCATATTCATTATGGGCAGCAGGGCACCTGTAGTGGAGACCATTAACATACATTTGCTGCCAGGTTGTCTTTGTATCGCTTTGTTCAGCACCGGTTACAGAAGAGAGGGTGAGGCCACGGCCCCACTATCAGTATTTGGTCAGTATTCGGTCAGTATTTTTTCTCAGGAGTGGGAGCCAAAACCAGGTGAGGAACAATCAGAGAAAATGTATAATAGAAACAAGTCACCAATTCTGCATTTATTATACCTTTTCTCTGATTGTTCCTAACCTGGTTTTGGCTCTCACTCCTGAGAAAAAATACTGACCGAATACTGACCAAATACTGATAGTGGGGCAGTGGCCTTAGATTGGGTTCAGATGAGACTATGAAAAATCGGCCATTTTTCAACTAGAAAACATGGATGATTTTCAACGTATTGTCGTCCATGTGTCATACATGAACAATTTAAAAAATGTCCGTAACCAAACACAGTTTGTTATGGTAATAATGTCAACATATTTATAAAAAACAGTTCCAATACAGATACTCTCTGTGGGATCCATTTTTTCTTTTATATACTTAAATAGGCAAGTCTCATCCCCAAAAAACTAGAAAAGACAATTGCATTCTGTAATATTTATTCTCACATGCAGAATTGATCCGTGTGAAAAAACTGTCAGCGAAACAGCCCTATCTGGTAATATTGGGCACTGTGGTGGCTCAGTGGTTAGCACTGTTGCTTTGCAGCACTGGGGTCCTGGGTTCAAATCCCACCAAGTACAACACCTGCAAGGAGTTTGTATGTTCTCCCCATGTTTGTGTGGGTTTCCTCCGGGTTCTCCGGTTTCCTCCCACACTCCAAAGACATACTGATAGGGAGTCTAGATTGTGAGCCCCAATGGGGACAGCAATGATGATGTATGTAAAGCGCTGCGGAATATGATGGTTTTATGTAAGTACAAGAAATAAAACATTGGTCCAAGTGATATACGGAGCACTGCAAGGGACGAATATTGCTACAAATTTGGGTTACACATACTTTATTATGACCTGAGAGGTCTGTGCAATCTGATTTATATTCCGGTTTAGCAGCACTTCTGCAGATCAGAGCCAAGACTCTGACTTATATACAGCACTTACCATCTCATTAGTATGAGATATAGATTTTGGCTCCAACATGTTGAAACTTTGAAAGTCTTCAGCTGATCAGATAAATCATTGTTACCTTAATTAACAATTTTAAAAACAGTCTTCTGAAATGTCAGACACAATCCAGCGCTCCCATGCACAAAGACAAGTAACGTTACATCCTGGAATGACCAAGGAGCCCTTAGATTAAATCTGATACATTGTGTTATGCCTTCTGCAAGGCCCGACATAGGGGTCTAGAATCCTTGTGTCACGTATCATCCCTCAGGCCTTGTAGAAGCCATAACACAGGGCAGCCATGGCCAAATTCATTAAGACCGACATTGTATATGACAATCTTAAAGGGCTTGTCAACTGCTAGAACAACCCCTTCTCATTCGTCATATTTGGCCCCGATAAACACCTATACTCACCTCCCGTGCAGGCGCCGTTCCAGCAGTGTTGGCACTCTTGGTCCTGTGGCTCACATGAGGTTGTTACCTCACATGCGCCCTGCACCCAATCAGTGCTGGCGTCACTGTCTCCGCCTCGGGGCGTATGGAACATCAACAGGAAGCCATGGCTGCGGCTGCGCTCTGACTTCCTCTTGATGTTCGATTTGTCTGTAGGTGGAGACAGTGACACCAGCCCTGATTGGGCTCAGGGCTTGTGTGACGTAACACCACTGGTACTGTGCCGGTATGGGAGATGAGTTTATGTGTTTTTATTTTAACAGGGCCAAATATGAGAAATGAGAAGGGGTTTTCCTAGTAGTGGACAACCCCTTTAATGAAGGGACCACAGGAGTGAGATGCGTTTAATTCTTAAGAGATGAACGTCTCTTTCTAAATTAGGCGCGTCTTACATGTGCTATGCACCACCGCCAATAATGTTACTCCAGTCATGGTGTAATTTAAGCCACTAAAGTGGTGTAAATTTTGAAGAATTTGCCAGGCAAGCTTCATCATGCTCCATTTTCCACCGTTTGGAAAAGCTGGCCAGGACTGCCGTGAAAATAACAAAAGTCATAAAATTTTTGCGCAGCTTCAAATTTCTGGCACTATGGGCCCGACTTTTACTGAGATGGGCCCATATTGTCATAGTTTTAAGGTTGGATGAAGCCATCATGGTACATTACACGTGCAGTGATAATACTGAGCAGCCAATGGATGGTCGAGGTGTCGGTGGTTGGCCATCAGTACTTTGCACCTGTGCTGCCTCATATCATTAGCACCTCCAGTACCTTAGCATCCTGCAGTATATTGGTTTTGTTACCTGGTGTTGGTTAGTATAAACTCTTTCTTTTTAAGATGTTTTTGAAAATAGATACAAAACTATTGATTTCAACCTATCAATCAATAATTCAAACATGTTGATGCACAAGGAAAGACAAAACCCCATGCGGCAGATGCTAATTGATCCATATTACTGGAAAAATTCCTTCCCACCTCCAAGTTAAACTAGTTCCTTAGATCAATGTCCCATCTCCACAGTATTACCCTGTAATATTATATGTTACAATAAAAGCATCCTGGTCCTTCTCCATTACAGTATGTTGTGGCAGAGATTTCCATAGTCTCTCTTCTCTTACAGTAAAGAATCTTTGATGATGATTAAACCTTCTGTTCTCTAGATGTATAGGGTGCCTCTCATCTTTGTTGCATACCTAGGTGTAAAAACATCATTAATTGAGTTGGACAAAAGGATTATCAGGACCCTAGTGCAAAAGCCACTTCAGTGGGCCATGGATACCGAACTTGTGCCCTGCAAACCTCCTACCTGCTAGCATTCCCGGTGCCTCTTCTTATTTGTAGGCCTGGTGCAATGTCATATGTGCGTCATGCAGCAATGATGATGGTGCATGAGGCATACTAATCAGAAGAGGTGCCTGGGATGTTGGCAGTAGAAGTAAGTTTGCATGGCTATGTTCCAACCACCAAAGATTGCCAACACGGCTGCTGATCCAGAGTCCTGCAAACCTTTTAACTGTAATCATTATACCGACCTCAGTACCAGAGGCTGACATATCATTGGTGACACTTGTGCAGTGGCATAAGGACCCAGTAGGTAAGAGGGCGCACTTTTATTGCCAAAGTAGGGGAGATTGTGCATTATGATGAGTTATTTGACAACAAAGGGCCCAAATACTGTTCTTGCACAGGGACCCTCTTCTGTCTTGGTCCTCCCCTGCTCTGTACTGTCCCTTTGTACATTTATACATTGTACTAAGATCGCCCCCAAACCTTTGTTTTTACAAACTGAATAACCACAAGTTTAATAACCTATCTTGGTGCAAAAGTCCTATTCCCATTCTGCTTAAATGCATGTATTTGGGACTAAAAATACATTTTGCTATTCGGTTTGATGTGGAAACCTATATGGAAAGTTTTAGGAGAAACTGAAAAGGTTTCACACGTTTGCAAGTTTTGATCAAATCAAGGAGTCAATCGATTAAGACAAAGGCACACAACTAGTTTCTGTCTGTGTACCAGGCTTGTCTTCTCTCAGATGCCCAGTTACAAGTCTTTATTACAACCACAGAGATAAGAAAAAGGGCATGGTTTTGACGCGCCCCCTGGGCCAGTGTTGTTTGGGGAATACCCGGAGCCGGATCAAATGGGGGTTGTAGTCTCCGAGTGGCGGTGACCCGGTCCGTGCCCAGGGTGTCAAGCTCAGTGTGTGGCAGTCTTTACAGATGTTATTAGTGTTCTTTGTGTCGACTACGCCACCCGTTGATTTGCGGTCAATACGGCCGCCGCTGCAGCAGGGTCCGCTGAGGCTGGTGGTGCTTGTGCAGCTCTGGTAGTATAACCCCCAACGGGAGGGGTATAGCCTCAGGGGGTCAGGTGTAGAGGATGGTGGTAGTGGTGGTGCAGTGTGGATGTTAAGAAGACTCCGAGCCGGGCTGTGCAGTTCAGGGTTTTTACTTACTGCTGTTCTTGTGGTCACTCTGGCCTTAAGTGACCGCCCGAGCCGTGCTGCGTCCACCAGGTCTTGGACTCGGCCAACCCCCAGGTGATTCTGGAGCGTGGTCCTGAGCTCCCTTTCTGACTTGTCCTTCTCTCTGGCCTTCCCCACCAGGGATCCACCTAAGTCCGGCTCCCTCGGGCCTCTTGTTGGTAAACCCTTGTCTCTGGGTTCCCTGACCCTATTCTTGGTTTGCCTTCCGGGTGGATTTAGTGGGTGGTCGTGGCAGATCCTGCCCATGACCTCCGGTCTCTGGCTAAGGTGTGCTGTAGCCTCCACCAGCTTGGGATCCGGTACCCTGTTGCCAACTCTTCACCCTCTGATCTAATTTTGGGTTCTTGGAGTTCCCTCTTCTCCCCCTTCTGGGTCCTTCTTTCTCCTCTCTCTCTGCTTCTCAGGCTCTCTCAGACTGACCAAACCTCTACAAAAGACTGACGTCTCACAGACTGACCCTGATCTAAGATGGTTCCCACCTTATATACTCCCTCTATGTGTGAGCTCAGGTGACCAGCACCCAATGAGCTCCTAGCTTTACCCAGGCTGCTCCCCCTATCTGCCCCTACACTACTGGGATGTTCCACCCCCCTCCCACTCCAGCCAGGAACAGACACTGTCGTACCTGCACATTTCTCTAGTGGGAGTACCATCGGTCTGTCCCTCGGAAATGGGATGTGTGTAGTGCATGCAGCTAACTGAGCTCAGTTCCACACTCCATCCTTACCCGGGAGTGGAATATCACACCTCTGGGTTGAGGTGCAATACCCCTGTAGCAGCCGAATCCTCAGGGTGCTACATTCCCCCCTGGTAAACCACAGCACGTCCTCGGGCTGTAAGATAACAAAACATCAAAACATACAATTTTTTTTTTTTTCATAAACATCAACATATAATACATCATATATATTATCAGCTATCAAACTTTTCATATAAAACTTTTCATAAATAACATTCTTGTTCCTCCGGCCACGGTGCAACTTGTGACCGGGTAAAGTGCGACAGTCTCTCTTGGAAGAAAACAGTTCCCTATAAAACCGGTAGGGGGCGCTTTAGGAAGCGCAACTATATACAAGGGGAATATGGCCGCTCTCAGTCCTCGGCCAGGTATTAGGGAGGAATGACCGCTCTCAGTCCTCGGTCAGTGGGAATAGGGACACACGGGTTTCAGTTCAATTGGCTGGTCCCAACGGGGACTATATTTTAACTAGAACAGTTCTTATACCCTGACGGGTAACTATGTACAGTCTCTTTACCGTACTTTAACGACGGCGTCCTCCTGCTCCTTCTTTAGATTCTTCAGACCCGTCCGGGTTCTCTTGCTCCTCCTCACACCGCAGCTCCTCCTCCGTCAGGCGATGCACATGGAGGGCGTAGGGTCCTTTGGCACACTTGTGCCGGGTGAACGTGACCTCGTCCCCTACGTACAGGTCATGACCTCTGTGTCCCTCCGGCAGATGGCTTTCTACGTCTCTGCGGGTTACAAAGACGTCGCCGGGGGTCTGATGGTCTCTAATAAAGCCCCATCCGTGCCGCATATTGAATTTTATCACAGTCCCGGTGGCACGGGGACCATGAGCTGCACGGGGTTTCCTCCTGGTCCGGCTCTTCTGCTCCGCGCTCCTTATCTGCATTTGCTGTTCCCGGACCCGCCTCTCTCTCCGCTCCCTCTCGAAGACCTCGAGCTGCTGCCGGCAGCACTCTGCACGCTCCGCTGCGGCCGCCCGAGTCTCCTGAGTGAACCCCATGAGGTCTTCTCCGGTGGGGTCCCACTCGAACTGGATCTCCTCCAGTGGGGGCGAGGTCCTCCTTACGGGCTTCGGAGCCGGAATCAGGGGCTCGCACATGGGCCTTGCTCTCTGGAGTTCCAGCTGAATATACTCCTGGGGCCATACAAAGGGCTGCCCATCCGGGCACGTATGCTGGGCGAACAGGTCTTCACCCAGGTGCGGCACTCTAGATGTTGAGGGCGCGTTGATGGTAGCTGCGCCCGGGTCGACCAGGCCTTGCGACCAGGCTTGGGGCACCCTAAAGGCAAAGGGCACCGTAAGAACGGCGGCGCCCTGGGTTACTCGGCCCTGCGACCAGGCCGGTGGCTCCGCGGAGGTAGGGGGCGCTGTTGGTATTGCGGCGCCCGGAGGTACTAGGCCTTGCGACCAGGCCGATGGTATTTCCTGCTTTGCCGCGCTCAGGGTCGAAACGCGTGACGTCACAGGGGTCGCGGCCACGGTTACTGCTTGAGGCCTAGTCTGCGGCGGTGACGATGCAGCGACGGGCACGGCAGGGGGAACTTCGGGCTCTGCGACGGGGAGCTGGGGCAGGTACACGGTTTCTCGGCTCGGGGTAGAGACGTCCCCTTTACCTGCCTCCGTCCGTTCAGCTCCCTTCTCGGCGCCGTCTCCTGCCTTCATTCCTCCTGCGCCATCCTCAGAGGCGGTCTGTCTCCTCATCTCGGGCGGCGTGCTCCGCTGACGGGTTCCGGTCTGCTGGGCCATCTCTCGGCTCCACTCCGCCAACGTCTCCTGCTGCACCCGGGCCATCCTCCGTGCGAGGCCCTCCAGCGCGGTCTGTGCACACTCCCGGTCTCGGGGGAGCTGTGCCAGGATCTCCACTAAGCCTAGTGGGGTTGTTGCTTGCAGCAGGCTCCTGACTAGTGTTGAGCCACCCCCGTAGTGTTCGAGTTCGGTTCGGTTCGTCGAACACCCGTGTGTTCGCCGAACTGTTCGTCGAACTGTTCGTCGAACACCTTCGAACACCGTTAAAACCAATGGCAGGCAAACAAAAACACATAGAAACACATAGAAAACACCTTCAAAGGTGTCCAAAAGCTGACAAACTGCTCAGAAGACATAACTAACACATGGAAAAGTGACAAGTACATATAGTCATGCGTAAATAAAAGAGGTGGAGGAGTAAAAGGAGGGGGAGACACAGATATAGGCATGTCATGCCCTTCTAAAATCCAAAAAGTGAGAAGCCGACACGGCCAGTCCGCTCCTGCCCGTGCCACCTCCGTGTCGCCAGGTTTGTGCCAGAGCCGCGGTGAACCCTGACGGCCAGCCCCCCTCTCCCAATACTGGTGCCTGTCCGCTGGTGGGTCGAGCGAGCCCCCCTGTGGTGGAGGCAGCTCTAAGCTTTTTAATTTAAATTGTCTCTCTAATTTGAATGAATACACTTTAAATCCATTTACAAGGATCTATTGGAGGGCAAGTCTCATGCCAGCAGCCGCGGTAATTCCAGCTCCAGTAGCGTCCACTAAAGCTGCTGCAGTTAAAAAGCTTTTATAAGGATCGAGCTCGGCTGTCCACCGCAAGGCATCCTACTGCCAGTCCCAGCCCCTATGCCTTGGGGTGCCTCCTGATGCTCTTCACTAAGTATCCCATGGTCCCGAAGCATTTCCTTTGAAAAAATTAAGTGTCTAAACTACAGGTGGTGCAGCTTGCTTAACAGCCGGGATAATCCGCTCACTAGCAGACACTGCTACTAGGCACAAAGTATTTCCTGGGCTAGATGCAGTTAAAAATTTGTAATTAGATACTCTCGTTGGATGCTGAGAAAGCATTCCATAGAGTCTCCTGGCACGCCATATATGATTCTCTTAAAAAGCTTGGGGTAGGGGTCTAGGGGACCCTTTTATAGCCAAAATCACGGCCCTGTATCGCAATACGTCACCTAGGCTGAAGATAAATGGAACTGTAGCACCCTGAGGGCTCGGTTGCTACAGACGTATTGCACCTCACCCAGAGGTGTGATATCTCACTCTCAGGTAAGGATGGAGTGTGGATCAGGACCCGACACCTGCATGCATTACACCACATTGCCGTGGGGCAGGGCGACCAATATGCCCCTGAGATGGGCACGACAGTCCCTGTCCCTGGCTGGAGTGGGGGGAGGGAACACTGAGGAAGGGGAACCCTGTAGTGCAGGAGCAGGGAGGAAGCAGTTCCTGGGTGCATTGAGAAGGGAGTATAAAAGGTGGGCACCATCTTAGTTCAGTGCAGAGAAGTCTGAGCAGAAGTGGCAGGGAGCAGGGGCTCTGCATGAGCTCTGCTCCGGAGGCGGGCCTAGTAACAGAGGCCCAGGCCTGGAAGAGGGAGAAGGAAGGAAGAGGAGCGGAGAAGGCTCCAGGAACGAGGAATGAAGGGATCCCAGGGGTGCGGACGGGCGAGTCGCCACCGCACGCCCGAATCCACCTGCGTGGAGGGGTCAGGCCAAAGGGGGAGACCGGTCCCCGAACTAGTGGAGGCAGGAAACGACCCTCAGCTAGAAACCGGAGGCTCTGACATTTTATGTGGCGCAGCCCCTCGCTACACCCGCTAGGAAGGCACCACATAGGGTCAGGGAAACTGGCGCCAAGTTTACCAAGAGGAGGCCCGAGGCAGCCGGACAGAAGTGTTGGTAAGAAAGGCCAGACAAAGGACACACAAAGGGGGTCCTGTGAAGTGCTCCAAAGTTATCTGGGAGTTGTCTGAGCCCCTCACCTGGTGAGCACAGTACGACGTGGGCAGCCGTTACCTGCAGACGTGGTCTGGATAATAAGAACTGTGAGTAAAGGCCCTGAACTGCATCACTGACTCCGTGTCGTTACTGCTGCTGCCCTGCACCATCACCCCCATCCTCCGCATACACTGCCCTGAGGCTATACTCCTCCCGTGGGGAGTTATGCTACGCTCTGCTGCACCCACAACACCAGCCTCAGTGGTCTGCCCTGTAGCGGCGGTTCACTCTGACCGCAATCCACGGGTGGCGTAGTCGGACATTTAAACATGAAAACCACATAAATAGTTCCGCCACTGGTTTGACCGCCCTGAGCCACGGAACTGGGTCGCCGCCACGAAGACTACAACCACCAGCATCCACCAAAAAGGGTCCGGCTCCGGGTGTCCCAAGGCCCAGGGGTGCGTCAGAACATTTTCATCACCTTTCACAATCACCAATGGGACAAGGCAGTGATGTCCTCTGTCCCCTCTCTTATACATCCTAGTGACGGAGCACCTGCTCTCATCAATTCGCCATAACTCCAATATTAGGTGGATTGAGGTGGGAGGCACCGAGTACAAGTGCTCTCTATTTGCTGATGATGTCCTAGTATATATCACTCAATCACATATATACATCCATGCTGTTATGGCTGAAATAGATCACTTTGTTACATGGTAAAATTTTAAAATCAATGCAGCGAAGTCTGAGGCCCTCGATGTCTCCCTCCCCAAATCCATATAGGATTCCATCCAGTCCAACTTTCCCTTTGCCTGGCCCTCACAGGGTATCAAATACTTAGGAATTCCTATTCATAGAGACCTCTCCCATCTATGTTATCTTAATTTTGGGCCCTTTATTGAACAACTCCATACAGACCACGGTTGGCAAGTTAGAACTGTAAGATTCACTACGTGAACCACTGGTGTTTTGTGGAAAAGCACATGTACACCGCGTTCCAAATTATTATGCAAAAAGTGTTTAGGAGTGATAAGGGAAGAATTTGTTTGTTTGTCAGTTAAACTCATTGATGGTGATGTGTGTCAGGGCTCTTTATATCACTGTAAGCAATTGCAGACACCTGTGCTAATTAGTTTGGCAGGTGTGTCCAATGAAAGGCAAGACTACTTAAGAAGGCTCTCTCACATTATTAAGCAGCCTACATTTTCTGCCAAAATGGGAAAGAAAAAGGATGTGTCGGCTGCTGAGAAGCAACAAATTGTGGAGTGTTTAGGTCAAGGCATGACTACAATCAACATTGTGCGATGATCAGGATGAAGTGTCTTGGCAATCAAGAAGTATGTAGCTGATTCACAGTACACACGTGTGCGTGCTGATAAGGGCAAATTGAGGACTCTTTCCTTCAGGCAATTACGTCAGGTTGAAAGAGCAGCGGCAAAAAAGCCTTGTCATAGCAGCAGACAAGTTTTTGAAGCTGCTTGTGCCTCCAACGTCCCCCGAACAACAAGATGCAGGGTCCTTCAGAGGTTTGCAGCTGTGCATATGCCATCCTGTCGACCTCCTCTATCCACTTCACACAAGCAGAAACGGCTCCAGTGGGCCAAACATTACATGAAGACTGATTTCAAAACTGTTTTGTTCACGGATGAGTGCCGTGCAGCGCTCGATGGTCCAGATGGATGGAGTGGAGGATGGCTGGTTGATGGACACCCCACGCAAACACGGCTACAGCGCCAACAAGGAGGAGGTGGAGTAATGTTTTGGGCTGGAATCATGGGGAGAGAGATTGTCGGCCCCTTTAGGATCCCTGAAGGCGCTAAAGATGAACTCCATAATGTATGTGGATTTTCTCAAACAGCACTTCCTGCCATGGTTCAAGAAGAAGAACCGTGTATTTCACAGCAAGATCATTTTTCTGCATGATAATGCACCATCTCATGCTGCACATAAAACATCTGCATCTCTGGCTGATATGGGCATAAAAGGGGACAAACTTATGGTGTGACCCCCATGCTCCCCTGACCTCTACCCCATTCAGAACCTTTGGAGCATCATTAAAAGGAGTGTCTATGATGGCGGGAGGCAGTTCACATCTAAGCAACAGCTCTGGGAGGGTATTCTGTCCTCATGCAAAACAATTGAAGCAGAAACCATCCAAAACCTGACAAATTCAATGGACGAGAGAGTTCAGAAGCTCCTTTCGAACAAGGGGTCCTATGTGAAAATGTAACATCACCTAGAATAAAGTTTTGAGTTGAAAACTGTTTGATTTCAGTTTCTAACAACCTGCTAATGCTTATAATTTCAAAAATGACCATTTTTTTGGTCTTTATTAAAATGAAAAGGTTGATCGAAAAGTTTGGGGGATCTAAGAGTGTGGCAACCCAGTAGTCATGATTACTTCGAATTCTGACAATATGAGGGTCATGCTGCAGGTAGTGCAGCAAGAAGGCACTTATGTGCCTTGCGCATCTCGGAGCCCCAAAATTATTTTCCGGGCTAGATGCAGCTAAAAATTATTTTTAATTTTAAATCTGGTGAAGCTTTAGTATAGATGGCCTAATAGGATCAGTGCTGCACACTGCTACAAAGCCCAAATTATTTTCCAGTCAAGATACAGATAAACATGATTAGTAATTTGAAAGCTTAAAACGGTTGGTAGGGTGATTTTAACCAATCATCAAGCTTTTACTCTCCCCAGGATGACACAGGGGTAGAAAAGTCGTTTCGGATCCATGATTTGTTCATCTTCATGAACGTGAGTCTGTCTACATTATCAGTGGAGAGCCGCGTGCGCTTATCTGTCAGCACACCACCAGCAGCGCTGAACACACGTTCAGACAGAACGCTGGCTGCGGGGCATGACAAGATCTCCAAGGCGTAAGTGGCTAGCTCCGGCCATTTATCCAGATTGGAAGCCCAAAAAGAGCAAGGGTCCAGTGACACAGTCGTGGCTTCAATGTTTACTTGGAGATACTCCTGTACCATCGTCTCTAGGCGTTGACTATGTGTCAGACTTCTTGTCTCCTGTGGCCTTGCAAAGGATGGGCTAAAAAAGTGGTGAAATGATTCCGCAAAATTGATGTTACCAGCAGATACTGTGGTTCTGTTACGGTTTGAGTGCTGAACACTTGACGGTCCCACGGTTGGCAAGTTGGAACTGTGAGATTCACTACGTGCACCACTGGTATTTTGTGGAAAAGCACATGTAAGATTCTGCAACAGTCTCTGCTGATACTCCTGCATGCGTGCATCCCTTTCTATGGCAGGAATAATTTCTGCAAATTTACTTTTGTACCGGGGATCTAACAGTGTGGCAACCCAGTAGTCAGGATTATTTCTAATTCTCACAATTCGAGGGTCATGTTGCAGGTAGTGCAGCAAGAAGGCACTCATGTGTGTTGCGCATCCAGGAGCACCAAGTCCCTGTTGTGTTGGTGGCGAGGTAACAATCATGCTTCCTTCCTCTGTCCTCTCCCCCCAACCTCGCACAACAGAAATGTGATCAAGGTCTCCCTCATCTGATGAGTCTTCCATCAGTTCGTCCTCCACTTCTTCCTGGGCTCCTGCACCTTCCTCACTAGTTTGGCTGCTACCATGCGCCCTGGTAAAACCATCTCCCCCACCCTCACATGCCTGCCGCCTTGGTGCTGCCGACCGTCTGGACCTTGCAGATGTTAGCCCTTCCGCATACAACTCCTCCTCCTCTACTTCCTCCACCTCCTCTTGTGCCACCACCTGACTCCGAATTCTGTTTAACATGTGCTCCAGCATGTAAATCACCGGAATAGTCATGCTGATAATGGCATCGTCAGCACTAAACATCTTCGTCGCCATTTCAAAACTGTGCAGAAGGGTGCATAGGTCCCTGATCTGAGACCACTCCTCCAGCGTGATTTGCCCCACCTCTGAATCTCGTTGGCCCAGGCTATACGTCAGAACGTATTGCACCAGGGCTTGTCGGTGCTGCCACAGTCGCTGCAACATGTGCAGAGTTGAATTCCACCGGGCAGGCACATCGCATTTTAGCCGGTGAAGTGGCAGGCCCAACGACTTCTGTAGAGATGTAAGTCGCTGAGCTGCGGGATGCGAACGGCGGAAGTGAGCACACAGCGACCGTGCCCTCTGCAGAAGGCCATCTAGTCTGGGATAGTGGGCTAAAAATTGCTGGACAACCAGGTTCAACACGTGAGCCATACAAGGCACGTGTGTGACATTGCCCCGGCGAAGGGCCGCACCCAGGTTTGCAGCATTGTCGCACACGGCCTTCCCTGGTTTCAGGTCCAGTGGAGACAACCATTCATGAAATTGGTTCTCCAGAGCTGACCACAACTCCTCAGCTGTGTGACTCACATTTCCCAGACATTTCAATGTAAAAACCGCCTGATGACGTTGAGCCCTACTGCCAGCATAGTAAGGAGGTGTGCAGGATCCCTTCTGCGCAGTTAGAAAGCTTGTGGCATGACCAGACAGGCTTTGGGTGCAGGTGGAAGACCGAGAGGAGGTTGAGGAGGCAGAAGCAGTGGAGGAACTTTGACATAAAGAGGATTGACGCACAACTCGTGGGGACGGCAAGACTTGGACAGCAGCCCCTTGTCGTGCTGTCACCATAGTTACCCAGTGCCCAGTCAGCGACATGTAACGCCCCTGTCCATGCCTACTCGTCCAAGTGTCTGTGGTGAAATGCACCCTGTCACACACAGAGTTTCTCAAAGAAGCGGTGATGTTGTGTGCGACATGCTGGTGGAGCGCAGGCACACCTTTCTTTGAGAAGTAGTGCCGACTGGGCATCTGGTACTGGGGCACTGCGACGGACATAAGGTCTCGAAAATCCTCTGTGTCCACCAGGCGGAAAGGCAGCATTTCTGTAGCCAAGAGCTTGCAGATGGTGAAATTCAACCTCTTAGCTTTCTCATGGCTAGGAGGAAATGGTCTTTTACTTGTCCACATCTGAGGGACCGAGGGCTGGCTATTGTGCTTAGACGGGGTTGATAAGGGTGTCCCCGGCAAACTGCCGGTCTGTGAGGAAGATGCAGGCGGACATGTTAGGTTGCCTTGATCCAAAGGTGGTGCTATCGATGTCGGACAGCGCTCAACACCAGCTGGTGTTACCACCTCCAAAGAAAATGATGACCTGCCAATCACGCTGGCTGTTGCGGGTAAAGAGGTGGCAGGTCTGCGCCCCAAAACAGGTGTGACTGCTGTCCCCCCAGTCACAGAGGATGAAGAGGCCGCGGATGCACAAGATATGGCAGACGGTGATTGGCCCGGCCGGCTAGGCCGCATTGTAGCACACTGAGCTTCCCACTGCAACTTATGCTTCATGTCCATGTGCCGGTTCATGCATGAAGTACTCAAACTATGTATTTTTTGGCCTCTACTTAGCTTTTGCTGACAAATGTTACAGATAACACGAGTTGGGTCATCTTTATCGATCTGAAAAAATGCCCAGGCTATGCAAGGCTTAGCACCCATGCGACCTGAAGAGCCACCACGACTTGTGGTGAGAGGCAGAGTTGTGTTTGAGGATGCAGTTGTTGACGTGCTTCCAGTACTACGTCTCTGTCCAGGAAGGCGCAACCTGACCTCGTCGTCACTAGCATCTTCCTCCACCTCCTCTGCTGACCTCATCTCTTGGCTGACTGTGGGTTGACAGTAAGTGGGATCTCCGACCTCATCATCATCACCCTGTGCGTTATCACACCCGTCGTCCTCAGAGCCAACCTGTTCCTGCCCTGACAAAAAACTAAAGTTGTCGCTCCAATCAGGTATTTGAGTCTTATCATCGTCTTCCTCATTGTCTCCACCAACAGGAGTTACAGTTTGGGAATGAGGGTCTACATTATGGTCAGAACCTTCTGCGTCTGGTCCTGGATCCGACTCATAAAGATTCTGGGCATCAGTGCAGATCATTTCCTCGTCTGGATTCACACAAGCGCTGGAGTCGACCTCTGATTCCCAGGCTATAGTATGAGTAAACAGCTCTGCAGACTCAACCATCTGTTCTACCTCATACTCAGACGGGCAGCTGGAGATTTGGGAGCTGTGAGGAAGCAAGTGCGATTTGGGTGACACCTTTGAGGGCTGGAGTATTTGTGATGTTGAAGTTGATGTGGAGGAGAGCCCACTTAAAGGAGCACTTGATATCCGTTGAAGCACCTGCTGTTTTTGTGCCTCATCTGGAATTTGTAGCGATTGGCGTGGCCGTAAGAAAGGGATCTTATCACATTGTCCGCTAAAAGAAGTAGACATTTTAGTTTGGCTGGAAGATGGTCTTTCTTCTGCAGATGTTACTGTTGCTTTAACACCTACCCCACGGACACAACCTTTTTTCCCCTTCCCAACACGCCTATTCCCCTTTCCACCAGCAGCAGGCCTTTTTCCACTCATTTTGGTGGTTAACTAATTCACAACTCTGGAGTTGTTTGCACAAAAAAACAATGGATGGTAACCGAGCAGAGCTGAGTGGCCAAACTGTGGTATTAGGCCAAAACTATTGGCTGGGTTAGATGCAGAAAAAAATTATTTTGAATTTGCAACCTGATGGAGGTCAGTATAGATGGACTAATACAAATAGTCCCACACACTGCTAGAAGCCCAAATATTTTTTCAGAGGTACTGTAGATGCAGATAAAAATTATTTTTAATTTGCAACCTGATGGAGGTCAGTATAGATGGACTAATAGACCAAGTCCCACACACTGCTAGAAGCCCAAATATTTTTTCAGAGCTAGATGCAGAAAAACATTATTTTTAATTTGCAACCTGATGGAGGTCAGTATAGATGGACTAATAGACCAAGTCCCACACACCGCTAGAAGCCCAACTATTTTTTCAGAGCTAGATGCAGAAAAAAATTATATTCAATTTGCAACCTGATGGAGGTCAGTATAGATGGACTAATAGACCAAGTCCCACACACTGCTAGAAGCCCAAATATTTTTTCAGAGCTAAATGAAGAAAAAAATTATTTTTAATTTGCAACCTGATGGAGGTCAGTATAGATGGACTAATAGACCAAGTCCCACACACTGCTAGAAGCCCAAATATTTTTTCAGAGCTAGATGCAGAAAAAAATTATATTCAGTTTGCAACCTGATGGAGGTCAGTATAGATGGACTAATAGAATGATGCTATGCCCAAAAGATTTTACTTCACTAGGTGCAGTAAAAAAATTGGTATTCTATACACAGGTGTTATATCTTGCAACACAGATAGGCTACTCCACTGACTAACACACTCTGCAATAGGCCAAAAAGGATTAGCTTTGCTAGATTCAGCCAAATGCTGTGAAAAACACTTGCACAGCACTGGCACAGACCTGCCTGGCAAAAACTGATAGGAACTGATGTAACCTAGTCCTGAAAAGGACTCCAATTACAATTAGTCTTTACTCCCACAACCTATCTATTTAAAAAGCACAGACCTCCCTGATAAAAGTCGTAGGAAATGCTGTAACCTAGTCCTTAAAAGGACTGCAATCACAACTATTCCCTACTCCCAAGCTATCTGTATATTTGTGCGAAAATTGGCTTGAAATTAACAAGGTATAGCGCACACAGCAACAGCGGTGCCGTCTAACACGCAGCTGCAGCAGTGAGAAAATGGTGGCGACGGGGAAAATGGCTTGGTCTTATAGGGCAAGGACATGTGACATACACTGCCAATGACACATGCCCTTGCTTGTGTGAAAAAAAGCACTTCGCTCCGTGTGTGCGCTGCTGATAGGCTGACAGATTGCACCTCCCCACTGCAAATGCGGGAAAGAGAAAAAAAAATGGAGATCTTCATTGTTCCTGCAGAGATCCATCCCCTGCCCCTCCCCCCACCCCGCTGTACACTCAAACTGCGTATTAACATTAATTTTCATCATTACTGAGAAAAAATCCAGTTATGATTTTGGTGCACGAACAGTTATCGAACATAACCTCGAACAGCCGAATTTTTCTCAAATTGTTCGTGTTCGCCGAACGGCTCGAACACCGCCCAAAACAGCTCGAATTTGAGATTGGCGAACAGTTCGAGTAGAACAACGCTCATCTCTACTCCTGACCACTGGGTCGGTGCTGCCTGTCTCTCTCTCCATCTCTGGGTACGCTCTCTCTGGACTCTCCTCCAGACGTCTTGTCTCCGGGTGCGCTCTCTCCAGACTCCTCCAGGCTGCACCCATCTTCGTTCTCTTGTTCTGTCTCCGCCCACATTGAGGATGGTCCCGGGGCAACTTAGTGATTGTCAGTTCCAGGGGCAGTTCTCTCACGCTGATGGACACTTCCAGCATCACAGTCTCTGTTGGTGGGCGCGGTTTCCGCTTTTGGCGCCATTCTTCGACCTGGCCCACGATGGGACGTGGCCTTTTGCCACCCTCTGGCACGCCCATAATGGCGTCCGCTCCCCCAAGGCGGGAAATCCTTGGAAATGGCGGGAATCGTCTCCCAGTGGCGGGAAACTCCATGGATGGCGGGAAAAAGCTGCAAATGGCGGACAACCGGCGGGAAACGACCTGTGATGGGGTCCGTTGGCGGGGACCCTCCGGAACCGGCGGGAGACTTCTTTTTGAGGTAACGGTGAACTTTTCTTCAGGCACGCAGTACCCGGTTGTTGCTGGCACGTTATCCTGCCGACTACGCCAAAGTTGACGCGCCCCCTGGGCCAGTGTTGTTTGGGGAATACCCGGAGCCGGATCAGTTGGGGGTTGTAGTCTCCGAGTGGCGGTGACCCGGTCCGTGCCCAGGGTGTCAAGCTCAGTGTGTGGCAGTCCTTACAGATGTTATTAGTGTTCTTTGTGTCGACTATGCCACCCGTTGATTTGCGGTCAATACGGCCGCCGCTGCAGCAGGGTCCGCTGAGGCTGGTGGTGCTTGTGCAGCTCTGGTAGTATAACCCCCAACGGGAGGGGTATAGCCTCAGGGGGTCAGGTGTAGAGGATGGCGGTAGTGGTGGTGCAGTGTGGATGTTAAGAAGACTCCGAGCCGGGCTGTGCAGTTCAGGGTTTTTACTTACTGCTGTTCTTGTGGTCACTCTGGCCTTAAGTGACCGCCCGAGCCGTGCTGCGTCCACCAGGTCTTGGACTCGGCCAACCCCCAGGTGATTCTGGAGCGTGGTCCTGAGCTCCCTTTCTGACTTGTCCTTCTCTCTGGCCTTCCCCACCAGGGATCCACCTAAGTCCGGCTCCCTCGGGCCTCTTGTTGGTAAACCCTTGTCTCTGGGTTCCCTGACCCTATTCTTGGTTTGCCTTCCGGGTGGATTTAGTGGGTGGTCGTGGCAGATCCTGCCCACGACCTCCGGTCTCTGGCTAAGGTGTGCTGTAGCCTCCACCAGCTTGGGATCCGGTACCCTGTTGCCAACTCTTCACCCTCTGATCTAATTTTGGGTTCTTGGAGTTCCCTCTTCTCCCCCTTCTGGGTCCTTCTTTCTCCTCTCTCTCTGCTTCTCAGGCTCTCTCAGACTGACCAAACCTCTACAAAAGACTGACGTCTCACAGACTGACCCTGATCTAAGATGGTTCCCACCTTATAAACTCCCTCTATGTGTGAGCTCAGGTGACCAGCACCCAATGAGCTCCTAGCTTTACCCAGGCTGCTCCCCCTATCTGCCCCTACACTACTGGGATGTTCCACCCCCCTCCCACTCCAGCCAGGAACAGACACTGTCGTACCTGCACATTTCTCTAGTGGGAGTACCATCGGTCTGTCCCTCGGAAATGGGATGTGTGTAGTGCATGCAGCTAACTGAGCTCAGTTCCACACTCCATCCTTACCCGGGAGTGGAATATCACACCTCTGGGTTGAGGTGCAATACCCCTGTAGCAGCCGAATCCTCAGGGTGCTACAGTTTAATACATTACTTAAAGGAGAAACTATGTAAGTTGGGAATAACAAAGTCGTAAATTATGGAAACTGCTGAAGAAGTCCTTGAAACTATTCTACCCAGCTTTCTATGCCTTCTGTAACAAAGAAAACTTAACACAAAGATACCTCTATGTCAGATACAACGCCCTGTGTTATTGCTTTTATGAATAACACTTAAAGATAATACTAAAATACAAAATTATAAAAGATATACAGTATGAATTGTCTAAATAATAATCAAAGCAAAGTATAAATATTTACCATAAATATAAAAAATAAAATAAAATAAAAATATTGCACAGTTTTGTATTCACATATTCACAGACTCTTTGTTTCCCTACACATTCAACTTTGATGCTGTCTATAGGAATCATCTAAAAAGTAGAGATAAGCGAACCTGAACAGTTAGTGTCTGG
The DNA here is from genome assembly GCF_046119375.1 of Phyllobates terribilis. Lineage (NCBI taxonomy): Eukaryota > Metazoa > Chordata > Amphibia > Anura > Dendrobatidae > Phyllobates > Phyllobates terribilis. The sequence goes on from NW_027362761.1 coordinate 517,051,683, forward strand.
TGTTAAACGCCGAATACAGACTTCTCCCGGAAGTCCATTGCAATGTTCGGAGTTCCGTGGGAAGTCTGTTGCAGAGAGAAAGAGAAGAGAGAATTTTTTTTCCAGATCCAAAGTTTGGGTCTCCATTGTTTTCAATGGGGCTCGGGTTCTGGTTCAAGTTCGGGTACAGTTCTGGTACCTGACCTGAACTTTGGACTAAAGTTCAGTTCGGGTACCAGAACCCGAACTTCCACGGGTCTGCTCATCCTACTAAGAAGAGCTAAAAAATTCCAGATAAAAAAGTTGCAAACTCTCCAATTAGACCATCAGAATAAGCTCACTGATGGATTCTCAGTTAATTCATTCTGCAGTCAGCAGTGTAACAGAAAAGCTAATAACTAGGGATGAGCGGACCCGTGGAATTTTAGGTTCTGGTACCTGACCGAACTTTAGTCCAAAGTTCAGTTCGGGCACCAGAACTGTACCCGAACTTGAACCTGAACCCAGACCCCATTGAAATCAATGGGGACTCGAACTTTGGTGCTGGAAAATCGCTCTCTATCTTTCTCCCTCCCTCCTCCCCGGACTCCCAAACTGTAAAACGGATTTGTAGGTAAAGTCTATGTTCGGAGTTCATCAACAGACACCAGGTGTACGGCATAAACCCTGAAGTTTACAAGTTTGGTTCGCTCATCTCCAATAATAACCTTGGTTGCTCTTCTCTGCACTCTCTCTAGTTCAGCTGTGTCCTTCTTATACACTGGAGCCCAAGTGTGTGCAGCATCCTTAGTGTGGACGCCCTAGTGACTTATATGGAGGCTAAACTATGTTCTTGTCATGATGAGCATCTATGCCTCTTTTTATGCATTTCATTATTTAATTTGCCTTGGTAGCATCTGCCTGGCACTGGTTAGTAAAGGTAATTATCCACCAATAAACCCAAGATTTTTTTAATGATAGTTTTACCCAATGTTTTACTATTTAGTACACAATTGTACATTTCGTTTGCTCAGTCCAAGTTCATGACCTTACATTTATCTACAGTATCAAAAGTTTGGACACATCTGATCATGCAATATAATAATAATAATAATAATAATAATAACAATCTTTATTTATATAGCACCAACATATTCCGCTGCGCTTTACAATTCGGAGGCTCATATGCAACAATCATAAGTAACATAGCTAAAGATAATACAATAATTAAAGCAAAAATAATGACGACCCTGCTTATAAGAGCTTACAATCTACATTGAGGTGGGGGTGACACAAAGTACAAGGGCTTATTTACAATGATGGTCCATCTTGAGGGGATGAGGGATAGATAAATGCTGCATGAGCTCATCACCAGCCAGTATCTGTAGTGCTTTTGGGTGCGGTGGAGTTTCGTGGAGACTTATGCTTGGAGAAATAATGAATGGGCTATGAAAATATAAAAGGACTTCCATTAGGGAACGTGAAAGGCCACCCTAAACAGATGTGTTTTTAGGGAGCGCCTAAAACTGTGTAAGTTGTGGTTCGTCCTAATTTCTTGGGGTAGAGCATTCCAAAGAATAGGTGCAGCTCGGGAGAAGTCTTGGAGCCGGGAGTGGGAGGTACAGATTAGTGTGGATGTTAGTCGAAAGTCGCTTGCGGAGCGTAGAGAACAGGTAGGCCGATAAATAGAAATGAGGGAGGAGATATAGGGGGGTGCTGCGCTGTTGAGAGCTTTTTGGGTGAGAACAAGCAATTTAAATTGTATCCTATAATGTGTGGGCAGCCAGTTCAATGATTTTCTTTGTTCTTATTGGAGTGTGCACATTGTCGATTCAGAAACAAAGAAACAAAACCACAAAGGAACACACATGGAAACAAGGAGTAGGGAAACGTGTGAAACAAACTAGAGTATGTGTTAAACCTTAAAGTCTTCAAAGAATCCTCCTTTTACCCACTGACAGCTTTACATCCCCTTGGCATTCTCTCAAGTAGTTTCAACAAGTTGTCACCTGGAATGGCTTCCAACAGTCTTGTATAATTCCCTGTGGTGCTGAATACTTGTTGACTGCTCTGCCTTCACTTTTCAGTCCAACTTATCCCAAATAGTGATAATGAGCGAACGTGCTCGCCACTACTCGGTACTCGCCTGAGCATCACTGTGCTCGACATGCTCCGTGCTCGGCGAGTATTTACGGGTTGCTCGGGCGGGAGCTCGGGTCCCCGCCCTGCATGTTTGGCGCTCTTTAGAGAGCCAATGAACATGCAGGGATTGCTTGCCATGCATTGTAATTCCGTAGCCATGTTCGTTGTGAGCATTACAGTGATTGGCTGGCCGCACAGCGTCATCAGGTCTATATAAGATAAGGTCTATAAAAGGTCTATATAAGTCTACCCCGGAAACAGAGCAGGCAGAGTTGGGAGAGCTGCTGCTGAGTCAGGGAGAGATTTGCTTGTTTATAGTTAGTATAGGTATTCCACAACATATATATCCATCTTAACTAGCAGTCCTTCTGAGGACTAATCCAGCTGCATATATTCAGTGGTGACAGCAGGAGTTAGGCAGGCAGGCAGTGTATGTGGCAGACTGCAGTGCATATAGTGCAAGAGGGTCCATTGCATGTTCTGACTGATCCTGCTGTGACAGATATTTGTAGACATAGCCCCAGGTATCAGGGCCCAGGGCTAATTTTTTTTTTATCTTAATCCTGATTATTTGGTTAAAAAGCAATCCAGAGTACAACATTTTTATGCTCCATTTGCTTGTAAGCACTGCAGAATACAGCCAGATCTTTTCCATATTATAGCGATAAAAATCCAGAAATTTGTAGTGAACATCGAAAATATTGGCCTCCATTTGCATTTTGTTGCAGTGTGTCGGCGAAGCTTTTCACACATGGTTGCTGTGAAGAATAGTATTAGTAAACTACAGGCCTGCTATTTAAAACCATGGTTCTCCGTTATAAGTATCACATATAACTGCGTTCCAAATTCAGTCATTTCTGGCCTCCATTTCTATTTTGTTGCAGTGTGTCAGCGAAGCTATTCACACGAGGTCGCTGTGAAGAATAGTATTAGTAAACTACAGGACTGCTATTTAAAACCGTGGTTCTCCGTCAGACGTATCACATATAACTGCGTTCCAAAATCTGCCATTTCAGGCTTCCATTTTCATTTTGTTGCAGTGTGCCAGCGAAGCTACTCACACGAGGTCACTGTGAAGAATAGTATTAGTAAACTACAGGCCTGCAATTTAAAACCGTGGTTCTCCGTCAGACGTATCACATATAACTGTGTTCCAAAATCAGCCATTTCTGCCTTCCATTTCCATTTTGTTGCAGTGTGTCAGCAAAGCTATTCACACGAGGTCACTGTGAAGAATGGTATTAGTAAACTACAGGCCTGCAATTTAAAACCATGGTTCTCTCCGTCAGATGTATCACATATAACTGCATTCCAAATTCAGCCATTTCTGACCTCCATTTCCATTTTGTTGCAGTGTGTCAGTGAAGCTATTCACACGAGGTCGCTGTGAAGAATAGTAACCTTCAGGCCCACTATTTAAAACTGTGGTTTTCCGTCAGACGTATCATATATAATTGCGTTTCAAATCCAGCCATTTGTACTGAACGTGGAAAATATGCGTGGCAAGGGACGGCGAAGTGGATGTGATGGTGATGGTGCATGCAGAGGCCGAGGCCATGGGCAAGCTGAAATTGTGCCACAACAAACACCCACATCTTGTCACTCGACCTTCCTGTCTCAATTACTAGGGGACCGCAGAACACCACTATTGAACACAGAGCAGTGTCAAAAGGTTGTTGCTTGGATAGCAGATAATGCTTCCAGTCACTTTGCCACCACCACCTTGTCTTCCACACGGTCAAGTCTCAGTAGCTGTGAGTCTGGACAGCATATTCCTCACCCTGATCCTCCTTCCTCCCACCATGCCGATTGCCTCGAGACAACTGATCCCACACTTGGACACTCAGAAGAGCTGTTCACTTTTCTATTTGTAGATCTGGGCCTCTCGCCCGGCCAGCTTCAAGCGAGTCAAGAGGAGAACGCGTGTAGCGATGCCCAAATCTTTGAGCATCCACGGTCACACGAAGGCCACGGTGGGAAAGTGTCACAAGAGGTGGACGATGATGAGACACAATTGCCAGAAAGTAAGGAGGAGGACCAGGGTGTGGTAGTGGAAGACGAGGTGGTGGATGATATAGTAACTGACCCAACCTGGCAGGAGGACATGCAAAGCGAGGACAGAAGCACACAGGGGGAGGGAGGCGTAGCACCACAACAGGCAGGAAGAAGCAGTGTGGTGGCCGCAGACACAAGGCGGGAAAGAATTCCGCGTAACGCCAACACAACGGAAGTTGCCAGTACAATTGTTAGGTCTTCCCGAGTCTGGTTGTTTTTTAAAGACTCAGCAGGTAACCCCAAAAAGGCCATTTGCACCACCTGCCAGACCAGCATCAGCAGGGGTAGTAAAACTAGGAGCCTGACCACCACCAGCATGATCAGACACATGGCAGCAAAGAACTCGACTAAGTGGGCCGAACCCCAGGGTCCAGAAACAGTGTCACGAAATGTGCCTTTTAGGCTCATGGAGACGGAAGCTTTCCGCAACCTGATGGCAGCGGCTGTCCCTCAGTACTCGGTCCCCAACCGCCACTATTTGTCCCGGTGTGCTGTCCCCGCATTACACGAGCACATGTCCCACAACATTAGCCGTGCCCTCAACAACGCAGTTACTGAGAAAGTCCACATAACAATGGACACGTGGACAAGTGCTTGTGGGCAGGGACTGTAGATCTTGCTGATGGCACACTGGGTTAATATAGTGGAAGCCGGGACCCAGTCGGACCTTGGGATGGAACACGTCCTCCCGACGCCGAGGATTGTGGGCCCTGGGTCAATCAGGGTTGCCCCCACATTCTACAGTCCTACACCTCCTCCTCTTCTTCAGCCTCCATCTCTGAAATGACCACATCAGTAACAAGCTGGAAGCACTGCAGCACTGCCTCGGCCAAGCAGCAACAGACTGTGCTGAAGCTAATATTCTTAGGTGACAAACCGTACAATGCTGAAGAGTTGTGGACAGGTCTGAAAAAGCATGCAAATCTGTGACTGACACCGCTGAACCTACAGCCAGGCATGGTCATGTGTGACAATGGACAGAACCTGGTGGCGGCTCTGAAGCGAGGCGAGTTCACAAGCATACCATGCCTGGCCCATGTGCTTAACCTTGTGGTTCAGCGGTTTCTCAAAACCTACCCAGATCTGCTGGATCTGCTTGTCAAAGTACGCAGCGTGTGTGTCCATTTTAGAAAGTCGACTACAGCTTCCGCTGCCCTTGCCGTGCTTTAGCAGCGTTTGCAGCTTCCAGCTCACTGACTGATGTGCGATGTTCCCATGCGTTGGAACTCTACATTGCAGATGTTGGGAAGGATTTGAGAGCAGAAGAGGGCAGTTGTTGACTACCAGTATCAACAAGACTCCACACATAAGACCTCAGGAGTGGACATGGATGTCAGACATTTGTTCCATCCTCCAAAACTTTGAGGACTCCACCAAGATGGTGAGTAGCGATGATGCCATAATTAGCATCACCATCCCGCTTCTCTGTCTTCTGAAACGCTCTCTTCTCACGATTAAAGAGGATGCAGGCGGAGCACAATGAGATGGAGCAAGGAACTATACAGGGTGATTCCACACAGCCCAGCCTCATCTCATCCCAATGTGGATTGGGTGACAATGAGGAAGAGGAGGAGGAGGAAGAACAGGAGCTAGTTTCATGCGCTATAGACGGTACTACCTGCACAACTGTCATACCGTCTGTTCAGTGTGGATGGCCTGAGGACAGGGAAGAGGAGGAGGATAAGGAGGAGAGCATGGTCAGTCATCCTCTTGGTGAGGACATGGAAGTCTTGCCTGTTAGCAGTCTGGCACACATAGCTGAATTAATGTTACGCTGCCTTTCGTGTGACCCTCGCGTTGTCCAAATTTTGGGTGACAGTCATTACTACTAGACCCACGCTACAAGGAGAACTTTCTGTCTCTTATTACAGTGCCGGACAGGCCTAGTAAAATGGGGCAGTAGGAGAAGGCCCTTGTTGCGGAATTATTTTAAAAAAATCACATCTGAAAACGCTGGCGGCAAAGGTCCCAGTTCGCTGGACAACCAAGGAGTACAGGTGAGAGAGACACAAATGCAATCCAGCAGAAGCAGGGGAACACTGTCAATGTTCTGGGACAGTTTTCTCAGACCCTTCCATCGCACAGGCCCTGAGGCGCGGGGTACTCTCACAAGGAGAGAAAAGTTTCGGAAGATGCTGAGGGAGTACCTTGCCGACCGTACCAACGTCCTCCGTGGTTCCTCTTTGCCTTATAATTATTGGGCATCCAAGCTGGACACGTGGCATGAACTGGCTGTCTACGTCTTGAAGGTCCTGGCCTGCCCTGCCGCTAGTGTTTTGTCAGAGCTGGTTTTTAGTTGGTGGAATTATAACCAATAGGCGCATCCGCCTGTCAACTGAAATTGCTGACAGGCTGACTCTTATAAAAATAAACAAGCGCTGGATTGGGCCAGACTTCTCAACACCACTGAATGATAGCAGCATAACATAAACTCAAATACAGTGTCTTTTTTAGGGAGGTCTAACTCTATTCTTATGCACCTCTGTCTTCACACCCAGACATGGGTATATGCTTCCGGATTTTGTCTATTTGCTCTTGTCCTCCTCCTTCTCCTCATCCTCATCCTCCACCACCATATCACCACCATATATACCATATCACCATATCTACATCTCTTGCAAGGGGCATTCACTGCATAGGCAAACGGTATCGGAGACCCATTTCCTAATATTGGGAACATTGTTTTCAGGAGGCCCTCCGACCTCCACGTCTCTTGCAAGGGGCATTGGAGTTCCTCCATACTTTTGGCAGCCATTGCATTCACTGCATAGGCAAACAGTATGGGAGACTCACTTCCTAATAATGGGAACATTGTTTTCAGGAGGACCTCCGACCTCTACGTCTCTTGCAAGGGCATTGGACTTCCTCTAAATTATTGGCAGCCGCTGCATTCACTGCATAGGCAAACAGTATGGGAGACACACTTCCTAATAATGTGAACATTGTTTTCAGGAGGCCATCCTCAAAGTCTCTTGCAAGGGGCATTGGAGTTCCTCCAAATTTTTGGCAGCCATTGCATTCACTGCATAATCAAACAGTGAATGGAGCTTATGGAGAATTATATGTGTCCCAATTGTAATGCCCCAAATTTGTTGTGTATGTGCCTTTAAGATGTAACAGAGCTGGCAGTTACCTCATTATATTTGCACAATGTTTACATTTCCCTTTGCAGATAATGTACATGATGATTCAGTACATAGAAGTAGTTTATATATGCATAAAGTGATGTACTTATTATGTTCTGCTATCAGGAGGTTGCTAAGCGTTAACAAATCAGCCCTGCTTTCCATATATGGCCATAAGGTCACATGGTTAGACCACATGACCTGGTCCTGGGCTTAGCACTGAAAGAGAAGGAGACATTTTGTGGTTAAATGTATTGTCTAAGAAGAGCTGAAGGTAAGAAAGCACCTAAAGCTCCTGTATATGAGAGACCACAGCCTCAGCTGCAGGCAGCTGTGTGATAAAGACTGTGCATATAAGCAAAAGCTGGTACTCATGAATCGCTGCACCATTTATATATCTGCATTACTATACTGGGAAGTAACTGTGCTTGCTGCATTGGAATTGAATCTCTTTTGAATCCTCGTTTGTCTGGATGTACCTCTGTATTCGTGCAACAAGTAAAATTTATTAACAGCCCCTCTGACCTCTCTGTTTTCTGGACTATTTGGAGTGCACCACGTTACATCGCATTACCTGGAAGCAGAGGTTAATTAAGTGCACCCTGGCGTCACAAACTTAATTTTCTTTTATTTTTGTCCCTGCCATAGAGAAGTGGTAACATCCACACACCACATGGTGCGTGACCTATGGCAGAGCAGTGCATCACGTCATTACACATTATTCTGTATGGAACAATATATGAGGTTTATTATTCTGTATGCAGCATTATATGGGGTCCATTATACTGTATGGAACATTATATGGGGTCCATTATTCTGTATTGAACAATATATGGGGTTCATTATTCTGTGTCGAGCACTATATGCATATAGAATAATTAGCCCCATATATTGCTCCATGCAGAATAATGGACCCCATATAATGCTGCATGCAGAATAATGGACCCCATATAATGCTCTATGCAGAACAATGGACCCCATGTAATGCTCCATACAGAATAATGGACCCCATATATTGCTCTATACAGTATAATGGGTCCCATATAATGCTCTATACAGCATTATATGGGGCCCATTCTGTATGGAAAATTATATGGGTCCCATTATTCTGTATGTAGCAATATATGGGGTCCATTATTCTGTATGGAAAATTATATGGGACCCCATATAGTGCTCCATACAGAATAATGGACCCCATATAATGTGCCATACAGAATAATGGACCCCATATAATGCTCCATACAGAATAATGGGCCCCATATAATGCTCCATACTGTATAATGGGTCGCATGTAATGCTCCATACAGTATGGGTCCCATATATTGCTCCATACAGAATGGGCCCCATATAATACTTCATACAGTATGGGCCCCATATATAGCTCCATACAGTATGGGTCCCATATAATGCTCCATATAATGCTCTATACAGAATGGGCCCCATATGTAGCTCCATACAGTATGAGCCCCATATATTGCTCTATATAGTATGGGCCCCATATATTGCTCCATACAGTATGGGCCCCATATATTGCTCCATACAGTATGGGCCCCATATATTTCTCCATAGAGAATGGGTCCCATATATTGCTCCATATAGTATGGGCCCAATATAAAGGCCCATACAGTATGGACCCCTTAAATTGCTCCATGCATAAAAAAAATAATTAAATACTCACCTCTTCTTGTTCTCCACTGCTGCAGTGCTCTCGACTCCTCAGCATCTTCCCACTGTAGTGACGGTGCCGCGCCTTCTGCCCTGAGACGTCAGAGTCAGAAGACGCGGAAGACACCAGAGCTGCGATGGAACAGGGAGAGGTAAGTATTGCAAGTGCCCTGAGCAAGTGAGTGGGTCCCACTCGCGGGTACTGGCATTAGGATAGCCTGACTCACAGGCTCCATAGTATCCGGTGTCCCTGACGGTGAGTGGGCCCCTCACTTGCTCAGAGCCCCAGCACTTGCTCGTGTACACCGGGTGGTGATGCCGGCCTTGCCAATCAGAGCTTTTTTTGTGGTGCCCTAATAAGTGCCTGACACACTGCCTTGATTAGAATCAGTTATAGGTGCCATCAGCTGTAATGCCCCTATCTTTAAAGAAGCATTCCTCCTCCCATCAAAGTTTTTATCCTCTTAAAATATTGCATTCATCATATTATATAGCACTGTGTACTTACAATTGCTCATTTTGCCCTTCAACCCAGTTAATTCTTCTGTTTTGTCTGCTCCATGTAGAAACAGGAAATCTCCTGACCCAGCTCCCACTCCACCCCCTCTGCCATTGACTTTTGCAGTGACTGATGAGTCAAACAGGCGAAACTGACCTCCTGTTTCTACATAGAGCTTATAAGGATTCAGCTAGCAAATTTTTAATCATGTGATGTCATAAACCTAGTGGAAAAGAGAAGAATTAACTGGGTATAAAGGCGAAATGAGCAATTGTAAATACACAGTTCTATATAATATGTTGACTGTAATATATTAAGGAGAAATTTTTTTTGATGGAGTTCTTCTTTAAGTTTTTTATAAATATGTAATTTTATAATTTTAAGCCCTTGGCTCATTAACGTAAACTGTTGGCTTTATTTAATAAATCATCAATTTTATTATATGTATTCTCTGTAATAAATTTAATAAAACCATGTGTCAGTGCTACAAGGGGGGCGGATATCATTGGTGCAACCTGTGCAGCCGCAGAGGGGGCAAAGGGACCCCTTCCACGACCAAAACAGGTCGAATTGTGCATTAAGATGAGCTTTTGAACAGCTAAGGGCCCATATATTGTTCTTGAACAGGTGCCGTCTTCTGTCTGTATCCTCCCCTGGTACAGTATATGGATAGAACTATTTGGCACAGTGTCAATGTCTGCAGGAAATCCCACTACATTGGAAAATTAAGCAGTCCAAAAAGTGATAAGGAGGAATCATAATTTCAAGAAAGTTTTCAGAATATGCTACTTTATGTATGTACATGAGGATAATACTATTTCTGGTTATTATATGCCTTCTATCCTGCTGTTTTTCACCATTTTGTCCTTCTGCAGGCTCTATCACTATTTTGCAATTGACTCTGAGCTGGTTGAAGGAGACTAGCTTCTAAGATATGTTCATAAACTAAACATACATTCATGCTTTTTTCTTTTGGTAGCATACAATTAGAAAAAGCATCAGCAGCATAGAGGACAATACACAGCAGTACTGAACCGTGTAACTGTGAATCCAGCACTGAAATAAGCCAGCTAGTATCTACAGGATCTGTTTCTCTGTCTTTCACTCTGCTCTTCTCTTCGCCTCTCCCCTGCCCTCCCCATAGAGAGCTGTATTTTTTCAGAGTAGATGGTGATTTGGGAGAGAAGGGGTGAAGTGGCTCATAAGTGGACGAAGAAGCATAGTTCTCAGATAAGATATATTACAGATTTTTGTACATTCACTTGTATTGATTTATGTAAAGTTTGTTGAAAGTACAGTTCCCATTTAAATGATAAATTCTGCTCTGTTATTTGTTATGACTGTGTGAGATTCATTATTGATCTTGCTTCACTTTTCTGGCATAAAAAAGTCAAAAATATCGTTGCATGCCAAATTTACTCTAAAAGTTTTGTCTTTTTTCTCCCGGAGGGACTAAATGTAATTGTGGCGCCCCTGAGGGTTTGGTCGCCACAGAGGTATTGCATCTCACCCAGAGGTGTGGTATCTCACTCTCAGGTAAGGAAGGAGTATGGCTCAGGACCCTAACACTACATCCACTACACCACATTTCCGGGGGACAGGGCGATAATGCTCCTATGGGAGAGCACAAGTGTCCCTGATCCCTGGCTTGAGTGGGGAGGAACCACTTAGAGAGGGGGAACTATGTAGTGGATGGGTGAAGGACGTAGATCCTGGGAGCACAGTGGTAAGAGATATAATAAGAAGGAACCATTTTGGTTCAGTAGTAGAAGAGTCGGTGGAGGAGTTCCAGTCAGACAGACTGAGGAGGAGTCAGGGAGCAGAGGCTCTGTATGAGCTCTGCTCCACAGGCGGGCCTAGTCAGGAGGCCTGAGCCTGGGAAAGAGAGAAGAGGGAGCAGGAAGGCTCCAGGAACCGAAGGGACCCTAGGGGTACGGCCGTGCAGCAAGCCACTCGTACGCCCGCAGCTACTAGGAGGTAGGGGTGTCAGGCCAGAGAAGGGGAACCAGGTCCCCCAACCAGCTGAGACTACAGGGCTCAACTGGGAACCGGAGGCTGCAGCACTTCAAGTACAGCAGGCCGTCCACACCAGCCACTAGGAAAGTAGCCACATAGGGCCAGGGGACGAACACACGTCGCCCGCCAAGGCCCGAGGACACTGGACAGAGGTGCCGCCAGGTGTGGGATACAAGGAGAGAGGCCAGAGAGGACACACAGAAAGGGGGTCCTGCTAAGTGCTCCAGAGCTACCTGGGAGTCGACTCAACCCCTCACTCGGTAAACACAGGACGACGCGGGAAGTTATAAACCTGCAGTAATAACTTGGAGTGAAAGAACTGTGAGTAAAGACCCTGAGACTGCATTGTAAAGACTCCGCGTTGTCACTACTGATTCCCTGCACTATCACCACCATCATCCACTCACGCTGCCCTGAAGCTACACTCCACCTGTGGGGAGTCACATCACCTAGCTGCACATACCACCAGCTTCAGCGGACTGCCCCGCAGCGGCGGTTACCAATGACCGCAATCCACAGGTGGTGTCGTCGGACATTAACACCTATACACATAGACTACCCCTTGGTTTGACCGCCCTGGGTCACGGACCGGGTCGCCGCCACGGTGACTACAACCCCCAGCATACAACAAAGGCCCGGCTCCGGGTTCCCCCACTGCCCAGGGGGCACGTCATTATTATTACACCAGAAAGTGGCGTCAATAGTAACCTAGATCTACACCCGGTTTTAGCATGTAAAATTTTAATTGTTGGCTGCCAAACAAGCACCGAATTAATAAGAGGCATGCAGCTTTATAAATTTTGTGCATTTTTACTCTAACGCAGAACAGTATATGACTATTGTATTAAATCCCAGTCTAAGTAAATCACCCCCTATAGTGTGAGCATACAGTGACCTCCCTGACAGTGTGCATTCACACATATCCTCTGAAATCTAATTGGAAACATGTCAGATGTGGTTTAGAAGTCTCAGAAATGTTAAACTCTTTTGTGTTTGCCCTGAAGGTCAGATACTACATTTACATCCGAGGACAAGTGGCATAAGACAGAACTAGGCCACATACACTAATGGGCAATGAATGCGTTTCCGCTTGGAGCTAATGTTGTATGCCGCGACCAAGTAAGATCATCTTATTCAAATCTACAAGAAAAACCCGAACTAAGAGCGAAATGCGTCAGTGTTATCACAGACGCTGGATGAAACATTGACATAATCTGGATATTATGCACGCTCTCCTCACTGCTTCCTTCTTCATGTTGTTCTTCCTGATATTTTGGCTTCAGGCTTTTTTTTGAAAATAAGTGAGAGATAAGATTATTTTGTGACTCCGGACGGCGATGGCCAGTCTACTGTTAATCTTTGGCAAATTAAGTCACGTTCTGTACATCGCAGGCATAGTTTTGGGTTGAGATGTATGCATAGCTATTCAATGACGGAGATTTTGCCATCATATTTTGGACATTTTAATCCACTTAAATAATTTGAAAGAAAATATTCTAATAAGAGAGAGTAAATACAAAGCATGTAAATTATATTTAGGCTTTTTTTTAGCTATATCAGTTTATGGGTCAGCAAGGTGACAACTAATATTACATTATATCATTATGCAGCTTTTATTGGAGTTCTGTTATAAGTTATATAGTGATATAAAAGCAGATAATTTATTTCCCGTAATATAAAGCAGATTTACAATTTTACATTGTTGGGTAGCTGGTGGATGACCACTGTTACAGCAGTATTAGAAGCCATATTTGCTCTTGATGAGCATAACAACTCATTTTTCTGATCACTGTGTTATTCTCACAATGAACTGTTACTGCCAAGAGTCAGTCAATCACTGGCCACAGTGGTGGCCAAGATATCACCACTACAGCCAGTGACAGCCTGCATCAGTCACAGTAGAAAGACAGACAAGTGTGAAGCACCAGAAACATCACTGGGAGCAGTGGAGGTGAATCCGCAAGGTATTAATATTTTTACTATAATATACCATTCTGAGTGATTACAAAAAATAAGTGACCATGCATCCCCAATAGGAGAGAGAAAGGTTATTTTTTTTATTTAATAGTCCTTTATATATAAGATGACCATCCTGCCACTATTTCCAGAGAGAAAAACCGCTATGGAGCATAAACTTTTGCTCTAACAAGAGGCTCAGAACATTATTGTGACTATGTCAAAACTTGGGCATAGAGCCATTTTAAAAGATATAACTTGATAGTGAGACCCACTGGTGAGTGGAACTGCAGCACTGTGATACAATATATGCACTAATGTAAAATATGAATATTGCAGAGAGAAAAGCAGCTCTGGAGCATAAACTGCTGCTCTAGCAAAGAGGCGAAGGACATAATTGTGACTATTTTAAAAGTTGGGCATAAAACCACTTTAAAAGATATAACTTGATAGTGAGACCCACTGGTGAGTGGAGCAGCAGCACTCTGACATATGTATTTTTCTAAAATATTAATCTTGCAGAGAGAAAAGCAGCTCTGGACCATTAACTGCTACTCTAACAAAGAGATGAAAAACATAATTGTGACTATTTTATAAGTTGGGCATAAAGCTACTTTAAGAGATATCACTTGATAGTGAGACCCACTGGTGAGTGGAACTGCAGCACTGTGATACAGTATATGTACTAATGTAAAATAATAATATTGCTCTGAAGCACTAACTGATGCTCTATCATAAGGTAAGGAACATTAATAAGACTGTTTCAATATTTGGGCAAAGAGCCACTCTAAGATATAGAAATTGATAATGAGGCCTACTGCAGTGAGGACTGCAGTAATGTGAGAAATGTGCTAATGTAAAATAATAATGCAAATTAGCACTGGGGCACAAATTGATGCTGTAACAAAAACGAAGAACATTTAGTAAGATTGTTTCAATATTTGGAGATAGAGCCAGTTTAACGTATATAAATTAATAGTGAAACCCACTGGTGAGATGGACTGCAGCACTGAGAGATATGTACTAACATAAACTATTAATAATGTTCTATTATAACATTAAATAAGGTAACTTTTTAGCAGAATACATATTCACATTTGAGAGTTCTTCTTTTAAACTAAAGGGTAAAATCCATTACATAGTTATTGCATCGGGGCACAAGTAAGCATTCACACATGGGCCCTTTGAACAGAGGGGGCCAAACTTTCAAGTTATGCCTTTATATAAAAAATATAACTGGCAAGTTTAAAAGGACAAAATTCGTGTGGACTGTCCCAGCTGAGCCAGCTTTTACAAACAGTTTATCCTAAAACGTATACAACCTTTTGTGACCTGGGCTCATGTTTTATAAAGCTCAGGATCTGTGTAAACAGTGGGGAGCTGGAGTGTATTCTGCACTTTGTATATTCATTCTGCATAGTAAACATGGATCTCTGACTGTAGAAACAAAGTTTTAAATATGTCACAATGTTGTTTTTTTTTTCTAACCGATGGAGTTTCACTTTTCTTTCTATATACATCGGATCGCACTCAGAGCAATGTTATTCTATGGGGCCGTGCACATGTCCAGCACGATTCGCATTGGATTGCACTCGACCATGCAGGTCTATGGGTCCGTGGAAAATATTGGACTGCACTTGATTGACATCCAAGTGCAGTCCAATTTTCACGGACTGACAGAATGGAGAAGATGGAGAATTATTTTTTGAGTTCAAACGACCAGCCAGGGGCGTACATAGGAATCATGGGGCCCCATAGCAGAAGTTCTAATTGGGCCCCCCCCAAAAAAAAAATTTAAATAATTGTCGGGGTCACAGAAGAGCATATCTTACAACTTTCCAGCCTTTATATAGTAATTTTCCTCCTGCTGAAGTCCTAGATTCCTTCTTCATTGCCAACAAAAGTGCCCCCCCCCAAACACAGTATGATATCCCCATGGTGAATTCCTCCACATGCACAGTATAATGACCGTACTTTACCCCACCTCAACTCCCAAGGCAAAGTATCGTGACCCCAACACACTATGATCCCCCAACTGTGACCTCCACACAGCCCTCCATACAGTATAATGGCCCCACAACTCTCCACACTCCACAGAGTATAATGCACTCGCCATGGTCCTCCACAGAGTATAATGCACTCGCCATGGTCCTCCACAGAGTATAAGACACTCGCCACTGTCTTCCACACAGTATAATGAACTCCCTATGGTCCTCCACGCAGTATAATGCACTCGCCATGGTCCTCCACACAGTATAATGCACCCCCCATAGTCCTCCACACAGTATAATGCACTCCCCATGGTCCTCCACACAGTATAATACACTCCACATGGTCCTCCACACAGTTTAATTCACTCCTCATGATCCTCCACACATCATAATGCACTCCCCATGGTCCTCAACACAGTATAATGCACCCCATGGTCCTGTATGCAGTATAATGCAGCCCCCCATAGGGTAAAATGCAGCCCCAGTCCTCCAGTATTATCAGTACTCACTGATTTAAAAAATAAATAAATACATACTTACTGCTCCTCGTTCCCCGCTGCTTCAGTCTCTGCAGCGCGTCTCTGTCATCACCTCAGCAGCTGCCAGCTCCACTGTCTGACAGAGCGTGGAGCGTCATCACGCCACTGCGTCAGACACAGAGGAGAAATGATGGGAAAGGGAGTGTCACATGATGCTCCCTCCTCCATCATTGATTTCAACCAGGGACGGCTGCAGGTTTTCGTGGGCCCCGGGCGAAAGAGTCTCAGTGGGCCCCGTTAGCACATACCACCATTCATGATGCACAGGTATGGCAGAGAAATATCGGTATAGTACACAGGGCCAAGGCTGTCCTTCACATATGCAAACATGCACACACAGTACGCAGACACGCACACACACACACAGAGTACACAGACATGCACACACACACAGTACGCAGACATGCACACACACACACAGTACGCAGACATGCACACACACAGAACGCAGACGTGCACGAGCCCACACACAGTATGCAGACATGCGCGCGCGCACAGTATGCAGACATGCGCGCACACGGTACGCAGATGTGCGATCACACACACACGGTACGCAGACATGCGATCACACACAGTACGCAGACATGCAATCACACACAGTACGCAGACATGCGATCACACACACAGTACGCAGACAGGCACACACACACGGTACGCAGACATGTGATCACACACACAGTACGCAGACATGCGATCACACACACAGTACGCATACAGGCACACACACACAGTATGCCGACATGTGATCACACACACAGTTTACAGACATGCGATCACACATGGTACACAGACATGCGATCACACACGGTACGCAGACATGCGATCACACACACACGGTATGCAGACATGCCATCACACACACACGGTACGCAGACATGTGATCACACACGGTAGGCAGACATCTGATCACACACAAACGGTACGCAGATATGCTATCACACATACACACGGTATGCAGACATGCGATCACACACACACGGTACACAGACATGCAATTGCATACACAGTACACAGACATGCGATCACACACACAGTACGCAGATATGCACGCGCGCACACAGTACGCAGACATGCACGCACACACAGTACGCAGACATGCACACACACAAACACATACACAGATATGTACACATACAGACATACACTCATATTTGAACATATTCTTAAAAACACATAAAACAGACATAAATATATATATATACACAGTCATGCACACACACACACGACACATTAGAAATATATTTAAAATGGGGATTGGGGAATCTGGCGACAAGCCTCACTTACCTGCCCCCGGCCTGTCTCCGGTTCAGCTGTGCAGGGCCGCCGGCATGTCTGATGGCCATCACAGACAAAGGGCCTGGACCATCAGGGGGGCTTGTTCGCTGTCGGTCCCCTGGACCATCAGGGGGGCCCCCTCACCGTCAAGGCCCTGAACCATCAGGGGGGCCCCCTCGCTGTTGGGACCCTGGACCATCAGGGGGGCCCTCACCGTCGGGGCCCTGGACCATCAGGGTAGTCCCCTCACCATCAAGGCCCTGGACCATCAGGGGGTCCCCTCACCGTCTGGGTCCGGGCCGCTCCCCCAGCATCTGCACAGCCAGGACCTCACTCCGGCGCTGCAGCTTGTCTGCCGGCACTTCCCCAGACATAGCCGCGCTGTGTGTGGCTGTGTCTGCTAGTTATGACGCAGCAGGGGCGACATACAAGCATAATTAAAGGTGCAGTGTCGCCCTTGCGTGTCATTACTACCATACACAGCCTCATAGCGTGCAGCTATGTCTGAGGAAGTCCCGGCAATCTAGTTGCAGCCTGCAGTGCCGGCGGATCAGGGGGGCAGGAGCAGGGGGGGGCCCGATGCAAGGGTGACGGGAACCCCGATGCAGGTACATAGCAGTCGCGTGGCCTGCCACCATTGGCGTTACGCCACTGTGACCAGCTATGATCATATCCAGTAGCCAAATTCCATATACTATACTACTGCTTCTGTTTATCCCCCTCCTTAAATGGAATCTGTCAGTAGGATCTGCCCTCCTAAACCATCTATATGGGCGTGCAGGTCATGGGAAGCTGAATAACATGATACCTTAAATGATATCTGTGATCCAACGACTTATTCCAGAGAATATTCTCAACATGTACATGAGCTGTTAAGGTCTATAGGCCGGACATAGATCCCGCTAAGAATCTGCCTCAAGATCTTATTTTAAATGAAAGGGGGAGTTACCAGTGTGAGACATGTAGTGACTGACACTCTGCTCTCCTGATCTATATGTCTCACAATGGTAATGCCCCCTTTCATTTATAGTAAGCTCTGGAGGCAGATTCTCCGGGAGATCTATGTCCGGCCCATAGATCTTAACAGCTCATTTACATATTGAGAAAAATATGGATTTCCCTGGAATAAGAGATCGGATTTCAGATATCATGGTATAATTTTATTTAACTTTCTATGACCTCTATGCCCATAAAGACCGGTGATACTATTGACAGATTTCCTTTAAACCTTAGCACAGATGACCTTCAGTGGGTTCAGCAGGAGCGATCTCAGATCACGGTGAGATATTGTTCAACTGATGTGCCCTGGCTAGCATAATTTTTGATTCAATTTCCACTGTCTTCTCATAACCCTCTCCTGGATGTCTGTACATGTGGTTGTCTACTTTTTTGGCACCATCCACTGATTCTGTGATTGTCCAGAAATTGACCAGTGGACCGATTTGTGTTTCCATGAATGACCCTGTGTGAACATAGTTCACTACTGTCACAATACGCCATGTTGGTATACGCACACACAACACTAGTGCTTTCTGCAAAGATACTCGACTGTCAGGGAAGGATACAATGGGCTTCATTCACTTCTTAAACTTCTTTGGTAAAATAGAAGCTGAGCTCTGGTAAGGCCGCACTTAGAATATTGTGCACAGTTCTGGGCTCCGGTGCTCAGGAAAGACATATTGGAGCTAGAAAGGGTACAAAGGAGGGCGACTAAGGTAATAAAGGGACTAGAATACCCAGAGAGGTTGTCAAAATTAGGCCTATTTACGTTGGAAAAGAGAAGGCTTAGGGGAGACCTCATAAACATGTATAAATACATCAGGGGGCAGTACAGAGATCTCTCCCATGACCTGTTTATACCAAGGATGGTGACAAAGACGAGGGGGCACACTATGCGTCTGGAGGAAAGGAGCTCCTGCACCAACATGGAAGGGGATTCTTTACGGTCAGAGCCGTGAGACTCTGGAACTCTGGCCTAATTTTGACAACCTCTCTGGGTATTCTAGTCCCTCCATTCCCTTTATTACCTTAGTCGCCCTCCTTTGTACCCTCTCTAGCTCCAATATGTCTTTCCTGAGCACTTGAGCCCAGAAATGTGCACAATATTCTAAGTGCGGCCTTACCAGCGCTTTATACAGAGGAAGAACAATGTTCTCATCATATGCCCCTATTCCTCTTCTGATGCATGCCATGACTCTATTTGCCTTCGCAGCTGCTGCCTGACACTGGGCACTCCAATTTAATTTGCTATTAACCAAGACGCCCAGGTCCTTCTCCATGTCAGATTTCCCCAACGGTTTCCCATTTAATATGTATGGGTGACTGCTGTTTTTCTTTCCCATGTGCATGACCTTACATTTATCGGCATTGAACCCCATTTGCCATTTTTTGGCCCAACTCCCCAATTTATCTAAATCCTCCTGTAGCTGTGCCCTATCCTCATCTGTATTAACTACTTTACAAAGTTTAGTATCATCTGCAAATATTGCTATTTTACTATGCAACCCTTCCACTAGATCATTAATAAATATATTAAATAATATAGGGCCCAAGACAGACCCTTGAGGCACTCCGCTAGTAACCCTGACACACCCTGAGCTTACTCCATTGATAACCACCCTCTGCTTTCTATCACTCAGCCAGCTATTTACCCACTTGCACACATTATCCCCCAGACCAAGCATTCTCATTTTATATACCAACCTTTTGTGTGGCACGGTATCAAACGCTTTGGAGAAGTCAAGGTATACAACATCCACTGACTCTCCCCGGTCCAGCTGTGAGCTCACCTCCTCGTAGAAGGCGATCAGGTTTGTTTGGCAGGAGCGATCCCTCATGAATCCATGTTGATATGGAGTTAGACAGTTATTATCATTAAGATATTCTACAATAGCATCTCTAAGAAATCCTTCAAACAATTTACCCACAACAGACGTTAAGCTGACTGGTCTATAGTTCCCAGGATCACTTTTAGACCCCTTTTGGAATATTGGTACCACATTTGCTTGGCGCCAGTCTAGTGGGACAGTCCCTGTCCATAAAGAGTGCTTGAATATAAGATACAGCGGCCTGTCTATCACATTACTTAATTCTTTTAGTACCCGGGGGTGTATGTCATCTGGGCCTGGTGACTTGTCTATTTTGATATTATTTAGGCGTTTCTGAACTTCCTCCTGGGTTAGGTGGGTGATATTTAGCGGAGGGTTTACTTTATCACTCTGCATTTCCTCCGATAAATTGTTTTCTTTTGTGAAAACAGTGGAGAAGAAGCTATTGAGTAGGTTTGCTTTACCCTCATCGCCCTCTATGATTTTACCCAGGTTATTTTTCAATGGGCCAACTCCATCAGTTTTAATCCTTTTACTGTTTATATAGTTAAAGAACAGTTTGGGATTCGTTTTACTTTCCTTGGCAATTAGTCTCTCTGTCTCCTCTTTTGCTATTCTTAGATGCAGGGACTTGAACATAATATACGAGCACGCCGAAGCTACTCAGAAAGCACCCGAGCATGCTTGGCAAAAGGATTAAACGAGCACGCTCACTCATCACTAGTTGTTATTGAAAAACAAAGACAATTTCCTGTAATATAGCTTTGATGAACAAAGCTGTCCACACAAAGGAAATGGGGATGTTTTTTTTTTGTGTCTCACATTGTACCACGATGAGAAAGAAATAGTCTTTACTACACTTTCCTTGTGAAAGCTTTATTAAGCCTAGTTGGATGACACATCACTGTGGCAAAACTACATCTAGCAAATGTGGGGGCTATTGCCCTTTATCAAAATTAAGAATAAAATAGAGAAATGATTAAATAACACCCAGCTTCTTGTAAAAAAGATATACAGGCACAGCTGAAATATACAATTACACAAGAAATATAGGTATACGAGCATTGTGCAGTCAGTCCGGACAGGAGCATATTGACGATAACATCAGGGATTCATAAGTACTATCATGACAATAAACCCTGAGAAATACACAAGAAGGTTAGTAGGATCATCAGTGGAATTTACTTGTTAAAGACCAGAATAGTCCAATTAGTATGTTACTGGTATGATCAAGCGTTATCTGTCTTACATCAGCTGGATGTAGAAGATGAGACATTGTGGTATATACAGTGAAGAGCAAAAGGGTAACAATGATTTGAACTTTTGACTGTCAGGCTCCATATCTCGCCATCTACTACTGCTTCCAACGTGAGACTACCATCATTTTATAGACAATCATCTTGACTATCTCATACATAAATTTGACTTGAAACTATTTAGCATATGATTAGTTATGCAGATTCTTGTCATGTCACTGCATTGTTACTGTTTTGCCCCTAAAAATCGAAATTACAATTTTCATAATTATGTTAGTACTTTGTAAATCCACCTTTGTCTTTAAACAATGCCTGAATCCTTCTGGGCATGTTCTTGATCAAATTCAAGCATGTCTCGACCGAAATCTGATCTCAGGTCTCTTTTACATGTTCCCAAAGTTGGTGCATACTGGTCGACATGGTGACATGACGAGAATCTGCATAACTAATCATATGCTAAATAGTTACAAGTCAAATTTATGAATGAGATAGCCAAGATGATGGTCTATAAAATGATGGTAGTCTCACGTTCAAAGCAGTAGTGGATTGTGAGATATGGAGCCTGAAAGTCAAAAGTTCAAAACATTGTTACTACTGTCAACACTGCTTGGTACTCGCCCGAGCATCACTCTACTCGGGATGTTCGGCGAGCACCGAGCATTTCTGGGTTACTCGGACAGGAGCTCGGGTCTCCGCCCTGTATGTTTGGCGCTCTTTACAGAGCCAATGAACATGCAGGGATTGCCAGCCAGTCACTGTAATGCCGCAGCCATGTTGGTTGTGGGCATTACATTGATTGGCTGGCCGCACAGCGTCACCTCAAGTATTTAAAACCGGGCGCCGCCATCTTGGACACAGACGGCTGGGATCAGACAGTGTAGGGACAGCGCTGCTGATTTAGGGAGAGATATATACTGCAAAATAGTTAGTGTAGGGTCTGTAAAGGCTGCCAGATCAAACAAACAGTCCTTCTCAGGACTAATATCCATCCCAGATATCAGGCAGGCAGGCAGGCTGTATAGGAGACGCAGTGGTTATACCAGCAAACGCTGCATTACAGTCCTGTGTGCTCCTGTTGCTGAAATTTCTGGACTTAGCTCCAGGTCTCGGGGGCCAGGAAAAATCCTTTTTTTTCATCTAAATCCTCCTTTTTTTCCCTCCTTCTCACTGTACAAATACCCATCTTATTAACCTTTTGGTGTCCCCCCCCCAAAAAAAAAAAAAAAAAAAAGTGTGTCTGTGACAGTTCAGACACAAATATATCTGTTTAAAAGAGTCTGGTGTAGGCCAGAGAAATAGAAGCGTGGTTTTGCAGTTCCACGGTTCAAACCTCTGTATTATCCACTTTTGGGCCATTTTTACCTAAAAAAAAACAGTTTGAGTGTGTCGCTCACTGTTCAGCTGCAAATATATATATTTAAAAAAGTCTGGTATACACCAGTAAATTATAACTGTGGTTTTGCCGTTCCACGGTAAAAAATCTCTGTATTATCCTGCTTTTGGCATTTTTAGCCGTAAAGAAAAACAGTAATAGTGTCTCCTGATTGTTCAGACACCAATATATCTGTTTAAAAGAGTCTGGTATACACCAGTAAATTATAACTGTGGTTTTGTCATCCCACAGTAAAAAATCTCTATTATCCAGCTTTTGGTATTTTTTCCGTAAAGAAAAACAGTAGTAGTGTCTCCTGATTGTTCAGACACCAATATATCTGTTTAAAATAGTCTGGTGTAGGCCCGAGAAAAAGAACTGTGGTTTTGCAGTTCCACGGTAAAAAATCTCTATTATCCAGCTTTTGGTATTTTTTCCATAAAGAAAAACAGTAATAGTGTCTCCTGATTGTTCAGTCACAAATATATCTGTTGAAAATAGTCTGGTGTAGGCCAGAGAACTAGAAGTGTGGTTTTGCAGTTCCACGGTTCAAACCTCTGTATTATCCACTTTTGGGCCATTTTTACCTAAAAGAAAACAGTTTGAGTGTGTCGCTCACTGTTCAGCCGCAAATATATCTATTTAAAAAAGTCTGGTATACACCAGTAAATTATAACTGTGGTTTTGCCTTTCCACGGTGAAAAATCTCTATTATCCTGCTTTTGGCATTTTTTTCCGTAAAGAAAAACA
Organism: Phyllobates terribilis; assembly: GCF_046119375.1. Classification (NCBI taxonomy): domain Eukaryota; kingdom Metazoa; phylum Chordata; class Amphibia; order Anura; family Dendrobatidae; genus Phyllobates; species Phyllobates terribilis. Next base: position 517,075,110 of record NW_027362761.1, read on the forward strand.
GTAATAGTGTCTCTTGATTGCTCAGACACAAATATATCTGTTGAAAATAGTCTGGTGAAGGCCCGAGAAATAGAACTGTGGTTTTGCAGTTCCACGGGTCAAATCTCTGTATTATCCTGCTTTTGGCAAATTTTGCCGTAAAGAAAAACAGTAATAGTGTATCCTGATTGTTCAGACACCAATATATCTGTTTAAAATAGTCTGGTGTAGGCCAGAGAAATAGAACTGTGGTTTTGCAGTTCCTCGGGTCAAATCTCTGTATTATCCTGATTTTGGCATTTTTTGCCGTAAAGAAAAACAGTAAGAGTGTCTCCTGATTGTTCAGACACAAATATATCTGTTGAAAATAGTCTGGTGTAGGCCCGAGAAATAGAACTGTGGTTTTGCAGTTCCACGGGTCAAGTCTCTGTATTATCCTGCTTTTGGCATTTTTTGCCGTAAAGAAAAACAGTAATAGTGTCTCCTGATTGTTCAGACACCAATATATCTGTTTAAAAAAGTCTGGTATGCACCAGTAAATTATAACTGTGGTTTTGCCGTTCCACGGTAAAAAATCTCTATTATCCTGCTTTTGGCATTTTTTGCCGTAATTTTTTTTTTTTATAGTGTCTCCCTGATTGTTCAGACACAAATATATTTGTTGAAAATAGTCTGGTGTAGGCCAGAGAAATAGAAGTGTGGTTTTGCAGTTCCACGGTTCAAACCTCTGTATTATCCACTTTTGGGCCATTTTTACCTAAAAAAAAACAGTTTGAGTGTGTCGCTCACTGTTCAGCAGCAAATATATCTATTTAAAATTGTCTGGTATACACCAGTAAACAATAACTGTGGTTTTGCCATTCCACGGTAAAACATCTCTATTATTCAGCTTTTGGTATTTTTTCCGTAAAGAAAAACAGTAATAGTTTCTCCCTGATTGTTCAGATTGTTTAAAAGAGTCGGGTGTAGGCCAGAGAAATAGAACTGTGGTTTTCCTCTTCCACGGTTCTAATCTACTTTTTATTATCCTTTTTCCATTGATAGTGTGAGTGTAAGCTATTTTACTTCCTTTACAATGGGCTCGGTGCGTGGCAAGGGACGTGGAACTGGACTTTCTGGTGATGGTGCGTGCAGAGGACGGGGCCGTGGCCAAGGTGAAAATGTGCCACAACCAACAGCCACATCTTCTCGCTCCCACTTCTTGACCGAATTACTAGGGAAGCACAGAACAACACCAGTATTGTGAACTGATCAGTGTGAACAGGTTATTAATTGGATAGCAGATAATACTTCCAGTTACCTGGGCATCACCACCTCCAGTCTGTCTTCCACACGGTCAAATCTTAGTAGCCGTGAGTCTCGACCGCATACTCCTCCTCAACTGATGCTCCTTCCTCCCACCATGCCAAGTGTCGTCAGACAGCAACTGATCCCACACTTGGACACTCTGAAGAGCTGTTCACTGGTCCATTTCCAGATTTGTGCCCCTCGCCTGCTCCGCTTGAAGTGGTGTAAGAGGAGATCCCATGTAGCGATGCCCAAATATTTGAACAGCCACGGCCACAGGAAGTCGACGCTGGCAATTTGTCACAAGAGGTGGACGATGACGATACACAATTGCCAGGAAGTGAGGAGGAGGATCGTGGTGCGCAAGTGGAAGAGGAGGAGGTGGTGGATGATCTAGTAACTGACCCAACGTGGCAGGAGGACATGCAGAGCGAGGCCAGCAGCACACAGGGTGAGGGAGGCAGAGTACCCCAGCAGGCAGGAAGAAGCAGTGTGGTGGCCGCACACAGAAAGCAGGCAACAGTTCCCCGTAACACTAACACGAGGGACGTTGCCAGTACAACCTGTAAGTCTTCCAGAGTCTGGAATTTTTTTAAAGACTCTGCTGATTACCCCAAAAAGGCCATTTGTACCACCTGCCATGCCAGCATCAGCAGGGGTGACAAAACTACCAGCCTGACCACCACCAGCATGATCAGGCACATGGCAGCAAAGCACCCGACTTTGTGGGGTGAACCCCAGGGTCCACGACCAGTGTCAGCGGGTGTCACCACTGCTTCTTCCGCTGTTGTACGTGCAATAGAACCCCCTGTTGTGTGTGCAAGGCAATCCCCTGTCCATACTGCATGCAAAGATGCCTCCTCCTCTCAGTCTTCACTTGTTATGGCAGTTTCTCAAGAAACAGCATCAACGTCCACATCCACGTCCCACCGCAGTGTTCAATTGTCCATATCCCAGACCTTTGAACGAAAGCGGAAATTCGCAGCCAACGCCCCACAGGCCACAGTCCTAAATTCGCATATTTCACGACTGCTTGCGTTGGAAATGCTGCCTTTTAGGCTGGTGGAGACAGAATCCTTCCGCAACCTTATGGTGGTGGCCGTCCCTCGGTACTCGGTCCCCAGCCGACACTATTTTGCCCGGTGTGCCATCCCCGCACTACACAAGCACGTGTCCCAAAACATCTGCCGTGCCCTCAACAACGCAGTTACTGGGAGAGTCCACCTGACAACGGACACGTGGACAAGTGCTTGTGGCCAGGGACGGTACATCTCCCTGACGGCACACTGGGTAAACAAAGTGGAATCCGGGACCCAGTCGGACCTTGGGACGGAACACATCCTCCCCACACCGAGGATTGCGGGCCCTATGTCAGTCAGAGTTGCCCCCACAGTGTACAGCTCCTGCACATCATCCTCCTCCTCCTCCTCATGTTCAGCCTCCATCTCAGATATCACCACTGTAGCGTCGGCGTCCCTGCCTCCTGCTAGGCAGGGACGCTGTTCCCCTCACCTCTCCGCTCCGTGCCCGGCGTCTTCCTCCCGCTCTGCTGGCAGCTCGCGCTGCTTCCCGGCCACTGTGCTTAGGGCGCGCGCGCTCCCCCTCTCTTAAAGGGGCCGCGCGCGCCGTCCTAAGGAGTCCCCGGCCAATGGCTGGAGGACCTCACCATATATAAGGCACCTCCTCCAAAATGGAGGTGCCTGAGCAATGTTGTTGCATAGCCTATCACTCTGCTTCAGCCCTCAGGTCCCGTTACCAGATACCTGCCAGTTACCTGCCAGAATCCTGCTTGATACCTGCCTGTTACTTGTCTATCTACTTGCATTCCTGCGGTCCGACAGTCTGCCTACCAGCCCTGCCAGTCTGTCTATGGATCTGATTGCCCACTCACCTGGGAGCGCTCATCTGCTACCTGCCTGCTAGCCTACCAGGAGGCTCTGCCGTCACCTGCTGTGACCACCTGCCTGTCCAGAGACTCTTGCCCGCTCACCTGGGAGCGTCCACCTGCTACCTGCCTGCTAGTCTACCTGGAGGCTTAGCCATCACTTGCTGTGACCACCTGCCTGTCCAGAGACTCTTGCCCGCTCACCTGGGAGCGTCCACCTGCTACCCGCCTGCTAGCCTATCTGGAGGCTTAGCCGTCACTTGCCGTGACCACCCACCTGTCAAGAGACTGTCCCCGTCACTTGCCGTGACCTCCTGCCCTTCTACCCAGAGACTGTCCCCGTCACTTGCCGTGACCTCCTGCCCTTCTACCCAGAGACTGTCCCCGTCACTTGCCGTGACCTCCTGCCCTTCTACCCAGAGACTGTCCCCGTCACTTGCCGTGACTACCTGCCCGCCTACCCTGGGAGCCACCCGCTTCCTTACAAGGACTGCCCCTTTGTATCGTTGCTCAGAGGTTCCACCTCTCAGACCCATTACAACCACATCAGTTACAAGCTGGAAGCACTGCAGTACTGCCTCCGCCAAGCGGCAACAGGCTGTGCTGAAACTCATAAGCTTAGGTGAGAAACCTCTCACTGCTTGTGAGTTGTGGACAGCTGTGAAAGAGCAGGCAGATCTGTGGCTGAGACCGCTGAACCTCTATCTAGGCATGGTCATGTGTGACAATGGCCGTAACCTGGTGGCGGCTCTGAGGCGAGGCGAGATCACACACGTACCATGCCTGGCTCATGTGCTTAACCTCGTGGTTCAGCGGTTTCTTAAATCGTACCCCGAGTTGCCAGATCTGCTCGTCAAAGTACGCCGCCTGTCAGCTCATTTTCGCAAGTCGGCTACAGCTTCCGCCGCTCTTGCTGTGTTGCAGCAGCGTTTGCAGCTTCCGTCACACCGACTGGTGTGTGATGTCCCCACTGTTAGAACCTTGCTCTTAGGTTTTTTTTCCTTTGCTGGTCACATGACCTTGTTGGCCTATTTAATCCTGCTCCGCCCTTCTGGCTTTGCTGGACTTCATTGTATATCTACTTTCTAGCTAGCCTGTGCTCTGTATCTTGCTCTGTTAGTTTGCTTGGTCTACTGACCTCTATGTTCTATATATTTTGTTTGTTCGTCTGTCTGCTACTATTTCTGTTAGGAGGTGTCCCATATTCCTCCCAGTCCTTAGTACTTGTAGGGATTCCTTCCCCACATCTATAGGTCTCCGTACAGACTAGCTTAGGACTTTAGCAGGTCTGATCGCAGGATCAGGTCCCCTGTTACATCGTAGGGATTAAGCTGAGTTCTATCGTAGGGACAGATCTCCTCTCTTTCCTTAGCTCTGGTAGCAGAACATAACAGTAAGTCCAGCCAGCAAATTCTCTAAGGAAAGATTTTTCTGTTCCATCATGGTGTCGGTTCAGGATTTGGTTCATCGCCTGCAGGGACTCTCTCTGGAGGTGGCCGAGCTCCGTCAGCACGTGAGTAACTGTCCTGGAGCACATTTCTTGGAGCCTAAGGTATGTTTGCCGGATTTATTTTTTGGTGAACACCGAGAATTTGTTTCATTTAAAAATGCTTGCTTATTGTATTTTCGTTTGAGACCTAAGTCCTCTGGGGATGAATCCCAGCGCGTAGGGTTCATAATGTCACTTTTGCGCAAAGAGCCTCAGGAGTGGGCCTTTTCTTTGCAACCTAGTGATACATGCTTCAGATCAGTGGATAGTTTTTTTTCTGCTTTGGGACTATTATATGATGATCCTGACCGTGTCGCATCAGCTGAGACTGAGTTGAGACGTTTAAAACAGGGATCAGGTAATGTGGAAAAATATTGTACTCATTTCCGTCGTTGGTCTACTCAAACAGGGTGGAACGATTCTGCTCTGAAAAGTCTATTTCTTGCTGGGCTCAGTGAAAGGGTTAAAGACCTGCTAATTGCTTATCCTACACCTGAAGATTTGCAACAGGCTATGCAATTAGCTATACGGGTGGATAGAAGACTGCGTGCAAGGGTTAATGAGAGCAAATCCTCTGCTATGTCAGTTTCTGGTTATGAGAATGTGTGTACTAACAGTGGTGAACCGATGGAGATTGGATCGGTGGCACCTCGCTCTCAAGAAAAAGACCGTCGATTTTCTGAAGGCTTGTGTTTCTATTGCGGAAAATCTGGTCATTTGATTAAAGGCTGTGAGCTTCGTATGAAGAAAGAAAAAAAAAAGGTCAGTCACGCCCGTATTGCCTGTTTAAATTCCAAGGGTATATTTTTAGCTGCTTCCACGATTGCTCAGAAAAAATTAATGGAATTTCGGGTGTTTGTTGATTGCGGGTCTACTCTGAATGTAATTGATGGGGGATTCGTGGAAAGACTCAATTTAAAACCTGAACCTTTATCATCCCCCATTGCTGTGGTTTCTGTGGATGGTTCCCCTTTGAAGAATATTACTCTCAAGGTCTGTGAATTTCCTCTCACTATTAATGGTGTTCACCATGAGAAATTGGATTTGGTAGTGTTGAATAACTTGCCTTCTCCAGTAATATTGGGATTGCCCTGGTTAAAATTTCACAATCCTGTACTGGATTGGTCTACCAGTGAAATTAAATCCTGGAGCCATAAATGTTATGACAAGTGTTGTAACGGGCGTATTGCAGCTTTGGATAGGGGAGAATTGCCTGTTCCTATTCAGGATTTTTGGAGAGTTTTTTCTGAGAAGGAATCGCAGGTTTTGCCTCCCCATAGAGACTATGATTGTTCTATTGAATTTGTCCCTGGAGCGACTCTTCCTAAAAGTCGTTTATTTAACCTTACTATTCCTGAGAGGAAGGCTTTGGAGGAATACATACAGACAAGTTTGGCCGCCGGTCACATTAGGCCCTCTAAGTCTCCTGTGGCGGTTGGATTTTTTTTTGTAAAAAAAAAGGACGGCGGTTTACGTCCTTGTCTGGATTTTCGTGAGATTAACAAAATTACTGTACGCAATCCTTACCCACCGCCATTGATTCCTGATCTGTTTAACCAGTTAATGGGGGCCAAGTGGTTCTCTAAAATTGACCTTAAGGGGGCATACAATCTGTTGCGCATGAAGGAGGGTGACGAATGGAAGACTGCTTTTAACACTCCTGTGGGTCATTTTGAGAATCTGGTTATGCCTTTTGGTCTTACTAATGCTCCTGCATTTTTTCAGAATCTGATTAATGACATCCTTGGACCTTTGATCGGCAAAAATGTGGTTGTGTATTTGGATGACATTTTGATTTATTCGCCGGATCTGGAGTCTCATTGGCGGAGCGTGCGTGAGGTATTACAGTTATTAATGGACAATTCGCTTTTTGCTAAGCTGGAGAAATGTGAGTTCGCTGTACAGAGAATTAGTTTTTTGGGCTACATTATCTCCAGCAAAGGTTTTGAGATGGATCCGGTTAAGGTTCAGGCTGTGCAGGAATGGCCTAGGCCTATTGGTTTGAAATCGATACAGAGGTTTTTGGGTTTCGCCAATTACTACAGAAAATTCATAAAAAAATTTTCTAGTATTGTCAAACCTCTGACTGATCTCACCAGGAAAGGTGCTGATGCGGTTCAGTGGTCTTCTGAGGCCATTGAAGCTTTTGTGTATCTCAAGGAGAGGTTCACCTCTGCTCCCATCCTTATGCAGCCTGATGTTACTAGGCCGTTTTTGGTTGAGGTTGATGCTTCCTCTGTGGGGGTTGGCGCAGTATTGTCTCAGGATAACGGGGATGGATTACATCCCTGTGCCTTTTTTTTCAAAAAAATTTTCGGAGACTGAACTGAATTACGATATTGGTAATCGGGAATTATTGGCTATTAAACTCGCATTTGAACACTGGCGCCACTTCTTGGAAGGTGCGGAATTTCCCGTTCAGGTTCTTACGGATCATAAAAATCTGATATATCTTGATGCTGCCAAGCGCCTGAATGCCCGTCAGGCTAGGTGGGCACTGTTTTTCTCGCGGTTTAATTTCTCCGTTACTTACATCCCTGGTACTAAGAATGTTAAGGCGGATGCCTTGTCTCGCAGTTTTTCTCCCATAGTCGGTGCTGAGAAAGAGGAGAACATTTTACAAGAAGGTGTTGTGATAGCTGCTTTGGACTCCGTTTTGGAAAATGAGATTCTTAAAGCACAGGAGAATGCCCCTTCTAACACTGCTCATGGGAGGTTGTTTGTGCCTGGGATCTTTAGGAGAGATTTGTTTGTTGAGTGTCACGAATCTCGGTTGGCAGGTCATCCCGGAATCTCTGAGACCAAGAGACTGGTGGGTCGCAGTTTTTGGTGGCCTGGATGGCAGAAGGAAGTCATTAAGTGGGTGCGTCAATGTACTATATGTGCTAGATCTAAGTCCTCACATACTCCTGCTGCGGGGTTGCTTTGTCCTTTGGAGGTTCCCAGTGCTCCTTGGACACATTTGGCTATGGACTTTATAACTGAGCTTCCCCCCTCTGAGGGTTTTACTGTCATCTGGGTGGTCGTGGACCGTTTTAGCAAGATGTGTCACTTGGTTCCTTTCGTCAAACTGCCCTGCGCTAAAACTCTCGCTAAGGCCTTTGTCAAGGAAATTGTCAGACTTCATGGCGTTCCTACTGACATTGTTTCTGATAGGGGTCCTCAGTTCGTGGCTCGATTTTGGCGTGCCTTTTGTGATAGGTTGGGAGTTCATTTGTCGTTCTCGTCCGGATATCATCCTGAATCTAATGGCCAGACAGAAAGGAAAAACCAGGATGTTGAGCAGTTCTTGCGTTGTTTTGTGGCAGACAATCATGAGGGGTGGTCTGAGTTTCTGCCACTTGCTGAATTTGCTCTGAACAATCATACATCTTCTTCTGCTGGTTGTTCGCCTTTTTTTTGTTGTTCTGGGAGACATCCGTCGTTTGGGTCGTTCTCCAAGTTGGGATCTGCCGTGCCTGAGGAGGAGAATTTTTCCGGTGATTTGGAGAGAGTTTGGACGGATGTGCGTGGTAATCTTCAGGAGGCCAACAGAAAATCTAAAGACTACTTTGATAGGAAACGACAGGAGGTTTTGTTCGCTGTTGGTGACATGGTTTGGTTGTCCTCTAGGAATCTGCGGTTGAGGATTCCTTCAAAGAAATTGGGTCCCAAGTTTGTAGGGCCCTTTAAGGTGCTTCAGGTTGTCAACCAATCTGCTGTTAGGTTGGAGGTTCCTACCTCCTGGAGAATTAATCCGGTATTTCATGTCTCTCTGTTGAAAAAAGCTGTTGTATCGGATTGTGACGCCTCTGCCTCTGTTCCTCCGGTGGTGGAGGACGGGGAATATGAAATTTCTCGCATCCTTAACTCTAGACGGTATAGAGGTAGTTTGCAGTATCTTGTGGCCTGGAAAGGTTTCGGTCCCGAGGATAACTCTTGGGTGAGGTCGGATGATGTTTCCGCGTCCAGACTTATCAGAGCGTTTCACAGGAGATTTCCTGATAAGCCTGGTCCTAGGGGATCCGGAGGATCCTCTTAGAAGGGGGGGTACTGTTAGAACCTTGCTCTTAGGTTTTTTTTCCTTTGCTGGTCACATGACCTTGTTGGCCTATTTAATCCTGCTCCGCCCTTCTGGCTTTGCTGGACTTCATTGTATATCTACTTTCTAGCTGTGCTCTGTGTCTTGCTCTGTTAGTTTGCTTGGTCTACTGACCTCTATGTTCTATATATTTTGTTTGTTCGTCTGTCTGCTACTATTTCTGTTAGGAGGTGTCCCATATTCCTCCCAGTCCTTAGTACTTGTAGGGATTCCTTCCCCACATCTATAGGTCTCCGTACAGACTAGCTTAGGACTTTAGCAGGTCTGATCGCAGGATCAGGTCCCCTGTTACATCGTAGGGATTAAGCTGAGTTCTATCGTAGGGACAGATCTCCTCTCTTTCCTTAGCTCTGGTAGCAGAACATAACACCCACACGTTGGAACTCTACCCTCCACATGTAGCAAAGGATTTGTGGGCAGAAGAGAGCAGTTGTGGAGTACCAGCTGCAACAAGGCCGTCGATATTCAGGTCAGACTCCACACATAAGACCTCAGGAGTGGACCTGGATGTCTGACATATGTACCATCTTGACAAACTTTGAGGAGTCCACCAAGATGGTGAGTGGCAATGACGCCATCATTAGCATCAGCATTCCACTTGTCTTTCTTTTGCAACGCTCTCTGCAGAGAATTAAAGAGGAGGCATTGCAACCAGAGTATGATGAGATGGATCAAGAAGCCGTAGCGGTCGATTACACACAGCCCAGCCTCATCTCATCCCAACGTGCATTGGGGAACAATGAGGGAGAGGAGGAGGAGGAGGAGGAAGAACAGGAGCTGGTATCATGCGCTGTAGACGGTAGTACCTGTACAACTGTCATACCGTCGGTTCAGCGTGGGTGGCCTGAGGACAGGGGGGAGGAGGAGGAGGAGGAGAGCATGGTCAGTCGTCATCTTGGTGAGGACACGGAAGTCTTGCCCGTTACCTGTTTGGCACGCATGGCTGACTTTATGTTACGCTGCCTTAACCGTGACCCTCGCATTGTCAAAATATTGGGTGACAGTCATTACTGGTTGGTGACACTTTTAGACCCCCGCTACAAGGAGAACTTTCACTCTCTTATTCCTGAGGTGGAGAGGTCTACAAAAATGGGGCAGTACCAGTAGGCCCTTGCGCAGAACTGTAAAAAAAATTCCCATCTGAATACGCTAGCAGAAAAGGTCACAGTTCGTTGCCCAACCAAGGCATACATGTGAGAGAGACGCAACTCCAATCCAGCAGAGGCAGGGGAACACTATCAAAGTTCTGGGACAGTTATCTCAGACCCTCCCTTCGGACAGACCCTGAGGCACGGGGTACTCTCACAAGGAGTGGAAAGTTTCAAAAGATGGTGAGGGAGTACCTTGCCGACCGTACCAGTGTCCTCCGTGATTCCTCTGAGCCTTTTAATTATTGGGTATCCAAGCTGGACACTTGGAATGAACTCGCTCTGTACGCCTTGGAGGTCCTGGCCTGCCCTGCCGCTAGCGTGTTATCGGAGCGTGTTTTTAGTGCCACTGGGTGAATTATAACTGATAAGCGCACTCATCTGTCAACTGACAATGCTGACAAGCTGACCCTTATCTAAATGAACAAGGGCTGGATTGGGCCAGACTTCTCATCACCACCAAATGACAGCAGAGTAACATAAAGTCAAATCCACTGTGTTATTTCGGGAGATGTATTCACATGCACCGCTTCACACCCACACATGGGTATACGCTTCCTCATTTCGGCTGTTTTATACTCTTCTCCTTATCCTCAGCCTCCACCACCACTATACCACCAGGGTGACCGTGGTCCGTGTTGCCATTATTGAAAGTTCCTCCGTCCTAATTTTTGGCAGCTTTTGCTTGGAAGGCATAAGCAAAGACTATGGGAGACCCACTTCCCAATAATGGGAATAATGTTTTTAAGATGCTGTACTGTATGGCTCTTGTAAGGGGCATTAAAACCATCTTGTTAAGCTACTGTGACCTCCACCACTTTTCCAAGGGGCATTAAAACCGTCTTGTTAAGCTACTGTAACCTCCACCACTTTTCCAAGGGGCATTAAAACCGTCTTGTTAAGCTACTGTGACCTCCACGTCTCTTCCAAGGGGCACTAAAACTGTCTTGTTAAGCTACTGCAACCTCTACCACTTTTCCAAGTTGCATTAAAACCGTCTTGTTAAGCTACTGCGACCTCCACCACTTTTCCAAGGGGCATTAAAACCATCTTGTTATGCTACTGTGACCTCCACGTCTCTTCAAAGGGGCATTAAAAGTGTCTTGTTAAACCACTCTGAACTCCACAGCTCTTCCAAGGGGCATTGAAATGTTGTTTTTAATTACCTCTAACCTCCACGACTCTTCCAACGCGCATTGCATTTCCTCTTAATTTTAGTCAGCTTTTGCTTTTCAATGTAAAGGCGAAAACTAAGGGAGACCCACTCCCCAATAATGGGTAGAATGTTTTTAGTACGCTGTAATCCACGTCTGTTTCAAGGGGCATTGCAGTTCCTCATAATTTTTGGAAAGCCTTCCATTCACTGCTTAGGCCAACAGTGTACAGGAGACCCAGTTGCTATAAATGGAAAAAACAGTTTAGTTAAGGCCCTCTGACCTCCATATCACTTCCAAGGGGCATTGGAGTGCCTCGAAATTTTTGTAGGCATTGCACTCACTGTTTGCCCTATAACTGTGTAGCCGAACGGCTCCTTTTGTTACAGAAACATATCCTACAAGACATGTGTGGTTGACTGGCCTGATATTGATGTGAATGGTCCCTGTTCCTCCTGCTCTTTCTCCTTTGCCACCACCTCATCCATCATTTATCACCTGAAGCTTTGTTTTAACGGGAGTCATAGAAATGGGATAGTAGCAGGAAAACATCCAGCAATCCTCGGAGGAGGTAGGATATGCGCCAAAACGCTGACCACCTCAGGCCTAGCCGCTACTACATACATGCGCTTGCATTACAAGAAAACAAAGCAGATGCTAACTTCTATCATCATCATCATGCTCCTCACCTTGGCACTCTCATCTCCCCTGATGAAGAAGCCAGGGCCCACTGGAGGAGTCTGGTTCTCTGGTGGGCTCGTCCAATGCTGCCCTAAAGCAGGCCGGGCTAAGAAAAGTGTGTGGGAAGGTGACAGGAGAAATAAGGGCGGCCGGGGACCGTGTGTGGACACCCGGCCGCGGAGCGGCTGGGGACCGAGTATGGACACTCGGCTGCCCCCTGGCGGCTGGGGACCGAGTGTGGACACCCGGCCGCTGGGGACTGAGTATGGATACCAGGCCGCCGAAGCAACCATGAGGTAGTGGCCAGCTTCGACCTACTCCAAACTAAAAGGCCCCATTGCAAGTGCAAGCTAGCAGCCTTGGGGTGGGTGGGTGGCAGGCTGCACACTTACGCTTGCATTAAAAGAAAACAAAGCAGATGCTAACTTCTATCATCATCATCATGCTCCTCACCTTGGCACTCTCCACTCCCCTGATGAAGAAGCCAGGGCCCACCGGAGGAGTCTGGTTCTCTGGTGGGCTTGTCCAATGCTGCCCTAAAGCAGGCCAGGCTAAGAAAAGTGTGGGGGAAGGTGACAGGAGAAATAGGGGTGGCTGGGGACCGAGTGTGGACACCCGGCCGCTGGGCGGCTGGGGACTGAGTATGGATACCTCGCTGCCGAAGCAGCCATGAGGTAGTGGCCAGCTTCGGCCTCCTCCAAACTAAAAGGCCCCATTTCAAGTGAAAGCTAGCAGTATGGTATTGCAGCCTGCGGGTGGGTGGGTGGTTGGCTGCATATTTGCGCTTGCATTGCAAGGAATGGGGGAGATACAATTGAACACTGCCCTGGGACAAGGACTTGCACGGGGATAGTTGCAAGTCTGCATCTTCTGATGCGGCAAGGATCACTTCTGATGGGAACACTTTTAGGCAGTGACCTGGGAGTCAGAGATGCTTCCAGGGGTCTTCCCCATGCTGTTCCCATGTTTTTTCAGCACTGTAAGTGATGCGCCCCCTGGGCCGTGTGTGTGGGGGAATACCCGGAGCCGGGTCTCTGTTTGATGCTGGGGGTTGTAGTCTCCGTGGCGGCGACCCGGTCCGTGCCCAGGGCGGTCAAACCAATGGGATAGTCTATATGTTGAATGTCCGACTACGCCACCCGTGGATTGCGGTCACTGGGAACCGCCACTGCGGGGCAGACCGCTGAGGCTGGTGTTGTGTGCGCAGCAGAGGGTAGTATAGCCTCAGGGCAGTGAGTGCAGAGGATGGGGGTGATGGTGTGCAGGAGCAACAGTAATGACTCAGAGTCCAGTGATGCAGTCCAGGGTCTTTACTCACAGTTTTACACTCCAAGCCACTTCTGCGCAGGTAATGGCTGCCCACGTCATACTGTGCTCACCAGGTGAGGGGCTCGGCCAACTCCCAGGTATCTTTGGAATGCTTTTCAGGACCCCCTTCGTGTGTCCTTTCTCTGGCCTGTCGTACCCCACAAGTGACCACGTTTCTGTCCAGCTGCCTCGGGCCTTGGCGGGCAAACGTATGTTCCATTTCCCTGGGTCCTATGTGGTGCCTTCCTAACGGGTATAGTGAGGGGCCGTGCACGTACAATGCCACGGCCTCCGGTTACTAGCTGAGGGTAGTTGCTCTCCTCCACTAGTTGAGGGATCCGGTTCCTTTTCTTGACCTGACCCCCCTACTCTGGTAGCGGCGGGCGTACGGTGGCGACTGGCCGGTCCGCACCCCTGGGGTCCCTTCACTCCACTCCTGGAGCCTTTCCTGCTCTCCTTCTTCTCCTCCAGGCTCAGGCCTCCTTACTAGGCCCGCCTCTGGAGCAGAGCCCATGCAGAGCCCCTGCTCCCTGTCACTTCTCCTCAGACTGACCACCGAACCTAAGATGGCTCCTCCCTTTTATATGCTCCTACTCAGTGCACCCAGAATCTACTGTCCCAACCCACACGCTACCAGGTTCCCCCTCTCTAGGTGTTCCCTCCCCCCACTCCAGCCAGGGATCAGGGACAGTTGTGCTCACTCTTGGGAGCATTGTCGCCCTGTCCCCTGGAAATGTGGTGTAGTGCATGTGGGTGTTAGGGTCCTGAGCCACACTCCATCCTTACCTGGAAGTGAGATATCACACCTCTGGGTGAGATGCAATACCTCTGTAGCAACCGAACCCTCGGGGCGCTACATATGCATGTGTCACACAGCACATGGCTAGATAAGGTTGTAAAATGTTAAAATGACATTTCTCGGTGAATGCATTTATCACGGTTGAAAGCAATACAAAAGTGCAAAAACGCATGAAAAATGGTACTTGTGAACATAGCCCAAGGTGTGGAGGAGTATTTTTGTTTTTGGTTATTTATTTTACCTTATACACAAGTCTTTACCCTGGAAAGGAAATTCCTTAACATATTTCACAGGAAAACCGTTTCAGTTTAGTTTTTGAACGTTTTATTGTGAGCCCGTAAAAGTGGCTTAATACCTCTGACCACATTGTTGACAGCTGTGACCTGGGGGTCAGAAATGCTTCCAGGGGCGATCCCCATGCTGCCCCCATGTCTTTTGAGCACTGTCACTATCGTTTTGGGCACTTTTTAGGCTTTCTACAGACTGCCGGGAGTGCCGCCGCAAAAATGCTCGGGTCTCTCATAGACTAACATTGGGCTCGTTGCTCGGGTCGAGCACCCGAGTATCACGGTGAGCTCGGCCCGAGTTTCGAACACCCGAGCATTTTAGTGCTCGCTCAACACTAATTGTTACCCTTTTGCTCGTCACTGTAACAGAGAACAGCCCAAGGCACCAGAAGTAGAGTAAAACTTCACAATCACAGTAAGTACAAACAAAATAACAAAATATAGTGTATACAGTATATATATATACTGTATATATATATATATATATATATATATATATATATATATATATATATATATATATGTATATAGTACACAGCTCTGGCAAAAATTAAGAGACCACTGCAAAATTTTCAGTTTCTCTGATTTTTCTCTTTATAGGTATATTTTTGAGTAAAATGTACATTGTTGTTTTAATCTATAAACTACTGACAACATGTCTCTGAAATTCAAAGCTAAAAATTTTGTATTTATTTGTTGCAAATGATAAAGCGTCAAAATACTAAAAAAGAAATAGTGCTTTCAGACCTCAAATTACTCATGTTTTAACTCAGGAAGAGTTCAGAAATAGTGTTGAGCCACTCCCGTAGTGTTCGAGTTCGGTTCGGTTCGTCGAACACCCGTGTGTTCGCCGAACTGTTCGTCGAACTGTTCGTCGAACACCTTCGAACACCGTTAAAACCAATGGCAGGCAAACAAAAACACATAGAAACACATAGAAAACACCTTCAAAGGTGTCCAAAAGCTGACAAACTGCTCAGAAGACATAACTAACACATGGAAAAGTGACAAGTACATATAGTCATGCGAAAATAAAAGAGGTGGAGGAGTAAAAGGAGGGGGAGACACAGATATAGGCATGTCATGCCCTTCTAAAATCCAAAAAGTGAGAAGCCGACACGGCCAGTCCGCTCCTGCCCGTGCCACCTCCGTGTCGCCGGGTTTGTGCCAGAGCCGCGGTGAACCCTGACGGCCAGCCCCCCTCTCCCAATACTGGTGCCTGTCCGCTGGTGGGTCGAGCGAGCCCCCCTGTGGTGGAGGCAGCTCTAAGCTTTTTAATTTAAATTGTCTCTCTAATTTGAATGAATACACTTTAAATCCATTTACAAGGATCTATTGGAGGGCAAGTCTCATGCCAGCAGCCGCGGTAATTCCAGCTCCAGTAGCGTCCACTAAAGCTGCTGCAGTTAAAAAGCTTTTATAAGGATCGAGCTCGGCTGTCCACCGCAAGGCATCCTACTGCCAGTCCCAGCCCCTATGCCTTGGGGTGCCTCCTGATGCTCTTCACTAAGTATCCCATGGTCCCGAAGCATTTCCTTTGAAAAAATTAAGTGTCTAAACTACAGGTGGTGCAGCTTGCTTAACAGCCGGGATAATCCGCTGACTAGCAGACACTGCTACTAGGCACAAAGTATTTCCTGGGCTAGATGCAGTTAAAAATTTGTAATTAGATACTCTCGTTGGATGCTGAGAAAGCATTCCATAGAGTCTCCTGGCACGCCATATATGATTCTCTTAAAAAGCTTGGGGTAGGGGTCTAGGGGACCCTTTTATAGCCAAAATCACGGCCCTGTATCGCAATACGTCACCTAGGCTGAAGATAAATGGAACTGTAG
This sequence comes from Phyllobates terribilis, assembly GCF_046119375.1. Classification (NCBI taxonomy): domain Eukaryota; kingdom Metazoa; phylum Chordata; class Amphibia; order Anura; family Dendrobatidae; genus Phyllobates; species Phyllobates terribilis. The sequence continues at coordinate 517,091,043 of NW_027362761.1, forward strand.
CACCCTGAGGGCTCGGTTGCTACAGACGTATTGCACCTCACCCAGAGGTGTGATATCTCACTCTCAGGTAAGGATGGAGTGTGGATCAGGACCCGACACCTGCATGCATTACACCACATTGCCGTGGGGCAGGGCGACCAATATGCCCCTGAGATGGGCACGACAGTCCCTGTCCCTGGCTGGAGTGGGGGGAGGGAACACTGAGGAAGGGGAACCCTGTAGTGCAGGAGCAGGGAGGAAGCAGTTCCTGGGTGCATTGAGAAGGGAGTATAAAAGGTGGGCACCATCTTAGTTCAGTGCAGAGAAGTCTGAGCAGAAGTGGCAGGGAGCAGGGGCTCTGCATGAGCTCTGCTCCGGAGGCGGGCCTAGTAACAGAGGCCCAGGCCTGGAAGAGGGAGAAGGAAGGAAGAGGAGCGGAGAAGGCTCCAGGAACGAGGAATGAAGGGATCCCAGGGGTGCGGACGGGCGAGTCGCCACCGCACGCCCGAATCCACCTGCGTGGAGGGGTCAGGCCAAAGGGGGAGACCGGTCCCCGAACTAGTGGAGGCGGGAAACGACCCTCAGCTAGAAACCGGAGGCTCTGACATTTTATGTGGCGCAGCCCCTCGCTACACCCGCTAGGAAGGCACCACATAGGGTCAGGGAAACTGGCGCCAAGTTTACCAAGAGGAGGCCCGAGGCAGCCGGACAGAAGTGTTGGTAAGAAAGGCCAGACAAAGGACACACAAAGGGGGTCTTGTGAAGTGCTCCAAAGTTATCTGGGAGTTGTCTGAGCCCCTCACCTGGTGAGCACAGTACGACGTGGGCAGCCGTTACCTGCAGACGTGGTCTGGATAATAAGAACTGTGAGTAAAGGCCCTGAACTGCATCACTGACTCCGTGTCGTTACTGCTGCTGCCCTGCACCATCACCCCCATCCTCCGCATACACTGCCCTGAGGCTATACTCCTCCCGTGGGGAGTTATGCTACGCTCTGCTGCACCCACAACACCAGCCTCAGCGGTCTGCCCTGTGGCGGCGGTTCACTCTGACCGCAATCCACGGGTGGCGTAGTCGGACATTTAAACATCAAAACCACATAAATAGTTCCGCCACTGGTTTGACTGCCCTGAGCCACGGAACCGGGTCGCCGCCACGAAGACTACAACCACCAGCATCCACCAAAAAGGGTCCGGCTCCGGGTGTCCCAAGGCCCAGGGGGTGCGTCAGAACATTTTCATCACCTTTCACAATCACCAATGGGACAAGGCAGTGATGTCCTCTGTCCCCTCTCTTATACATCCTAGTGACGGAGCACCTGCTCTCATCAATTCGCCATAACCCCAATATTAGGTGGATTGAGGTGGGAGGCACCGAGTACAAGTGCTCTCTATTTGCTGATGATGTCCTAGTATATATCACTCAATCACATATATCCATCCATGCTGTTATGGCTGAAATAGATCACTTTGTTACATGGTAAAATTTTAAAATCAATGCAGCGAAGTCTGAGGCCCTCGATGTCTCCCTCTCCAAATCCATATAGGATTCCATCCAGTCCAACTTTCCCTTTGCCTGGCCCTCACAGGGTATCAAATACTCATGAATTCCTATTCATAGAGACCTCTCCCATCTATGTTATCTTAATTTTGGGCCCTTTATTGAACAACTCCATACAGACCACGGTTGGCAAGTTAGAACTGTAAGATTCACTACGTGAACCACTGGTGTTTTGTGGAAAAGCACATGTACACTGCGTTCCAAATTATTATGCAAAAAGTGTTTAGGAGTGATAAGGGAAGAATTTGTTTGTTTGTCAGTTAAACTCATTGATGGTGATGTGTGTCAGGGCTCTTTATATCACTGTAAGCAATTGCAGACACCTGTGCTAATTAGTTTGGCAGGTGTGTCCAATGAAAGGCAAGACTACTTAAGAAGGCTCTCTCACATTATTAAGCAGCCTACATTTTCTGCCAAAATGGGAAAGAAAAAGGATGTGTCGGCTGCTGAGAAGCAACAAATTGTGGAGTGTTTAGGTCAAGGCATGACTACAATCAACATTGTGCGATGATCAGGATGAAGTGTCTTGGCAATCAAGAAGTATGTAGCTGATTCACAGTACACACGTGTGCGTGCTGATAAGGGCAAATTGAGGACTCTTTCCTACAGGCAATTACGTCAGGTTGAAAGAGCAGCGGCAAAAAAGCCTTGTCATAGCAGCAGACAAGTTTTTGAAGCTGCTTGTGCCTCCAACGTCCCCCGAACAACAAGATGCAGGGTCCTTCAGAGGTTTGCAGCTGTGCATGCGCCATCCTGTCGACCTCCTCTATCCACTTCACACAAGCAGAAACGGCTCCAGTGGGCCAAACATTACATGAAGACTGATTTCAAAACTGTTTTGTTCACGGATGAGTGCCGTGCAGCGCTCGATGGTCCAGATGGATGGAGTGGAGGATGGCTGGTTGATGGACACCCCACGCAAACACGGCTACAGCGCCAACAAGGAGGAGGTGGAGTAATGTTTTGGGCTGGAATCATGGGGAGAGAGATTGTCGGCCCCTTTAGGATCCCTGAAGGCGCTAAAGATGAACTCCATAATTTATGTGGATTTTCTCAAACAGCACTTCCTGCCATGGTTCAAGAAGAAGAACCGTGTATTTCACAGCAAGATCATTTTTCTGCATGATAATGCACCATCTCATGCTGCACATAAAACATCTGCATCTCTGGCTGATATGGGCATAAAAGGGGACAAACTTATGGTGTGACCCCCATGCTCCCCTGACCTCTACCCCATTCAGAACCTTTGGAGCATCATTAAAAGGAGTGTCTATGATGGCGGGAGGCAGTTCACATCTAAGCAACAGCTCTGGGAGGGTATTCTGTCCTCATGCAAAACATTTGAAGCAGAAACCATCCAAAACCTGACAAATTCAATGGACGAGAGAGTTCAGAAGCTCCTTTCGAACAAGGGGTCCTATGTGAAAATGTAACATCACCTAGAATAAAGTTTTGAGTTGAAAACTGTTTGATTTCAGTTTCTAACAACCTGCTAATGCTTATAATTTCAAAAATGACCATTTTTTTGGTCTTTATTAAAATGAAAAGGTTGATCGAAAAGTTTGGGGGATCTAAGAGTGTGGCAACCCAGTAGTCATGATTACTTCGAATTCTGACAATATGAGGGTCATGCTGCAGGTAGTGCAGCAAGAAGGCACTTATGTGCCTTGTGCATCTCGGAGCCCCAAAATTATTTTCCGGGCTAGATGCAGCTAAAAATTATTTTTAATTTTAAATCTGGTGAAGCTTTAGTATAGATGGCCTAATAGGATCAGTGCTGCACACTGCTACAAAGCCCAAATTATTTTCCAGTCAAGATACAGATAAACATGATTAGTAATTTGAAAGCTTAAAACGGTTGGTAGGGTGATTTTAACCAATCATCAAGCTTTTACTCTCCCCAGGATGACACAGGGGTAGAAAAGTCGTTTCGGATCCATGATTTGTTCATCTTTATGAACGTGAGTCTGTCTACATTATCAGTGGAGAGCCGCGTGCGCTTATCTGTCAGCACACCACCAGCAGCGCTGAACACACGTTCAGACAGAACGCTGGCTGCGGGGCATGACAAGATCTCCAAGGCGTAAGTGGCTAGCTCCGGCCATTTATCCAGATTGGAAGCCCAAAAAGAGCAAGGGTCCAGTGACACAGTCGTGGCTTCAATGTTTACTTGGAGATACTCCTGTACCATCGTCTCTAGGCGTTGACTATGTGTCAGACTTCTTGTCTCCTGTGGCCTTGCAAAGGATGGGCTAAAAAAGTGGTGAAATGATTCCGCAAAATTGATGTTACCAGCAGATACTGTGGTTCTGTTACGGTTTGAGTGCTGAACACTTGACGGTCCCACGGTTGGCAAGTTGGAACTGTGAGATTCACTACGTGCACCACTGGTATTTTGTGGAAAAGCACATGTAAGATTCTGCAACAGTCTCTGCTGATACTCCTGCATGCGTGCATCCCTTTCTATGGCAGGAATAATTTCTGCAAATTTACTTTTGTACCGGGGATCTAACAGTGTGGCAACCCAGTAGTCAGGATTATTTCTAATTCTCACAATTCGAGGGTCATGTTGCAGGTAGTGCAGCAAGAAGGCACTCATGTGTGTTGCGCATCCAGGAGCACCAAGTCCCTGTTGTGTTGGTGGCGAGGTAACAATCATGCTTCCTTCCTCTGTCCTCTCCCCCCAACCTCGCACAACAGAAATGTGATCAAGGTCTCCCTCATCTGATGAGTCTTCCATCAGTTCGTCCTCCACTTCTTCCTGGGCTCCTGCACCTTCCTCACTAGTTTGGCTGCTACCATGCGCCCTGGTAAAACCATCTCCCCCACCCTCACATGCCTGCCGCCTTGGTGCTGCCGACCGTCTGGACCTTGCAGATGTTAGCCCTTCCGCATACAACTCCTCCTCCTCTACTTCCTCCACCTCCTCTTGTGCCACCACCTGACTCCGAATTCTGTTTAACATGTGCTCCAGCATGTAAATCACCGGAATAGTCATGCTGATAATGGCATCGTCAGCACTAAACATCTTCGTCGCCATTTCAAAACTGTGCAGAAGGGTGCATAGGTCCCTGATCTGAGACCACTCCTCCAGCGTGATTTGCCCCACCTCTGAATCTCGTTGGCCCAGGCTATACGTCAGAACGTATTGCACCAGGGCTTGTCGGTGCTGCCACAGTCGCTGCAACATGTGCAGAGTTGAATTCCACCGGGTAGGCACATCGCATTTTAGCCGGTGAAGTGGCAGGCCCAACGACTTCTGTAGAGATGTAAGTCGCTGAGCTGCGGGATGCAAACGGCGGAAGTGAGCACACAGCGACCGTGCCCTCTGCAGAAGGCCATCTAGTCTGGGATAGTGGACTAATAATTGCTGGACAACCAGGTTCAACACGTGAGCCATACAAGGCACGTGTGTGACATTGCCCCGGCGAAGGGCCGCACCCAGGTTTGCAGCATTGTCGCACACGGCCTTCCCTGGTTTCAGGTCCAGTGGAGACAACCATTCATGAAATTGGTTCTCCAGAGCTGACCACAACTCCTCAGCTGTGTGACTCACATTTCCCAGACATTTCAATGTAAAAACCGCCTGATGACGTTGAGCCCTACTGCCAGCATAGTAAGGAGGTGTGCAGGATCCCTTCTGCGCAGTTAGAAAGCTTGTGGCATGACCAGACAGGCTTTGGGTGCAGGTGGAAGACCGAGAGGAGGTTGAGGAGGCAGAAGCAGTGGAGGAACTTTGACATAAAGAGGATTGACGCACAACTCGTGGGGACGGCAAGACTTGGACAGCAGCCCCTTGTCCTGCTGTCACCATAGTTACCCAGTGCCCAGTCAGCGACATGTAACGCCCCTGTCCATGCCTACTCGTCCAAGTGTCTGTGGTGAAATGCACCCTGTCACACACAGAGTTTCTCAAAGAAGCGGTGATGTTATGTGCGACATGCTGGTGGAGCACAGGCACACCTTTCTTTGAGAAGTAGTGCCGACTGGGCATCTGGTACTGGGGCACTGCGACGGACATAAGGTCTCGAAAATCCTCTGTGTCCACCAGGCGGAAAGGCAGCATTTCTGTAGCCAAGAGCTTGCAGATGGTGAAATTCAACCTCTTAGCTTTCTCATGGCTAGGAGGAAATGGTCTTTTACTTGTCCACATCTGAGGGACCGAGGGCTGGCTATTGTGCTTAGACGGGGTTGATAAGGGTGTCCCCGGCAAACTGCCGGTCTGTGAGGAAGATGCAGGCGGACATGTTAGGTTGCCTTGATCCAAAGGTGGTGCTATCGATGTCGGACAGCGCTCAACACCAGCTGGTGTTACCACCTCCAAAGAAAATGATGACCTGCCAATCACGCTGGCTGTTGCGGGTAAAGAGGTGGCAGGTCTGCGCCCCAAAACAGGTGTGACTGCTGTCCCCCCAGTCACAGAGGATGAAGAGGCCGCGGATGCACAAGATATGGCAGACGGTGGTTGGCCCGGCCGGCTAGGCCGCATTGTAGCACACTGAGCTTCCCACTGCAACTTATGCTTCATGTCCATGTGCCGGTTCATGCATGAAGTACTCAAACTATGTATTTTTTGGCCTCTACTTAGCTTTTGCTGACAAATGTTACAGATAACACGAGTTGGGTCATCTTTATCGATCTGAAAAAATGCCCAGGCTATGCAAGGCTTAGCACCCATGCGACCTGAAGAGCCACCACGACTTGTGGTGAGAGGCAGAGTTGTGTTTGAGGATGCAGTTGTTGACGTGCTTCCAGTACTACGTCTCTGTCCAGGAAGGCGCAACCTGACCTCGTCGTCACTAGCATCTTCCTCCACCTCCTCTGCTGACCTCATCTCTTGGCTGACTGTGGGTTGACAGTAAGTGGGATCTCCGACCTCATCATCATCACCCTGTGCGTTATCACACCCGTCGTCCTCAGAGCCAACCTGTTCCTGCCCTGACAAAAAACTAAAGTTGTCGCTCCAATCAGGTATTTGAGTCTTATCATCGTCTTCCTCATTGTCTCCACCAACAGGAGTTACAGTTTGGGAATGAGGGTCTACATTATGGTCAGAACCTTCTGCGTCTGGTCCTGGATCCGACTCATAAAGATTCTGGGCATCGGTGCAGATCATTTCCTCGTCTGGATTCACAGAAGCGCTGGAGTCGACATCTGATTCCCAGGCTATAGTATGAGTAAACAGCTCTGCAGACTCAACCATCTGTTCTACCTCATACTCAGACGGGCAGCTGGAGATTTGGGAGCTGTGAGGAAGCAAGTGCGATTTGGGTGACACCTTTGAGGACTGGAGTATTTGTGATGTTGAAGTTGATGTGGAGGAGAGCCCACTTAAAGGAGCACTTGATATCCGTTGAAGCACCTGCTGTTTTTGTGCCTCATCTGGAATTTGTAGCGATTGGCGTGGCCGTAAGAAAGGGATCTTATCACATTGTCCGCTAAAAGAAGTAGACATTTTAGTTTGGCTGGAAGATGGTCTTTCTTCTGCAGATGTTACTGTTGCTTTAACACCTACCCCACGGACACAACCTTTTTTCCCCTTCCCAACACGCCTATTCCCCTTTCCACCAGCAGCAGGCCTTTTTCCACTCATTTTGGTGGTTAACTAATTCACAACTCTGGAGTTGTTTGCACAAAAAAACAATGGATGGTAACCGAGCAGAGCTGAGTGGCCAAACTGTGGTATTAGGCCAAAACTATTGGCTGGGTTAGATGCAGAAAAAAATTATTTTGAATTTGCAACCTGATGGATGTCAGTATAGATGGATTAATAGAACAAGACCCACACACAGCTAGAAGCCCAATATTTTTTCAGAGGTAGATGCAGGAAAAAAATATATTCAGTTTGCAACCTGATGGAGGTCAGTATAGATGGACTAATACAACAAGTCCCACACACAGCTAGAAGCCCAAATATTTTTTCAGAGGTACTGTAGATGCAGATAAAAATTAGTTTTAATTTGCAACCTGATGGAGGTCAGTATAGATGGACTAATAGAGAAAGTCCGACACACTACTAGAAGGCCAAATATTTTTTCAGAGGTAGATGCAGAAAAAAATATATTCAGTTTGCAACCTGATGGAGGTCAGTATAGATGGACTAATAGAGAAAGTCCGACACACTACTAGAAGGCCAAATATTTTTTCAGAGCTAGATGCAGAAAAAAATTATATTCAGTTTGCAACCTGATGGAGGTCAGTATAGATGGATTAATAGAACAAGACCCACACACAGCTAGAAGCCCAATATTTTTTCAGAGGTAGATGCAGAAAAAAATATATTCAGTTTGCAACCTGATGGAGGTCAGTATAGATGGACTATTACAACAAGTCCCACACACAGCTAGAAGCCCAATATTTTTTCAGAGGTAGATGCAGAAAAAAATATATTCAGTTTGCAACCTGATGGAGGTCAGTATAGATGGACTAATACAACAAGTCCCACACACAGCTAGAAGCCCAAATATTTTTTCAGAGGTACTGTAGATGCAGATAACAATTAGTTTTAATTTGCAACCTGATGGAGGTCAGTATAGATGGACTAATAGAGAAAGTCCGACACACTACTAGAAGGCCAAATATTTTTTCAGAGCTAGATGCAGAAAAAAATTATATTTAGTTTGCAACCTGATGGAGGTCAGTATAGATGGATTAATAGAACAAGACCCACACACAGCTAGAAGCCCAATATTTTTTCAGAGGTAGATGCAGGAAAAAAATATATTCAGTTTGCAACCTGATGGAGGTCAGTATAGATGGACTAATACAACAAGTCCCACACACAGGTAGAAGCCCAAATATTTTTTCAGAGGTACTGTAGATGCAGATAAAAATTAGTTTTAATTTGCAACCTGATGGAGGTCAGTATAGATGGACTAATAGAGTGATGCTATGCCCAAAAGATTTTACTTCACTAGGTGCAGTAAAAAAATTGGTATTCTATACACAGGTGGTATATCTTGCAACACAGATAGGCTACTCCACTGACTAACACACTCTGCAATAGGCCAAAAAGGATTAGCTTTGCTAGATTCAGCCAAATGCTGTGAAAAAAACTTGCACAGCACTGGCACAGACCTGCCTGGCAAAAACTGATAGGAACTGATGTAACCTAGTCCTGAAAAGGACTCCAATTACAATTAGTCTTTACTCCCACAACCTATCTATTTAAGAGCACAGACCTCCCTGATAAAAGTCGTAGGAAATGCTGTAACCTAGTCCTTAAAAGGACTGCAATCACAACTATTCCCTACTCCCAAGCTATCTGTATATTTGTGCGAAAATTGGCTTGAAATTAACAAGGTATAGCGCACACAGCAACAGCGGTGCCGTCTAACACGCAGCTGCAGCAGTGAGAAAATGGTGGCGACGGGGAAAATGGCTTGGTCTTATAGGGCAAGGACATGTGACATACACTGCCAATGACACATGCCCTTGCTTGTGTGAAAAAAAGCACTTCGCTCCGTGTGTGCGCTGCTGATAGGCTGACAGATTGCACCTCCCCACTGCAAATGCGGGAAAGAGAAAAAAAAATGGAGATCTTCATTGTTCCTGCAGAGATCCATCCCCTGCCCCTCCCCCCACCCCGCTGTACACTCAAACTGCGTATTAACATTAATTTTCATCATTACTGAGAAAAAATCCAGTTATGATTTTGGTGCACGAACAGTTATCGAACATAACCTCGAACAGCCGAATTTTTCTCAAATTGTTCGTGTTCGCCGAACGGCTCGAACACCGCCCAAAACAGCTCGAATTTGAGATTGGCGAACAGTTCGAGTAGAACAACGCTCATCTCTATTCAGAAATCAATATTTGGTGAACTAAGTATGATTTTTAATCACAGCTTTCATGTGTCTTGGCATGCTTTCCACAAGTCTTTCCATGCTTTCCAATAGAAAACTGTTCAGTGGTCTCTTAACTTTTGCCAGAGCTGTATATATATATATATATATATATATATATATATATATATATATATATACACACACAGTTATATGAAAAAATTTGGGCACCCCTATTAATCTTAAGCTTAATGTTTTATAAAAATTGGTGTTTTTGCAACAGCTATTTCAGGTTGATATATGTAATAACTGTTGGACACAGTAATGTTTCTGCCTTGAAATGAGGCTTATTGTACTAACAGAAAATGTGCAATCTGCATTCAAACAAAATTTGACAGGTGCATAAGTATGGGCACCCTTATCATTTTCTTGTTTTAAATACTCCTACCTACTTTTTACTGACTTACTAAAGCACTTTTTTTGGCTTTGTAACCTCATTGAGCTTTGAACTTCATAGCCAGGTGTATGCAATCATGAGAAAAGCTACTTAAAGTGGCCACTTGCAAGTTGTTCTCCTGTTTGAATCTCCTCTGAAGAGTGGCATCATGGGCTCCTCAAAACAACTGTCAAATGATCTGAAAACAAAGATTATTCAACATAGTTGTTCAGGGGAAGGATACACAAAGCTGTCTCAGCGATTTAACCTGTCAGTTTCCACTGTGAGGAACATAGTAAGGAAATGGAAGAATACAGGGACAGTTCTTGTTAAGGCCAGAAGTGGCAGGCCAAGAAAAACATCAGAAAGGCAGAGAAGAAGAATGGTGAGATCAGTCAAGGACAATCCTCAGACCACCTCCAGAGAGCTGCATCATCAATTTGCTGCAGATGGTGTCAATGTGCATCGGTCAACTATACAACGCACTTTGCACAAGGAGAAGCTGTATGGGAGAGTGATGCGAAAGAAGCCGTTTCTGCAAGCACGCCACAAACAGAGTCGGCTGAGGTATGCAAAAGCACATTTGGAGAAGCCAATTTCTTTTTGGAAGAAGGTCCTGTGGACTGATGAAACCAAGATTGAGTTGTTTGGTCATACAAAAAGGCGTTATGCATGGCGGCAAAAAAACACAGCATTCCAAGAAAAACACTTGCTACCCACAGTAAAATTTGGTGGAGGTTCCATCATGCTTTGGGGCTGTGTGGCCAATGCCTGCACCGGGAATCTTGTTAAAGTTGAGGGACGCATGGATTCCACTCAGTATCAGCAGATTCTTGACAATAATGTTCAAGAATCAGTGACAAAGTTGAAGTTTCGCAGGGGATGGATCTTTCAGCAAGACAATGATCCAAAACACCTCTCCAAATCTACTCAGGCATTCATGCAGAGGAACAATTACAATGTTCTGGAATGGCCATCCCAGTCCCCAGACCTGAATATCATTGAACATCTGTGTGATCATTTGAAGAGGGCTGTCCATGCTCGGCGACCATCAAACTTAACTGAACTGGAATTGTTTTGTAAAGAGGAATGGTCAAAAATACCTTCATCCAGGATCCAGGAACTCATTAAAAGCTACAGGAAGCGTCTAGAGGCTGTTATTTTTGCACATTTTCTGTTAGTACAATAAACCTCATTTCAAGGCAGAAACATTACTGTGTCCAACAGTTATTACATATATCAAACTGAAATAGCTGTTGCAAAAACACCAATTTTTATAAAACATTAAGCTTAAGATTAATAGGGGTGCCCAAACTTTTTCATATAACTGTATCTATATATAGTGTGAGGCAGTGACCGGGATTGTATACGAGGGACGCTATATATCCCCCAGAATGTGTACAGAGACCTGTTAAATCCATTGGAGTGCATTGCAGTCACAAACTCACCTGCAGCTGCAATGCAGGAATGAAGGTGAGCATTGACCTGGTCAGGCAATCTGGCTAAGGCAGATTAGTAAAACCTGGCAGGGCCTTCAATTCTTGGAGGAGGCTGCAGGAAGGCAGTGCGGCGGCCTCCTCCCTCCAACCTGGGTTTTCCAGTGGCTCTTGCCACAGGTCCTTTAAAAACCCTGCACTAAGGATTAGTGTTGTTCAGTGTTGGGACCTGCTAGGAGGATAGCAGGAAAACTCGTCAGGACTGTGTTTAGCTGAACTGGGAAGGCTCTGCCCCCGTCAGGCTCTGAGCGGCCCGGTGCTGCCGTTGCCCACGGCAACCATTGTATATGGACTTCTGTTAAACCGGCTGCGAACAGGAGGGCTTTCTGTTAACCCGTGAGTTGCTGAAATAAAAGCTGTTTATGTTGGACTTGCTTGGGTCACTGCCTCAGTTACTGCACGGTGTGAACTCCGCCGCTTTATAATATATATATACAGTACAGACCTAAAGTTTGGACACACCTTCTCATTTAAAGATTTTTCTTTATTTTCATGACTATGAAAATTGTACATTCACACTGAAGGCATCAAAACTATGAATTAACACATGTGGAATTATATACTTAACAAAAAACTGTGAAACAACTGAAAATATGTCTTATATAGTGTTGAGCCACCCCCGTAGTGTTCGGGTTCGGTTCGGTTCGTCGAACACCGGGATGTTCGAGGAACTGTTCGTCGAACTGTTCGTCGAACACCTTAGAACACCGTCGAACACCGTTAAAACCAATGGCAGGCAAACAAAAACACATAGAAACACATAGAAAACACCTGCAAAGGTGTCCAAAAGCTGACAAACTGCTCAGAAGACACTCTGTTTAAAAAAGCCGGCCGGCAAATTCAGCAGCGGCATACACCGGTACCCGACAATTTAGACAAGAAGGAATAGAGCATCACACATAGATTAGATAGATAGAAACATGTCAGTCACACATATAAGAAGCACAGTGACAGTGTTGGTTACTGCATTTGTCATTTAGTGTAAAGGATTTATTAAAAAAAATATTAGTGTTTTCATGCACCGTCTCTTTAAAAAAGCCGGCCGGCAATTCAGCATCTGTACACGACAATTTAGAACAGAAAGAATAGAGCTTCACACATAGATTAGATAGATAGAAACATGTCAGTCACATATATAATAAGTACAGTGATAGTGTTGCTTACTGTACTTGTCATTTAGTGTAAAGGATTTATTTAAAAAAATAATAGTGTTTTCATGCACTGTCTCTTTAAAAAAGCCGGCCGGCAATTCAGCAGCGGTACCCGACAATTTAGAACAGAAAGATAGAGCATCACACATAGATTAGATAGATAGAAACATGTCAGTCACATATATAATAAGTACAGTGATAGTGTTGGTTACTGTACTTGTCATTTAGTATTAAAATAAAGGATTTATTATTAAAAAAATTGGCGTGGGGTTCCCCTTAATTTTAGGCTCTAGCAGAGGTTAAGCAGACGGCTGGGGCAGATGTTTGAAGCCTGGGAAGGGGGTAATACCCACGGAGCTTCCCAGGCTACTAATATCAGCCCCCAGCTGAATACATAGCCTTTACTAGCTATTAAAATGGGGGACCCCCCAAAAAAAATGACGTGGGGTCCCCCCTAATTTAATAGCTAGCAAAGGCTAGGCAGACAGCTGGGGGCTGATATTAATAGCCCAGGAAGGGAGCCATGAATATTGGCCCCCTCCCAGGCTAGAAACACCAGCCGTCAGCCGCCCCAGAAATGGCGCATTCATAGGATGCGCCAATTCTGGCACTTAGCCTCGCTCTTCCACGCTGCCCTGGTGCGGTGGCAGGGGGTAATAGGGTTGGGGTTGATGTCAGCTTATAATGCCAGCTGACATCAAGCCCAGGTTAGTAATGGAGAGGCGTCTATAAGACACCCCCATTACTAACCCCATAGTCAAAGTTAAAAAAAACACAAACACCCAGAATAAAGTCCTTTAATTGAAATAAAGACACAATCCTTTATTGTTCTAAATTAAACCATACCTACCATCACGCCCATTCCAGCTGAAGCCAACGATCTCCTGCAATAAAAGAAAAATAATAAAGCAACCTCATCCTTACCTTTCCATGGTTCCCACGACAGCTTCAGCTCTGCTACATCGAGATGACAGGCTGGACCGCAGCAGAACGCCGCCATCCAGCCTGTCATCCCGCAGACACTGAGAAGCGCAGGCTTGCTTGCGCTGCTCAGCGTCTCTCTGTGACGACATCCAGATGAGCCGAGTTCATGTCCAATGAACTCGGCTCACCTCATGCACGTCACTGACAGCGTGGGAAAATTCTCACGCTGAAGCGCTGATTGCAGGAGAATTTTCCCACGCTGTCAGTGACGTGCAGGAGGTGAGCTCATGTCCAATGAACTCAGCTCACCTCATGCACGTCACTGACAGCGTGGGAGAATTCTCCTGCACTCAGCACTTCAGCGTGAGAATTTTCCCACGCTGTCAGTGACGTGCATGAGGTGAGCCGAGTTCATTGGACATGACCTCGGCTCATCTGGATGCCGTCACAGCGAGACAGTGAGGAGCGCAAGCAAGCCTGCGCTTCTCAGTGTCTGCGGGATGACAGGCTGGATGGCGGCGTTCTGCTGCGGTCCAGCCTGTCATCTCGATGTAGCAGAGCTGAAGCTGTCGTGGGAACCATGGAAAGGTAAGGATGAGGTTGCTTTATTATTTTTCTTTTATTGCAGGAGATCGTTGGCTTCAGCTGGAATGGGCGTGACAGTAAGTATGGTTTAATTTAGAACAATAAAGGATTGTGTCTTTATTTCAATTAAAGGACTTTATTCTGGGTGTTTGTGTTTTTTTTAACTTTGACTATGGGGTTAGTAATGGGGGTGTCTTATAGACGCCTCTCCATTACTAACCTGGGCTTGATGTCAGCTGGCATTATAAGCTGACATCAACCCCAACCCTATTACCCCCTGCCACCGCACCAGGGCAGCGTGGAAGAGCGAGGCTAAGTGCCAGAATTGGCGCATCCTATGAATGCGCCATTTCTGGGGCGGCTGACGGCTGGTGTTTCTAGCCTGGGAGGGGGCCAATATTCATGGCTCCCTTCCTGGGCTATTAATATCAGCCCCCAGCTGTCTGCCTAGCCTTTGCTAGCTATTAAATTAGGGGGGACCCCACGTCATTTTTTTTGGGGGGTCCCCCATTTTAATAGCTAGTAAAGGCTATGTATTCAGCTGGGGGCTGATATTAGTAGCCTGGGAAGCTCCGTGGGTATTACCCCCTTCCCAGGCTTCAAACATCTGCCCCAGCCGTCTGCTTAACCTCCGCTAGAGCCTAAAATTAAGGGGAACCCCACGCCAATTTTTTTAATAATAAATCCTTTATTTTAATACTAAATGACAAGTACAGTAACCAACACTATCACTGTACTTATTATATATGTGACTGACATGTTTCTATCTATCTAATCTATGTGTGATGCTCTATCTTTCTGTTCTAAATTGTCGGGTACCGCTGCTGAATTGCCGGCCGGCTTTTTTAAAGAGACAGTGCATGAAAACACTATTATTTTTTTAAATAAATCCTTTACACTAAATGACAAGTACAGTAAGCAACACTATCACTGTACTTATTATATATGTGACTGACATGTTTCTATCTATCTAATCTATGTGTGAAGCTCTATTCTTTCTGTTCTAAATTGTCGTGTACAGATGCTGAATTGCCGGCCGGCTTTTTTAAAGAGACGGTGCATGAAAACACTATTATTTTTTTTGATAAATCCTTTACGCTAAATGACAAGTACAGTAAGCAACACTGTCACTGTACTTCGTATATATGTGGCTGACATGTTTCTATCTATCTAATCTATGTGTGATGCCCTATTCTTTCGGTTCTAAATTGTCGGGTACAGGTGTATGCCGCTGCTGAATTGCCGGCTTTTCATGTTTCACTGTTGGCACTGTTCCCATCGATTTGGGCAACCACTGTAATGCCACAACCACCATGGCTGTGGCATTACAGTGAGTGGCAGACAATCCCTGCATGATTGGTGCTCTAAATAGCGCCAGACATGCAGGACACGCTTTTGGTGCACGAACAGTTATCGAACATAACCTCGAACAGCCGAATTTTTTGCAAATCGTTCGGGTTCGTCGAACAACTCGAACACCGCCCAAAACAGCTCGAATTTGAGATTGGCGAACAGTTCTAGTCGAACACCGCTCATCTCTAGTCTTATATTCTAGGTTCTTAAAAGTAGCCACCTTTTGCTTTGATGACTGCTTTGCACACTATTGGCATTCTCTTGATGAGCTTCAAGAGGTAGTCACCGGAAATGGTCTTCCAACAATCGTGAAGGAGTTCCCAGAGATGCTTAGCACTTGTTGGCCCTTTTGCCTTCACTCTACGGTCCAGCTCACCCCAAACCATCTTGATTGGGTTCAGGTCTGGTGACTGTGGATGCCAGGTCATCTGGCGTAGCACCCCATCACTCTCCTTCTAGGTCAAATAGCCCTTACACAGCCTGGAGGTGTGTTTGGGGTCATTGTCCTGTTGAAAAATAAATGATGGTCCAACTAAACGCAAACCGGATAGAATAGCATGCCGCTGCAAGATTCTGTGGTAGCAAAAAAGAAGAAAAGAAGCAAGACAAAAATATATCTCATACCCTACCATAATTATATATAAATGTAAAGCAAAGTTGCATAATAAATATAGGGTACTTAGTGAACTATTTTTGATCAAAAAAAGTATACAAGCCGTCCCACCAGCGGCAAGGTGACCCTAAATTGGGACGGTACCTATACTGCCTATATATAGGTTTTTAATATAGGCAGTATAGGTACCGTCCCAATTTAGGGTCACCTTGCCGCTGGTGGGACGGCTTGTATACTTTTTTTGATCAAAAATAGTTCACTAAGTACCCTATATTTATTATGCAACTTTGCTTTACATTTATATATAATTATGGTAGGGTATGAGATATATTTTTGTCTTGCTTCTTTTCTTCTTTTTTGTTAGTGTGAACATGCCTCTGTTTCTTGTATGTCTGCCATCTTAGACCTCAGTTCACATTGTCTGGTTTCAAGATTCTGTGGTAGCCATGCTGGTTCAGTATGCCTTCAATTTTGAATAAATCCCCAACAGTGTCACCAGCAAAGCACCCCCACACCATCACACCTCCTCATCCATGCTTCACGGTGGGAACCAGGCATGTAGAGTCCATCCGTTCACCTTTTCTGCGTCGCACAAAGACACGGTGGTTGGAACCAAACATCTCAAATTTGGACTCATCAGACCAAAGCACAGATTTCCACTGGTCTGATGTCCATTCCTTGTGTTCTTTAGCCCAAACAAGTCTCTTTTGCTTGTTGCCTGTCCTTAGCAGTGGTTTCCTAGCAGCTATTTTACCATGAAGGCCTGCTGCACAAAGTCTCCTCTTAACAGTTGTTGAAGAGATGTGTCTGCTGCTAGAACTCGGTGTGGCATTGACCTGGTCTCTAATCTGAGCTGCTGTTAACCTGCGATTTCTGAGGCTGGTGACTGGGATAAACTTATCCTCAGAAGCAGAGGTGACTCTTGGTCTTCCTTTCCTGGGGCGGTCCTCATGTGAGCCAGTTTCTTTGTAGCGCTTGATGGTTTTTGCAACTGCACTTGGGGACACTTTCAAAGTTTTCCCAATTTTTCGGACTGACTGACCTTCATTTCTTAAAGTAATGGTGGCCACTTGTTTTTCTTTACTTAGCTGCTTTTTTCTTGCCATAATACAAATTTTAACAGTCTATTCAGTAGGACTATCAGCTGTGTATCTACCAGACTTCTGCACAACACAACTGATGGTCCCAACCCCATTTATAAGGCAAGAAATCCAACTTATTAAATCTGACATGACACACCTGTGAAGTGAAAACCATTTCCGGTGACTACCTCTTGAAGCTCATCAAGAGAATGCCAAGAGTGTGCAAACAGGTCATCAAAGCAAAAGGTGGCTACTTTGAAGAACCTTGAATATAAGACATATTTTCAGTTGTTTCACACTTTTTTGTTAAGTATATAATTCCACATGTGTTAATTTATAGTTCTGATGCCTTCAGTGTGAATGTACAATTTTCATAGTCATGAAAATAAAGAAAAATCTTTAAATGAGAAGGTGTGTCCAAACTATTGGTCTGTACTGTATATATATATATATATATATACTGCTCAAACATATACACTAAGCATATAAGTGTAAACTATATGTGTACACCGCTTAGGAATCAACAGTGATTGACAATCAATTTCACATGCTGCTGTGCAAATGGAATAGGCAATAGATGGAAATTATTGGCAATGGAAATTATTGGCAATTATCAAGACACTCTCAATAAATGAGTGTTTCTGCAGGTGGGGACCACAGACCATATCTCAATACCAATGCTTTCTGGCTGATGTTTTGGTCACAATGTTGGTTGTGCTTTCACACTCGTGGTAGCATGAGATGGACTCTACAGCCCACAGAAGTTGCTCAGGTAGTGCAGCTCATCCAGGTTGGTACATCAATGTGAGCTGTGGCAAGAAGGTTTGCTGTGTCTGTCAACGAAGTGTCCAGAAGCTGGAGGCGCTACCAGGAGACAGGCCAGTACATCAGGAGACGTGGAGGGGGCTGTAGGAGGGCAACAACCCAGCAGCAGGACCGCTACCTCCGCCTTTGTGCAAGGAGGAACAGGAGGAGCACTGCCAGAGCCCTGCAAAATGACCTCCAGCAGGCCACAAATGTGCATGTGTCTGCACAAACGGTTGGAAACCGTGAGGGTGGTATGAGGGCCCGACGTCCATAGATGGGGGTTGTGCTCACAGCCCAACACCGTGCAGGACGCTTAACATTTGCCACAGAAC
Source organism: Phyllobates terribilis (assembly GCF_046119375.1). NCBI lineage: Eukaryota > Metazoa > Chordata > Amphibia > Anura > Dendrobatidae > Phyllobates > Phyllobates terribilis. Next base: position 517,109,145 of record NW_027362761.1, read on the forward strand.
ACCAGGATTGGCAAAGTTACCACTGGCGCCCTGTGCTCTTCACAGATGAAAGCAGGTTCACACTGAGCACATGTGACAGACGTGACAGAGTCTGGAGATGCCGTGGAGAGCAATCTGCTGCCTGCAACATCCTTCAGCATGACCGGTTTGGCAGTGGGTCAGTAATGGCGTGGGGTGGCATTTCTTTGGAGGGCCGCACAGCCCTCCATGTGCTCGCCAGAGGTAGCCTGACTGCCATTAGGTACCAAGGTGAGATCCTCAGACCCCTTGTGAGACCATATGCTGGTGCAGTTGGCCCTGGGTTCCTCCTAATGCAAGACAATGCCAGACCTCATGTGGCTGGAGTGTGTCAGCAGTTCCTGCAAGATGAAGGCATTGAAGCTATGGACTGGCCCGCCCGTTCCCCGGACCTGAATCCGATTGAGCACATCTGGGACATCATGTCTCACTCCATCTACCAACGTCACGTTGCACCACAGACTGTCCAGGAGTTGGCGGATGCTTTAGTCCAGGTCTGGGAGGAGATCCCACAGGAGACCATCCACAACTTCATCTGGAGCATGCCCAGGCATTGTAGGGAGGTCATACAGGCACGTGAAGGCCACACACAATACTGAGCCTCATTTTGACTTGTTTTAAGGACATTACATCAAAGTTGGATCAGCCTGTAGTGTGTTTTTCCACTTTAATTTTGGGGGTGACTCCAAATCCAGGCCTCCATTGGTTAATAAATTTGATTTCCATTGATGATTTTTGTGTGATTTTGTTGTCAGCACATTCAACTTTGTACAGAACAAAGTATTCAATGAGAATATTTCATTCATTCAGATCTAGGATGTGTTATTTGAGTGTTCCCTTTATTTTTTTGAGCAGTATATATATATATATATATATATATATATATATATATATATATACTGTATTTATATATATATGCAAGAGTTTTAGGCAGGTGTAGAAAAACTGCTGTTTCAAACATCTTGGAGAACAAACCACAGATCTTCTGTGAATGTCTCTCTTTCTCGACATGTTGAGATCAGGGTTCTGTGGGGCCATATCATCACTTCCAGGGCTCCTTTTTCTTCTTTATGCAGAATATATTTCAAAAAGACATTGGCTCTACAGTGGAGATAAAAAAGTGTTTAGTCAGCCACCAATTGTGCAAGTTCTCCCACTTAAAAAAGATGAGAGAGGCCTGTAATTGACATCATAGGTAGACCTCAACTATGAGAGACAAAATGAGAAAACAAATCCTGAAAATCACATTGTCTGATTTGGAAAGAATTTTTTTTCAATTTTTGGTGGATAATAAGTATTTGGTCAATTACAAAGTTCATCTCAATACTTTGTTATATATCCTTTGTTGGCAATGACAGAGGTCAAACGTTTTCTGTAAGTCTTCACAAGGTTGGCACCCACTGTTGCTGGTATGTTGGCCCATTCCTCCATGCAGATCTCCTCTAGAGCAATGAAGTTTTGGGGCTGTCGCTGGGCAACACAGACTTTCAACTCCCTCCAAAGGTTTTCTCTAGGGCTTAGATCTGGAGACTGGCTAGGCCACTCCAGGACCCTGAAATGCTTCTTACGAAGCCACTCCTTCATTGCCCTGGCAGTGTGCTTGGGATCATTGTCATGCTGAAAGACCCAGCCACGCTTCATCTTCAATTCCCTTGTTGATGGAAGGAGGTTTGCATTCAAAATCTCACGATACATGGCCCCATTCATTCTTTCATGTACAAGGATCAGTCGTCCTGGTCCCTTGGCAGAGAAACAGCCCCAAAGCATGATGTTTCCACCCCCATGCTTCACAGTAGGTATGGTGTTCTTTGGATGCAACTCAGCATTCTTTCTCCTCCAAACACGGCGAGTTGTGTTTCTACCAAACAGTTCTACTTTGGTTTCATCTGACCTTATGACTTTCTCCCAATACTCTTCTGGATCATCCAAATGCTTTCTAGCTAACTTCAGATGGGCCCAGACATGTAATGGCTTAAGCAGGGGGACACGTCTGGCACTGCAGGATCTGAGTCCCTGGTGGCGTAGTGTGTTAATGATGGTAGCCAGTGTAACGTTGGTCCCAGCACTCTGCAGGTCATTCACTAGGTCCCCCCGTGTGGTTCTGGGATTTTTGCTCACCGTTCTTGAGATCATTTTGACCGCAAGGGGTGAGATCTTGTGTGGAGCCCCAGATCAAGGGAGATTATCAGTGGTCTTGTATGTCTTCCATTTTCTAATTATTGCTCCCACAGTTGATTTCTTCACACTAAGCTGCTTGCCTATTGCAGATTCAGTCTTCCCAGCCTGGTGCAGGGATGCAATTTTGTTTCTGGTGTCCTTCGACAGCTCTTTTGTCTTCACCATAGTGGAGTTTGGAGTGTGACTGTTTGCAGTTGCGGACAGGTGTCTCTTATACTGTTAACAAGTTCAAACAGATGCCAGTACTACAGGTAATGAGTGGAGGACAGAGGAGCCTCTTAAAGAAGAAGTTACAGGTCTGTGAGAGCCAGACATCTTGCTTGTTTGTAATTAACCAAATACTTATTTTCCACCAAAATTAAAAAAAAATTTCTTTCCAAATCAGACAATGTGATTTACAGGATTTGTTTTCTCATTTTGTCTCTCATAGTTGAGGTCTACCTATGATGTCAATTACAGGCCTCTCTCATCCTTTAAAGTGGGAGAACTTGCACAATTGGTGGCTGGCTAAATACTTTTTTTCCCCACTGTATGTTTGGGGTTGTTTTCCTTTGGCAGAATTAATTTGCAACCAGTGAGATGCCTCCCTGATGGTATTGCATGATGGATAAGTATCTGCCTGTTTTTCTCAGCATTGAGGACACCATTAATGTTAACCAAATACACAACTTCATTTGGTATAATGCAACCTCAAACGTGCAGTGAACCTCCACTATGCGTCATGCAGATACTCTTTACTATACCGCTCTCCAGTACTTGAAGAACAAACTACTTTCTGTTGCAGCCAAATATTTCACATTTTGATTCATCAATCCAGAGCACCAGCTGCTTTTTTTCTGCACCCCATTTCCTATGTTTTTGTCACCAGGCCTTTTTGTCACATTGAAGATATGGCTTTTTGCTGCAATTTATCCATGAAGACCACTTCTGGCCAGACTTCTCAAAACAGTAGTTGGGTGTAGCTGGGTCCTATAGGTTGTGTTCATCTATAAACTGAAGGCACTGTTGGATTCCGATTTCGAAGGAAAGCAAGCATGATGTGTCTTTCCTTTTCTGCATTAAGTTTCCTTGGCCAACCACTGTATCTATGGTCCTCAACGTTGCTCATCTCCTGATGACTTTAACAATGAGTAATACAGGCTGATACTTATCCATCATGTCATACCATAAGTGAGACGTCTGATTAGACCAATTTTATTCTGCAGCAGGAAAAAGGCCCCAAACATACAGCCAATGTCATTAAAAAGAATCTGTCACGAGGGTTTTGCTACACCATTTGAGAGCAGCATGATGTAGGGGCAAAATCTCTTTTTTATCTGTGGAAGTTCTCTGAATGCTGAGCCCTGTATAACCCCATCCATATCACTGATTGGCAGCTTTCTGTGTACACAGTACATAGGCAGAAATCTGCCATTCAGCAGTGTGGACATTGTTGCACTATGTGGTAGCAGGCCCAGTAAGGCTGAGTTCACACGATGCGTTTTTCATGCGTTTCCACAGCGTTTTTGCAGTTGCGTAAACGCCGCGGAAACGCATGAAAGACGCATGGTAGAAGGGCAGCAATGTTCCCCAATTGAAATCCGCATGTGCTGTGCCCATGATGCGGGTTTTTCCGCAGCGTAAACGCTGCGGTCAAAAATCCGCAGCATGTCAATTAATTTTGCGGAAACGCTGCTCTTTTGCCGCCATTGACTTGCATTAGACCGCATGGAATCCGCATCACTGTATATGTTGATGCGCTTTTCATGCGGTCTAATGTGCGGATGGTACCCGGGTGTGGATGAGAGGACTCTCATCCAGACCCAGGTACCATTAAAAAAAAAAAAGAATAAAATAAAAAATATATATATTCTCACCTTCTGACGGCAGGGGCAGCGCTCCTGCTTGATTCCCCGCACTTCGCGGTTGAATGAAGAAGGACCTTCGCTGACGTCAGAGTCATGTGACGGGTCACGTGACGCTGACGTCGGAAGGTCCTAAAGTCTTCACTGCCGGCAGCCGGGACCGAGCGAAGCAGGACACCGGGGGCCATCAGAGGGTAAAGTATATATTTATTTTTTATTTTTTGACATTCACACGCTATATAAATCCATGCCGGTTGCATGGATTTATATAGTGTGACCGAGTTGTCAAGCACTTTCCAAGTGATGCTAAAATCGCTTGGGAAGCGCTTGTCAACCCGCATGTGGAAATGAAAGTGAAGAACGCTTCACATCCGCATGTCCCTGGCAGGAAAAACGCATGTACAATCCGCATGCGTTTTTTCCTGCCAGAGAGATGCAGAAATGCTCAGGAAAAAATCCTGAGCATTTCTGCATCGTGTGCACATACCCTAAGACCTGTAATCCTCTAGTGATAAGCTCCTGCTGATAAAACAGTGATTTTATCAAAACTATAGCAAGCAGCCCAGTACGTGATAAATGGCTGGAAACAGGTTCTGTCTCTACATCATCCTGCTCTCAGATTAGGTGGCAAAAGCCTAGTCACAGATTCCCTTTAGGAGCTATCTTCAGCGTAAAGAAGGAGTCTTAGAAGTGATGATATGGCCCCCACAGAACCTTGATCTCATTATAATCATCATGCTAATCAGGGATTACCTGAAAAGAAAAAAGGATTTGCACAAGCGATATCCACAGAAGATCTGTGGTTAGTCCTCCAAGATATTCTGAACAACCTCCTTGCCGAGTTCTTTCAAAAATTGTGTAAGTGATAAGTACCTAGAAGAATTTATGCTGTTTTGAAGGAAAAGGGAGGAAGGATAACAGTTGTAGCAAAATCCCAAATATAAGTTGAAAAGGAGTAGGCAACACTATAACAATATATACAACTACACAAGTCCAAGGCTTACCCTTTTTCTGCTAATAGAAATATCACCATCCCTGAAAAATAAGTTAAAAAATGGAGAATAAATAGTATAGCGATCTACACTAAAGTTTATTCATGGTACAGTATAATGAAATGTTATACACAATTTTCCTATACTTTCAGTATCAATTCATCCTAATTTTCCAAATCTCTGTTTATTGTCTATTAATGGTAACCTGTTTTGTCTGTTTAGTGGCCAGTGTGAACATGCGCCTACAGGCTGCATGAATACCAGCTATATATATTATAGTTCATCTCTTTAGATTTTTTGTAATAGTAGGTTTTACTGTTTATTCTCAGATGCTGAAAGCCAGTCCTGGTCATGATATGATCATGAAGGTGCCCAGCTCATTACTAGACACGCCTCTGATTCTGTACTGTAACTGTAATAGGCAACACATCTGTATCACCCTCCCAAACGGGGATTTCTATTAGAGATTCTAACAACTCAGCACAAATATAAAAAAAGCTTATATATATAAAAATATAAATTAAGCTTACCATATTCTTCAATGTGGTGTAACAATAACATTAAGATATTAAATATGAGTTTATCATAGAAGATCTAATATCTATCTATAACATTTACACTAGGACAGAATTTTGTCCATAATTATTTAAAAAAAAAAACCAGGAGCAATAACCTTAGTAATTCTAAGCCGTGTTCTAGATTTATTTTAATTATTGAAACCTCGTATCCATCCACAACTATACATATTCTAATAATAAATAGAACTGTGGTGGGCATCCCAATGCCAATGGTGACAGACATTTTTTTTTTGGGTGGGAGTCAGTCACAGCTCTTATTATTTAAAGGGATTTTCTGGGACTGACGTATTGATGATCCATAGTACTGCAGATCCACTCCTATTCAAAAGAGTAATAGATAACACTCAGTACTTGGAAGCGGCCACTGAACAGCCTACACGGCTACTGTCTTCCACCTAGTAAATTCTTTCTATCTGACAAACGCTGGAGCAGATAGTATCTGATTGATGGGGGACCAGTTGACGGATTCCAGATGGTGTGAAATTAATGAAGTAGCCTAAGCTGTGGCTGAGTACCCAAGATTGTGCCCCCACAGCATTCATTATTACAACTATCAGACTCCCATCAATCTCATAGTGATGGTCTACCTTATCCCGATCAGCCAATCACATTCCATGAGCAGCAACCTATGACCAAATCTGGTTCCATGATGCCATGCTAGGAAGTGGATGGCTGATTTCACTGCCGGGAACCAAGTGCCTATCCATAATAGTGAAGGTCCAATATGCCACTGGCATGCATTGTTAAGCCAATACCAGATGGGCCTACCATTTTCTTCTTTGTCATGAAATTGCGATTCCCAAAATTAGAAAAAAATATATATACTGTATATATATTTCTTTTTTTAAGAACAGTGTGACATCTCCCCACAAAATGTGCATCCTTGTATTGCAGTTCAGTTTTGTTCCCTTGATATTGGACACAGCCCATTAATCGGACACAGCTCATTAAGAATCATGACCCTGGTCTTCTATTCTTACAAGCCAAACAGTTGTCCTCAATTCACTTGACCTGGAAATGCAAAAGAAGAGAAAAGAAGGCATTGTATTCCCGAGCATGATAGGGAAAGGATCAAGTGACTTATACGGCACAGACAGGAAAAAGTACAAATTGCAATTTTGTCCTAATTGTGTTAAATTGCATAAATAAATCAATAACTAACATTCTAGTTATGGAGGCTTTGATGGTTCTGCCTCCTCCCAGCTGTCACCCAGCTATGCTGCTCTGTGTGGCCCATGTGTGTCTGGCTGGTTCTCTACTTGTGCCAGTGATGAGCAGTGTGGGTGGTAATGGGGGTTCAGGCTGTGCTCTGCTCACTTTCCATCTCATTCCTTGTAAAGGTCCCTGGATTACACGGATTGTCACAGGGAAACATAGTAGTGATGATTTATAATATACTTTCACTAACAGTCGTTAGAGATTAAATGATTGTCCCAGTGCAGCTCAAAACTAAAACAATGTATTAGGTTTACCTCTGCAAAACTTCAGTGATTGATTAGTACCTAACTAACAAACTGAGGCATGCTGTGTCTTTATTTCAAAATATTTAACCTTTCTCTTTCTTCGGATATCTTTCCCTCTTCATTCAAACATGCCATCATAACCCCTTTACTTAAAAAGCCATCCCTGGACCAGAACTGCACTGCTAACTACAGACCGGTCTCTAATCTTCCCTTCATCTCTAAACTCCTGGAACGCCTGGTCCACTCCCGGCTAATCCGCTATCTCTCAGATAACTCTCTCCTCGACCCTTTACAATCTGGTTTCCGCTCTCCACACTCTAAATGTAATGGTCACTACTCCCTGCTAATTCTCCTGGATCGCTCTGCAGCATTTGACACTGTGGATCACCAGCTCCTCTTCACTATGCTCCGCTCTATAAGCCTCAAGGACACGGCTCTCTCCTGGTTCTCCTCCTATCTCTCTGACTGCTCCTTCACGGTATCTTTTGCTGGCTCTTCTTCCTCTAATCTTCCCCTTACTATCGGGGTTTCACAATGTGATACATTGTATTGTTTATATTGTCTGTATATGTCCCTACTTAATTGTAAAGTGCTGCGGAATATGTTGGCGTTATATAAATAAAAATTATTATTATTATTAACAGTAAAAAGGCTTCTTCCATTCCTTATGACCTATGGATTTCATAAAGAAAGTCATTTATTTGGGATACCCCTCTATTAGGCTGCATTTAGGAAAGTTTTTATAGCCAAAGTCAGAAGTGGATCCACCCTCCAAAATATCAAAGACTCCAAATTCCAAATGCAGCTCTAGTGAGGAGTGGAGAGCGAATGCCAAGAGTAGCTCTTGTATTAGAAGACTTTCCATTATCCCCAGTGATTGCTAACTACACCTCACCTCTGAGTGGAGATGGACCTCCTTGGTGGCCACCTAACAGCTGCTATGCCTGCTACCCTGATATAGTAGTTACGCCCATGACTGTTCTTCATGCACGGTCATTAACACCAATTTTCCAAGTATTTCTCATTAACTGCAGGATTTTTACAACACCTGCCAGTTGATTCAGTACACACAGACATCATTAAACTGAACTGGCGACATGGAGTTAGGTGAATAAACCTCACTCCCAAATTAAAGCATTTTATTACAAATCAAAATGTTTTTGTAACACAATTAACCAGCAGTAGTGGGACAAGGAATCCCTAAACTAACCTTAAAACTTATCTTTTAATATAGCTACATTACAATCATACCAAGAGGTAAAACATTAGACAAAATTCAGACAACAAAATGCTGTAGTCCACTAATATGAAGACAGATGACGCAAAAAAGCCCTGAACTCCTATACAGTATATAAGTAAACATCGAAAGAGAATTTGTGTATTTGAAAGTATATTGCTCAATCTCCCTAACTGTGGAGTATTACAAATCCATGTTGGGATTGATCATCACCCGTTCAGGGTAGATTATGTTCCTACTTGTGCCCCTCGCCGACTCACGCTACTCAGACCAGTGAAAAAAACTCCCTTAAAGAGCAGTAACAAGTTTGATCCTGTTTGGTATGCTCCTTAAACTCCCTATTGTCCTACTGATTCGTTTCACCCACCAAGTTCAGTAGAATCATTAGGGGAATCAGATATTGCTGTATGCGACTCTACAACTAATTTACCCCTATGGTAAGAGTGTCCTTCATGATATACAGTACACTGTACATAGGGCCGGGACAAAGTACTGGTGCTCTAAGCAGATAAGGCCAATGGCATCCCACTAGCATATGAATGGGTCAGAGAGTATGATAACCTCTAACGCATTCCCCCCAAATGGGTCACGTAACAAAATCTGATGACCACTTTCCCTAGAATAGATACCTTTATCATCAAAAAATACCAGCAAAGTTAAGAAAGCGGTGTGGCTTAACATGGGGTACAATTTTACAGTTTGAGGCTATGTGCCCACGATGCGGAAATGCTCCGGATTTTTTCCTGAGCGTTTCTGCATCTCTCTGGCAGAAAAAACGCATGCGGATTGTACATGCGGATTGTACATGCGTTTTTCCTGCCAGGGACAAGCGGAAGTGAAGCATTCTTCACATGCATTTCCACATGCGGGTTGTCAAGCGCTTTCCAAGCAATTTTAGCATCACTTGGAAAGTACTTGACAACTTGGTCACACTATATAAATCCATGCCACCGGTGTCCTTGTCTTGGCTTGCCGGCAGCTCGCGGTAGACTAAAGGACCTGCCGACGTCAGCGGTTGCGTGACCCGTCACATGAATAAATGACGTCAGGGCAGGTCCTTTTTAGACCATCGCGAGCTGCCGGCAAGCCAAGACGCATCACTAAGGACACCGGGGGCCAACCGAAGGTAAGTATAATGTATTTTTTATTTTATTCTTTTTTTTACAGGTACTATGATACCCGGGTCCGGAGTGATGCGGATTCCATGCGGTCCAATGCAAGTCAATGGCGGCGAAAGCGCCATGCTTCCGCAAAATAATTGGTAGTGCTATGGATTTTTCCGCAATGATAATCCGCAGCGGAAATTTCCGCAGCATGTGCACAGCACATGCGGATTATCATTGGAGAACATGGCAGACCTTCTACCAAGCGTTTTTTAAGCGTTTCTGCAGCGGAATTGCCGCTGCGGAAACGCTTAAAAAACGCATAGTGGGCACACAGCCCACAGGAATAACTCATTGTCTGCGGATCTTTTACACAATACCAGGGACAAATAGCAATATTCATTCCTGATGCTGACATCCATATTGTAAACGACAATCCCAAGGATAATCGTGAAAACTAATATAGCTTAGTTACTGTACAATGTGAATCGTTTGATTTCAATTAAGGTGTCCAGCATTTGATGGCTACTCTAATGGAAATAACATGTCTAAAATCCAAGGAGTTCCAAGGCTCAAAACCCATAAATGCTCCCACGTCTATCATGATCAGTGCATAAATACAGCAACAGAACCACAATCAGTGCATGAATACATCACCGGATCCCCATCATAACATGAATACATCAACAAAACCACTATCATTACAAAATATAGCACCAGAATCACCATCATTGCACAAATAAATCAACAGAACCACCATCAGTACATGAATACATCACCAGAACCACAATGGGTACGTGTGTCAGGACTCGAACCCAGCAGCTCTTGTGCACCAGCTTTTCCCTTTGAGTTATTCAGCTTTCTTGTTGAAAACCCTTTCCCGATTATGACATATGGGTATGTCAAATATCGTAAAGGGGTTAAAGATAACACTGTCAACATAATACCCCTGTCTACATCTCCAGACTGTTCCCACACCATGCTACCCCCTCTCCATACTGTGCCCACATTTCACACTGCTGTCTCTCCATATCCATATGTTACACGCACTCCGGTAGGTTCAGATAGGGCGAGACGGGTTTCATGAATTCTTTGGAATCCTGGAGGAACCGTTACTCAGGGCGACCATAGGCTGCAGCTTCTCTCAGGCACACAATAGATTCAATTGCAGACCAGACACATCTGACAAGAGTCTTTTTCAACAGTTTAACCCTGGAATTTAATCTGAAGCACGGCCAGTGCAATTCAGGGATATTACAGCAACAATCTTCATTACAGTACAGTCTGAGTTTCTGAGCAACCGGCTCCAGTAACAATACAGTAGTTTCTTCACAAGGCACAGTATTACAGTCTCTTCAGTAGCATTATTCAGCATAGATTAGATCTCTTAGCAGCACACTTCTATGCATACACAGCCACAGGCTTTTCCTTCACAAGGACACAATAGTACACAGCATTCTTTATCCTGCATGGAGATGGAGAGGGGGAGGGTTTGATGAGGGAGATGATCGCTGTGACACAATTCCTTCCAGTCCTTATCTTCCTGCCTGATCATAGTCTGCACTGTTAGTTCAGGGAGTTTATCTGACCTGTGTTTAGTTCTCTCCTGATCTGAATCCTGCTCAGTTGCCTTCTGTCAGATCCAGATAACACACCACCTTTCTCTTCGGCTTCAGCCAGACTACAATAACAAGCTCCCCACAATCCCCCTGGGGCTCTGCTAAAACACTTCCTGTCTCCTGTGACTGTGTTAACCCCTCTAGTTGCTGGATGCTTCTGAAGCAACAGCACTACTTCAGCATGTCACACATACTATGCTCCCTCTTCACACTATGCTCTTATAATGCCCACCACACTACACTCTTTAAAACGGTGCTCTCTCCTCATACTGCCACCCATTACTACCCTTTCAAAACTGTGCCCTCTCCGAACACTGCTCCCCTCATTCTGCCCTCTCCAAATTGTGCCCCCTCCTCACACAGCCACTGTCCCCCAGTTTTCCTTCTCCAAACTGTGTCCCCTCCCTCTCCCACCATACTGTCCTCTCCAAACTGTGCTCCTTCCTCATACTATGAGGTATAGTAGCCAGATCCCTATAGTCTTAGTGTATTGCAGATACACTAACTCTTTTGGAGTTACATTGATTTGGTCATGGAACCAGTGGTATGGCCATTTTTCCAAATTGTTCCAGGCGTCATTTTTCAACATGACAAGGCCAGGCCACACTTTGCTCATGCTTCAGCAAGCAGCTTGCATGGCCTAAACAAGCTACCACGGTCTACAGCGTCTCCACACATGTCTCCCATCGAGCACGTTTGGGTTGTCATTGATTGGAAATTGCAAAGGGAGCTGCCAGCAGCGGATCTTGGAGATTTTTGTGCTCAAGTGTATTCAGAGTGGCAGAACAGATAACTATTAATAAGCTCATTGATAGCAGCCAAGATGTCTTAGTGCGCTCATACTCAATAATGAAATGTCAAGATGTTTTGAAAATGTTGTTTTCATTTTTTTATCATTTAAATATCATTAACATGTGTATCGATCCTGCGATTTCCATAATTCCACTATTTTTTCTTCTTGATATTGCAGTTTCAATGTTGAGGTGTACATACAGTACTGTGCAAATGTTTTTGGCAGATGTGGAAAAATGCTGAAAGAAATAATATTTTTAATTAAAAGAAATTAAAAGTGTTAAGTTCCAAACATCTTGGAGAACTAACCACAGATCTTCTGTGGATGTTGCTTGTGTAAATCTTTCTGTCTCATCATGTAATCCCAGACAGACTCGATGATGCTGAGATCAGGACTTTGTGGGGTCGGATCATTACTTCCAGGACTCCATGTTCTACCTTACACTGAAAATAGGTCTGAATGACATTGGCTGAATGTTTGGGGTCATTGATCTGCTGCAGAATAAATTTGGAGTCAATCATATGCCTCCATTATTCTATTGCATGATGGATAAGTATCTGCTTATATTTCTGAGCATGGAGAACACCAACAAATGGACAAAGTTGAGGATCAAAGATGCTTCGGTCGGCCAAGGAAACTTAATGCAGGAGATGAAAGACAATTCTCATGCCCCTTCAGAAGCAGAAGATGTCCAGCAGTGCCATCAGCTCAGAACTGCCAGTGGGATCAAGCTACACCCATCGGCTGTATGGAGAAGTGTGGCTAGACGTGGTCTTCATGGAAGATTTGCAGCCAAACCCATACCTTCCACATGGAAGCAAGGCCAAGTGACTCAAATATGCTCACAACTGGGATGCAGAAAAATGTCAGCAGGTTCTTTGAACTGATTAATTAAAACATGAAATATTTGGCTGTAACAGAAAATAGTTTGTTCCTGGAGGGCTGTAGAAGCATGGTGGAGGGTCCTTCCACCATGTGGAAGCATGGTGGAGGGTCCTTCATTTTTGAGGCTGCATTACAGAAAAGGGAATTGTGGATTTGGTCAAATTAACGATGTCCTCAATGATGAAAAATATTTGCTGATACTTATCCATAATGCAATACCATCAGTGTCTGATTGGCACCAAATTTATTTTGCTGCAGAACAACAACCCAAAACACACAGCCAATGTCAATAAGAACTATCTGTAGGATAAAGAAGAACAATGAATCCTGGAAGTGATGATATGGTCCCCATAGAGCCCTGATCTCAACATCATTGAGTCTGTCTGGTGTTTTTTACAGTTTGTTTACGTACCACAATGCCTAAATGATCGTAGGTCTACTGACCTGTACTTACAGACTTACAGGTACTTATGAGACTGTCATTTTGGGTTTTCAGACCCGCATTCTGTCCAGGCATTACGATCTGTATACAGACTATAAAAAACAAAACTGATAAAAAGGCAACCATACTTGCCAATACAATTTCCAGGCACAAATGAACAACATGATGCAGCAGGTCTGCATGATAAAGGCGGGGCAGCACAGGTGCAAAATATTAATGAAACAACCACTTATTAACCCACCAAACATCCGTGGGAGGGCTGCTTTGTATTCAAAATGCACACAGGCTTGCATTATGTGAGATGCACCCCTGTCCAGATAATAAATATGAAATATGCACATGTGGCGCCCATGTGTATAGCGCCACAAAATGCCAGCATGTGTAATATAATTCATATGTATTGCCAGCAATGGTGAGGGTAAGTTCTCTGCTGTTTTCATTGCAAACACATATTGTTACCCGATCCCTTACTGAAGGACTGTACACTTTTGACTAAACCAGGAAGTTGTGCACGATCCCTTAGAAAGGGGAAGAGGTGATTCAGTTGCAGTTTGTAGTGTGTGAGGGAGAAGCAGCATCATGAAGCTCACTGTGCAAGAGAAAAGTCTGCTCTCTGCATGTTTAAGCTGCACAAGGCAGGGTCCATCCCCTAGAGCACAGAGACTTCCAGAGTCTTCATATAACGAGCATTGAAGTGTTTTCCCAGGAGCTCAGCAACTGCATGGAGTCACAGAAACACTGCGGCAATAGAAAGTGAGTGTTCTGACAGGATTCATGTTGCCTGCTGGCTGAAAGGGATCACAGATCCAGTAACTGTTTGCCTTGGACCCCTGGGGATAATATAATAATAATAATAATCTTTATTTATATAGCGCCAACATATTCCACAGCGCTTAACAATTCACAGGTTCATATACAACAGTCATAAGTAACATAGCTAAAGATAATACAATAATTACAGCAAAAAGAATGGCGACCCTGCTCCTAAGAGCTTACAATCTACAATGAGGTGGGGGTGACACAAAGTACAATGGCTTATTTACAAGGATGGTCCAGCCATCTTGAGGGGATGAGGGATAGATAAAGGCTGCATGAGCTCATCACCAGACAGTATTTGTGGTGCTTTTTGGTTCGGTGGAGAGTTATGTGTGGAGAAATAAGGGATGGGCTATAAGAAGATAAAAGGACTTCGATTAGGGAAGGTGATAGGCTGCCCTAAACAGGTGTGTTTTTAGGGAGCGCCTAAAACTGTGTAAATTGTGGTTCATCCTAATTTCTTGGGGTAGAGCATTCCAAAGAATAGGTGCAGCTCGGGAGAAGTCTTGGAGCCGGGAGTGAGAGGTACGGATTAGTGTAGATGTTAGTCAAAAGTCGCTTGCGAAGCGTAGAGAACGGGTAGGCCGATAAACAGAAATGAGGGAAGAGATGTAGTGGGGTGCCACACTGTGGAGAGCTTTGTGGGTGAGAACAAGCAATTTAAATTGGATCCTATAATTCATGGGCAGCCAGTGCAATGACTGGCACAGAGCGGAGGAGTCTGAGTAACGGTTAGCCAAATAGATGACCCTGGCTGCAGAATTAAGGATGGACTGGAGGGGGGAAAGTCGAGTGAGGGGGAGGCCAATTAATAGAGAGTTACAGTAGTCAAGGCGGGAGTGGATCAGGGCAACAGTGAGGGTTTTTGTTGTTTTCAAGATGAGAAAGGGGCGGATTCTAAAGATGTTCTTCAGGTGCAAGTGACAAGAGCGGGCAAGAGATTGTATGTGGAAGGTGAAGGAGAGATTGGTGTCAAACACAATGCCCAGACAACGCACCTGCTGGCTCGGCATTATTGTGGTGCCACACGCGGAGAGAGAGATATCAGATTTCGAGAGGTGAGTAGACGGCGGGAGCGGAAGAAGTTCAGTTTTGGAAAGGTTGAGTTTCAGGTAGAGAGCGGACATTATGTTAGAAACTGCGGCCAGACAGTCACTGGTGTTCTGTAGTACAGCGGGGGTAAGGTCAGGGGATGGGGTGTATAGTTGTGTGTCATCAGCATAAAGATGGTACTGAAAACCAAATTTGCCTAATTGCCAAGTCTGTCTAATTGGGGCTGTGTAGAGATAGAAGAGAAGAGGGCCAAGGACTGAACCCTGAGGAACCCCAATAGTGAGAGGAAGAGGGGAAGAAGTGGAGCCAGCAAACGATACACTGAAAGAGTGGTCAGATAGGTAGGAGGAGAACCAGGAGAGAGCAGTGTCCTTTATGCCGATTGAGTGGAGCGTAGAGAGTAGGAGGTGGTGGTCAACGGTGTCAAAGGCTGCAGAGAGGTCAAGAAGAATGAGCAGAGAGTGGTCACCATTACGTTTTTCTGTCAGAAGGTCATTGGTTACTTTGATGAGTGCAGTTTCTGTAGAATGTAGGGGACGGAAGCCGGACTGTGATAGGTCTAGAAGAGAGTGAGAAGAGAGGTAACGGGTATGGCGGGAGTAGACCAGGCACTCCAAGAGTTTAGAGATGAAGGGGAGATTGGAGAATGGTCTGTAGTTGTTTGTGCAGGAAGGGTCAAGAGAGGGCTTTTTTAATAATCAAGTAATGATGGAGTGTTTGAAGGAGGAGGGGAAGATACCAGAAGAGAGGGAGAGGTTGAAGATTTTAGTTAGGTGAGTAGTGACGACTGAAGAAAGAGACTGGAGTTGATGTGAGGGGATGGGGTCAGTGGTGCATGTAGTGGGATGGGAAGAAGAGAGGAGCCTGGAGACTTCGTCTTCTGTGACTGGGTCAAATGTGGAGAGTGATCCAGAGGGGATGTGAGGAGGAATAGGAGTCACGGCACTTGGTGGCTGGGAGCTGATTTCCTGATGGATGGTGTCTATTTTCGCTGTGAAGTAGGAGGCCAAGTCCTTGGCACAAATGTCCGTGATGGGGGCCTGCGCTTTAGGACTGAAGGAGGGAGTGAAAGGTATCAAAGAGTTTTTTGGGGTTGTTGGATAGTGAGGACATCAGGGTGGTGAAGTAGGTCTGTTTGGCGAGGTGAAGGGCAGAGTGATATGTTTTTAACATAAATTTGTAGTTGATAAAGTCTTCTAGTGTGCGAGTTTTCCTCCATAGGCGTTCGGCACTTCTAGAGGAACGCTGGAGAAATGGGGTTTGCGGTGTGAGCCAGGGCTGTTTTCCTCTGTGTTTAGAGGTTCTGAGGGTGAGGGGCGCTACTTGGTCCAGCGTGCTTCTGAGAGTGTCATTGTAATGGTTTACAGCCAGATCAGGACAGGAAAAAGAGGAGATTGGGGACAGTGATGAGTGAAGGGAGTCTGTAAGTGTTTGAGGGTTAATGGCTTGTAGATTTCTGAATGTGTGATAGGTAGGAGTGTTCTGGGGCAGGCGAGGATTTGTGAGCGTGAAGGAGAGAATGTTATGATCAGAGAGGGGAAGAGGGGAGTTATTTAGGTTTGGGATTGAACTAAGCCGGACAAAGACCAGATCAAGGGTGTTTCCATCTTTGTGTGTCTCAGAGGTTGAAAGCTGTGAGAGGCCAAGAGAAGCGGTTAAAGATAGAAGCTGGGATGCGGATGAGGAGGCGAGGCTGTTTATGGGGATGTTGAAGTCTCCCAGGATAAGGTCTGGTAAATCTGAGGACATGAAGTGCAGCAGCCAGGTAGAAAAATGGTCAAGGAACTGGGTGGGTGAGCCTGGGAGACGGTATACGACCGCTACTCTGAGGGAGAGGGGATGGAAGAGCCTGATGGTGTGGACCTCAAAAGAAGGGAATGAGAGTGATGGTACTGGGGGGATGACCTGGAAGGTGCAATGTGGGGATAGGAGTATGCCGACACCACCACCAAGTCTGTTTGCAGGTCTCGGGGAATGGGGAAAATGCAGGCCGCCATGAGAAATAGCGTCAGGGGAGACAGTGTCAGAATCCTGGATCCAGGTTTCAGTGAGGGCCAGCAGATTGAGAGAGTTGGTCAGAAAGTAATTGTGCACGAAAGGAAGCTTGTTGCATACAGACTGTGGATTCCACAGTGCGCAATTGAAGGAGGGAGATGAAGGAGTACAGCTGATGTTAATAAGGTTAGCAGGGTTTCGATGTGAGGTAAGGGAGAGGTTGAGGATGGTGGAGGGTTGTCCGGGGTTAGGAGAGATATCCCCTGAAATGAGTAGTAGCAGTAAAAAGAGAAAGAGCAGATCGTTTTTGGCTTTGTGACATGGTTTCTTGTGCAATACCTTTGGATAAGATAGAGTGAGATTTTTCAGGAAGTTCAAAAGAGCATGGGAGCTTTACATGGGAGAGGGAAGGAGAGAGGGGCAGATATGGATGAGTGGCGATGGAGGGGGGATAGGGCGGTGAATGTGGATGAAAAAAGCACACAGGAATATGGATGCAGGAATAAAGTACATAGTTAGAAGAGAGTATAAAGTGTGGGTTACCTGACTCCTGCCCCGAATGACTGCCATTGAAATGACTGTCAGACACTTGTCGAACAGGACACTTTGCTGAAGAGGACACGTGTGTGCACCCCACACTGCGTGCACTCCTTATGATGCATCTAGATTTATAGGAAGGACTATAGCATCAGGTGAGAGGGATTGTGGGAGCTGCTTGTGACTAAATTGGCAGCTGCTCAGCTCACCAGGGAGTGGATAGCTGATCAAAGACACAAACCTAGCACACTATGCCTGACACAGTATAACACCTTTCACCATCAGATAAACTCTATAATGATGGAAGGACAGACAATGAATATTGAATACAATGCATCAAATAACAGAGCACAGATACAGCAAGCAGACACATTATACCATCGAAATTGTTTCAAGATGAGAGTTCAGCAGATGACATAGATACAGCAAGCAGAGATGTTATACCATAGAAATTGTTTCAAGATGAGAGTTCAGCAGATGACATAATAGATACAGCAAGCAGAGATGTTATACCATGGAAATTGTTTCAAGATGAGAGTTCAGCAAATGACATAGATACTGCAAGCAAAGATGTTATACTTGTGTGACGATAGAAGAGATGGATTGACGTTAGTCAGTTGCAATTGAAATGACTGTCAGACACTTGTCGAACAGGAGACTTTGCTGAAGAGGACACATGCGTGCACCCCACACTGCGTGCACCCCTTGGGGATCCAAGGAATCGTCTAACAGAGGTAAAATTAGCAGGAGGAAGGCTACACAACCTCACAGCAAAGAAACTGAACCCTCACCATGCAGGCCGGTCCAAACCCCTGTATGTGAACTGTACAGAAGCTGTTGGAGCTGTGTGCTGGATTTCAGTAAAATGTGCAAACTGGTTATCCCCCTGTATCAAGCTGATTATTTCCTGCTGCGCCATTCCTGTTTCATTTCCCCTGGAAGCCAGCCCTGGTTGGAAAGGATTAATCATCTGGCACTGCTCATCACCACCTAACTCCCAGGGGCCCTCATCGGTGCCATACCAGGCCGAACATCCCAACTGATGACACAAACCTTTTTATTATTTTATTAACCCCCCCACAATTGATAAAGACAGCCGTGCGCCCCCGGTCATACCAGCACTCGGACCACCATGCACCAGTACCGTGAATGCAGCGGCCCGGCCGGGGTGGCACACACATCTGAATCTGAACTTAGTCATATACCGTTAGGTCCATATATATTTGGACAGAGACAACATTTTTCTAATTTTGGTTCTAGACATTACCACAATGAATTTTAAACAAAACAATTCAGATGCAGTTCAGACTTTCAGCTTTCATTTGAGGGTATCCACATTAAAATTGGATGAAGGGTTTAGGAGTTTCAGCTTCTTAACATGTGCCACCCTGTTTTTAAAGGGACCAAAAGTAATTGGACAGATTAAATAATTGTAAATAAAATGTTCATTTCTAGTACTTGGTTGAAAACCCTTTGTTGGCAATGACTGCCTGACGTCTTGAACTCATGGACATCACCAGACACTGTGTTTCCTCCTTTTTGATGCTCTGCCAGGCCTTCACTGCAGTGGTTTTCAGTTGCTGTTTGTTTGTGGGCCTTTCTGTCTGAAGTTTAGTGTTTAACAAGTGAAATGCATGCTCAATTGGGTTGAGATCAGGTGACTGACTTGGCCATTCAAGAATATTCCACTTCTTTGCTTTAATAAACTCCTTGGCTGCTTTGGCTTTATGGTTTGGGTCATTGTCCATCTGTAGTATGAAATGACGACCAATCAGTTTGGCTGCATTTGGCTGGATCTGAGCACACAGTATGGCTCTAAATACATCAGAATTCATTCGGCTGCTTCTGTCTTGTGTCACATCATCAATAAACACTAGTGACCCAGTGCCACTGGCAGCCATGCATGCCCAAGCCATCACACTGCCTCCGCCGTGTTTTACAGATGATGTGGTATGCTTTGGATCATGAGCTGTACCATGCCTTCGCCATACTTTTCTCTTTCCATCATTCTGGTCGAGGTTGATCTTGGTTTCATCTGTCCAAAGAATGTTCTTCCAGAACTGTGCTGGCTTTTTTAGATGTTTTTTAGCAAAGTCCAGTCTAGCCTTTTTATTCTTGATGCTTATGAGTGGCTTGCACCGTGCAGTGAACCCTCTGTATTTACTTTCATGCAGTCTTCTCTTTATGGTAGATTTGGATATTGATACGCCTACCTCCTGGAGTTGTTCACTTGGTTGGCTGTTGTGAAGGGGTTTCTCTTCACCATGGAGATTATTCTGCGATCATCCACCACTGTTGTCTTCCGTGGGCGCCCAGGTCTTTTTGCATTGATGAGTTCACCAGTGCTTTCTTTCTTTCTCAGGATGTACCAAACTGTAGATTTTGCCACTCCTAATATTGTAGCAATTTCTCGGATGGTTTTTTTCTGTTTTTGCAGCTTAAGGATGGCTTGTTTCACCTGCATGGAGAGCTCCTTTGACCGCATGTTTACTTCACAGCAAAACCTTCCAAATGCAAGCACCACACCTCAAATCAACTCCAGGCCTTTTATCTGCTTAACTGAGAATGACATAACGAAGGGATTGCCCACACCTGTCCATGAAATAGCCTTGAAGTCAATTGGCCAATTGCTTTTGGTCCCTTTAAAAACAGGGTGGCACATGTTAAGGAGCTGAAACTCCTAAACCCTTCATTCAATTGTAATGTGGATACCCTAAATGAAAGCTGAAAGTCTGAACTTCAACTGCATCTGAATTGTTTTGTTTAAAATTCATTGTGGTAATGTCTAGAACCAAAATTAGAAAAATGTTGTCTCTGTCCAAATATATATGGACCTAACTGTACCTAAATTTATTCTTATCCGGTTCAGTACACAAGCCCATAACTAGTCCTTTGCCTTGTTCTCCATTTAGTCTCTCCATTAAACCCTTTATTTTTTTGCTCGGAACCATTGTCAAGTCAGATGACTTCGCTAGGTCAGCGTCTTCTTATAGTACCATTTAGTAGCTCAGACAGTAATAGATATTATTTCTATCCAAGTATGGACACAACAATTAATATTCCAACAATTTTCCTACATTACAGACACCCACACGCTGCTATTTCCATTGAGATAAAATAACTTCCATTCAGTTATATGCGGCTCATATCCGGTGTTTACCACATGGTACTAGACGGTTTTCTTTGTCTCATATGTGATGCGAAATGTCTGCAGCGTCATGCTGAGATAAGCTGGCACAAGTACAATGTTCAGTGGTGCCGCGGTGAGCTATCAATGGCACTACATGTCTGCAAGACTTCGCTCCAAATACGCTCAAAAGTGGACTAAAAACAGTACAACAACAAAAGCAATGCAAGCCCTGACAGTAACCAAGGAAAAGCAGTGCATTTCATGGAAATATAATTTTTTTCATGATATTTAAAAATTATTTTCATAATTTAAAATGGCAAAATAGAAAGTAGTAGAGGAGGGGTAATACTGGTGTGGCGCCCCTGAAGGTTCGGTCGCCACAGAGGTACTGCATCTCACCCATAGGTGTGGTACCTCACTCTCAGTTAAGGAAGGAGTACTGCCCGGGACCCTAACACCTGCATCCAACACTACACTACTCCAGACCAGTAGGAGGGGCAAGATGCGTCGTTTCCCTGCTGAGCCCTGTCCCTGGCTGGAGTGGGGGGAACCAAAGTACAGTAGAGGGAACCATGTAGTGGGTGTGGGTGGAGGAAGTAAATCAGGGGAGCACTTGTTAGGAGTATTATAAAGAGGGAAGCCATCTTGGGAGAGGAGAGTTCAGTCAGAGGAGGACAGTGAGAGGAGCAGGAGCTCTGTAGGAGCTCTGCTCAGGAGGAGGGCCTAGCCAGAGAGGCCCAAGACTGAAGAGAGAGAGGAGCAGGAGAAAGGCTCCAGGAATGTGGAAGGGACCCCAGGGGTAAGGGTAGTGCTGAAGGCCACCCGTAAGCCCGAATATACCAGGAGGTGGAGGGGTCAGGTTGCACAGAGGGGACCGGTCCCTAAACTAGCAGAGTTCTTTCAGCTTCAACTAGGAAACCGGAGGCTGCAGTATTTCAGGTACTGCAGCCAAAAGCCACATCTAATCACCAAGAAGGTGGCCATAGAGGACCCAGGGGACAGAGAAGACGTCGCCCAACAAGGTCCGCGGTCACTGGATTGGGACACTGGGTGTGAGGTGCAGGGAGACGGTCAGAAGGAATACACAGAAGGGGGTCCCGTTACGTACTCCGGAGAGACCTGGGAGTTTGCTGAACCCCTCACTGAGTAAGCACAGGAAGACGTGGGAAGTTATGATCTGCAGTTGTAACCAGGAGAAAAGGGAGAACTGAGAGTAAACTCGGAAGACTGCACCCCACTGTCTCTGTGAATTACTGCTGCGCCATCACCCCCTGCACTACACTGCACCACGAGTGCTACTTCCATAACAGCAACATCTACACTGCCCTGGAGCTAAGCTCTACCTGTGGAGAGCTGAACCAACTCTGCTGCATTTACATCAGCTCCAGAGGACCTGCTCCGCAACGGCGGCTCCCTTTAGCCGCATACCACAGGTGGCGTCACGAACTGTATATAAGAACTTTAAATTCCCTGTAAATAATCCCCTTTTAATTGACCGCCCTGGCTCACAGACCGGGTCACCGCCACTGTGACATCTCCCCTAGCAACGACCGGCCCGGCACCGAGTACCCCACGGCCCGGGGGGCGCCTCACAGGCATCTGACAAGAATCAGACATGAAGGGCATATTCATTGGGTGAAGGATATCACAATATCTCTAAAGTATATTTTTCTACATGACTCAATCATTTCAAGGCGACACCATTCACTTTTTTTTTCTCACTCCGCAACTCAGACGCCATATCACCATGCTATTGTTATAGGAGAGTTGTGGCTAGCACCGATATGGCTAATATTGTGGGGGTACTGTAAGGCCATGTACACATGGCTGCCTTCTTCAAGCGGATTCCAATCTGCCCATAAAATGAACATAATACACAACAATGTTCCATCTTACGCGATGTATTTTACCCACTTTAGGGTTCGGAAAATCTGAAACGGTTAAAAGAAATGACCATTCCGTTCTTCTCCTAGAGGATGCTGCCCGCTCTTATATGCGGGCAAAACCAGAGAAGCAGCTTCAGGTAAACGACTGCCAGAGTTGTCTTGAAGCAGCTACGCCTGTGAAAACTTGGTATGTGCATAGGGATCTGAAAGATGCTGTGTGCATATGGTATACCCTTATAATGACGCTGAAGCTGGCACTGTTGTGTATGGTCTTTTGGGAGCACTTTCATGGAAGAGCATGGCACTGCTGCTATTGATTTGGGCACTGTGGCTATCAGTCTTTTGCAGTATTGTGACCTTCATTGCACTATTATAAGGCAGTATACAGGAGCATGCTAGGGGGGTACAGAAATAGCAGTCACAACTAAACCTACAGTAGGTGACCCAAAAACCACTCTGCTCAACAATAACCCACCATGTTATATATGGATTATGGTTGATGGGGGCCTCTTTTCAAATTTTTCATTGTGGCCCAAAGCCTTCACCTCAGACTTTGAAGATAGAAGAATACTGTTCTTGGTTTGCACACCTATAAGAGGCACTGTATTTGAAGCTCTTATACAAGAACTTTGAGTAGTTGGAGATCTGTAGTGGACTCTTAGGGGAAGCTGTGGATGGCACTGTCACAAGACACTGCGGATTGTAATCTTATACATGTGATGTGACTAACAATCTTAAAGGGGTTGTCCTTGACTAACAAATGGATGACTTGTCTATAGGATAAGTCATCAATATGAGATTGGTGGGGGTCCGACACCTGGCAGATGTATTGATCAGCTGATATCTGCTCCAGCAGCGTCTGTATGTAAGATAAGTATGGAGGGGAATATTGTAGGTTTGTATACATATTGTGGCACCCCTGCGGGTTCAGTCGCCACAGAGGTACTGCACCTCACCCAGAGGTGTGGCATTTCCTTCTCTCAGGTAAGGATGGAGTACTGCCCTGGGACCCCAACACCTGCACTCAACACTACACTACTCCAGGCCGGCTGGAAGGGCATTATGCACTTCTGCTGCCCTGTCCCTGGCTAGAGTGGGGGGAACCAAAGAGAGGGGGAACCAGTAGTGGGTGTGGGTGGAGGACGTAGAACAGGGGAGCACTTAGAGAATATATATAAAAAGGGAAGCCATCTTAGTTAGTTCAGTGCAGTAAGTAAGGAACAGCAAGAGGAGAGGAGGGGAGCAGAGTCTCTTCAAGAGCTCTGCTCCATAGTGGGGCCTAGTGAGAGAGGCCCAGGAGTGAGAGGGGAGTCAGGGAGGAAGGCTCCGGTGGCAGAAGGGATCCCAGGGGGTACGGTGAGTGCAGGATGGCACCCGTACACCCGAATCTGCCAAGAGTCAGAGGGATCAGGCCGCAGGAACGAAACCGATCCCTGGACCAGCCGTGTTACTCCAGGTCTCAGCTGGAAAACCGGAGGCTTCTGCACTTCCATGGTGCAGTTGCCACAACCTCACCCTAGCCACCGTGAAGGACACCAAGTAGGTCCGGGAACTCCAGGTTGCCCAGAGGGATCTCAGAGTACCCGATCGGGACTGTGTGTGGGGAGCGCAGGGCAGGAGGGAGAAGACCCAGCGCGGGAAGTCGGCCAAGGAAGGAACATAAAGGAAGGGGGTCCCGTTAAGTGCTTCTAATATACCTAAGGAGTGCTGAACCCCTGCCTGGCAAATGCAGTGCGACGCGGGAGTCTGACACCTGGACAGTGTAGCCGAGGAACCTAAAAAGAACTGTGAGTAAACTAGGATGACTGCACTCCACTGTCTCTGTCAGTTATTTCCATCACACTACCACGCCTGCACTATAACGCCCAGCATTACCATCTGCACACTGCCCCGGGGGCCCACTCCACCTGTGGGGAGCAGAAACATCCCAGCTGCCATCCCATTACCCCCGGAGGTCTGCAGCAACACCGGTACCCATTACCGGGAACCACTGGTGGCGTCACAAGACAAACTGTTAACAAATCCCCCTTTTAAAGAGTGACCCCTGGGTACGGGCCCGGGAGCCGACTGCCGTGACATCCCATAGAAGGTCAAGGCCCGGGTACCAAGATTCCCCCATATTCCCCGTGGGCGAGTCAATATCAGCTGATCAATGTGTGTGTTGTGAGATCTCATATCTCATATTCACTTATCCTTTGGTTATGTCACCAATATGTTTGGTCACATGGCTCAAGTGCCAGCTACAAACCCTTAAGTAACCGTCCTGATCAAAGAAATCTGCTTCTTCCTCCACCAGGACTGATCATTCATTCTCAGTTTATGTGTAAAAGTATTCAGCATCATTTCAGGTTTTTTTTCTGTTTATTTTACTGCTGGAGTGGTGATTTTAATCTAAGGTCCCTGTCCCTAGACTGATCCTTACCAGCCACCGTCTTCACCTTCTATCAGCACTGCTCCCGTCGGTCTCCAGGAGTTTGTAACTAGAGATGAGCGGTGTTCGACTTGAACTGTTCGCCAATCTCAAATTCGAGCTGTTTTGGGCGGTGTTCGAGCCGTTCGGCGAACACGAACGATTTGAAAAAAATTCGGCTGTTCGAGGTTATGTTCGATAACTGTTCGTGCACCAAAATCATAACTGGATTTTTTCTCAGTAATGATGAAAATTAATGTTAATACGCAGTTTGAGTGTACAGCGGGGCGGGGGGAGGGGCAGGGGATGGATCTCTGCAGGAATAATGAAGATCTCCATTTTTTTTTTCTCTTTCCCCCATTTACGGTGGGGAGGTGCAATCTGTCAGCCTATCAGCAGCGCACACACGGAGCGAAGTGCTTTTTTTCACACAAGCAAGGGCATGTGTCATTGGCAGTGTATGTCACATGTCCTTGCCCTATAAGACCAAGCCATTTTCTCACTGCTGCAGCTGCATGTTAGACGGCACCGCTGTTGCTGTGTGCGCTATACCTTGTTAATTTCAAGCCAATTTTCGCACAAATCTACAGATAGCTTGGGAGTAGGGAATAGTTGTGATTGCAGTACTTTTAAGGACTAGGTTACAGCATTTCCTACGACTTTTATCAGGCAGGTCTGTGCTCTTAAATAGATAGGTTGGGAGTAAAGACTAATTGTAATTGCAGTACTTTTCAGGACTAAGTTAGATCAGTTCCTATCAGTTTTTGCCAGGCAGGTCTGTGCCAGTGCTGTGCAAGTTTTTTTCACAGCATTTGGCTAAATCTAGCAAAGCTAATCCTTTTTGGCCTATTGCAGAGTGTGTTAGTCAGTGGAGTAGCCTATCTGTGTTGCAAGCTACACCACCTGTGTATAGAATACCATATCATCATTCTATTAGTCCATCTATACAGACCTCCATCAGGTTGCAAATTGAATATAATATTTTTCTGCATCTAGCTCTGAAAAAATATTTGGCCTTCTAGCTGTGTGTGGGACTTGTTTTATTAGTCCATCTATACTGACCTCCATCAGGTTGCAAATTGAATATAATATTTTTCTGCATCTAGCTCTGAAAAAATATTTGGCCTTCTAGCAGTATGTGGAACTTGTTCTATTAGTCCATCTATACTGACCTCCATCACGTTGCAAATTGAATATAATGTTTTTCTGCATCTAGCTCTGAAAAAATATTTGGGCTTCTAGCTGTGTGTGGGACTTGTTCTATTAGTCCATCTATACTGACCTCCATCAGGTTGCAAACTGAATATAATATTTTTCTGCATCTACCTCTGAAAAAATATTTGGCCTTCTAGCTGTGTGTGGGACTTGTTCTATTAGTCCATCTATACTGACCTCCATCAGGTTGCAAATTGAATATAATATTTTTCTGCATCTAGCTCTGAAAAAATATTTGGGCTTCTAGCAGTGTGTGGGACTTGTTCTATTAGTCCATCTATACTGACCTCCATCAGGTTGCAAATTGAATATAATATTTTTCTGCATCTAGCTCTGAAAAAATATTTGGCCTTCTAGCAGTGTGTGGGACTTGTTCTATTAGTCCATCTATACTGACCTCCATCAGGTTGCAAATTGAATATAATATTTTTCTGCATCTAGCTCTGAAAAAATATTTGGCCTTCTAGCAGTGTGTGGGACTTGTTCTATTAGTCCATCTATACTGACCTCCATCAGGTTGCAAATTGAATATAATTTGTTTCTGCATCTACCTCTGAAAAAATATTTGGGCTTCTAGCTGTGTGTGGGACTTGTTCTATTAGTCCATCTATACTGACCTCCATCAGGTTGCAAATTGAATATAATATTTTTCTGCATCTTGCTCTGAAAAAATATTTCGCCTTCTAGCAGTGTGTGGGACTTGTTCTATTAGTCCATCTATACTAACCTCCATCAGGTTGCAAATTGAATATAATATTTTTCTGCATCTAGCTCTGAAAAATATTTGGGCTTCTAGCAGTGTGTGGGACTTGTTCTATTAGTCCATCTATACTGACCTCCATCAGGTTGCAAATTGAATATAATATTTTTCTGCATCTAGCTCTGAAAAAATATTTGGCCTTCTAGCAGTGTGTGGGACTTGTTCTATTAGTCCATCTATACTGACCTCCATCAGGTTGCAAATTGAATATAATTTTTTTCTGCATCTACCTCTGAAAAAATATTTGGGCTTCTAGCTGTGTGTGGGACTTGTTCTATTAGTCCATCTATACTGACCTCCATCAGGTTGCAAATTGAATATAATTTTTTTCTACATCTAGCTCTGAAAAAATATTTGGCCTTCTAGCAGTGTGTGGGACTTGTTCTATTAGTCCATCTATACTGACCTCCATCACGTTGCAAATTGAATATAATTTTTTTCTGCATCTAGCTCTGAAAAAATATTTGGGCTTCTAGCTGTGTGTGGGACTTGTTCTATTAGTCCATCTATACTGACCTCCATCAGGTTGCACACTGAATATAATTTTTTTCTGCATCTACCTCTGAAAAAATATTTGGGCTTCTAGCTGTGTGTGGGACTTGTTCTATTAGTCCATCTATACTGACCTCCATCAGGTTGCAAATTGAATATAATATTTTTCTGCATCTAGCTCTGAAAAAATATTTGGCCTTCTAGCAGTGTGTGGGACTTGTTATATTAGTCTATCTATACTGCCCTCCATCAGGTTGCAAATTGAATATCATTTTTTTCTGCATCTACCTCTGAAAAAATAGTTGGGCTTCTAGCTGTGTGTGGGACTTGTTCTATTAGTCCATCTATACTGACCTCCATCAGGTTGCAAATTGAATATAATATTTTTCTGCATCTAGCTCTGAAAAAAATATTTGGGCTTCTAGCAGTGTGTGGGACTTGTTCTATTAGTCCATCTATACTGACCTCCATCAGGTTGCAAATTGAATATAATATTTTTCTGCATCTAGCTCTGAAAAAATATTTGGCCTTCTAGCAGTGTGTGGGACTTTTTCTATTAGTCCATCTATACTGACCTCCATCAGGTTGCAAATTGAATATAATTTTTTTCTGCATCTACCTCTGAAAAAATATTTGGGCTTCTAGCTGTGTGTGGGACTTGTTCTATTAGTCCTTCTATACTGACCTCCATCAGGTTGCAAACTGAATATAATTTTTTTTCTGCATCTAACCCAGACAATAGTTTTAGCCTAATACCACAGTTTGGCCACTCAGCTCTGCTCGGTTCCCATCCATTGTTTTTTTGTGCAAACAACTCCAGAGTTGTGAATT
Organism: Phyllobates terribilis; assembly: GCF_046119375.1. Lineage (NCBI taxonomy): Eukaryota > Metazoa > Chordata > Amphibia > Anura > Dendrobatidae > Phyllobates > Phyllobates terribilis. Next base: position 517,137,422 of record NW_027362761.1, read on the forward strand.
AGTTAACCACCAAAATGAGTGGAACAAGGCCTGCTGCTGGTGGAAAGGGGAATAGGCGTGTTGGGAAGGGGAAAAAAGGTTGTGTCTGTGGAGTAGGTGTTAAAGCAACAGTAACATCTGCAGAAGAAAGACCATCTTCCAGCAAAACTAAAATGTCTACTTCTTTTAGCGGACAATGTGATAAGATCACTTTCTTACGGCCACGCCAATCGCTACAAATTCCAGATGAGGCACAAAAACAGCAGGTGCTTCAACGGATATCAAGTGCTCCTTTAAGTGGGCTCTCCTCCACATCAACTTCAACATCACAAATACTCCAGTCCTCAGAGGTGTCACCCCAATCGCACTTGCTTCCTCACAGCTCCCAAATCTCCAGCTGCCCGTCTGAGTATGAGGTAGAACAGATGGTTGAGTCTGCAGAGCTGTTTACTCATACTATAGCCTGGGAATCAGAGGTCGGCTCCAGCGCTTCTGTGAATCCAGACGAGGAAATGATCTGCACTGATGCCCAGAATCTTTATGAGTCGGATCCAGGACCAGACGCAGAAGGTTCTGACCATAATGTACACCCTCATTCCCAAACTCTAACTCCTGTTGGTGGAGACAATGAGGAAGACGATGATGAGACTCAAATACCTGATTGGAGCGACAACTTTAGTTTTTTGTCAGGGTAGGAACAGGTTGGCTCTGAGGACGACGGGTGTGATAACACACAGGGTGATGATGATGAGGTTGGAGATCCCACTTACTGTCAACCCACAGTCAGCCAAGAGATGAGGTCAGCAGAGGAGGTGGAGGAGGATGCTAGTGACGACGAGGTCAGGTTGTGCCTTCCTGGACAGAGACGTAGTACTGGAAGCACGTCAACAACTGCATCCTCAAACACAACTCTGCCTCTGACCACAAGTCGTGGTTAGTGTTGAGCCACCCCCGTAGTGTTCGAGTTCGGTTCGGTTCGTCGAACACCCGTGTGTTCGCCGAACTGTTCGTCGAACTGTTCGTCGAACACCTTCGAACACCGTTAAAACCAATGGCAGGCAAACAAAAACACATAGAAACACATAGAAAACACCTTCAAAGGTGTCCAAAAGCTGACAAACTGCTCAGAAGACACAACTAACACATGGAAAAGTGACAAGTACATATAGTCATGCGAAAAGAAAAGAGGTGGAGGAGTAAAAGGAGGGGGAGACACAGATATAGGCATGTCATGCCCTTCTAAAATCCAAAAAGTGAGAAGCCGAGACGGCCAGTCCGCTCCTGCCCGTGCCACCTCCGTGTCGCCGGGTTTGTGCCAGAGCCGCGGTGAACCCTGACGGCCAGCCCCCCTCTCCCAATACTGGTGCCTGTCCGCTGGTGGGTCGAGAGAGCCCCCCTGTGGTGGAGGCAGCTCTAAGCTTTTTAATTTAAATTGTCCCTCTAATTTGAATGAATACACTTTAAATCCATTTACAAGGATCTATTGGAGGGCAAGTCTCATGCCAGCAGCCGCGTAATTCCAGCTCCAGTAGCGTCCACTAAAGTTGCTGCAGTTAAAAAGCTTTTATAAGGATCGAGCTCGGCTGTCCACCGCAAGGCATCCTAGTGCCAGTCCCAGCCCCTATGCCTTGGGGTGCCTCCTGATGCTCTTCACTAAGTATCCCGTGGTCCCGAAGCATTTCCTTTGAAAAAATTAAGTGTCCAAACTACAGGTGGTGTAGCTTGCTTAACAGCCGGGATAATCCGCTGACTAGCAGACACTGCTACTAGGCACAAAGTATTTCCTGGGCTAGATGCAGTTAAAAATTTGTAAGTAGATACTCTCGTTGGATGCTGAGAAAGCATTCCATAGAGTCTCCTGGCACGCCATATATGATTCTCTTAAAAAGCTTGGGGTAGGGGTCTAGGGGACCCTTTTATAGCCAAAATCACGGCCCTGTATCACAATACGTCACCTAGGCTGAAGATAAATGGAACTGTAGCACCGAGGGCTCGGTTGCTACAGACGTATTGCACCTCACCCAGAGGTGTGATATCTCACTCTCAGATAAGGATGGAGTGTGGATCAGGACCCGACACCTGCATGCATTACACCACATTGCCGTGGGGCAGGGCGACCAATATGCCCCTGAGATGGGCACGACAGTCCCTGTCCCTGGCTGGAGTGGGGGGAGGGAACACTGAGGAAGGGGAACCCTGCAGTGCAGGAGCAGGGAGGAAGCAGTTCCTGGGTGCATTGAGAAGGGAGTATAAAAGGTGGGCACCATCTTAGTTCAGTGCAGAGAAGTCTGAGCAGAAGTGGCAGGGAGCAGGGGCTCTGCATGAGCTCTGCTCCGGAGGCGGGCCTAGTAACAGAGGCCCAGGCCTGCAAGAGGGAGAAGGAAGGAAGAGGAGCGGAGAAGGCTCCAGGAACGAGGAATGAAGGGATCCCAGGGGTGCGGACGGGCGAGTCGCCACCGCACGCCCGAATCCACCTGCGTGGAGGGGTCAGGCCAAAGGGGGAGACCGGTCCCCGAACTAGTGGAGGCAGGAAACGACCCTCAGCTAGAAACCGGAGGCTCTGACATTTTATGTGGCGCAGCCCCTTGCTCCACCCGCTAGGAAGGCACCACATAGGGTCAGGGAAACTGGCGCCAAGTTTACCAAGAGGAGGCCCGAGGCAGCCGGACAGAAGTGTTGGTAAGAAAGGCCAGACAAAGGACACACAAAGGGGGTCCTGTGAAGCGCTCCAAAGTTATCTGGGAGTTGTCTGAGCCCCTCACCTGGTGAGCACAGTACGACGTGGGCAGCCGTTACCTGCAGACGTGGTCTGGATAATAAGAACTGTGAGTAAAGGCCCTGAACTGCATCACTGACTCCGTGTCGTTACTGCTGCTGCCCTGCACCATCACCCCCATCCTCCGCATACACTGCCCTGAGGCTATACTCCTCCCGTGGGGAGTTATGCTACGCTCTGCTGCACCCACAACACCAGCCTTAGCGGTCTGCCCTGTAGCGGCGGTTCACTCTGACCGCAATCCACGGGTGGCGTAGTCGGACATTTAAACATCAAAACCACATAAATAGTTCCGCCACTGGTTTGACCGCCCTGAGCCACGGAACCGGATCGCCGCCACGAAGACTACAACCACCAGCATCCACCAAAAAGGGTCCGGCTCCGGGTGTCCCAAGGCCCAGGGGGTGCGTCAGAACATTTTCATCACCTTTCACAATCACCAATGGGACAAGGCAGGGATGTCCTCTGTCCCCTCTCTTATACATCCTAGTGACGGAGCACCTGCTCTCATCAATTCGCCATAACCCCAATATTAGGTGGATTGAGGTGGGAGGCACCGAGTACAAGTGCTCTCTATTTGCTGATGATGTCCTAGTATATATCACTCAATCACATATATCCATCCCTGCTGTTATGGCTGAAATAGATCACTTTGTTACATGGTAAAATTTTAAAATCAATGCAGCGAAGTCTGAGGCCCTCGATGTCTCCCTCCCTAAATCCATATAGGATTCCATCCAGTCCAACTTTCCCTTTGCCTGGCCCTCACAGGGTATCAAATACTTAGGAATTCCTATTCATAGAGACCTCTCCCATCTATGTTATCTTAATTTTGGGCCCTTTATTGAACAATTCCATACAGACCACGGTTGGCAAGTTAGAACTGTAAGATTCACTACGTGAACCACTGGTGTTTTGTGGAAAAGCACATGTACACCGCGTTCCAAATTATTATGCAAAAAGTGTTTAGGAGTGATAAGGGAAGAATTTGTTTGTCAGTTAAACTCATTGATGGTGATGTGTGTCAGGGCTCTTTATATCACTGTAAGCAATTGCAGACACCTGTGCTAATTAGTTTGGCAGGTGTGTCCAATGAAAGGCAAGACTACTTAAGAAGGCTCTCTCACATTATTAAGCAGCCTACATTTTCTGCCAAAATGGGAAAGAAAAAGGATGTGTCGGCTGCTGAGAAGCAACAAATTGTGGAGTGTTTAGGTCAAGGCATGACTACAATCAACATTGTGCGATGATCAGGATGAAGTGTCTTGGCAATCAAGAAGTATGTAGCTGATTCACAGTACACACGTGTGCGTGCTGATAAGGGCAAATTGAGGACTCTTTCCTACAGGCAATTACGTCAGGTTGAAACAGCAGCGGCAAAAAAGCCTTGTCATAGCAGCAGACAAGTTTTTGAAGCTGCTTGTGCCTCCAACGTCCCCCGAACAACAAGATGCAGGGTCCTTCAGAGGTTTGCAGCTGTGCATATGCCATCCTGTCGACCTCCTCTATCCACTTCACACAAGCAGAAACAGCTCCAGTGGGCCAAACATTACATGAAGACTGATTTCAAAACTGTTTTGTTCACGGATGAGTGCCGTGCAGCGCTCGATGGTCCAGATGAATGGAGTGGAGGATGGCTGGTTGATGGACACCCCACGCAAACACGGCTACAGCGCCAACAAGGAGGAGGTGGAGTAATGTTTTGGGCTGGAATCATGGGGAGAGAGATTGTCGGCCCCTTTAGGATCCCTGAAGGCGCTAAAGATGAACTCCATAATGTATGTGGATTTTCTCAAACAGCACTTCCTGCCATGGTTCAAGAAGAAGAACCGTGTATTTCACAGCAAGATCATTTTTCTGCATGATAATGCACCATCTCATGCTGCACATAAAACATCTGCATCTCTGGCTGATATGGGCATAAAAGGGGACAAACTTATGGTGTGACCCCCATGCTCCCCTGACCTCTACCCCATTCAGAACCTTTGGAGCATCATTAAAAGGAGTGTCTATGATGGCGGGAGGCAGTTCACATCTAAGCAACAGCTCTGGGAGGGTATTCTGTCCTCATGCAAAACAATTGAAGCAGAAACCATCCAAAACCTGACAAATTCAATGGACGAGAGAGTTCAGAAGCTCCTTTCGAACAAGGGGTCCTATGTGAAAATGTAACATCACCTAGAATAAAGTTTTGAGTTGAAAACTGTTTGATTTCAGTTTCTAACAACCTGCTAATGCTTATAATTTCAAAAATGACCATTTTTTTGGTCTTTATTAAAATGAAAAGGTTGATCGAAAAGTTTGGGGGATCTAAGAGTGTGGCAACCCAGTAGTCATGATTACTTCGAATTCTGACAATATGAGGGTCATGCTGCAGGTAGTGCAGCAAAAAGGCACTTATGTGTCTTGCGCATCTCGGAGCCCCAAAATTATTTTCCGGGCTAGATGCAGCTAAAAATTATTTTTAATTTTAAATCTGGTGAAGCTTATTATAGATGGCCTAATAGGATCAGTGCTGCACACTGCTACAAAGCCCAAATTATTTTCCAGTCAAGATACAGATAAACATGATTAGTAATTTGAAAGCTTAAAACGGTTGGTAGGGTGATTTTAACCAATCATCAAGCTTTTACTCTCCCCAGGATGACACAGGGGTAGAAAAGTCGTTTCGGATCCATGATTTGTTCATCTTTATGAACGTGAGTCTGTCTACATTATCAGTGGAGAGCCGCGTGCGCTTATCTGTCAGCACACCACCAGCAGCGCTGAACACACGTTCAGACAGAACGCTGGCTGCGGGGCATGACAAGATCTCCAAGGCGTAAGTGGCTAGCTCCGGCCATTTATCCAGATTGGAAGCCCAAAAAGAGCAAGGGTCCAGTGACACAGTCGTGGCTTCAATGTTTACTTGGAGATACTCCTGTACCATCGTCTCTAGGCGTTGTCTATGTGTCAGACTTCTTGTCTCCTGTGGCCTTGCAAAGGATGGGCTAAAAAAGTGGTGAAATGATTCCGCAAAATTGATGTTACCAGCAGATACTGTGGTTCTGTTACGGTTTGAGTGCTGAATACTTGACGGTCCCACGGTTGGCAAGTTGGAACTGTGAGATTCACTACGTGCACCACTGGTATTTTGTGGAAAAGCACATGTAAGATTCTGCAACAGTCTCTGCTGATACTCCTGCATGCGTGCATCCCTTTCTATGGCAGGAATAATTTCTGCAAATTTACTTTTGTACCGGGGATCTAACAGTGTGGCAACCCAGTAGTCAGGATTATTTCTAATTCTCACAATTCGAGGGTCATGTTGCAGGTAGTGCAGCAAGAAGGCACTCATGTGTGTTGCGCATCCAGGAGCACCAAGTCCCTGTTGTGTTGGTGGCGAGGAAGCAATCATGCTTCCTTCCTCTGTCCTCTCCCCCCAACCTCGCACAACAGAAATGTGATCAAGGTCTCCCTCATCTGATGAGTCTTCCATCAGTTCGTCCTCCACTTCTTCCTGGGCTCCTGCACCTTCCTCACTAGTTTGGCTGCTACCATGCGCCCTGGTAAAATCATCTCCCCCACCCTCACATGCCTGCCGCCTTGGTGCTGCCGACCGTCTGGACCTTGCAGATGTTAGCCCTTCCGCATACAACTCCTCCTCCTCTACTTCCTCCACCTCCTCCTGTGCCACCACCTGACTCCGAATTCTGTTTAACATGTGCTCCAGCATGTAAATCACCGGAATAGTCATGCTGATAATGGCATCGTCAGCACTAAACATCTTCGTCGCCATTTCAAAACTGTGCAGAAGGGTGCATAGGTCCCTGATCTGAGACCACTCCTCCAGCGTGATTTGCCCCACCTCTGAATCTCGTTGGCCCAGGCTATACGTCAGAACGTATTGCACCAGGGCTTGTCGGTGCTGCCACAGTCGCTGCAACATGTGCAGAGTTGAATTCCACCGGGTAGGCACATCGCATTTTAGCCGGTGAAGTGGCAGGCCCAACGACTTCTGTAGAGATGTAAGTCGCTGAGCTGCGGGATGCGAACGGCGGAAGTGAGCACACAGCGACCGTGCCCTCTGCAGAAGGCCATCTAGTCTGGGATAGTGGGCTAAAAATTGCTGGACAACCAGGTTCAACACGTGAGCCATACAAGGCACGTGTGTGACATTGCCCCGGCGAAGGGCCGCACCCAGGTTTGCAGCATTGTCGCACACGGCCTTCCCTGGTTTCAGGTCCAGTGGAGACAACCATTCATGAAATTGGTTCTCCAGAGCTGACCACAACTCCTCAGCTGTGTGACTCACATTTCCCAGACATTTCAATGTAAAAACCGCCTGATGACGTTGAGCCCTACTGCCAGCATAGTAAGGAGGTGTGCAGGATCCCTTCTGCGCAGTTAGAAAGCTTGTGGCATGACCAGACAGGCTTTGGGTGCAGGTGGAAGACCGAGAGGAGGTTGAGGAGGCAGAAGCAGTGGAGGAAAAATGACATAAAGAGGATTGACGCACAACTCGTGGGGACGGCAAGACTTGGACAGCAGCCCCTTGTCCTGCTGTCACCATAGTTACCCAGTGCCCAGTCAGCGACATGTAACGCCCCTGTCCATGCCTACTCGTCCAAGTGTCTGTGGTGAAATGCACCCTGTCACACACAGAGTTTCTCAAAGAAGCGGTGATGTTGTGTGCGACATGCTGGTGGAGCGCAGGCACACCTTTCTTTGAGAAGTAGTGCCGACAGGGCATCTGGTACTGGGGCACTGCGACGGACATAAGGTCTCGAAAATCCTCTGTGTCCACCAGGCGGAAAGGCAGCATTTCTGTAGCCAAGAGCTTGCAGATGGTGAAATTCAACCTCTTAGCTTTCTCATGGCTAGGAGGAAATGGTCTTTTACTTGTCCACATCTGAGGGACCGAGGGCTGGCTATTGTGCTTAGACGGGGTTGATAAGGGTGTCCCCGGCAAACTGCCGGTCTGTGAGGAAGATGCAGGCGGACATGTTAGGTTGCCTTGATCCAAAGGTGGTGCTATCGATGTCGGACAGCGCTCAAGACCAGCTGGTGTTACCACCTCCAAAGAAAATGATGACCTGCCAATCACGCTGGCTGTTGCGGGTAAAGAGGTGGCAGGTCTGCGCCCCAAAACAGGTGTGACTGCTGTCCCCCCAGTCACAGAGGATGAAGAGGCCGCGGATGCACAAGATATGGCAGACGGTGGTTGGCCCGGCCGGCTAGACCGCATTGTAGCACACTGAGCTTCCCACTGCAACTTATGCTTCATGTCCATGTGCCGGTTCATGCATGAAGTACTCAAACTATGTATTTTTTGGCCTCTACTTAGCTTTTGCTGACAAATGTTACAGATAACACGAGTTGGGTCATCTTTATCGATCTGAAAAAATGCCCAGGCTATGCAAGGCTTAGCACCCATGCGACCTGAAGAGCCACCACGACTTGTGGTGAGAGGCAGAGTTGTGTTTGAGGATGCAGTTGTTGACGTGCTTCCAGTACTACGTCTCTGTCCAGGAAGGCGCAACCTGACCTCGTCGTCACTAGCATCTTCCTCCACCTCCTCTGCTGACCTCATCTCTTGGCTGACTGTGGGTTGACAGTAAGTGGGATCTCCGACCTCATCATCATCACCCTGTGCGTTATCACACCCGTCGTCCTCAGAGCCAACCTGTTCCTGCCCTGACAAAAAACTAAAGTTGTCGCTCCAATCAGGTATTTGAGTCTTATCATCGTCTTCCTCATTGTCTCCACCAACAGGAGTTACAGTTTGGGAATGAGGGTCTACATTATGGTCAGAACCTTCTGCGTCTGGTCCTGGATCCGACTCATAAAGATTCTGGGCATCAGTGCAGATCATTTCCTCGTCTGGATTCACAGAAGCGCTGGAGTCGACCTCTGATTCCCAGGCTATAGTATGAGTAAACAGCTCTGCAGACTCAACCATCTGTTCTACCTCATACTCAGACGGGCAGCTCGAGATTTGGGAGCTGTGAGGAAGCAAGTGCGATTTGGGTGACACCTTTGAGGACTGGAGTATTTGTGATGTTGAAGTTGATGTGGAGGAGAGCCCACTTAAAGGAGCACTTGATATCCGTTGAAGCACCTGCTGTTTTTGTGCCTCATCTGGAATTTGTAGCGATTGGCGTGGCCGTAAGAAAGGGATCTTATCACATTGTCCGCTAAAAGAAGTAGACATTTTAGTTTGGCTGGAAGATGGTCTTTCTTCTGCACCTACCCCACGGACACAACCTTTTTTCCCCTTCCCAACACGCCTATTCCCCTTTCCACCAGCAGCAGGCCTTTTTCCACTCATTTTGGTGGTTAACTAATTCACAACTCTGGAGTTGTTTGCACAAAAAAACAATGGATGGTAACCGAGCAGAGCTGAGTGGCCAAACTGTGGTATTAGGCCAAAACTATTGGCTGGGTTAGATGCAGAAAAAAATTATTTTTAATTTGCAACCTGATGGAGGTCAGTATAGATGGACTAATAGACCAAGTCCCACACACCGCTAGAAGCCCAAATATTTTTTCAGAGGTAGATGCAGAAAATTTTTTTATTCAATTTGCAACCTGATGGAGGTCAGTATAGATGGACTAATAGACCAAGTCCCACACACTGCTAGAAGCCCAAATATTTTTTCAGAGCTAGATGCAGAAAAAAATTATTTTTAATTTGCAACCTGATGGAGGTCAGTATAGATGGACTAATAGACCAAGTCCCACACACTGCTAGAAGCCCAAATATTTTTTCAGAGCTAGATGCAGAAAAAAATTATTTTTAATTTGCAACCTGATGGAGGTCAGTATAGATGGACTAATAGACCAAGTCCCACACACCGCTAGAAGCCCAAATATTTTTTCAGAGCTAGATGCAGAAAAAAATTATATTCAATTTGCAACCTGCTGGACGTCAGTATAGAAGGACTAATAGAACAAGTCCCACACACTGCTAGAAGCCCAAATATTTTTTCAGAGCTAGATGCAGAAAAAAATTATTTTTAATTTGCAACCTGATGGAGGTCAGTATAGATGGACTAATAGACCAAGTCCCACACACCGCTAGAAGCCCAAATATTTTTTCAGAGCTAGATGCAGAAATTTTTTTTATTCAATTTGCAACCTGATGGAGGTCAGTATAGATGGACTAATAGACCAAGTCCCACACACTGCTAGAAGCCCAAATATTTTTTCAGAGCTAGATGCAGAAAAAAATTATTTTTAATTTGCAACCTGATGGAGGTCAGTATAGATGGACTAATAGACCAAGTCCCACACACTGCTAGAAGCCCAAATATTTTTTCAGAGCTAGATGCAGAAAAAAATTATTTTTAATTTGCAACCTGATGGAGGTCAGTATAGATGGACTAATAGAACAAGTCCCACACGCTGCTAGAAGCCCAAATATTTTTTCAGAGATAAATGAAGACAAAAATTATTTTTAATTTGCAACCTGATGGAGGTCAGTATAGATGGACTAATAGACCAAGTCCCACACACTGCTAGAAGCCCAAATATTTTTTCAGAGCTAGATGCAGAAAAAAATTATTTTTAATTTGCAACCTGATGGAGGTCAGTATAGATGGACTAAAAGACCAAGTCCCACACACCGCTAGAAGCCCAAATATTTTTTCAGAGCTAGATGCAGAAAAAAATTATATTCAATTTGCAACCTGCTGGAGGTCAGTATAGAAGGACTAATAGAACAAGTCCCACACACTGCTAGAAGCCCAAATATTTTTTCAGAGCTAAATGAAGAAAAAAATTATTTTTAATTTGCAACCTGATGGAGGTCAGTATAGATGGACTAATAGACCAAGTCCCACACACTGCTAGAAGCCCAAATATTTTTTCAGAGCTAGATGCAGAAAAAAATTATATTCAGTTTGCAACCTGATGGAGGTCAGTATAGATGGACTAATAGAATGATGCTATGCCCAAAAGATTTTACTTCACTAGGTGCAGTAAAAAAATTGGTATTCTATACACAGGTGGTATATCTTGCAACACAGATAGGCTACTCCACTGACTAACACACTCTGCAATAGGCCAAAAAGGATTAGCTTTGCTAGATTCGGCCAAATGCTGTGAAAAAAACTTGCACAGCACTGGCACAGACCTGCCTGGCAAAAACTGATAGGAACTGATGTAACCTAGTCCTGAAAAGGACTCCAATTACAATTAGTCTTTACTCCCACAATCTATCTATTTAAGAGCACAGACCTGCCTGATAAAAGTCGTAGGAAATGCTGTAACCTAGTCCTTAAAAGGACTGCAATCACAACTATTCCCTACTCCCAAGTTATCTGTATATTTGTGCGAAAATTGGCTTGAAATTAACAAGGTATAGCGCACACAGCAACAGCGGTGCCGTCTAACACGCAGCTGCAGCAGTGAGAAAATGGTGGCGACGGGGAAAATGGCTTGGTCTTATAGGGCAAGGACATGTGACATACACTGCCAATCACACATGCCCTTGCTTGTGTGAAAAAAAGCACTTCGCTCCGTGTGTGCGCTGCTGATAGGCTGACAGATTGCACCTCCCCACTGCAAATGCGGGAAAGAGAAAAAAAAATGGAGATCTTCATTGTTCCTGCAGAGATCCATCCCCTGCCCCTCCCCCCGCCCCGCTGTACACTCAAACTGCGTATTAACATTAATTTTCATCATTACTGAGAAAAAATCCAGTTATGATTTTGGTGCACGAACAGTTAACGAACATAACCTCGAACAGCCGAATTTTTCTCAAATTGTTCGTGTTCGCCGACCGGCTCGAACACCGACCAAAACAGCTCGAATTTGAGATTGGCGAACAGTTCGAGTAGAACAACGCTCATCTCTAGTCGTGGTGGCTCTTCAGGTCGCATGGGTGCTAAGCCTTGCATAGCCTGGGCATTTTTTCAGATCGATAAAGATGACCCAACTCGTGTTATCTGTAACATTTGTCAACAAAAGCTAAGTAGAGGCCAAAAAATACATAGTTTGAGTACTTCATGCATGAACCGGCACATGGACATGAAGCATAAGTTGCAGTGGGAAGCTCACTGTACTACAATGCGGCCTAACCGGCTGGGCCAACCACCGTCTGCCCCATCTTGTGCATCTGCGGCCTCTTCATCCTCTGTGACTGGGGGGACAGCAGTCACACCTGTTTTGGGACGCAGACCTGCCACCTCTTTACCCGCAACAGCCAGCGTGATTGGCAGGTCATCATTTTCTTTGGAGGTGGTAACACCAGCTGGTGTTGAGCGCTGTCCGACATCGATAGCACCACCTTTGGATCAAGGCAACCTAACATGTCCGCCTGCATCTTCCTCACAGACCGGCAGTTTGCCGGGGACACCCTTATCAACCCCGTCTAAGCACAACAGCCAGCCCTCGGTCCCTTAGATGTGGACAAGTAAAAGACCATTTCCTCCTAGCCATGAGAAAGCTAAGAGGTTGAATTTCACCATCTGCAAGCTCTTGGCTACAGAAATGCTGCCTTTCCGCCTGGTGGACACAGAGGATTTTCGAGACCTTATGTCCGTCGCAGTGCCCCAGTACCAGATGCCCAGTCGGCACTACTTCTCAAAGAAAGGTATGCTTGCGCTCCACCAGCATGTCGCACACAACATCACCGCTTCTTTGAGAAACTCTGTGTGTGACAGGGTGCATTTCACCACAGACACTTGGATGAGTAGGCATGGACAGGGGCGTTACATGTCGCTGACTGGGCACTGGGTAACTATGGTGACAGCAGGACAAGGGGCTGCTGTCCAAGTCTTGCCGTCCCCACGAGTTGTGCGTCAATCCTCTTTATGTCAAAGTTCCTCCACTGCTTCTGCCTCCTCAACCTCCTCTCGGTCCTCCACCTGCACCCAAAGCCTGTCTGGTCATGCCACAAGCTTTCTAACTGCGCAGAAGGGATCCTGCACACCTCCTTACTATGCTGGCAGTAGGGCTCAACGTCATCAGGCGGTTTTTACTTTGAAATGTCTGGGAAATGTGAGTCACACAGCTGAGGAGTTGTGGTCAGCTCTGGAGAACCAATTTCATGAATGGTTGTCTCCACTGGACCTGAAACCAGGGAAGGCCGTGTGCGACAATGCTGCAAACCTGGGTGCGGCCCTTCGCCGGGGCAATGTCACACACGTGCCTTGTATGGCTCACGTGTTGAACCTGGTTGTCCAGCAATTTTTAGCCCACTATCCCGGACTAGATGGCCTTCTGCAGAGGGCACGGTCGCTGTGTGCTCACTTCCGCTGTTCACATCCCGCAGCTCAGCGACTTACATCTCTACAGAAGTCGTTGGGCCTGCCACTTCACCGGCTAAAATGCGATGTGCCTACCCGGTGGAATTCAACTCTGCACATGTTGCAGCGACTGTGGCAGCACCGACAAGCCCTGGTGCAATACGTTCTGACGTATAGCCTGGGCCAACGGGATCCAGAGGTGGGGGAAATCACGCTGGAGGAGTGGTCTCAGATCAGGGACCTATGCACCCTTCTGCACAGTTTTGAAATGGCGACGAAGATGTTTAGTGGTGACGATGCCATTATCAGCATGACTATTCCTGTGATTTACATGCTGGAGCACATGTTAAACAGAATTCGGAGTCAGGTGGTGGCACAAGAGGAGGTGGAGGAAGTAGAGGAGGAGGAGTTGTATGCGGAAGGGCTAACATCTGCAACGTCCAGACGGTCGGCAGCACCAAGGCGGCAGGCATGTGAGGGTGGGGGAGATGGTTTTACCAGGGCACATGGTAGAAGCCAAACTAGTGAGGAAGGTGCAGGAGCCCAGGAAGAAGTGGAGGATGAACTGATGGAAGACTCATCAGATGAGGGAGACCTTGATCATATTTCTGTTGTGCGAGGTTGGGGGGAGAGGACAGAGGAAGGAAGCATGATTGTTACCTCGCCACCAACACAACAGGGAGTTGGTGCTTCTGGATGCGCAAGACACATGAGTGCCTTCTTGCTGCACTACCTGCAACATGGCCCTCGAATTGAGAGAATTAGAAATAATCCTGACTACTGGGTTGCCACACTGTTAGATCCCCGATACAAAAGTAAATTTGCAGAAATAATTCCTGCCATAGAAAGGGATGCACGCATGCAGGAGTATCTCCAAGTAAACATTGAAGCCATGACTGTGTCACTGGACCCTTGCTCTTTTTGGGCTTCCAATCTGGATAAATGGCCGGAGCTCGCCACTTACGCCTTGGAGATCTTGTCATGCCCCGCAGCCAGCGTTCTGTCTGAACGTGTGTTCAGCGCTGCTGGTGGTGTGCTGACAGATAAGCGCACGCGGCTCTCCACTGATAATATAGACAGACTCACGTTCATAAAGATGAACAAATCATGGATCCGAAACGACTTTTCTACCCCTGTGTCATCCTGGGGAAAGTAAAAGCTTGATGATTGGTTAAAATCACCTCACCAACCGTTTTAAGCTTTCAAATTACTAATCATGTTTATCTGTATCTTGGCTGGAAAATAATTTGGGCTTTGTAGCAGTGTGCAGTACTGATTCTATTAGGCCATCTATACTAAGCTCAACCAGATTTAAAATTAATAATAATTTTTAGCTGCATCTAGCCCGGAAAATAATTTTGGGGCACCGAGATGCGCAAGACACATAAGTGCCTTCTTGCTGCACTACCTGCAACATGACCCTCAGATTGTCAGAATTCGAAGTAATCCTGACTACTGGGTTGCCACACTCTTAGATCCCCCACACTCTTCGATCAACCTTTTCATTTTAATAAAGACCAAAAAAATGGTCATTTTTACAATTATAAGCATTAGCAGGTTATTAGAAACTGAAATCAATCAGTTTTCAACTCAAAACTTTATTCTAGGTGATGTTACATTTATTTGCACATAGGACCCCTTGTTCGAAAGGAGCTTCTGAACTCTCTCGTCCATTGAATTTGTCAGGTTTTGGATGGTTTCTGCTTCAATTGTTTTGCATGAGGACAGAATACCCTCCCAGAGCTGTTGCTTAAATGTGAACTGCCTCCCGCCATCATAGACACTCCTTTTGATGATGCTCCAGAGGTTCTGAATGGGGTAGAGGTCAGGGGAGCATGGGGGTCACACCATAAGTTTGTCCCCTTTTATGCCCATATCAGCCAGAGATGCAGATGTGTTGTGTGCAGCATGAGACGGTGCTTTATCATGCATGAAAATTATCTTGCTGTGGAATACACGGTTCTTCTTCTTCTTGAACCATGGCAGGAAGTGCTGTTTGAGAAACTCCACATACATTATGGAGTTCATCTTTACCCCTGTAGCCGTGTTTGCGTGGGGTGTCCATCAACCAGCCATCCTCCACTCCATCCATCTGGACCATCGAGCGTTGCACGGCACTCATCCGTGAACAAAACAGTTTTGAAATCAGTCTTCATGTAATGTTTGGCCTACTGGAGCCGTTTCTGCTTGTGTGCAGTGGATAGAGGAGGTGGACAGGATGGCGTACGCACAGCTGCAAACCTCTGAAGGACCCTACATCTTGTTGTTCGGGGGACGTTGGAGGCACCAGCAGCTTCAAAAACTTGTCTGCTGCTATGACAAGGCTTTTTTTCCGCTGCTCTTTTAACCTGACGTAATTGCCTGTAGGAAAGAGTCCTCAATTTGCCCTTATCAGCACGCACACGTGTGTACTGTGAATCAGCTACATACTTCTTGATTGCCAAGACACTTCATCCTGATCATCGCACAATGTTGATTGTAGTCATGCCTTGACCTAAACACTCCACAATTTGTTGCTTCTCAGCAGCCGACACATCCTTTTTCTTTCCCATTTTGGCAGAAAATGTAGGCTGTTTAATAATGTGGGACAGCCTTCTTAAGTAGTCTTGCCGTTCATTGGACACACCTGCCAAACTAATTAGCACAGGTGTCTGCAATTGCTTACAGTGATATAAAGAGCCCTGACACACATCACCATCAATGAGTTTAACTGACAAACAAACAAATTCTTCCCTTATCACTCCTAAACACTTTTTGCATAATAATTTGGAACACAGTGTACATGTGCTTTTCCACAAAACACCAGTGGTTCACGTAGTGAATCTTACAGTTCTAACTTGCCAACCATGGTCTGTATGGAGTTGTTCAATAAAGGGCCCAAAATTAAGATAACATAGATGGGAGAGGTCTCTATGAATACGAATTCCTAAGAATTTGATACCCTGTGAGGGCCAGGCAGAGGAAAAGTTGGACTGGATGGAATCCTGTATGGATTTGGGGAGGGAGACATCGAGGGCCTCAGACTTCGCTGCATTGATTTTAAAATTTGACCATGTAACAAAGTGATCTATTTCAGCCATAACAGCAGGGATGGATATATGTGATTGAGTGATATATACTAGGACATCAACAGCAAATAGAGAGCACTTGTACTCGGTGCCTCCCACCTCAATCCACCTAATATTGGGGTTATGGCGAATTGATGAGAGCGGGTGCTCCGTCACTAGGATGTATAAGAGAGGGGACAGAGGACATCCCTGCCTTGTCCCATTGGTGATTTTGAAAGGTGATGAAAATGTTCTGACGCGCCCCCTGGGCCTTGGGACATCCGGAGCCGGACTCTTTTTGGTGGATGCTGGTGGTTGTAGTCTCCGTGGCGACGACCCGGTTCCGTGGCTCAGGGCGGTCAAACCAGTGGCGGAACTATTTATGTGGTTTTGATGTTTAAATGTCCGACTATGCCACCCGTGGATTGCGGTCAGAGTGAACCGCCGCTGCAGGGCAGACCGCTGAGGCTGGTGTTGTGGGTGCAGCAGAGCGTAGCATAACTCCCCACGGGAGGAGTATAGCCTCAGGGCAGTGTATGCGGAGGATGGGGGTGATGGTGCAGGGCAGCAGCAGTAACGACACAGAGTCAGTGATGCAGTCCAGGGCCTTTACTCACAGTTCTTATTATCCAGACCACTTCTGCAGGTAACGGTTGCCCACGTCGTACTGTGCTCACCAGGTGAGGGGATCAGACAACTCCCAGATAACTTTGGAGCGCTTCACAGGATCCCCTTTGTGTGTCCTTTGTCTGGCCTTTCTTACCAACCCTTCTGTCCGGCTGCCTCGGGCCTCCTCTTGGTAAACTTGGAGCCAGTTTCCCTGACCCTATGTGCTGCCCTCCTAGCGGGTGTAGCGAGGGGCTGCGCCACATAACATGTCACAGCCTCCGGTTTCTAGCTGAGGGTCGTTTCCCGCCTCCACTAGTTTCGGGGACCGGTCTCCCCCTTTGGCCTGACCCCTCCATGCAGGTGGATTCGGGCGTGCGGTGGCGACTCGCCCGTCCACACCCCTGGGATCCCTTCGTTCCTCGTTCCTGGAGCCTTCTCCGCTCCTCTTCCTTCCTTCTCCCTCTTCCAGGCCTGGGCCTCTGTTACTAGGCCCGCCTCTGGAGCAGAGCTCATGCAGAGCCCCTGCTCCCTGTCACTTCTGCTCAGACTTCTCTGCACTGAACTAAGATGGTGCCCACCTTTTATACTCCCTTCTCAATGCACCCAGGAACTGCTTCCTCCCTGCTCCTGCACTACAGGGTTCCCCTTCCTCAGTGTTCCCTCCCCCCACTCCAGCGAGGGACAGGGACTGTCGTGCCCATCTCAGGGGCATATTGGTCGCCCTGCCCCACGGCAATGTGGTGTAATGCATGCAGGTGTCGGGGTCCTGATCCACACTCCATCCTTACCTGAGAGTGAGATATCACACCTCTGGGTGAGGTGCAATACCTCTGCAGCAACCGAGCCCTCGGGGTGCTACAGTTCCATTTATCTTCTGCCTAGGTGACGCATTGCGATACAGGGCCGTGATTTTGGCTATAAAAGGGTCCCCTAGACCCCTACCCCAAGCTTTTTAAGAGAATAATATATGGCGTGCCAGGAGACTCTATGGAATGCTTTCTCAGCATCCAACGAGAATATCTAATTACAATTTTTTAACAGCATCTAGCCCAGGAAATACTTTGTGCCTAGTAGCAGTGTCTGCTAGTCAGCGGATTATCCTGGCTGTTAAGCAAGCTACATCACCGAACCGAACCGAACTCGAACACTACGGGCGTGGCTCAACACTATTTGTAACCTAAAGGATCTCTTGCTCTTGGGTTTCATGGAGCGTGCCGGTGGTCACTTTTCAATGTAAATCGACGAGAATCTCTTCCTGACTCTCACAGACCTACATTGAGAGCTTGTGACCGGTTCTTCTGACTAGTGTTGAGCCACCCCCGTAGTGTTCGAGTTCGGTTCGGTTCGTCGAACAACCGTGTGTTCGCCGAACTGTTCGTCGAACTGTTCGTCGAACACCTTCGAACACCGTTAAAACCAATGGCAGGCAAACAAAAACACATAGAAACACATAGAAAACACCTTCAAAGGTGTCCAAAAGCTGACAAACTGCTCAGAAGACACAACTAACATATGGAAAAGTGACAAGTACATATAGTCATGCGAAAAGAAAAGAGGTGGAGTAAAAGGAGGGGGAGACACAGATATAGGCATGTCATGCCCTTCTAAAATCCAAAAAGTGAGAAGCCGACACGTTCAGTCCGCTCCGTGTCGCCGGGTTTGTGCCAGAGCCGCGGTGAACCCTGACGGCCAGCCCCCCTCTCCCAATACTGGTGCCTGTCCGCTGGTGGGTCGAGCGAGCCCCCCTGTGGTGGAGGCAGCTCTAAGCTTTTTAATTTAAATTGTCTCTCTAATTTGAATGAATACACTTTAAATCCATTTACAAGGATCTATTGGAGGGCAAGTCTCATGCCAGCAGCCGCGTAATTCCAGCTCCAGTAGCGTCCACTAAAGCTGCTGCACTTAAAAAGCTTTTATAAGGATCGAGCTCGGCTGTCCACCACAAGGCATCCTACTGTCAGTCCCAGCCCCTATGCCTTGGGGTGCCTCCTGATGCTCTTCACTGAGTATCCCGTGATCCCGAAGCATTTCCTTTGAAAAAATTAAGTGTCCAAACTACAGGTGGTGTAGCTTGCTTAACAGCCGGGATAATCCGCTGACTAGCAGACACTGCTACTAGGTACAAAGTATTTCCTGGGCTAGATGCAGTTAAAAATTTGTAATTAGATACTCTCGTTGGATGCTGAGAAAGCATTCCATAGAGTCTCCTGGCACGCCATATATGATTCTCTTAAAAAGCTTGGGGTAGGGGTCTAGGGGACCCTTTTATAGCCAAAATCACGGCCCTGTATCACAATACGTCACCTAGGCTGAAGATAAATGGAACTGTAGCACCCTGAGGGCTCGGTTGCTGCAGAAGTATTGCACCTCACCCAGAGGTGTGATATCTCACTCTCAGGTAAGGATGGAGTGTGGATCAGGACCCGACACCTGCATGCATTACACCACATTGCCGTGGGGCAGGGCGACCAATATGCCTCTGAGATGGGCACGACAGTCCCTGTCCCTGGCTGGAGTGGGGGAAGGGAACACTGAGGAAGGGGAACCCTGTAGTGCAGGAGCAGGGAGGAAGCAGTTCCTGGGTGCATTGAGAAGGGAGTATAAAAGGTGGGCACCATCTTAGTTCAGTGCAGAGAAGTCTGAGCAGAAGTGGCAGGGAGCAGGGGCTCTGCATTAGCTCTGCTCCGGAGGCGGGCCTAGTAACAGAGGCCCAGGCCTGGAAGAGGGAGAAGGAAGGAAGAGGAGAGGAGAAGGCTCCAGGAACGAGGAATGAAGGGATCCCAGGGGTGCGGACGGGCGAGTCGCCACAGCACGCCCGAATCCACCTGCGTGGAGGGGTCAGGCCAAAGGGGGAGACCGGTCCCCGAAACTAGTGGAGGCAGGAAACGACCCTCAGCTAGAAACCGGAGGCTGTGACATTTTATGTGGCGCAGCCCCTCGCTACAACCGCTAGGAAGGCACCACATAGGGTCAGGGAAACTGGCGCCAAGTTTACCAAGAGGAGGCCCGATGCAGCCGGACAGAAGGGTTGGTAAGAAAGGCCAGACAAAGGACACACAAAGGGGGTCCTGTGAAGCGCTCCAAAGTTATCTGGGAGTTGTCTGAGCCCCTCACCTGGTGAGCACAGTACGACGTGGGCAGCCGTTACCTGCAGACGTGGTCTGGATAATAAGAACTGTGAGTAAAGGCCCTGGACTGCATCACTGACTCCGTGTCGTTACTGCTGCTTCCCTGCACCATCACCCCCATCCTCCGCATACACTGCCCTGAGGCTATACTCCTCCCGTGGGGAGTTATGCTACGCTCTGCTGCACCCACAACACCAGCCTCAGCGGTCTGCCCTGCAGCGGCGGTTCACTCTGACCGCAATCCACGGGTGGCGTAGTCGGACATTTAAACATCAAAACCACATAAATAGTTCCGCCACTGGTTTGACTACCCTGAGCCACGGAACCGGGTCGCCGCCACGGAGACTACAACCACCAGCATCCACCAAAAAGGGTCCGGCTCCGGGTGTCCCAAGGCCCAGGGGGTGCATCAGAACATTTTCATCACCTTTCACAATCACCAATGGGACAAGGCAGGGATGTCCTCTGTCCCCTCTCTTATACATCCTAGTGACGGAGCACCTGCTCTCATCAATTCACCATAACCCCAATATTAGGTGGATTGAGGTGGGAGGCACCGAGTACAAGTGCTCTCTATTTGCTGATGATGTCCTAGTATATATCACTCAATCACATATATCCATCCCTGCTGTTATGGCTGAAATAGATCACTTTGTTACATGGTCAAATTTTAAAATCAATGCAGCGAAGTCTGAGGCCCTCGATGTCTCCCTCCCCAAATCCATATAGGATTCCATCCAGTCCAACTTTCCCTTTGCCTGGCCCTCACAGGGTATCAAATACTTAGGAATTCCTATTCATAGAGACCTCTCCCATCTATGTTATCTTAATTTTGGGCCCTTTATTGAACAACTCCATACAGACCACGGTTGGCAAGTTAGAACTGTAAGATTCACTACGTGAACCACTGGTGTTTTGTGGAAAAGCACATGTACACTGTGTTCCAAATTATTATGCAAAAAGTGTTTAGGAGTGATAAGGGAAGAATTTGTTTGTTTGTCAGTTAAACTCATTGATGGTGATGTGTGTCAGGGCTCTTTATATCACTGTAAGCAATTGCAGACACCTGTGCTAATTAGTTTGGCAGGTGTGTCCAATGAAAGGCAAGACTACTTAAGAAGGCTCTCTCACATTATTAAGCAGCCTACATTTTCTGCCAAAATGGGAAAGAAAAAGGATGTGTCGGCTGCTGAGAAGCAACAAATTGTGGAGTGTTTAGGTCAAGGCATGACTACAATCAACATTGTGCGATGATCAGGATGAAGTGTCTTGGCAATCAAGAAGTATGTAGCTGATTCACAGTACACACGTGTGCGTGCTGATAAGGGCAAATTGAGGACTCTTTCCTACAGGCAATTACGTCAGGTTAAAAGAGCAGCGGCAAAAAAGCCTTGTCATAGCAGCAGACACGTTTTTGAAGCTGCTGGTGCCTCCAACGTCCCCCGAACAACAAGATGCAGGGTCCTTCAGAGGTTTGCAGCTGTGCATACGCCATCCTGTCGACCTCCTCTATCCACTTCACACAAGCAGAAACGGCTCCAGTGGGCTAAACATTACATGAAGACTGATTTCAAAACTGTTTTGTTCACGGATGAGTGCCGTGCAGCGCTCGATGGTCCAGATGGATGGAGTGGAGGATGGCTGGTTGATGGACACCCCACGCAAACACGGCTACAGCGCCAACAAGGAGGAGGTGGAGTAATGGTTTGGGCTGGAATCATGGGGAGAGAGATTGTCGGCCCCTTTAGGATCCCTGAAGGCGCTAAAGATGAACTCCATAATGTATGTGGATTTTCTCAAACAGCACTTCCTGCCATGGTTCAAGAAGAAGAACCGTGTATTTCACAGCAAGATCATTTTTTTGCATGATAATGCACCATCTCATGCTGCACATAAAACATCTGCATCTCTGGCTGATATGGGCATAAAAGGGGACAAACTTATGGTGTGACCCCCATGCTCCCCTGACCTCTACCCCATTCAGAACCTCTGGAGCATCATCAAAAGGAGTGTCTATGATGGCGGGAGTGTAACGGGTCTGGGAGGCGGAACCTCTGGGCTACTATACAAGGGGGCGGTCCTTGTAAGGGAGCGGGTGGCGACCAGGCAGGCAGTCACAGCAGGTGACCGGGACAGTCTCTAGAAGAACGGGCAGGAGGTCACGGCAAGTGACCGGGGCAGTCTCTGGATGAACGGGCAGATGGTCACGGCAAGTGACCGGGGCAGTCTCTGGGTGAAAGGGCAGATGGTCACGGCAAGTGACCGGGGCAGTCTCTGGGTGAACGGGCAGATGGTCACGGCAAGTGACCGGGGCAGTCTCTGGGTAAAGGGTTGGTACGACCTGTGGCGGCTGATGGTAGACGTGAGCTCCCAGGTGAGCAGGCGAGAGTCTCTGGATAAACTGGTGGTCACAGCATGTGACGGCGGAGCCTCCAGGAAGACCAACAGACAGGCGGCAGATGAGCGCTCCCAGGTGAGCGGGCAAGCTGGTCCATAGACAGACTGACAAGAGTTGGAAGGCAGACCGTCGGACCTCAGGCAAGCAGGCAGGTAGTTGATGTGCGCTCCCAGGTGAGCGGGCAAGCTGGTCCTTAGACAGACTGACAGGAGTAGTAAGGCAGACCGTCGGACCTCAGGCTAGCAGGCAGGTAGCAGGATATCAGGCAGGAATTAGACAGCAGACTGGCAGGAATCTGGCAGGTATCTGGCAGGTAACTGGCAACGGGACCTGAGGGCTGAAGTAGAGTAGTGAACAGTGCTACAACATTGCTCGGGCACCTCCATTTTGGAGGAGGTGCCTTTTATATGGGAGGTCCTCCGGCAATTGGCCGGGGACTCCTTAGGACGGCGCGCGCGGTCCATTTAAGAGGGAAGCACACTGCCGGGGAAGGAGCGCGTGCCGGAAGCAGTGGGGAGAGCAGCGCTGGAGGACGCCGCGCCAGGAGCGGGGAGGTGAGAGGGACGGCGTCTCTGCCTAGAACGGGGCAGAGACGCCGATGCTACAGTACCCCCCCCTTTAGGCCCCCTCTTTTTTTGGCCAGAAAGAAATTTCTCAAGGAGAAGCGGGGCATTGATGTTCTCCCTGGGTTCCCAAGTTCTCTCCTCAGGACCAAACCCCTTCCATTCTACCAGAAAAAAGGTTTTTCCTCTTACCCTCTTGGAGACCAGAATACTCTCTACCTCAAAGATGTCATCAGCGGAAACCGGAGCAGGAGGGGCACCTGGATTTTTGGAAAAAAAGTTAAAGACAACGGGTTTGAGGAGAGATACGTGGAAGGAGTTGGGGATCCGTAGGGTGGCCGGGAGTTTTAATTTGTAGGCCACAGGGTTAATTTGCCTGAGGACTTCGAAGGGGCCGATGAATCGAGGACCCAACTTGTAGGAGGGTACTTTGAGCCGCACATGTTTGGATGAGAGCCAAACCTTGTCTCCCGGACGGAATTGGGGCGGATCCAGACGTCTCTTATCAGCATATCTCTTCATCCGCTCAGAGGAGAGAAGAAGAGCGGACCTGGTGCTCTCCCAAATAGTAGAAAATTCGCTGACAAGAGACTCCGCAGCAGGGTTGTCCACAGAAACGGAGACAGGAAGTGGAATCCGGGGATGTTGGCCACCGACTATAAAGAACGGGGATTTGGAAGAGGACTCGCTCTCATGGTTGTTATAAGAGAACTCGGCCCATGGTAGGAGATCCACCCAGTCCGAGTGGTGAGCATCAACGAAGTGCCGGAGGTAGCTGGACAAGATCTGATTGATCCGCTCCACTTGACCATTGGACTGAGGGTGGTAAGCGGAGGAGAAATCCAGGGTAATGTCCAGCAGCTTACATGTGGCTCTCCAGAAGCAAGAGGTGAACTGAACCCCACGATCCGACACGATGTGGAGGGGCAGACCATGGAGACGGAAGATGTGGCGGATAAAGTCTTTAGCCAGCTCGGGTGCAGACGGAAGACCAGGCAGGGGAATGAAGTGGGCCATCTTAGAAAAACGGTCAGCGACAACCCAAATGACAGTGCAACCGGCAGAAACTGGAAGGTCGGTGATAAAGTCCATAGCGATGTGTTGCCAAGGAGCAGCAGGTACGGGAAGGGGCAGGAGATGGCCGGCAGGTAGATGTCGGGGAACTTTGTTACGGGCACAGGATGAACAGGCCGCGACGAAGTCTACCACGTCCTTACGCAGGGTAGGCCACCAGTAATGCCGGGTAATAAGTTGGAAGGTCTTCTTTTGGCCAGCATGGCCAGCTAGTTTAGAAGAATGTCCCCAGCGAAGAACCCTCTCCCGATCTGGCACAGCTACGAACGTCTTACCGGGTGGAAGACGAGTCAGATCCAAGGGGGCCACATTCATCACCTTGGAGGAGTCGATGATGTGCGTAGGTTCCTCTTCTTGATCGGAGGACAGGAAGGACCGGGACAAGGCATCAGCTTTGACGTTCTTGTCCGCCGGACGGAAATGAAGAATGAAGTCGAAGCGGGCAAAAAACAACGACCACCGGGCCTGGCGAGGATTGAGTCTCTGGGCATTTTGGAGATATGCCAGGTTTTTGTGATCTGTGTAGATAATTACCGGGTAGAGAGCCCCTTCAAGCAGATAGCGCCACTCTCCCAGTGCCAATTTGATGGCTAGCAATTCCCGGTCTCCAATGGAGTAGTTGCGCTCCGACGAGGAGAAGATTTTGGAGAAGAAGCCGCACGTTACCATTCTCCCAGTAGAAGACTTCTGGGTGAGCACCGCTCCGGCTCCGGAAGAGGAGGCATCAACCTCCAGGTAGAATTGTTTATTACAGTTCGGACGGTGCAGGACGGGAGCAGAGGCGAAGGCTTTCTTTAGGGAAAGGAAGGCCTCCTCGGCTTCAGGCGACCATGTTCTGGGGTTAGCCCCCTTACGGGTAAGTGCAGATATGGGAGCAGTCCGAGACGAGAAGTGTGGGATGAAAAGACGATAATAATTAGCGAAGCCCAGGAATCGCTGTATCGCCTTCAAACCTTCAGGACGAGGCCATTTTAGAACGGAAGAGAGCTTCTCGGGATCCATTTGCAGACCTGTTTGGGAGATGACATAGCCCAAGAACGGAAGGGAGGTCTGATCGAAGAGGCACTTCTCGTATTTGGCGTAAAGGTGGTTCTGCCGAAGCCTAAGCAGGACCTGACGAACATCCCTCCGGTGTGTGGGGAGATCCGGAGAGAAGACCAAGATATCGTCCAGGTATACCACTACGCAGGAGTACAGGAGGTCACGGAAGATGTCGTTGACTAGTTCCTGAAAGACCGCGGGAGCATTACAGAGACCGAAGGGCATCACAAGGTACTTGTAGTGACCGTCCCGGGTATTGAATGCCGTCTTCCACTCGTCTCCTTGACGGATACGGACCAGATTATACGCTCCTCGTAGATCCAGCTTGGAGAAGATCCTGGCGCCCTTGAGACGGTCAAACAATTCGGAGATGAGTGGCAGGGGATATTTGTTTTTTACCGTGATGAGATTGAGTCCTCTGTAGTCAATACAGGGACGTAGCGAGCCGTCTTTCTTTTTGACAAAGAAGAATCCGGCTCCAGTCGGGGAGGTAGATTTTCGGATAAATCCCCTAGCCAGATTCTCTTCAATGTACTCAGACATGGCTCGGGTCTCGGCTGCAGACAACGGGTAGATACGCCCACGGGGAGGAGTGGTGCCAGGTACCAGGTTGATCGGGCAATCGTATGGCCTATGGGGTGGCAACGTCTCAGCTTCCTTCTTACCGAAGACGTCCGCATAGGGCCAGTAGGGAGCCGGGAGACCAGGTAAGTTAGCTGGAGTAGGCTGAGGGCGAAGTGGACGGACCGGGACCAGGCAGGTCCTATGGCAATCAGGACCCCATCGGAGTACTTCACCGGACCGCCAGTTCAATACGGGTTCATGTGTCTGGAGCCAAGGTAGACCTAGCAACAGGGAGTGAGAAAGTCCGGACAGCACATAGAATGAGATCTCCTCAGAGTGCAGCATTCCCACCTGCAGGGTTATGGGTTCGGTGACGAGCAGGATGGTCTCCGAGAGAAGTCTTCCATCCACGGAGGCGACTGACAATGGTTCAGCCAGGGACTTGGTGGGAATATGGTATCTCTCTACCAGAGACTGGGAGATGAGGTTTCCAGCAGCTCCAGAATCCAGATGGGCGAGTTCAAAGAGACGGTTTTCTCCCCAAGCAATAGAGACCGGTAAGGTCAGAGACGGAGAGGGCTTACTTTTGTCTAGGACGACCTCTCCGAGTGGTCCTAGACACTGGCGTTTCCCGGCTTTTCCGGGCAGGAATGGATGAAGTGCTTCATACTGCCACAATAGAAACAGCTTCCCTCGGCTCGGCGAGATTCTTGGCGAGAACCGACCATCTTGGTCTGGTCGACTTGCATAGGCTCAGGAGAGTGTAGCTGAGGAGAGACGGAGGGAGTGACGGGTTTCTGAAAAGTAGGAGCTAGACGTGGAAACCTCCTCTCACGGGTGACCTCTTTGGCACGCTCCTGGAACCGCAGGTCAATCCGGGTGGCAAGAGTTATTAGGTCATCGAGAGTGGTAGGAATATCCCGACCGGCAAGTTCATCTTTTATATGGCCGGACAGACCCTCCCAGAAGACGGAAACCAGAGCGTCATTATCCCAGGCCAGCTCCGAGGCAAGGGTATGGAACCGTATGGCATATTGGCCCACGGTGAGACTTCCCTGACGGAGGCGTAGCAGAGATGATGCGGATGAGGTCTTCCGTCCGGGTTCGTCGAAGACTTTCCGGAAAGCCGTGAGAAAGGCAGGCAAGTCGGACACCAGGGGGTCTCCTCTCTCCCATAGAGGATTTAGCCAGGCCAGGGCCTCTCCGGTGAGATGGGACATGATGAAGGCAATTTTGGCCCTGTCGGAGTTAAACTGGTGAGACAGGAGTTCAAAGTGCAGGGTGCACTGATTTATGAAGCCCTGAGCCTGGGCGGAGTCGCCTCCGAAACGAGGAGGTGCAGAAAGCCGGGGTCCGGGGTAGGATACCATGTTATTAGTGGGCAGTGGAGCTGCCGGATTGCGAGTCATGGCACTGGCGGTGGTTGCAGGCAGAGCAGTCAGAGTGTCCAGGCGAGAATTGACATTCCGCAGGTGACCCAGGATGGACTCCTGTTGGGACCTCTGACGGGACAGTTCATGACACAGGTCCGAGAGCGAGGGAGCTTGGGGGCCACCGGGTTCCATGGCCCGAGCAAACTGTAACGGGTCTGGGAGGCGGAACCTCTGGGCTACTATACAAGGGGGCGGTCCTTGTAAGGGAGCGGGTGGCGACCAGGCAGGCAGTCACAGCAGGTGACCGGGACAGTCTCTAGAAGAACGGACAGGAGGTCACGGCAAGTGACCGGGGCAGTCTCTGGATGAACGGGCAGATGGTCACGGCAAGTGACCGGGGCAGTCTCTGGGTGAAAGGGCAGATGGTCACGGCAAGTGACCGGGGCAGTCTCTGGGTGAACGGGCAGATGGTCACGGCAAGTGACCGGGGCAGTCTCTGGGTAAAGGGTTGGTACGACCTGTGGCGGCTGATGGTAGACGTGAGCTCCCAGGTGAGCAGGCGAGAGTCTCTGGATAAACGGGTGGTCACAGCATGTGACGGCGGAGCCTCCAGGAAGACCAACAGACAGGCGGCAGATGAGCGCTCCCAGGTGAGCGGGCAAGCTGGTCCATAGACAGACTGACAAGAGTTGGAAGGCAGACCGTCGGACCTCAGGCAAGCAGGCAGGTAGTTGATGTGCGCTCCCAGGTGAGCGGGCAAGCTGGTCCTTAGACAGACTGACAGGAGTAGTAAGGCAGACCGTCGGACCTCAGGCTAGCAGGCAGGTAGCAGGATATCAGGCAGGAATTAGACAGCAGACTGGCAGGAATCTGGCAGGTAACTGGCAACGGGACCTGAGGGCTGAAGTAGAGTAGTGAACAGTGCTACAACTTTGCTCGGGCACCTCCATTTTGGAGGAGGTGCCTTTTATATGGGAGGTCCTCCGGCAATTGGCCGGGGACTCCTTAGGACGGCGCGCGCGGTCCCTTTAAGAGAGGGGGAGCGCGCGCGCGCCCTAAGCACACTGCCGGGGAAGGAGCGCGTGCCGGAAGCAGCGGGGAGAGCAGCGCTGGAGGACGCCGCGCCAGGAGCGGGGAGGTGAGAGGGACGGCGTCTCTGCCTAGAACGGGGCAGAGACGCCGATGCTACAAGGAGGCAGTTCACATCTAAGCAACAGCTCTGGGAGGGTATTCTGTCCTCATGCAAAACAATTGAAGCAGAAACCATCCAAAACCTGACAAATTCAATGGACGAGAGAGTTCAGAAGCTCCTTTCGAACAAGGGGTCCTATGTGAAAATGTAACATCACCTAGAATAAAGTTTTGAGTTGAAAACTGTTTGATTTCAGTTTCTAATAACCTGCTAATGCTTATAATTTCAAAAATGACAATTTTTTTGGTCTTTATTAAAATGAAAAGGTTGATCGAAAAGTTTGGGGGATCTAAGAGTGTGGCAACCCAGTAGTCATGATTACTTCGAATTCTGACAATATGAGGGTCATGTTGCAGGTAGTGCAGGAAGAAGGCACTTATGTGTCTTGCGCATCTCGGAGCCCCAAAATTATTTTCCGGGCTAGATGCAGCTAAAAATTATTATTAATTTTAAATCTGGTGGAGCTTAGTATAGATGGCCTAATAGGATCAGTGCTGCACACTGCTACAAAGCCCAAATTATTTTCCAGCCAAGATACAGAAAAACATGATTAGTAATTTTAAATCTGGTGGAGCTTATTATAGATGGCCTAATAGAATCAGTGCTGCACACTGCTACAAAGCCCAAATTATTTTCCAGCCAAGATACAGATAAACATGATTAGTAATTTGAAAGCTTAAAACGGTTGGTAGGGTGATTTTAACCAATCATCAAGCTTTTACTCTCCCCAGGATGACACAGGGGTAGAAAAGTCGTTTCGGATCCATGATTTGTTCATCTTTATGAACGTGAGTCTGTCTACATTATCAGTGGAGAGCCGCGTGCCCTTATCTGTCAGCACACCACCAGCAGCGCTGAACACACGTTCAGACAGAACGCTGGCTGCGGGGCATTACAAGATCTCCAAGGCGTAAGTGGCTAGCTCCGGCCATTTATCCAGATTGGAAGCCCAAAAAGAGCAAGGGTCCAGTGACACAGTCATGGCTTCAATGTTTACTTGGAGATACTCCTGTACCATCGTCTCTAGGCGTTGACTATGTGTCAGACTTCTTGTCTCCTGTGGCCTTGCAAAGGATGGGCTAAAAAAGTGGTGAAATGATTCCGCAAAATTGTTGTTACCAGCAGATACTGTGGTTCTGTTACGGTTTGAGTGCTGAACACTTGACGGTCCCACGGTTGGCAAGTTGGAACTGTGAGATTCACTACGTGCACCACTGGTGTTTTGTGGAAAAGCACATGTAAGATTCTGCAACAGTCTCTGCTGATACTCCTGCATGCGTGCATCCCTTTCTATGGCAGGAATAATTTCGTCAAATTTACTTTTGTACCGGGGATCTAACAGTGTGGCAACCCAGTAGTCAGGATTATTTCTAATTCTCACAATTCGAGGGTCATGTTGCAGGTAGTGCAGCAAGAAGGCACTCATGTGTCTTGTGCATCCAGGAGCACCAAGTCCCTGTTGTGTTGGTGGCGAGGTAACAATCATGCTTCCTTCCTCTGTCCTCTCCCCCCAACCTCGCACAACAGAAATGTGATCAAGGTCTCCCTCATCTGATGAGTCTTCCATCAGTTCGTCCTCCACTTCTTCCTGGGCTCCTGCACCTTCCTCACTAGTTTGGCTGCTACCATGCGCCCTGGTAAAACCATCTCCCCCACCCTCACATGCCTGCCGCCTTGGTGCTGCCGACCGTCTGGACCTTGCAGATGTTAGCCCTTCCGCATACAACTCCTCCTCTACTTCCTCCACCACCTCTTGTGCCACCACCTGACTCCGAATTCTGTTTAACATGTGCTCCAGCATGTAAATCACCGGAATAGTCATGCTGATAATGGCATCGTTAGCACTAAACATCTTCGTCGCCATTTCAAAACTGTGCAGAAGGGTGCATAGGTCCCTGATCTGAGACCACTCCTCCAGCGTGATTTGCCCCACCTCTGAATCTCGTTGGCCCAGGCTATACGTCAGAACGTATTGCACCAGGGCTTGTCGGTGCTGCCACAGTCGCTGCAACATGTGCAGAGTTGAATTCCACCGAGTAGGCACATCGCATTTTAGCCGGTGAAGTGGCAGGCCCAACGACTTCTGTAGAGATGTAAGTCGCTGAGCTGCGGGATGCGAACGGCGGAAGTGAGCACACAGCGACCGTGCCCTCTGCAGAAGGCCATCTAGTTTGGGATAGTGGGCTAAAAATTGCTGGACAACCAGGTTCAACACATGAGCCATACAAGGCACGTGTGTGACATTGCCCCGGCGAAGGGCCGCACCCAGGTTTGCAGCATTGTCGCACACGGCCTTCCCTGGTTTCAGGTCCAGTGGAGACAACCATTCATGAAATTGGTTCTCCAGAGCTGACCACAACTCCTCAGCTGTGTGACTCACATTTCCCAGACATTTCAAAGTAAAAACCGCCTGATGACGTTGAGCCCTACTGCCAGCATAGTAAGGAGGTGTGCAGGATCCCTTCTGCGCAGTTAGAAAGCTTGTAGCATGACCAGACAGGCTTTGGGTGCAGGTGGAAGACCGAGAGGATGTTGAGGAGGCAGAAGCAGTGGAGGAACTTTGACATAAAGAGGATTGACGCACAACTCGTGGGGACGGCAAGACTTGGACAGCAGCCCCTTGTCCTGCTGTCACCATAGTTACCCAGTGCCCAGTCAGCGACATGTAACGCCCCTGTCCATGCCTACTCGTCCAAGTGTCTGTGGTGAAATGCACCCTGTCACACACAGAGTTTCTCAAAGAAGCGGTGATGTTGTGTGCGACATGCTGGTGGAGCGCAGGCACACCTTTCTTTGAGAAGTAGTGCCGACTGGGCATCTGGTACTGGGGCACTGCGACGGACATAAGGTCTCGAAAATCCTCTGTGTCCACCAGGCGGAAAGGCAGCATTTCTGTAGCCAAGAGCTTGCAGATGGTGAAATTCAACCTCTTAGGTTTCTCATGGCTAGGAGGAAATGGTCTTTTACTTGTCCACATCTGAGGGACCGAGGGCTGGCTATTGTGCTTAGACGGGGTTGATAAGGGTGTCCCCGGCAAACTGCCGGTCTGTGAGGAAGATGCAGGCGGACATGTTAGGTTGCCTTGATCCAAAGGTGGTGCTATCGATGTCGGACAGCACTCAACACCAGCTGGTGTTACCACCTCCAAAGAAAATGATGACCTGCCAATCACGCTGGCTGTTGCGGGTAAAGAGGTGGCAGGTCTGCGCCCCACAACAGGTGTGACTGCTGTCCCCCCAGTCACAGAGGATGAAGAGGCCGCGGATGCACAAGATATGGCAGACGGTGGTTGGCCCGGCCGGCTAGGCCGCATTATAGCACACTGAGCTTCCCACTGCAACTTATGCTTCATGTCCATGTGCCGGTTCATGCATGAAGTACTCAAACTATGTATTTTTTGGCCTCTACTTAGCTTTTGCTGACAAATGTTACAGATAACACGAGTTGGGTCATCTTTATCGATCTGAAAAAATGCCCAGGCTATGCAAGGCTTAGCACCCATGCGACCTGAAGAGCCACCACGACTTGTGGTGAGAGGCAGAGTTGTGTTTGAGGATGCAGTTGTTGACGTGCTTCCAGTACTACGTCTCTGTCCAGGAAGGCGCAACCTGACCTCGTCATCACTAGCATCTTCCTCCACCTCCTCTGCTGACCTCATCTCTTGGCTGACTGTGGGTTGACAGTAAGTGGGATCTCCAACCTCATCATCATCACCCTGTGCGTTATCACACCCGTCGTCCTCAGAACCAACCTGTTCCTGCCCTGACAAAAAACTAAAGTTGTCGCTCCAATCAGGTATTTGAGTCTCATCATCGTCTTCCTCATTGTCTCCACCAACAGGAGTTACAGTTTGGGAATGAGGGTCTACATTATGGTCAGAACCTTCTGCGTCTGGTCCTGGATCCGACTCATAAAGATTCTGGGCATCAGTGCAGATCATTTCCTCGTCTGGATTCACAAAAGCGCTGGAGTCGACCTCTGATTCCCAGGCTATAGTATGAGTAAACAGCTCTGCAGACTCAACCATCTGTTCTACCTCATACTCAGACGGGCAGCTGGAGATTTGGGAGCTGTGAGGAAGCAAGTGCGATTGGGGTGACACCTTTGAGGACTGGAGTATTTGTGATGTTGAAGTTGATGTGGAGGAGAGCCCACTTAAAGGAGCACTTGATATCCGTTGAAGCACCTGCTGTTTTTGTGCCTCATCTGGAATTTGTAGCGATTGGCGTGGCCGTAAGAAAGGGATCTTATCACATTGTCCGCTAAAAGAAGTAGACATTTCAGTTTGGCTGGAAGATGGTCTTTCTTCTGCAGATGTTTCTGTTGCTTTAACACCTACCCCACGGACACAACCTTTTTTCCCCTTCCCAACACGCCTATTCCCCTTTCCACCAGCAGCAGGCCTTTTTCCACTCATTTTGGTGGTTAACTAATTCACAACTCTGGAGTTGTTTGCACAAAAAAACAATGGATGGGAACCGAGCAGAGCTGAGTGGCCAAACTGTGGTATTAGGCCAAAACTATTGGCTGGGTTAGATGCAGAAAAAAATTATTTTTAATTTGCAACCTGATGGAGGTCAGTATAGATGGACTAATAGAACAAGTCCCACACATAGCTAGAAGCCCAAATATTTTTTCAGAGGTAGATGCAGAAAAAAAATATATTCAGTTTGCAACCTGATGGAGGTCAGTATAGATGGACTAATAGAGAAAGTCCCACACACTGCTAGAAGGCCAAGTATTTTTTCAGAGCTAGATGCAGAAAAAAATTATATTCAGTTTGCAACCAGATGGAGGTCAGTATAGATGGACTAATAGAACAAGTCCCACACACAGCTAGAAACCCAAATATTTTTTCAGAGGTAGATGCAGATAAAAATTATTTTTAATTTGCAACCTGATGGAGGTCAGTATAGATGGACTAATAGAGAAAGTCCCACACACTGCTAGAAGGCCAAATATTTTTTCAGAGCTAGATGCAGAAAAAAATTATATTCAGTTTGCAACCTGATGGAGGTCTGTATAGATGGATTAATAGAACAAGTCCCACACACAGCTAGAAGCCCAATATTTTTTCAGAGGTAGATGCAGAAAAAAAAAAATTTTTAATTTGCAACCTGATGGAGGTCAGTATAGATGGACTAATAGAGAAAGTCCCACACACTGCTAGAAAGCCAAATATTTTTTCATAGCTAGATGCAGAAAAAAATTATATTCAGTTTGCAACCTGATGGAGGTCAGTATAGATGGACTAATAGAACAAGTCCCACACACAGCTAGAAGCCCAAATATTTTTTCAGAGGTAGATGCAGATAAAAATTATTTTTAATTTGCAACCTGATGGAGGTCTGTATAGATGGACTAATAGAGAAAGTCCCACACACTGCTAGAAGGCCAAATATTTTTTCAGAGGTAGATGCAGATAAAAATTATTTTTAATTTGCAACCTGATGGAGGTCAGTATAGATGGACTAATAGAGAAAGTCCCACACACTGCTAGAAGGCCAAATATTTTTTCAGAGCTAGATGCAGAAAAAAATTATATTCAGTTTGCAACCTGATGGAGGTCAGTATAGATGGATTAATAGAACAAGTCCCACACACAGCTAGAAGCCCAAATATTTTTTCAGAGGTAGATGCAGATAAAAATTATTTTTAATTTGCAAC
This sequence comes from Phyllobates terribilis, assembly GCF_046119375.1. Lineage (NCBI taxonomy): Eukaryota > Metazoa > Chordata > Amphibia > Anura > Dendrobatidae > Phyllobates > Phyllobates terribilis. The sequence continues at coordinate 517,171,065 of NW_027362761.1, forward strand.
CTGATGGAGGTCTGTATAGATGGACTAATAGAGAAAGTCCCACACACTGCTAGAAGGCCAAATATTTTTTCAGAGGTAGATGCAGATAAAAATTATTTTTAATTTGCAACCTGATGGAGGTCAGTATAGATGGACTAATAGAGAAAGTCCCACACACTGCTAGAAGGCCAAATATTTTTTCAGAGCTAGATGCAGAAAAAAATTATATTCAGTTTGCAACCTGATGGAGGTCAGTATAGATGGACTAATAGAACAAGTCCCACACACTGCTAGAAGCCCAAATATTTTTTCAGAGCTAGATGCAGAAAAAAATTATATTCAATTTGCAACCTGATGGAGGTCAGTATAGATGGACTAATAGAATGATGCTATGCCCAAAAGATTTTACTTCACTAGGTGCAGTAAAAAAATTGGTATTCTATACACAGGTGGTATATCTTGCAACACAGATAGGCTACTCCACTGACTAACACACTCTGCAATAGGCCAAAAAGGATTAGCTTTGCTAGATTCAGCCAAATGCTGTGAAAAAAACTTGCACAGCACTGGCACAGACCTGCCTGGCAAAAACTGATAGGAACTGATGTAACCTAGTCCTGAAAAGGACTGCAATTACAATTAGTCTTTACTCCCACAATCTATCTATTTAAGAGCACAGACCTGCCTGATAAAAGTCGTAGGAAATGCTGTAACCTAGTCCTTAAAAGGACTGCAATCACAACTATTCCCTACTCCCAAGCTATCTGTAGATTTTTGCGAAAATTGGCTTGAAATTAACAAGGTATAGCGCACACAGCAACAGCGGTGCCGTCTAACACGCAGCTGCAGCAGTGAGAAAATGGTGGCGACGGGGAAAATGGCTTGGTCTTATAGGGCAAGGACATGTGACATACACTGCCAATGACACATGCCCTTGCTTGTGTGAAAAACAGCAGTTCGCTCCGTGTGTGCGCTGCTGATAGGCTGACAGACTGCACCTCCCCACTGCAAATGCGGGAAAGAGAAAAAAAAATGGAGATCTTCATTATTCCTGCAGAGATCCATCCCCTGCCCCTCCCCCCACCCCGCTGTACACTCAAACTGCGTATTAACATTAATTTTCATCATTACTGAAAAAAAATCCAGTTATGATTTTGGTGCACGAACAGTTATCGAACATAACCTCGAACAGCCGAATTTTTCTCAAATCGTTCGTGTTCGCCGAACGGCTCGAACACCGCCCAAAACAGCTCGAATTTGAGATTGGCGAACAGTTCGAGTAGAACAACGCTCATCTCTACTTGTGACTTCTGCTCAGTCAGAAGTTGCGGTCACAAGATGTCGATGTGAGACCTGAGCGGCACGGATAAAAGGTGCAGACAGTGGCTGGTAAGTATAAGACTAGGTTCATAGACCCTAGATTAGTAGCACCATTCCAGCGCTAAAAAAACCCCAAAACACTGGAGTGGTGCTTTAAGACAGATTTTCCCATTACTGAGATAAGAGATGACAGTTGGTACTTGTAAGATTCTATGGAGATTGGAGGAGGAGCTAGTGGCAGACACAGACATTCCGCTGCAGGTTCTTCTCAAACCACTGTTACACTTTAAGGGAAACTGCAATTGACGCGCCCCCTGGGCCGTGTGTGCACGTGTGTGGGTTACCCGGAGCCTGGTCTCTGGGGGTTGTAGTCTCCGTGGCGGCGACCCGATCCCGTGGCTCAGGGTGGTCAATCCAGTGGCAGTCTTTATAGGGTTTTTGTGGTTTAATGTCCGACTACGCCACCCGTGGATTGCGGTCAGGGTGTACCGCCGCTGCGAGGCAGACCGCTGAGGCTGGTGTGGTGTGCGCAGCAAAGGATGGGATAACTCCCCACGGGAAGAGTATAGCCTCAGGGCAGGGAATGTGGATGATGGGAGTGATGGTGCACGGGCGCAGCAGGAATGACTCAGAGTCTTTGCAGTGCAGTTCAGGGTCTTTACTGGTGATAATAAGGCAGACCCTCCCTGGAGTATTGGCTAGCATAAGGGGCCTGGTCAGTCTGTGAGCAAACAGGAGTTCCCCTGACCAGGTGGAGTTGTAGGCCTCCCCGTCTGACTGCAATCTTCCTGGCTACCTTGCTGTAAGCGAGTGGAAGTAGCCCACGTCCCTGAGTGTACCGTGTGGTGCTCACCCGTATGGCTGGTGACTTGGGGCCTTCTGATAGCCCCCGCTCCTCGATGGCGGTGCTGGTCCCTTGCTCGTGACTGAGCCTCCGGGCTTCTATGACCAGAGGACCTGAAATCCCCTGCCGGCGGATTTCTGATGCTGGGTATATATAAGTCCCGACAGCCTCGGACTCCTGTGTCCGGTTCTTAGCGTCTTCTGCCAGGACGAACTCCGCTTAGCCCAAGTCCCTGGTCTTCAGCTCCTGCTCCTACAGAGCTCCTCGCTGTTACTTTCCCTGCGTCTGGAACAAACTCCAGGCTCTGACTTTCTCAGCTAACCCCGCCCCAGATCCAGTTTATATAGGGCAGGTTCCTCTCCTATCTGGTCTGGGACAGGAGGTGTTGTATGTTTAAGAGCTCCTGACCAGGAAACCTCCCACTTGCTCTCAGACGTAATATTTCTATTACTGTGGTAACCAGACCCCTGGGGTGCCACATTCCCCCCTAGTGAAATTTAGTACTCCGGGACTAAACACATTTTTAAGAAAAACACAAATACAAGGGTATAAACAATAACAGGAAAAAGTACATTTTGTCTTGATGGTCACGGCATTTCCGTAACCGGGGGTCCATATCACCCAAGGTGAAGTTTTAGAACGGAGTAGGGGACCTGTCCAAAGCAAACCCCAAACGTTGGCCCTGGGCGTGGCTGCAAGGCGAAGCTAATTACTTTGGACCACACGGGGCCACGCCAGACAGGTTTTTCTTCCGTGGCCGTCTTCGCAAGAGGCACCAAGTGTAACTATCTACAATGTAGTTCCGGTTATTCAGCATCCATAACCTGTCAGTCCAAATAAACCTGAAGGGTAACTAGAGAAACATAATTAATAAACAGGCAACAGAAACATAAACCATTTTCAGCATTGGCAATTTACAGGCAAATTCACATTATAGTTTTAGATTCTCCAGTGAGCGGGCATCTGTCCTCTAGTGCTCCTGGTGGACCTACGTAACCCACTATCTGATTCTGCGCTACAGGGTGTAGGAGGTATTGCGGGTAGGCCTGGCAGCTTTCTGCGTACTCTTTGGCTTACTAGGGGCACGGCAGGCTCACTACTAGCAGAGGGTTGATTCTCCTGGGCTGCTGGTATGGATTCTTCTGCCTCTTGGGCCGGCTGCTCTTCTGACACTACCTGTTCTTCTGTAGGCCCTTGAGGGGCTGGCTGGAGAAAAGTGAGGACGGGTACCACGATAGCGTTGTTGATTTGTGTCCAGGACTGGGGAAAGTCTCCGAGTACTGTACTGATCATTTCTTCCCTTTCCTCTGCGGGTTGAGGGTTCTCTTGATCTTCATCAGGGCTTTGCAGCTGCTCGGGACATTTTTTCAGGTGGTCTCTGGAGACAATAACTGTGGTCTCTCCTCCATCCTTACTGATTATACAGACTTTTGGATTATCATGACTTGAAGGCAGTACTGTGTACGGGTCCTTCTCCCACTGGTCGTCCAACTTGTGGAGCCGCCTCTTTCTCTTCAAGACCTGCTCTCCAGGTACCAGGGGAACAGCGGGAGCATGCTGGTTATAAGTCTTCTCTTGCCTTTCTCTTGCTTGAGACAGACTCCGCTCGACGCTCTCCTGTACTTTCCGATACTGCTGCTGCCGTTCTGTATCCCAGTCTGCCTCTGGCGAGGTGTCCTCAGGTGTCAGGACTCCCATATCCAGGTCAATAGGCAGCTTACCAGGTCTTGCTCTCATTAGGTAAGCCGGGGTACAGTTGGTGGAACCTAAGGGGATGTGATTATACAAGTCGACAAGATCAGGCAGTTTTTCAGGCCACAGACTGCGTTCTTCCAGGGGCAACGTTTTTAGCAAGTCTATCACCACCTGGTTCATTTTCTCACATAGTCCGTTGGTATGAGGGTGATAGGGCATTGTTCTTATCTTCCTGCAGCCATACAGATTGCAGAACTCTTGGAAGACCTCTGCTTCGGAGGCTGGTCCTTGGTCCGTCAGAACTTGCTCCGGATACCCATGTGGACGGCAGAAGTGCAGCTGGAAGGCCCTGGCTGCTGTTTGAGCCATTAAGTCTTTGACAGGGACCACCACCAGGAACCGGGAGTAGTGATCTACGATGGTGAGGGCGTAGACGTACCCAGATTTGCTTGGAGTCAGTTTCACATGGTCCAGGGCTACCAGTTCCAGTGGCTGCCTGGTGATGATGGGCTTCAGGGGAGTCTTCTGGCTGGCACGGTCTTTTCTTCTTAGGCTGCACGGGCCACAGTCTCTGCACCACCTCTCGATGGCTCCTCTCATGCCTACCCAGTAGAACCGTCCACGCAACAAGAACTCCAGCTTCTTCCATCCGAAGTGTTCTGCTCCGTCGTGGTATGCCTCCAGAACCATAGCCGCGTCTCGTCTTGGGACTAGAGATGAGCGTTGTTCTACTCGAACTGTTCGCCAATCTCAAATTCGAGCTGTTTTGGGCGGTGTTCGAGCCGGTCGGCGAACACGAACAATTTGAGAAAAATTCGGCTGTTCGAGGTTATGTTCGATAACTGTTCGTGCACCAAAATCATAGCTGGATTTTTTCTCAGTAATGATGAAAATTAATGTTAATACGCAGTTTGAGTGTACAGCGGGGCGGGGGGAGGGGCAGGGGATGGATCTCTGCAGGAACAATGAAGATCTCCATTTTTTTTTCTCTTTCCCGCATTTGCAGTGGGGAGGTGCAATCTGTCAGCCTATCAGCAGCGCACACACGGAGCCAAGTGCTTTTTTTCACACAAGCAAGGGCATGTGTGATTGGCAGTGTATGTCACATGTCCTTGCCCTATAAGACCAAGCCATTTTCCCCGTCGCCACCATTTTCTCACTGCTGCAGCTGCGTGTTAGACGGCACCGCTGTTGCTGTGTGCGCTATACCTTGTTAATTTCAAGCCAATTTTCGCACAAATATACAGATAGCTTGGGAGTAGGGAATAGTTGTGATTGCAGTCCTTTTAAGGACTAGGTTACAGCATTTCCTACGACTTTTATCAGGCAGGTCTGTGCTCTTAAATAGATTGTGGGAGTAAAGACTAATTGTAATTGGAGTCCTTTTCAGGACTAGGTTACATCAGTTCCTATCAGTTTTTGCCAGGCAGGTCTGTGCCAGTGCTGTGCAAGTTTTTTTCACAGCATTTGGCTGAATCTAGCAAAGCTAATCCTTTTTGGCCTATTGCAGAGTGTGTTAGTCAGTGGAGTAGCCTATCTGTGTTGCAAGATATACCACCTGTGTATAGAATACCAATTTTTTACTGCACCTAGTGAAGTAAAATCTTTTGGGCATAGCATCATTCTATTAGTCCATCTATACTGACCTCCATCAGGTTGCAAACTGAATATAATTTTTTTCTGCATCTAGCTCTGAAAAAATATTTGGGCTTCTAGCAGTGTGTGGGACTTGGTCTATTAGTCCATCTATACTGACCTCCATCAGGTTGCAAATTAAAAATAATTTTTTTCTTCATTTAGCTCTGAAAAAATATTTGGGCTTCTAGCAGTGTGTGGGACTTGTTCTATTAGTCCTTCTATACTGACCTCCAGCAGGTTGCAAATTGAATATAATTTTTTTCTGCATCTAGCTCTGAAAAAATATTTGGGCTTCTAGCGGTGTGTGGGACTTGGTCTATTAGTCCATCTATACTGACCTCCATCAGGTTGCAAATTAAAAATAATTTTTTTCTGCATCTAGCTCTGAAAAAATATTTGGGCTTCTAGCAGTGTGTGGGACTTGGTCTATTAGTCCATCTATACTGACCTCCATCAGGTTGCAAATTAAAAATAATTTTTTTCTTCATTTATCTCTGAAAAAATATTTGGGCTTCTAGCAGCGTGTGGGACTTGTTCTATTAGTCCATCTATACTGACCTCCATCAGGTTGCAAATTAAAAATAATTTTTTTCTGCATCTAGCTCTGAAAAAAATATTTGGGCTTCTAGCAGTGTGTGGGACTTGGTCTATTAGTCCATCTATACTGACCTCCATCAGGTTGCAAATTAAAAATAATTTTTTTCTGCATCTAGCTCTGAAAAAATATTTGGGCTTCTAGCAGTGTGTGGGACTTGGTCTATTAGTCCATCTATACTGACCTCCATCAGGTTGCAAATTGAATAAAAAAAATTTCTGCATCTAGCTCTGAAAAAATATTTGGGCTTCTAGCGGTGTGTGGGACTTGGTCTATTAGTCGATCTATACTGACCTCCATCAGGTTGCAAATTAAAAATAATTTTTTTCTGCATCTAGCTCTGAAAAAATATTTGGGCTTCTAGCAGTGTGTGGGACTTGGTCTATTAGTCCATCTATACTGACCTCCATCAGGTTGCAAATTGAATAAAAAAATTTTCTGCATCTAGCTCTAAAAAAATATTTGGGCTTCTAGCGGTGTGTGGGACTTGGTCTATTAGTCCATCTATACTGACCTCCATCAGGTTGCAAATTAAAAATAATTTTTTTCTGCATCTAACCCAGCCAATAGTTTTGGCCTAATACCACAGTTTGGCCACTCAGCTCTGCTCGGTTACCATCCATTGTTTTTTTGTGCAAACAACTCCAGAGTTGTGAATTAGTTAACCACCAAAATGAGTGGAAAAAGGCCTGCTGCTGGTGGAAAGGGGAATAGGCGTGTTGGGAAGGGGAAAAAAGGTTGTGTCCGTGGGGTAGGTGCAGAAGAAAGACCATCTTCCAGCCAAACTAAAATGTCTACTTCTTTTAGCGGACAATGTGATAAGATCCCTTTCTTACGGCCACGCCAATCGCTACAAATTCCAGATGAGGCACAAAAACAGCAGGTGCTTCAACGGATATCAAGTGCTCCTTTAAGTGGGCTCTCCTCCACATCAACTTCAACATCACAAATACTCCAGTCCTCAAAGGTGTCACCCAAATCGCACTTGCTTCCTCACAGCTCCCAAATCTCCAGCTGCCCGTCTGAGTATGAGGTAGAACAGATGGTTGAGTCTGCAGAGCTGTTTACTCATACTATAGCCTGGGAATCAGAGGTCGACTCCAGCGCTTCTGTGAATCCAGACGAGGAAATGATCTGCACTGATGCCCAGAATCTTTATGAGTCGGATCCAGGATCAGACGCAGAAGGTTCTGACCATAATGTAGACCCTCATTCCCAAACTGTAACTCCTGTTGGTGGAGACAATGAGGAAGACGATGATAAGACTCAAATACCTGATTGGAGCGACAACTTTAGTTTTTTGTCAGGGCAGGAACAGGTTGGCTCTGAGGACGACGGGTGTGATAACGCACAGGGTGATGATGATGAGGTCGGAGATCCCACTTACTGTCAACCCACAGTCAGCCAAGAGATGAGGTCAGCAGAGGAGGTGGAGGAAGATGCTAGTGACGACGAGGTCAGGTTGCGCCTTCCTGGACAGAGACGTAGTACTGGAAGCACGTCAACAACTGCATCCTCAAACACAACTCTGCCTCTCACCACAAGTCGTGGTGGCTCTTCAGGTCGCATGGGTGCTAAGCCTTGCATAGCCTGGGCATTTTTTCAGATCGATAAAGATGACCCAACTCGTGTTATCTGTAACATTTGTCAGCAAAAGCTAAGTAGAGGCCAAAAAATACATAGTTTGAGTACTTCATGCATGAACCGGCACATGGACATGAAGCATAAGTTGCAGTGGGAAGCTCAGTGTGCTACAATGCGGTCTAGCCGGCCGGGCCAACCACCGTCTGCCATATCTTGTGCATCCGCGGCCTCTTCATCCTCTGTGACTGGGGGGACAGCAGTCACACCTGTTTTGGGGCGCAGACCTGCCACCTCTTTACTCGCAACAGCCAGCGTGATTGGCAGGTCATCATTTTCTTTGGAGGTGGTAACACCAGCTGGTCTTGAGCGCTGTCCGACATCGATAGCACCACCTTTGGATCAAGGCAACCTAACATGTCCGCCTGCATCTTCCTCACAGACCGGCAGTTTGCCGGGGACACCCTTATCAACCCCGTCTAAGCACAATAGCCAGCCCTCGGTCCCTCAGATGTGGACAAGTAAAAGACCATTTCCTCCTAGCCATGAGAAAGCTAAGAGGTTGAATTTCACCATCTGCAAGCTCTTGGCTACAGAAATGCTGCCTTTCCGCCTGGTGGACACAGAGGATTTTCGAGACCTTATGTCCGTCGCAGTGCCCCAGTACCAGATGCCCAGTCGGCACTACTTCTCAAAGAAAGGTGTGCCTGCGCTCCACCAGCATGTCGCACACAACATCACCGCTTCTTTGAGAAACTCTGTGTGTGACAGGGTGCATTTCACCACAGACACTTGGACGAGTAGGCATGGACAGGGGCGTTACATGTCGCTGACTGGGCACTGGGTAACTATGGTGACAGCAGGACAAGGGGCTGCTGTCCAAGTCTTGCCGTCCCCACGAGTTGTGCGTCAATCCTCTTTATGTCATTTTTCCTCCACTGCTTCTGCCTCCTCAACCTCCTCTCGGTCTTCCACCTGCACCCAAAGCCTGTCTGGTCATGCCACAAGCTTTCTAACTGCGCAGAAGGGATCCTGCACACCTCCTTACTATGCTGGCAGTAGGGCTCAACGTCATCAGGCGGTTTTTACATTGAAATGTCTGGGAAATGTGAGTCACACAGCTGAGGAGTTGTGGTCAGCTCTGGAGAACCAATTTCATGAATGGTTGTCTCCACTGGACCTGAAACCAGGGAAGGCCGTGTGCGACAATGCTGCAAACCTGGGTGCGGCCCTTCGCCGGGGCAATGTCACACACGTGCCTTGTATGGCTCACGTGTTGAACCTGGTTGTCCAGCAATTTTTAGCCCACTATCCCAGACTAGATGGCCTTCTGCAGAGGGCACGGTCGCTGTGTGCTCACTTCCGCCGTTCGCATCCCGCAGCTCAGCGACTTACATCTCTACAGAAGTCGTTGGGCCTGCCACTTCACCGGCTAAAATGCGATGTGCCTACCCGGTGGAATTCAACTCTGCACATGTTGCAGCGACTGTGGCAGCACCGACAAGCCCTGGTGCAATACGTTCTGACGTATAGCCTGGGCCAACGAGATTCAGAGGTGGGGCAAATCACGCTGGAGGAGTGGTCTCAGATCAGGGACCTATGCACCCTTCTGCACAGTTTTGAAATGGCGACGAAGATGTTTAGTGCTGACGATGCCATTATCAGCATGACTATTCCGGTGATTTACATGCTGGAGCACATGTTAAACAGAATTCGGAGTCAGGTGGTGGCACAAGAGGAGGTGGAGGAAGTAGAGGAGGAGGAGTTGTATGTGGAAGGGCTAACATCTGCAAGGTCCAGACGGTCGGCAGCACCAGGGCGGCAGGCATGTGAGGGTGGGGGAGATGATTTTACCAGGGCGCATGGTAGCAGCCAAACTAGTGAGGAAGGTGCAGGAGCCCAGGAAGAAGTGGAGGACGAACTGATGGAAGACTCATCAGATGAGGGAGACCTTGATCACATTTCTGTTGTGCGAGGTTGGGGGGAGAGGACAGAGGAAGGAAGCATGATTGTTACCTCGCCACCAACACAACAGGGACTTGGTGCTCCTGGATGCGCAACACACATGAGTGCCTTCTTGCTGCACTACCTGCAACATGACCCTCGAATTGTGAGAATTAGAAATAATCCTGACTACTGGGTTGCCACACTGTTAGATCCCCGGTACAAAAGTAAATTTGCAGAAATTATTCCTGCCATAGAAAGGGATGCACGCATGCAGGGGTATCAGCAGAGACTGTTGCAGAATCTTACATGTGCTTTTCCACAAAATACCAGTGGTGCACGTAGTGAATCTCACAGTTCCAACTTGCCAACCGTGGTCTGTATGGAATTGTTCAATAAAGGGCCCAAAATTAAGATAACATAGATGGGAGAGGTCTCTATGAATAGGAATTCCTAAGTATTTGATACCCTGTGAGGGCCAGGCAAAGGGAAAGTTGGACTGGATGGAATCCTATATGGATTTAGGGAGGGAGACATCGAGGGCCTCAGACTTCGCTGCATTGATTTTAAAATTTTACCATGTAACAAAGTGATCTATTTCAGCCATAACAGCAGGGATGGATATATGTGATTGAGTGATATATACTAGGACATCATCAGCAAATAGAGAGCACTTGTACTCGGTGCCTCCCACCTCAATCCACCTAATATTGGGGTTATGGCGAATTGATGAGAGCAGGTGCTCCGTCACTAGGATGTATAAGAGAGGGGACAGAGGACATCCCTGCCTTGTCCCATTGGTGATTGTGAAAGGTGATGAAAATGTTCTGACGCACCCCCTGGGCCTTGGGACACCCGGAGCCGGACCCTTTTTGGTGGATGCTGGTGGTTGTAGTCTTCGTGGCGGCGATCCGGTTCCGTGGCTCAGGGTAGTCAAACCAGTGGCGGAACTATTTATGTGGTTTTGATGTTTAAATGTCCGACTACGCCACCCGTGGATTGCGGTCAGAGTGAACCGCCGCTACAGGGCAGACCGCTAAGGCTGGTGTTGTGGGTGCAGCAGAGCGTAGCATAACTCCCCACGGGAGGAGTATAGCCTCAGGGCAGTGTATGCGGAGGATGGGGGTGATGGTGCAGGGCAGCAGCAGTAACGACACGGAGTCAGTGATGCAGTTCAGGGCCTTTACTCACAGTTCTTATTATCCAGACCACGTCTGCAGGTAACGGCTGCCCACGTCGTACTGTGCTCACCAGGTGAGGGGCTCAGACAACTCCCAGATAACTTTGGAGCGCTTCACAGGACCCCCTTTGTGTGTCCTTTGTCTGGCCTTTCTTACCAACACTTCTGTCCGGCTGCCTCGGGCCTCCTCTTGGTAAACTTGGCGCCAGTTTCCCTGACCCTATGTGGTGCCTTCCTAGCGGGTGGAGCAAGGGGCTGCGCCACATAAAATGTCAGAGCCTCCGGTTTCTAGCTGAGGGTCGTTTCCTGCCTCCACTAGTTCGGGGACCGGTCTCCCCCTTTGGCCTGACCCCTCCACGCAGGTGGATTCGGGCGTGCGGTGGCGACTCGCCCGTCCGCACCCCTGGGATCCCTTCATTCCTCGTTCCTGGAGCCTTCTCCGCTCCTCTTCCTTCCTTCTCCCTCTTGCAGGCCTGGGCCTCTGTTACTAGTCCCGCCTCCGGAGCAGAGCTCATGCAGAGCCCCTGCTCCCTGCCACTTCTGCTCAGACTTCTCTGCACTGAACTAAGATGGTGCCCACCTTTTATACTCCCTTCTCAATGCACCCAGGAACTGCTTCCTCCCTGCTCCTGCACTGCAGGGTTCCCCTTCCTCAGTGTTCCCTCCCCCCACTCCAGCCAGGGACAGGGACTGTCGTGCCCATCTCAGGGGCATATTGGTCGCCCTGCCCCACGGCAATGTGGTGTAATGCATGCAGGTGTCGGGTCCTGATCCACACTCCATCCTTATCTGAGAGTGAGATATCACACCTCTGGGTGAGGTGCAATACGTCTGTAGCAACCGAGCCCTCGGTGCTACAGTTCCATTTATCTTCAGCCTAGGTGACGTATTGTGATACAGGGCCGTGATTTTGGCTATAAAAGGGTCCCCTAGACCCCTACCCCAAGCTTTTTAAGAGAATCATATATGGCGTGCCAGGAGACTCTATGGAATGCTTTCTCAGCATCCAACGAGAGTATCTACTTACAAATTTTTAACTGCATCTAGCCCAGGAAATACTTTGTGCCTAGTAGCAGTGTCTGCTAGTCAGCGGATTATCCCGGCTGTTAAGCAAGCTACACCACCTGTAGTTTGGACACTTAATTTTTTCAAAGGAAATGCTTCGGGACCACGGGATACTTAGTGAAGAGCATCAGGAGGCACCCCAAGGCATAGGGGCTGGGACTGGCACTAGGATGCCTTGCGGTGGACAGCCGAGCTCGATCCTTATAAAAGCTTTTTAACTGCAGCAGCTTTAGTGGACGCTACTGGAGCTGGAATTACGCGGCTGCTGGCATGAGACTTGCCCTCCAATAGATCCTTGTAAATGGATTTAAAGTGTATTCATTCAAATTAGAGGGACAATTTAAATTAAAAAGCTTAGAGCTGCCTCCACCACAGGGGGGCTCTCTCGACCCACCAGCGGACAGGCACCAGTATTGGGAGAGGGGGGCTGGCCGTCAGGGTTCACCGCGGCTCTGGCACAAACCCGGCGACACGGAGGTGGCACGGGCAGGAGCGGACTGGCCGTCTCGGCTTCTCACTTTTTGGATTTTAGAAGGGCATGACATGCCTATATCTGTGTCTCCCCCTCCTTTTACTCCTCCATCTCTTTTCTTTTCGCATGACTATATGTACTTGTCACTTTTCCATGTGTTAGTTGTGTCTTCTGAGCAGTTTGTCAGCTTTTGGACACCTTTGAAGGTGTTTTCTATGTGTTTCTATGTGTTTTTGTTTGCCTGCCATTGGTTTTAACGGTGTTCGAAGGTGTTCGACGAACAGTTCGACGAACAGTTCGGCGAACACACGGGTGTTCGACGAACCGAACCGAACTCGAACACTACGGGGGTGGCTCAACACTACTTGGGACCACTACCTGCCAGGTCAGCTCATGTGTTCTAGAGTTGACCATTCTCCGGCACAGCTTCTCCTTGTAAAGAAACAGTTTACTTTTCTCCTTCCACAGTTGCTTGGTCTCCTCCGGAGCGTCTGGGTCAAGACGGGCATCAGCCTGTGTCAGCATTTCCTTCACCAGACGGACTGCGGGATCACTGTCTTGTGTCTCCGCCCAGCTGTAGTGGGGTAAGGGATTGAATGTAGCAGAGCACCTGTCCCTTACACGGTTTGAATACAGGGTAATCCCATGACGGTGGAACGCAGGGAGTTCGACTTCTTCCAGTTCTTCTGGATCTTCCCCTACGTCCGGTAAGTTTGGCATTCTGGACAGGGCATCCGCGTTGGCATTTGAGCGTCCCGTCCGGTATTTGATGGTGAATTCATAGTTGGACAGGCGGGCCATCCATCTCTGCTCCAGGGCACCAAGTCTTGCAGTGTCCAGGTGTGTCAACGGGTTGTTATATGTGTACACGGTGAACTTGGAAGAGGCAAGGTAATGCTTGAAACGTTCGGTCACTGCCCACACTACTGCCAGGAACTCTAGCTTGAATGAGCTATAATTCTTAGGGTTTCTCTCTGTGGGCCGTAGTTTTCGGCTGGCGTAAGCCATTACCCGTTCTTTCCCCTGCTGGATCTGGGACAGTACGGCTCCTAGCCCGATGTTGCTCGCGTCCATGTGGAGGATAAAGGACTGGCCGTAGTCAGGGTACACCAGGATTTCATCCCCCGTGAGGGCCATCTTCAGCTGGCGGAAGGACTCCTCTTCCAGCTTTTCCCACCTGAAGGGCGACTTCTGGTTTTTGGCCTTCCTGGATTGACCTATCAGGAGGTCCTGCATAGGAGCTGCCATTTTGGTGAAACCGGGAATGAATCTTCGGTAGTAGCCTACCAACCTGAGGAACTGCCGCACTTCCTTTATGCTGGAGGGTCTTGGCCAGTCTTTAATCACGGTGATCTTATCGGGGTCGGGAGCCACTCCGTCAGCACTCACCACATTTCAGCAGGTGACACTTGGAGGGTTTCACCTTTAGGCCGTAGCTTGCCAGGGCGTCAAACACTTCTGCCAGGTGTTTCAGATGGTCCTCGTAGGTTTTGGAATAAACGATGACATCGTCCAGGTATAACAGGACCGTCTTGAAATTCCGGTGTCCCAGACAGCATTCCATCAACCGCTGGAAGGTTCCTGGTGCGTTGCAGAGCCCGAACGGCATACAGTTGAATTCTCTGAGACCCATCGGGGTGGTGAATGCAGTCTTCTCCTTGTCTGCCTCTGCTACAGGAACCTGCCAGTACCCGCTAGTAAGATCCAAAGTGGAGAAGAAGTTAGCAGATTTTAATGCAGCTAAAGATTCTTCTATTCTAGGTAACGGGTACGAATCTTTGTGTGTGATACGGTTGACCTTTCTGTAGTCTACACACATTCTCATTGTGTTGTCCTTCTTTTTCACTAGAACTAGTGGAGCTGCCCAGGGGCTACAGCTGTCCCTGATTACCCCAGCCTCCTTCATGTCCCGCAACATCCCCTTTGCATGCTGATAGTGTGCAGGGGGTACAGGTCGGTATCTTTCCTTTATGGGTGGATGGTCTCCTGTGGGGATGTGATGTTCTACCCCCTTTACTCGCCCGAAGTCTAGCGGGTGTTTACTAAAGACTCTTTCGTACTCCTGAACCACCCGGTAGACTCCCTGTTTTTGGTGTGAGGGAGTGGAGTCAGTACCCAAATGCAGTTGCTGACACCAGTCCTCCATTTGTTTCTTAGAGCCGTTACCTTCCTCTGGTTGAGATGGAGGCAAGGGTTCCACAGCCCTTACAGAATTTTGGTTTATGGTGAACAATTTGGCAAGCGTGGCATACCGGGGCAGGTATACTTCTCTCTCCCCGATATTTATGATGCGGACAGGTACCCTCCCATGGCGTACATCGACCACCCCCCGTGCTGTCAAAATGGTGGGCCTACTGTCTGAGTAAACGGGTTCCACCATTGCTTGGTAGTCTCTACCTCTTAGACCAATAGCTGCCCGGCACCAGATCATCATCTCACTTTTCGGGGGCATGGCAATAGGGAACGGGTCACACATTCTCACGCTACCAATCTCACCACCAGATAGTTCCACTTGTCGCCGTTTCATCAGTGCCCGGATCTCTTTTTGGAGAACACGCTGCTGGCTGGAACTGGCGTTCTTGGCAACTTGCTGTAAAATGAGAATTATCTCTGCAAGACAATTTTCAATCACGTTAGTTCCCAAGGTTATTTTAGGGTGACTCTCATGACGGTCAATGTCCACAATGATCAGTCCTTGTGCCGCCAGTTCGACTTTACCGATTTTAATGGTCACCTCTTTGAATCCCACCTGCGGCACGGGCTGACCATTGCTGGCGATGATACTCAGGTCGTCATCTGGGTAGCGGGTTATGTCCAAGTCATTCCAGTACCGCTTAAAGAGCACATAAGGGATGGTAGTTACCTGTGACCCGGTGTCTAGTAAAGCACTCATTGGAATGCCATCCAGTACCACAGGCAAGACTGGACGTCCCCCTACATATTTATCACGCCAGTTTGAGGGGCCTGATGATCTTATGCCTGGGGGTTCGCCCTCTGCCCCAGGTTGTGCCCGTTTAAATGACAGTACCTTGCCATATGTCCGGGTTGATTGCAGCGGCGGCAGATGGGTTGTCCGTCCTCGTTGTATCTGTCGCTGGGTCTTCCTCTGGACGTTGGGATCCTCCTCTGTCGGCGCCACGGGACGTCCTCCGGTCCGGACGCCAGCTGGATCTTTCCTGGAGGAGAGACCTGTAAAGACTGCATAGTTCTGGTTAGCGCGGCTACGCTTTTAGTCAGCTCTTGGACCTGATAGTGCAGGTCTGTAGCCGGGTTGTTGTCCAAAGCCTGCGCACCAGATCCTTCAGACTCTGTAGACAAGGGCGCCGCCTCCTGATGATAGGTAATAGCAGGGCGCCGGTGGGTTACAGCGCTACCCGGTCTCGGTTCTCGGAGCACCCGGATGGCCCTGTCTTTGAACTTTGCAAAGTCTAAACCAGGGTTCTGCAAGGCCATTGCACGTAACTGGGTCCGGTGGGCGTTGGACAGCAGACCCTCAATGAATTGCTCAGTTAACAGTTCATCTGCATTCCGCACACTGTCAGGGTCTGCCTGTTTAATGGCTCCCAGGGCCTCTTGCAAACTCAAAGCATAGTCTCTTATACTGTCTTGGGCCCGCTGCTTGCACCCATAAAATCTCATTTTGATCTCTGCTGAGGTGCGGGTATCAAAAGTGTCCTTCAGACGGGCTAAGATCTCCTTTACGGTCTTCTTGTCCCTAACTGACCAGGACTTTACTTCGCGTTGGGCTGCGCCGGTTAGCTGGCCTATCAATATGCTCACTTTCTGTCCCTCCGTCAGGGGGTATACCTCAAATAGGCTGTATAGTCTCTCTTTAAAGTCGCTTAGGGTATGCGACTCCCCTGAGTATTGGGGCAGCCAGGCCGCTCTGGGGATGTAAGGCATTGTGAACAGCATTACTGCGGCAGCGGCCGCGCTGGTGGTAGAGGGTCCCTCCGTGTCCGTCATCTTCCTCCTCCCTAGTTAAGTGTGGCCTACCTTCCGTCGATCCTCTTCCGTAGGCCGCGGCTCCGCTGGTGCTGCTCCGGACGAGGACCTTGCGTCGCTTCCTGGTGACGTCAGCATCGCTCTCTCTCCCTTCCAGGACCTTGCGCAGTGTCGGTGCGTGGGGCGGAGCTTCGGGTCTCGCGCGCTTTCGGCATCCACGCCCCTCTTCTTCCCGCGCGGCGTCTGATGGCGGGAAAACGACTGCGGATGGCGGGAAAACAGCTGCGGATGGCGAGAAACTTCACCACGGCAGGTATGACAGTCTTTTGAAGGCACGCAGTACCCGGTGGTTGCGGGCACTTAATTCTGCCGACTACGCCAAAGTTGACGCGCCCCCTGGGCCGTGTGTGCACGTGTGTGGGTTACCCGGAGCCGAGTCTCTGGGGGTTGTAGTCTCCGTGGCGGTGACCCGGTCCCGTGGCTCAGGGTGGTCAAACCAGTGGCAGTCTTTATAGGGTTTTTGTAGTTTAATGTCCGACTACGCCACCCGTGGATTGCGGTCAGGGTGTACCGCCGCTGCGAGGCAGACCGCTGAGGCTGGTGTGGTGTGCGCAGCAAAGGATGGGATAACTCCCCACGGGAAGAGTATAGCCTCAGGGCAGGGAATGTGGATGATGGGAGTGATGGTGCACGGGCGCAGCAGGAATGACTCAGAGTCTTTGCAGTGCAGTTCAGGGTCTTTACTGGTGATAATAAGGCAGACCCTCCCGGGAGTACTGGCTAGCATAAGGGGCCTGGTCAGTCTGTGAGCAAACAGGAGTTCCCCTGACCAGGTGGAGTTGTAGGCCTCCCCGTCTGACTGCACTCTTCCTGGCTACCTTGCTGTAAGCGAGTGGAAGTAGCCCACGTCCCTGAGTGTACCGTGTGGTGCTCACCCGTATGGCTGGTGACTTGGGGCCTTCTGATAGCCCCTGCTCCTCGATGGCGGTGCTGGTCCTTTGCTCGTGACTGAGCCTCCGGGCTTCTATGGCCAGAGAACCTGAAATCCCCTGCCGGCGGGTTTCTGCTGCTGGGTATATATAAGTCCCCACAGCCTCGGACTCCTGTGTCCGGTTCTTAATGTCTTCTGCCAGGATGAACTCTGCTTAGCTCAAATCCCTGGTCTTCAGCTCCTGCTCCTACAGAGCTCCTCGCTGTTACTTTCCCTGTGTCTGGAACAAACTCCAGGCTCTGACTTTCTCAGCTAACCCCGCCCCAGATCCAGTTTATATAGGGCAGGTTCCTCCCCTATCTGGTCTGGGACAGGAGGTGTTGCATGTTTAAGTGCTCCTGACCAGGAAACCTCCCACTTGCTCTCAGACGTAATATTTCTATTATTGTGGTAACCAGACCCCTCGGGTGCCACACAATTAACATTCTCAGGTAACTATAGCTGATGCGCTTGAGGAAACAAAGGGGCCCATTGATCTGGATGCCACAGATATTTTATCAATCCCAGGTTATATCTTCCAATTTATCAATGGTTGGAATTTATTTTTTATGTATGGAGGCCACCGTACCCATCAGATAAAAGTTGAGATCACGTACCTCTTTTGGTTTGACTGCCTTACCTTCTACTGTGCAAGGGGGGCTTCCCAACTGTCCTCCAACAAGTAATGTAGGGAAGAGATGAATGGAGCATGCTGAATTTCGAAGTCCAATTCTTTCTTTATCACTTCCCCCTTCCAATTCACAGCACATGCACGCTCAGCCGAACTAAGCGTGTGTGGATGTGTGTTGTGGAGCTGTCAGAGAGTCTATGGACACTTTTTGAAAGGGATCATCTTTTTTGTAATCAGTTTATGCAAAAATGGCCAGAACTCCTCCATTCTGAATTTTAATAATTCTAACAGAGACCACCGCTTGATAACACGGTAGCTAGAGATACATATGTGCAAGTAAAAGTGTTTTCTCCTCAGTTCTGGGAGTTGTCCCTTCCTTGATATAAGTTGTTTTCCACTATATGGTCTGCGTAATGACCAAAGTGACTGTATGGATCATGTGGATCGTGTTGGTGAAAAGTCCTACAAACAGGGATGCAGGTGTCCTGATATCTGCGCGATCTGCGGTGAGGCTGATTGGCGTACAGTGCCTCGACTTCCTACATGAACACAAGGAAAAAGGCTAATTTCCTTCTCAGGAAGCTGGCCGGAGGGGGCAGGAAAGCTGTGTCAATACAGACTGCGAGCAGAGGGTTTCCTTATCAGCCGGGATTGTTTTCTTGCTGTAAATATTATGCAATGCGCTGCAGAAATGTTTTCCTAATCGTCCACTCTTTACTACTGACATTCTCAGCGGGGAAGAGAAAAAAAATAAAACTTTGATGCAAAATTCATATCGAAAGCAAAATAATAAGAGACAATCCTATCTGGAGCGCGGAAGATGCCAAAGACAATTGTACTGGGCCAGTTAATGGCTCTATCTTGGCCACATGGATCAGCATAATATTTCTCTGTGCGCGGTATGCGGACCATCCAGTGATAACGCTGTGATTTCTGGTTTTAATAATGTCGAGTTTTTGTTGATGTCACTGATAAAATAATGAGTCCAATAAACTAAGCGACTGTGATGTAATATAATGTATTAAGTGATGCTCCAAAAATAAATTAAAGGGGTTGTCCACTACTAGGACAACCCCTTCTTGATTAAATTGCTTGGACCCCATAAAATAATAAAGCCTATACCCCCCCCCCCGGTGCTGGCGCCGTTCCAGCCGTGTCAGCACTCACTTTCCCGGGGCTCCCTTGCGGTTGTTGTGACGCATGATGCCCGGCGCCCAATCAGCGCTGGCGTCACTGGCCCCGCCTTCGTACAGACTGAACATGAAGAGGAAATCTGGGCTGCAGCTCATCTCTCACTTCCTCTTCATGTTCAGTTCGATAGGAGGAGGGGACAATGATGCCAGCACTGATTGGACGCCAGGGTCACGTGTCACAACAACAGCCCCAAATCGCGATTACCTACGGGAACGGTGCCAGCATGGGAGACGAGTATAGCCTTTATTATTTTATGGGGGGGTCAAGCGAGGGCAATGAACAGGGGTTGTCCATGTAGTGGACCAAGGAGCATTTGCAGCCAGTAAAATATAGATATCACTGCTAGTAAAAATACTGTAAGTTCATGAGTCCTCACTGAAAACATAAACCTGTCACTTGTCATAAATATATAATATTTTTTACTTGCCACTGTTCTCCTGAATCTGGCATTGTTATTTTTTTGTTTCTGCGCCTCTCCATACCCTGTATATAAATCTAGTCATTTTTGCCAACTAGGCATGTGACGCACCCCCTGGACCGTGGGGTACTCGGTGCTGGGCCGGTCGATGCTGGGGGATGTCACAGTGACAGTGACCCGGTCTGTGACCCAGGGCAGTCAATAAAAGGGGTTTTAAAGAAAAGGGAAAAGAGTTTTTTATATAAATTGTTTGTGACAATGTAGCACCCTGAGGATTCGGCTGCTACAGGAGTATTGCACCTCAACCCAGAGGTGTGATATTCCACTCCCGGGTAGGGAAGGAGTGTGGAACTGAGCTCAGATAGACTGCATGCACTACATACATCCCATTCCAGAGGAGCAGGCCGACGGCACTCCCACTTAGAAATGTGCAGGTGCGACCGAGCCTGTTCCTGGCTGGAGTGGGAGGGGGGAGGAACATCCCATGTAGTGTAGGGGCAGATAGGGGGAGCAGTCTGGGTAGTGTTAGGAGCTCATTGGGTGCTGGTCACCTGAGCTCACACATAGAGGGTGTATATAAGGTGGGCACCATCAAAGATCAGGGTCAGACGCAGAGGACAAGTCAGACGCAGAGGACAAGTCAGATGCAGAGAGTCAGAAGGAGAGAACAAGTCTTCTGCAGAGGAAGTCAGCCTGCAGCAAGGGAGCAGAGCAGACCTGAGCCTGAAGAGTGAGAGAGTGGAGTACAGAAAGACCCAGAGGGGGACAAAGAAGGGACCCAAGAACCCAAAGCAGATCACCGGGTGAGGAGTCAGCAGAAGGGTACCGGAACCCAAGCTGGTGGGGGTAAAGACATTCCCCAGCCAGAGACCGGAGACCGTGGGCAGTGTCTGTC
The DNA here is from genome assembly GCF_046119375.1 of Phyllobates terribilis. Taxonomy (NCBI): domain Eukaryota; kingdom Metazoa; phylum Chordata; class Amphibia; order Anura; family Dendrobatidae; genus Phyllobates; species Phyllobates terribilis. The sequence goes on from NW_027362761.1 coordinate 517,191,431, forward strand.
ACGGTCACCCACTACATTCACCCTGAAGGCACACCACATGGAGGGTCAGGGAACCTGAGGCCAAAGGTTGCCCAACAGAAGGCCCGAGGGAGCTGGATTTAGGTGAACCACTGGTGGGGACGGCTGAAGAGAGGACAGAGAGAGAGAGCTCAGGGCCACGCTCCGGACTTGTTTGGGGGTTGGCCGGATCCAGGACCTGGTGGTCGCAGCACGGCTCGGGTGGTCACTTGGAGCTAGAGTGACCCGTATAACAACTGCAGTAAGTAAAGACCCTTAACTGCACAACCCGAGTCTGTCATCATTACCGGCTGCACCGCACCACCACAACCCCCATCCTCTGCGCCTGTCCCCTCTGAGGCTATACCCCTCCCGTTGGGGGTTATCCCACCAAGCTGCGCACTCACCATCAGCCTCAGCGGACCCTGCAGCAGCGGCGGCCACAGTGACCGCATCACAACGGGTGGCGTAGTCGACAAAACGAACTTTAATAACATCAGTAAAGACTGCCACATAACACTGAGCTTGACGCCCTGGGCACGGGACCGGGTCACAGCCGCTCGGAGACTACAACCCCCCATCTGATCCGGTGCCGGGTATTCCCCTCAAAAAGGAATATGTCCCAGGGGGCGCGTCAACTTTGGCGTAGTCGGCAGGATTACGTGCCCGCAACACCCGGGTACTGCGTGCCTGAAGAAAAGTGCAAGTTTACCTCAGAAAGAAGACTCCTGCCGGTTCCGGAGGGTCCACGCCATCGGACTCCATCACCAGTCGTTTCCCGCCGATTGTCCGCCATTTCCAGCTTGTTCCCGCCATCTGCAGAGTTTCCCGCCACTGGGAAGCGATTCCCGCCAAAACCGCAGATTTCCCGCCTTGGAAGAGCAGCGGACGCCATTATGGGCGTGCCAAAGGAGAGCAAGAGGCCACCTCCCATCGTGGGCCGGGACAGAAAATGGCGCCAAAAGTGGAAACCGCCCCCACCAACAGAGACTGTGATGCTGGAGGTGTCTGTCAGCGTGAAAGAACTCCCCCTGGAGCTGACAGTCACCGAGTTGCCCCGGGACCGCCCTCGAAGTAGGAGGAGACGAAAGAAAAGAGAGAAGATGGGTGTCGCCTGGAGCAGTCTAGAACGAGCGCACCCGGAGGCAAGAGGTCTAATGAGGAGTAGCGGAGAAGCTCACCCGGAGTTGAGGAGAGAAAGAGTGGACCCGGGAATGGAGCGGCAGCAGAGCAGCACCGGCCCGCTGGCCAGGAGCCTGCTGGAGGAAGAAGGAGGAGAGCAGAGCAGCACCGACCCGATGGTCAGGAGCCTGCTGGAGTCAACAACCCCGCTAGGCTTAGCGGAGATCCTGGCGCAGCTTCCCCGAGACCGGGAGTGCGCGCGGAGTGCCCTGGAGGGCCTCGCGGGAAGGATGGCCCGAGTGCAGAGGGAGATCCTGGCGGAGTGGGGCCGGGAGATGGCCCAGCAAGCTGGAACCTGTCCACCTAACCCGCTCCCTTGGAAGAAGACATCGACTGCCTCTGCGGATGACGCGGGAGGACCCAAGGCCGGAGACGGCGCAGAAGAGGGAGCGAGACGCATGGCAGCAGGTAAGGGGGATGCCTATACCCCATACCGGAAGACCGCTTACCTGCCCCAGCTCCCCGTCGCAGAGCCCGAAGGTCCCCCGGCCGTACCCGAGACCGCCATGACACCGCCACCGACTAGGCCCCGACCGGAAGCCGCCGTCGCGACCCCGATGACGTCACGCATCGTGACCCGGAGCGTGGCGCCGGAAGAGGAGCCTCCGGCCTGGTCACAGGGCCTAGCATTTCCGGGCGCCGCATCCAAAGCAGAGCCATCTACCTCCGCGGAGCCTCCAGCCTGGTCGCAAGGCCAGGTAACCCAGGGCGCCGCCGTCCTAACGGTGCCCTTCACCTTCCAGGTGCCCCAGGCCTGGCCGCAAGGCCTGGGCAACCCGGGCGCCACCACCACCGCGCCCGCGCCCGTAATACCTAGGGTGCCACACCTGGGGGAGGACCTCTTCGGCCAGCTCACATGGCCGGACGGGCGGCCCTTCATCTGGCCCGAAGGGTACCCTGAGCTGGAGCGGCAGAAGCAACTAGGTCCCCTGTGTGAGCCCCTAATCCCGGCTCCGAAGCCCGTGACTCGGGTCTCGCCTCCACTCGAGGAAGCCCAGTTCGTGTGGGACCCCACGGGAGAAGATTTGATGGGGTTCACCGGAGAGACTCGGGCAGCTGCAGCAGCGCGCACAGAGTGTTGCCGTCAACAGCTGGCAGAGTTCAAGAGAGAGCGGGAGGAGAGGCAGGCCAAAGAGCAATGGGCCCAGACCCGCAGCGCGGAGCAAAAGAGTCGGACCAGAAGGGACCCCCGTGCAGCAGATCGTCCCCGTACCATCGGGACGGTAATAAAGTTTAATGCGCAGCATGGGTGGGGCTTCATAAGGGACCGGAACACCATGGGTGACGTCTTCGTTACACGACGGGACGTCGAGTCCCACCTGCCAGAGGGTCACAAAGGCCGTGACCTCTACGTCGGTGACGAGGTAACGTTCACCCGGCACAAGTGTGCCAAGGGACCTTACGCCCTCCACGTGCATCGCTTGACGGAGGAGGAGTTGCGGTGCGAGGAGGAGGAGCAAGAGGACCCGGACGGGTCTGAAGAAACCACCAGCCGTAAGATAAGAGCAGGAGGCAGACGCCGTTGAGTGCGGCAGAGCAGGAGACTGTATATAGTTGCCTGTCGGGGCACAGTGAATCGAAACTGAAACTGGAACTGTTGTTGCTGCTAAAATAGTCCCCGTTGGGACCAGCGAACTGTTACCTGTAACCCTTTCCATACCAGGCTGAGGACTGTGAGCAGCCATCCCTTTCCCTTTACCTGGCCGGGGACTGAGAACGGCAAAATTCCCTGTACATAGTTGCGCTTGCTAAAGCGCCCCCTACCGGTTTTATTTGGGAAACTGTTTTACAAAAGACTGTCGCACTCTACCTGGTCACGAGTTGCACGGTGACCAGAGAAACAGAAGAGAGAAAGAGACGACGAGAATGTTGTTTACCTGAAAAAGTTTATATATATATTTATATAGTATTTCGTATAATATTTAATATGTTTTACATGTTTATAAAAATGTTGTATGTTTTGGTGTTTTTTGTCTTTGCAGCCCGAGGACGTGCTGTGATTTACCAGGGGGGAATGTAGCACCCTGAGGATTCGGCTGCTACAGGAGTATTGCACCTCAACCCAGAGGTGTGATATTCCACTCCCGGGTAGGGAAGGAGTGTGGAACTGAGCTCAGATAGACTGCATGCACTACATACATCCCATTCCAGAGGAGCAGGCCGACGGCACTCCCACTTAGAAATGTGCAGGTGCGACCGAGCCTGTTCCTGGCTGGAGTGGGAGGGGGGAGGAACATCCCATGTAGTGTAGGGGCAGATAGGGGGAGCAGTCTGGGTAGTGTTAGGAGCTCATTGGGTGCTGGTCACCTGAGCTCACACATAGAGGGTGTATATAAGGTGGGCACCATCAAAGATCAGGGTCAGACGCAGAGGACAAGTCAGACGCAGAGGACAAGTCAGATGCAGAGAGTCAGAAGGAGAGAACAAGTCTTCTGCAGAGGAAGTCAGCCTGCAGCAAGGGAGCAGAGCAGACCTGAGCCTGAAGAGTGAGAGAGTGGAGTACAGAAAGACCCAGAGGGGGACAAAGAAGGGACCCAAGAACCCAAAGCAGATCACCGGGTGAGGAGTCAGCAGAAGGGTACCGGAACCCAAGCTGGTGGGGGTAAAGACATTCCCCAGCCAGAGACCGGAGACCGTGGGCAGTGTCTGTCACGGTCACCCACTACATTCACCCTGAAGGCACACCACATGGAGGGTCAGGGAACCTGAGGCCAAAGGTTGCCCAACAGAAGGCCCGAGGGAGCTGGATTTAGGTGAACCACTGGTGGGGACGGCTGAAGAGAGGACAGAGAGAGAGAGCTCAGGGCCACGCTCCGGACTTGTTTGGGGGTTGGCCGGATCCAGGACCTGGTGGTCGCAGCACGGCTCGGGTGGTCACTTGGAGCTAGAGTGACCCGTATAACAACTGCAGTAAGTAAAGACCCTTAACTGCACAACCCGAGTCTGTCATCATTACCGGCTGCACCGCACCACCACAACCCCCATCCTCTGCGCCTGTCCCCTCTGAGGCTATACCCCTCCCGTTGGGGGTTATCCCACCAAGCTGCGCACTCACCATCAGCCTCAGCGGACCCTGCAGCAGCGGCGGCCACAGTGACCGCATCACAACGGGTGGCGTAGTCGACAAAACGAACTTTAATAACATCAGTAAAGACTGCCACATAACACTGAGCTTGACGCCCTGGGCACGGGACCGGGTCACAGCCGCTCGGAGACTACAACCCCCCATCTGATCCGGTGCCGGGTATTCCCCTCAAAAAGGAATATGTCCCAGGGGGCGCGTCAACGCCACCTGTGGTATGTGGCTATATGGAGCCGCCGCTGCGGTGCCGATTCTCTGGAGCTGTTGGTAATGCAGTACAGTTGGTTCAGCTCTCCACAGGTAGAGCTAAGCTCCAGGGCGGTGCTGTGATGATTATAGATGAGGTCGATGTTGCTGTGCAGTGTAGTGCAGGGGATGGCGCAGATAATAATGCTAGGACATAGTGGGGTGCAGTCTTCAAGGTTTACTCACAGTTGTTGCACTCCAGGCTACCAGGATCAGGATAACCTCCCATGCCGTCCTGTGTTTACTAAGGCAGGGGTTCAGCAAACTCCCAGGTGTTTCAGGAGTACATAACGGGACCCCATTCTGTGTGCCTTCTTCGGTCGTCTTCCTCCACTGGCTCTCACCCTCCTGCCCTGTGCCTCGCAACCATTGTCCCAAGCCGGTAACCTCGGATCTTGGCGGGCAACCTGCAGTTCCCTGAATCCTATATGGCTACCTTTTCGGCTATATAGTTGCGGCTGTGAGCAACTGCACCCTGAAAGTCCAGAAGCCTCCGGTTTCTAGCTGAGCCTTGTAGTTCTCCACTTATTAGGGGCTAGTCCCCTTTGCGGCCTGATCCCTCCCCTTCCCTGCAGATTCGGGCGCCCGGGTGGCATCCGCACTTCCCGTGCCCCTGGGATCCCCTCACTTCTGGAGCCTTCCTCTGCTCCCGTCCTCTTCCTGCCAATCCTCCTGGGCCTCTCACTCTAGGCCCTCTCCTCTGAGCAGAGCTCCTTCAGAGCTCCTGCTCCCACTCCTTCTCCTCAGACTGAACAGTCTCTTCCAAGATGGTTCCCCTTTTTATACTCCTGCTGAAGTGCTCCCCATGTTCTTCTTCCTCCACCCACACCCACTACATGGTTCCACCCTCCAGCTAGGGACCAGGGACTGTGCTCTCCCTTAGGAGCAATCTCGCCCTTCCCTCTGAAGTGGAGTGTGATGGATGCAAGTGTGTGGGTCCCGGGCAGTACTCCATCCTTAACTCAAAGTGGGATACCACACCTCTGGGTGAGATGCAGTACCTCTGTGGTGACTGAACCCACTGGGGCGCCACACATGGTCCCCACGAAAAGTTGAGGACCACGCCCATTTGGTTACCAAGACTAGATTTACCTGCAGGGAAGAGGGGGTCTTATCCCAGGAGTGGCGAGGCACAGGAACAAAAGAAAAACATCACCACAACCAGGAGAATATCAGAATTTGCATCAGGAAAAAAATTGCATATTTACATTAACCCTCAATAGATGTAATATCACAATGCAGCACCGTAATCTATATGTTACTATGTAGTACTGGTCTTAGGACTCGTTCAGACGACTGTTTTAATGACTCTTTTGGTCTTCGTGAATAGCACTCGTCTCCATGTTATTTTATGGGGCTGTGCACATGTCCGATCTTTTCCTCGTACTGAGTGTTTCCAGTAAGATAAAAAAAGCAGCATGTGCGATTTTCCTCCAATATTCAGATCGCTCTCACCCATTCATGACTATGGGTCTGTGGAAAAAAATCAGACTTTACTCGGATAACATCCTAGTGTGGTCCAATTTTCACAAACTGACATAACGAAAAAGATGAAGAAATTTTTTTTTCCTCTGTACCTCTGAGAAAATTGGATCCCATTCTGACCAAACTCTGATCTGAGTTTGATTAGCATAATCAGACCGATTTTCTCGGATGGAGAGAAAACAGTTGTGTGCACTTTCCTTTACCCCTCCCCTTCACGCCATTGTCAATTTCCATTTTTGTGTTTCCATTTCTTCTTCCCATTCTTTCCAGAGCCATAAGTCTTTTATTTTTCTGTCCAAATAAACATATGAAGACTTGATCTTTGCTGGACCAGTTGTACTTTTGAATGACACCATTCATTTTACCACATAGTGTACTGGAAAATAAGAAAGAAATTCCCAAGTGGAGAGAGATTGTGAAAAAAACGCAATTCTGACAGTTTATTTGGGAATTGTTTTTATTGTGCACATTTTCTGGTAAAAATGACCTTGTAATATGATTCTCCTCATCAGTACGATTACGGCAATACCCAACATGTCCACTTTTTTTTTATTATTTTAGTGGTAGAAAAAAATCTGAATTTTGCAAAAAAATACTTTGGGGGTTGTGTCGCTATTTTCCGAGACCTGTAACATTTTCATTTTTTAACCAATAAAGATGTGTAATGGCTTATTTTTTTGCGGTGGAAGACAGTTTTTATTAATACCATTTTGGGATAGGTGTGATTTTTTTATCACTTGTTAGAGCATTTTTGGTAGAATTGCAGAGACCAAAAAAAAAATTTTGGCACTCAAATTTTTTTTGTTTATGGTGTTTACCAATCGGGTTAATATATTTTGATAGATCGGACTTTTCTGAATGCGGTGATACCACATGTGTATTTTTTTTATTTTTTTTGAATATCTTTATTTTCAATAGGGGAAAAGGGGGTTGATTTGAACATTTATGTTCTTTTATTTATTTATTTTTATATTTTTTTAAAACATTTTTTTTACTTTTCACTGTTTTTGTTAAGTCTCCTTAGGGGACTTGAAGCTGGGATTGTCTGATCACTTGTGCTATATACAGTGATGCCACAGTATCGCTGCATATAGCAGAAATCATGGTCACCTTTGAAGCTCAGCCACAAGCAGGGTTTCAAAGGAGCTCCATAATGACAGGCACGCGGTCATCAGTTGACCCCCAGCTGTCATGACAACCCATACAGCTAACCGCCGCGATCACATCATGGGCGCTCCGATGGGAGGAGAAAATGATGTGCTCGCATGCCAGAGAGTGTTAAATGCCGCGAGATTGACAGCGGCATTTAACAGATTAACAAATTCGAAGGCGAATCGGTGATTGCTAGCAGCAGGTCCTGGCTGTAGCATACAGCAATCACCTGCCGGGTATGGGGCGGGCTCACAGCGTGAACCCGCTCCATACACCCACTTCCGACTTGCGCCGTACATGTACAGCAGGTGTAGTGAAGGATTTAAAATCCCTTACGTGCCATCTTATTGTAAGTAGTAAGTGGTGGAAGTAAGATGCTACTATATACCAGGGCAGTACAGGCTAAGGGTACACATCTCTGTCGTGTGCAGGAGCCTTATAAATTGTGTTTCTTACTGTATGTCTCTGACCAAATGTTAGGTCTGCACTGTCTTCTATTCTAATTTCCTAAATATTGATGTTTTCTTTTACCATTTTATCCAAAAATTGCAACAAAGAAACTCTATGGAGATTACACGGCTACTCATGTGACATCACAGTGTTGCAGTTTTGCAAAGAAAGCCACAAAAATGGCGTATGAAGTATTTGCAATTTTTTCCCCTATCCATGCTGCATTTCTCCCACCTTGTTTATGTTTTATGTTGGTTTTACACATAGAGATATCCCTTATGTTTCGATATCTGTACACTTCTCCTTGCAGTTTCTGTTGGCACAAGGCTGGACCGGTCTAAATCGACATCAATGTGTTAACCATTTTGAAAGTAATACACATAGAGAATTCAGGAACTAGGTAGGTGCTAGTGCCCCCTGGTGGATAACCCAGGAGTCAGTCACGCATTCTTCATTCACTTAGTTCCCTGACTTTATTCAACATGTGCTTATTTGCCAATATCTCTGGGGATGTTTAAGCCCCTCAATCAACCCTACTGGCAATGCCACTACTTCTTGTGCTCCCGTGTGCTTGGTTTGCGACTGTTTGACAGTTTGACTACATGTGAGGAATGTCTATTTCTTACAGATTCCTCACATGTAATAAAGTTGTCAAACAGTTGCAAATCATGCACACGGGAGCGATTCAACCATATTACCGAGCAGCTGTAACTATTCGGTGCTCGCCCGAGCATACTCGGCGAAAGGGTTAACAGAACATACTCGCTCATCGCTATAATGCTCACGCAAGGATCCACCATAGATGTATCTTTCCTGTAGCGACTGAGCATCCCTAAATAAGGATTTGGTCAGTATTCGGTCAGTATTTTTCTCAAGAGTGGGAACCAAAACCAGGTGAGGAACAATCAGAGAAAAGGTATAATAGAAACAAATCACCAATTCTGCATTTATCATCCACTCCTGGTTTTGGCTCCCACTCCTGAGAAAAAATACTGACCGAATACTGAAAGTGGGGCCGTGGCCTTATAGTAAGAGTCCTTTCATGTAGGTCAAAGGGACCATTTAAGCAATTCCAACAACTGAACTGATTATAGTTACGCCCATGTATAAAGGGTTGAGTTATTGAACTGCAATGGTCCATACACCTTTCTTGCACAGTGGCCCTCTTCGGTCTCTGAGTGGGTGACTACTTGTGAGTGCAAACACTAACCTGGAAACAGATTACTTTTAGGGTTTTAAACATTTTGTTGATATTTTAGAGAAATGCTACATAATTGGAATTTCTAGGTCTTCCATTATTTACTCAGTCTGAATAGTTTTGTGTCTTATCAGGGTTTACCCACACTGGTATATCAATTCTACTGCTGCCTCCTAATGTAGAACATGTCTCTCTCATCTCTCTGCATACAACTTTTCCTTAAGACTCAAAGAACTGAAGTCATATTATAAATATAGCACAAAGTGTGATCTAATGATTGGAATATATCCAGCCATTTATTATTTGTACAATAGTAACAGTAAGTGCAATAAGGGGCCCACTAGGATGTCCAAACAAGTTATTCACCAGTGCAGTACCTAATAATAAGTAACACCCTCCAGGAAACAATGAGCGCTCCTTCCCCGTAACAATTAACAACACTGAGAATTTTACAGTTCATGCGGCAGACAATGGCCGAGACTTTGCATGGGACTTGCAGATCCAGCTACGTGACTACTTGCCACTCCATCACAGCCACAGCAACATCAAAACTCAGAAGGGCAACCAGAAACTGTGGAGAGTCCTACTCAATGTGGATGCCTAAAGGAGCACCGAGATGTCGCAAATGTGCACTGCATTAAGGATTTTTGTTCCCTTGTAACCAAAAATCCTTCAGGATCACCATGTTCACACCATGACCACATTTACAGCAATTAATTACTATGTCACAATGTACCACTGCACTACAAATGTGTCCCCTAGTTGTTATTTCTATGTTCCGCGATTCCTCAATGAGTTAATATAATTTGATAGATTTACCTGTAGGCTATAAAAAAAATAAAGTCACTTGTGGCTATCGTGGACATCTGATAAATATATTGCTGTCATGTAGAAGCCAAGATAGTTACAGAGCAAGGGAATAATGCAGCTCAAACCTCAAATCTGAGAAGAAGATTAAGCAGATGTAATTAGCAGTAAATTACAGCTTCCACATTCATCTGCATCCCAGCCTCTTCCTGTAATTGCTGGGAAGTGATATGTAGGTTTGTGCTGCTCAGCAAGCCTTCCTCTGGGAACAAACCCTCTCTGCCGCACTGATTGCTTCCAATGCCGTCATCTGTGAAATTACCTGAGCCTTTATGTGGCGCACACTTCTACCAACCGAACGTGTGTTGTACATACATAAAGCTGATAAACTAGTGTCAAAGAGACCTCAATCAAACACCGTTGTCCATGGTTCATGTGCGTCTTGTATCTAGCATCCACTAAAGGCTATGGTAGAGATGAGCGGAACAGTCCGCGGAGGATCAAGTTGGAGTCAAATTTCCTGAAATGTGTGGTTCCTTGTGAAGTCGATCTCTCTGCAATTCGATTCGTGTAGATCATCAAAATAAAAATATGCCCGACACTATTTCACACACTGATGAAGATTCAGTGAGCGTGTTAATGGTGTGACAACGCTGGCTTCCCCTTAATGCCATGTAGCAATCCGATCACATGGTGTAGCACAGTCCACCCGGTTGGATATTAGAGCCAGAATATAACATACGGGGCAAGCCAAGAAATGCCATTTTATGCTTGTACTGTGTAAGAATAGGAGCTCAGTGCACACAGCATAGGGGTTGATAAAGGCCTAATGCGAAAAGTGGTGTACAACTTCAGTGTTGATGGATCAGATTGAAAATGGGAGTGTCAGTCCGTGAATACTAAATCCAAAGTGTGAGTGTGAATTAATAGATCTGTAATATACTGCAGTAACAGAACATTGATAGCTGTTTTTTTTTCACAGAACAAGCAAGGAGGGACAGTATTAAACCCCTCATTGCTAATTGTGAAACTAAAACTAAATTCTGAATTCAAAGCTTTTGTGTCACTGAAAGTGTGGTTCCTGTAGTTTGAGATGCACAAACCAATTTTTTTTTCCTCCAGCAAAATGTCGCCTGCTACTGCGCAAGCGCCGCTAGCAGCGCCATTTTGCTGGAGGAAAAAGAAATTTGCCTGCAACAATATGGCACTACCTTCCGCGCTTGTGCTGTAGCAACTGTCAGCAACAGAGAGATGCTACTGCACATGTGTGGGCGGCGAGGGCCATTTTGCTTCATATAAATTTCAGGTTTGAAACACAATTACACATGCATAATTTAAAATAGGCAGGTCACTGAAGGATCAATGACCTGTCAGAAGACAGACATAGGAACACATTGTGAAGGTTTCACCAATTTAAGATACACTAGGTAACTGCTCTCCTCCAAATTAAAGATGTCCGAGTGCATGCAGAGAAGCTAATTAACCAAATCTGCTAATCTGGTCTGATTATACCATCATCTCTATATTGATTCACACTGATTAGGTAATCTATTAAAAGAAACTAATCGATTTTCTATAATATATATATTTTACCTTGACAACATAAGCAGAGCACAAGATAAAGCCCCCCCCCCAAAGGCCACCCTGAAACACGAGTATCCACAGGTTTAGAATCTGCCATCTTAGTAAAGGGCAATTGCAGAATACAACAACAGCCTCCAGTGGTAAGGAGTGGGATTGCAGCACAATTATTAAGGTGAATAATAGCAGCCACTAGTGGTCAAACTGTGGAAGGACAAAAGGAATTTTGACGGGATTACTGAATAAAACAAGATATTTTGTTAAATTTGTTTCCATTTTTGCATCATTTGCATACCATTAACATCTCTATTCATCTCGTAATTTCCATAATTTCACAACTTTTTTTGTCCTGGTGTTGCAATTTCAATGTTCATCAGTGGTATTCTCACCCTCTTTCTCATTCCTACATGTTTTGCCCGTTCGTCGGGTGATCGGCAGCCCACTTACACTGAAAAATTATTGTGTAATGAGCATTCTTAGGAATGTTCGATCACGATGATCTCACAGTGTAAATGCACCTTACCTGAAACTGTCCTGCAAGCCAAAGGAAGTTTATTGAGGTTGTCATATGTCTGCCATGCAATCATAGGTGTTTCTCTTGCCTAGGTGGAGCCAGATACACCCTAGTAATGCTGCTGCCTTTGCTACTATCCATTGTTATATCTAATTAATACCGGGCATACAACCAGCTTTACAGACATTAATGAATTACTGTCTGACAGAGGAGAACATCTTCAATGAAGTGATAAAACATCATCAGCTCATTCTTTTTCTTCATGGATGTTTACATAATATTGGATTATATTTTACCATTTTGGTAAATTGAAGTTCTAAGTATAACCATAGGGTTATTTGTTTCGGATTATCCCTCTTTTGTTTGAAGGGTCCTTTAATAGATAAGCAGGGTGCCCTGAGACCTCCTGCAATCACATGTAATCTGCAGGGAAAATTAGCAGCGATCCTTCAATTCACCCTGCAGTGCCTCCACAGGAGAAGTGATGCATTACAACATTACATTACATTCAATAGAGGAGCTTGCTTGTTTTTTAATGCATGGTCATCATGTCTAGGAGTAAGACACTGGCCTCCATGCTTTCCTAGGACTGATTATTTTCTAATAGTCACACCATTCCCCCTAGTTTAACTTTGTTCGGATTCTACTTCTGGTGTTGGTTAAAAAAAATCCATAAAAAACTGCATTAAATTTCTAGTATGAACAAAGCCCAAAAGTTCAGATCCATACTTCTTCCACCTAATTTAACACTAGAATATGTAAGGGCAAAGCAGAGATATCACATCTGTTTCAGGGTAAATGCAGAATAATATAGTACTTGTAGAAGTAAAAATAAATATGCTTGGGATCATTCAGAAGAATAAATATAATGGCTATTATGATCTCTGCCAAGAGATGGGCTCCCTGATACCCTGCACTGCAGTCAGCTATGTAAAGTAATGTATTAAGGCTGTAGAAGCCAAATGGATCAATATTTTTAATGAAACCCTACAGCAAAAAGGACTTTTAGAAGCAAATATATGCATTTAAATAAAACAAAAAACCCATGGGTTTTACTGTTTCCCTTAAATCAGTATTCTATAGAATATTGAGGTTCGACTTACATTTGCTAACATCAGGAAAGTCCAGTAATACTCCCCGTTGGTTGATGAAAATTATTATACTACTAGATGGTGGCCCAATTCTAACGCATCGGGTATTCTAGAATATGTATGCAGCCAACCGGGCGCGAGTAATCAGCGAAGCAGTGTTTAAATGGGTTGTGCACTACTTTAAATGAACCCCCCAATGTATCCCCCCGGGGCCCCTAATGAATTTTGTAATTACGTCATGTTGTCAACACTGCTTGTGACAACATCGCTGACCACGCGGCAAGTGTGAAGGGAGGACCGGGGAGCGAGGCCGCCGGTCGGGGGGAATTCTGCTGCGAGCAGCCGGGAAATGACCGGCTAGCACCGGTCATCTCCCGGCTGCGTCGCCACTGATCTCCCGACGGTGGCCTGCGTGTTTCAAATCCGGCGCCAATTCGCAGCTGGGCTGCGCCAGTCGCTGATTGGTCGTGGCCGGCTGGCCGCGACCAATCAGAGAAGCGGTGTTTTAAATTTTGCGCCAATATCGCTGATTGGTCGCGGCCTGGCGGGTGCGACGAATCAGTGAAGCATGTTTCAAATCCGGCGCCAATTCGCGGCCGGACTGCGCTCGTTGCTAGGGCCGCTGATCTCCCGACGGCAAGTGTGAAGGGAGGACCGGGGGGCGGCGCCGCCTAGGCCGCCGGTCGGGGTACTTCTGCTGCGAGCAGCCGGTCATCTCCCGGCTGCATCGCCGCTGACCTCCGTGCGGCAGATGAGCTGCTAACGGCCGCCATCTTGTTCTGAAATCCTGCGTCGCTGATTGGCCGCGGCTGGACCAATCAGCAACGCTGGATTTCCTGGACGGACAGACAGACGGGATAAGCCGATTATATAGGAGATGTATATACTGGAATCATTTGGAACCCAAATTCCAAAAATATCCCATAGATTATATATTTATAATAGTGAGCTGAACTTTGTAACATTTCCCTACTTCCCGCACGTTGACGTTTTAGACAGAATTTCTTGGCTTCAGGCCTGTCCGCTTCTTTGAAGAATCCCATTTGGGGACCTGAGGAATCTGAAACTTGTGGTAATGAGCAGGAAAACATTGCTTGTTGTCACTGATCTGGGATTCCCCTGTATCTTATTTGTGGATTTTCTTAGAATTTTACAATTTTAATTTTTTAATTGTGTTTTACAAGTTTAGCATAAGTGTTTTAGTTTAGGAAAATACAGTAATTATGAGGAAAAATTCCAAGTTATTTGTGACTACCAGATTCTGCAAGGACAAATTACCAAATAGGATTAGGTTTAAAGTGAACACATCTAGACATGGAGTAAGGTACTTTACTAGTTAGGTGCTGCACATATATGTTCAATACAACATTCAAATAATAGTGCCATAGATTTGTCAAATAATAAATCCATATTGTGCCTAGTTGATGAAGTATTTCCATCTTAAAAAGTAACAATTTTTTTTCATTCAATTAATGATTATCCTCTATTAATTTAGAAATCTCTGTAGTATGCTCCTCTACCCTTTTTTGCTTCCTTCTTTCCCAAACACCATGTTTAAAGTGCTGTTTTAATTGCCTACGATGTGCTCTTTTACAAGCTTCTCTGAACCACTTCTCTAGCAGTCCACTATTCGTCTAGAAATCAACTCTTGAGTCGATGCTTCAACACTACTTACAAATATTCTCCTTAGGTAAGTTTCTCACCTCCCCTTTCTCATGCTTTTTTTTATTTCAGAAGGGATTCTTGCTAGAGCTGCAGTTCAAAGCATCTTCTAAAAGAGTATGAACAATTTGCTATATTAGCACTGTCAGTGTATTGTTTTAGGGAAGGAAGCAAAATAAGGAAATGGTGTATATTACGAAGATTCAAAGGTTGCTCAATAATGAAGTTATAGAAGAAAAAAGCTTAGTTACTCTTTAAGCATTTACTGCATATCAACAGAGTATGACCAAAGTACCTGAGCCTAATTTAGGACCTGATTCAGGTCCTAAATCTGGAACTCTCACTTATCATTACAGAGGGGAACCATATGTGCTGATACACAACCATCACTGATTCCTCTCCATACCCCTTGTTACAGGGACGGGTGATGGAACCTCTGTTCTTTGATGCAAGGAGGGACCAGAGGGGCATAACTAAGTGCCTATGTAGCACCCCGAGGACTCGGCTGCTACAGGGGTATTGCACCTCGACCCAGAGGTGTGGTATTCCACTCCCGGGTAAGGATAGAGTGTGGGACTGAGCTCAGTAGGCTGCATGCACTACATACATCCCATTTCCGGGGGACAGAACTACGGTACTCCCACCAGATAAATGTGCAGGTACGACAGCGTCTGTCCCTGGCTGGAGTGGGAGGGGGGTGGAACATCCCAGTAGTGTAGGGGCAGATAGGGGAGGGGCTCTGGGCATAGAGATAGGAGCCCATTGGGTGCTAGTCACCTGGGCTCACACATAGAGGGAGTATATATGGTGGGCACCATCTTAGATCAGGGTCAGTTCAGCCTGAGGAGAAGCCGAGCAGAGGAGCTCAGCCAGGAGGGCTGACAGGGAGCTGTGGCTCCTGCTGGGCCCTGCTCCAGGGCCAGGCTTGTAGTGGAGGAGGAAGAAGAAAGGCCCAGAGACGCAGAGCCAGAGGGAACCCTGAGATCCCAGAATTAAGCCAAAAGGGTGAAGGGTTGGCAGAAGAGGGCACCGGATCCCAAGCTGGCGGAGGCAAAAGTAACCCTTAGCCAGGAACCGGAGGTCGTGGTCAAGCTTTGCCACGACCCTCACCACATCCACCAGGAAGGTACACCAAGAGTAGGGTCAGGAAAGCCAGAGAAGGTTTTGCCACCAGGAGGCCCAAGGGAACCGGACAAAGGTGGATCCCTGGTGGGGACGGCCAGCAGAGAGAGAAAGAGAAGGGAGCTCAGGACCACGCTCCGGAACTGCCTGGGGGTTAGCCGAGTCCCACACCTGGTGAATGCAGCACGGCTCGGGTGGTCACTCAAGGCCAGAGTGACTGAAGGAACACCAGTGAGTTAAAACCCTGAAACTGCATCTCACGTCTCTGACTCTCCTTTCTGCACTATCACTACCCCCATCATCCGCACCAGCTGCCCTGAGGCCATACCCCTCCCGTTGGGGGTTATACAACCACCGCTGCACCCATACTACCGGCCTCAGCGGACTGTTCTGCAGCGGCGGCCTTGTGACCGCAAATCAACGGGTGGCGTAGTCGACACTTAACAACATCTACAAAGACTGCCACACACTTAGTTTGACACCCTGGGCACGGACCGGGTCACCGCCACGAGGACTACTACCCCTGTCAGATCCGGCTCCGGGTATCCCCTGAACATGGCCCAGGGGGCGCGTCACCTACTCGGACCGACCCAGGTCACACGGCGGCTTAGTCGACTCCATGAACCAAGGAGGGACAGGGCAGGTGAACCAGGTGCTACTCTGGGACCGACCTTGTGTGAGAGCAGGTGACTCCCACTTGTCAGAGGACAGGAGCTGACCGGTACAGTGGATAAGCACGGCAGGTAGGCTGGCTGGTGATCCGGGTAGACAAGCAAGCGGGCACGGCGGATAGCCAGACAGGTACTCCGAGTAAATGAGCAGGAGGGTACGGCAGGTAACTAGCAGGTGCTCCGGGTTGGCCGGCAGGCGAGCACGGCAGGTAACTGGCAGGTGCTCCGGGTAGGCAGGCAGGCGGGCACGGCAGGTAAATTGGCAGGTGCTCCGGGTTGGCAGGCTGGCGAGCACGGCAGGTAACTGGCAGGTTCTCAGGGTAGGCAGGCGTGCACGGCAGGTAAACTGGCAGGTGCTTCTGGTAGGCAGGCTGGCGGGCACAGCGGGTAACTGGCTGGTTCTCCGGGTAGGCAGGCTGGCGGGCACGGCGGATAGACAGACTGGCGGGCAGGACTGTTAGACAGACTGGCGGGCAGAACTGTTAGACACACTGGCGGGCAAGGAACCAGAGGGCTGAGGAGAGTGTTAGCACACAAACAACAACCTTGCACAGGCACCTCCATTTTGGAGGAGGTGCTTAATATAGGGGCAGTCCTCCGGCCACTGGCCGGGGACTCTTTAGGACAGCGAGAGTGGCCCCTTTAAGAGGGAGGGAGCGTGCGTGCATGCACCCTAATCACAGTGCCCTGTAAACTGCGCCTCAGCAGCAGGAGAACTGGAAGACGCCGGACCGGGGCCGCGGCGGTGAGGGGAACGGCGTCGCTGCCCGGCAGGAGGCAGAGACGCCGATGCTACACACTTTAACCAAAATGCGGCTCAAGTTGTGAGTGGCCTTCTCCTTCAAAGTCTTTTAGAGGTACAGTACAGACCAAAAGTTTGGACACACCTTCTCATTTAAAGATTTTTCTGTATTTTCATGACTATGAAAATTGTACATTCACACTGAAGGCATCAAAACTATGAATTAACACATGTGGAATTATATACTTAACATAAAAGTGTTAAACAACTGAAAATATGTCTAATATTCTAGGTTCTTCAAAGTAGCCACCTTTTGCTTTGATGACTGCTTTGCACACTCTTGGCATTCTCTTGACGAGCTTCAAGAGGTAGTCACCGGAAATGGTCTTCCAACAATCTTGAAGGAGTTCCCAGAGTTGCTTAGCACTTGTTGGCCCTTTTGCCTTCACTCTGCGGTCCAGCTCACCCCAAACCATTTCGATTGGATTCAGGTCTGGTGACTGTGGAGGCCAGGTCATCTGGCGTAGCACCCCATCACTCTCCCCCTTGGTCAAATAGCCCTTACACAGCCTGGAGGTGTGTTTGGGGTCATTGTCCTGTTGAAAAATAAATGATGGTCCAACTAAACGCAAACCAGATGGAATAGCATGCCGCTGCAAGATGCTGTGGTAGCTATCCTGGTTCAGTATGCCTTCAATTTTGAATAAATCCCCAACAGTGTCACCAGAAAAGCACCCCCACACCATCACACCTCCTCCGTGCTTCACGGTGGGAACCAGGCATGTAGAGTCCATCCATACGTCTTTTCTGCATCGCACAAAGACACGGTGGTTGGAACCAAAGATCTCAAATTTGGACTCATCAGACCAAAGCACAGATTTCCACTGGTCTAATGTCCATTCCTTGTGTTCTTTAGCCCAAACAAGTCTCTTCTGCTTGTTGCCTGTCCTTAGTAGTGGTTTCCTAGCAGCTATTTTACCATGAAGGCCTGCTGCACAAAGTCTCCTCTTAACAGTTGTTGTAGAGATGTGTCTGCTGCTAGAACTCTGTGTGGCATTGGCCTGGTCTCTAATCTGAGCTGCTGTTAACCTGCGATTTCTGAGGCTGGTGACTCGGATAAACTTATCCTCAGAAGCAGAGGTGACTCTTGGTCTTCCTTTCATGGGGCGGTCCTCACGTGAGCCAGTTTCTTTGTAGCGCTTGATGGTTTTTGCAACTGCACTTGGAGACACTTTCAAAGTTTGCCCAATTTTTCAGACTGACTGACCTTCATTTCTTAAAGTAATGATGGCCACTCGTTTTTCTTTACTTAGCTGCTTTTTTTTGCCATAATACAAATTCTAACAGTCTATTCAGTAGGACTATCAGCTGTGTATCCACCTGACTTCTGCACAACACAACTGATGGTCCCAACCCCATTCATAAGGAAAGAAAATCCCACTTATTAAACCTGACAGGGCACACCTGTGAAGTGAAAACCATTTCCGGTGACTACCTCTTGAAGCTCATCAAGAGAATGCCAAGAGTGTGCAAAGCAGTCATCAAAGCAAAAGGTGGCTACTTTGAAGAACCTAGAATATAAGACATATTTTCAGTTGGTTTCACACTTTTTTGTTAAGTATATAATTCCACATGTGTTGATTCATAGTTTTGATGCCTTCAGTGTGAATGTACAATTTTCATAGTCATGAAAATACAGAAAAATCTTTAAATGAGAAGGTGTGTCCAAACTTTTGGTCTGTACTGTACGAGTGAAATGAAAGTAAGCAAGGTAGCCTCTCCATTGAAGTGTAGATCTGATGAATGCCTACTCACCTATTTTCGGAATTCTTACGGTAGTGATGGGAGAGAACCACGCATATGCAGCTAGATGTTCATTATCAGAAGTCAGAGATGAGGCCTTCTTCTCATCATTGGATATTCCATAAATGTTCAAGACGGGTATATCATTTTTTTAAATGGAACGGAGTGCAAAAACCTGTTCTGCACAAACTTGCCAGACAAAATTGCAATATCCAATTTCGAAGGTTGGTGCACAGGCCCAATGGTTATCTGGTTCTATAAGTAATTACAATGGGACAGTTTAATGTAATAAAAAATGGAATGGCTTTCTCTGGTGGTCAAGGATTTCCTGGTCCGACACAGTACTTTCCTTTCCTGCAAATCTCATGAACATGGTTGAGTTGGTCAACTTGTAACTTGTAAGAAAAGCTTCCTTCCAAGTTAAAAAAAATAATAATAATAATTATATATATTTTTTATTTATTATTATTTTATTTTTTTCTGTTAATTTGAAATGAAGTTGGAATATAGATATATACCCCGAACATTGAAAGTAGACATTAAAAATAATAGTTGCCAGGGAAACTACCCACACGAGTCGAAGGTATATGCTTTCAACTACCGAGCTACAGATTTCATGAATACTTTGCATTCTGTCTGTAACACACAATACAACATGTGTTTTTTAATCACTTATGCTTCCATGCGCCTGCAATAAATCATTGTGAAGTTTCTTTTCTGTAGTTAATGTTAAGCTGCACCTCGGAGACACTTCAAGTCTTATATTCGAGAACAGTAATTGCATAAGATATGTTTGTACAAATTTCAGCCTTGTTGCAAATTTGTTTTTTTATATAAAAACAAAAAACATGAATGAGTCAAATTAAACTCGAGCATCGAGAAATTAAAGCTGTTGTCCCATCTGGGACAAATATGGCTCATCTGTAGGATACACCATAAATGGCCAATAGAATGGAATTTGCATTTATCTCAAGAACTTGTTTTCCAAAATGGAGATGTTACCTCTCCATACATTTGTTTGGTGTTCAAAAAATTGCTGGGCAATTGCTGGAAAGCCATTTTTATAACTCTTATCCAAGTCAATGGTGAGAGCCGAGCAGGCGTGGCCACCTCCCCTATGACTTTGGTGTGCAACAATGTGTCCCCTTCTCGAAATAGATGAGATCCATAGCGGTAGGACCTGAGCTGATCTATTCTACAAATACGCCATAAGTGTCCCACATGGAAATAAAATAACCCTTGAACTGGGTATTTCCATCTTTTTTAAGTGATATCTTATCCTCTGGGTCTCGCGATCCTGAAAATGTGAAGGACACAGGACTGCTAAACTACTGTGTCTCCTAATTTTTCCCTGCACGCTGGCTCTCCTGGCCACCTTGCTATGCAGGAAACTGCGGTTGGCCCAATTCACATGAATGTAGCCACATTTTCAAAGCAAAAGGCACCGCTTACAACCCATACTAGGCAGACCAGTCATATCCACATTTATATTTTTCCAATCACAATCTCATGGTGTACATAGGATAAGCAGGAAGACTAACAATATACAACGTAGATGCACAATATTATTTTCTGCTGTATACTTCTGAAGAAGGGAATTCATTTATCTTCAGACATAAAAGGGCTTGTTTCTAATCATTACCCAAAAACCTCAGTCAGTAGCCTAAATAATGGAGAGAAGGTAGGTCAGCACTCCTCCATCTACAGTAGCCTAAATAACACTTTTTATTAGCCTCCATATCTTCTGGGATTAGGAATGTATGTTTGTTGCCTTGCGCACCAAGGAAGGTGCCGATTTCTTTCAGTAGTGACTTGTGATGCACCTTGTGTCCTAGGACCAGGTCCTGATGGGTTGGTAGAGGTCATATTAAACTCACCAACCTGCTGGCCTCAAATGGCCGTTGGGTGAAAAACCGTGCAATCATTCAGTGTTCCAGGAAAAATGAAGTTTTGCAAGGTCCTCACAAAGTCCACTGTTTATTCTGGTGCTATTTGAATGACTTAATATGAAGCCTCAACTGTCTGCAGGAGAGGGCGGTCAGGTTTACTCAGGGGTGTAATTATAGTGTGTGCAGGAGTTGCAGCTATATTCAGGCCCCCAATAACCTTTTGGCTCATACAACAACACTAATACTAATAAAGACCTCTGATAGTTGGGGGGACTTGCTGGAGATTTTGCATTGGACCCTTAAGCTTCAGGTTATGCCGCTGTGTTAACCTTTTAGTGCACAGTCTTGTAATTTGTGGTGAACTGTCTAGTGAAAAGTTTCTGTAGTTAGAGAAAGTTTCACCCATGTGAATAATTAGTTGCATTCAAATTAGTTACCAGATACATAAATGAGAACCTATAATCACTGGCTAAGAATGTGTGGGAAAACAATGATGTCAGGTGGCCAAGAGATATGAGCTATTCTTGTCTCTCTAATGAGAGCTGCAGTAACCCTGCCCTTTGAATATACATTAAGTATTCTCACATATTCAACCTGTGGTGAAGTAACGTGCTCAGCTTCAGACATTTATGCTTGCCTACAGATAGTTTTTCAATTTTAGTTTGTAGTAAAATCAAGGGAAAACCACAGGGTTTCATATATCACATGGGTAGCATGGTTCAGCGGGGTCCTGGTGTTTTCACTGCAAGAATTAGTCAACAGGAAAGGATAAGAGGTGGGATGGGTCTGTAGAGCAGACTGCGACCTAGGTACCTGACTGCTATCAGGCTGAACTTCACATACAAAGGAGGTGGAGCGAAGATTTTTTTTAAAGAAGAGAAGTTTGTTCTACCCATGTTAGTGGGTGCAATGAGCATTGAAAGCCAGGAAAAATTATCAACTAGAGTTGGTGCAAATCGATTCACACGTCCCATTTCATTGGCTATGAGAATGGTCTGTAGCCTCTGCACAGGAGCAGGCATGAGCAATTATGAGTCGGTCTAGCGCAGCGTCATCTTTGCAGCCAGAAGCGCATGTGATGTTGCTCCACGCCGGCTAATCAAAAGAAGAGCTGCCATGCTGGATGATAAGAGGCAGTACTCCTGTTCCCATGCATAGACAACAGTAACCAACACACAGTATGATGACCCCCCTCACAGTATGATGACCCCCACACAGTATGATGAATCTCACCGGCCCCACACAGATAGTAGATGGCCCCCAAAGCATGGTGACCTCACAGTCAACCCACACACAAAATGAAGGCCTCACAGCCCCCCATACACAGTATGATTCTCTTCTAACAGATGGTGCTGAATGGACAATGATCGGCACATTGGAATTCCAATGGACCCTGAAAATAAGCTGCTGAAAGAGGAGTCTGACAACAGCCCTTTCACAGAAAATGAAGGAGTGGTCTCTCGAGCTGAACATTCCTGTGTTTGAAGGAGTCAAGGAGAGAACTGTTGGCAAAATGATCATTCAGCCAACAGCTATCTAATGTGTATGGGGGGGCAATAGTATGAACACTGCATGTACAGATCTAGCAAAGATTAAATTGACTCAGACAGCACAGCGCAGTCTACTACGTCTGAGTGTCTGTCTTCAGTAGGCGTACACGCCCGAAAATGATGCACGACAGAGCACACGTTCAATTTGTCTGCACTATTATAGTCTATGGCCCCGTCAGCGCATATGCCCAAATCCCGTTTTGCGGGGGGGTTTGGATGTAAGCCACTGGGGGGTCAACGAATGGGTGCCATAACACAGTGTGAAAGCACCCTATGATGTTAAGTTATCTTAATCCTCTATAGTGAGATAACCTTCAGAGAAAAGTTATCAAGATGCTGAATTGTGAGTGCTACATCTGTGCACTTTTGTTCTTTGCTCATTTGCATCGGGATTTTGGTTGGAAATCACTCTAACCTGGTGTCCACAAACACTAAACCAGCAAACGAAAAACCACAGTATACCAGGGACACGGAAAGACATATGTGAAATCAGTCAACTCGTGAAAAACTCTATTTTCATCAAGGTGGATTTGTTTCCTGGCACGTAGGACCATTCGGCATGGTCCTTGATCACTTACTATAATAAAACATGTCTGCAGGTGAACGTGCCTTCATTCGAGTGATATGTGAGGAAGTGGAAACTGCTTCTAAAAACTGAACGCAAAGACATTGTTGTTTTTCCTGTTGTGCTATATTAAGAGCTCGCTAACTCTTTCACGCTTCCTTTTTAAAAAGGAATAAACATTTCCCAGGCCTCCAGGGCAGAGACATTTTCCCAGTTTTCTAAAAGCAGTAAAAACTCAGTTTAACTAGTAACCATGGCTGGGACCTGCCTATATATATTGACTCAGCAGCTTACCTACAGTACAAGACCTTCGTAAAGTCCAAGGCACGAGTTGAGGCTTGTTAAAGATCTGCTACTTAGTAAATAGAAAATCCGGACTGGCAGGAACTCCCCACAGTGCACAAAGGCTAGTTAATGAACGGGATGAATTTAGGAAGTCCATTTGTGTTCTATGTAGTGATAGGATTACACAATATTTTCATTACTACAAGTAAGTCTTATATACAGTATATGTACTTTGTTGCACATTGGTCAGTTAGATTAGCAATGTCAGGAATGCAAAAAAAAAAGTGAAAAACTTCATTTTGTTCTTGATATTGGACACCATTTACAGGTTAATGTGAGGATAAAATCTGTAGTTGGTTCATTTTGTATAATACTTTGCATAAATTATCTTTTATCGATGCTGATTTTCAATCTATATTATAGCCCAGAGCTGCAATCAAAATTCTGCTAGTGGCTTGGTCATACAGTAAATGACAAGTTGTGTTCATACACACACGATGGATATACCATGCGTGACCTGTGCAACTCCATGCGTGGCCCAGGAGATTAGTGTTCTCCCTTGCCAACTTGTAAGTAGACTGTCTTTAAGACTGCATGTAAGGGACTAAGCTGATGAATTTCATGGATCACAAGCATGTTGTCATCTGACAGATGTTCGGGTCCCCCATTCATCTGAATGGGGTCCAGGTTCGAGTTCAGATACTGTTCTGGTACCCGAACCAAACTTTTTTTTAAATGTTTGGCCGAACCCACTGGACCTGAACATCCACAGGTTTGCCCATCACTAATCACAATGACTATGGTATTATTAAAAATACAAAAAGGGCAGGGATGAGTGGCAAAGTTATTTGATGCAAATTGAATGTTCCTTATTATACTATGCGCAGTAGCGTAACTATAGTCTGATGGGCCCAAGTGCGAAATTTGGACCTGGGCCCACACCTGCATGTTTGTCAAATGTCTGGGTCCTTGTAACATTCCAGATTCTGTGTAGAGCTCGCCCTCTCATGTAAAAATGTCCGCCATCCTTTAATAATGTCCCCGATCCTGGCCCCTTCCTGTAATATTGTCCCCTATCCTGTGCCGCTTTCCTGTAATAATGTCCCATACCCTGACCCCTTCCTGTAGTAATCCTCCATCCTGGTCCCCTTCCAGGTATAATGTACTCCACCCTGGGCCTTGTCCAGGTATAATGTCCCCCATCCTGGGCAAAATCATGTAAAAATTTCCCTATCCTAGTATAATGTCTCTATCCTTGGCCCCTTCCTGGCATAATGTCTCCCTTTCTTGGTATAATGTCCTCAATGCAGGGCCCCTTCCTGGTAAAATGTCTCACTTTCCTGGTATAATGCCCTCTATCCTGGGCCCCTTCTTAGTATAATGCCCCCCATCCTGGGCCCCTTCCAGTAATATATGTCCCTCATCCTGGTATAATGCCCTCTATCCTGGGCCGCCACTTCCAGTAATATATGTCCCCCATCCTGCGCTCTTTCCAGTAATATATGTCCTCCATCCTGGTATAATGTCCCCCCATCCTGGGCTTCTTTGAGTAATAATGTCCCTGTTCTGCCGCTCTTCTCCAACAAATATAACAGGTCTAAGATGTCACTGTGCGCCGTGCTGTCCCTTGGTCAATGCATGTTGCAGCGGCATGGTGTATTTGGGCAGAGAAAATTATTAAAAAATATGCATTTTTGAAGAGTAGAAATTTTTTTACAATTCACGGAGAATTCTACTGAAATAAATTTGCTCATCCCTAACAATGGAACATTCTGTGATGGCATATAAGAGCAAAGGGTCCATTTTCTGTTATCGGTCCTTTGCTATTTGTATCTGCCACAGAATTGCTGTACAGTGCCTGATATAAACAAGGCTCTTTCCAAAATAGAATTTCAGACTGTTTGAAACACAAAGAGTTAGCCTGGCACTGCTATTACTCACAATAGCACTTCTTCCAATAGCTCACATACCAATGGATCAGCAATAATGTCCTCAGGTGGTGCTCATTGGTACAGACACAGTCCTCATATAATGTAGCAAAACAACAGAAATTCCATGGCACTCATCAAGATGTAAAACCCAAGTGATTTATTCCATCAGAGGTCCATGAGAAGCACTCAGGCAGCCCCATATAAGGACACTTCTGACGCGCCCCCTGGGCCTGTGTTGTGCAGGGGATACCCGGAGCCGGATCGCTGGGAGTTGTAGTCTCAGTCTGGCGGTGACCCGGTCCGTGCCCAGGGCGGTCAAACCAGTGGCAGTCTTAGGTAATAACAATGTCCGACTACGCCACCCGTGGATTGCGGGCAGTGGGGACCGCCGCTGCGCTGCAGACCGCTGAGGCTGATGTAATTTGCGCAGCCGAGTATGGAATAACTCCCCACGGGAGAATTATTGCCTCAGGGCAGCTAGTGTGGAAGATGGGAGTGATGGTGTGAGCATCCCAGTAGTAATGGTGCTGGTGCGGCGATGAAACACAGAGACGTGTGGTGCAGTTCAGGGTCTTTACTGATGGAATAACGCAGACCCTCCCGGGAGTACTGGTTAGCAGTAGGGGCCTGGTCAGTCTGTAAGCAAGTAGGACCTCCCCTGGCCAGGTGGAGTTGTAGGCCTCCCCGACTATCTGCACTCTTTCCTGGCTACCTTGCTCTATGCGGGTGGAAGTAGCCCACGTCCCTGAGTATACCGTGTGGTGCTCACCCGTATGGCCGGTGACTTGGGGCCTTCCGTTAGCCTCCGCTTCACGATGGCGGTGCTGGTCCCTTGCTTGTGACCGTGCCTCCGGGCTTCTGTGGCCAGAGGACATGGAATCCCCTGTCAGTTGGATTCTGCTGCTGGACCTGGATGTCCCCATAGCCTCAGACTCCGTGTCCGGTATTAGTGTCTTCAACCAGAGCGAACTCTGCTCAGCTCCAGCCCCTGGTATTCAGCTACTGTTCCTACAGAGCTCCTGGTTCTTACTTTCCCTCTCCAGGCTCTGACTGCTCTGCTTGTTCTGCAGGCTCTGTCTCTGTCTAATCCCGCCCCAGACCCAGTTTATAAGGGCAGATTCCTCCCCTCCCAGGTCTGGGTGGGCCGTGTTGCATGCTTAGGGCTCCTGACCAGAGAAACCTCCCACTTGCTCTCAGACATAATATTTCTATTACTGTGGCAACCAGACCCCTGGGGTGCCACACTTCCACCACCATGTCTCACTGTAGGAACCATGCATTTAGAATAATGAATTTAGAAAAATGCATAATGACTGCAGTGAAGCATGGTGATGGCGGTGTCCTTACGTGGGACTGCATGAGTGCTGCTGGTGTCGGGGAGATATATTTCATTAATGGTATCATGAATTCACAGATGTTCTGCTGCATATTGAAAGAGAAGATGCTCCCATCACTCCGTGCCCTTGATAGATGTGCACTTTTCCAACATGACAATGATCCAAAACACACATCTGTTGCATTTCTGAAGAAGGACAGGACGAAAGTGATTCATTGGCCAAATGTCTCCTGATCTGAACCCAACAAAAACAACTATGAGAAATTCTGAAGAGACAAGTTGCCATCATTGAAGAATGGAAAAAGATGTTGCAATATGTCGCCAACTTGTTCATTCCATGCCTAGAAGACTTGGTCCTGTCCTTAAAAATCATGAAGTAGGTACAAAACACTAGATGTAGTAGTTTTTGATGTTGTGTGTATTTATTTTTTGCATCAACTAATTTGAGCAAAACTGAAGATTTTGTAATGAACGTTATAATTAGTGTTGAGCGAGCACTAAAATGCTCGGGTGTTCGAAGCTCAGGCCGAGCTCTCCATGATACTCGGGTGCTCGACCCGAGCAACGAGCCCAATGTTAGTCTATGGGAGACCCGAGCATTTTTGCGGCGGCACCCCCAGCAGTCTGTAGAAAGCCTAAAAAGTGCCCAAAACAATAGTGACAGTGCTCAAAAGACATAGGGACAGCATGGGCATCGCCCCTGGAAGCATTTCTGACCCCCAGGTCACTGCTGTCAACAACGTGGTCAGAGGTATTAAGCCACTTTTACGGGCTCACAATAAAACGTTCAAAAATGAAACTGAAACGGTTTTCCTGTGAAATATGTTCAGGAACTTCCTTTCCAGGGTAAAGACTTGTGTATAAGGTAAAATAAATAACCAAAAACAAAAATACTCCTCCACACCTTGGGCTATGTTCACAAGTAGCATTTTTTATGCGTTTTTGCACTTTTGTATTGCTTTCAACCGTGACAAATGCATTCACCGGGAAATGTCATTTTAACATTTTACAATCTTATCTGGCCATGTGCTGTGTGACACATGCATACAGTGCTGAAAAGACATGGGAACAGCATGGGGAAGACCCCTGGAAGCATCTCTGACACCCAGGTCACTGCCTAAAAGTGTGCCCATCAGAAGGCCTAAAAGTGTGCCCATCAGAAGTGATCCTTTCCGCATCAGAAGATGCAGACTTGCAACTATCCCCGTGCAAGTCTTTGTACCAGGGCAGTGTTCATTTGTACCTCCCCCATTACTGACACCTACCCACCCACAGGCTGCAATACCATACTGCTAGCTTGCTTGCACTTGAAATGGGGCCTTTCAGTTTGGAGGAGGCCGAAGCTGGCCACTACCTCATGGCTGCTTCGGCAGCGAGGTATCCATACTCAGTCCCCAGCCGCCCGGCGGCCGGGTGTCCATGCTCGGTCCCCAGCCGCCAGGGGGCAGCCGGGTGTCCATACTCGGTCCCCAGCCGCCCCGCGGCCGGGTGTCCACACACGCTCCCCAGCCGCCTGGGGGCGGCCGGGTGTCCATAAACGGTCCCCAGCCGCCCCATTTCTCCTTGGAACATCCCCCCACACACTTTTCTTAGCCTGGCCTGCTTTAGGGCAGCATTGGATGAGCCCACCAGAGAACCAGACTCCTCCGGTGGGCCCTGGCTTCTCTATCAGGGGAGTTGAGAGTGCCAAGGTGAGGAGCATGATGATGATGATAGAAGTTAGCATCTGCTTTGTTTTCTTGGAATGCAAGCGTAAGTGTGCAACCAAACACCCACCCACCTCCAGGCTGCAATACTATACTGCTAGCTTGCACTTGAAATGGGGCCTTTTAGTTTGGAGGAGGCCGAAGCTGGCCACTACCTCATGGCTGCTTCAGCAGCGAGGTATCCATACTCAGTCCCCAGCCGCCCGGCGGCCGGGTGTCCACACACGCTCCCCAGCCACCAGGGGGCAGCCGGGTGTCCATAAACGGTCCCCAACCGTCCCCATTTCTCCTTGGAACATCCCCCCACACACTTTTCTTAGCCCGGCCTGCTTTAGGGCAGCATTGGACGAGCCCACCAGAGAACCAGACTCCTCCGGTGGGCCCTGGATTCTCCATCAGGGGAGTTGAGAGTGCCAAGATGAGGAGCATGATGATGATAGAAGTTAACGTCTGCTTTGTTTTCTTGGAATGCAAGCGCATGTATGTAGTAGCGGCTAGGCCTGAGGTGGTCAGTGTTTTGACGCATATCCTACCTCCTCCGAGGATTGCTGGATGTTTTCCTGCTACTATTCCAGTTCTATGACTCCGGTTAAAACAAAGCTTCAGGTGATGAATGATGGATGAGGTGGTGGCAAAGGAGAAAGAGCAGGAGGAACAGGGACCATTCACATCAATATCAGGCCAGTCAACCACACATGTCTTGTAGGATATGTTTCTGAACCAAAAGGAGCGGTTCAGCTACACAGTTAAAGGGCATGCAGTGAGTGCACTGCCTATTAAAAATTTCGAGGCACTCCAATGCCCCTTGGAAGTGACATGGAGGTCAGAGGGCCTTAACTAAACCGTTTTTTCCATTTATAGCAACTGGGTCTCCTGTGCACTGTTGGCCTAAGCAGTGAGTGGAAGGCTTTCCAAAAATTTTGAGGAACTGCAATGCCCCTTGAAACAGACGTGGATTACAGCATACTAAAAACCTTCTACCCATTATTGGGGAGTGGGTCTCCCTTAGTGTTCGCCTATGCATTGAAAAGCAAAAGCTGACTAAAATTAGGAGGAAATGCAATGCCCGTTGGAAGAATGGTGGAGGTCGCAGTGGAATAAAAAGACAATATCAATGCCCCTTGGAAAAGTGGTGGAGGTCGCAGTAGCTTAACAAGATGGTTTTAATGCTCCTGGGAAAAGTGGTGGAGGTCGCAGTAGCTTAACAAGACAGTTTTAATGTCCCTTGGAAGAGACGTGGAGGTCGCAGTAGTTTAACAAGACGGTTTTAATGCCCCTTGGAGTAGTGGTGGAGGTTGCAGTAGCTTAACAAGACAGTTTTAATGCCCCTTGGAAGAGACGTGGAGGTCGCAGTAGTTTAACAAGACGGTTTTAATGCCCCTTGGAGTAGTGGTGGAGGTCGCAGTAGCTTAAAAAGACGGTTTTAATGCCCCTTGGAAGAATGGTGGAGGTCGCTGTAGCTTAACAAGATGGTTTCAATGCCCCTTGGAAGAGACGTGGAGGTCGCAGTAGCTTAACAAGACGGTTTTAATGCCGCTTGGAAGAGACGTGGAGGTCGCAGTAGCTTAACAAGATGGTTTTAATGCCCCTGGGAAAAGTGGTGGAGGTCGCAGTGGCTTAACAAGACGGTTTTAATGCCCCTTGGAAGAATGGTGGAGGTCGCAGTAGCTTAACAAGACAGTTTTAATGCCCCTTGGAAGAGATGTGGAGGTCGCAGTAGTTTAACAAGACGGTTTTAATGCCCCTTTGAGAAGTGGTGGAGGTCGCAGTAGCTTAACAAGACGGTTTTAATGCCCCTTGGAAGAGACGTGGAGGTCGCAGTAGCTTAACAAGACGGTTTTAATGCCCCTTGGAAAAGTGGTGGAGGTCGCAGTAGCTTAACAAGACAGTTTTAATGCCCCTTGGAGAAGTGGTGGAGGTCGCAGTAGCTTAACAGGATGGTTTAATGTTCCTTGGAAGAATGGTGGAGGTCGCAGTAGCTTAACAAGACGGTTTTAATGCCCCTTGGAGAAGTGGTGGAGGTCGCAGTAGCTTAACAAGACGGTTTTAATGTCCCTTGGAAGAATGGTGGAGGTCGCAGTAGCTTAACAAGACGGTTTTAATGCCCCTTGGAAAAGACGTGGAGGTCACAGTAGCTTAGCAAGACGGTTTTAATCCCCCTTGGAAAAGTGGTGGAGGTCGCAGTAGCTTAACAAGACGGTTTTTAATGCCCCTTGGAAAGTGGTGGAGGTCGCAGTAGCTTAACAAGACTGTTTTAATGCCCCTTGGAAGAGACGTGGAGGTCGCAGTAGCTTAACAAGACGGTTTTAATGCCCCGTGGAGTAGTGGTGGAGGTCGCAGTAGCTTAAAAAGACTGTTTTAATGCCCCTTGGAAGAATGGTTGAGGTCGCTGTAACTTAACAAGATGGTTTCAATGCCCCTTGGAAGAGACGTGGAGGTCGCAGTAGCTTAACAAGACGGTTTTAATGCCCTTTGGAAGAGACGTGGAGGTCGCAGTAGCTTAACAAGATGGTTTTAATGCCCCTTGGAAAAGTGGTGGATGTCGCAGTAGCTTAACAAGACGGTTTTAATGCCCCTTGGAGAAGTGGTGGAGGTCGAAGTAGCTTAACAAGACGGTTTTAATGCCCCTTGGAAGAGACGTGGAGGTCGCAGTAGCTTAATAAGACGGTTTTAATGCCCCTTGGAAGAATGGTGGAGGTCGCAGTAGCTTAACAAGACGGTTTTAATGCCCCTTGGAAGAGTGGTGGAGGTCACAGTAGCTTAACAAGACGGTTTTAATGCTCCTTGGAAAAGTGGTGGAGGTCGCAGTAGCTTAACAAGACGGTTTTAATCCCCCTTGGAAAAGTGGTGGAGGTCGCAGTAGCTTAACAAGACGGTTTTAATGCTCCTTGGAAAAGTGGTGGAGGTCGCAGTAGCTTAACAAGACGGTTTTAATGCCCCTTGGAAGAGACGTGGAGGTCGCAGTAGCTTAACAAGATGGTTTTAATGCCCCTTGGGAAGTGGTGGAGGTCGCAGTAGCTTAACAAGACGGTTTTAATGCCCCTTGGAAGAATGGTGGAGGTCGCAGTAGCTTAACAAGATGGTTTTAATGCCCCTTGGAAGAGACATGGAGGTCGCAGTAGCTTAACAAGACGGTTTTAATGCCCCTTGGAAAAGTGGTGGAGGTCGCAGTAGATTAACAAGACGGTTTTAATGCCCCTTGGAGAAGTGGTGGAGGTCGCAGTAGCTTAACAAGACGGTTTTAATGCCCCTTGGAAGAATGGTGGATGTCGCAGTAGCTTAACAAGACGGTTTTAATGCCCCTTGGAAGAGTGGTGGAGGTCACAGTAGCTTAAAAAGACGGTTTTAATGCCCCTTGGAAGAGACGTGGAGGTTGCAGTAGCTTAACAAGATGGTTTAAATGCCCCTTGGAAGAGCCCTGCAGTACAGCATCTTAAAAACATTATTCCCATTATTGGGGAGTGGGTCTCCCATAGTCTTTGCCTATGCCTTCCAAGCAAAAGCTGCCAAAAATTAGGAGGGAGGAACTTGCAATGCTGGCAACTCGGACTAAGGTCACCCTGGTGGTATAGTGGTGGTGGAGGCTGAGGATAAGGAGAAGAGCAAAATACAGCCGAAATGAGGAAGCGTATACCCATGTGTGGGTGTGAAGCGGTGCATGTGAATACACCCCCCGAAATAACACAGTGGATTTGACTTTATGTTACTCTGCTGTCATTTGGTGGTGATGAGAAGTCTGGCCTAATCCAGCCCTTGTTCATTTTGATAAGGGTCAGCTTGTCAGCATTGTCAGTTGACAGGCGAGTGCGCTTATCTGTTATAATTTCCCCAGCGGCACTAAAAACACGCTCCGATAACACGCTAGCGGCAGGGCAGGCCAGGACCTCCAAGGCGTACAGAGCGAGTTCATTCCAAGTGTCCAGCTTGGATACCCAATAATTAAAAGGCACAGAGGAATCACGGAGGATGCTGGTACGGTCGGCAAGGTACTCCCTCACCATCTTTTGAAACTTTCCACTCCTTGTGAGAGTACCCCGTGCTTCAGGGCCTGTAAGCTGGGCGGGCCTCAGAAAACTGTCCCAGAATGTTGACAGTGTTCCCCTGCGTCTCTCTTGTCTGTACGCCTTGGTTGGGCAACGAACTGTGACCTCTGCCGCTAGCGTGTTCAGATGGGAATTTTTTTAACAATTCTGCAGCAAGGGCCTTCTGGTACTGCCACATTTTTGTAGACCTCTCCACCTCAAGAATAAGAGAGTGAAAGTTCTCCTTGTAGCGGGGGTCTAAAAGTGTCACCAACCAGTAATGACTGTCACCCAACATTTTTACAACGCGAGGGTCATGGTTAAGGCAGCGTAACATAAAGTCAGCCATATGTGCCAAACTGGTAATGGGCAAGACTTCTGTGTCCTCACCAAGATGACTACTGACCATGCTCTCCTCCTCCTCCTCCTCCTCCCCCCTGTCCTCAGGCCTCCCACGCTGAACCGACAGTATGACAGTTGTACAGGTACTACCGTCTACAGCGCATGATACCAGCTCCTGTTCTTCCTCCTCCTCCTCCTCCCCCTCATTGTCCCCCAATGCACGTTGGGATGAGATGAGGCTGGGCTGTGTGTAATCGCCCGCTACGGCTTCTTGATCCATCTCATCATACTCTGCCTGCAATGCCTCCTCTTTAATTCTCTGCAGAGAACGTTGCAAAAGACAGACAAGTGGGATGCTGACGCTAATGATGGCGTCATCGCCACTCACCATCTTGGTGGACTCCTCAAAGTTTGTCAGGATGGTACATATGTCAGACATCCAGGTCCACTCCTGAGGTCTTATGTGTGGAGTCTGACCTGAATATCGACAGCCTTGTTGCAGCTGGTACTCCACAACTGCTCTCTTCTGCTCACAAATCCTTTGCAAGATGTGGAGGGTAGAGTTCAACATGTGGGGACATCACACACCAGTCGGTGTGCCGGAAGCTGCAAACGCTGCTGCAACACAGCAAGGGCGGCGGAAGCTGTAGCCGACTTGCGAAAATGAGCTGACAGGCGGCGTACTTTGACGAGCAGATCTGGCAACTCGGGGTACGATTTAAGAAACCGCTGAACCACGAGGTTAAGCACATGAGCCAGGCATGGTACGTGTGTGATCTCGCCTCGCCTCAGAGCCGCCACCAGGTTACAGCCATTGTCACACACGACCATGCCTGGATGTAGGTTCAGCGGTCTCAGCCACAGATCTGCCTGCTCTTTCACAGCTGTCCATAACTCACAAGCAGTGTGAGGTTTCTCACCTAAGCTTATGAGTTTCAGCACAGCCTGTTGCTGCTTGGCTGAGGCAGTACTGCAGTGCTTCCAGCTTGTAACTGATGTGATATCTGAGATGGAGGCTGAACATGAGGAGGAGGAGGAGGATGATGTGCAGGAGCTGTACACTGTGGGGGGAACTCTGACTGACATAGGGCCCGCAATCCTCGGTGTGGGGAGGATGTGTTCCGTCCCAAGGTCCGACTGGGTCCCGGCTTCCACTATGTTTACCCAGTGTGCTGTCAGGGAGATGTACCGTCGCTGGCCACAAGCACTTGTCCACGTGTCCATTGTCAGGTGGACTCTCCCAGTAACTGCGTTGTTGAGGGCACAGTAGATGGGCCGTGGACGTGGACGTTGATGCTGTTTCTTGAGAAACTGCCATAACAAGTGAAGACTGAGAGGAGGGGACATCTTTGCATGCAGTATGGACAGGGGATTGCCTTGCACGCACAACAGGGGGTTATATTACACACACAACAGTGGCAGAAGCAGTGGTGATACCCGCTGACACTGGTCGTGGACCCTGGGGTTCGCCCCACAAAGTCGGGTGCTTTGCTGCCATGTGCCTGATCATGCTGGTGGTGGTCAAGCTGGTAGTTTTGTCACCCCTGCTGATGCTGGCATGGCAGGTGGTACAAATGGCCTTTTTGGGGTTATCAGCAGAGTCTTTAAAAAAATTCCAGACTCTGGAAGACCTACCGGTTGTACTGGCAACGTCTCTCGTGTTGGTGTTACGGGGAACGGTTGCCCGCCTTCTGTGTGCGGCCACCACACTGCTTCTTCCTGCCTGTTGGGGTACTCTGCCTCCCTCCCCCTGTGTGCTTCTGGCCTCGCTCTGCGTGTCCTCCTGCCACGTTGGGTCAGTTACTAGATCATCCACCACCTCCTCCTCTTCTACTTGTGCACCACGATCCTCTTCCTCACTTCGTGGCAATTGTGTCTCGTCATCGTCCACCTCTTGTGACAAATTGCCAGCGTCGACTTCCTGTGGCCGTGGCTGTTCAAATATTTGGGCATCGTTATGTTACGGGTCCGGGTGGTGGAACCTCTGTGCCGAGGTGCAAGGAGGGACCCAGAGGGGTGTGACTAAGTATCCACCCGAACCGACCCTGGTCGTACGGCAGCTAACGACACCGTGACCAGGGAGGATCCGGGCTGAGGGACCAGGTGCTACTCTGGGGACGACCTTGTAAGAGAGCAGGTGGCTCCCACGGGTCAGATGGCTGGGACTGACCGGTATGGCTGATGGACACGGCAAGCAGGCGGAAGTCTCTGGTAGCTGACAGGTGGTCACAGTTCGAGAAAGCAGGGCAAGTAGCAGTCTTTAGGTTTACCAGGAAGGTGGTCACAGCAAGTGACGGCAGGATCTCCAGGCAAACTGGCAGGAAACAGGCAGGTGCTCCCAGGTGAGCGGGCAAACAGACGAGGCGGGTAACTGGCAGGTAACTGGTGGGCGCTCCCAGGTGAGCGGGCTGACGGACACAGCAGGTAACAGGCGGGTGCTCCCAGGTGAGCGGGCAGACAGACGAGGCAGGTAACAGACAGGTAACTGGTGACGCTCCCAGGTGAGCGGTCTGACTGACAAGGCAGGTAACAGGCAGGTAACTGGTGGACGCTCCCAGGTGAGCTGTCTGACAGACAGGGCCCGGGAAGGAGCGCGCGCCGGCAGCAGCGAGGGAAGGAGCGCTGGAGGATGCCGCGCGCTGAACTGTAAGGTGAGAGGGACGGCGTCTCTGCCTAGCAGGAGGCAGAGACGCCGATGCTACAGTACCCCCCCTTTAGGCTCCCCCTTTTTTAGGCCAGAGAGAAATTTCTCAAGGAGAAGCGGAGAGTTGATGTTCTCCCTGGGTTCCCAAGTTCTTTCTTCAGGACCAACCCCCTTCCAATCCACCAGAAAAAAGGTTCTCCCTCTTACCCTCTTGGTGGCTAGGATACTCTCCACTTCAAAGACGTCCTCAGCAGAAACCGGAGTAGGAGGAGTACCTGGATTGTCATAAAAAGTGTTAAGGACAACGCGTTTGAGGAGGGATACGTGTAAGGAGTTGGGAATGCGTAGGGTGGCTGGGAGTTTTAATTTGTAGGCCACTGGGTTAATTTGCCTGAGGACTTCGAAGCGTCCGATGAACCGAGGGCCCAACTTGTAAGAGGGTACTTTGAGCCGCACATATTTGGAAGAGAGTCAAACCTTGTCTCCCGGATGGAATTGAGGTGGATCCAGACGTCTCTTATCAGCATATCTCTTCATCCGCTCGGAGGACAGAAGAAGAGCGGACCTAGTACTCTCCCAAATAGTAGAAAATTCACTGACAAGAGACTCTGCGGCAGGGTTGTCCACAGAAGCGGAGACAGGAACTGGAATCCGGGGGTACTTGCCATAGACAATAAAGAATGAGGATTGGGAAGAGGATTCGCTCTCATGGTTATTATAAGAGAACTCGGCCCATGGTAGGAGATCCACCCAATCCGAATGGTGGGCATTAACAAAGTGCCGGAGGTAGCTGGTCAGGATCTGATTGATCCGCTCCACTTGACCATTGGACTGTGGGTGGTAAGCGGAGGAGAAATCCAGGGTGACATCTAGCAGCTTACATGTGGCTCTCCAGAAGCGTGAGGTGAACTGAACCCCACGATCCGACACGATGTGGAGGGGTAGGCCATGGAGACGGAAGATGTGGCGGATAAAGTCTTTAGCCAGCTCGGGTGCAGATGGGAGACCAGGCAGGGGAATGAAGTGGGCCATTTTAGAAAAGCGGTCAACGACCACCCAAATGACTGTACAACCGGCAGAAACAGGAAGATCGGTGATAAAGTCCATAGCAATGTGCTGCCATGGAGCAGCAGGTACGGTCAGGGGCAAGAGATGGCCAGCTGGTAGATGTCTGGGAACTTTGTTACGGGCGCAGGATGAACAGGCCGCGACAAAGTCTACAACGTCCATACGCAGGGTAGGCCACCAGTAATGCCGGGCAATGAGCTGGAAGGTCTTCTTTTGGCCAGCATGGCCAGCTAGTTTAGAAGATTGTCCCCAGCGAAGAACCCTCTCCCGATCTGGCACTGCTACAAACATCTTACCGGGTGGAAGACGAGTCAGATCCAAGGGGGCCACATTCATCACCTTGGAGGAGTCAATGATGTGCGTAGGCTCCTCCTCTTGATCGGAGGACAGGAAGGACCGGGACAAGGCATCAGCTTTGACGTTCTTGTCCGCCGGACGGAAATGAAGAAAGAAGTCGAAGCGGGCAAAAAACAATGACCACCGGGCCTGGCGAGGATTGAGTCTCTGGGCATTTTGGAGATATGCCAGGTTTTTATGATCCGTGTAGATGATTACCGGGTAAAGAGCCCCTTCTAGCAGATAGCGCCACTCCCCCAGTGCCAATTTGACGGCTAGCAATTTACGGTCTCCTATGGAGTAGTTGCGCTCAGACGAGGAGAAGATTTTGGAGAAAAAGCCGCAGGTTACCATTCTCCAGGTAGAAGATTTTTGGGTGAGTACCGCTCCGGCTCCGGAGGAGGAGGCATCAACCTCCAGGCAGAATTGTTTATTACAGTCCGGACGATGCAGGACGGGGGCAGAGGCGAAGGCTCTCTTTAAGGAAAGGAAGGCCTCCTCGGCTTCAGGCGACCATACCTTGGGATTTGCCCCCTTACGGGTAAGCGCAGATATGGGAGCAGTCCGGGATGAGAAGTGTGGGATGAAAAGACGATAGTAATTAGCGAAGCCCAGGAATCGCTGTATCGCCTTCAAACCTTCTGGACGGGGCCATTTTAGAACAGAAGAGAGCTTCTCTGGATCCATTTGTAGACCTGTCTGGGAGATAACATAGCCCAAGAATGGAAGAGAGGTCTTGTCGAAGAGGCACTTCTCATATTTGGTATAGAGGTGGTTCTGCCGGAGCCTAAGCAGGACCTGATGAACATCCCTCCGGTGTGTGGGGAGATCCAGAGAGAAGACCAAGGTATCGTCTAGGTAAACCACTACGCAGGAGTACAGGAGGTCACGGAAGATGTCGTTGACCAGCTCTTGAAAGACAGCGGGGGCGTTACAGAGACCAAAGGGCATGACAAGGTACTCATAGTGACCGTCCCGGGTATTAAATGCTGTCTTCGACTCGTCTCCTTGACGGATACGGACCAGGTTATATGCTCCTCGTAGATCCAGCTTGGAGAAGATCCTGGCGCCCTTGAGGCGGTCAAACAATTCGGACATGAGCGGCAGGGGGTATTTGTTTTTCACAGTGATTAGATTGAGTCCTCTGTAGTCAATACAGGGACGTAGCGAGCCGTTTTCTTTTTGACAAAGAAGAATCCGTCTCCAGCCGGGGAGGTAGATTTTCGGATAAATCCTCTAGCCAGATTCTCTTCAATGTATTCAGACATGGCTCGGGTTTCGGCCGCAGACAACGGGTAGATACGCCCACGGGGAGGAGTGGCGCCAGGTACCAGGTCGATCGGGCTGTCGTTTGGCCTATGGGGTGGCAACGTCTCCGCTTCCTTTTTACCGAAGACGTCCGCATAGGGCCAGTATGGAGCTGGGAGACCGGGTAGATTAGCTGGAGTAGGCGGAGGGCGAGCTGGGCGGACCGGAACCAGGCAGGTCTTATGGCAGTCTGGACCCCACCGAAGTACTTCACTGGATCGCCAGTTCAATACGGGTTCATGTGTCTGGAGCCAAGGTAGACCCAGCAACAGGGAGTGAGAGAGTCCGGATAGCACATGGAAGGAGATCTTCTCAGAGTGCAGCATTCCCACCTGCAGAGTTAAGGGTTCAGTGACGAGCAGGATGGGTACTGGAAGGAGTTTACCATCCACGGAGGCAACTGACAAAGGTTCAGTGAGAGGCTTGGTGGGAATACGGTATCTCTCTACTAAGGACTGGGAGATGAGGTTCCCAGCCGCTCCAGAGTCCAGGTGAGCGTTTTCAAAGTGCCGATAATCTCCCCAGGAGAGAGATACAGACAAAGTCAGGGTTGGGGAGGACTTACTTTTGTCTAGGACGACCTCTCGGAGCGATCCTAGACACCGGCGTTTCCCGGCCTCTTCGGGCAGGAACGGATCAGGTGCTCCTTGCTGCCACAATAGAAACAGCTCCCCTCGGCCTGGCATGACTCCTGGCAGGCTTTGACCAACTTGGTCTGGTTGACCTGCATGGGCTCAGGTGAGTGCGCCCGGGGAGTGACTGAAGAAGAGACAGGTCTCTGGAAGTTAGGAGCAAGGCGGGGAAACTTTCTCTCACGGGTGGTTTCCTTGGCACGTTCCTGGAACCGGATGTCAATCCGGGTAGCAAGTGACACCAGGTCGTCCAGGGTGGTAGGGATGTCTCGACCGGCAAGTTCATCTTTAATCTGACCGGAAAGACCCTCCCAGAAGACGGACAGCAGGGCCTCGTTATCCCAGGCAAGTTCAGAAGCGAGGGTACGGAACCGTATGGCATATTGGCCTACGGTGAGACTCCCTTGGCGGAGACGTAGCAGAGAGGAGGCTGACGAGGTCTTTCATCCTGGTTCATCGAAGACTTTCCGGAAAGCAGTGAGGAAAGCTGACAAGTTGGATACTAGGGGATCCCCTCTCTCCCACAGGGGATTTAGCCAAGCTAGTGCTTCCCCAGTGAGATGGGACATGATGAAAGCCACTTTGGCCCGGTCGGTGGTAAAGTGATGTGCCAAGAGTTCAAAGTGCAGGGTGCACTGGTTTATGAAGCCCCGAGCTTGAGCGGGGTCGCCTCCGAAACGAGGAGGTGCAGAAAGCCGGGGTCCGGAGCAGGATGCCATGGTATTGATGGGCAGCGGCGCTGCTGGGGTACGAGTCGTGCAACTAGCGGTGGTTGCTGGTGGAGCAGTCAGTGTGTCCAGGCGGGAGTGGACATTCCACAGGTGGTTCAGGATGGACTCTTGCTGGGATCTCTGACGGGAGACTTCCTGGTATAGGTCAGAGAGCGAGGGAGCTTGGGTGCCACCGGGTTCCATGGCCCGAGCAAACTGTTACGGGTCCGGGTGGTGGAACCTCTGTGCCGAGGTGCAAGGAGGGACCCAGAGGGGCGTGACTAAGTATCCACCCGAACCGACCCTGGTGGTACGGCAGCTAACGACACCGTGACCAGGGAGGATCCGGGCTGAGGGACCAGGTGCTACTCTGGGGACGACCTTGTAAGAGAGCAGGTGGCTCCCACGGGTCAGATGGCTGGGACTGACCGGTATGGCGGATGGACACGGCAAGCAGGCGGAAGTCTCTGGTAGCTGACAGGTGGTCACAGTTCGAGAAAACAGGGCAAGTAGCAGTCTTTAGGTTTACCAGGAAGGTGGTCACAGCAAGTGACGGCAGGGTCTCCAGGCTGGCTGGCAGGAAACAGGCAGGTGCTCCCAGGTGAGCGGGCAGACAGACGAGGCGGGTAACTGGCAGGTAACTGGTGGGCGCTCCCAGGTGAGCGGGCTGACGGACACAGCAAGTAACAGGCGGGTGCTCCCAGGTGAGCGGGCAGACAGACGAGGCAGGTAACAGGCAGGTAACTGGTGGACGCTCCCAGGTGAGCGGTCTGACAGACGAGGCAGGTAACAGGCAGGTAACTGGTGGACGCTCCCAGGTGAGCGGTCTGACAGACAGGGCAGGCGGATGCTCCCAGGTGAGTGGACAGTTAGCCAAGGCAGGTAACAGGCAGGTAACAGGTGAGCACTCCAGGTGAGCAGGCTGGCAGGCTCGGCAGGTAACGGGCAGATAACAGGCTGGCAGGCAGGACGAGAAGTCAGGCTAGCAGCGGGACCTGAGGGCTGAAGCACAGATCAGACACAGTGCAAACAACTTTGCTCGGGCACCTCCATTTTGGAGGAGGTGCATTATATATGGGAAGTCCTCCGGCAATTGGCCGGGGACTCCTTAGGACAACGCGCACGGCCCCTTTAAGAGAGCGTGCCCGGGAAGGAGCGCGCACCGGCAGCAGCGAGGGAAGAAGCGCTGGAGGATGCCGTGCGCTGAACAGGAAGGTGAGAGGGACGGGGTCTCTGCCTAGCAGGAGGCAGAGACGCCGATGCTACACGTTACATGGGATCTCCTCTTCCACCACTTCAAGCAGAGCAGGCAAGGGGCACAAATATGGAAATAGACCAGTGAACAGCTCTTCAGAGTGTCCAAGTGTGGGATCAGTTGCTGTCTGACGACACTCGGCATGGTGGGAGGAAGGAGCATCAGGTTGAGGAGGAGTATGCGGTCGAGACTCACGGCTACTAAAACTTGACCGTGTGGAAGACAGACCGGAGGTGGTGGTGCCCAGGTGACTGGAAGTATTATCTGCTATCCAATTAATAACCTGTTCACACTGATCAGTTAGCAATACTGGTGTTGTAGTGTGGTTCCCTAGTAATTCGGTCAAGAAGTGGGAGCGAGAAGATGTGGCAGTTGGTTGTGGCACATTTTAACCTTGGTCACGGCCCCGTCCTCTACATGCACCATCACCAGAACGTCCAGTTCCACATCCCTTGCCCCTCGCGTTGCCCATTGTAAATGAAGTAAAATAGCTTACACTCGCACTATCAATGGAAAAAGAGTAAAAAAAAGATTACAACCGTGGAAGAGGAAAACCACAGTTCTATTTCTCTGGCCTACACCAGAATCTTTTATACAAATATATTTGTGACTAAACAGACAGAGAGACACTATTTTTTTTTTTTTTTACGTTAAACAGGCCAAAAGCTGGATAATGCAGAGATTTGAACCATGGAACTGCAAAACCACAGTTCTAATTTACTGGCGTATACTAGACTTTTTTAATAGATATATTTGGGGCTGAACAGTCAGCGACAAACTCAAGCAGTTTTTTTTATGTAAAAAGGCCCAAAAGTGGATAATACAGAGATTTGAACCGTGGAACTGCAAAACCACAGTTATATTTTTCTGGCCTTCACCAGAATCTTTCAAACAGATTTATTTGTGTCTGAACAATCAGGGAGACACTATTACTGTTTTTCTTTACGGAAAAAATACCAAAAGCTGGGTAATACAGAGATTTGAACCGTGGAACTGCAAAACCACAGTTATATTTTTCTGGCTTACACCAGACTCTTTTAAACAGATATATTGGTGTCTGACCAGTCAGGGAGACACTATTACTGTTTTTCTTTACGGAAAAAATACCAAAAGCTGGATAATACAGAGATTTGAACCGTGGAACTGCAAAACCACAGTTATATTTTTCTGGCCTACACGACAATCTTTCAAACAGATATATTTGTGTCTGAACAATCAGGGAGACACTATTACTGTTTTTCTTTACGGAAAAAATACCAAAAGTTGGATAATACAGAGATTTGAACCGTGGAACTGCAAAACCACAGTTATATTTTTCTGGCCTACCCCAGAATCTTTCAAACAGATATATTTGTGTCTTAACAATCAGGGAGACACTATTACTGTTTTTCTTTACGGAAAAAATACCAAAAGCTGGATAATACAGAGATTTGAACCGTGGAACTGCAAAACCACAGTTATATTTTTCTGGTCTACACCAGACTCTTTTAAACAGATATATTGGTGTCTGACCAGTCAGGGAGACACTATTACTGTTTTTTTTTACGGCAAAAAATGCCAAAAACAGGATAATACAGAGATTTGACCTGTGGAACTGCAAAACCACAGTTATATTTTTCTGGCCTACACCAGACTCTTTTAAACAGATATATTGGTGTCTGAACAGTCACAGACACGCTCAATTTTTTTTGGGGGGGGGGAATACCACAAGGTTAATAAGACGCGTATTTGGACAGTCTGACTGAGGGGAAAAAAAAATACAGGATTTAGATGAAAAAAAAAATTTTTTTCCTGGCCCCTGAGACCGGGGTGATAAGTCTAGCAATTTGACCAACAGGAGCACACAGGACTGTAATGCAGCATTTGCTGGTATAACCACTGCGTCTCCTATACAGCCTGCCTGGCTGCCTGCCTGATATCTGGGATGGATATTAGTCCTGAGAAGGACTGTTTGTTTGATTTGGCAGCCTTTAGAGACCCTACACTAACTATTTCGGAGTATAAATCTCTCCCTAGCTCAGCAGCACTGACCCTACACTGGCTGATCCGGAGCGACTGTGTCCAAGATGGAGGTGTCCGGTTTTAAATACTCGAGGTGACGCTGTGCAGACAGCCAATCACTGTAATGCCCACAAACAACATGGCTGCGGCATTACAGAGACTGGCTGGCAATCCCTGCATGTTCATTGGCTCTGTAAAGAGCGCCAAACGTGCAGGGTGGAGACCCGAGCTCCCGCCCGAGTAACCCGGAAATTCTCGGTGCTCGCCGAACATCCCGAGTAGTGAGATGCTCGGGCGAGTACCGAGCAGTGTCGAGCATGCTCGCTCAACACTAGTTATAATAATAACCTTGCTTTCATGGAATGGGTTAAAGAAATGTTCCATGAAACTTTGTCGTTCGTCGTTCTTGTGTTCAGTGAGATGTTGATTAAAATCTTACTTTTGAAAATAGGGGGGTACTCATTTATGCTGATATATATAAATATATGTATATATAAATATACACTGCTCAAAAAAATAAAGGGAAAACTTAAACAACAGAATATAACACCAAGTAAGTCAAACTTCTGTGAAATCAAACTGTCCACTTAGGAAGCAACACTGATTGACAATCAATTTCACATGCTGTTGTGCAAATGGAATAGACAATAGATGAAAATTATTGGCAATTATCAAGACACCCTCAATAAAGGAGTGGTTCTGCAGGTGGGGACCACAGACCACATCTCAGTACCAATGCTTTCTGGCTGATGTTTTGGTCACTTTTGAATGTTGGTTGTGCTTTCACACTCGTGGTAGCATGAGACAGACTCTACAACCCACAGAAGTTGCTCAGGTAGTGCAGCTCATCCAGGATGGCACATCAATGTGAGCTGTGGCAAGAAGGTTTGCTGTGTCTGTCAGCGTAGATTCCAGAGGCTGGAGGCACTACCAGGAGACAGGCCAGTACACGAGGAGACGTGGAGGGGGTCGTAGGAGGGCAACAACCCAGCAGCAGGACCGCTACCTCCGCCTTTGTGCAAGGCGGAACAGGAGGAGAACTGCCACAAATGTTCATGTGTCTGCACAAATGGTTAGAAACTGACTCCATGAGGGTGGTGTGAGGGCCCGACGTCCACAGATGGGGGTTGTGCTCACAGCCCAACACCGTGCAGAACGCTTGGCATTTGCCACACAACACCAGGATTGGCAAAGTCGCCACTGGCGCCCTGTGCTCTTCACAGATGAAAGGTTCACACTGAGCACATGTGACAGACGTAACAGAGTCTGGAGACGCCGTGGAGAGCGATCTGCTGCCTGCAACAACCTTCAGCATGACCGGTTTGTTAGTGGGTCAGTAATGGTGTGAGGTGGCATTTCTTTGGAGGCCCGCATAGCCCTCCATGTGCTCGCCAGAGGTAGCCTGACTGCCATTAGGTACCGAGATGAGATCCTCAGACCCCTTGTGAGACCATATGCTGGTGCGGTTGGCCCTGGGTTCCTCCTAATGCAGGACAATGCCAGACCTCATGTGGCTGGAGTGTGTCAGCAGTTCCTGCAAAGTGAAGGCATTGAAGCTATGGACTGGCCCGCCCGTTCCCCAGACCTGAATCAGATTGAGCACATCTGGGACATCATGTCTCGCTCCATCCACCAACGTCACGTTGCACCACAGACTGTCCAGGAGTTGGCGGATGCTTTACTAGGTCTGGGGGGAGATCCCACAGGAGACCATCTGCAACCTCATTAAGAGCATGCCCAGGCATTGTAGGGAGGTCATGCAGACACATGGAGGCCACGCACAATACTGAGCCTCATTTTGACTTGTTTTAAGGACATTACATCAAAGTTGGATCAGCCTGTAGTGTGTTTTTCCA
This sequence comes from Phyllobates terribilis, assembly GCF_046119375.1. NCBI lineage: Eukaryota > Metazoa > Chordata > Amphibia > Anura > Dendrobatidae > Phyllobates > Phyllobates terribilis. Next base: position 517,235,652 of record NW_027362761.1, read on the forward strand.
CTTTAATTTTGGGGGTGACTCCAAACCCAGGCCTCCATTGGTTAATAAATTTGATTTCCATTGATGATTTTTGTGTGATTTTGTTGTCAGCATATTCAACTTTGTACAGAACAAAGTATTCAATGGGTATTTCATTCATTCAGATCTAGGATGTGTTATTTGAGTGTTCCCTTTATTTTTTTGAGCAGTGTATATATATATATATATATATATATATATATATATATATATACATGTTTATTGGAACAGTTGTATACGTGTCCAGAGTAAGCTATGATAAGCAATAGTTCCATATTTCGCGCATTCCAAGTTATACTACTTTATTGTTTCCTTCCTGGAGACGTTTTTCTCACACTTGACTTAACACTTAGTTCTGGTTACTGCATATGATTAATTAAACTGCTACTTTCTTGAACAGCTTTCTTCTAGTTACATTTTCTTTTTTTTTATGTAGACATTTTTGCTCTCAGACGCAATAAAAGTTAATATTAGTTTCTCCTAGTTTGACATTATTGTAACATCATTGCCAGAACCTGAAGATAAAACATATGTAGGGTAGATGCATTCAAGGGTGTAAACCAGCACTGTGACTAATGATGTTAGAGTCAATGCCTTCTGAAGGAGAAAATGTTAATAATATTTTTATTTTAGCTCTCTTCAATTGTATCTTAAAGGAGACGTGCTATCTCTCGGGATGTCTGTTTTCTTTTTTGTAATTATTTCCAGGAGTATTCTCAGAATCATGAATGTGGCTCATTATACAGTATATAGTGATGAGCGAGCACTAAAATGCTCGGTACTCTTCAAATCGAGCAAATTGGAATGCTCGAGTGCTCGGTCCGAGTAACGAGCCCAATGTAAGTCTATGGGAAACTCGAGCATTTTTCAGGCGGCTCCCCCCAGCGGTCTGTAGAGGGCCTAAAAATTGCCCAAATCGATGGGAGCAGTGCTCAAATTACATGGGAACAGCATGGGGAAGACCCCTGTAAGCATTTCTGACTCCCAGATCACTGCTGTCACTAATGTTGTCAGAGGTATTTTACGGACGCACAATAAAACATACAAAAACGAAACCAAAATGGATTTTCCTCGGAAATATGTCATTGAACATCCTTTCCAGGGTAATGACTTGTATATAAGGCAAAATAAATAACCAAAAACAAAAATGCTCCTCCACACCTTGGGCTATGTTCACACGTAGCGTTTTTGATGCGTTTTTGCACTTTTGCATTGCTTTCAACCGTGACAAATGCATTCACCAGGAAATGTCATTTTAACATTTTACAACCTTATTTGGCCATGTGGTATGTGACACATCATCAGACACATCCTGTTTCATTTATGATGGAGGGACTCTAAAAGTCACAAAGACTATTTTTATAGGGCCATCAGGCGGCCCTTACTATTCTTAAAGGGCCAGCAGTCGGCTATGCTTTGTTGTTCCCATTATTAACGAGTGGGTCTCCTATACTGTTATTGCGTATGAAATGACTGCAATGGCTGCCAAAAATTTAAGGAACTCCAATGCCCCTTGCAAGAGATGTAGGGGTCGGAGGGCCTTCTGCAAAAAATGCTCCCATTATTAGGAAGTGTGTCTCCCATACTGTTTGCCTATGCAGTGAAGCAACGGCTGCCAAAAATTTGGAGGAACTGGAAGTAATGATATGGCTCCCAAAGAGCCCTGATCTCAACCCTAATCTCAACATCATTGGGTCTTTCTGGGATTGCATTTAGAGGCAGAAGTATTTGAATAAATTTACATCCACAGATCTGTGGTTAGTTCTCTAAGTTGTTGGAAGAATATCCTTGTTGAGTTGTATTGGTCATAGTATACTAATACTTATATTTTTTAAAGCATTGTATATTGCAGCATTTTTTCCACACCGGCCTAAAACTTTTGCACGATACTGTAGCTCCTCTGCATTTAATTGTACAACCATTCTAATTTGTCTGTGATAGTTTCTTCCTGTATCCTCCCTGTGATGATGATTCAGCTAATGTGGATGCTGTATGTCACTGACTGAGGTGTGTGACAGTAGCAGTAGCCAGTAATTGGCTAAGCTGTTCCTTCAAGCTATTTCTGTTGTGTCTAGACAGGACCAGAAAGTACAGATCGGCTGGGATTGGGTAAATGTGGGAATGGAAGCTTTGGAGAATCAGCAAGGGTGAGTATTAGGGCCCTTTCACATTGCGTTCTTTCCCACGTTGAGTGGTCCAGTCAGGCCTTACGTCCAAACCCTCCACAAAACGGGATTCGTGGGTACACGCCGATGGGGTCATTGAGTATAAGGATGCAGACGAAGTTACCCACAGCTCTGTCATGAATCATTTTCGGCCGTATACGTCTGCTGGAGGTGGACAGCTAGATATAGTCTACTACGTCTTGGTGTTTGCCTCTAGTAGGCGTATATGGCCAAAAATGATGCACAACAGAGCACTCGGTGATTTAGTCTGCAACCTTATATTCAATGGTGGCTTGGGTTCTTACCCCTGAAACGGCTTTGGACATAAGCCCCAATGGAGCAACTGAACATGGAGAAGAACACAGTGTGAAAGGGCCCTTAGAGATGAGCAAATTTATTCAAATTGGAATTTAACTCTAATTAAATTTTACAGAAACCTGTATTCCCCAAAACGTGGATTTTTTTGTGATTTGCTTCCACCATTTTCTGAACCATAAAGAGTCATCAAAAGGTTTAAACATAAAAAAAATCTTTATACTCACCTTACCCTACGCCTCTTTGGCCCCTCTATATGTTGCAACGTCTGGGCTCTCGACCTTTCTATGGATTTCAGCATGAGCGGCGGGGATCAGGAGAGTGAGTGTAAGTATTTTTTTTTTACTTTTTATATGTTATGTTTATTATGCTCTGGAGTCTAGAGAGACCCCAGAACGTAATAAGGGACATTATATTTGCAGATTATAACTTCTGAACGAACAGGCAAATATAAATTTGATCCGCTCATCTTTTATTTTTTGCTTTTCAACCAATGAGCTGATTTATACATAAATGTTATCTCCTTAAGAATCCCTTTAAGTAATTGTAAATGTAATATCGCAATGCAACACATCCAACAACAAACTGAAGTCTGCCCTTTAGAGATATTATTATAGGCTGAGTATTGCATAATGTTTAAGGTGTATTGGAAGTAACACGTGTGCTGCCAAATATATTCAGATAATAGCCCTGCCCTTAAAATCTTTAATCTAAATAGTTCCACCTTCTTAATCACATGGACAATGTTTATTTGTAAAATGTCTAAATTGATGATCCAGATTATTTGTTATCCTGTAGATTTCTAGGAATTCGGCTAATTAGCACCATCCTTCCTGTTCTATGAACGGATTTGCTGCATCATTATTAATAAGCAACTGACTGTGGTCAGGACAAGATCCACTGTTTGCTGAGAATAGCCAAGATCTGACATCAATGATTAAACTACGGGGGAAATGCTGGCATCCACCATCATAAAACCAAACCGCCATATCATCCTCACATTGCAATCACACTTACTTCTACATCGTGTGATCAGGTGAGATGTCAGTATACTGTATCTCATTAACTTTTCATAACAGACAATTACACAAGACAAAAATATCACAAGGTCAAAAACGCCCAGTTACGAAATAAAACTTCTAAACTACTGCCAAATACAAAAACTAAAGTTATCAATGCTAAAAATAAAAATGTTTAAAACCAAATGTGTATTCTCATCATGTGACCTATAGAGATGGGCCGATCAGGGAAAATTCAATTTCGCCTATTTGCAAGCATTTTTCCAGGAAATTTGATTCATGGAAAAGTTTATCTACGGACATTTAAAGTCCCTTACTATCCTTTCTAGGCCCCAGAGCATAATAAACAAGATGTAAAAAATAAAAAAAATCCTCATACTCACCGCACATCTCTCCAGTCCCTCCGCTCCTCACTGTAACTTTTCTGGTCCTCATCGCATCTTCTGATCTTCACCACTTGCACTGAAATTTCTGGGCCTTTCAAACTGGCTCTGATGAGGCGTGAGAGAGTTCTGCAGGAAAAGTGCACGAAAGCTGATGACGTCATGACCTTGCACGTACAATCCCAGAACTATCCCGGAACATCAGAGCAAGAAGTCCTGGATCAGAGTGAGACGCGTTCGGATTTCAGGATGAGCAGCAGGTATCAGAAGATGTGATCGAACTGTTGATGGTGAGGAGTGGAGGAGCCGAAGAGGTGAGCGATGAGCATTTTTCATCCTTTTCATGACCCGGTTCATAAAAATGTTGTTGAAACCATGTGAAAGCGAATTAAAAAAAAATCAGTATTTTGGCAAGGGTGGATTTTTGTAAAATTTATGTAGCCTTCAATTCTAAACTAATTTACGTGCTCATCAAGCATAGATTACAGTACTGTCATAAACTCACCATACTCCAGCTCCAGTCCTCTCTGCCAGGTGCCACCTTTTTGGCTTCCACCAAGGATTAGTTACCACACCACTGGTGTCCAATCATAGTTTTTGTGTGACCAGCCAAAAGGAGGGTTGGCAAGCGAACCAATAGCAGAATGGGTAACACCAGTTGCCCTATTTAAGGGGTTGTCCAGGATTGTCAAACCTCTGAATAGTGACAGCATATGGTGTACAATTCTCCAGGTATTCCAGGTGGAAAGGGGCAGGCATCACTAGTCTTGTTCAGTTTCTCTCAATAAAAGTGAATTGAGTGACTGACAAAAAGTGACTACAGACTTTTCTTCCAAGCCTAGGCAACACCTTTAAGTAGGGCTCCTGGAGTTACCCATTCTGCTTTTGGTTTGCTGGCCAGCCCTCCTGATTGGCCGGTCACACAAACACTGTAATTGGCCACCAGTGCTGTATTAAGTAATCCTTGGTGGAAGCCAAAGAGGTGGCAGCTGGCAGAGAGGACTGGAGCTTGAATATGATGAGTTTATGATAATGCTGAAATAAATTAACAAATAATAATTAAATACAATGATAGATAACATTTTCAATATCCAAAATATTCCCTCCTTACAGAGTTCAATAATACTACCATAATATTAAAAATTTGATTCCCAAATAATACAATCATAGACTCCTGAATAATAAAGGTTAAGATTAAGCTTCTCTTGAGGTTTCCATCCTCAAGTGCCCCTTAGAAAAAGTGAGGCTGGACAACTGCCCTGTTTCTCATCAAACATTGATGAGAAGTGATGAGAATCATCCAAACTCTCATTATTTTTATCCCGGTCCAGTAAGGCCGGACATACAGTAGGCCACGGCCTAAAAGGGAGACCGCCATGACAGGGTTTGGTCGGGAACACAGTTTATATAATGCAGTGATTGGCAGGGAAAGAATATAAAAGAAGGAGGGCTTATACAAGGGGCTTGGTTTATGTATGATGTCAGGAAAGGAGGAGTCTTAAAAGGGGGAGGGAGGTATAAAAGAAAAAAAGATGGGAACTGTTAGACCAGTCAAGTAATTTTAGGTGAACTGACCCATTAAACCGGGGATCCAGTTCACAGTAGATGGTTGGGGGGAAGCTCACAAGGCTCTGGACTCCCCAGGTGGACTTTAAAGTGATGGTGGATAGTGGAATGCCTACATAAAGGCGGTTTGGAAGGGGCTGCGGTTATCAAATTATGGCAAATATGCCAGGTCGTTTTAAAAAGTTGGTGCCTCTGAGCAGGTCTATAATCAGCCAGGGGTTAGTTGTATGTTTGTTGGACCGGACCAAAAAAGAAATATGTGGGGCTTCGAGGACCATTCTCCTTGTCGTTTAACATGGGATATATATATATATGTTGTCTGTTTAATAAAGATTACTGTGGCCAATTCATTCCATCTTATTTGTGTCATTTGGTCATTTTAAGATTAGTTGTAAAATATAAGGGGGCTGGAGGTCGGAATTAGATTAGAGGTAATAAATAGTGAAAAGGGGGCCAGGGCGGAGTGATTCGGCAATGCCTGTTGTCGTGAAGGATCTGACAATGATGACAATCTCACATGCCTGATTTATTACTATGCAGGTGAATTTTTGGGAGAAAGGCCTCAAAAAACAGCACCAGTTTCTGCCACTATGACATTCACAATGAAAATTCTGATTACTTGTTACCGAGGTTGTCTACATTTGGGGACAATTATTTTTGTGGGGGCTATAAATAATTTATTTTCAGTTTAATAACAAATGTTGCACCGTTTTGCTTTTGCAGACTTTTTGTGTCCTTGCAGATTTAACTTTGGTGTGGCCTGTGGTCATAAATCAATTGAAAAAAGCCAAGAAAAAGCATAAATAAGATATAAACCCTCAATTAAACTGTCAGATTGAGCTCACTTTCAGATTCTCAGTTAGCTCATAACAGTGCAACACAGATACAATAGAGGGATAACAGTGTAAAAAGTAATAAAATCCATTTTAAATAATGCATGCATTTAATTAAGAAAAAAATTATTTTCCCCAATGGCCTTGGACAATCAGCCATAAACTATCAGCAGAGGTTCCTTGGTTTTCCCCCAAAATCTTTTATCTACAATTACCGGCGTACTGTCAATTAACTCTGTCTTTGGGAGAAGCAAGGATTGGACTTATTAGATTTCAGCCCTTCCAATCCTAGTATTTTTCCCCAAATAAGTGGTGTCTAGCAAAACTCACCATAGCATGCTAAATGTGGCATTATTGCTAATCTATGGCACGTGGTTAATGGAGACCTTTTAACAAATTTTGTAATGGGGGATGACATTATCTGACCCATGGTTTCCAATCATTTTTGCTCAATGTTTCCTCAATCGATGCTCAAAGTAATAGTGTCCAGAACAAGAAGAATTAACTGTTGTGAATATAGTCACTAGACTCCTTGCTCTTAGAATACTCCTGTATGCAGAGATGAGCACATGTTTCGGTGAGATAATGAGCAGAACACTTCCTACCATTAACGCTTATTGACAGCTACATCTCCGTTGAAATACAATGTGTAGCTGTAATATCCCAGCTGGACCCACATCGTTTTCCTTCCTCTTTAGTGACCTTGGATTTCCAGATCAAGAAGACAGTCGGATGTGCGGAAACATTACCATGAAGTCATCAGTGAAGACCCACAATGAATACAGACACAGAAAAACAAGGACATGTCATTCTGAGTACTGGATATAATTGGAAAGTAAAGTCATATATTTATATCTCACATAGACAGCCCCTGTATATATTCCAGTTAGGGTCAAATGGACATCAGAGTGTAGGGTACCAACCCTGAACACCTGCTATATAACAGTACCTATAATATTAGGATTAACAGTACCTCTGGGGAAGGACCTGATCACGTACTAGTACAGTAGAGTATGTGTGCCCCCTGAAACCTACCAGCTAATTTGTCCAGCATGGAGTTCCATTATTCTGGGGACTTGTGGGTGTCCAAGCCTTAGTGATCTCAAAGTTCAATGTGTTAAAAGAGTTTTCTAGCTTGAAATAATTCCATTTAAATGAGTGAATTATGGAATTTACCAATATACTTCTAGTCTGAAATGTGCCACAATCTTCAGATAAAAGCTCCTGTGCCAGCTCCTGACAGGCCCACTTTCGATTTCTGTCTGGCACAGGACAGAATTTCCCATGTCAGCAGTTGACTAGAACTTTGTGTGAAGGGAGATGGATGGCTGCTCATTTCAATTGCTAAACTAGACTTTATGTATACATCAATTGTGACAGAGAAGGGTGCTGGCATAACGTTTAATATAAGAAGCACATAGTCAAGAACCAATATTGGAAATGCAGTCCTGTGTAAGTGTGAGGTGGAGATGCTGTGCACACCCCTTGAAGAATCTGTGCTGAAATAATGCATTTTCTTGTTTTGCACATTTACTGTATCGCATGTTTAGTAATCTGCATTGCTATGTGATGAAGTTGTATTCTGCCCAGCAACAGGTAGTTAGTAGGGATAGACAGGGTTTATAGTTTGGACTAGCCCAGTATGGGAGGAGCTACACAGGGACACAAGACATGACTTCCTGGTTAGTGAGGCTTAGATAGGATCCAGTATTCAGAAAAAACAGATCTAAGGTCTGATAGCTGGCAGATCCGTATGTCAATGGGTGTTCGTATGGCAAGAGGGAGACTAAAGACCCAGATAGTAAGATTCTGAGGAGAGGAAAGAAGCAGAGGGAAGCTGAATTGCAGACAGAAGGCATAAAATATGTGAAAGGCAAGAAAGAGGACCGAGGCCTGGACCACGAAGCCCATCAGGATGGTGTGGAGTTTTAACTGAGAGGCAACAGAAGGCAAAAGTAAATGGAAGCAAGAGGAAGAGAATACATATAGCATTGTAGCTACTAAGCGTCTATAGTAAAGAAAGCCGAGTAGTCGCCACATTGGGACATATCCTCCCCTATGGAGAAATTAAAGGATGTGTTGCTACAGGATGGAGTGTATGACTTTTGTGGACTAGACTTTGGCAGTGCTATTGAGGAGCCGTACTGACGACCCTCCCCCCATTGGGTCTTCACTAGTCAGCTGGGAACTGAGAGTAGCTGTGAGAGGCCGTGGCAAGACACCTTGACCCATGCGATCCCAACAGATGAAGATGGAAGCTCCCAAGATAGTTTTCTGGGCTGTAGTGAGCACAGAGAGAGGAACCAAGAGAGGCAGCATAACATCGCACATGAAAGAAAAGTGTACAATTCTGCTAACTGCTAAAGAAACATCCGTGAAGCTTTGTACCTAATATCTGCTGTACATAGTTCTTACTACGTTGATGTTTCGGAAAAAATAAGTTTATTTCTGAACTGTGGTCTCCCTTACTTATCTCCATAACATCTGTTCCTGGCCAGTCGAATACAGCCACACCATGTGGTGGAAGACGAGTACCTCACCCACGGCTACCACCCCATGCCACGTTACATAAGACACAAATTGGCTGAGGACCTTGTGGGACCAGTGACTAAAGGTTATAGCTAAAGATAGGGGCACCTTTCAGACTTTAACTCTATTAGTAAATTGCATGATTTAGTAATTTAAGCCCTTGTCATTGGCTTGTAATATGCTGTCACCTATTATTGTTTGAATACTCCTTTAAGTAGATACTTAGATGCAGAATTGATGAAGTTGAATAAGGGCACTCAAAGGAGTTTTATGCAATAATTTTAAAATTAACCATGGGAAGCTACATGGGTGAAAAAAAGAAAGCATACCTACCATGGGTATTTGCTACCTGCTGTACAGGGATAGATTTAGACAAAATGGGCCCTGGGCAAGAGTTAAAAGTGGGGCCCCAAATGCTAGCATATTGCAAACAAAAATTGTAAGTTGCATGTACATGAGCTATTAAACAAGCACGATCAACAATATTCAAGCATTCGGTGCTTTCTTACTGGCCTCTCTATACAGACTGATGAAGAATGATGGCTTCTTCAGTTCTTTCAGACTCCCACTGGGTACAGAACCTATGGTCTCCAAAGGACCTGATGCTCTCTACACTGTGTTCCAAATTATTATGCAAATAATATTTTCTCAGATTTTCCCAAATTACCTATATGAATTGCAGTCATTTTAATTTTCCAGTCAAATAACTATTAGAGTACAATTGAAAGGTTTTTGTACAAACTGCCTATGATAACAGTATATTTTAAAAAAAATAAAAAACTCAAACTGCACTCAAAATGCATGTTCCAAATTATTATGCACAGCAGAGTTTTCAACCTTTTCATTTTAATAAAGAACAAAAAAATGGTCATTTTTGAAATTATAAGCATTAGCAGGTTATTACAAACTGAAATCAAACAGTTTTCAACTCAAAACTTTATTCTAGGTGATGTTACATTTGCACATAGGACCCCTTGTTCGAAAGGAGCTTCTGAACTCTCTCGTCCATTGAATTTGTCAGGTTTTGGATGGTTTCTGCTTCCAATTGTTTTGCATGAGGACAGAATACCGTCCCAAAGCTGTTGCTTAGATGTGAACTGCCTCCCGCCATCATAGACACTCCTTTTGATGATGCTCCAGAGGTTCTCAATGGGGTTGAGGTCAGGGGAGCATGGGTGCCACACCATAAGTTTGTCCCCTTTTATGTCCATAGCAGCCAGAGATGCAGATGTGTTATGTGCAGCATGAGACGGGGCATTATCATGCATGAACATGATCTTGCTGCGGAATGCACGGTTCTTCTTCTTGAACCATGGAAGGAAGTGCTGTTTGAGAAACTCAATATACATTATGGAGTTCATCTTTACCCCTTCAGGGATCCTATAAGGGCCGACAATCTCTCTCCCCATGATTCCAGCCCAAAACATTACTCCACCTCCTCCTTGTTAGCTCCTTAGCCGTGTTTGCATGGGGTGTCCATCAACCAGCCATCCTCCACTCCATCCATCTGGACCATCGAGATCATTTCATGCATGATAATGCCCCGTCTCATGCTGCACATAACACATCTGCATCTCTGGCTGCTATGGACACAAAAGGGGACAAACTTATGGTGTGGCACCCATGCTCCCCTGATCTTAACCCCATTGAGAACCTCTGGAGCATCATCAAAAGGAGTGTCTATGATGGCGGGAGGCAGTTCACATCTAAACAACAGCTCTGGGAGGGTATTTTGTCCTCATGCAAAACAATTAAAGCAGAAACCATCCAAAACCTGACAAATTCAATGGAGGAGACAGTTCAGAAGCTCCTTTCGAACAAGGGGTCCTATGTGCAAATGTAACATCACCTAGAATAAAGTTTTGAGTTGAAAACTGGTTGATTTCAGTTTGTAATAACCTGCTAATGCTATAATTTCAAAAATGACAATTTTTTTGTTCTTTATTAAAATGAAAAGGTTGAAAACTCTGCTGTGCATAATAATTTGGAACATGCATTTTGAGTGCAGTTTGAGTTTTTTATTTTTTTAAAAATATACTGTTATCATAGGCAGTTTGCACAAAAACCTTTCAATTGTACTCTAATAGTTATTTGACTGGAAAATTACAATGACTGCAATTCATATAGGTAATATGGGAAAATCTGAGAAAATATTATTTGCGTAATAATTTGGAACACAGTGTAAACATCAGAAACTACACTGATAATGCAGAACTGCTATTATCAATTTAGCTTCCGCTGTAAATGACGGGGACCCCTAAGGTGGTGGGGGCACTGTGCAACTGCCCAATTTGAACCGCCCACCACCAATGTCACCTGCGCTGCGACTCCAGCACTTCCACTCTTATAATGTCCGTCGGACAAGAGGCAATGACGTTTTGTTCCTGGAGTCAATCGGTTGACGCAGCAGTCAGGTCTCTGGTGGCCACTTCATTATCACTTTCTGACAAGTGGAGATTGCCAGATCAGCAACACTAGGGCAAGGGGAAGATTATGATGGTAAGTATTTCTCTTATTTAGCAGGTTAGCTTCCCACTGACAACTTTCAAACAATAGCAGAAAACCCCTTTAAGAACTGTAATGGGTAATTTACCTTTTGGCAATTCTGCAACTGCTCAGATAACACATCTTGTATGTGACACTTTAATTATATTGAACATTTTTGTTATACTTTATGGTCTAGTGTAGTGCAGATCTTATGACTGACCATACACATTAGATGACTGGCGGCCTAACAATACTTGGCCGACAGCCTTCTCAGCCGACTCTCCCATGTATAAGAGAGTTCGTTCGGCTGAGAGCTCCTGTGTTCTCTAAGAAAAACACGTCGGCTAACGGCTTATTTCAGGGAGAACAATGTGATCAGCAGTCCAAAATCAGACATGCGCAATCGAGGTCTCTCCCTATCATCCATTGGCTGGCACCCTCATACACATTAGACTATCGGCCAAACCCGTTGACATTAGTCTAATGTGTATGGGGCCCATAAGTCTTTACTATACCCATGATGAAAATTGTCAACCGAAATATAGAGTCATAGTATACTTACAAGAACTACGGCAGGACATTAAGTGGGTGACTTTCTCATTCCCTAGTGGGACTACAGAGTCCAGTCATTACATAGATCGGTGTTGATAGTATTTTTTATTCTTTCCTAATTGGGTTTGCCTCAGCTTGACGTTTTGATTAACATGTGCAATCTCTGACCTGATCATTTGGACCCCTTTAATGTTTCATTATCTTTTTGATAACTATTAGATCAATTCAGCGTTGTGCCATCCAAATGTTAATCATGTTGGCAATCACGTATAGAAACACATCCACAAAGCTACAGCAATTACAGCTGTAATTAGAAACGATCAGACTTTCCATAATATTATTCACCAGTAGTTTATCCAAAAAAGTCATAGAATTAAATGATACCAAGTAATTATTGTTTTCACACAAAAAAATAATACAGATTCTAGAATAACACAATAATACATTTAATAGCCAATATTTGCACCTACTGTATGTATGGAATGGATCCTGTATTGCATTATCATAGCCCCATGGACTAACATTGGTATAAAATCTGTTGTGCAAGTAAAAGTTTTTCCTTATCATTACACAAAAGAAATTGTTATCAGTTGGTATTCACAGTATCAGGAACTTCAAATACAGCAAAGTTGACTTGTTATGACTCACTGGGTGAGGTGGATCCTCAAAGCCCTTTGTGGGGAACAGAAGTTGAAATGCAACATGGACTGAACATGGGGGTGCAGCAGTGCATCTGAATAGAGAATGGTGTGCCTGTAAGCGGGGTCCAGACAATGCCGGTCAGGGTCCTTGAACCAGACCACACCAGTCAAGACCTGAGGTCCAGATCCGTGCCAAGCAAGATCCGAGAGCCGTCTGCATCGATAAAGACAAGGGACCCAGCCCAAGTTCGTTCAGACCAAAGATCCAGTTGGTACCTCGTCCTGTGAGTGGACATGTGTTCAAGTAAATGGGAGATGCGAGTGAGCCAGTGTTACACGCATGCCGCTAGGTTCAGATAGGGCGAGACTGGTTTCATGAATTCTTTGGAATCCTGGGGGAACCGTTACTCAGGGCTACCATAGGCTGCAGCTTCTCTCAGGCACACGATAGATTCAATTGCTGACCAGACACATCTGACAAGAGTCTTTTTCAACAGTTTAACAGTGGAATTTAATCTGAAGCACAGCCAGTGCAATTCAGGGATCTAACAGCAACAATCTTCATTACAGTACAGTCTGAGTTTCTTGAGCAACCGGCTCCATTAACAATACAGTAGTTTCTTCACATGGCACAGTATTACAGTCTCTTCAGTAGCATAATTCAGCATAGATTAGATCTCTTAGCAGCACACTTCTATGCATACACAACCACAGGCTTTTCCTTCACAAAGGCACAATAGTACACAGCATTCTTTATCCTGCATGGGGATGGAGGGGGGGAGGGTTTAATGAGGGAGATGATCCCTGTGACACGATTCCTTCCAGTCCTTATCTTCCTGCCCAAAAAATACTCTGCACTGTTAGTTTAGGGAGTTTATCTGACCTGTGTTTAGTTTCTCTCTTTATCTGAATCCTGTTCAGTTGCCTTCTGTCAGATCCAGATAACACACCACCACCTTTCTCTTCGTCTTCAGGCAGACTACAATAACAAGTTCTCTACAATCCCCCTGGGGCTCTGCTAAAACACCCCCTGTCTCCTGTGACTGTGTTAATCCCTCTAGTTGCTGCATGCTTTGGAAGCACAACACTACTTCTGCATCTCACACCAGGCATTTACTTCCAGCACTGACATACGGTACAGGGTGCAACGGACGGGGCAGAGACCAGCCAGTGAGAGAAAGGCCCAGAGAATTTTACTTATTTTACTTGATTTTGTCAGAAGGACTTGTGGTCAAGCAGGAAAAACCGGAGACCCCAGCTAGAACCAAGAAGAAAGTAAGAGGAACATTGTGATAATATTTTATATATTTGTGGACACTGTCAGCTTCGGAGTAGAGATGAGCGTTGTTCGACTCGAACTGTTCGCCAATCTCAAATTCAAGCTGTTTTGGGCGGTGTTCGAGCCGTTCGGCGAACACGAACGATTTGAAAAAAATTCGGCTGTTCGAGGTTATGTTCGATAACTGTTCGTGCACCAAAATCATAACTAGATTTTTTCTCAGTAATGATGAAAATTAATGTTAATACGCAGTTTGAGTGTACAGCGGGGCGGGGGGAGGGGCAGGGGATGGATCTCTGCAGGAATAATGAAGAACTCCATTTTTTTTTTCTCTTTCCCGCATTTACAGTGGGGAGGTGCAATCTGTCAGCCTATCAGCAGCGCACACACGGAGCGTAGTGCTTTTTTTCACACAAGAAAGGGCATGTGTCATTGGCAGTGTATGTCACATGTCCTTGCCCTATAAGACCCAGCCATTTTCCCCGACGCCACCATTTTCTCACTGCTGCAGCTGCATGTTAGACGGCACCGCTGTTGCTGTGTGCGCTATACCTTGTTAATTTCAAGCCAATTTTCGCACAAATCTACAGATAGCTTGGGAGTAGGGAATAGTTGTGATTGCAGTCCTTTTAAGGACTAGGTTACAGCATTTCCTACGACTTTTATCAGGCAGGTCTGTGCTCTTAAATAGATAGGTTGGGAGTAAAGACTAATTGTAATTGCAGTCCTTTTCAGGACTAAGTTAGATCAGATCCTATCAGTTTTTGCCAGGCAGGTCTGTGCCAGTGCTGTGCAAGTTTTTTTCACAGCATTTGGCTAAATCTAGCAAAGCTAATCCTTTTTGGCCTATTGCAGAGTGTGTTAGTCAGTGGAGTAGCCTATCTGTGTTGCAAGCTACACCACCTGTGTATAGAATACCAATTTTTTTACTGCACCTAGTGAAGTAAAACCTTTTGGGCATAGCATCATTCTATTAATACATCTATACTGACCTCCATAAGGTTGCAAATTGAATATAATTTTTTTCTGCATCTAGCTCTGAAAAAATATTTGGCCTTCTAGCTGTGTGTGGGACTTGTTGTATTAGTCCATCTATACTGATCTCCATCAGGTTGCAAACTGAATATAATTTTTTTCTGCATCTACCTCTGAAAAAATATTTGGGCTTCTAGCTGTGTGTGGGACTTGTTCTATTAGGCCATCTATACTGACCTCCATCAGGTTGATAATTGAATATAATTTTTTTCTGCATCTAGCGATGAAAAAATATTTGGCCTTCTACCAGTGTGTGGGACTTGTTCTATTAGTCCATCTATACTGACCTCCATCAGGTTGCAAATTAAAAATAATTTTTATCTGCATCTAGCTCTGAAAAAATATTTGGCCTTCTAGCAGTGTGTGGGACTTGTTCTATTAGTCCATCTATATTAACCTCCATCAGGTTGCAAATTAAAAATAATTTTTATCTGGCTCTAGCTCTGAAAAAATATTTGGCCTTCTAGCAGTGTGTGGGACTTGTTCTATTAGTCCATCTATACTGACCTCCATCAGGTTGCAAATTAAAAATAATTTTTATCTGCATCTAGCTCTGAAAAAATATTTGGCCTTCTAGCAGTGTGTGGGACTTGTTCTATTAGTCCATCTATACTGACCTCCATCAGGTTGCAAACTGAATATAATTTTTTTCTGCATCTACCTCTGAAAAAATATTTTGCCTTCTAGCAGTGTGTGGGACTCATTGTATTAGGCCATCTATACCAAGCTCCACCAGCTTTTAAATTAATAATAATTTTTAGCTGCATCTAGCCCTGAAAATAATTTTTCTTCCCAATAGTGGTAGCAATAGAAATATGGGGCACGCTCCTGGCTTACAAAAATATACGCTTCATAACAAAAAACACCAGCCTAGCGCACTGCATTAATAAGATGGCATCATCGTCTCTCCCAGTGCTAGGCCTACTACCCAGGCTAGCATTCCTGTGCCTAAAACACAATGTATGGGTCCGCGCTAGCCACTATGCTGAGGGGTCTAAAGCTGCTGCTAACGCTTTATAACAATTCAATTGGCAGATTTTCACAGAGCTCTTCCACAACGCCCACCCACCGGGCAACAGTTGCCCACCTTCCCTATGGGATCTAGTGGCGAATAGTTGATGCCATTAATCAGAGCGTCAGTTGCCCCGTCGACGTGGTAAGCATACAGTAAGGCATGAGAAGAGTGGACACGACTAGTAGCAGGCAGACGGGTTGACCAATGTGAACAAGCCAGATCACAAGTCACCATAGAATTTCTCCACCAGCTAATGATGAGGGGCATATCAGGGGCGTCAGCGCAACGGTGTCTGACCAGAGTAGCATTTCACTTCCAACTACTGAATTGGGGAGATGTGACAAAGATTCATCATCAGACAATCCATAAAAGGGTGGAAAAGGGGTCAGCCAAGTCAGGAGTGTAGACGTCCCGTCCCGTGTCACTAAAACTGATTTCTCACATCATATCCCTAACACCATGAACATGACACTCACAATTTGAAGCAACACTACTGTCTACTGCATTTGTGATCGCCTTCTTCGGGGCGCTATGCATAAGCGAATTAGTCCCTCAATCCAAAATTACCACCAGTGGAGGCTTATTACACCAGGACATAGTCATAGCCAATAATGCAATACGTCTACACATACACAAATCGAAAACGGTTTCAGCGGGCAGGGGCACTTGGGTACTTCTACAACCCACACACGGTACACTGAGTCGGGTAACAATAGTAAAAACATATCGAACCATCAGATCACAAAGTAATTTCTTCCTATCACACATTGATGGAACGCCATTATCAAGATACCAGTTCCAAGCTATATTTAATAAATGCATAACATCGGCAGGGAACCACCCCAAAGATTACGGGACACACTCATTCCTCATAGGCGTGGCCACGGAAGCAGCAAGAGCAGGACTGTCAGAAACGGAAGTTCAGAGGATAGGGAGATGGCGATCCACGTGTTTGGCAAGATACATAAGACCGGACTTGTTATCCTAACGTGGTTTGTTTCTTTTACAGGTGACGCTAAGCCAACAGTGTGGGTGATAGGCCACTCGTATATATATTGGGCAGAAAAAAGGGCGAAAGTCCGCGCACGCAGTAGGAAATTAGAGTTTCATAACACATATTTCAACTGGAGAGGTATTAGAGGCCTGCTATGGCCACAGGTACTAATGGAGGTAATCAAGGTAGGGAGAGAGGCAAGATGCCCGGTCATCTTAGTTATACAGGCCGGGGGAAACAACCTAGGTCATCACAAGAGCGCATAACTAATGGCAATAATGAAACTAGACACTGAGCGCTTCAGAGAATTTTTCACAAAAATAGCTATAGTATGGTCAGAGATTGTGCCGATAGCGGTATGGCAAGGTGCGCGAGACATCACGGCCATCGAATGGACAAGGCGGGTAATAAATATTCGGATGGCAAAATTTAGAAGAGGCAGAGGCGGTGTAGTGGTACGACACCGACAACTGGAAGGAGATAAAGCAGGCCTCATACGGCCCGACAGTGTTCACTTAATGGATATTGGACTGGACATATTCCTGTCAGGACTCCAGGACGGAGTGGAACAAGCGTTAAGAGTGATGGGTGGGGGTCAGAGTCCTGCATACGAGTACGCAGGATCCTCCGTGGCCTGGAAATAGAAAGGACATGTTGGAGAGTTACACTTGTTGGCCAAGTTGCCGGAGTGGAGACCCAGGGCATGCTGCAACAAGCTAAATTATTTTAGAAATAAAATGCCTTTCTAATGGAATGAGTATAAAGAGTTAATAAAGCTGTGACCGATCCTCACCCATCCAGTTGTAAGAGTTACATTATTGTATTGTCAAGGAAAGGGGGGCGGTAGGGGGGCTGAGCGTCTGGGTTTGGTTGGGGGTCCCCACAGTCTGCCTAGGCTAGATGCATTTAAAAATTCTTATTAGATACACAGGCGGTGCAGCTTGCTTCGCAGCTGGGCTACTACGCCCAAAGTATTGCCTAGGCTAGATGCAGTTAAAAATTCTACGCTGACTAGCAGACACTGAAGATTTGGAGCAGACCTCTGAGAAAACAGCTCTTCAGACTCAACCATCTGTGTTACCCCAAGCCATAGTGTATGTAGTTTCTTACAGTTAAAAGGGGGGGGGAGCGACCCAACCCACATGGAATTGACGATGCCAACGTCACGTAAGACACAGCAAGGGGACTCCAAAAAGAGTCTCCATTTTTTCCCAAAATTGTGGCACAGACACCACTTAACCCTAGAACGCATACCTGGGGCCTCGCAGTCCCGCCCTGTTAATTGTTTTCTATTTTCTGCAAGATTACTTTAGTTAGAATTCTGAAACTCTAGGTATTCTTCATGTATATAGTTGTTTGTCATTTGAGTTTGAGTTATTCCATGTTATTTGCACACGGGCCTAAAAGGCCCCAGGTATATGAAAGTGTAGATTTTTATGGTTATGCGTTCTAGGGTTAAGTGGCATCAATTGCCCCACAGTTGCTTAAAACGGTTGGTGAGGTGATATTACCAAATCCTCAAGCTTTTTGTCTCCCAAGGATAACACAGGGTTAGAAAAGTCCTTGCGAATCCATGATTTGTTCATCTTTATGAACGTGAGTCTGTCTACATTCTCAGTGGACAGCCGCGTGCGCTTATCTGTCAGCACACCATCAGCAGCGCTGAACACACGTTCAGAGAGAACACTGGCTGCAGGGCATGACAAGATCTCCAAGGCGTGAGTGGCGAGCTCCGGCCATTTTTCCAGATTGGAATACCAAAATGAGCAAGGGTCCAGTGGCACAGTCATGGCTTCGATGTTCCCTTGGAGATACTCCTGCACCATCCTCTCTAGGCATTGACTATTGTCAGACTTCTTGTCTCCTGTGGCCTTGCAAAGGATAGTCTAAAAAAGTGGTGAAACGATTCCACAAAATTGCTGTTACCAGCAGATACTGTGTTACTGTTACGGTTTGAGTGATGAAGACTCGACAGTCCCACGGTTGGCAAGTTAGAGCTGTGAGATTCACTTCGTGCACCACTGGTGTTTTGTGGAAAAGCACATGTAAGATTCTGCAACAGCGTCTGCAGATACGCCTGCATGCGTCAATCCATTTTTATGGCAGGAATTATTTAGGCAAATTTACTTTTGTACCGGTGATCTAAGAGTGTGGCAACCCAGTAGACGGGATTACTTCGAATTCTGCAATCTGAGGGTCATGTTACAGGTAGTGCAGCAAGAAGGCACTCATGTGTCTTGCGCATCTAGGAGGACCAAGTCCTTGTTGTGTTGGTAGCGAGGTAAGAATCATGCTTCCTTCCTCTGCCCTCTCCCCCCAACCTCGCACAACAGAAATGTGATCAAGGTCTCCCTCATCTGATGAGTCTTCCATGCCCATTGCCAGTTCATCCTCCACTTCTTCCTCGGCTCCTGCACCTTCCTCAACAGTTTGGCTGCTACCATGCGCCCTGGTTAATCTCTCTCCCCCACCCTCCCATGCCTGCCGCCTTGGTGCTGCCAACCGTCTGGGCCTTGGAGATGTTATCCCTTCCGCATACGACTCCTCCTCTACTTCCTCCACCTTCTCTTGTCCCACCACCTGACTCTGAATTCTGTTTAATGTGTGCTCCAGCATGTAAATCACCGGAATAGTCATGCTGATAATGGCATCGTCGTCACCACTACAGATGAGCGTTGTTCGACTCGAACTGTTCGCCAATCTCAAATTCGAGCTGTTTTGGGCGGTGTTCGAGCCGTTCGGTGAACACGAACGATTTGAGAAAAATTCGGCTGTTCGAGGTTATGTTCGATAACTGTTCGTGCACCAAAATCATAACTGGATTTTTTCTCAGTAATGATGAAAATTAATGTTAATACGCAGTTTGAGTGTACAGCGGGGCGGGGGGAGGGGCAGGGGATGGATCTCTGCAGGAATAATGAAGATCTCCATTTTTTTTTTCTCTTTCCTGCATTTACAGTCAGGAGGTGCAATCTGTCAGCCTATCAGCAGCGCACACACGGAGCGAAGTGCTTTTTTTCACACAAGCAAGGGCATGTGTCATTGGCAGTGTATGTCACATGTCCTTGCCCTATAAGACCCAGCCATTTTCCCCGTCGCCACCATTTTCTCACTGCTGCAGCTGCGTGTTAGACGGCACCGCTGTTGCTGTGTGCGCTATACCTTGTTAATTTCAAGCCAATTTTCGCACAAATCTACAGATAGCTTGGGAGTAGGGAATAGTTGTGATTGCAGTCCTTTTAAGGACTAGGTTACAGCATTTCCTACGACTTTTATCAGGCAGGTCTGTGCTCTTAAATAGATAGGTTGTGGGAGTAAAGACTAACTGTAATTGCAGTCCTTTTCAGGACTAAATTACATCAGTTCCTATCAGTTTTTGCCAGGCAGGTCTGTGCCAGTGCTGTGCAAGTTTTTTTCACAGCATTTGGCTAAATCTAGCAAAGCTAATCCTTTTTGGCCTATTGCAGAGTGTGTTAGTCAGTGGAGTAGCCTATCTGTGTTGCAAGCTACACCACCTGTGTATAGAATACCAATTTTTTTACTGCACCTCGTGAAGTAAAACCTTTTGGGCATAGCATCATTCTATTAGTCCATCTATACTGACCTCCATCAGGTTGCAAATTGAATATAATTTTTTTCTGCATCTAGCTCTGAAAAAATATTTGGCCTTCTAGCAGTGTGTGGGACTTGTTCTATTAGTCCATCTATACTGACCTCCATCAGGTTGCAAATTCAAAATAATTTTTTGTCTGCATCTAGCTCTGAAAAAATATTTGGCCTTCTAGCAGTGTGTGGGACTTGTTCTATTAGTCCATCTATACTGACCTCCATCAGGTTGCAAACTAAAATTAATTTTTATCTGCATCTAGCTCTGAAAAAATATTTGGCCTTCTAGCAGTGTGTGGGACTTGTTCTATTAGTCCATCTATACTGACCTCCATCAGGTTGCAAACTGAATATAATTTTCTTCTGCATCTACCTCTGAAAAAATATTTGGCCTTCTAGCAGTGTGTGGGACTCATTGTATTAGGCCATATATACCAAGCTCCACCAGCTTTTAAATTAATAATAATTTTTAGCTGCATCTAGCCCTGAAAATAATTTTTCTTCCCAATAGTCGTAGCAATAGAAATATGGGGCGCGCTCCTGGCTTACAAAAATATACGCTTCATAACAAAAAACACCAGCCTAGCGCACTGCATTAATAAGATGGCATCATCGTCTCTCCCAGTGCTAGGCCTACTACCCAGGCTAGCATTCCTGTGCCTAAAACACAATGTATGGGTCCGCGCTAGCCACTATGCTGAGGGGTCTAAAGCTGCTGCTAACGCTTTATAACAATTCAATTGGCAGATTTTCACAGAGCTCTTCCACAACGCCCTCCCATCGGGCAACAGTTGCCCACCTTCCCTATGGGATCTAGTGGCGAATAGTTGATGCCATTAATCAGAGCGTCAGTTGCCCCGTCGACGTGGCAAGCATACGGTAAGGCATGGGAAGAGTGGACACGACTAGTAGCAGGCAGACGGGTTGACCAATGTGAACAAGCCAGATCACAAGTCACCATAGAATTTCTCCACCAGCTAATGATGAGGGGCATATCAGGGGCGTCAGCGCAGCGGTGTCTGACCAGAGTAGCATTTCACTTCCAACTACTGAATTGGGGAGATGTGACAAAGATTCATCATCGGGCAATCCATAAAAGGGTGGAAAAGGGGTCAGCCAAGTCAGGAGTGTAGACGTCCCGTACCGTGTCACTAAAACTGATTTCTCACATCATATCCCTAACACCATTAACATGACACTCACAATTTGAAGCAACACTACTGTCTACTGCATTTGTGATCGCCTTCTTCGGGGCGCTATGCATAAGCGAATTAGTCCCTCAATCCAAAATTACCACCAGTGGAGGCTTATTACACCAGGACGTAGTCATAGTGAAATAATGCAATACGTCTACGCATATGACGCGCCCCCTGGGCCTGTGTTGAGCGGGGAATACCCGGAGCCGGATCGCTGGGGGTTGTAGTCTCCGTGGCGTTGACCCCGTCCGTGCCCAGGGTGGCCAAACCAGTGGCAGTCTTAATGTTGTAACAAGTGTCCGACTACGCCACCCGTGGATTGCGGTCAGTGGGGACCGCCGCTGCGCTGCAGACCGCTGAGGCTGATGTTGTATGCGCAGCCAAGTATGGGATTACTCCCCACGGGAGAAGTATTGCCTCAGGGCAGCTAGTGTGGATGATGGGAGTGATGGTGTGAGCGTCCCAATACTAATGGTGCTGGTGAGGCGATGAAACACAGAGACTTGTAATTGCAGTTTCCAATGCTTTACTCACAGTTCTTCACCAGGTCACTCGTGCGCAGGTAGGACCGCCTGAGCCGTGCTGCGTTCACCAGGCAAGGGGCTCGACCAACTCCCAGGCAATTCCAGAGCGTGGCACAGGGCTCCCTTCTCTTCCCTTCTCTGGCCGTCCTCACCAGTGACCCACCTTTGTCCAGCTTCCTCGGGCCTTCTCTTGGCGAAACCTATCTCCGGTTTCCCTGACCCTATGTGGTTTGCTTTCCTGGTGGATGTAGTGAGGGGTCGCACCAAGATGTGGTCACAACCTCCAGTCTTTGGCTGAGGAATCTGTTGCCTCCACCAATTTGGGTCCCGGTAGCCTGCTCTGCCAACCCTTCACCCGCAATCTCCTGGGCCTTTGGGGTTCCTTCTGCCTTCGTGTCTCTGGGCCTTTCTCTGTGTTCCAGTTCCTTGTTTCCTTTCTTACTTTCCTTTCTGTTCCTTCTCCTCTCTCTCTCTCTCAGGCCCCGGCCTCCTGACAAGGCCTGCCCGTGGAGCAGAGCCCATGCAGCAGCTCTACTCCCTGTCACTTCTCCTCAGACTGCACACTGTTCTAAGATGGTGCCCACCTTATATACCTCCCTCTAGCACCCGAGCCCAGGTGACTAGCAACCAATGGGCTCCTACCTATGCCCAGAGACCCACCCCTATCTGCTCCTACACCACTGGGTTTTCCTCCCCCTCCCCACTCCAGTCAGGGACAGAAGCTGTCGTGCCTGCACTTCTGTGGGAGCACCGTTGAGCTGTCCCTCGGAAATGGGGTGTGTGTGGTGCATGCAGCCTAACGAGCCCTAGTCCACACTCCATCCTTACCCGGGAGTGGAATATCACACCTCTGGTTTGAGGTGCAATACTCCTGTAGCAGCCGAGCCCTCGGGGTGCTACATTCTCCCCTGGTAAATCACAGCACGTCCTTGGGCTGGAAAAGAGCAAAAACAATTTAAACATACAAATTTTTAAAGTGCACTCGCATATAAGACATTAACCAAAAACTCATCCCTTTATGGGAGGTACTCTTTTCTTTTTAACGTTACTGGTATAATCATTATAAAACATTTTGCTAATGCCACCGGAACTCTTTTTGCAAAAACACCATATAAAACTTTGGCATTTCTATTTTAGCAGCACATAGACTTTTCACATTAAAGCATTTTCAAGTGAAACACATTCAAAACATATTCTTGAGTTCTGGCCGCTGTGCAACTTGCGACCAGGTGTTCACTATCTTCTTAAAGGTGCAACAGTCCATTTAATTCGTCCTGAGGTAGACGTTGCAGTTCTTTTATAAAACCAGTAGGGGGCGCTTTAAGAAGCGCAACTATTTACAGGATGACCGCTCTCAGTCCTCGGCCAGTGGGGATAGGGGAATGGCTGCTCACAGTCCTCAGCCTGGTTAGGGATTAGGGGCACACAGGTAACAGTCCTTATACCCAGACGGGTAACTATTTACAGTTAATTTTACTGTTCATTCAGTAACGGGGTCCTCCTGATGCTCCTTCCTCGTAATCTTCAGACCCGTCCGGGTCCTCTTGGCTTTCCTCGTACTGGTGGTACTGCAGCTCTTCCTCGGTTAGCCGGTTGACGTGGAGGGCGTACAATCCCTTTGCGCCCTTGTGCAGCTGGCCTTGCGGCGGGGACTGGAGCAGGTTGGTGTCTGCAGCGCCCGGGATTGGCGGCTCCACCACGGGGCCCGGGAGCAGGCTGACGCTGGCAGCGTCCGGGACAGGGAGACTCCTCTTACCTGCTCCCGCGACCGCTCCTGCATCACGCGTCTTCTCCTGGCGCTGGTCGGGGCCCGCGACGGCTGGGGCACTGCCGATGCTGGGCAGCTTAGTCTGCTGCCGGTCCGCCATCTTGCTCTCCGTTCCTGGTGTCCTCCTCCCCCCTGGTGGACCGTGGCCTACCTTGCGTTGATCTTCCTCCATAGGCCGCTGCTCCGCAGTCGATCGTCGGGGTTGAGGACCTTGCGTCGCGCTCCTGTGACGTCAGCGTCGCTCCCTCTCTCTTCCAGGACCTTACGCAGCGTCAGTGCGTAGGGCGGAGCTTCGGATCTCGCGTGCTTTCAGCGTCCACGCCCCTCTTCTTCCCGCGCGGCGTCCCGAAGATGGCGTCCGATGGCGGGAAGCGGCTGCGGATGGCGGGAAGACGGCAGAAGATGGTGGGAAATGACCCAAGATGGCGTCCGATGGCAGGAAACGACCCAAGATGGCGTCCGATGGCAGGAAACGACTCCGGACGGCGGGAAACTTCTCTCAGGTAAGTGCAAAAGTTTTTTTTTCAGGCACGCAGTACCCGGTGGTTGCGGGCACGAAATGCTGCCGACTACGCCAAAGTTGACTCGCCCCCTGGGCCACGTGGGGAACCCGGAACCGGGAATCTGGTGGGATGATGGGAGTGATGGTGTGAGCGTCCCAGTACTAATGGTGCTAGTGCGGCGATGAAACACAGAGACTTGTAATTGCAGTTTCCAATGCTTTACTCACAGTTCTTCACCAGGTCACTCGTGCGCAGGTAGGACCGCCTGAGCCGTCCTGCGTTCACCAGGCAAGGGGCTCGACCAACTCCCAGGCAATTCCAGAGCGTGGCACAGGGCTCCCTTCTCTTCCCTTCTCTGGCCATCCTCACCAGTGACCCACCTTTGTCCAGCTTCCTCGGGCCTTCTCTTGGCGAAACCTATCTCCGGTTTCCCTGACCCTATGTGGTTTGCTTTCCTGGTGGATGTAGTGAGGGGTTGCACCAAGATGTTGTCACAACCTCCAGTCTTTGGCTGAGGAATCTGTTGCCTCCACCAATTTGGGTCCCGGTACCTTGCTCTGCCAACCCTTCACCCGCAATCTCCTGGGCCTTTGGGGTTCCTTCTGCCTTCGTGTCTCTGGGCCTTTCTCTGTGTTCCAGTTCCTTGTTTCCTTTCTTACTTTCCTTTCTGTTCCTTCTCCTCTCTCTCTCTCTCAGGCCCCGGCCTCCTGACAAGGCCTGCCCGTGGAGCAGAGCCCATGCAGCAGCTCTGCTCCCTGTCACTTCTCTTCAGACTGCACACTGTTCTAAGATGGTGCCCACCTTATATACCTCCCTCTAGCACCTGAGCCCAGGTGACTAGCAACCAATGGGCTCCTACCTATGCCCAGAGACCCACCCCTATCTGCTCCTACACCACTGGGTTTTCCTCCCCCTCCCCACTCCAGCCAGGGACAGAAGCTGTCGTGCCTGCACTTCTGTGGGAGCACCGTTGAGCTGTCCCTCGGAAATGGGGTGTGTGTGGTGCATGCAGCCTAACGAGCCCTAGTCCACACTCCATCCTTACCCGGGAGTGGAATATCACACCTCTGGTTTGAGGTGCAATACCCCTGTAGCAGCTGAGCCCTCGGGGTGCTACACATACACAAATCAAAAACGGTTCCAGCAGGCAGGGGCACTTGGGTACTTCTACAACCCACAAACGGTACACTGAGTCGGGTAACAATAGTAAAAACATATCTAACCATCAGATCACAAAGTAATTTCTTCCTATCACACATTGATGGAACGCCATTATCAAGATACCAGTTCCAAGCTATATTTAATAAATGCATAACATCGGCAGGGAACCACCCCAAAGATTACGGGACACACTCATTCCGCATAGGCACGGCCACGGAAGCAGCAAGAGCAGGACTGTCAGAAACGGAAGTTCAGAGGATAGGGAGATGGCGATCCACGTGTTTGGCAAGATACATAAGACCGGACTTGTTATCCTAACGTGGTTTGTTTCTTTTACAGGTGACGCTAAGCCAACAGTGTGGGTGATAGGCCACTCGTATATATATTGGGCAGAAAAAAGGGCGAAAGTCCGCCCAGGCGGGAGGAAATTAGAGTTTCATAACACATATTTCAACTGGAGAGGTATTAGAGGCCTGCTATGGCCACAGGTACTAATGGAGGCAATCAAGGTAGGGAGAGAGGCAAGATGTCCGGTCATCTTAGTTATACAGGCCGGGGGAAACAACCTAGGTCATCACAAGAGCGCATAACTAATGGCAATAATGAAACTAGACACTGAGCGCTTCAGAGAATTTTTCTCAAAACTAGCTATAGTATGGTCAGAGATTGTGCCGATAGCAGTATGGCAAGGTGCGCGAGACATCACGGCCATCGAACGGACAAGGCGGGTAACAAATATTCGGATGGCAAAATTTAGAAGAGACAGAGGCGGTGTAGTGGTACGACACCGACAACTGGAAGGAGATAAAGCAGGCCTCATACGGCCCGACGGTGTTCACTTAATGGATATTGGACTGGACATATTCCTGTCAGGACTCCAGGACGGAGTGGAACAAGCATTAAGAGTGATTGGTGGGGGTCAGAGTCCTGCATATGAGTACGCAGGATCCTCCGTGGCCTGGAAATAGAAAGGACATGTTGGAGAGTTACACTTGTTGGCCAAGTTGCCGGAGTGGAGAGCCAGGGCATGCTGCAACAAGCTGAATTATTTTAGAGATAAAATGCCTTTCTAATGGAATGAGTATAAAGAGTTAATAAAGCTGTGAC
The DNA here is from genome assembly GCF_046119375.1 of Phyllobates terribilis. Taxonomy (NCBI): domain Eukaryota; kingdom Metazoa; phylum Chordata; class Amphibia; order Anura; family Dendrobatidae; genus Phyllobates; species Phyllobates terribilis. Next base: position 517,262,348 of record NW_027362761.1, read on the forward strand.
CGATCCTCACCCATCCAGTTGTAAGAGTTACATTATTGTATTGTCAAGGAAAGGGGGGCGGTAGGGGGGCTGAGCGTCTGGGTTTGGTTGGGGGTCCCCACACTCTGCCCAGGCTAGATGCATTTAAAAATTCTTATTAGATACACAGGCGGTGCAGCTTGCTTCGCAGCTGGGCTACTACGCCCAAAGTATTGCCTAGGCTAGATGCAGTTAAAAATTCTACGCTGACTAGCAGACACTGAAGATTTGGAGCAGACCTCTGAGTAAACAGCTCTTCAGACTCAACAATCTGTGTTACCCCAAGCCATAGTGTATGTAGTTTCTTACAGTTAAAAGGGGGGGGGAGCGACCCAACCCACCTGGAATTGACGATGCCAACGTCACGTAAGACACAGCAAGGGGACTCCAAAAAGAGTCTCCATTTTTTCCCAAAATTGTGGCACAGACACCACTTAACCCTAGAATGCATACCTGGGGCCTCGCAGTCCCGCCCTGTTAATTGTTTTCTATTTTCTGCAAGATTTCTTTAGTTAGAATTTTGAAACTCTAGGTATTCTTCATGTATATAGTTGTTTGTCATTTGAGTTTGAGTTATTCCATGTTATTTGCACACGGGCCTAAAAGGCCCCAGGTATATGTAAGTGTAGATTTTTATGGTCATGCGTTCTAGGGTTAAGTAGCATCAATTGCCCCACAGTTGCTTAAAACGGTTGGTGAGGTGATATTACCAAATCCTCAAGCTTTTAGTCTCCCAAGGATAACACAGGGTTAGAAAAGTCCTTGCGAATCCATGATTTGTTCATCTTTATGAACGTGAGTCTGTCTACATTCTCAGTGGACAGCCGCGTGCGCTTATCTGTCAGCACACCATCAGCAGCGCAGAACACACGTTCAGAGAGAACACTGGCTGCAGGGCATGACAAGATCTCCAAGGCGTGAGTGGCGAGCTCCGGCCATATTTCCAGATTGGATTGCCAAAATGAGCAAGGGTCCAGTGACACAGTCATGGCTTCGATGTTCACTTGGAGATACTCCTGCACCATCCTCTCTAGGCATTGACTATGTGTCAGACTTCTTGTCTCCTGTGGCCTTGCAAAGGATGGTCTAAAAAAGTGGTGAAACGATTCCACAAAATTGCTGTTACCAGCAGATACTGTGTTACTGTTACTGTTGGAGTGATGAAGACTCGACAGTCCCATGGTTGACAAGTTAGAACTGTGAGATTCACTTCGTGCACCACTTGTGTTTTGTGGAAAAGCACATGTAAGATTCTGCAACAGCATCTGCAGATACTCCTGCATGCGTCAATCCCTTTTTATGGCAGGAATTATTTCGGCAAATTTACTTTTGTACCGGGGATCTAAGAGTGTGGCAACCCAGTAGTCGGGATTACTTCGAATTCTGCAATCTGAGGGTCATGTTGCAGGTAGTGCAGCAAGAAGGCACTCATGTGTCTTGCGCATCCAGGAGGACCAAGTCCTTGTTGTGTTGGTAGCGAGGTAAGAATCATGCTTCCTTCCTCTGCCCTCTCCCCCCAACCTCGCACAACAGAAATGTGATCAAGGTCTCCCTCATCTGATGAGTCTTCCATGCCCATCGCCAGTTCATCCTCCACTTCTTCCTCGGCTCCTGCACCTTCCTCAACAGTTTGGCTGCTACCATGCGCCCTGGTTAATCCCTCTCCCCCACTCTCCCATGCCTGCCACCTTGGTGCTGCCAACCGTCTGGACCTTGGAGATGTTATCCTTTCCGCATACGACTCCTCCTCTACTTCATCCACCTCCTCTTGTCCCACCACCTGACTCTGAATTCTGTTTAATGTGTGCTCCAGCATGTAAATCACCGGAATAGTCATGCTGATAACGGCATCGTCGTCAGCATTAAACATCTTCGTTGCCATTTCAAAACTGTGCAGAAGGGTGTGTGGCGCCCCTGAGGGTTCAGTCACCACAGAGTTACTGCATCTCACCCAGAGGTGTGGTATCTCACCCTCAGGTAAGGAAGGCGTATGGCTCGGGACCCTAACACCTGCATCCAACACATACCCGCAGTGGGGGTAGGGCGAGATTGCTCCTAAGGGAGAGCACAGGCCCAGGTCCCTAGCTGGTGGGAGGGTCCTATGTAGTGGGTGCTTAGGGAAGCAGGGAGAGTATAAATAGGAAGCCATCTTAGAAAGAGCAAGCCAGTCAGAGGAGGAAAAGTGACAGGAGCAGAGGCTCGGCATGAGCTCTGCTCCAGAGGCGGGCCTAGCCTGGGAGGCCCAGGACTGAAGGAGAGAAGAGAGGAGTGGGAGCAGGAAGGCTCCAGGAACCAAAGGGACCCTAGGGCTACGGGCCGTGCAGAAGGCCACCCGTACTCCCGCTGCTACCAGGAGGTAGAGGGGTCAGGCCAGATAAGGGGAACCGGTCCCTCAACTAGAGGAGAAACAGCAAGGCTCAACTAGAAACCGGAGGCTGCAGAATTTCATGTACTGCAGGCAAAAGTCCACACCAGTCTCACTAAGAAGGTAGCCACATAGGACCCAGGGGACGGAACACAAGTCGCCCGCCAAGGCCCGAGGATACCGGATAGAAGTGTCACTGGGTGTGAGGTGCAGGGAGAAGGCCAGAGAAAGGACACACAGAAGGGGGTCCTGCTAAGTACTCCGGAGCTATCTGGGGGTGGACTGAGCCCCTCACTGAGTACGCACAGCACGACGGGTGAGATTGCTCTGGTACCTGTAATCTGGACTGCAACAACTGTGAGTAAAGATCTTGGGACTGCATCACATGGACTCTGTGTTCATTACTGACTCCCTGCACTACAACCACCATCATCCACCCACACTGCCCTGAAGCTACACTCTTCCTGTGGTGAGTAATAATACCATTGCTGCAAAACCACCAGCTTCAGAGGACTGTTCCTCAGCGGCGGCCCCTTTGGCCGCACTCCACAGGTGGCGTAGTCGGACATTATAAAATCCATATATACAAATTACCGTTGGATTGACCGCCCTGGGTCACGGACCGGGTCACCGCCACAGTGACTACTACCCCCCACGGCCCAGGGGGCGCGTAAAATTCATAAGTCCCTGATCTGAGACCACTCCTGCAGCGTGATTTGCCCCACCTCTGGATCTCGTTGGCACAGGCTATACGTCAGAACGTATTGCACCAGGGCCTGTCGGTGCTGCCACAGTCGCTGCAACATGTGCAGAGTTGAATTCCACCGTGTCGGCACATCGCATTTCAGCTGGTGGACTGGCAGGCCCAACGACTTCTGTAGAGATGTAAGTCGTTGAGCTGCGGGATGTGAACGGCGGAAGTGAGCACACAGCGACCGTGCCCTCTGCAGAAGGCCATCTAGTCCGGGATAGTGGGCTAAAAATTTATGGACAACCAGGTTCAACACGTGAGCCATACAAGGCACGTGTGTGACATTGCCCCGGCGAAGGGCCGCACCCAGGTTTGCAGCATTGTCGCACACGGCCTTCCCTGGTTGCAGGTCCAGTGGAGACAACCATTCATGAAACTGGGTCTTCAGAGCTGACCACAAGTCCTCAGCTGTGTGACTCACATTTCCCAGACATTTCAAAGTAAACACTGATGCCATTGAGCCCTGCTGCCAGCATAGTAAGGAGGTGTTCAGGATTCCTTCTGCGCAGTTAGAAAGCAGGTGGCATTACCAGACAGGCTTTGGGTGCAGGTGGAGGACAGAGAGGAGGTTGAGGAGGCAGAAGCAGTGGAGGAACTTCGAGATAAAGAGGATTGACGCAAAACTCGTGGGGACGGTAAGACTTGGACAGCAGCCCCTTGTCCTGCTGTCACCATAGTTACCCAGTGCCCAGTCAGCGACATGTAACGCCCCTGTCCATGCCTACTCGTCCAAGTGTCTGTAGTGAAATGCACCCTGTCACACACAGAGTTTCTCAAAGAAGCGGTGATGTTGTGTGCGACATGCTGGTGGAGTGCAGGCACACCTTTCTTTGAGAAGTAGTGCCGACTGGGCATCTGGTACTGGGGCACTGCGACGGACATAAGGTCTCGAAAATCCACTGTGTCCTCCAGGCGGAAAGGCAGCATTTCTGTAGCCAACAGCTTGCAGATGGTGAAATTCAACCTCTTAGCTTTCTCATGGCTAGGAGGAAATGGTCTTTTACTTTTCCACATCTGAGGGACCGAGGGCTGGCTGTTGTGCTTTGACGGGGTTGAGTAGGGTGTACCCGGCAAACTGCCGGTCTGTGAGGAAGATGCAGGCGGACATGTTAGGTTGCCTTGATCCAAAGGTGGTGCTCTCGATATCAGAGAGCGCTCAACACCAGCAGGTGTTTCCACTTCCCAATGAACTGACGACCTGCCAATCACACTGGCTGTTGCAGGTAAAGAGGTGGCAGGTCTGCGTCCAAAAACATGTGTGACTGCTGTCCCCCTAGTCACAGAGGATAAAAGGCCGCGGATGCACAAGATGGGGCAGACGGTGGTTGGCCCAGCTTGCTAGGTCGCATTGTAGCACAGTGAGCTTCCCACTGCAACTTATGCTTCATATCCATGTGACGGTACATGCATGAAGTACTCAAACTATGGATTTTTTGGCCTCTACTTAGCTTTTGGTGACAAATATTACAGATAACACGAGTTGGGTCATCCTTATCGATCTGAATAAATGCCCAGGCTATGCAAGGCTTAGAGCCCATGTGACCTGAAAAGCCACTACGACTTGTGGTCAGAGGCAGAGTTGTGGTTGAGGATGCAGTTTTTGACGTGCTTCCAGTACTCCGTCTCTGTCCAGGAAGGCGCAACCTAACCTCGTCGTCAATAGCATCTGTGACGCCCCGCTGCGCTTGGTATCACAGATCCTAGAAGAGTGTATTGATGGAATCCTCCACAAGAGGCTACCATAAACATTCACACATCTCCACCTTCCACCTCAGACCAGCAGAGGGAGCCCGTTAGGGATATAAATAGGGAAGGTGGAGCTAGGCAGTTCAGTTCCTCTGAAGAGTTCCTGCAGTAGAGAAGCCTCAGAGAGGTCAGTCTGCAGTGGAGCTCAGTCTAGTCTAGAGAACTCAGTTAATAGTTCAGCAGTAGAGCACGAGGCTCCTGCTAGCTAGATTCAGGGAGCCTAGATAGAGCTTAAGGTGTGCCGGCGCCATAAGATCGGTGAAGCGCGGCAAGCTGCCGTTAGTGTTTATAGCCTAGTGAGGGCCCGAGTAGGCCGAAGGCGAGTGGCGAGTTAGTACATAAGGGGCAGAGGAGCTTAACCAGCTCACCCCGAAGCATTTATCGGACACCGGATCTGAGCTTACTGGGATCTCTATGACCCAGTAAGGCATAACCCCTGGAGAGCTACAAGTCCCAGGATCGCTAAGGTGCTGATACGTAACAGAGCCAGGAGATGCTTAGGCCCCGCATACTGGGAGCGTGAACTCCAAGAGAAGGCCCTACCACAAGGTCAGCCAGCGCAGGACAGAGACAAAGTTAGGCCTAGCTCCAGGCAGGTCAGACACTTACTACGCAGAGGCAAGAAACAGGAGGCCCTACACCCGCTCATTGGGGAGGATCCTGATATGCACCCTTCACCCTACAGTGCTCCGGGATGTGCCTGAATTTCCTCCAGTAAAAGGTACTGAAGTGACTACCGTGTCCGTTCCCGTTCTTGCTCTGACCCAGATACCTTACCAGATACCACAGGTGGCGTCACGAACTCTTATAAAATTAACAATTATCCACCCTTTTAAAGAGTGACCACAGGGTACGGGCCAGGGAGCCGACCCCGCGACATCCCCAAGGCCAGGCAAAGGCCCGGGTGACCTCATCGACTGGCTGACTGTGGGTTGACAGTAAGTGGGATCTCCAACCTTGTCATCATCACCCTGTGTGTTATCACACCCGTCGTCCTCAAAGCCAACCTCTTCCTGCCCTGACCGAAAAGTCAAGTTGTCACTCCAATCAGGTATTTGAGTCTCATCATCGTCTTCATCATTGTCTCCACCAACAGGAGTTACAGTTTGGGAATGAGGGTCTACATTATGCTCAGAACCTTCTTCATCTGGTCCTGAATCCGACTTATAAAGATTCTGGGCATCAGTGCAGATCATTTCCTCATCTGGATTAACAGAAGCTCTGGAGCAGACCTCCGTTTCCCAGGCTATAGTATGAGTAAACAGCTCTGCAGACTCAACCATCTGTGTTACCCCATACTCAGACGGGCAGCTGGAGACTTGGGAGCTGTGAGGAAGCAAGTGCGATTGGGGTGACACCTCTGAGGACTGGAGTATTTGTGATGTTGAAATTGAGGTGGAGGAGAGCCCACTTGAAGGAGCACTTGATATCCGCTGAAGCACCTGCTGTTTTTGTGCCTCATCTGGAATTTGTAGCGATGGGCGTGTCCGTAACAAAGGGATCGTATCACATTGTCCACGAAAAGAAGTCGACATGTTAGTTTGGCTGGAAGATGGTCTTTCTTCTGCAGATGTTACCCCCCCCACCGCGGGGGGGCTCGACCCACCAGCGGACAGGCACCAGTATTGGGAGAGGGGGGCTGGCCGTCAGGGTCCACCGCGGCTCTGGCACAAACCCGGCGACACGGAGGTGGCACGGGCAGGAACAGACTGGCCGTGTCAGCTTCTCACTTTTTGGATTTTAGAAGGGCATGACATGCCTATATCTGTGTCTCCCCCTCCTTTTACTCCTCCACCTCTTTTCTTTTCGCATGACTATATGTACTTGTCACTTTTCCATTTGTTAGTTATGTCTTCTGAGAATTTTGTCAACTTTTGGACACCTTTGAAGGTGTTTTCTATGTGTTTCTATGTGTTTTTGTGTGCCTGCCATTGGTTTTAACGGTGTTCGAAGGTGTTCGACGAACAGTTCGACGAACTGAACCGAACTCGAACACTACGGGGGTGGCTCAACACTACTTCGGAGGTTATCTAGATAGTATAGAGAACTTGCTATAAGAATCAAAGTGTGCTACTGATAACAACATTGTATATTTCATACTGTAATTAATTAGTCCATTCTATATATCATATTCTCCTTTTAAACCCATTCCTCATAGTCCCGCGTTAAGGAAATGAACAGTTAAATTGGTTACTTCCACCTTGTTCTTATCTGCGTCTTGCATCCCGTGACCTGTTTACACATGCACATTGTATGGGGGAAGTATGGATGAGTGACTGTCGGCCAACTGCTTATAAAGGTGTACAGACATATGTCGCCATGCAAAGGATCAACTAGAAAAATCATTGGATAATCACAATAGATTGAGGCGGATAACTTGTAGTCACGATTCCATCAGAAGATAGGAGTTGAAAACAGATACTGGTTCTGCAGAGCAAGATAAGGAGGTCACTAGGATCTCAGGAACAGGACAGGGATCTGTCAGGTATCTTGCTACTGGAACAGGGATCCAAGGGAAAGAATGACACACGATGCTCGATGGCTGACCAGTAGATTATAAGTGACCATTACATTTGTGCTACACGCACGCCGCTAGGTTCAGATAGGGTGAGACAGGTTTCATGAATTCGTTGGAATCCTGGGGGAACCGTTACCCAGGGCGACCATAGGCTGCAGCTTCTCTCAGGCACACGATAGATTCAATTGTTGACTAGACACATCTGACAAGAGTCTTCATAAACAGTTGAACAGTGGAGTTTAATCAAGTACGGCCAGTAACATTTAACTCTTTGAAGCAACAGGCTTCACCACAGTACAGTCTATTAAAGCAGGCATAGTAACGTCAGTCTCTTCAGTAGCATAATTCAGCACAGATTAGATCCCTTTGCAGCACACTTCTATGCATACACAACCACAGGTATTTCCTTCACAAGGACACAATAGTGCACAGCATTCTTTATCCTGCATGGATATGGAGGGGGAGAGGGTTTGATGAGGGAGATGATCCCTGTGACACGATTCTTTTAGTCCTTATCTTTCTGCCTGATAATACTCTGCACTGTTAGTTCAGGGAGTCTATCTGACCCATGTTTAGCTTCCCTCCTGACCTGAATTCTGTTCACTTGCCTTCTGTGAGATACAGATCTCACACCTCCTTTCTCTTAGGTTCCAGCCAGACTAATAAACAAGTTCCCCACAATCCCCCTGAGGCTCTGCTGAACACTCCCTGTCTCATGTGACTGTGTTAACCCCTCTAGTTTCTGGATGCTTCAGAAGCAACAGCACTACTTCTGCATGTCACATTTGCTCCTAGGAAATATGTTGTGCTGGTTTGAATGTGGAGAAAATCTTTGAAATTAAAAGTATTGATTTTTGTGCTCACATGCGTAAAAGGTAGCAAAAAATCATTTTATCCTTGACGTCAATTCTCTCTTTTACTGATTTTACTTCTTAAATTACTCACAAATAGCTTGTGTACTGAGGATATATTTCTGTGAATCTCAACAATAGAAATTGGGAGGCTTCTTACCGGGAAGATCTCTCCTATCAGCCAATTTTACACTACGAGAGACAGCTTGAATCATCCACTTGAATTTAGCACAAATCGCTCGTTCTGGTGTCTCCATGGTAACAAGCTAATACGTAAAGACCGTCTCCTATAACTTAGCATTCTAGTATTCTAGCATTTTCGTAGTAACGAAAGTCAAGAATGTCTGACACCACCTGTATGAAAACAAAAGACTCCAGGAACATAGAAATGCATCCCATTACTGATTCTTCAGAGATTGCTTGCATTCAGTCATTAAAATATTTCCAGACTCATCTATGACAACTGCTTTCAAGATGAAATGAAAGCTTTGTATCTGTCTGTCATTTTATACTGGTATGGAACCTTCCACCAACATTGGTGTCCCCATAAAATCAATGAGAGATACGTCAGAGCAAAGGGGTTATCTCATCCTAGCAGGGAATTTGAATCTCTTTAGGAGGAAAATAAAGCTGTGATAGCCGTAATACTACATTGTACATATTTATACATAGATATTGTATAGGGTATTAAAGAGAATATATACGTTTATTAAAAAGAATTTGAAACCTTAAAAATTACAGAATGATAAAAGATTTACTATAAGTTTTTAACTTTTTAAAATTTTAAAAGAAATAATTAAAATGGTTGGATGATCTGATCGTTTAAATAACATTGGAAATCCTTTTAGAGCTGGGGAGCAGCTATTTTCATTTGGCATCATTGAGAGCTCTAAACACATTTGTAAGTCATTCCGAATTGAGGAATAAACTAAAACAGGTGACTCACAAGTTCATTGGTACCCCTATTGAAAAAGCTAATGCGAAACGCGCGTCAGGGCGGTCCCCGGAGAACTCTGCTCTTTGCGTTTATACTTATGGGTGAGTCATAATTATCATGACTGAAGTAAATATATGCACTTGATTGGCATTATGCCATCATGCTATTGATGCTTAACAAAGGAGAATAATAATGAGCTGGGACTTTAACACAAGCACTTTACCACTTTTTTTTTGCATACTGATATATAATTATGAAAACCTTATGAGTTAGGGGGTTTAACCCTTTGTAGTCTCTTTCTTATACTTGAATTATGTATTCTCCTCTATGAATCATGCCAATGTTGGGGTTTGTGCATTACCACTATTAATACCCTTACCCATTTTCCCTGTCCCTAAGGTGACCTTTTTTCCTTTTTCTGTCTACCTCGGTTGTAACTGTTTTTTTATGTATGTAAATATTTTTTCTATAATTAACAAAGTATTTTAATGTGATATTTTGATGAAGTCAGCACTCCATTTTCTTCAATTATTATTATGCAGTAAGAGTTTCTTCTATAATTTTATCCATGACATTAAAATCTGATTAAGATTATGTTACCAGTATAATGAAATTGCTAATAAATTATCCAACTATCAGTGTTTCTGTGAACCTTCTAATACAATTATACATAGATATTGTATAGGTTATCAAAGAGAATATATAAGTTTATTACAAATAATTTTAAACCTTAAAAATTACAAAATGATAAAAGATTTACTATAAGTTTTTAACTATTTAAAGGTAAAAAGAAAAAAATAAAATGGTTAGATGATCTGATCTTCTAAATTACATTGTAAAACCTTTTAGAGTTGGGGAGCCGCTATTTTCATTTGTCATCATTCAGAGCTCTAAACACATTTGTAATTCATTCCGAGTTGGGGAATAAACTAACATGGGTGACTCACAAATTCATTGGACACAATTCTGTACAATTCACTAAGCAGTGGGAGCAGTAATTTCCTGCATCAGGAAACTGTGAAATAAAAACTTAGTGATTCTACAAAACCCTTTCTAATATCTAAGCAGAAACCAAATCGCCTGTCCACAGAGGCTGCCTACTGTAAAATGATATATATAGCAGGAGGTCACGTAACCTGTCCTGTGACCTGACCATACTGTAGAATTGTCATTTTCTTTTTCATAGATCTTTCCATGTAAATGACAGCCTTCTTGATGTCACATCCAGACTACACATACTCACCTGTTTAAACATTCTGCCCCATCAGATGTAGGAGCCTGTAGCTTCTTTGTCTTAGAATTATCTATGTTGCCAATGTTTGTCTGGTTAAACTAGTTAGACTTTGTTATGTTTTTAAAGGGAACCTGTCGAATATGTGGCACCACAGGGGTCTGGTTACCACAGTAATAGAAATATTACGTCTGAGAGCAGGTGGGAGGTTTCCTGGTCAGGAGCCCTTAAACATGCAACACCTCCTGTCCCAGGCCAGATAGGGGAGGAACCTGCCCTATATAAACTGGATCTGGGGCGGGGTTAGTTAGACAGAGCCTGGAGTGAAGTTCCAGACACAGGGCGAGAAACAGCTAGGAGCTCTGTAGGAGCAGGAGCTGAGTGCCAGGGACTGGAAGCAGATATTGCTCGTCCTGGCTGAAGAGACTACGACCGGACAACGGAGTCCGAGGCTGTGGGGACCTCTAAGTCCAGCAGCAGAAACCAGCCGGCAGGGGATTCCAGGTCCTCTGGCCATAGAAGCCCGGAGGCTCAGTCACAAGGAAGGGACCAGCACCGCCATCGAGGAGCGGAGGCTATCAGAAGGCCCCAAGTCACCAGCCATATGGGTGAGCACCACACGGTATACTCAGGGACGTGGGCTACTTCCACTCGCTTACAGCAAGGTAGCCAGGAAGAGTGCAGATAGACGGGGAGGCCTACAACTCCACCTGGCCAGGGGAACTCCTGCTTGCTCGCAGACTGACCAGGCCCCTTATGCTAGCCAGTACTCCCGGGAGGGTCTGCCTTAATATCATCAGTAAAGACCCTGAACTGCACTGCAAAGACTCTGAGTCGTTCCTGCTTTCTCACCGCATACAGCACTACTAGTACTGGGACGCCCGCGCACCATCACTCCCATCATCCACATTCCCTGCCCTGAGGCCATACTCTTCCCGTGGGAAGTTATCCCATCTTTAGCTGCGCACACCACACCAGCCTCAGCGGACTGCCTCGCAGCGGCGGTACACCCTGACCGCAATCCACGGGTGGCGTAGTCGGACATTAAAGCACAAAAACCCTATAAAGAGTGGTTTGACCACCCTGAGCCACGGGACCGGGTTGCCGCCACGGAGACTACAACCCCCAGAGACCCGGCTCCGGGTAACCCACACGCGTGTACACTCGGCCCAGGGGGCGCGTCAACTTTGGCGTAGTCGGCAGGATTTCGTGCCTGCAACCACCGGGTACTGCGTGCCTTTAAAAGACTGTCATACCTGCCGTGGTGAAGGTTCCCGCCATCCGGGGCCGTTTCCCGCCATCTTCAGAAGTTTCCCGCCATCCGCAGCTGTTTTCCCGCCATCCGCAGTCGTTTTTCCGCCGTCGGACGCCATCTTCGGGATGCCGCGCGGGAAGAAGAGGGGCGTGGACGCCGAAAGTGCGCGAGACCCGAAGCTCCGCCCCACGCACCGACGCTGTGCAAGGTCCTGGAAGGGAGAGAGAGCGACACTGACGTCACCAGGACGCGACGCAAGGTCCTCGTCCGGAGCAGCACCAGCGGAGCCGTGGCCTACAGAAGAGGATCGTCAGAAGGTAGGCCACACTTAACTAGGGGGGAGGAAGATGATGGACACGGAGGCACCCTCTACCACCAGCGCGGCCACTGCCGCAGTAATGCCATTTACAATGCCTTACATCCCCGGAGCGGCCTGGCTGTCCCAATACTCAGGGGAGTCGCATACCCTAAGCGACTTTAAAGAGAGACTGTACAGCCTATTTAAGGTATACCCCCTGACGGAGGGCCAGAAAGTGAGCATATTGATAGGCCAGCTAACCGGCGCAGCCCAGCGTGAAGTAAAGTCCTAGTCAGTCAGGGACAAGGAGACCATAAAGGAGATCTTGGCCCGTCTGAAGGACACTTTTGATACCCGCACCTCAGCTGAGATCAAAATGAGATTTTATGGGTGCAAGCAGCGGGCCCAAGACAGTATAAGAGACTATGCTTTGAGTTTGCAAGAGGCCCTGGGAGCCATTAAACAGGCAGACCTGACAATGTGCGGAATGCAGATGAACTGTTAACTGAGCAATTCATTGAGGGTCTGCTGTCCAACGCCCACCGAACCCAGTTGCGTGCAATGGCCTTGCAGAACCCTGGTTTAGACTTTGCAAAGTTCAAGGACAGGGCCATCCGGGTGCTCCGAGAACCGGCACCGGGTAGCGCTGTAACCCACCAGCGCCCTGCTATTACCTATCATCAAGAGGCGGCGCCCTTGTCTGCAGAGCCTGTAGGAGCTGGTGTGCAGGCTTTGGACAACAACCCAGCTACAGACCTGCACCATCAGGTCCAAGAGCTAACTAAAAGTGTAGCCGCGCTAACCCGAACTGTGCAGTCTTTACAGGTCTCTCCTCCAGGAAGGATCAAGCTGGCCACCAGTCAGGAAGACGTCCCATGGCACCGACAAAGGAGGATCCCATCGTCCAGAGGAAGACCCAGCGACAAATACAACGAGGAGGGACAACCCATCTGCCGCCGCTGCAATCAACCCGGACATATGGCAAGGTACTGTCATTTAAACGGGCACAACCTGGGGCAGAGGGCCAACCCCCAGGCATAAGATCATCAGGCCCATCGAACTGGCATGATAAATACGTAGGGGGACGTCCGGTCTTGCCTGTGGTACTTGATGGCATTCCTATGAGCGCCCTACTAGACACTGGGTCACAGGTGACTACCATCCCGTACGTGCTCTTTAAGCGGTACTGGAATGACTCGGACATAACCCGCTACCCAGATGATGACCTGAGTATCATCGCCAGCAATGGTCAGCCCGTGCCGCAGGTGGGGTTCAAAGAGGTGACCATTAAGGTCGGTAAGGTCGAACTGGCGGCACAAGGACTGATTATTGTGGACATTGACCATCATGAGAGTCACCCTAGAATAACCTTGGGAACTAACGTGATTGAAAATTGTCTTGCAGAGGTGATTCTCATTTTACAGCAGGTTGCCAAGAACGCCAGTTCCAGCCAGCAGCGTGTCCTCCAAAAAGAAATCTGGGCACTGATGAAACGGCAACAGGTGGAATTATCTGGTGGTGAGATTGGTAGTGTGAGAATGTGTGACCCGTTCCCTATTGCCATGCCCCCGAAAAGTGAGATGATGATATGGTGCCGGGCAGCTATTGGTCTAAGAGGTAGAGACTACCAAGCAATGGTAGAGCCCGTCTACTCAGACAGTAGGCCCACCATTTTGACAGCACGGGGAGTGGTCGATGTACGCCATGGGAGGGTACCTGTCCGCATCGTAAATATCGGGGAGAGAGAAGTACACCTGCCTCGGTATGCCACGTTAGCCAAATTGTTCACCATAAACCAAAATTCTGTAAAGGCCGTAAAACCATTGCCTCCATCTCAACCAGAGGAAGGTAACGGCTCTAAGAAACAAATGGAGGACTGGTGTCAGCAACTGCATTTGGGTACTGACTCCACTCCCTCACACCAAAAACAGGGAGTCTACCGGGTGGTTCAGAAGTATGAAAGAGTCTTTAGTAAACACCCGCTAGACTTCGGGCGAGTAAAGGGGGTAGAGCATCACATCCCCACAGGAGACCATCCACCCATAAAGGAAAGATACCGACCTGTACCCCCTGCACACTATCAGCATGCAAAGGGGATGTTGCGATACATGAAGGAGGCTGGGGTAATCAGGGACAGCTGTAGCCCCTGGGCAGCTCCACTAGTTCTAGGGAAAAAGAAGGACAACACAATGAGAATGTGTGTAGACTACAGAAAGGTCAACCGTATCACACACAAAGATGCGTACCCGTTACCTAGAATAGAAGAATCTTTAGCTGCATTAAAATCTGCTAACTTCTTCTCCACTTTGGATCTTACTAGCAGGTACTGGCAGGTTCCTGTAGCAGAGGCAGACAAGGAGAAGACTGCATTCAACACCCCGATGGGTCTCAGTGAATTCATCTGTATGCCGTTCGGGCTCTGCAACGCACCAGGAACCTTCCAGCGGTTGATGGAATGCTGTCTGGGACACCGGAATTTCGAGACGGTCCTGTTATACCTGGACGATGTCATCGTTTATTCCAAAACCTACGAGGACCATCTGAAACACCTGCCAGAAGTGTTTGACGCCCTGGCAAGCTACGGCCTAAAGGTGAAACCCTCCAAGTGTCACCTGCTGAAACCAAAGGTGCAGTACCTGGGGCACGTGGTGAGTGCTGACGGAGTGGCTCCCGATCCCGATAAGATCACCGTGATTAAAGACTGGCCAAGACCCTCCAGCATAAAGGAAGTGCAGCAGTTCCTCGGGTTGGTAGGCTACTACCGAAGATTCATTCCCGGTTTCACCAAAATGGCAGCTCCTATGCAGGACCTCCTGATAGGTCAATCCAGGAAGGCCATAAACCAGAAGCCGCCCTTCAGGTGGGAAAAGCTGGAAGAGGAGTCCTTCCGCCAGCTGAAGATGGTCCTCACGGGGGATGAAATCCTGGCGTACCCTGACTACAGCCAGCCCTTTATCCTCCACACGGATGCGAGCAACATCGGGCTAGGAGCCGTACTTTCCCAGATCCAGCAGGGGAAAGAACGGGTAATTGCTTACGCCAGCCGAAAACTACGGCCCACGGAGAGGAACCCTGAGAATTATAGCTCATTCAAGCTAGAGTTCCTGGCAGTGGTGTGGGCAGTGACCGAATGTTTCAAGCATTACCTTGCCTCTTCCAAGTTCACCGTGTACACGGATAACAACCCGTTGACACACCTGGACACTGCAAGACTTGGTGCCCTGGAGCAGAGATGGATGGCCCGCCTGTCCAACTATGAATTCACCATCAAATACCGGGTGGGACACTCAAATGCCAACGCGGATGCCCTGTCCAGAATGCCAAACTTACCGGACGTAGGGGAAGATCCAGAAGAACTGGAAGAAGTCGAACTCCCTGCGTTCCACCGTCATGGGATTACCGTGTATTCCCACCGTGTAAGGGACAGACGCTCTGCCACGTTCAATCCCTTACCCCTCTACAGCTGGGCGGAGACACAAGACAGTGATCCCGCAGTACGTCTGGTGAAGGAAATGCTGACACAGGCTGATGCCCGTCTTGACCCAGACACTCCGGAGGAGACCATGCAACTGTGGAAGGAGAAAAGTAAACTGTTTCTTTACAAGGAGAAGCTGTGCCGGAGAATGGTCAACTCAAGAACACATGAGCTGACCTGGCAGGTAGTGGTCCCAAGACGAGACGCGGCTATGGTTCTGGAGGCATACCATGACGGAGCAGGACACTTCGGATGGAAGAAGCTGGAGTTCCTGTTGCGTGGACGGTTCTACTGGGTAGGCATGAGAGGAGCCATCGAGAGGTGGTGTAGAGACTGTGGCCCGTGCAACCTAAGAAGGAAGGACCGCGCCAGCCAGAAGACTCCCCTGCAGCCCATCATCACCAGACAGCCACTGGAACTGGTAGCCCTGGACCATGTGAAACTGGCTCCAAGCAAATCTGGGTACGTCTACGCCCTCACCATCGGTTCCCGGTTCCTGGTGGTGGTCCCTGTCAAGGACTTAACGGCTCAAACAGCAGCTAGAGCCTTCCAGCAGCACTTCTGCCCTCCCCACGGGTATCCGGAGCAAGTGTTGACTGACCAAGGGCCAGCCTTCGAAGCAGAGGTCTTCCAAGAGTTCTGCAATCTGTATGGCTGCAGAAAGATAAGAACAACGCCCTATCACCCTCAGACCAACGGACTATGTGAGAAAATGAACCAGGTGGTGATAGACTTGCTAAAAACGTTGCTGCTGGAAGAGCGCAGTCTGTGGCCTGAAAAACTGCCTGATCTGGTGGACTTGTATAATCACATCCCCGTAGGTTCCACTAACTGTACCCCGGCTTACCTAATGAGAGCAAGACCTGGTAAGCTGCCTATTGACCTGGATATGGGAGTCCTGACACCTGAGGACACCTCGCCAGAGGCAGACTGGGATGCAGAACAGCAGCAGCAGTATCGGAAAGTACAGTCGAGCGTCGAGCGAAGTCTGTCTCAAGCAAGAGAAAGGCAAGAGAAGACTTATAACCAGCATGCTCCCGCTGTTCCCCTGGTACCTGGAGAGCAGGTCTTGAAGAGAAAAAGGCGGCTCCACAAGTTGGATGACCAGTGGGAGAAGGACACAGTACTGCCTTCAAGTCATGATAACCCAAAAGTCTGTGTAATCAGTAAGGATGGAGGAGAAACCACAGCCATTGTCTCCAGAGACCACCTGAAAAAGTGTCCCGAGCAGCTGCAAAGCCCTAACGAAGATCAAGAGAACCCTCATCCCGCAGAGGAAAGGGAAGAAATGATCAGTACCGTACTCGGAGACTTTCCCCGATCCTGGACTCAAATCAACAACGCAGTCGTGGTACCCGTCCTCACCTTTCTCCAGCCAGCCCCTCAAGGGCCTACAGAAGAACAGGTAGTGTCAGAAGAGCAGCCGGCCCAGGAGGCAGAAGAATCCATACCAGCAGCCCAGGAGAATCAACCCTCTGCTAGTAGTGAGCCTGCCGTGCCCCTAGTAAGTCAAAGAGTACGCAGAAAGCTGCCAGGCCTACCAGCAACACCTTCTACACCCTGTAGTGCAGAACCAAATAGTGGGTTACGTAGGTCCACCAGGAGCACTAGAGGACAGATGCCCGCTCACTGGAGAGTCTAATGCCAAGTATATATTTACCTGTACATACGTAAATGCTGAAAAAGGTTTATGTTTTGCTGCCTGTTCATTGATTATGTTTCTCTAGTTACCCTTCAGGTTTATTTGGACTGACAGGTTATGGACGCTGAGTAACCGGAACTACATTGCAGATAGTTGCACCTTGGTGCCTCTTGCGAAGATGGCCGCGGAAGAGAAAAACCTGTCTGGCGTGGTCTCCTTGTGGCCCAAAGTAGCTAGCCTCAGCCTTGCAGCCACGCCCAGGGCCAACATTTGGGGTTTGCTTTGGACAGGTCTTCTACTCTGTTCCAAGACTTCACCTTGTTGGGTGACATGGACACCCGGTTACGGACACGCCGTAACCTCTAAAGACTATAACTTCTTCTACATATGTTATGCTACTGTTATACCCTGTATTTGTGTTTTCTTAAAAATGTGTTTAGTCCTGGAGTACTAAAATTTACTAGGGGGGAATGTGGCACCCCAGGGGTCTGGTTACCACAGTAATAGAAATATTACGTCTGAGAGCAGGTGGGAGGTTTCCTGGTCAGGAGCCCTTAAACATGCAACACCTCCTGTCCCAGGCCAGATAGGGGAGGAACCTGCCCTATATAAACTGGATCTGGGGCGGGGTTAGTTAGACAGAGCCTGGAGTGAAGTTCCAGACACAGGGCGAGAAACAGCTAGGAGCTCTGTAGGAGCAGGAGCTGAGTGCCAGGGACTGGAAGCAGATATTGCTCATCCTGGCTGAAGAGACTACGACCGGACAACGGAGTCCGAGGCTGTGGGAACCTCTAAGTCCAGCAGCAGAAACCAGCCGGCAGGGGATTCCAGGTCCTCTGGCCATAGAAGCCCGGAGGCTCAGTCACAAGGAAGGGACCAGCACCGCCATCGAGGAGCGGAGGCTATCAGAAGGCCCCAAGTCACCAGCCATATGGGTGAGCACCACACGGTATACTCAGGGACGTGGGCTACTTCCACTCGCTTACAGCAAGGTAGCCAGGAAGAGCGCAGATAGACGGGGAGGCCTACAACTCCACCTGGCCAGGGGAACTCCTGCTTGCTCGCAGACTGACCAGGCCCCTTATGCTAGCCAGCACTCCCGGGAGGGTCTGCCTTAATATCATCAGTAAAGACCCTGAACTGCACTGCAAAGACTCTGAGTCGTTCCTGCTTTCTCACCGCATACAGCACTACTAGTACTGGGACGCCCGCGCACCATCACTCCCATCATTCACATTCCCTGCCCTGAGGCCATACTCTTCCCGTGGGGAGTTATCCCATCTTTAGCTGCGCACACCACACCAGCCTCAGCGGACTGCCTCGCAGCGGCGGTACACCCTGACCGCAATCCACGGGTGGCGTAGTCGGACATTAAACCACAAAAACCCTATAAAGACTGCCACTGGTTTGACCACCCTGAGCCACAGGACCGGGTCGCCGCCACGGAGACTACAACCCCCAGAGACCCGGCTCCGGGTAACCCACACACGTGTACACTCGGCCCAGGGGGCGCGTCAACTTCACAGACACCATGTTATAGAGCAGGGGAAACTGAGCAGATTGATATATACTTTTGTGAGAAAAGATTCAGTATTACTTGTGTTTAAAGCATTTAAATCTCTGCTCTTTCTGGGATTTTCAG
The DNA here is from genome assembly GCF_046119375.1 of Phyllobates terribilis. Taxonomy (NCBI): domain Eukaryota; kingdom Metazoa; phylum Chordata; class Amphibia; order Anura; family Dendrobatidae; genus Phyllobates; species Phyllobates terribilis. Next base: position 517,281,077 of record NW_027362761.1, read on the forward strand.
TCTAGTGAGAGGTCCTATCAGTGACTGGCAGATACGTCTATATAAGTGTGGATAGAGTTATAGCTGTCAGTCATTGATAGGACCGCCCACTGGACCAGAAATCCCAGAAAGGTTTAAATGCTTAAAAAGTTATACTGAATTTTTTCTCACAAAATTATATATCAATCCGTTCAGCTCCCTCCCAAACTATAACATGGTGCCTGCAGATTGGACTGCATTTTCATGTTGACAGGATCCCTTTAAAAGCAAGTCTGGTTAGAGGCTGGTGTGAAGGCAATGGGTGTGGGGGGTCTACTGGGGTATTTATCCTAAGTACTATGTGCCAGAGGTTGGGGTGGTTGCAGCCACTCTACCTTGCCTTAAAGGGGTTGTCTGGTCAAAACCGACAAGTCTGCAGTCACTCTGTGTGACTGCAGACTTATGAATCCCGCCTAGCCTATTCATGCACTGTGCGCTGCAGGGATTCGCTAGTTTCAGACCTGGTATACATACTTCCGGCCAGTGGGCGCGGTCTCGAACTCCATACACTTGTATGAAGCAAGGCCGCGCCCTCTTGTTGGACACGCCCACTAGCCGGCCGCATCACTAGACGGAGCACGGCCTCGGCTCTATACAAGTGTATGGAGCGAGGTTGGGCCCACTGGCCGGAAGTATGTATGACTGATACATACCCTCCAGTCCCAGCTCAGAAACTGACAAATCCCCGCAGAGCTAAGTGTGTGCACTGGGGGGATTCATAAGTCTGCAGTCACATAGAGTGACTGCAAACTTATCAGTTTTGACTGGACAACCCCTTTAAAGGGTTTCTCCACTTTGTGTTTTTCATAACTAATGTGTTGGTGACATACATTAATTTTGTGAAATATACTAATATTGAGGTTTTACAGATTCCGCTCCCATTTCCCCCTTTTGTGAAGTCCCACCCTCTTATAGACTGCAAAGCTCTCCTATAAAATGATGCCTGATGGCAGAGCATGTGACCAGACCTGTCCGTCAGCCTCCTCCAATCAAAACCAGCTTTCCCATGTGAAATGTTTTTTAATTGGAGAACACTGACAGACAGTCCTGGTCACATATTCTGCCACAAAGTGCCATTTTGAGAACAATTGAGAACGTGTAATATATACGAGGGAGAGCCAAAAATGATCCGCATTTTGGCTGTAAAATGTATTTTAATCAAATTTAAGGAAAGACAAATACATCATTATTTTACATAATCTATCTGTTTTTCAATGCACTTTATCCATCTGACAGCATGCTTTCGTATGCCCTAATTAGAAAAATATTTTAGGCTGAGCTCTGAGCTACAAATGCACCGCAGTGGTTTGCAGGAGATCTCCATGTTTGGCAATGCAGACAGCTGCCTAGATAGGAGGCTGTGTTTAGGACCCAGTGACTACCTCCCTTTAGTCTGGGTGTATATATACCTGGTGTGTCTAGGTGGGCGTCGCCGGTTATACTCATTTCTACTTGGAACTTGGCTGAAGCAGCATCACGTCCTCTCTGGAGTCTTGAGGCCGTGTGCCCTGTTGGAGTTCTTCTAAAGCTAAGTTGTTATTCCCCTGTGTTGTTTTCCCCTTTTGTCTTTAGATTGCTAGTGGAGGTTGACTAGTGCTCATCTACTTCCACCCCCAACTATAGCCTTACACCAGGGATAGTATGGCGAGGCACGTGATCGACGACAGCTGCGGAGGCTGTATAGGGACATTAGGGGGAGACAGGGTGACGCTAGTCCAGATTAGAAGGTCACCTCTTTCCCCTTTCCCTAGTGTCTGGGCTCCCTTTCCCCTCTGTGTTGCACTCACACCTGGCATGACTCTTTGTGTTCCACTCAAACCTGTCTTCACCTCTCCATCAGACGTGAATCTTCATCCTCGTGGGGCTTCTTTTAGGGGACATAATTCACTGTCAATGTACAACGAGGTAAATGGAAAGGGAGAGTCAGCTCACCAGTAATAAAATGATTGTTACATCCCCAGAAAATCCTCACAGAGAGCCGCCCTGGTTTGGGTTGATTAGATAGCAGCACAAAGGGAAAAAATCTCGAGCGAAGAGAAGTTAAAAACTCGGATCTTCCTTTATTAGACAAAGATTAAAAAATACGCGTTTCGACTCAATAAATCTTAATCGTGATCTAACACAGAGTAAGACAAGCTTAGATTTATAACAGAGAAAGATACTCCCTAAAGAAACAGGTGTATTAATTGGTAATAGTTTTTAACTTCTCTTCGCTCGAGATTTTTTCCCTTGTTTTGCAGTTCACTGTTAACGGTACAACAGAATCCGTTCACGTACACGCTCAATGTTGTCATCAGTCGTAGATGTGGACGGGCGTCCGGTTCCTTCTGACACATGTGTGACCTTCCATGAACTTCTCTATCCATTCATAAACACTTCTTCACGACAAAACACTTTCTCCATACTGTGCACATAGTCTGATAAATATTGGCACCAGACTCATCCTCAGACCACAAAAAAAACTAATCCCAGCAAGCTGCTCCTCTTTCCTGCAAATCACAAGTGGGGCTGCTATGGTTTCTTGCATGCCAATCACAAATGAACTGCAGCAACGCACTCATTTCTGGACAGCAGGACAAAGAGAAGGTGACCTCGAACAGAAAGCATTGATAACAGTGCGGCCAACAGAAGTTTTAATATAACAAAAGTGCGGAAAATGTTTGACTCCCCCTTGTACAATTAAGTGCCACAAAATCATGTTCCCAACAAATTTGCTAGCATAAAGTGGATAACTCCTTTAGCTACAACTTTGATTCGCCTCATTGAACAAGAAAGTGGCTCGTGTCTTAACTCACGTACAGTATTTGGTCAGTATTTTACATCAGTATTTGTAAGCCAAAACCAGGAGTGGAACAATCAGAGGAAAAGTATAATAGAAACACGTCACCACTTCTGTATTTATCATCCACTCCTGGTTTTGGCTTCCAAATACTAGTGTAAAATACTGACCAAATACTGAACGTGTGGACGTGGCCTTAGTGAGATCCCACACAATACTCATGGACATTTAGTAGATCTATATTATAGACTAAACCAAGGAGTGTTCCATTTACAACAATTTATCACCTCCTATGATATTCATAACTACTAGATTGGTGGTTGTCTGATCGCTGAGACACTCACTGATCACCAGACTTTTATCCCCATTTCAATGAACTGGCAGCAGACATTCACAACCGTTACTTGATCAGTGAAGGTCTCCGTGGTAGTACCCCCACTGATCCAGTGGTTATGGAAAGATGATAACTTGTTACAGCCAAATTATCCCTTTATGTTTTGAGCATATAACTAATATTGCAGCAAGAGCCAATACAGTGATTTCTGTGACAAATGGACACCAATGATTGGGATGACCAGCAATTCTACAAATGGAAATGGAAAGAGGGGTAACAATATAAGATGGTGCTTGATACCGTATATATAAACTCACAATGAGCCATGCAATCCTACTACACAATTCTATAGGATAGGGGATAATTTACCGATCGGTTGTGGTACAACTGCTGGGAACACTGGCGATCCTGAGATCCTGAAGAGCCTCGTGTGAATGGAGCAGTGGTCACTCATGCGCAATACAGCTCCATTCATTCAAAGTGGGACCGCCAGAGATAGGTGACTGAATGGAGTTACCATGAGTATGATCAACCACCGCTCCATTTACTCGTGGCTCTTCAGAGCTCCAATTCTTGGTATTGATGAGGGTCCTAGTGGTCAGACCCCTACCTATTGTGAAGTTACTCCCCATGCTATGCATTGGGGATAACTTCCAATCTTGAGAAAACCCCTTTAAGAGGAGGTCTAGTCTGGGGTCTCTGTTAGTTCCAAGACTCTAAAGATCTACTGTATATTAATTTAGGGCTGTGAATTTTCTTAAATGGTCTCTGTTCTGTATTTATTTGGAGGTCTATATTTATATGGGGTGTGGTGCTGGGGTCTGTATTAGTTGAGGAAGTCTGTATTCATGTTAGGTGTGCTAAAGGGGAACATAGACAATATTAGGGATTCAAATGGCATAAGTTAGAGCAGTGTTCCCCAACTCCAGTCCTTAGGAGCCACCAACAGGTCTGTACACACGTTAAATATTTGGTGCAGAAATTTCTACACTATTTCTCTTGGTAGGAAAAATGCAACAGCAAAAATGCATTTTTGACGCCTTTTTTAACTTGCATTTTTGGTGTAGATTTTTCCCCATTTATTAGTTTGGGTGAAATCTGCAGCAAAAATGCTTAAAGAATTGACATGGTGCAGATTTAAATCTGCACCAAACCTGCAAGTCCCAAATAAGCAATAAAGATTCTCATTCACTTTGCTGGCATCAGAAAACGCAGCAAAAATGCAGCAAAAACGCAACGTGTGCACACAACCTTAATCAGCGTGTACTAAAAGTTACTTTCTCTAGCAAAATAAAAAATTTCAGTATAATATTATTAAGAAGAGCACCAAAAAATGTAATTGAAAATAATATTCCATTGGGCTGGAATCTCATAGGATATGGCCAATATGCACAGTGTATGATTGGATATATATTTGTACCTGTCTTTTGACATAATTGACTAAGGACTGGAAATATGTTTCAGGAAATTTGGTCCAGATAAAGAGATTACCGTCTATAGAAGCTGCATTGTCAATCACAGTGGGCTGACTGGTAACCAATAAACTTAGAACAGTCATAGTTGTACATTGAAGGACATCAGTGATAACTTTTTCCTTCACTCCCTGTTTTTACAAGTCACACATAGAACCACATTTTAGGAAATTGTGTGATGGGTCATCCTATCTAATCATGCAGCTGCCTAGATCAAAATAAGAATTATGACTAAAAGGGATTTCCTCCCAGCCTGCGGTTAGGGCTTCCTAACACGTGTCATGTGAAAAGCGGAGCATCTGAGGTCATTATACTTCACAGCATTGTTCTCTGTAAGACTACGTGAAGTACATGGGTGCGAGGGGGAGCCTTCTGAGTTCCTGAAGTTCCCATTTCTCACTATTGAAATATGCTCTTTTTCATATAATAATAAACACAAATGTTGGGACCTCAGCCATTTTATAGCAACCAAGATGCTGCATTGCCAACACTAAGACCAAGTTCATCTATTGTGTTATGGTGCTATACACAACCTCTACCACCGCACTAAAAATAATCACCTATAAATAATATTTTCTGTTTTTTAATAGACAGTCAGAAAATATGTAAATCAGTAACCCTTATTATTAAAAACTAATAGAAAAAACATAGAACCATACTTTTGCTGTAAATGTAGCATTTTTGGCACACTTTAGGGCTAAACCACCACAATGGAATTACAGCATATATTTTATTGTATATACTGTAGACAAATTTGACTACCACTTTCCAAAATGGGGTGTTATTAGAGTCTGTGTTAATAGAATAGTGTGCCATCTACACAATTTGCAAAGTTCCAAATTGGATTTGAGTGCCATTGGCATCAATGATTAGCTTTGGTAATGTATACATTTTCTGCATTTGATTCTGGTGCTGTATTTATCTAATAAGCTTGGTTTTCATTTTTACTTATGTGCTTGGTTCTGGTGCTGTATTTGACGCGCCCCCTGGGCCTATGCTGTGCTGCTGTGCAGGGGGAATACCCGGAGCCGGATCGCTGGGGGTTGTAGTTCTCCGTGGCGGTGACCCGGTCCGTGCCCAGGGTGGTCAAACCAGTGGCAGTCTATTTGCATTGTAATAAGTGTCCGACTACGCCACCCGTGGATTGCGGTCAGTGGGAACCGCCACTGCGCTGCCGACCGCTGAGGCTGATGTTGTTCACGCAGCCGAGTATGGGAGAAGTATTGCCTCAGGGCAGCTAATGTGGAAGATGATGGGAGTGATGGTGTGAGGGTCCCAGTTCTAATGGTGCAGGAGCGGCAAGGAATCACAGAGACGGGAGGTGCAGTTTAGGGTCTTTACTGATGGTACAAGGCAGACCCTCCCGGGAGTACTGGCTAGTATAAGGGGCCTGGTCAGTCTGCGAGCAAGCAGGAGTTCCCCTGGCCAGGTGGAGTTGTAGGCCTCCCCGTTTATCTGCACTCTTCCTGGCTACCTTGCTGTCAGCGGTTACAAGTAGCCCACGTCCCTGAGTATACCGTGTGGTGCTCACCCGTATGGCTGGTGACTTGGGGCCTTCTGTTAGCCTCCGCTCCTGGATGGCGGCGCTGGTCCCTCCTCTGTGACTGAGCCTCCGGGCTTCTATGGCCAGAGGACCTGGAATCCCCTGCTGGGTGTATATCAGTCCCCACAGCCTCGGACTCCTGTGTCCGGCTTTAGTATCTTCGTCCAGGGCGAACTCTGCTCAGCTCCAGCCCCTGGACTTCAGCTACTGCTCCTCCAGAGCTCCTGATCTCACTTTCCCTCTCCAGACTCTGACTGCTCTAATCCCGCCCCAGACCCAGTTTAAAAGGGCAGATTCCTCCCCTCCCAGGTCTGGGCGGACCGTGTTGCATGCTTAGGGATCCTGACCAGAGAAACCTCCCACTTGCTCTCAGACATAATATCTCTATTACTGCGGCAATCAGACCCCTGGGGTGTCGCATTCCCCCCTAGTAAATTTTAGTACTCCGGGACTAAACACATTTTTTTTAAAGAAACATAAATACAAGGTATAACAATAACAAGACAACATATTTACAAGAAGCTTTAGTCTGTAGAGGTCACGGCGTTTCCGTGACCGGGTGTCCATATCACCCAACAAGGCGAAGTCTTGGCACAGAATAGGGGACCTGTCCAAAGCAAACCCCTTGCGTTGTCCTTGGGCGTGGCTGCAAGGGTAGACTAACTACTTTGGGCCGCAACGCCAGACAGGTTTTCTCTTCCGTGGCCGTCTTCACAAGAGGCACCAAGGTGCAACTATCTACAAAACTGTTCCGGTTATCCAGTGTCCATAACCTGTTAGTCCAAATAAATCTGCAGGGTAACTGAGAAACATAATTAGTAACAGGCAACAAACATAAACCATAAACATTTTTCAATAAACAGTCAACTTTACAGTGCATTGGTTTAGATTCTCCAGCGAGCGGGCATCTGACCTCTAGTGACTCTAGTGGACCTACGGAGCTCACTAACTGGTCCTGCACTACAGGGTGTAGGAGGTGTTATGGGCAAGCTGGGCAGCTTTCTGCGCACTCTTTGGCTCACTAGGGGCACGGCACTCTCACTACTAGCAGAGGGTTGATCCTCCTGTACTGCTGGTGTGGACTCTTCTGCCTCTTGGGCCGGCTGCTCTTCCAGCTCTACCAGTTCCTCTGTAGGCACTTGCGGGGCTGGCTGGAGAAAGGTGAGGACGGGTACCACGACAGCACCGTTTACTTGTGTCCAAGACCGGGGGAAGTCTCCGAGTACGGTACTGATCATTTCTTCCCTTTCCTCTGCGGGTTGAGGGTTTTCTTGATCTTCTTCAGGGCTTTGCAGCTGCTCGGGACACTTCTTCAGGTGGTCTCTGGAGACAATGGCTGTGGTTTCTCCTCCATCCTTACTGATTACGCAGATTTTTGGGTTCTCATGGCTTGATGGCAGTACGGTGTACAGGTCCTTCTCCCACTGGTCGTCCAACTTGTGGAGCCGCCTCTTCCTCTTCAAGACCTGCTCTCCAGGTACCAGGGGAACAGCGGGAGCATACTGGTTATAAGCCTTCTCTTGCCTTTCTCTAGCTTGAGACAGACTTCGCTCGACGCTCTCCTGTACTTTCCGATACTGCTGCTGCCGTTTTGTATCCCAGTCTGCCTCTGGCGAGGTGTCCTCAGGCATCAGGACTCCCATATCCAGGTCAATAGGCAGCTTACCAGGTCTTGCTCTCATTAGGTAAGCCGGGGTACAGTTGGTGGAACCTACAGGGATGTGGTTATACAGGTCCACCAGATCGGGCAGTTTCTCAGGCCACAGACTGCGTTCTTCCAGGGGCAATGTTTTTAGCAGATCTATCACCACCTGGTTCATCTTCTCGCAGAGTCCATTGGTTTGAGGGTGATAGGGCGTTGTTCTTATCTTCTTGCAGCCATACAGGTTCCAGAACTCCTGGAAGACCTCCGCTTCAAAGGCTGGTCCTTGGTCTGTCAGCACTTGGTCCGGGTACCCGTGTGGACGGCAGAAGTGCTGCTGGAAGGCTCTAGCTGCTGTTTGAGCCGTTAAGTCCTTGACCGGGACCACCACCAGGAACCGGGAGTAATGATCTACGATGGTGAGGGCGTAGACATACCCAGATCTGCTTGGAGCCAGTTTCACATGGTCCAGGGCTACCAGTTCCAGCGGCTGTCTGGTGATGATGGGCTGCAGGGGAGTCTTCTGGCTGGCACGGTCTTTTCTTCTCAGGTGGCACGGGCCACAGTCTCTGCACCACCTCTCGATGGCTCCTCTCATGCCTACCCAGTAGAACCGTTCACGCAACAAGAACTCCAGCTTCTTCCATCCGAAGTGTCCTGCTCCGTTGTGGTATGCCTCCAGACCCATAGCCGCGTCTCGTCTTGGGACCACTACCTGCCAGGTCAACTCATGTGTTCGAGAGTTAACCATTCTCCGGCACAGCTTCTCTCTATAGAGGAACAGCTTACTTTTCTCCTTCCACAGTTGCTTGGTCTCCTCCGGAGCATCTGGGTCAAGACGGGCATCGGCCTGGGTCAGCATTTCCTTCACCAAATGGACTGCGGGATCACTGTCTTGCGTCTCCGCCCAGTTGTAGTGGGGCAAGGGATTGAATGTCACTGTCCTTCACACGGTGGGAATACAGGGTAATCCCATGACGGTGGAACGCAGGGAGCTCAACTTCTTCCAGATCTTCTGGATCTTCCCCTACATCCGGTAAGTTCGGCATTCTAGACAGGGCATCCGCGTTGGCATTTGAGCGTCCTGCCCGGTATTTGATGGTGAATTCAAAGTTGGACAGGCGGGCCATCCAACTCTGTTCCAGGGCACCGAGCCTTGCAGTGTCCAGGTGTGTCAACGGGTTGTTATCCGTGTACACGGTAAATTTGGAGGAGGCAAGGTAATGCTTGAAACGTTCAGTCACTGCCCACACTACTGCCAGGAACTCCAGCTTGAATGAGCTATAATTCTCAGGGTTCCTCTCCGTGGGCCGTAGCTTTCGGCTGGCGTAAGCGATTACCCGTTCTTTCCCTTGCTGGATCTGGGACAGTACGGCTCCTAGCCCGATGTTGCTTGCGTCCGTGTGGAGGATAAAGGGCTGGCTGTAGTCTGGATATGCCAGGATTTCATCCCCCGTGAGGGCCATCTTCAGCTGGCAAAAGGACTCCTCTTCCAGCTTTTCCCACCTGAAGGGCGGCTTCTGGTTTTTGGCTTTCCGAGATTGACCTATCAGGAGGTCCTGCATAGGGGCTGCCATTTTGGTGAAACCAGGAATGAATCTTCGGTAGTAGCCTACCAACCCGAGGAACTGCCGCACTTCCTTTATGCTGGAGGGTCTTGGCCAGTCCTTAATCACGGTGATCTTATCAGGGTCAGGAGCCACTCCGTCAGCACTCACCATGTGTCCCAGGTATTGCACCATTGGTTTCAGGAGGTGACACTTGGAGGGTTTCACCTTTAGGCCGTAGTTTGCCAGAGCTTCGAACACTTCTGCCAGGTGTTTCAGGTGGTCCTCGTAGGTCTTGGAATAGACGATGACATCGTCCAGGTATAACAGGACCGTCTCGAAGTTCCGGTGTCCCAGACAGCATTCCATCAACCGTTGGGAGGTTCCTGGTGCGTTGCAGAGCCCGAATGGCATGCAGTTAAATTCACTGAGACCCATCGGGGTGGTGAATGCGGTCTTCTCCCGGTCCGCCTCTGCTACAGGAATCTGCCAGTACCCGCTAGTGAGATCCAAAGTAGAGAAGAAGTTAGCAGATTTTAATGCAGCTAAGGACTCTTCTATCCTTGGTAACGGGTACGCATCTTTGTGTGTGATACGGTTGACCTTCCTGTAGTCTACACACATTCTCATGGTGTTGTCTTTCTTTTTCACTAAGACTAGTGGAGCTGCCCAGGGGCTACAGCTGTCCCTGATTACCCCAGCCTCCTTCATGTCTCTAAGCATCCCCTTGGCGTGTTGGTAGTGTGCCGGGGGTACGGGTCGGTATCTCTCCTTTATGGGAGGATGGTCTCCCGTGGGGATGTGGTGTTCTACCCCCTTTACTCGCCCGAAGTCTAGCGGGTGTTTGCTAAACACTCTCTCGTACTCTCGAACCACCCGATAGACTCCCTGTTTCTGGTGTGAGGGAGTGGAGTCAGTACCCAAATGCAGTTGCTGACACCAGTCCTCCATTTGTTTCTTAGAGCCGTTACCTTCCTCTGGTTGAGATGGAGGCAAGGGTTCCACGGCCTGTACAGAATTCTGGTTTATGGTGAACAATTTGGCTAGCGTGGCATACCGGGGCAGGTGTACTTCTCTCTCCCCGATATTTATGATGCGAACAGGCACCCTCCCATGGCGTACATCGACCACCCCCCGTGCTGTCAAAATGGTGGGCCTACTGTCTGAGTAGACGGGTTCTACCATTGCTTGGTAGTCTCTACCTCTTAGACCAATAGCTGCCCGGCACCAAATCATCATCTCACTTTTTGGGGGCATGGCAATAGGGAACGGGTCACACATTCTCACGCTACCTATCTCACCACCAGATAGTTCCACCTGTTGCCGCTTCATCAGTGCCCGGATCTCTTTTTGGAGCACACGCTGCTGGCCGGAACTGGCGTTCTTGGCAACCTGCTGTAAAATGAGAATCACCTCTGCAAGACAATTTTCAATCACATTAGTTCCCAAGGTTATTCTAGGGTGACTCTCATGACGGTCTATATCCACTATTATCAGTCCTTGTGCCGCCAGTTCGACTTTACCGATCTTAATGGTCACCTCTTTGAATCCCACCTGCGGCACGGGCTGACCATTGCTGGCGATGATACTCAGGTTGTCATCTGGGTAGCGGGTTATGTCCGAGTCATTCCAGTACTGCTTAAAGAGCATGTACGGGATGGTGGTCACCTGTGACCCAGTGTCTAGTAGGGCACTCATTGGAATGCCATCCAGTACCACAGGCAAGATTGGACGTCCCCCTACGTATTTATCACGCCAGTTCGATGGGCCTGATGATCTTATGCCTGGGGGTTGGCCCTCTACCCCAGGTTGTGCCCGTTTAAATGACAGTACCTTGCCACATGTCCGGGTTGATTGCAGCGGCGGCAGATGGGTCGTCCATCCTCGTTGTATCTGTCGCTGGGTCTTCCTCTGGCCGGTGGGGTCCTCCTCAGTCGGCGCCACGGGACGTCCTCCGGTCCGGATGCCAGCTGGATCTTTCCTGGAGAAGAGACCTGTAAAGACTGCACAGTTCTGGTTAGCGCGGCAACGCTCTTAGTCAGCTCTTGGACCTGATAGTGCAGGTCTGTAGCCGGGTCACTGTTTAAAGCCTGCGCATCAGCTCCCACAGGCCCTGCAGACAAGGGCGCCGTCTCCTGGTGGTAAGTGATAGCAGGGCGCCTGTGGGTCACAGCGCCACCTGGTGCCGGTTCTCGGAGCACCCGGATGGCTCTGTCCTTGAACTGTGCAAAGTCCAGGTCAGGGTCCTGTAAGGCCATTGCCCGCAACTGGGTTCGGTGGGCATTGCACAGTAGACCCTCAATAAATTGTTCAGTCAACAGCTTATCTTCATTTCCCACGCTGTCAGGGTCTGCCTGCTTAATGGCTCTCAGGGCCTCTTGTAGGTTTAGAGCATAGTCTCTTATACTCTCATGTGCCCGTTGTTTGCACCCATAAAATCTTAGTTTTATTTCGGCTGAGGTGCGGGTGTCAAATGTGTCTTTCAGCCGGGCTAGTATCTCTCTGACAGTCCTCTTCCTCCCAGGTGGCCAGGACTTTACCTCCCTTTGGGCTGCCCCGATTAATTGGGCCACCAGGATGCTCACTTTTTGCTCTTCTGTGAGGGGCTATACTTGGAAGAGGCTATCCAGTCTTTCTCTAAAGTCATTTAGAGTATGTGACTCCCCTGAGTACTGGGGTAGCCAGGCTGCCCCCGGGATATAGGGCATGGTGAATGGCATGACTGCTGCAGCGGTTGCGCTGGCGGTGGCTGTGGCAGTGGAGCTCCCCTCGGTGTCCGACATCCTCCTTCCCCCCTAGTGGACCGTGGCCTACCTTGCGATGCTCTTCTTCCGTAGGCCGCGGCTCCGCAGTCGATCGTCGGGGTTGAGGACCTGGCGTCGCGCTCCGATGACGTCAGCGTCGCTCTTCCTCCCTTCCAGGACCTTGCGCAGCGTCAGCGTGGGGCGGAGCTTCGGATCTCGCGCGCTTTCGGCGTCCACGCCCCTCTTCTTCCTGTGCGGCGTCCCGAAGATGGCGTCCGATGGCGGGAAGCAGCTGCGGATGGCGGGAAGAAGGCAGAAGACGGCGGGAAACGGTCCAAGATGGCGTCTGATTGGCGGGAATCGGCTCCGGACGGCGGGAAACTTCACCACAGGTAAGTTCAAAAAGTCTTTTTCAGGCACGCAGTACCCGGTGGTTGCGGGCACGAAATCCTGCCGACTACGCCAAAGTTGACGCGCCCCCTGGGCCTATGCTGTGCTGCTGTGCAGGGGGAATACCCGGAGCCGGATCGCTGGGGGTTGTAGTTCTCCGTGGCGGTGACCCGGTCCATGCCCAGGGTGGTCAAACCAGTGGCAGTCTATTTGTATTGTAATAAGTGTCCGACTACGCCACCCGTGGATTGCGGTCAGTGGGGACCGCCGCTGCGCTGCCGACCGCTGAGGCTGATGTTGTTCGCGCAGCCGAGTATGGGATGACTCCCCACGGGAGAAGTATTGCCTCAGGGCAGCTAATGTGGATGATGATGGGAGTGATGGTGTGAGGGTCCCAGTGCTAATGGTGCAGGAGTGGCAAGGAATCACAGAGACGGGAGGTGCAGTTTAGGGTCTTTACTGATGGTACAAGGCAGACCCTCCCGGGAGTACTGGCTAGTATAAGGGGCCTGGTCAGTCTGCGAGCAAGCAGGAGTTCCCCTGGCCAGGTGGAGTTGTAGGCCTCCCCGTTTATCTGCACTCTTCCTGGCTACCTTGCTGTCAGCGGTTACAAGTAGCCCACGTCCCTGAGTATACCGTGTGGTGCTCACCCGTATGGCTGGTGACTTGGGGCCTTCTGTTAGCCTCCGCTCCTGGATGGCGGCGCTGGTCCCTCCTCTGTGACTGAGCCTCCGGGTTTCTATGGCCAGAGGACCTGGAATCCCCTGCCGGCTGGTTTCTGCTGCTGGGTGTATATCAGTCCCCACAGCCTCGGACTCCTGTGTCCGGCTTTAGTATCTTCGTCCAGGGCGAACTCTGCTCAGCTCCAGCCCCTGGACTTCAGCTACTGCTCCTCCAGAGCTCCTGATCTCACTTTCCCTCTCCAGACTCTGACTGCTCTAATCCCGCCCCAGACCCAGTTTAAAAGGGCAGATTCCTCCCCTCCCAGGTCTGGGCAGACCGTGTTGCATGCTTAGGGATCCTGACCAGAGAAACCTCCCACTTGCTCTCAGACATAATATCTCTATTACTGCGGCAACCAGACCCCTGGGGTGTCGCATATTTATGGTATGTACTTTGTTTTAATGCTGTATTTATAGTGTGTGATTGGTTCTGGTGCTGTATTTATGTTACTTGCTAGATTCTGAAGCTTAGTGTATGTAATCCTATTGGTTCTAGTTCTGTATTTATGCTATATACTTTGTTATGGTGCTTTATTTATAGTGTGCTTAGTTCTGGTGTTGTATTTATTCTACTTGCTTGGTTCTGGTGTTGCATTTTTCCATCGGCTGATGCTGAATCAATGTAATGCGATTGGTTCTGGTGCTGTATTTATATGATTGTTTGGTTCTGCTACACTTTTTATAGTATGAACTTGGCTTTGGTGCCAACCAAGTAACTGAATGGATGTAAATAAATAGTAAAGTCTAAGAAATTTGTGCAACTTATCTGCTTGGGCAATATCTTAAAACCTCTGGGCAGCATTATTCATATGGCTCTTTATCTTTTCCTAGACACATACTGTATCTGCAATTGAGCTGTAGACACAATAGAATATAATTGATCAATGCGATTTCTAAATACACTCTTTTTAGATACATTGGAGCAATAAAAATAAAAATAAAATAATTTCAATAAGAACAAAGTACATAGGTAAATCAGTAATATATACTAGCTAGAATAGGGGAATCTTATTTCTTATTGAATCTCTTTTCTGCAGTCCTGTATTTAAGAGATGCTTGTGAAAATAACAGGCAACCACAAAGAACTTGGACTGTTGCCCTCGGTAAGAAAAGAAAACCTGATCTTGGCTCCTTTACTAAAATAACTTCCTTGTTGTTGGATATTAGGAACATTGCATTTCACTTAGCAAACATAACATATGAAAATAACTTTGAGAATAAATATTATTAATGCTTTGATATTTTATCTTCCCCGTGATGACAGTTGCTACTTTAGTGCATTCAAAAAATTATACATTATATCTTGTTTTAAACTTTTATATCCATTGGATCCTGTGTACCCATCTGTGAAGACACAGGGTCTTCCGTTGGCATAATACTACTCAGACAACACAGGGTGAGGGTTAAACGGTATGGCAATACTTTATTGAACCACCAAACAGACAATAACATATAGAACAGTCCCAGAAAATACCCAAGATGATGCAAAATTACATAGTCTCACCCTTTCGCTGGCCCGCCGGGAATAGAGCAACTGCGACTTTGGGACTTCCAGGGCCAACTACCTCAACCATTGGCCCCCCGCTTTTGGCGGGCACCCACAGAGTGGAGCTCACAGTAAGCTTAGGAAGTTGACAGTCCATTGAGGTATGTGGCAAGGAGACCCAAAGATCCCACCCTGGCTTTCTCCAAACATATCCATGGATCCAGGTGACCGGATGGTCCCAACCTGGTTGACCCAAAGATATCCATTGGACCAGGTGACCGGAGGGTCACTATCCTGGCTTCCACAAATGTCTCCATAGGGTCAATGATGGTCAATGGAGCAGATCTGTATCCTTGAAGCCAGGACAGTGTTCTAATAGGGTGGTATTCTGTAGAATCCAAATATGTGTCCCTCGGGATGAAGCCATGCTACCAAGCTGCTGTCCTAACGAGTTTCTCTGATAATCTTTTCAGCAGTATAGAAATCTTTTTTTATATATATCCATCTGTGGCTCAGGTCATCAATCACAGGTCAGGGGGGAAGGTGCAGGGCTCATGTCTCATTGTTTGAGCATTTAATCAATTTGCATAGTTGGTATCCCACCTGCTCTGTAAATCAACAACTAACAGGCTTAGTACAATATTCCATTAGCATATTAACAAACATCATTGCTCCCCAAAACTGAGTTGCTGCCCTCCATACAATAAGTTGCAGAAAATATCAACTCAAATGTCAACATTCCGGTTTATGCAATACTAGTCTGTGCCTCTTGACCCACCAAAGAAACACACATAAATTCAAAAGTCAACATAAACACAATAGTGTATTTCTCCTGACTTAACAAATCTAGACGTCTGGGTAATTAAGATTAGAAGCTGTGTCGTTACACCATCCATTAATATGATGACTATTCAATAGTTCTGGATTCATATTTATTTTATGCTCTGGTTCTGTATTTATGTTACAAGCTTGATTTTGGTACTGTATTTATGCTGTTCACTTGGTTCTGATGCAGTATTAATATAATGAGTCTGGTTCTGTTAATTTATATATGTTATGAGTTCTGGTAATTTATATATGTTATGAGCTTGATTCTGGCACTGTATTTATTTATGAGCTTGTTTCAGATGCTGTATTCTTGCTATTCGCTTGCTTCTGGTGCCATATTTATCTAATGAGCTTTGTTCTGGTGCTGTATTTATCTAATAAGCTGTCGCCATTGTATTTATAGTTAAGAGCTAGGTTCTGGTGCTGTATTCAATTAATTAGCTTGGTTCTAGTGCTGTGCTTTTGTTACAAAACGTGGTTCTCATGCTGTATATATGTACTGAAGTTAGTCCTAGTGCTGTATTTATGTTCTGTTCTTGAATTTATTGTTGTATTTATCTAACAAGCTTGTTTACAGTGCTGCATTTATGATATGAGCTTAGTTCTTATGCAGTACTTATCTAATATATTTAAGTAGCTGTAATTATAGTTATGGCCTTAGTTCTGGTGCCAAATTTATGTAGTATTCTTGAAATTATTGCTATATTTAGCAAAGGTGCTATATTTATGTTATAAACTATGATCTGGTGCCGTATTTATGTCATGCATGTGCTACTGTTGCTGCATATGACGTGCCCCCAGGGCCATGGGGTACTCGGCAGCTGGGCCTTATGGCTACTTGCGGGGGATATCACGGTGGCTGGCCCAGTCCGTGGCCCAAGGCCGTCACTCAAAAGGGGGGGTTATTTATAGGGGATTTGTCGTGACGCTACCTGTGGTGTCTGGTGAGGATCACCAGCGCTGCAACAGTCCTCTGAGGCAGATGGTAGAGCAGCAGTGATGGGACGGCTCCCCACAGGTGGAGCAGGCCTCAGGGCAGTGTAGATGAATGGAGGAGGTGTGCTGGGCGTTGTAGTGCAGGGAGGGAAATGGCACCGGCGAAATGAAGGAGCGGAGGCAGTTCAGTGCAGTCATCTGAGTTTGCTCACAGTTCTGTTCAAGTTCCTCAGGTGCACAGTACTGGTGCAAACCTCCCGCGTCGCACTGCATTCACCGGGCAGGGGTTCAGTCCTTCCTCAGGCAGCTCGGGTGTACCTGGCAGAGCCCCACTTTCATATGTACCTTCCTAGACCGACTTCACGCTGGGTCTTTACTCCCTCCTGCCCTGTGCTTCCCACTGTGAATCCTATTAGGGTGCTGCGAGGTCCCCCCTGTCCGTCGGAGTTGCACAGACATGCTTGACCTTACTTTTGGATTGAAGTGAGAGTTTGGCTCCTGGCTATAGAAGTTAGAAGCCTCCGGTTGTTCCAACCGAGGCTTGAAGCTGCACGACTGGGCCAGGGGCCGGTCCCCTTCTTGCGGCCTAGATCCTCCTGACACTTGACAGGTTCGGGGTGTACGGGTGCCACCTGCACTCGCCGTACTCCCCTAGGATCCCTTCTGTAGAACGGAGCTTACTCCCTGCTCCCCTCCTGGGCCTCAGTCCTGGGCCCTTGTAGTGGAGCAGAGCTCCTAAAGAGACTCTGCTCCTGGACTGTTCTCCAACTACTAGTCTTACTGATCTACCACCCTAAGATGGCCTCCCTTTTTTATATCTTTACTATATGAGTGCTCCCATGAACTACTTCCTCCACCCACACCCACTACTGGTTCCCCCTAACTTTGGGTTCCCCCCGCCCCAGCCAGGGTCAGGGCTCAGTAGAAAACTACATTGCGTCTTGCCCCTTCTGCTGGCCTGGGGTAGTGTAGTGTTGGATGTAGGTGTTGGGGTTCCATGCAGCACTCCCTCCTTACCTGAGAGAAAGGGAGACACCACACCTCTGGGTGAGGTGCAATACCTCTGTGGCGACCGAGCCCTCAGGGGCGCCACATTCCCCACCGGTAAAACACAGCACGTCCGTGGGCTGGAACAAAGCAAAAACAGGGATACTTGACATACAAAATTTTCGAATGCATTCACATAGAAGACTGTAAAAACATTCTTCCCTTTATGGGAGGCACATCACCTTTAACGTTACATTTATAAAACATTATAAGAGCATTTTTCATATAAAACATTTTTCAAGAAAGTTTCTGCACCAGGGTGCAACAGCAGCAGAATGAGGGACCCGTCCGCAAACCCTCAACGTAGACCCTGGGCGTCGCTGCAGGGCATAAATGATTCAGATACTGGACCTCGTCTTCCCCCACGCCAAACGGGTTTTTGTTCTGAGGTAATGATTGCACTTATAAAACCAATAGGGTGCACTTTAAGAAGTGCTGAACTATTTATAATAGAAAGTTTGTAGGGAGATCATTGTCCTCATCCCTAATGTCTTTTTACCCTGGCGGGTACTTAGATAAGCATACTATTAAACAAAAACAGCAAACACAGCACCCAGACTTGTGACTATATACAGTTATGTGCAGTCCCAGTACCATGCCTAGTACTGGGGACCCCTCCTGGGGCACTCCTCATTCTTCCCTGACCCAGCCGGGTCACGAGGGACTTCCTGCAGCGGTGCATCCTTGGTGGCATGATACACTTGCAGGGCATACCAGCCACGTTCACCATGATGCCGGGTGAACGTGACTTGGTCTCCCGCATACAGGTTCCGGTCGGGATGGCCTTCCTCCAGCTCAGGCTCCACATCCCGCCGGTTGACGAAAATGTCCCTGCTGAACTCGGGACTACGGATGAAGCCCCACCCAGCCTTGAGATTAAATTTGACAATGAGGCCTTCCTCACGGGGGCTGGGGTGGGCTGTCTCTGCCTGGCGGACTTGTGCCTTGGCGGCCTTGTCATGGGCCTCCAGGCGTTCACTGGTCGCTTCCCACGCGCGTCGCTCCCTCTCCAATTGTCGGAGCTGCCACCTGCAGAACTCCTTCCTCTGCAGGGCGGCGGACCCCGGTTGTCCCTGCTTAACTCCTCTCTGCCGGGCTGGCAACCGGGGGTGCTGGTATTGGGAGGATGGGGCATGGCTGCTGATCCTCGAAGCGGGCAGACCAGTCGAAGACCGGCGCGCCGTAGATCCACTCCAATGACTGAGGCGGAGGTGGCGGGAGGGCTCCCAGCAACAGGCCCGCAGCTTCAGCGCCTGAGATCAGAGATTCCGGAAGGACACTGTATGGGGGACCCTCCAGTGCAGTGCTCAGAGGTGGGAGTTCCGGGAAGGCCCTTGGTGGGGGGTTTTTGGGTTCCGCGCCCGGGGGTGGAGGTTCCGGGCTGCATACCGGTACCGGCCAGTGTGCGGCAGCATATGGCGGGGGCTGGGGCAGGAGGCTCAGGAGCAGGTCAGCGCTGGCAGCGCCCGGGGCTGGGGATTCTCTCCTACCTGCTCCTGTGTTCCACACGGCCTCCTGGTCTCCTGCGGGCTCCGCCAGGGCTTGTATGCGGCTGTTGGCATCCGGTCTCACTTTCCGGCGGGCTGCCAGCTTTTCCAGCAGCTCACTTTTCCACCGGGCAACTGCTGCCTGCTGGGCTCGCTCTACTTGCTGACCCAGCTCAAGGACTTCGCTTTCGAGGAACTCCACATCCTCCGTGGATAGCTTCTCCATATCTTCCTCCATGGTGGAGGGGGTGGCTGGGTGCAGCGGCAGGCCGGAGGCAGAGGCTTGGTTTTTGCTCCCTTCCATCTCGGCTGCCGGGTGCGGTCTGGCTAGACGGGTTGAAACCACACCCTGTCTCCATTCCTTTTCTCCTCCTCCTCTCCTCTTTTGGGGGCGGTCCCATGGCGATTTGCTGTCGGTCACTCCCTGTGACGGCCTTCCTGCCTTGACGGACACATCTATGCGGACAGTCACAGTTGCAAGGGGCAGGGTATGATTTTGGTGCCATTCTGGGACACAGCCCGCGATGGGAGGTTCCATATTGTTGTCTTTGATCACGCACATAATGGCGCCCGTTTTTCTGGGGCGGGCGCCACATTCAATGTAGAAAAACATTTCTTAGGCACACAATACCCAATGATAACGGGCTGGTCACTCATCCTGTTCGTGACGCCAGAAGAGATGACGCGCCCCCAGGGCCATGGGGTACTCGGCAGCCGGGCCTTATGGCTACTTGTGGGGGATATCACGGTGGCTGGCCCGGTCCGTGGCCCAAGGCCGTCACTCAAAAGGGGGGGGTTATTTATAGGGGATTTGTCGTGACGCCACCTGTGGTGTCTGGTGAGGATCACCAGTGCTGCAACAGTCCTCTGAGGCAGATGGTAGGGCAGCTGTGATGGGACGGCTCCCCACAGATGGAGCAGGCCTCAGGGCAGTGTAGATGAATGGAGGACGTGCGCTGGGCGTTGTAGTGCAGGGAGGGAAATGGCACCGGCGAAATGAAGGAGCAGAGGCAGTTCAGTGCAGTCATCCGAGTTTACTCACAGTTCTGTTCAAGTTCCTCAGGTGCACAGTACTGGTGCAAGCCTCCCGCGTCGCACTGCGTTCACCGGGCTGGGGTTCAGTCCTTCCTCAGGTAGCTCGGGTGTACCTGGCAGAACCCCACTTTCATATGTATCTTCCTAGACCGACTTCACGCTGGGTCTTTACTCCCTCCTGCCCTACGCTTCCCACTGTGAATCATATTCGGGTGTTGCGAGGTCCCCCCAGTCAGTCGGAGTTGCACAGACATGCTTGACCTTACTTTTGGATTGAGGTGAGAGTTTGGCTCCTGGCTATAGAAGTTAGAAGCCTCCGGTTTCTCCAGCCGAGGCTTGAAGCTGCACGACTGGGCCAGGGGCCGGTCCCCTTCTTGAGGCCTAGATCCTCCTGACACTTGACAGGTTCGGGGTGTACGGGTGCCGCCTGCACTCGCCGTACTCCCCTAGGATCCCTTCTGTAGAACGGAGCTTACTCCCTGCTCCCCTCCAGGGCCTCAGTCCTGGGCCCTTGTAGTGGAGCAGAGCTCCTAAAGAGACTCTGCTCCTGGACTGTTCTCCAACTACTAGTCTTACTGATCTACCACCCTAAGATGGCCTCCCTTTTTTATATCTTTACTGTATGAGTGCTCCCATGAACTATTTCCTCCACCCACACCCACTACTGGTTCCCCCTAACTTTGGGTTCCCCCCACCCCAGCCAGGGTCAGGGCACAGCAGAAAACTACATTGCGTCTTGCCCCTCCTGCTGGCCTGGGGTAGTGTAGTGTTGGATGTAGGTGTTGGGGTTCCGTGCAGCACTCCCTCCTTACCTGAGAGAAAGGGAGACACCACACCTCTGGGTGAGGTGCAATACCTCTGTGGCGACTGAACCCTCAGGGGCGCCACACATTCATCTGATGAGCTTGGTCCTTATCCTATATTCATGGAATTAACTTTGTTCTGGTCCTGTATTTATCTGATAAAGCTAGGAACTGGCGGTTGGAACAAATTATCACCTATGCACAGGGTGGGTGCTAAATTTTAGATCTTTGCAGGTATGACCACTGAGATCTCCACTAATCACCAAAATGGGACACTTTTATCCCACTTAGAATGGAGCAGCAATGCATATCCTCAGTCACTGCTCCATTCATTCCCTATGGGGCTGTGGTAGAAAGACAAATATGGTCCGACAGGGAATGAATGGAAATAAAAATGCCCCATTTTGACAATTGATTAGTACTGTATATCAATAGCCAAACCCCCACCATTCTGAAAGTTAACATTTATCCTATGGATAGGTGGCTAATTTTTTCTCCAAACGGAATACCCCTTTTATACTGTGCAATCATTCTCCATCTGTCCACTCTGTAATATTTCTACATAATTTAATTATTGATATTATTTACTTGTATCTTTTATATTGTTTCTTGAGCTGCTGAATACTGCAAAGACGAGTTTTTAGAGCTTGTTATTTTTATCATGGTCCAAAGTAAATCACGCTCCTCAAGCAAATCATGTTTATACAAAAGGTGAGCATAGTATTCAGCTTTCTCCACGCCACATTTATATATCTGTCAGAAGCAGTTTCACCTTCTAATAATGATACTGCTAAGTAATAGAAGAACTGTACCAAGTTTTATAAACTGTTGGGTAACACTCCTACCCACTGGTCTGAAACACAAAAACTAGTGATGAGTGAGCATTAAAATGCTCGGGTGCTAGATGCTTAGGTCGAGCACATTGGAATACTCGGGTGCTCGATCGGAGCAATGAGCCCAATGTAAGTCTATGGGAAACGCAAGCATTTTTCCGGCGCCCCCCCAGCAGTCTGCAGAGGTCCTAAAAATTGCCCAAATCGACGGGAACAGTGCTCCAATGACATGGTAACAGCATGGGGAAGACCCCTGGAAGCATTTCTGACTCCCAGGTCACTGCTGTTAACAATGTTGTCAGAGTTTTACGCCACTTTTACGGACTCACAATAAAACGTACAAAAATGAAACCGAAATGGATTTTCAGGGAAAAATGTTAAGAAACATCCTTTCCAGGGTAATGACTTGTATATAAGGCAAAATAAATATACAAAAATAAAAATGCTCCTCCACAACTTGGACTATGTTCACACGTAGCGTTTTTGATGCGCATTTGCATTTTTGCATTGCTTTCAATGGTGAAAAATACATTCACCAGGAAATGTCATTTTAACATTTTACTACCTTATCTGGCCATGTGGTGTGTGAGAGATGATCAGACTCATCCTGTTTCATTTATGAAGGAGGGACTGAAGGAGGGACTCTGAAAGTCACAAAGACTATTGTTAGAGGGCCATCAGCCGTCTATGGTTTGTTGTTCCCATTATTAAAGAGTAGGTCTGCTATACTGTTATTGCATATGCAGTGACTGCAAGGGCTGCCAAAAATTTGGACGCACCCCAATACTCCTTTGAAGAGACATAGAGGAGGGTCTCAGTAATAAAAATTTTTCCCATTATAAAGGAGTGGGTCTCCCATAGTGGTAATGCCCATGCAGTGACTGCAAGTGCTGCCATAATTTGGGAAAAAGCTCAATAACAATATAAAGAAACATAGAGGTGGGCCACAGTAACGACATGTTCCCATTAGAAAGGAGAGGGTCTGCTATACAGTAATAGTGTATATAGTGAGTACAACGGCTGCCAAAATTTGGGAAAAACCCCAATAACAATTTAAAGACACATAGAGGTGGGCCACAGTAAGGACATGTTCCCATTAGAAAGGAGCGAGTATGCTATACAGTGATAGGGTATGCAGTGAGTACAATGGCTGCCAAAATTTAGGAAAAACCCCAATTTCAATTGAAAGACACATAGAGGTGGGCCTCAGTAACGAGTGCGACATGTTTCCATTAGAAAGGTGCTGGTATGCTATACAGTTATAGGGTATGCAGTGAGTACAACGGCTGCCAAAATTTAGGAAAAAACCCTATAACAATTTAAAGACACATAGAGGTGGGCCTCAGTAACGACATGTCCCCATTAGAAAGGAGCGGGAATGCTATACAGTTATAGGGTATGCAGTGCTTACAACGGCTGCCAAAATTTAGCAAAAACCCCAATAACAATTTAAAGACACATAGAGGTGAGCCTCAGTAACGACATGTTTCCATTAGAAAGGAGTGGATCTGCTATACAGTAATAGGGCATGCAGTGAGTACAACGGCTGCCAAAATTTGGGAAAAACCCCAATAACAATTTTAAGACACATATAGGTGGGCCATAGTAACGACATGTTCCCATTAGAAAGGAGCGGGTCTCCCATACTGTTCTTGCATATGCCGTGACTGCAACGTCTGTCAAATATTTGGAGGCACTCCAATGCCCCTTGCAAGAGACATAGATATGTTGATAAGGTGGTGAATGAAATGGTGATGGAGGATGAGGAGAAGGAGGTGGACAAGAGCAAATTGACAAAATAAGGAAGTGTATACTCATGTCTGGGTGTGAAGAGGTGCATGGGAATAGACCTCCCAAAAAAAAGACACTGGATTTGAGTTTATGTTACGCTGCTATCATTTGATGGTGTTGAGAAGTCTGGCCCAATCCAGCCCTTGATCATTTTTATATGAGTCAGACTGTCAGCATTTTCAGTTGACAGGCGAATGCGCCTCTCAGTTATAATTCCACCAGCGGCACTAAAAACCCACTCTGACAAAACGCTAGCGGCAGAGCACGCCAGGACCTCAAAGGTGTAGAGAGCCAGTTCATGCCACGTGTCCAACTTGAATACCCAATAATTATAAGGCACAGAGGAATCACGGAGGACATTGGTACGGTCGGCAAGGTACTTCTTCAGCATCTTCCCAAACATTTCCCTCCTTGTTAGAGTACCTCGCGCTTCAGGGCCTGTGCAATGGGAGGGTTTGAGAAAACTGTCCCAGAACTTTGACAGTGTTCCCCTGCCTCTGCTGGACTGGATTTGTTTCTCTCTCACCTGTACTCCTTAGCTGTCCAACGATCTGTGCCCTCTGCTGCCAGCATTTTCAGATGGGAATTTTTTAAATAATTCCGCAACAAGGGTCTTTTGGTACTGCCCCATTTTATTAGGCCTGTCCACTGCGGGAATAAGAGATAGAAAGTTCTCCTTGTAGCATGGGTCTAGAAATGTCACCAACCAGTAATGACTGTCACCCAAAATTTGGACAACCCGAGGGTCATGGGAAAGGCAGCGTAACATAAACTCAGCCATGTGTACCAGACTGCTAACAGGCAAGACTTCCGTGTCCTCACCAAGAGAACAACTGACCATGCTCTTCTCCTCCTCCTCTCTGTCCTCAGGCCATCCACGCTGAACAGATGGTATGACAGTTGTGCAGGTAGTACCGTCTATAGCGCAGGAAACTACCTCCTGTTCTTCCTCCTCCTCCTCATTCTCATTGTGACCTAATCCACGTTGGGATGAGATGAGGCTGGGCTGTGTAGAATCACCCTGTATGGTTCCTTGCTCCATCTCATCGTGCTCCGCCTGCAATACATCCTCTTTAATTGTGAATAGAGAGCATTTCAGAAGACAGAGAAGCGGGATGGTGATGCTAATTATGGTGTCATCGCCGCTCATCATCTTGGTGGACTCCTCAATGTTTTGGAGGATGGTACAGATGTCTGACATCCATGTCCACTCCTGAGGTCTTATGTGTGGAGTCTGACCTGAATGTTGTGTTGATGCTGGTAGTCAACAACTGCCCTCTTCTGCTCACAAATCCTTCCCAACATATGCAATGTAGAGTTCCAATGTGTGGGGACATCGCACACCAGTCAGTGTGCTGGAAGCTGCAAACGCTGCTGAAGCACGGGAAGGGCGGCAGAAGATGCAGCTGACTTTCTAAAATGGGCACACACGCGACGTACTTTGACAAGCAGATCCGTCAGATCTGTGTAGGTTTTGAGAAAACTGCTGAATCACAAGGTTAAGCACATGGGCCAGGCATGGTACGTGTGTGAGCTTGCCTCGCTTCAGAGTCGCCACCAGGTTTTGGACATTGTCGTACACGACCATGCCTGGCTGTAGGTTCAGCGATGTCAGCCACAGATCTGCCTGCTCTTTCAGAGCTATCCACAAATCTTCAGGATTGTGCAGTTTGTCACCTGAGCATATTAGCTTCAGCACAGCCTGTTGCCACTTGGCCGAGGCAGTGCTGCAGTGCTTCCAGCTTGTGACTGATGTATTCATTTTGGAGATGGATGTTGAAGAGGAGGAAATGATGCAGGAGCTGTAGAATGTGAGGGCAACCCTGATTGAGCCAGGACCCGCAGTCCTTGGCGTCGGGAGGACGTGTTCCGTCCCAAGGTCCGACTGGGTCCCGGCTTCCACTATATTAACCCAGTGTGCCGTCAGCAAGATGTACCATCCCTGCCCACAAGCACTTGTCCACGCATCCATGTTTAGGTGGAATTTCCCAGTAACTGCGTTGTTGAGGGTATGGCTAATGTTGGGGGACACATGCTTGTGTAATGTGGGGACGGCACAGCAGGAGAAATAGTGGTGTCTGGAGACCGAGTACCAAGGGATGGCTGCCGCCATCAGGTTGCGGAAAGCTTCCATCTCCATGAGCCTAAGAGGCAAAATTTCGAGCACAAGCATTCGCGAAATGTGTTAATTTTGTAATTTGGCCTGTGGGGCGTTGGCTGCGTATTTGCGCTTGCATTCCAAGCACTGGGGTATGGACAACTGAACGCTGCGCTGGGACAAGGATGTGGACGTGCTTGCTGATGATGCTAGTTGAGAGTGTGCAATGACAGGTGCAGGGCGGGAGGCATCTTTGCATGCGCCATGGACAGGGGATTGGAGTGCACGCACAACAGCGGAAGAAGCAGTGGTGTCTCCCCTGGACCCTGGTGTTTGGCACACTTAGTCGAGTGCTTTGCTGCCATGTGTCTGATCATGCTGGTGGTGGTCAGGCTGCTAGATTTGCTACCCCTGCTGATGCTGGCCTGGCATGTCGTGCAAATGTCCTTTTTGGAGTCCTCTGCAGAGTCTTTAAAAAATAACCAGACTCGGGAAGACCTAACAGTTGTACTGGCAACTTCCGTTGTGTTGGTGTTACGGGGAACGCTTTCCCGCCTTGTGTCTGCAGCCACCACACTGCTTCTTCCTGCCTGTTGTGGTGCTCTGCCTCCCTTCCCCTGTGTGCTGCTGTCCTCACTCTGCATGTCCCCCTGCCAGGTTGTGTCAATTACTATATCATCCACCACCTCGTCTTCCACTTCCGCATCCTGGTCCTCCTCCTGACTCTCTGGCAATTGTGTCTCATTATCATCCACCTGTTGCGACATTAATTGCACGTTCCCACCGTGGCCTTCGTGTGACCGTGGCTGCTCAAATATTTGGGCATCTCTACACGCATTCTCCTCTTGACCGCTTGAAACTGGCCGAGCGAGAGGCCGGAATCTATAAATGGAAAAGTGAACAGCTCTTCTGAGTTTCCAAGTGTGACATCAGTTGTCTCGGCGTGGTGGGAGGAAGGAGGATCAGGATGAGGATTATGCGGTCCAGATTCACGGCTACTGAGACTTGATCGTGTGGAAGATAGGATGGTGGTGGTGGTGGAAGCATTATTTCCTATCCAACCAACAACCTTTTGACACTTCTCTCTGTTAAATAGTGGTGTTCTGCGGTCCCCTAGTAATTGGGACAGGAAGGTTGAGGGACAAGATGTGGGTGGCCCACGAACTTGGCCTTGGCCTCTGCATGCACCATAACCATCACGTCCATTTCCTCGTCCATTGCCACGTGCCTTACCCATTTTAAATGTAGGACAATATTTTCCAAGTTCACTACAAATGGCTGGATTTGAACCGCAGTTATATGTGATACGTCAGACGGACAACCACAGTTTTAAATAGTGGGACTCTAGTTTACTAATACTACTCTTCACAGCGACCTCGTGTGAATAGCTTCACTTACACACTGCAACAAAATGTAAATGGAGGCCAGAAATGGCTGAATTTGGACCGCAGTTACAGTGCTGGCCAAAAGTATTGGCACCCCTGCAATTCTGTCAGATAATACTCGGTTTCTTCCTGAAAATGATTGCAATCACAAATTCTTTGGTATTATTATCTTCATTTAATTTGTCTTCAATGAAAAAAACACAAAAAGAATTGACCTAAAGCCAAATTGGATGTAATTCCACACCAAACCTAAAAAAGGGGGTGGACAAAAGTATTGGCACCCTTTGAAAAATCATGTGATGCTTCTCTAATTCGTGTAATTAACAGCACCTGTAACTTACCTGTGGCACCTAACAGGTGTTGGCATTAACTAAATCACACTTGCAGTCAGTTAACATGGATTAAAGTTGACTCAACCTCTGTCCTGTGTCCTTGTGTGTACCACATTGAGCATGGAGAAAAGAAAGAAGACCAAAGAACTGTCTGAGGACTTGAGAAACCAAATTGTGAGGAAGCATGAGCAATCATCAAGAAGTTTAAAGCCCATGGCACTGTGACTAACCTCCCTAGATGTGGACGGAAAAGAAAAATTGACGAGAGATTTCAACGCAAGATTGTGCGGATGGTGGATAAAGAACCTCTACTAACATCCAAACAAGTTCAAGCTGCCCTGCAGTTCGAGGGTACGACAGTGTCAACCAGTACTATCTGTCGGCATCTGAATGAAAAGGGACTGTATGGTAAGCTACCCAGGAAGACTCCACTTCTTACCCCGAGACATTAAAAAGCCAGGCTGGAGTTTGCCAAAACTTACTTGAGAAAGCCTAAAACGTTTTGGAAGAATGTTCTCTGGTCAGATGAGACAAAAGTAGAGCTTTTTGGCAAAAAGCATCAACATAGAGTGTACAGGGAAAAAAAGAGGCATTCAAAGAAAAGAACACGGTCCCTACAGTCAAACATGGCGGAGGTTCCCTGATGTTTTGGGGTTGCTTTGCTGCCTCTGGCACTGGACTGCTTGACCGTGTGCATGGCATTATGAAGTCTGAAGACTACCAACAAATTTTGCAGCATAATGTAGGGCCCAGTGTGAGAAAGCTGGGTCTCCCTCAGAGGTCATGGGTCTTGCAGCAGGACAATGACCCAAAACACACTTCCAAAAGCACTATAAAATGGTTTTAGAGAAAGCACCGGAGACTTCTAAGGTGGCCAGCAATGAGTCCAGACCTGAATCCCATAGAACACCTGTGGAGAGATCTCAAAATTGCAGTTTGGAGAAGGCACCCTTCAAATATCAGGGACCTGGAGCAGTTTGCCAAAGAAGAATGGTCTACAATTCCAGCAGAGCATTGTAAGAAACTCATTGATGGTTACCTGAAGCGGTTGTTCGCAGTTATTTTGGCTAAAGGTTGTGCAACCAAGTATTAGGCTGAGGGTGCCAATACTTTTGTCCGGCTCTTTTTTGGACTTTTGTGTGAAATGGTCAATGATTTGATTTTTGCTTAATTCTCTTTTGTGTTTTTTCCTTGCAAGCAAATTAAATGAAGAGAATAATACCAAAGAATTTGTGATTGCAATCATTTTCAGGAAGAAACTGAGTATTATCTGACAGAATTGCAGGGGTGCCAATACTTTTGAATATAATAAATATAAATAGGGTCATCCAGTCATCCATAGACCCTTGAAGGCAAAAGCTGGTGGTCCTTATTCAAATATTGAAGATTAAAAACACTTTATGTGCTGCTGTCATTTGGTGGTGTGGACAATGGCCTTCTGTTATAGCACCATTTTTGTAGACCTCTCTGTCTCAGGAAGTAGAGATGCAATGTTCTCCTTGTAGGGTGGTTTTAGCAGGGTGAACAACCAGTACTCTTTTTTTGGCCAAAATGAATATAACGTGAGGGTCACAGAAAATACAGCAGTACATAAAGTTGGCAATATGTGCCAAGCTCCCTACAGCCAACACTTCCCTTTCTCCACCATAATGATGACTCTCCATCTCCTCTTCCATCTCTTCCTACTCATTCCCCTCCTCAGCCCATCCACGTAGGAGAGATGGAACAAAGCTTGTGTGGGTATTAGCAATAGCAACCAGCTCCTGTTCCTCCTCCTCAGCCTCCACCTCTTCATTGTTATCCACGACATGCTAAACAGATGAGATGAGGCTGGGCTGGGTAGTATCTCCCTGTCTCGTGTCTTCCTCCATCTCCACCTGGTACGTATGCAAAGCTTCAGCTTTAATTGTGAGCAGCGACTGTTTAACTCCTTCCTGACCCGTGTCACACCGTTTGTGACATGGAAAACAGTTCCTTCCCGACCCATGTCACAGCATCTGTGACATGGAGGGAAAGAGCCCCTGCAGCGCCTGCGAGCGGGGTCGCTCAGGTTTCACCGTTGCTACTGCAACTGGACATCCTGAAGTCGACCCCCCGGGGGGTGGATTAACCCCCCCGTGCCTGGGACCCCTCCGATTGGCTGTTTCATTTTCACTTTTAATGAAACTGCCAATCGGTATGAATTAAATATTTCACCAATGAAAATTGGTGTAATATTTAAATCTGGGCATGGCCTGCTGCTTACAGCATCAGCCATTGGCTGGGGGGAGTGTCACCTCTGTCCCCCCCTCCCCCCAGATCTGATTGGGGGGCTAGCGTCACATGGATACTAGCCCCAATCAGATGTGGAGGGAGTTTTTAATGATGGCCGCAACTGCCCGTCCATGGATCGTGTGCCGGCCGTTGTGGACCCTCTGCTGCTGCCCCCTGTGGACCCTCTGCTGCTGCCCCCCCTGTGGACCCTCTGCAGCTGCCCCCCCGTGGACCCTCTGCTGCTGAGCTCGTGGATCGCTTCTGCCGCCGCTGATCGCCTGCTGCCGCTGCTGATCTGCATCAGGTAGTATTGCCCCCGCTCCCCCCCGACCCCCCCTCCACTCCACCCTGCCCCCCCCTCCACCCCCCCTCCACTTTCATACCTGCACCCCGACCTCCGCTCCCTCTGCTCCCTCTCCCACGTCTTCATCCACCGGCTGCTGCTCTCCTTCTGACAGCCGGTGGACTGTGATCACAGCAGCAGCAGGCTCAGTGTAAATGCCCTGCTCCTGTGATCAAGCCCACCATCCCCCAGTCCCAGTGATATCACCCCCCACCTCCCAATAATCACCCCTCCCCCCAGTGTTCACCCCCCCAGTGTTCACCCCCCCTGTCCCCAGTGTTCACCCCCCCTGTCCCCAGTGTTCACCCCCCCCTGTCCCCAGTGTTCACCCCCACCTGTCTCCAGTGTTCACTCCCCATCCCCAGTGTGCACCCCCCATCCCAGTTATCACCCCCCTGCTGCTGGCTCCTGCTCCGCGTTCTTCCCCAGTAATCACCCCCCTGATGCTGCCGGCCTCCTACCCCCCTTGCTGCTGCCGGCTCCTGCCCCAGTGATCACCCCCCTTGCTGCTGCCGGCTCCTGCCCCAGTGATCACCCCCCTTGCTGCTGCCGGCTCCTGCCCCAGTGATCACCCCCCTTGCTGCAGCTGCTGGCTCCTCCATCTCTTCAGCCCCCCCCCTACGCCTGACAGCCCCCTACGCCTGACAGCCCCCTACGCCTGACAGCCCCCACACGTGACTGCAGAAGGTTACACCAAGCACACACCCACACACACGTACACTCACACTATAATAAAGTTTCGATTTTTTTTTTTTTTTTTTACACACGCACACAGCACACAAAATGTCCCGCCCGTCCCACTCATCCCAGTCTAGGGCGTACTCAGCTTAGGAGGCTATGTCAGGTTGGTGAGTGTGTTGTAGTGTGTGTGTGTGTGTGGTGTATACACTACAATATACCACACCGCACACCAACCTGACATACACTACACAATGGTGTCCACTAACAAATTGGAACCATGTTGCGTTTGGAGAGTCCCTGTGTGCCCAAACATTGGAGCTCCCCAACAAGTGACCCCATTTTGGAAACTAGACCCCCCAAGGCACCTATCTAGATGCATAGTGAGCACTTGAAACCCCCAGGTGCTTCACAAATTGATTCATAAAAATGAAAAAGTGGAAAAAAAAACACTTTTTTATTTTTACGGATTAATTTGTGAAGGACCTGGGGGTTCCAAGTGCTCACTATGCATCTAGATAGGTGCCTTGGGGGGTATAGTTTCCAAAATGGGGTCACTTGTGGGGGAGCTCCAATGTTTGGGCACACAGCGGCTCTCCAAACGCAACATGGTGTCTTCTAACAATTTGAGCCGACAATTTGTTAGCGGACACCATGTTGCTTTTGGAGAGCCGCTGTGTGCCCAAACATTGGAGCTCCCCAACAAGTGACCCCATTTTGGAAACTAGACCCCCCAAGGCACCTATCTAGATGCATAGTGAGCACTTGGAACCCCCAGGTGCTTCACAAATTGATTCATAAAAATGAAAAAGTGGAAAAAAAACCACTTTTTTATTTTTACTGATTAATTTGTGAAGGACCTGGGGGTTCCAAGTGCTCACTATGCATCTAGATAGGTGCCTTGGGGGGTCTAGTTTCCAAAATGGGGTCACTTGTGGGGGAGCTCCAATGTTTGGCCACACAGCGGCTCTCCAAACGCGACATGGTGTCCGCTAACAAATTGAATGGAAAATCGGCTCAAATTGTTAGCGGACACCATGTTGCGTTTGGAAAGCCCCTAATGTGCCTAAACAGTGGAGCTCCCCCACAAGTGACCCCATTTTGGAAACTAGACCCCCCAAGGCACCTATCTAGATGCATAGTGAGCACTTGGAACCCCAAGGTGCTTCACAAAATGATCTGTGAAAACAAAAAAGTACTTTTTTTTTCACAAAAATTTTCTTTTAGCCTAAATTGTTTAATTTTCACATGGGTAACAGGATAAAATGCATCCTAAAATGTATTGGTCAATTTCTCCTGAGTACACTGATACCTCATATGTGGTCATAAACCACTGTTTGGGCGCATGGCAGGGCTCAGAAGAGAAGGAGCGCAATTTGACTTTTGGAGCTAATTTTCCATTCAAAAAGTAAAATGGCGCTCCTTCCCTTCTGAGCCCTGCCGTGTGCCCAAACAGTGGTTTATGACCACATATGAGGTATCAGTGTACTAAGGAGAAATTGACCAACAAATTTTAGGATGCATTTTATCCTGTTACCCATGTGAAAATTAAAATTTTAGGCTAAAAGAAAATTTTTGTTAGAAAAGTAAAAATGTTCATTTTTTTCTTCCATGTGGCTTTAGTTCCTGTGATGCACCTGAAGGGTTAATAATCTTCTTGAATGTAGTTTTGAGTAGCTTGAGGGGTGCAGTTTTTGGAATGGTGTCACTTTTGGGTGTTTTCTGTCATAAAGACCACTCAAAGGGACTTCAAATGTGATGTGGTCACTAAAAAAATGGTTTTGTAAATTTTGCTGGAAAAAAGATAAATTGCTGATGAACTTTGAACCCTTCAAACTTCCTACCAAAATTTTTTTTTTTTCCAAAATTGTGCTGATGTAAAGTAGACATGTGGGAAATGTTATTTATTAACTATTTTGTGTCACATCACTCTCTGGTTTAGTAGAATAAAAATTCAAAATTTGAAAATTGCAAAATTTTCAATTTTTTTCCCATATTTTTGATTTTTTCACATATAAACACAAATATTATCGACCTAAATTTAATACTAACATGAAGCCCAATATGTCACGAAAAAACAATCTCAGAATCGCTAGGATCCGTTGAAGTGTTCCAGAGTTTTTACTTCGTAAAGGGACACTGGTCAGAATTGACAAAAATGCCAAGGTCTTTAGGGTCAAAATAGGCTGGGTCCTGAAGGGGTTAAGTAGGCACAAAAGGGGGATTGTTGCGCTGATGATGGCGTCATTGCCGCCCACCATCTATGTGGAGTCCCCACAGTCTTGGAGAATCGCACAAATGTCAGACATCCATGCCCACTCTTCAGTTGTTATGTGCGGTGGCTGCCCAGAATGCCTACGGGCGTGTTGGAGCTCGTATTTGACAACTGGCCTCTGCTGCTCACAAACCCTGATGCAAAGACTGATTGGGCGCCGGGCTCACATGTCACAACAACCACATGGGGGCCCTGGGATTGCAAGTCCAGACACTGCTGGTACAGCGCTGTTAGACAGCGGTGACACATGCAGTGATTGCCTAACAAACAGGCAATCCCTGCATGTGTCACAGCTGTCTAACAGCTGCGACACATGCAGCTGCAGCGGCTCAAACATAGATGCCGAGCACGCCAAAAATACTCAGCGAGCACCCAAGCATGCTTGTTTAAAGGATTAAACTCACTAAACACTAGTGAGTATAGGTTTTTTATTTTAATGGGGCCAAACATTTAGATCAAGAAGGGGTTGTCCAAGTAGTGGACAACCCCTTTAAATGGATCTATATATGAGGCTTTAGCAAAGGGGAACGCTGAAGAGCCTGAACAGATGATCAACAGAGTCCATCGACAGTGAACAAAATAGAAGACTTTATTAATAAAATTCACACAGGCAAATGGGGAGATACAGGGGACAAGTATACACGATTACATGTGAAAGACAAGCACACTAAGAAGGAGTTACCACACAAGCATGCACAAGTTGGAGTCCCTGTAGTGGCTGGCATTTGCCGCAGGTATATTAGATTAATATGTGCATTTTATTTACTTTGATACAACATGTACCATTTCATCTAGGTCCACATGGCTATGTGAGATCTATAGCCCTGGTATCCACTAGATACAGTATATCTTTCTGATTTTGATATTGGAGATTTGATACATTTAATTATATATGCGTACTCCTGCTTATTGTGCTTGTCTTTCACATATAATCATGTATACTTGTCCCTTGTATCTCCCCATTTGCCTGTATGAATTTTATTAATAAAGTCTTCTATTTTGTTCACTATCGATGGACTTTGTTGATAGTCTGTTCCGGCTCTTCAGCCTTCCCCTTTGCATGATATAGGACTATATTTCCTTATTGGTAGTCCCATAGCTGGCAGTTAGCAGAGCTACTGCTCTGTTCTGTAAGCTACTCTCATGAGATGAGGCTTCAGGTAACGTTCACATGTTCAGTATTTGATCAGTATTTTACAGCAGTATTTGTACGCCAAAATAAGGAGTGGAAAAATCAGAGGAAAAGTATAATAGAGACCACTTCTGTATTTATCACCCACTCCTGGTTTTGGCTTACAAATGCTGATGTAAAATACTGACCAAATACTGAACATGGCCTTACATCGTGGGCTGTGACTGAGCGCTTCAAACATTATCTCGCCTCTTCCAAATTCACTGTGTACACGGATAATAACCTGCTGACACACCTGGACACTGCAAAACTTGGTGCCCTGGAACAAAGATGGATGGCCCGACTGTCTAATTACGAATTCACCATCAAGTACCGGGCTGGGCACAAGAATGCAAACGCAGATGCGCTGTCCAGAATGCCTAACTTGCCAGACGGGCGGGGGAGAAGACCCAGAGGAGCTGGAAGAGATAGAAATCCCCACGTTCCACTGCCATGGGATAAAGCAGTGCTCCCATTGTGTGAAGAACAGGGGCTCTGCCAACAGAGAGCCACGTTCAATCCATTGCCCCACCATGGATGGGCAGAAACACAAGACAGTGACCCGGCTGTTCGCCTAGTCAAAGAGTTGCTGACACGAGCTGACTAATGCCCTGATTCAGATGCTCCAGAAGAGACCAAACAGCTGTGGAAAGAAAAGAGCAAGCTGTTCATCTATGAAGGGAAGCTGTGTCGAAGAACTGTGAACTCCCGGACACATGAGCTGGTCTGGCATGTGGTAGTCCCGAGGCGAGATGCGTCTATGGTCTTGGAAGCGTACCACGATGGAGCGGGACATTTTGGATGGAAGAAGCTGGAAGTCCTGCTACGTGAATGGTTCTATTGGGTTGGCATGAGGAAAGCAGTCGAGAGGTGGTGTCGAGAATGCGGACCATGCAACCTGAGAAGAAAAGACCGTGACAGCCAGAGGGCTCCCCTGCAGCCCATCATCACCAAGCAGCCACTCGAACTGGTAGCCCTGGACCATGTGAAGCTATCCCCAAGCAGGTCAGGCTATGTCTACGCTCTCACCATCGTAGACCACTACTCCCGGTTCCTGGTAGTAGTGCCAGTCAAGGACCAAACGGCTCAGACAGCAGCCAGAACTTTCCAACAGCACTTCTGCCACCCCCATGGTTACCCAGAACGTGTGTTAACTGACCAAGGTCCGGCCTTTGAGGCAGAAGTATTCCAGGAATTCTGCAACCTGTACAGCTGCAAGAAGATCCGTACAACGCCTTATCATCCCCACACCAACGGGATGTGTGAAAAGATGAATCAGGTGGTGATAGACCTACTGAAGACGTTGCCTCTGGAGGAACGCTGCCTGTCGCCAGAAAAGTTGCCGGACCTGGTGGATCTCTACAATCACATCCCAGTGAATTCCACTAACTGCACACCTGCTTACCTGATGAGAGCGAGACCTGGTAAGCTGCCCATCGATCTGGATATGGAAGTTCTGACACCAGAGGACGCCTCACCAGATGCGGATAGGGACACTGAGCAGCAATAGCAATACCGTAAGGTACAGGAAAGTGTTGAAAGAAGTCTGTCCCAAGCAAGAGAAAGGCAAGAGAAGACTTACAATCAACATGCACCTGCTGCCCCCTTGTCACCGGGAGAGCAAGTCCTATAGAGAAATAGGCGGCTCCATAAATTGGAGGACCAGTGGGAAAAAGAGCCGTACACCATTCTACCATCAAGTCATGATAACCAAGGTGTACCTCATAAGTAAGGATGAAGGAGAAACGAAAGCAACAGTTTCCAGAGACCACCTGAAGAAATGTCCCGAGCAGTTACAGCATGCTGAAGAAGGCCATGATATCCCTCAATCCGCAGAGGAAGTGGAAGAAATGGTCAGCACAGTACTCTGAGAATTTCCCCGGTCATGGACCCAAGTGAATAATGCCATTGTTGTGCCAGTCCTTACATTTCTCCAACCAGCCCCTCAGGGAGCTGTAGAAGTCCCAGTAGAGTTGGAAGAACCATTGGCCCCGGAGACACAAGATTCCTCATCAGCAGACCAGGAGAATCTACCCTCTGCTAGTAGCGAACCTGTCGTACCCACAGTAAGCCAAAGGATCCATAGGAAGCTGCCCAACCTACCAGAGACATCTCCAAACACCTGTAGTGTGGTTAACATTGAACCCACCACACCAGGGGTAGACACAAGGGACCAGGGTAGAGAACTGACAGATAGTGTACTCTGTAGATCCACCAGAAGTACAAGAGGTCAGCCCCCTGCCCGTTGGAGAATTTAAAAGTGTAAAGTTTAAAGTAAATGTATGCTGTATATAGTTACCCGTAAGGGTATGCCAGAGACAATGCTATTTTGAAATGTTTTATATGAGTGCATTTAACCTGTTTATCCAGTTACCCGAAAAGGGTACAAATACTTTTAGGTTATGGACAGTGAATAACCAAGAACTTTCCCTTGTAAATAGTTGCACTTGTTAAAGTGCCCCTTATTGAAAGACCACTGAACAAAAACCCGTTGGAGGTGGCCGAAGACGTGGTCCAACACCTGGATCATGTATGCCCTGCAGCCACCCCAGGGCCTCCGTGGAGGGTTTGGGACGGGTCCCTCAAGAAGTGCACCTTGTTTCAGTGGAAAGGACACCTGGTTGCAGACTATGCTGTGACCTGACAAAGACAGTAATGCTTGTAAATATTCTAATGTATTGTTATTGCTATTGTTCATTGTTATCTGTTATATTTTTGCAAAATATGCTCAGTCCCGGAGTACTGAAATTTACTAGGGGGGGATGTGGCACCCCAGAGGGTCTGGTTGCCACAGTGGTAGTAATACCATGTCTGGGAGCAAAACAGGGGTTTCCTGGTCAGGAACACATTACATGCAACACCTCCTGCCCCAGACCAGAAAGGGGAGGATCCTGCCCTATATTACTGGATCTGGGGGTTAGGGAGACTGAGTCTAGAGTTCAGTGTGTGGAGTCAAGTAGGACACGAAGGAGTAAAGAGCCAGGGACTGGAGCTGGAGTTAGCTCGTCCTGGATAGTATCCACAGAGGACCGGACGCCGGAGTCCGAGGCTGTGGGGATTGCATACCCAGCAGCAGATACCGCAGGGCAGAAGATTGCAGGTCTCCTGGCCCAGCAGAAGCCCGGAGGCTCAGCCACACGAAAGGACCCATACCGCCACAGAGGAGCGAGGAATACACAAGGCCCGAGTCGCCAGCCATACGGGTGAGCGCAGCACGTTACACTCAGGGACATGGGCTACAACACGACTATAAGCGGGATAGCCCAAAGAGTATAGTCAGAACGGCAGGCCTACAACTCCACCTGGCCAGGAGGACTCTAGGATTGTTCCCAGACTAATCAGGCCCTCATCACTAGCCGGTACTCCCGTTGGGGCCCATATAATTGCCAACAGTAAAAACCCTGGGACTGCACTGCAAAGGCTCCGTGTTGTCATTACCGATACCTTGCACTACTACTACCATCATCCATCCACGCTGCCCTGAAGCTCCACTCTTACTGTGGGGAGTTACATCACCTTGCTGCACATACCACCAGTAGAGATGAGCGTTGTTCTACTCGAACTGTTCGCCAATCTCAAATTCGAGCTGTTTTGGGCGGTGTTCGAGCCGTTCGGCGAACACGAACAATTTGAGAAAAATTCGGCTGTTCGAGGTTATGTTCGATAACTGTTCGTGCACCAAAATCATAACTGGATTTTTTCTCAGTAATGATGAAAATTAATGTTAATACGCAGTTTGAGTGTACAGCGGGGTGGGGGGGGGGCAGGGGATGGATCTCTGCAGGAACAATGAAGATCTCCATTTTTTTTTCTCTTTCCCGCATTTACAGTGGGGAGGTGCAATCTGTCAGCCTATCAGCAGCGCACACACGGAGCGAAGTGCTTTTTTTCACACAAGCAAGGGCATGTGTCATTGGCAGTGTATGTCACATGTCCTTGCCCTATAAGACCAAGCCATTTTCCCCGTCGCCACCATTTTCTCACTGCTGCAGCTGCGTGTTAGACGGCACCGCTGTTGCTGTGTGCGCTATACCTTGTTAATTTCAAGCCAATTTTCGCACAAATATACAGATAGCTTGGGAGTAGGGAATAGTTGTGATTGCAGTCCTTTTAAGGACTAGGTTACAGCATTTCCTACGACTTTTATCAGGGAGGTCTGTGCTCTTAAATAGATCGGTTGTGGGAGTAAAGACTAATTGTAATTGCAGTCCTTTTCAGGACTAGGTTACATAAGTTCCTATCAGTTTTTGCCAGGCAGGTCTGTGCCAGTGCTGTGCAAGTTTTTTTCACAGCATTTGGCTGAATCTAGCAAAGCTAATCCTTTTTGGCCTATTGCAGAGTGTGTTAGTCAGTGGAGTAGCCTATCTGTGTTGCAAGATATACCACCTGTGTATAGAATACCATTTTTTTTACTGCACCTAGTGAAGTAAAATCTTTTGGGCATAGCATCATTCTATTAGTCCATCTATACTGACCTCCATCAGGTTGCAAATTAAAACTAATTTTTATCTGCATCTACAGTACCTCTGAAAAAATATTTGGGCTTCTAGCAGTGTGTGGGACTTGTTCTATTAGTCCATCTATACTGACCTCCATCAGGTTGCAAACTGAATATATTTTTTTCTGCATCTACCTCTGAAAAAATATTGGGCTTCTAGCTGTGTGTGGGTCTTGTTCTATTAATCCATCTATACTGACCTCCATCAGGTTGCAAACTGAATATATTTTTTTCTGCATCTACCTCTGAAAAAATATTTGGCCTTCTAGTAGTGTGTCGGACTTTCTCTATTAGTCCATCTATACTGACCTCCATCAGGTTGCAAACTGAATATAATTTTTTTCTGCATCTAGCTCTGAAAAAATATTTGGCCTTCTAGTAGTGTGTCGGACTTTCTCTATTAGTCCATCTATACTGACCTCCATCAGGTTGCAAATTAAAACTAATTTTTATCTGCATCTACAGTACCTCTGAAAAAATATTTGGGCTTCTAGCAGTGTGTGGGACTTGTTCTATTAGTCCATCTATACTGACCTCCATCAGGTTGCAAACTGAATATATTTTTTTCTGCATCTACCTCTGAAAAAATATTGGGCTTCTAGCTGTGTGTGGGTCTTGTTCTATTAATCCATCTATACTGACCTCCATCAGGTTGCAAACTGAATATATTTTTTTCTGCATCTACCTCTGAAAAAATATTTGGCCTTCTAGTAGTGTGTCGGACTTTCTCTATTAGTCCATCTATACTGACCTCCATCAGGTTGCAAACTGAATATAATTTTTTTCTGCATCTAGCTCTGAAAAAATATTTGGCCTTCTAGTAGTGTGTCGGACTTTCTCTATTAGTCCATCTATACTGACCTCCATCAGGTTGCAAATTAAAACTAATTTTTATCTGCATCTACAGTACCTCTGAAAAAATATTTGGGCTTCTAGCAGTGTGTGGGACTTGTTCTATTAGTCCATCTATACTGACCTCCATCAGGTTGCAAACTGAATATATTTTTTTCTGCATCTACCTCTGAAAAAATATTGGGCTTCTAGCTGTGTGTGGGTCTTGTTCTATTAATCCATCTATACTGACCTCCATCAGGTTGCAAACTGAATATAATTTTTTTCTGCATCTAGCTCTGAAAAAATATTTGGCCTTCTAGTAGTGTGTCGGACTTTCTCTATTAGTCCATCTATACTGACCTCCATCAGGTTGCAAATTCAAAATAATTTTTTTCTGCATCTAACCCAGCCAATAGTTTTGGCCTAATACCACAGTTTGGCCACTCAGCTCTGCTCGGTTACCATCCATTGTTTTTTTGTGCAAACAACTCCAGAGTTGTGAATTAGTTAACCACCAAAATGAGTGGAAAAAGGCCTGCTGCTGGTGGAAAGGGGAATAGGCGTGTTGGGAAGGGGAAAAAAGGTTGTGTCCGTGGGGTAGGTGTTAAAGCAACAGTAACATCTGCAGAAGAAAGACCATCTTCCAGCCAAACTAAAATGTCTACTTCTTTTAGCGGACAATGTGATAAGATCCCTTTCTTACGGCCACGCCAATCGCTACAAATTCCAGATGAGGCACAAAAACAGCAGGTGCTTCAACGGATATCAAGTGCTCCTTTAAGTGGGCTCTCCTCCACATCAACTTCAACATCACAAATACTCCAGTCCTCAAAGGTGTCACCCAAATCGCACTTGCTTCCTCACAGCTCCCAAATCTCCAGCTGCCCGTCTGAGTATGAGGTAGAACAGATGGTTGAGTCTGCAGAGCTGTTTACTCATACTATAGCCTGGGAATCAGAGGTCGACTCCAGCGCTTCTGTGAATCCAGACGAGGAAATGATCTGCACTGATGCCCAGAATCTTTATGAGTCGGATCCAGGACCAGACGCAGAAGGTTCTGACCATAATGTAGACCCTCATTCCCAAACTGTAACTCCTGTTGGTGGAGACAATGAGGAAGACGATGATAAGACTCAAATACCTGATTGGAGCGACAACTTTAGTTTTTTGTCAGGGCAGGAACAGGTTGGCTCTGAGGACGACGGGTGTGATAACGCACAGGGTGATGATGATGAGGTCGGAGATCCCACTTACTGTCAACCCACAGTCAGCCAAGAGATGAGGTCAGCAGAGGAGGTGGAGGAAGATGCTAGTGACGACGAGGTCAGGTTGCGCCTTCCTGGACTGAGACGTAGTACTGGAAGCACGTCAACAACTGCATCCTCAAACACAACTCTGCCTCTCACCACAAGTCGTGGTGGCTCTTCAGGTCGCATGGGTGCTAAGCCTTGCATAGCCTGGGCATTTTTTCAGATCGATAAAGATGACCCAACTCGTGTTATCTGTAACATTTGTCAGCAAAAGCTAAGTAGAGGCCAAAAAATACATAGTTTGAGTACTTCATGCATGAACCGGCACATGGACATGAAGCATAAGTTGCAGTGGGAAGCTCAGTGTGCTACAATGCGGCCTAGCCGGCCGGGCCAACCACCGTCTGCCATATCTTGTGCATCCGCGGCCTCTTCATCCTCTGTGACTGGGGGGACAGCAGTCACACCTGTTTTGGGGCGCAGACCTGCCACCTCTTTACCCGCAACAGCCAGCGTGATTGGCAGGTCATCATTTTCTTTGGAGGTGGTAACACCAGCTGGTGTTGAGCGCTGTCCGACATCGATAGCACCACCTTTGGATCAAGGCAACCTAACATGTCCGCCTGCATCTTCCTCACAGACCGGCAGTTTGCCGGGGACACCCTTATCAACCCCGTCTAAGCACAATAGCCAGCCCTCGGTCCCTCAGATGTGGACAAGTAAAAGACCATTTCCTCCTAGCCATGAGAAAGCTAAGAGGTTGAATTTCACCATCTGCAAGCTCTTGGCTACAGAAATGCTGCCTTTCCGCCTGGTGGACACAGAGGATTTTCGAGACCTTATGTCCGTCGCAGTGCCCCAGTACCAGATGCCCAGTCGGCACTACTTCTCAAAGAAAGGTGTGCCTGCGCTCCACCAGCATGTCGCACACAACATCACCGCTTCTTTGAGAAACTCTGTGTGTGACAGGGTGCATTTCACCACAGACACTTGGACGAGTAGGCATGGACAGGGGCGTTACATGTCGCTGACTGGGCACTGGGTAACTATGGTGACAGCAGGACAAGGGGCTGCTGTCCAAGTCTTGCCGTCCCCACGAGTTGTGCGTCAATCCTCTTTATGTCAAAGTTCCTCCACTGCTTCTGCCTCCTCAACCTCCTCTCGGTCTTCCACCTGCACCCAAAGCCTGTCTGGTCATGCCACAAGCTTTCTAACTGCGCAGAAGGGATCCTGCACACCTCCTTACTATGCTGGCAGTAGGGCTCAACGTCATCAGGCGGTTTTTACATTGAAATGTCTGGGAAATGTGAGTCAC
This sequence comes from Phyllobates terribilis, assembly GCF_046119375.1. Classification (NCBI taxonomy): domain Eukaryota; kingdom Metazoa; phylum Chordata; class Amphibia; order Anura; family Dendrobatidae; genus Phyllobates; species Phyllobates terribilis. Next base: position 517,322,946 of record NW_027362761.1, read on the forward strand.
ACAGCTGAGGAGTTGTGGTCAGCTCTGGAGAACCAATTTCATGAATGGTTGTCTCCACTGGACCTGAAACCAGGGAAGGCCGTGTGCGACAATGCTGCAAACCTGGGTGCGGCCCTTCGCCGGGGCAATGTCACACACGTGCCTTGTATGGCTCACGTGTTGAACCTGGTTGTCCAGCAATTTTTAGCCCACTATCCCAGACTAGATGGCCTTCTGCAGAGGGCACGGTCGCTGTGTGCTCACTTCCGCCGTTCGCATCCCGCAGCTCAGCGACTTACATCTCTACAGAAGTCGTTGGGCCTGCCACTTCACCGGCTAAAATGCGATGTGCCTACCCGGTGGAATTCAACTCTGCACATGTTGCAGCGACTGTGGCAGCACCGACAAGCCCTGGTGCAATACGTTCTGACGTATAGCCTGGGCCAACGAGATTCAGAGGTGGGGCAAATCACGCTGGAGGAGTGGTCTCAGATCAGGGACCTATGCACCCTTCTGCACAGTTTTGAAATGGCGACGAAGATGTTTAGTGCTGACGATGCCATTATCAGCATGACTATTCCGGTGATTTACATGCTGGAGCACATGTTAAACAGAATTCGGAGTCAGGTGGTGGCACAAGAGGAGGTGGAGGAAGTAGAGGAGGAGGAGTTGTATGCGGAAGGGCTAACATCTGCAAGGTCCAGAAGGTCGGCAGCACCAAGGCGGCAGGCATGTGAGGGTGGGGGAGATGGTTTTACCAGGGCGCATGGTAGCAGCCAAACTAGTGAGGAAGGTGCAGGAGCCCAGGAAGAAGTGGAGGACGAACTGATGGAAGACTCATCAGATGAGGGAGACCTTGATCACATTTCTGTTGTGCGAGGTTGGGGGGAGAGGACAGAGGAAGGAAGCATGATTGTTACCTCGCCACCAACACAACAGGGACTTGGTGCTCCTGGATGCGCAACACACATGAGTGCCTTCTTGCTGCACTACCTGCAACATGACCCTCGAATTGTGAGAATTAGAAATAATCCTGACTACTGGGTTGCCACACTGTTAGATCCCCGGTACAAAAGTAAATTTGCAGAAATTATTCCTGCCATAGAAAGGGATGCACGCATGCAGGAGTATCAGCAGAGACTGTTGCAGAATCTTACATGTGCTTTTCCACAAAATACCAGTGGTGCACGTAGTGAATCTCACAGTTCCAACTTGCCAACCGTGGGACCGTCAAGTGTTCAGCACTCAAACCGTAACAGAACCACAGTATCTGCTGGTAACATCAATTTTGCGGAATCATTTCACCACTTTTTTAGCCCATCCTTTGCAAGGCCACAGGAGACAAGAAGTCTGACACATAGTCAACGCCTAGAGACGATGGTACAGGAGTATCTCCAAGTAAACATTGAAGCCACGACTGTGTCACTGGACCCTTGCTCTTTTTGGGCTTCCAATCTGGATAAATGGCTGGAGCTAGCCACTTACGCCTTGGAGATCTTGTCATGCCCCGCAGCCAGCGTTCTGTCTGAACGTGTGTTCAGCGCTGCTGGTGGTGTGCTGACAGATAAGCGCACGCGGCTCTCCACTGATAATGTAGACAGACTCACATTCATAAAGATGAACAAATCATGGATCCGAAACGACTTTTCTACCCCTGTGTCATCCTGGGGAGAGTAAAAGCTTGATGATTGGTTAAAATCACCCTACCAAACGTTTTAAGCTTTCAAATTACTAATCATGTTTATCTGTATCTTGACTGGAAAATAATTTGGGCTTTGTAGCAGTGTGCAGCACTGATCCTATTAGGCCATCTATAATAAGCTCCACCAGATTTAAAATTAAAAATAATTTTTAGCTGCATCTAGCCCGGAAAATAATTTTGGGGCTCCGAGATGCGCAAGACACATAAGTGCCTTCTTGCTGCACTACCTGCAGCATGACCCTCATATTGTCAGAATTCGAAGTAATCATGACTACTGGGTTGCCACACTCTTAGATCCCCCAAACTTTTCGATCAACCTTTTCATTTTAATAAAGACCAAAAAAATGGTCATTTTTGAAATTATAAGCATTAGCAGGTTGTTAGAAACTGAAATCAAACAGTTTTCAACTCAAAACTTTATTCTAGGTGATGTTACATTTTCACATAGGACCCCTTGTTCGAAAGGAGCTTCTGAACTCTCTCGTCCATTGAATTTGTCAGGTTTTGGATGGTTTCTGCTTCAATTGTTTTGCATGAGGACAGAATACCCTCCCAGAGCTGTTGCTTAGATGTGAACTGCCTCCCGCCATCATAGACACTCCTTTTAATGATGCTCCAAAGGTTCTGAATGGGGTAGAGGTCAGGGGAGCATGGGGGTCACACCATAAGTTTGTCCCCTTTTATGCCCATATCAGCCAGAGATGCAGATGTTTTATGTGCAGCATGAGATGGTGCATTATCATGCAGAAAAATGATCTTGCTGTGAAATACACGGTTCTTCTTCTTGAACCATGGCAGGAAGTGCTGTTTGAGAAAATCCACATACATTATGGAGTTCATCTTTAGCGCCTTCAGGGATCCTAAAGGGGCCGACAATCTCTCTCCCCATGATTCCAGCCCAAAACATTACTCCACCTCCTCCTTGTTGGCGCTGTAGCCGTGTTTGCGTGGGGTGTCCATCAACCAGCCATCCTCCACTCCATCCATCTGGACCATCGAGCGCTGCACGGCACTCATCCGTGAACAAAACAGTTTTGAAATCAGTCTTCATGTAATGTTTGGCCCACTGGAGCCGTTTCTGCTTGTGTGAAGTGGATAGAGGAGGTCGACAGGATGGCGTATGCACAGCTGCAAACCTCTGAAGGACCCTGCATCTTGTTGTTCGGGGGACGTTGGAGGCACAAGCAGCTTCAAAAACTTGTCTGCTGCTATGACAAGGCTTTTTTGCCGCTGCTCTTTCAACCTGACGTAATTGCCTGTAGGAAAGAGTCCTCAATTTGCCCTTATCAGCACGCACACGTGTGTACTGTGAATCAGCTACATACTTCTTGATTGCCAAGACACTTCATCCTGATCATCGCACAATGTTGATTGTAGTCATGCCTTGACCTAAACACTCCACAATTTGTTGCTTCTCAGCAGCCGACACATCCTTTTTCTTTCCCATTTTGGCAGAAAATGTAGGCTGCTTAATAATGTGAGAGAGCCTTCTTAAGTAGTCTTGCCTTTCATTGGACACACCTGCCAAACTAATTAGCACAGGTGTCTGCAATTGCTTACAGTGATATAAAGAGCCCTGACACACATCACCATCAATGAGTTTAACTGACAAACAAACAAATTCTTCCCTTATCACTCCTAAACACTTTTTGCATAATAATTTGGAACGCGGTGTACATGTGCTTTTCCACAAAACACCAGCGGTTCACGTAGTGAATCTTACAGTTCTAACTTGCCAACCGTGGTCTGTAAGGAATTGTTCAATAAAGGGCCCAAAATTAAGATAACATAGATGGGAGAGGTCTCTATGAATAGGAATTCCTAAGTATTTGATACCCTGTGAGGGCCAGGCAAAGGGAAAGTTGGACTGGATGGAATCCTATATGGATTTGGGGAGGGAGACATCGAGGGCCTCAGACTTCGCTGCATTGATTTTAAAATTTTACCATGTAACAAAGTGATCTATTTCAGCCATAACAGCATGGATGGATATATGTGATTGAGTGATATATACTAGGACATCATCAGCAAATAGAGAGCACTTGTACTCGGTGCCTCCCACCTCAATCCACCTAATATTGGGGTTATGGCGAATTGATGAGAGCAGGTGCTCCGTCACTAGGATGTATAAGAGAGGGGACAGAGGACATCCCTGCCTTGTCCCATTGGTGATTGTGAAAGGTGATGAAAATGTTCTGACGCACCCCCTGGGCCTTGGGACACCCGGAGCCGGACCCTTTTTGGTGGATGCTGGTGGTTGTAGTCTTCGTGGCGGCGACCCGGTTCCATGGCTCAGGGCGGTCAAACCAGTGGCGGAACTATTTATGTGGTTTTGATGTTTAAATGTCCGACTACGCCACCCGTGGATTGCGGTCAGAGTGAACCGCCGCTACAGGGCAGACCGCTGAGGCTGGTGTTGTGGGTGCAGCAGAGCGTAGCATAACTCCCCACGGGAGGAGTATAGCCTCAGGGCAGTGTATGCGGAGGATGGGGGTGATGGTGCAGGGCAGCAGCAGTAACGACACGGAGTCAGTGATGCAGTCCAGGGCCTTTACTCACAGTTCTTATTATCCAGACCACGTCTGCAGGTAACGGCTGCCCACGTCGTACTGTGCTCACCAGGTGAGGGGCTCAGACAACTCCCAGATAACTTTGGAGCACTTCACAGGACCCCCTTTGTGTGTCCTTTGTCTGGCCTTTCTTACCAACACTTCTGTCCGGCTGCCTCGGGCCTCCTCTTGGTAAACTTGGCGCCAGTTTCCCTGACCCTATGTGGTGCCTTCCTAGCGGGTGTAGCGAGGGGCTGCGCCACATAAAATGTCAGAGCCTCCGGTTTCTAGCTGAGGGTCGTTTCCTGCCTCCACTAGTTCGGGGACCGGTCTCCCCCTTTGGCCTGACCCCTCCACGCAGGTGGATTCGGGCGTGCGGTGGCGACTCGCCCGTCCGCACCCCTGGGATCCCTTCATTCCTCGTTCCTGGAGCCTTCTCCGCTCCTCTTCCTTCCTTCTCCCTCTTCCAGGCCTGGGCCTCTGTTACTAGGCCCGCCTCCGGAGCAGAGCTCATGCAGAGCCCCTGCTCCCTGCCACTTCTGCTCAGACTTCTCTGCACTGAACTAAGATGGTGCCCACCTTTTATACTCCCTTCTCAATGCACCCAGGAACTGCTTCCTCCCTGCTCCTGCACTACAGGGTTCCCCTTCCTCAGTGTTCCCTCCCCCCACTCCAGCCAGGGACAGGGACTGTCGTGCCCATCTCAGGGGCATATTGGTCGCCCTGCCCCACGGCAATGTGGTGTAATGCATGCAGGTGTCGGGTCCTGATCCACACTCCATCCTTACCTGAGAGTGAGATATCACACCTCTGGGTGAGGTGCAATACGTCTGTAGCAACCGAGCCCTCAGGGTGCTACAGATCCATTTATCTTCAGCCTAGGTGACGTATTGCGATACAGGGCCGTGATTTTGGCTATAAAAGGGTCCCCTAGACCCCTACCCCAAGCTTTTTAAGAGAATCATATATGGCGTGCCAGGAGACTCTATGGAATGCTTTCTCAGCATCCAACGAGAGTATCTAATTACAAATTTTTAACTGCATCTAGCCCAGGAAATACTTTGTGCCTAGTAGCAGTGTCTGCTAGTCAGCGGATTATCCCGGCTGTTAAGCAAGCTACACCACCTGTAGTTTAGACACTTAATTTTTTCAAAGGAAATGCTTCGGGACCATGGGATACTCAGTGAAGAGCATCAGGAGGCACCCCAAGGCATAGGGGCTGGGACTGGCAGTAGGATGCCTTGCGGTGGACAGCCGAGCTCGATCCTTATAAAAGCTTTTTAACTGCAGCAGCTTTAGTGGACGCTACTGGAGCTGGAATTACGCGGCTGCTGGCATGAGACTTGCCCTCCAATAGATCCTTGTAAATGGATTTAAAGTGTATTCATTCAAATTAGAGAGACAATTTAAATTAAAAAGCTTAGAGCTGCCAAAACCACAGGGGGGCTCGCTCGACCCACCAGCGGACAGGCACCAGTATTGGGAGAGGGGGGCTGGCCATCAGGGTTCACCGCGGCTCTGGCACAAACCCGGCGACACGGAGGTGGCACGGGCAGGAGCGGACTGGCCGTGTCGGCTTCTCACTTTTTGGATTTTAGAAGGGCATGACATGCCTATATCTGTGTCTCCCCCTCCTTTTACTCCTCCACCTCTTTTATTTTCGCATGACTATATGTACTTGTCACTTTTCCATGTGTTAGTTGTGTCTTCTGAGCAGTTTGTCAGCTTTTGGACACCTTTGAAGGTGTTTTCTATGTGTTTCTATGTGTTTTTGTTTGCCTGCCGTTGGTTTTAACGGTGTTCGAAGGTGTTCGACGAACAGTTCGACGAACAGTTCGGCGAACACACGGGTGTTCGACGAACCGAACCGAACTCGAACACTACGGGGGTGGCTCAACACTAACCACCAGCTTCAGTGAACTGCTCCGCAGCGGCGGTTCCCAATAACCGCATCCCACAGGTGGCGTAGTTGGACTATATATAACAGACACACATAAACTACCCTGGTTTGACTGCCCTTGGTCACGGACCGGGTCGCCGCCACGGTGACTACAACCCCCAGCCTTTACAGGCCCGGATCAGGGTACCTTGGGGCGCGTCAGTGAGAATATGAGCTATGAGTAACAATTGAAATAACACTATGCTGCTCTAGAATACATAGACCCCGATTTATCAAGACTGGTGTTGTACACCGGTCTTGATGAGGGAGTTATTCTGGAGTCAAACGCTTCTGATTCATTAAGAGGTGCGCGCCTCTTAATGAATCAGGAACATCTGATGAGTGGCATGAGAGGACTGGAGTAAGTTTTGTGGTATAAGTAATGCTGCTGTTTGTTATGACTTTGATGAGTGGGAGTTGCCACGTCCTCATTCCACCACAGCTTCTCCCCATTTTGTCGGAGCTGGGCAAAACTGTTGTGAGAATGCCATAAGTTTTACAATTTTAGTGCAACCTTTTGTTGCACCAAAATGTTGCAACTGTTTAAAGCTTTTCAAAGCAACAATTAATCTGGCCCATAGTCTTCATGACACAGACACATTAGTTGTACGTTTTGATGCATATAGACTCGCACAGCTGATTTCCCATAAAGGAAATGGAAAGCTTTATGATTAGTACACTTGATGCGGCAAGCTTAGACGCTTTGGATCATTTCAGCTCCCTTGCTGTTGATTAGGCGACCTGGAAATACGTCAGAGCTGAGTATTTTGTTTTGTGTCTGGCAAGGTCATCAGTGATATCTCTCGCTAAGTATTGAAAATCATAATGACACATTTAATAGCTTTACTGTCCAAGAACATAGTCATATAATGGGAAACCAATTTGTTTCATTCTGTCTCTTGTGTAATTGCTCTCCGCTCTGGATGTGAGCTGTTATAAAAGAGAAAATTAAGTGGTGGCTGAAGAAGCACTGACATCATGTTATGTCTGTCCTGTAACTAATGGGTTAGTTGCATTATATGTCTTCCAAAGCTTTATAAATGTTTAAAGGGTTGTCCATTTTTGGTTTCTTTCTTTGATAAATGGATCAGAATGGAAAAAAAGAAACAAAAACAACAACTCAACCCTATCGCTCCCATTCTGAAGCATCCACTAATTGTTGTTCCATCTCAGTTACAGGAAAAAAAACCTTAAGATATCCATACATGCTAAATAAAACGGTCCAATTTTGAGTGTAATGAACAATCGCTGGCGGATCAATGAAATAAATGATGGTTTGTTTCAACCAATGACTGACAAACATTCGTAAATGTTCAGAACAGAGGTTGGATTATTTTCAGCCGATAAGCACTCACTGTATCATTGATTTACAAAATCCAATATTTGCCAACACAGTCTCAGATCTGTTGTGCGTCAATGAACAATTGATCTTGGGTCCATTTTCATTTGATGTGTATGGGGACCACTGGCTGAGGCTCACCACATTTCCTTGACAACCGTTTTAGTAATGTATGAAAAGTAGAGAAGGATGTATGACCACCTTGTAAGTATAATTTATACCACCCCTGCTCTACAAACCTCTCAACCATGTGACAACTTAATTTTCAAAATGTTAAAGTTTGTAACAGTTTTTTATAGTGTGGCGCCCCTGAGGGTTCAGTCGCCACAGAGGTACTGCACCTCACCCAGAGGTGTGGCGTCTCCTTTTCTCAGGTAAGGAGGGAGTGCTGCCCGGGACCCCAACACCCGCATTCAACACTACACTACTCCAGGCCGGCTGAAAGGGCATTATGCACTTCTTCTGCTGCCCTGTCCCTGGCTAGAGTGCGGGGAACCAAAGAGAGGGGGAACCAGTAGTGGGTGCGGGTGGAGGATGCAGAACAGGGGAGCACTTTTATAGGAGGTATATATAAAGGGAAGCCATCTTAGTTAGAAGGAGAGGAGTTGAGTTCAGTCAGTCAGTGAGAAGTGAGGAGAGGAGGGGAGCAGAGTCTCTTTAGGAGCTCTGCTCCAGAAGTGGGGCCTGGTAAGAGAGGCCCAGGAGGGGAGCAGAGGAGAAAGGCTCCGGTAACATAAGGGATCCCAGGGGTTATGGTGAGTGCAGGACGGCACCCGTACGCCCGAATCTGCCAAGTGTCAGAGGGATCAGGCCGCAAGAAGGGGACCGGTCCCTGGACCAGCCGTGTTACTCCAGGTCTTGGCTGGAAAACCGGAGGCTTCTGCACTTCCATGGTGCAGTTGCCACAGCCTCATCCTAGTCACCGTGAAGGGCATCAAGTAGGTCCGGTAGCTTCAGGTTGCCCAGAGTACCCGATCGGGACTTCGTGTGGGGAAGCGCAGGGCAGGAGGGAGAAGACCAAGCGTGGGAAGTTGGTCTAGAAAGGAATATACAAAAGCGGGGTCCCGTCAAGCGTTCCTGGTATACTTGAGAAAGTGCTGAACCCCTTGTCTGGTAGACGCAGTGCAACGCGGGAGGCTGACACTCGTACAGTGTACCTGAGGAACTTAAACAGAACTGTGAGTAAACTCGGATGACTGCACTTCCCTGCCTCCATCAGTTATTTTCTCTGCGCCATCTCTCTCTTGCACTACAAGCCCCAGCATCACCACCATCCATCCTACACTGCCCTGGGGCCCGCTCCACCTGTGGTGAGCCGTTCCAACCCAGCTGCCCAGAGGTCTGAAGCAGCGCTGGTACCTATTACCAGAAACCACAGGTGGCGTCACGAACACTTCCTAAGAACTGCAAATCCCATATAAATATTTCCCCCTTTTTGTTGACCGCCCTGGGCCACGGACCGGGCCGCCGCCACTGTGACATATCCCTCCCCCAGCATCTATAGGCCCGGCGCAGAGTACCCCATGGCCCTGGGGGCGCGTCATCTCTGGCATCATGAACAGGATACGTGACCAGCCCGTTATTAGCGGGTATTGTGTGCCTAAAGAACTGTTTTTCCACATGGAATGTGGCGCCCGCCCCAGAAGAACAGGCGCCATTATGTGCGTGATCAAAGACAACAATATGGAACCTCCCATCGTGGGCCGGGTCCCAGAATGGCGCCAAAAGCACAACCCGCCCCTTGCAACTGTGACCGTCTGCATAGATGTGTTCGTCAAGGCGGGGAGGACGTCCCTGGGAGTGACCGACAGCAGGCTGCCATGGAACCGCCCCCAAAAAGGGAGGGGAGGAGGAGAGAAGAAATGGAGACAGGGTGTGGTCTTAACCAGTCTAGACAGACCGCACCCGGTAGCCAGAATGGAAGGAGGTCAGGACCAAACCTCCGCCTCTGGCCTGCAAGAGCTGGCGACCCCCCTCACCCTGGAGGGAACAAACGTCAAGCTATCCCCGGAGGATGCTGAATTCCTTCAGAACGAAATCCAGGAGCTGAGCCAGCAGGTGGAATGGGCCCAGCGAGCAGCGGTCGCCAGGTGGAAGAAGGAGCTGCTGGCGAAGATAGCAGCTCGGCAACAGCCAGAGTCGTGTACCATCAGCGGCACTCCAGCCCAGGCGAAGCCAGATGAGCGCCAGGAGGCCGTATGCAGCACAGGAGCAGGTAGGAAAAGTTACCCAGTCCCGGGCGCTGAAAGCGCCGACCTGCTCCTGGGCTTCCTGCAGGGCCCGCCGTCCCCGGCCACGTACGCCTTGGAGCAACTCCTGAGCCAGGCACCTCCCACTCCGGGCGCCGACTCCGTGGACCGGCTGCTCGGCTCCCTCTCGGAACTTCTGATCCCGGGCACCAATCCTGCGGGCATGCTGCTCGACATGCTCCCGGAACCGCCAGCCCCTACACCCACGTGGGTGTACGGGCACACCACCTATGACTGGTCCGCTAAAGTGAAGGACGAGCAACGACCCCTACTGACACCGACACCAGCGCCCCCGGTTGCCTGCTCGGGGGGAGAAGAGTTTAGGTGGGACAACCAGGGGGAGGACCTGATGGGGTTCCCACAGGAGACCGAAGCCCAAGCGCTGGCGAGAGAGGAGTTCTGCAGACGGGAGCTCCTACAACTGGAAAGGGAGCGGCGCACCCGGCGGGCGCGCTGCGAGCGGTTGGAGGCCCGGAACAAGGCCGCAAAAACCCAAGTCCGGCAAGCGGAATCTGTCCGCCCTAGTCCCTGTGAGGAGCGATTGGTCATCAAATTTGACTTGGGGGCTGGGTGGGGCTTCATCCGCGATCCCCACTTCAGCAGAGACATATTCGTTAACCAGCGGGATGTTGAGCCCCATCTGGAACAGGGCCACCTCGACCGGAATTTGTACCCCGGTGACCGTGTCACCTATACTAGGCACCACGGGGAACACGGGTGGTATGCCCTCCAGGTATACCGTGTGGTCGAGGAGGAACAGGACATGCCCCTGCAGTTCATGGCTGATGACCCGGCTGGGTCAGCCAGCAAAAATCAGGAATACCCCCGGCGGGAATACCATCACTAAGCAAAAGTGAGTGGACAAACTGTAAAATAGTTACCCGTAAGGGCACAAACAGAAAATTTGTTTTTGTGTGAACTGGAGATTATGTATGCATTTGGTTACCCGTGAGGGTATACAGACTTGTAGGCTGAGGACTGTGAGCAGCCCAAAAAAAAAAACAACTTTCCCCTGTAAATAGTTGCACTTATTAAAGTGCCCCCTATTGGTTTTATATTTGCAACCAAGCGACCTCAGAACAAATACCCGTTTAGTGTGGCCGAAGACGTGGTCCAGCACCTGGATCACCTAAGCCCTGCAGCCACGGCCAGGGCCTACGTTGAGGGTTTTCGGACGGGTCCCTCATGCTGCTCGATTTGCACCTTTACCCGTGAGATGGACACCCTGTTTGGGATCTCACTACAATTTGCTTGAAAAATGTTGAAAATGTTGTACATGAGAAAATATGTATATGCAAGTGAAAAGTCTTATATTGTTTTTTTTGATAATGTTAACCTGTAACTAGTGTTGAGCGAACATGCTCGACACTGCTCAAAACTCGCCCGAGCATCACGCTACACGGGATGTTCGGCGAGCACCGAGCATTTCTGGGTTACTCGGGCGGGAGCTCGGGTCTCCGCCCTGCATGTTTGGCGCTCTTTACAGAGCCAATGAACATGCAGGGATTTCCAGCCAGTCACTGTAATGCCGCAGCCATGTTGGCTGTGGGCATTACATTGATTGGCTGGCCGCACAGCGTCACCACGAGTATTTAAAACCGGGCGCCGCCATCTTGGACACAGACGGCTGGGATCAGACAGTGTAGGGACAGCGCTGCTGATTTAGGGAGAGATGTATACTGCAAAATAGTTAGTGTAGGGTCTGTAAAGGCTGCCAGATCAAACAAAGAGTCCTTCTCAGGACTAATATCCATCCCAGATATCAGGCAGGCAGGCAGGCTGTATAGGAGATGAGGTGGTTATACCAGCAAACGCTGCATTACAGTCCTGTGTGCTACTGTTGCTGAAATTGCTGGACTTAGCTCCAGGTCTCGGGGGCCAGGAAAAATCCTTTTTTTTTCATCTAAATCCTCTTTTTTTTTTTCCTCCTTCACACTGTACAAATACCCATCTTATTAAACTTTTGGTGTTCCGTCCCCCCTCCAAAAAAAAAAAAAAATGTGTCTGTGACAGTTCAGACACAAATATACTTTTTTAAAAGTCTGGTGTAGTTCAGAGAAATAGAAGTGTGGTTTTGCAGTTTTACGGTTCAAACCTCTGTATTATCCACTTTTGGGCCATTTTTACCTAAAACGAGAAGCAGTTTGAGTGTGTCGCTCACTGTTCAGCGGCAAATATATCTATTTAAAAAAGTCGGGTATACACCAGTAAATTATAACTGTGGTTTTGCCGCTCCACGGTAAAAAATCTCTATTATCCAGCTTTTGCCATTTTTTTGCCGTAAAAAAAAAACTGTAATAGTTTCTCCCTGATTGTTCAGACACAAATATATTTGTTGAAAATAGTCTGGTGTAGGCCAGAGAAATAGAAGTGTGGTTTTACAGTTCCACGGTTCAAACCTCTGTATTATCCACTTTTGGGCCATTATTACCTAAAAAAAACAGTTTGAGTGTGTCGCTCACTGTTCAGCCGTAAATATATCTATTTAAAGAAGTTTGGTATACACCAGTAAATTATAACTGTGGTTTTGCCGTCCCACGGTAAAAAATCTCTATTATCCTGCTTTTGGTATTTTTTCCGTAATGAAAAGCAGTAATAGTGTCTCCTGATTGTTCAGACACCAATATATCTGTTTAAAAGAGTCTGGTATACACCAGTAAATTATAACTGTGGTTTTGCCGTTCCATGGGTCAAATCTCTGTATTATCCTGCTTTTGGCATTTTTTGCCGTAAAGAAAAACAGTAATAGTGTCTCCTGATTGTTCAGACACAAATATATCTGTTTAAAAGAGTCTGGTATACACCAGTAAATTATAACTGTGGTTTTGCCGTCCCACGGTAAAAAATCTCTATTATCCAGCTTTTGGTATTTTTTCCGTAAAGAAAATCAGTAATAGTGTCTCCTGATTGTTCAGACACCAATATATCTGTTTAAAATAGTCTGGTGTAGGCCCAAGAAATAGAACTGTGGTTTTGCAGTTCCACGGTAAAAAATCTCTTATTATCCAGCTTTTGGCATTTTTTCCGTAAAGAAAAACAGTAATAGTGTCTCCTGATTGTTCAGACACAAATATATCTGTTTAAAAGAGTTTGGTATACACCAGTAAATTATAACTGTGGTTTTGCCGTCCCACGGTAAAAAATCACTATTATCCAGCTTTTGGTATTTTTTCCATAAAGAAAAACAGTAATATTGTCTCCTGATTGTTCAGACACCAATATATCTGTTTAAAATAGTCTTGTGTAGGCCCAAGAAATAGTCGGCACCAATGACAAAGTGAGTGGTAGATGGAGGGTCCTTAAAAATGATTTCAGGGACCTAGGTAGGAAGCTTAGGGCAAGGACCTCCAAGGTAGTTTTCTCAGAAATACTACCAATCCCGCGAGCCACACAAGAGCGCCAACGCGAAGTTAGGGAGGTGAATAAGTGGCTAAAGAGTTGGTGCAAGGCAGAAGGGTTTGGGTTCATGGAGAACTGGGCCGACTTCGCGGTCGGCTACAGGCTCTACCATAGGGACGGGCTGCACCTCAATGGGGAGGGTGCAGCGGTGCTGGGGAAGAAGATGGCTAATAGGTTGGAGGAGTTTTTAAACTAGAGCCGGGGGGGGGGGAACCAAGGAAATAGGTGGGATGTGAGGCAAACAAGGGGGAAGGGGAGAAGTGAATATAATGAGGGTGGAGAGGAGAGTGGGGATAGTACAGTTAGATCGTTAGAGAAGAATAGGATGCTAAATAACCCCAAAGTTTTATCTTGCATGCTGACCAACGCAAGAAGCCTGACCAATAAGGCGGATGAGCTGCGGGCGCTTATATCGGAGGAGAGGTATGACATCGTAGGTATAACAGAGACTTGGCTAGACGATAGCTACGACTGGGCGGTAAATTTATTAGATTATAGTTTATTTAGAAGGGACCGGAAACAGGGGAAAGGCGGAGGAGTCTGCTTATATGTAAAGTCATGTCTAAAACCCAGACTAAGGGAAGATATAGGAGAGGGAGAAGAGGGGGTCGAGTCCATGTGGGTAGAGATAGAGGGGGCAAAAAATAATAATAAAATATTACTGGGGGTCTGCTATAAGCCACCAAATATAACAGAGGAGAATGAGAACCTGCTATTAGGACAAATAGACAAAGTAGCAAAACATAATGAAGTGATTGTAATGGGGAATTTCAACTACCCGGATATTGACTGGGAAACAGAAACCTGTAGATCTCAGAAAGGAAAAAAGTTCTTGACTAGTGTTGAGCCACCCCCGTAGTGTTCGGGTTCGGTTCAGTTCGTCGAACACCGGGATGTTCGAGGAACTGTTCGTCGAACTGTTCGTCGAACACCTTAGAACACCGTCGAACACCGTTAAAACCAATGGCAGGCAAACACAAACACATAGGAACACATAGAAAACACCTTCAAAGGTGTCCAAAAGCTGACAAACTGCTCAGAAGACGCTTTCTTTAAAAAAGCCGGCCGGCAATTCAGCAGCGGCATACACCGGTACCCGACAATTTAGACATGAAGGAATAGAGCATCACACATAGATTAGATAGATAGAAACATGTCAGTCACATATATATGAAGTACAGTGACAGTGTTGCTTACTGTACTTGTCATTTACTGCAAAGGATTTATTAAAAAAAATAATAGTGTTTTCGTGCACCGTCTCTTTAAAAAAGCCGGCCGGCAATTCAGCAGCGGTACCCGACAATTTATAACAGACAGAATAGAGCTTCACACATAGATTAGATAGATAGAAACATGTCAGTCACATATATATGAAGTACTGTGACAGTGTTGCTTACTGTACTTGTCATTTACTGCAAAGGATTTATTAAAAAAAATAATAGTGTTTTCATGCACTGTCTCTTTAAAAAAGCCGGCCGGCAATTCAGCATCTGTACCCGACAATTTATAACAGAAAGAATAGAGAATCACACATAGATTAGGTAGATAGAAACATGCCAGTCACATATATATGAAGTACTGTGACAGTGTTGCTTACTGTACTTGTCATTTACTGCAAAGGATTTATTAAAAAAAATAATAGTGTTTTCATGCACCGTCTCTTTAAAAAAGCCGGCCGGCAATTCAGCATCTGTACCCGACAATTTATAACAGAAAGAATAGAGAATCACACATAGATTAGATAGATAGAAACATGTCAGTCACATATATAATAAGTACAGTGATAGTGTTGGTTACTGTACTTGTCATTTAGTATTAAAATAAAGGATTTATTATTAAAAAAAATTGGCGTGGGGTTCCCCGTAATTTTAGTCTCTAGCGGAGGTTAAGCAGACAGCTGGGGCAGATGTTTGAAGCCTGGGAAGGGGGTAATACCCACGGAGCTTCCCAGGCTACTAATATCAGCCCCCAGCTGAATACCTAGCCTTTACTAGCTATTAAAATGGAGGACCCCCCCCAATAAAATGACGTGGGGTCCCCCCTAATTTAATAGCTAGCAAAGGCTAGGCAGACAGCTGGGGGCTGATATTAATAGCCCAGGAAGGGAGCCATGAATATTGGCCCCCTCCCAGGCTAGAAACACCAGCCGTCAGCCGCCCCAGAAATGGCGCATCCATAGGATGCGCCAATTCTGGCACTTAGCCTCGCTCTTCCACGCTGCCCTGGTGCGGTGGCAGGGGGTAATAGGGTTGGGGTTGATGTCAGCTTATAATGCCAGCTGACATCAAGCCCAGGTTAGTAATGGAGAGGCGTCTATAAGACACCCCCATTACTAACCCCATAGTCAAAGTTAAAAAAAAACCACAAACACCCAGAATAAAGTCCTTTAATTGAAATAAAGACACAATTCTTTATTGTTCTAAATTAAACCATACTTACCATAACGCCCATTCCAGCTGAAGCCAACGATCTCCTGCAATAAAAGAAAAATAATAAAGCAACCTCATCCTTACCTTTCCATGGTTCCCAGGACAGCTTCAGCTCTGCTACATCGAGATAACAGGCTGGACCGCAGCAGAACGCTGCCATCCAGCCTGTCATCCCGCAGACACTGAGAAGCGCAGGCATGCTTGCGCTCCTCAGTGTCTCTCTGTAACGGCATCCAGATGAGCCGAGTTCATGTCCAATGAACTCGGCTCACCTCATGCACGTCACTGACAGCGTGGGAAAATTCTCCTGCACTCAGCGCTTCAGCGTGAGAATTTTCCCACGCTGTCAGTGACGTGCATGAGGTGAGCCGAGTTCATTGGACATGACCTCGGCTCATCTGGATGCCGTCACAGCCAGACACTGAGTAGCGCAAGCATGCCTGCGCTTCTCAGTGTCTGCGGGATGACAGGCTGGATGGCAGCGTTCTGCTGCGGTCCAGCCTGTCATCTCGATGTAGCAGAGCTGAAGCTGTCGTGGGAGCCATGGAAAGGTAAGGATGATGTTGCTTTATTATTTTACTTTTATTGCAGGAGATCATTGGCTTCAGCTGGAATGGGCGTGACGGTAAGTATGGTTTAATTTAGAACAATAAAGAATTGTGTGTTTATTTCAATTAAAGGACTTTTTCCTGGGTGTTTGTATTTTTTTAAATACTTTACTAGGAATTCATGGTGGTCATGTCTAATATTGGCGTGACCCCATGAATTTCGGGCTTAGGGCCAGCTGATAATGCCAAGCTGGCCTTAACCCCTTTATTACCCAGTGAGCCACCGCACCAGGGCCCTGGATGAGTTGGGTACAGCGCCAGAAGATGGCGCTTCTATGAACGCGCCATTTTCCGGGGCGGCTGCGGACTGCAATTTGCAGCGGGTGGGGCCCAGAAAGCTTGGGCCTCCCTGCACTGCAGATTCCAGCCCCCAGCTGCCTAGTTGTACCTGGCTGGACACAAAAATAGGGCGAAGCTCCACGTATTTTTTTTTTAAATTCATGAAATTCATGGAATAATTAAGAAAAAAAGGGCTTCCCTATATTGTTGTGTCCGGCTAGGTACAAATAGGCAGCTGGTGGTTGGGAGCAGCCCGTTCCTGCCTGCTGTACCTGACTGGACACAAATATAGGGCGAAGCCCCACATCAATTTTTTTTTCATTATTTCATGAATTTCCTGAAATAATTTAAAAAAAATTGACGTGGGGCTTCGCCCTATATTTGTGTCCAGTCAGGTACAGCAGGCAGGAACGGGCTGCCCCCAACCACCAGCTGCCTATTTGTACCTGGCCAGACACAACAATATAGGGAAGCCCTTTTTTAAAAAAATTATTTCATGAAATAATTAAAAAAAAATTGACGTGGAGCTTCGCACTATATTTGTGTCCAGCCAGGTACAGCAGGCAGGGATGGGCTGCCCCCAACCACCAGCTGCCTATTTGTACCTGGTTGGACACAACAATATAGGGAAGCCCTTTTTTTCTTAATTATTCCATGAATTTCATGAAATAATTTAAAAAAAAAATGCGTGGGGCTTCGCCCTATTTTTGTGCCCAGCCAGGTACAACTAGGCAGCTGGGAGCTGGAATCCGCAGCGCAGGGAGGCCCAAGCTTTCTGGGCCCCACCCGCTGCAAATTGCAGTCCGCAGCCGCCCCAGAAAATGGCGCGTTCATAGAAGCGCCATCTTCTGGCACTGTACCCAACTCATCCAGGGCCCTGGTGCGGTGGCTCACTGGGTAATAAAGGGGTTAAGGCCAGCTTGGCATTATCAGCTGGCCCTAAGCCCGAAATTCATGGGGTCACGCCAATATTAGACATGACCACCATGAATTTCTAGTAAAGTATTTAAAAAAACACAACACCCAGAATAAAGTCCTTTAATTGAAATAAACACACAATTCTTTATTGTTCTAAATTAAACCATACTTAACATCACGCCCATTCCAGCTGAAGCCAATGATCTCCTGCAATAAAAGAAAAATAATAAAGCAACATCATCCTTACCTTTCCATGGTTCCCAGGACAGCTCCAGCTCTGCTACATCGAGATGACAGGCTGGACCGCAGCAGAAAGCTGCCATCCAGCCTGTCATCCCGCAGACACTGAGAAGCGCAGGCATGCTTGCGCTCCTCAGTGTCTCGCTGTGACGGCATAAAGATGAGACAAGCTCATGTCCAATGAACTCGGCGCACCTCATGCACGTCACTGACAGCGTGGGAGAATTCTCCTGCACTCAGCACTTCAGCGTGAAAATTCTCCCACGCTGTCAGTGACGTACATGAGGTCAGCTGAGTTCATTGGACATGAATGAGCTCACCTCATGCACGTCACTGACAGCGTGGAAAAATTCTCACGCTGAAGCGCTGAGTGCAGGAGAATTTTCCCACGCTGTCAGTGACGTACATGAGGTCAGCTGAGTTCATTGGACATGAATGAGCTCACCTCATGCACGTCACTGACAGCGTGGAAAAATTCTCACGCTGAAGCGTTGAGTGCAGGAGAATTTTCCCACGCTGTCAGTGACGTGCATGAGGTGAGCTCATTCATGTCCAATGATCTCAGCTCACCTCATGCACGTCACTGACAGCGTGGGAAAATTCTCCTGCACTCAGCGCTACAGCGTGAGAATTCTCCCACGCTGTCAGTGACGTGCATGAGGTGAGCTCATTCATGTCCAATGAACTCAGCTGACCTCATGCACGTCACTGACAGCGTGGGAGAATTCTCACGCTGAAGTGCTGAGTGCAGGAGAATTCTCCCACGCTGTCAGTGACGTGCATGAGGTGCGCCGAGTTCATTGGACATGAACTCGTCTCATCTTTATGCCGTCACAGCCAGACACTGCAGAGCGCAAGCATGCCTGCGCTTCTCAGTGTCTGCGGGATGACAGGCTGGATGGCAGCGTTCTGCTGCGGTCCAGCCTGTCATCTCGATGTAGCAGAGCTGAAGCTGTCGTGGGAACCATGGAAAGGTAAGGATGAGGTTGCTTTATTATTTTTCTTTTATTGCAGGAGATCGTTGGCTTCAGCTGGAATGGGCGTGACGGTAAGTATGGTTTAATTTAGAACAATAAAGAATTGTGTCTTTATTTCAATTAAAGGACTTTATTCTGGGTGTTTGTGTTTTCTTTTAACTTTGACTATGGGGTTAGTAATGGGGGTGTCTTATAGACGCCTCTCCATTACTAACCTGGGCTTGATGTCAGCTGGCATTATAAGCTGACATCAACCCCAACCCTATTACCCCCTGCCACCGCACCAGGGCAGCGTGGAAGAGCGAGGCTAAGTGCCAGAATTGGCGCATCCTATGGATGCGCCATTTCTGGGGCGGCTGACGGCTGGTGTTTCTAGCCTGGGAGGGGGCCAATATTCATGGCTCCCTTCCTGGGCTATTAATATCAGCCCCCAGCTGTCTGCCTAGCCTTTGCTAGCTATTAAATTAGGGGGGACCCCACGTCATTTTTTTGGGGGGGTCCTCCATTTTAATAGCTAGTAAAGGCTAGGTATTCAGCTGGGGGCTGATATTAGTAGCCTGGGAAGCTCCGTGGGTATTACCCCCTTCCCAGGCTTCAAACATCTGCCCCAGCTGTCTGCTTAACCTCCGCTAGAGACTAAAATTACGGGGAACCCCACGCTAATTTTTTTTTTAATAAATCCTTTATTTTAACACTAAATGACAAGTACAGTAACCAACACTATCACTGTACTTATTATATATGTGACTGACATGTTTCTATCTATCTAATCTATGTGTGATTCTCTATTCTTTCTGTTATAAATTGTCGGGTACAGATGCTGAATTGCCAGCCGGCTTTTTTAAAGAGACGGTGCATGAAAACACTATTATTTTTTTTAATAAATCCTTTGCAGTAAATGACAAGTACAGTAAGCAACACTGTCACAGTACTTCATATATATGTGACTGACATGTTTCTATCTATCTAATCTATGTGTGAAGCTCTATTCTGTCTGTTATAAATTGTCGGGTACCGCTGCTGAATTGCCGGCCGGCTTTTTTAAAGAGACGGTGCACGAAAACACTATTATATTTTTTAATAAATCCTTTACACTAAATGACAAGTACAGTAAGCAACACTGTCACTGTGCTTCGTATATATGTGGCTGACATGTTTCTATCTATCTAATCTATGTGTGATTCTCTATTCCTTCTATTCTAAATTGTCGGGTACAGATGCTGAATTGCCGGCCGGCTTTTTTAAAGACACGGTGCATGAAAACACTATTATTTTTTTTGATAAATCCTTTACACTAAATGACAAGTACAGTAAGCAACACTGTCACTGTGCTTCTTATATGTGTGACTGACATGTTTCTATCTATCTAATCTATGTGTGAAGCTCTATTCTTTCGGTTCTAAATTGTCGGGTACCGGTGTATGCCGCTGCTGAATTGCCGGCTTTTCGTGTTTCACTGTGAGCACTGTTCCCATCGATTTGGGCAATCACTGTAATGCCACAACCACCATGGCTGTGGCATTACAGTGAGTGGCAGACAATCCCTGCATGATTGGTGCTCTAAATAGCGCCAGACATGCAGGACAAGCTTTTGGTGCACGAACAGTTATCGAACATAACCTCGAACAGCCGAATTTTTTGCAAATCGTTCGGGTTCGTCGAACAACTCGAACACCGCCCAAAACAGCTCGAATTTGAGATTGGCGAACAGTTCTAGTCGAACACCGCTCATCTCTATTCTTGACAAATATTAAGGATAATTATCTCTCCCAACTAGTGCAGGAACCAACGAGAGGGAAGGCCGTGTTGGACTTAATATTGACTAATAGGCCTGATAGAATAACTGAGGTACAGATAGGGGGGCACCTAGGTAATAGCGACCATAATATTATCGACTTCAAAATGCCCTTCAGTAGGGTTATCAATAAGGGAACAACAAAAACATTAAACTTTAGGAGGGCGAAGTTTGATCAGCTGATAGAAAACCTTCAACTTATTGACTGGGACAAAGTACTTAATCAATGGAATACGAATAGTAATTGGGAAACCTTCAAAAGAATTCTGAATACTCAGTGTGAGAGGTATATACCGTATGGGAATAAAAGGGCCAGAAATAAGAGGAAACCAATATGGTTGAATAAGAACGTAAAAGGGGCGTTAAATAGCAAAAAAGAGGCATTCAAGAGATTAAAACAGGAAAACAGTAAGGAGGCACTAATGTGTTACAAGGAAAAAACGAGAACCTGTAAAAAACAAATAAAATTAGCGAAGGAGGAAACAGAGAAACGTATTGCTAGGGAAAGTAGATCAAATCCCAAACTGTTCTTTACGTATATAAATAGTAAAAGGATTAAATCGGATAATATTGGACCGATAAAAGTGAGGAAGGCAAAATCATAGAGAAAGATGAGGATAAAGCTAATCTATTAAATAATTTTTTTTCGACAACTTTCACAAAGGAAATAGAACTAACAGGAGAAATGAGAAGTGACAAGCTTAATCCTCCACTAAGTATGACTAATCTAACCCAAGTTGAGGTACAGAAACGCCTCAGTAACATTAAAATAAACAAATCACCAGGACCTGATGGCATACACCCACGGGTACTAAGGGAACTAAGTAATGTGATAGACAGAACGTTATATCTTATATTTAAGGACTCTGTTGAGACTGGGTCTGTACCACTTGATTGGCGACAGGCGAATGTAGTGCCAATATTCAAAAAGGGAGCAAAAAGTGACGCCGGAAACTATCGGCCGGTGAGTCTGACGTCCGTTGTGGGCAAAATTTTTGAAAGCTTCATTAAAGAGGCAATTACGGAGCATCTTGATGCTAATAATCTTTTAATCCCGAACCAACATGGATTCATGAGGAATCGCTCCTGCCAAACAAACCTGATTGACTTCTACGAGGAGGTTAGCTCTCGATTAGATCAGGGGGAACCAGTGGATGTTGTGTATCTCGACTTCTCAAAAGCGTTCGATAGCGTGCCACATAATAGGTTGGTATACAAAATGAGAATGATGGGGCTGGGGGAAAATGTCTGCAAGTGGGTAGCTAACTGGCTAAAGGATAGAAGGCAGAGGGTGGTTATAAATGGAATATTCTCAGATTGGGTAAGCGTCACTAGTGGGGTACCACAGGGGTCTGTACTAGGCCCAATGTTATTTAATATCTTTATTAACGACATAGTCAACGGGATAAATAGTAAAATATCAATATTCGCAGATGACACAAAGTTATGTAAAACAATTAATACAAAAGAGGACAGTGCAGACCAACAGAGGGATTTGGATAAGCTGGGTAGGTGGAGCATTAAATGGCAAATGAGGTTTAACGAGGAGAAATGTAAGGTCATACATATGGGAAGGAAAAATGGAAGTCACCAGTACTCACTGAATGGGAAATCATTGGGGAATTCAGAGATGGAGAAGGACTTGGGCATCTTGATTGATAGCAAACTAAATTGGAGTGCCCAAAGTCAGGCCGCTGCTGTAAGGGCAAACAGGGTAATGGGATGTATCAGAAGAGGTACAGCTGCAAAGGATGAGAACATTGTTCTTCCACCGTACAAAGCACTGGTCAGACCACACTTGGAATACTGTGCTCAGTTATGGGCCCCAATATATAGAAAGGATATAAATGAGCTTGAAAAGGTACAAAGGAGGGCAACAAAATTAATAAAGGGAATGGAGGGACTGCAATACCCAGAGAGGTTGGCAAAACTAGGACTATTCAGCCTGGAAAAGAGAAGGTTGAGGGGGGACATAATAAATGTGTACAAATATGTTAGGGGACAGTATAGAGATCTTGCCCGGGATTTGTTCAAAAGGAGGGATATTACGGTAACAAGAGGGCATTCACTAAGACTGGAGGAGAAAAGGTTTCAGCACCAGCATAGGAAGGGGTTCTTTACGGTAAGAGCAGTGAGAATATGGAATTCACTGAGTGAGGAGACGGTAATGTCAGATTCACTACACCAGTTCAAGCGGGGACTGGATGCATTTCTAGATACCAGGCAGATTTCAGCATATACTTAAAAATAAAATAAAATAGTAGGTAGTGTTGAGCCACCCCCGTAGTGTTCGAGTTCGGTTCGGTTCGTCGTACACCCGTGTGTTCGTCGAACTGTTCGTCGAACACCTTCGAACACCGTTAAAACCAATGGCAGGCAAACAAAAACACATAGAAACACATAGAAAACACCTTCAAAGGTGTCCAAAAGCTGACAAACTGCTCAGAAGACATAACTAACACATGGAAAAGTGACAAGTACATATAGTCATGCGAAAATAAAAGAGGTGGAGGAGTAAAAGGAGGGGGAGACACAGATATAGGCATGTCATGCCCTTCTAAAATCCAAAAAGTGAGAAGCCGACACGGCCAGTCCGCTCCTGCCCGTGCCACCTCCGTGTCGCCGGTTTGTGCCAGAGCCGCGGTGAACCCTGGCGGCCAGCCCCCCTCTCCCAATACTGGTGCCTGTCCGCTGGTGGGTCGAGCGAGCCCCCCTGTGGTGGAGGCAGCTCTAAGCTTTTTAATTTAAATTGTCTCTCTAATTTGAATGAATACACTTTAAATCCATTTACAAGGATCTATTGGAGGGCAAGTCTCATGCCAGCAGCCGCGGTAATTCCAGCTCCAGTAGCGTCCACTAAAGCTGCTGCAGTTAAAAAGCTTTTATAAGGATCGAGCTCGGCTGTCCACCGCAAGGCATCCTACTGCCAGTCCCAGCCCCTATGCCTTGGGGTGCCTCCTGATGCTCTTCACTAAGTATCCCATGGTCCCGAAGCATTTCCTTTGAAAAAATTAAGTGTCTAAACTACAGGTGGTGCAGCTTGCTTAACAGCCGGGATAATCCGCTGACTAGCAGACACTGCTACTAGGCACAAAGTATTTCCTGGGCTAGATGCAGTTAAAAATTTGTAATTAGATACTCTCGTTGGATGCTGAGAAAGCATTCCATAGAGTCTCCTGGCACGCCATATATGATTCTCTTAAAAAGCTTGGGGTAGGGGTCTAGGGGACCCTTTTATAGCCAAAATCACGGCCCTGTATCGCAATACGTCACCTAGGCTGAAGATAAATGGAACTGTAGCACCCTGAGGGCTCGGTTGCTACAGACGTATTGCACCTCACCCAGAGGTGTGATATCTCACTCTCAGGTAAGGATGGAGTGTGGATCAGCACCCGACACCTGCATGCATTACACCACATTGCCGTGGGGCAGGGCGACCAATATGCCCCTGAGATGGGCACGACAGTCCCTGTCCCTGGCTGGAGTGGGGGGAGGGAACACTGAGGAAGGGGAACCCTGTAGTGCAGGAGCAGGGAGGAAGCAGTTCCTGGGTGCATTGAGAAGGGAGTATAAAAGGTGGGCACCATCTTAGTTCAGTGCAGAGAAGTCTGAGCAGAAGTGGCAGGGAGCAGGGGCTCTGCATGAGCTCTGCTCCGGAGGCGGGCCTAGTAACAGAGGCCCAGGCCTGGAAGAGGGAGAAGGAAGGAAGAGGAGCAGAGAAGGCTCCAGGAACGAGGAATGAAGGGATCCCAGGGGTGCGAACGGGCGAGTCGCCACCGCACGCCCGAATCCACCTGCGTGGAGGGGTCAGGCCAAAGGGGGAGACCGGTCCCCGAACTAGTGGAGGCAGGAAACGACCCTCAGCTAGAAACCGGAGGCTCTGACATTTTATGTGGCGCAGCCCCTCGCTACACCCGCTAGGAAGGCACCACATAGGGTCAGGGAAACTGGCGCCAAGTTTACCAAGAGGAGGCCCGAGGCAGCCGGACAGAAGTGTTGGTAAGAAAGGCCAGACAAAGGACACACAAAGGGGGTCCTGTGAAGTGCTCCAAAGTTATCTGGGAGTTGTCTGAGCCCCTCACCTGGTGAGCACAGTACGACGTGGGCAGCCGTTACCTGCAGACGTGGTCTGGATAATAAGAACTGTGAGTAAAGGCCCTGAACTGCATCACTGACTCCGTGTCGTTACTGCTGCTGCCCTGCACCATCACCCCCATCCTCCGCATACACTGCCCTGAGGCTATACTCCTCCCGTGGGGAGTTATGCTACGCTCTGCTGCACCCACAACACCAGCCTCAGCGGTCTGCCCTGTAGCGGCGGTTCACTCTGACCGCAATCCACGGGTGGCGTAGTCAGACATTTAAACATCAAAACCACATAAATAGTTCCGCCACTGGTTTGACCGCCCTGAGCCACGGAACCGGGTCGCCGCCACGAAGACTACAACCACCAGCATCCACCAAAAAGGGTCCGGCTCCGGGTGTCCCAAGGCCCAGGGGGTGCGTCAGAACATTTTCATCACCTTTCACAATCACCAATGGGACAAGGCAGTGATGTCCTCTGTCCCCTCTCTTATACATCCTAGTGACGGAGCACCTGCTCTCATCAATTCGCCATAACCCCAATATTAGGTGGATTGAGGTGGGAGGCACCGAGTACAAGTGCTCTCTATTTGCTGATGATGTCCTAGTATATATCACTCAATCACATATATCCATCCATGCTGTTATGGCTGAAATAGATCACTTTGTTACATGGTAAAATTTTAAAATCAATGCAGCGAAGTCTGAGGCCCTCGATGTCTCCCTCCCCAAATCCATATAGGATTCCATCCAGTCCAACTTTCCCTTTGCCTGGCCCTCACAGGGTATCAAATACTTAGGAATTCCTATTCATAGAGACCTCTCCCATCTATGTTATCTTAATTTTGGGCCCTTTATTGAACAACTCCATACAGACCACGGTTGGCAAGTTAGAACTATAAGATTCACTACGTGAACCACTGGTGTTTTGTGGAAAAGCACATGTACACTGCGTTCCAAATTATTATGCAAAAAGTGTTTAGGAGTGATAAGGGAAGAATTTGTTTGTTTGTCAGTTAAACTCATTGATGGTGATGTGTGTCAGGGCTCTTTATATCACTGTAAGCAATTGCAGACACCTGTGCTAATTAGTTTGGCAGGTGTGTCCAATGAAAGGCAAGACTACTTAAGAAGGCTCTCTCACATAATTAAGCAGCCTACATTTTCTGCCAAAATGGGAAAGAAAAAGGATGTGTCGGCTGCTGAGAAGCAACAAATTGTGGAGTGTTTAGGTCAAGGCATGACTACAATCAACATTGTGCGATGATCAGGATGAAGTGTCTTGGCAATCAAGAAGTATGTAGCTGATTCACAGTACACATGTGTGCGTGCTGATAAGGGCAAATTGAGGACTCTTTCCTACAGGCAATTACGTCAGGTTGAAAGAGCAGCGGCAAAAAAGCCTTGTCATAGCAGCAGACAAGTTTTTGAAGCTGCTTGTGCCTCCAACGTCCCCCGAACAACAAGATGCAGGGTCCTTCAGAGGTTTGCAGCTGTGCATGCGCCATCCTGTCGACCTCCTCTATCCACTTCACACAAGCAGAAACGGCTCCAGTGGGCCAAACATTACATGAAGACTGATTTCAAAACTGTTTTGTTCACGGATGAGTGCCGTGCAGCGCTCGATGGTCCAGATGGATGGAGTGGAGGATGGATGGTTGATGGACACCCCACGCAAACACGGCTACAGCGCCAACAAGGAGGAGGTGGAGTAATGTTTTGGGCTGGAATCATGGGGAGAGAGATTGTCGGCCCCTTTAGGATCCCTGAAGGCGCTAAAGATGAACTCCATAATGTATGTGGATTTTCTCAAACAGCACTTCCTGCCATGGTTCAAGAAGAAGAACCGTGTATTTCACAGCAAGATCATTTTTCTGCATGATAATGCACCATCTCATGCTGCACATAAAACATCTGCATCTCTGGCTAATATGGGCATAAAAGGGGACAAACTTATGGTGTGACCCCCATGCTCCCCTGACCTCTACCCCATTCAGAACCTTTGGAGCATCATTAAAAGGAGTGTCTATGATGGCGGGAGGCAGTTCACATCTAAGCAACAGTTCTGGGAGGGTATTCTGTCCTCATGCAAAACAATTGAAGCAGAAACCATCCAAAACCTGACAAATTCAATGGACGAGAGAGTTCAGAAGCTCCTTTCGAACAAGGGGTCCTATGTGAAAATGTAACATCACCTAGAATAAAGTTTTGAGTTGAAAACTGTTTGATTTCAGTTTCTAACAACCTGCTAATGCTTATAATTTCAAAAATGACCATTTTTTTGGTCTTTATTAAAATGAAAAGGTTGATCGAAAAGTTTGGGGGATCTAAGAGTGTGGCAACCCAGTAGTCATGATTACTTCGAATTCTGACAATATGAGGGTCATGCTGCAGGTAGTGCAGCAAGAAGGCACTTATGTGCCTTGCGCATCTCGGAGCCCCAAAATTATTTTCCGGGCTAGATGTAGCTAAAAATTATTTTTAATTTTAAATCTGGTGAAGCTTTAGTATAGATGGCCTAATAGGATCAGTGCTGCACACTGCTACAAAGCCCAAATTATTTTCCAGTCAAGATACAGATAAACATGATTAGTAATTTGAAAGCTTAAAACGGTTGGTAGGGTGATTTTAACCAATCATCAAGCTTTTACTCTCCCCAGGATGACACAGGGGTAGAAAAGTCGTTTCGGATCCATGATTTGTTCATCTTTATGAACGTGAGTCTGTCTACATTATCAGTGGAGAGCCGCGTGCGCTTATCTGTCAGCACACCACCAGCAGCGCTGAACACACGTTCAGACAGAACGCTGGCTGCGGGGCATGACAAGATCTCCAAGGCGTAAGTGGCTAGCTCCGGCCATTTATCCAGATTGGAAGCCCAAAAAGAGCAAGGGTCCAGTGACACAGTCGTGGCTTCAATGTTTACTTGGAGATACTCCTGTACCATCGTCTCTAGGCGTTGACTATGTGTCAGACTTCTTGTCTCCTGTGGCCTTGCAAAGGATGGGCTAAAAAAGTGGTGAAATGATTCCGCAAAATTGATGTTACCAGCAGATACTGTGGTTCTGTTACGGTTTGAGTGCTGAACACTTGACGGTCCCACGGTTGGCAAGTTGGAACTGTGAGATTCACTACGTGCACCTCTGGTATTTTGTGGAAAAGCACATGTAAGATTCTGCAACAGTATCTGCTGATACTCCTGCATGCATGCATCCCTTTCTATGGCAGGAATAATTTCTGCAAATTTACTTTTGTACCGGGGATCTAACAGTGTGGCAACCCAGTAGTCAGGATTATTTCTAATTCTCACAATTCGAGGGTCATGTTGCAGGTAGTGCAGCAAGAAGGCACTCATGTGTGTTGCGCATCCAGGAGCACCAAGTCCCTGTTGTGTTGGTGGCGAGGTAACAATCATGCTTCCTTCCTCTGTCCTCTCCCCCCAACCTCGCACAACAGAAATGTGATCAAGGTCTCCCTCATCTGATGAGTCTTCCATCAGTTCGTCCTCCACTTCTTCCTGGGCTCCTGCACCTTCCTCACTAGTTTGGCTGCTACCATGCGCCCTGGTAAAACCATCGCCCCCACCCTCACATGCCTGCCGCCTTGGTGCTGCCGACCGTCTGGACCTTGCAGATGTTAGCCCTTCCGCATACAACTCCTCCTCCTCTACTTCCTCCACCTCCTCTTGTGCCACCACCTGACTCCAAATTCTGTTTAACATGTGCTCCAGCATGTAAATCACCGGAATAGTCATGCTGATAATGGCATCGTCAGCACTAAACATCTTCGTCGCCATTTCAAAACTGTGCAGAAGGGTGCATAGGTCCCTGATCTGAGACCACTCCTCCAGCGTGATTTGCCCCACCTCTGAATCTCGTTGGCCCAGGCTATACGTCAGAACATATTGCACCAGGGCTTGTCGGTGCTGCCACAGTCGCTGCAACATGTGCAGAGTTGAATTCCACCGGGTAGGCACATCGCATTTTAGCCGGTGAAGTGGCAGGCCCAACGACTTCTGTAGAGATGTAAGTCGCTGAGCTGCGGGATGCGAACGGCGGAAGTGAGCACACAGCGACCGTGCCCTCTGCCCTCTGCAGAAGGCCATCTAGTCTGGGATAGTGGGCTAAAAATTGCTGGACAACCAGGTTCAACACGTGAGCCATACAAGGCACGTGTGTGACATTGCCCCGGCGAAGGGCCGCACCCAGGTTTGCAGCATTGTCGCACACGGCCTTCCCTGGTTTCAGGTCCAGTGGAGACAACCATTCATGAAATTGGTTCTCCAGAGCTGACCACAACTCCTCAGCTGTGTGACTCACATTTCCCAGACATTTCAATGTAAAAACCGCCTGATGACGTTGAGCCCTACTGCCAGCATAGTAAGGAGGTGTGCAGGATCCCTTCTGCGCAGTTAGAAAGCTTGTGGCATGACCAGACAGGCTTTGGGTGCAGGTGGAAGACCGAGAGGAGGTTGAGGAGGCAGAAGCAGTGGAGGAACTTTGACATAAAGAGGATTGACGCACAACTCGTGGGGACGGCAAGACTTGGACAGCAGCCCCTTGTCCTGCTGTCACCATAGTTACCCAGTGCCCAGTCAGCGACATGTAACGCCCCTGTCCATGCCTACTCGTCCAAGTGTCTGTGGTGAAATGCACCCTGTCACACACAGAGTTTCTCAAAGAAGCGGTGATGTAATGTGCGACATGCTGGTGGAGCGCAGGCACACCTTTCTTTGAGAAGTAGTGCCGACTGGGCATCTGGTACTGGGGCACTGCGACGGACATAAGGTCTCGAAAATCCTCTGTGTCCACCAGGCGGAAAGGCAGCATTTCTGTAGCCAAGAGCTTGCAGATGGTGAAATTCAACCTCTTAGCTTTCTCATGGCTAGGAGGAAATGGTCTTTTACTTGTCCACATCTGAGGGACCGAGGGCTGGCTATTGTGCTTAGACGGGGTTGATAAGGGTGTCCCCGGCAAACTGCCGGTCTGTGAGGAAGATGCAGGCGGACATGTTAGGTTGCCTTGATCCAAAGGTGGTGCTATCGATGTCGGACAGCGCTCAACACCAGCTGGTGTTACCACCTCCAAAGAAAATGATGACCTGCCAATCACGCTGGCTGTTGCGGGTAAAGAGGTGGCAGGTCTGCGCCCCAAAACAGGTGTGACTGCTGTCCCCCCAGTCACAGAGGATGAAGAGGCCGCGGATGCACAAGATATGGCAGACGGTGGTTGGCCCGGCCGGCTAGGCCGCATTGTAGCACACTGAGCTTCCCACTGCAACTTATGCTTCATGTCCATGTGCCGGTTCATGCATGAAGTACTCAAACTATGTATTTTTTGGCCTCTACTTAGCTTTTGCTGACAAATGTTACAGATAACACGAGTTGGGTCATCTTTATCGATCTGAAAAAATGCCCAGGCTATGCAAGGCTTAGCACCCATGCGACCTGAAGAGCCACCACGACTTGTGGTGAGAGGCAGAGTTGTGTTTGAGGATGCAGTTGTTGACGTGCTTCCAGTACTACGTCTCTGTCCAGGAAGGCGCAACCTGACCTCGTCGTCACTAGCATCTTCCTCCACCTCCTCTGCTGACCTCATCTCTTGGCTGACTGTGGGTTGACAGTAAGTGGGATCTCCGACCTCATCATCATCACCCTGTGCGTTATCACACCCGTCGTCCTCAGAGCCAACCTGTTCCTGCCCTGACAAAAAACTAAAGTTGTCGCTCCAATCAGGTATTTGAGTCTTATCATCGTCTTCCTCATTGTCTCCACCAACAGGAGTTACAGTTTGGGAATGAGGGTCTACATTATGGTCAGAACCTTCTGCGTCTGGTCCTGGATCCGACTCATAAAGATTCTGGGCATCAGTGCAGATCATTTCCTCGTCTGGATTCACAGAAGCGCTGGAGTCGACCTCTGATTCCCAGGCTATAGTATGAGTAAACAGCTCTGCAGACTTAACCATCTGTTCTACCTCATACTCAGACGGGCAGCTGGAGATTTGGGAGCTGTGAGGAAGCAAGTGCGATTTGGGTGACACCTTTGAGGACTGGAGTATTTGTGATGTTGAAGTTGATGTGGAGGAGAGCCCACTTAAAGGAGCACTTGATATCCGTTGAAGCACCTGCTGTTTTTGTGCCTCATCTGGAATTTGTAGCGATTGGCGTGGCCGTAAGAAAGGGATCTTATCACATTGTCCGCTAAAAGAAGTAGACATTTTAGTTTGGCTGGAAGATGGTCTTTCTTCTGCAGATGTTACTGTTGCTTTAACACCTACCCCACGGACACAACCTTTTTTCCCCTTCCCAACACGCCTATTCCCCTTTCCACCAGCAGCAGGCCTTTTTCCACTCATTTTGGTGGTTAACTAATTCACAACTCTGGAGTTGTTTGCACAAAAAAACAATGGATGGTAACCGAGCAGAGCTGAGTGGCCAAACTGTGGTATTAGGCCAAAACTATTGGCTGGGTTAGATGCAGAAAAAAATTATTTTGAATTTGCAACCTGATGGAGGTCAGTATAGATGGATTAATAGAACAAGACCCACACACAGCTAGAAGCCCAATATTTTTTCAGAGGTAGATGCAGAAAAAAATATATTCAGTTTGCAACCTGATGGAGGTCAGTATAGATGGACTAATACAACAAGTCCCACACACAGCTAGAAGCCCAAATATTTTTTTCAGAGGTACTGTAGATGCAGATAAAAATTAGTTTTAATTTGCAACCTGATGGAGGTCAGTATAGATGGACTAATAGAGAAAGTCCGACACACTACTAGAAGGCCAAATATTTTTTCAGAGGTAGATGCAGAAAAAAATATATTCAGTTTGCAACCTGATGGAGGTCAGTATAGATGGACTAATAGAGAAAGTCCGACACACTACTAGAAGGCCAAATATTTTTTCAGAGCTAGATGCAGAAAAAAATTATATTCAGTTTGCAACCTGATGGAGGTCAGTATAGATGGATTAATAGAACAAGACCCACACACAGCTAGAAGCCCAATATTTTTTCAGAGGTAGATGCAGAAAAAAATATATTCAGTTTACAACCTGATGGAGGTCAGTATAGATGGACTAATACAACAAGTCCCACACACAGCTAGAAGCCCAAATATTTTTTCAGAGGTACTGTAGATGCAGATAAAAATTAGTTTTAATTTGCAACCTGATGGAGGTCAGTATAGATGGACTAATAGAGAAAGTCCGACACACTACTAGAAGGCCAAATATTTTTTCAGAGCTAGATGCAGAAAAAAATTATATTCAGTTTGCAACCTGATGGAGGTCAGTATAGATGGATTAATAGAACAAGACCCACACACAGCTAGAAGCCCAATATTTTTTCAGAGGTAGATGCAGAAAAAAATATATTAAGTTTGCAACCTGATGGAGGTCAGTATAGATGGACTAATACAACAAGTCCCACACACAGCTAGAAGCCCAATATTTTTTCAGAGGTAGATGCAGAAAAAAATATATTCAGTTTGCAACCTGATGGAGGTCAGTATAGATGGACTAATACAACAAGTCCCACACACAGCTAGAAGCCCAAATATTTTTTTCAGAGGTACTGTAGATGCAGATAAAAATTAGTTTTAATTTGCAACCTGATGGAGGTCAGTATAGATGGACTAATAGAGAAAGTCCGACACACTACTAGAAGGCCAAATATTTTTTCAGAGCTAGATGCAGAAAAACATTATATTCAGTTTGCAACCTGATGGAGGTCAGTATAGATGGACTAATAGAGAAAGTCCTACACACTACTAGAAGGCCAAATATTTTTTCAGAGCTAGATGCAGAAAAAAATTATATTCAGTTTGCAACCTGATGGAGGTCAGTATAGATGGATTAATAGAACAAGACCCACACACAGCTAGAAGCCCAATATTTTTTCAGAGGTAGATGCAGAAAAAAATATATTCAGTTTGCAACCTGATGGAGGTCAGTATAGATGGACTAATACAACAAGTCCTACACACAGCTAGAAGCCCAAATATTTTTTCAGAGGTACTGTAGATGCAGATAAAAATTAGTTTTAATTTGCAACCTGATGGAGGTCAGTATAGATGGACTAATAGAGAAAGTCCGACACACTACTAGAAGACCAAATATTTTTTCAGAGCTAGATGCAGAAAAAAATTATATTCAGTTTGCAACCTGATGGAGGTCAGTATAGATGGACTAATAGAGAAAGTCCGACACACTACTAGAAGGCCAAATATTTTTTCAGAGCTAGATGCAGAAAAAAATTATATTCAGTTTGCAACCTGATGGAGGTCAGTATAGATGGATTAATAGAACAAGACCCACACACAGCTAGAAGCCCAATATTTTTTCAGAGGTAGATGCAGGAAAAAAATATATTCAGTTTGCAACCTGATGGAGGTCAGTATAGATGGACTAATACAACAAGTCCCACACACAGGTAGAAGCCCAAATATTTTTTCAGAGGTACTGTAGATGCAGATAAAAATTTGTTTTAATTTGCAACCTGATGGAGGTCAGTATAGATGGACTAATAGAATGATGCTATGCCCAAAAGATTTTACTTCACTAGGTGCAGTAAAAAAATTGGTATTCTATACACAGGTGGTATATCTTGCAACACAGATAGGCTACTCCACTGACTAACACACTCTGCAATAGGCCAAAAAGGATTAGCTTTGCTAGATTCAGCCAAATGCTGTGAAAAAAACTTGCACAGCACTGGCACAGACCTGCCTGGCAAAAACTGATAGGAACTGATGTAACCTAGTCCTGAAAAGGACTCCAATTACAATTAGTCTTTACTCCCACAACCTATCTATTTAAGAGCACAGACCTCCCTGATAAAAGTCGTAGGAAATGCTGTAACCTAGTCCTTAAAAGGACTGCAATCACAACTATTCCCTACTCCCAAGCTATCTGTATATTTGTGCGAAAATTGGCTTGAAATTAACAAGGTATAGCGCACACAGCAACAGCGGTGCCGTCTAACACGCAGCTGCAGCAGTGAGAAAATGGTGGCGACGGGGAAAATGGCTTGGTCTTATAGGGCAAGGACATGTGACATACACTGCCAATGACACATGCCCTTGCTTGTGTGAAAAAAAGCACTTCGCTCCGTGTGTGCGCTGCTGATAGGCTGACAGATTGCACCTCCCCACTGCAAATGCGGGAAAGAGAAAAAAAAATGGAGATCTTCATTGTTCCTGCAGAGATCCATCCCCTGCCCCTCGCCCCACCCCGCTGTACACTCAAACTGCGTATTAACATTAATTTTCATCATTACTGAGAAAAAATCCAGTTATGATTTTGGTGCACGAACAGTTATCGAACATAACCTCGAACAGCCGAATTTTTCTCAAATTGTTCGTGTTCGCCGAACGGCTCGAACACCGCCCAAAACAGCTCGAATTTGAGATTGGCGAACAGTTCGAGTAGAACAACGCTCATCTCTAATAGTAGGTTGATACAGGGATTTATTCTGACTGCTGGTTTCAGAGTCGGGAGGGAATTTTTCCTCAGGTGAAGATTGGCTAAATCATTTGGGGTTTTTGCCCTCCTCTGGATCAACTTTAGCAATTACAGAACTAACAGGTCGAACTTGATGGACGCAAGTCTTTATTCGGCTTTACAAACTATGTTACTATGTTACTATGTAACTGTGGTTTTGCAGTTCCATGGTAAAAAATCTCTATTATCCAGCTTTTGGTATTTTTTCCGTAAAGAAAAACAGTAATAGTGTCTCCTGATTGTTCAGAAACAAATTTATGTGTTGAAAATAGTCTGGTGTAGGCCCGAGAAATAGAACTGTGGTTTTGCAGTTCCACGGGTCAAATCTCTGTATTATCCTGCTTTTGGCATTTTTTGCCGTAAAGAAAAACAGTAATAGTGTCTACTGATTGTTCAGACACAAATATATCTGTTTAAAAGAGTCTGGTATACACCAGTAAATTATAACTGTGGTTTTGCCGTCCCACGGTAAAAAATCACTATTATCCAGCTTTTGGTATTTTTTCCGTAAAGAAAAACAGTAATAGTGTCTCCTGATTGTTCAGACACCAATATATCAGTTTAAAATAGTCTTGTGTAGGCCCAAGAAATAGAACTGTGATTTTGCGGTTCCACGGTAAAAAATCTCTATTATCCAGCTTTTGGTATTTTTTCCGTAAAGAAAAACAGTAATAGCGTCTCCTGATTGTTCAGACACAAATTTATGTGTTGAAAATAGTCTGGTGTAGGCCCGAGAAATAGAACTGTGGTTTTGCAGTTCCACGGGTCAAATCTCTATTATCCTGCTTTTGGCATTTTTTGCCATAAATAAAAACAGTAATAGTGTCTCCTGATTGTTCAGACACCAATATATCTGTTCAAAATAGTATGGTGTAGGCCCGAGAAATAGAATTGTGTTTTTTCAGTTCCACGGTAAAAAATCTCTGTATTATCCTGCTTTTGGCATTTTTTGCCGTAAAGAAAAACAGTAATAGTGTCTCCTGATTGTTCAGACACAAATATATCTGGTGAAAATAGTCTGGTGTAGGCCCGAGAAATAGAACTGTGGTTTTGCAATTCCTCGGTCAAATCTCTGTATTATCCTGCTTTTGGCATTTTTTGCAGTAAAGAAAAACAGTAATAGTGTCTCCTGATTGTTCAGACACAAATATATCTGTTGAAAATAGTCTGGTGTAGGCCCGAGAAATAGAACTGTGGTTTTGCAGTTCCACGGGTCAAATCTCTGTATTATCCTGCTTTTGGCATTTTTTGCCGTAAAGAAAAACAGTAATAGTGTCTCCTGATTGTTCAGACACAAATATATCTGTTTAAAAGAGTCTGGTATACACCAGTAAATTATAACTGTGGTTCTGCCGTCCCACGGTAAAAAATCTCTATTATCCAGCTTTTTGTATTTTTTCCGTAAAGAAAAACAGTAATAGTGTCTCCTGATTGTTAAGACACCAATATATCTGTTTAAAAAAGAGTCTGGTATACACCAGTAAATTATAACTGTGGTTTTGCCGTTCCACGGTAAAAAATCTCTATTATCCTGCTTTTGGCATTTTTTGCCGTAAAAATTTTTTTTAATAGTGTCTCCCTGATTGTTCAGACACAAATATATTGGTTGAAAATAGTCTGGTGTAGGCCAGAGAAATAGAAGTGTGGTTTTGCAGTTCCACGGTTCAATCCTCTGTATTATCCACTTTTGGGCTATTTTTACCTAAAAAAAAACTGTTTGAGTGTGTCGCTCACTGTTCAGCCGCAAATATATCTTTTTAAAATTGTCTGGTATACCCCAGTAAACTATAACTGTGGTTTTGCCATTCCACGGTAAAAAATCTCTATTATTCAGCTTTTGGTATTTTTCCGTAAAGAAAAACAGTAATAGTTTCTCCCTGATTGTTCAGATTGTTTAAAAGTGTCGGGTGTAGGCCAGAGAAATAGAACTGTGGTTTTCCTCTTCCACGGTTCTAATCTACTTTTCATTACCCTTTTTCCATTGATAGTGCGAGTGTAAGCTATTTTACTTCCTTTACAATGAGCAAGGCGTGTGGCAAGGGACGTGGAACTGGACGTTCTGGTGATGGTGCGTGCAGAGGACGGGGCCATAGCCAAGGTGAAATTGCGCCACAACCAACAGCCACATCTTCTCGCTCCCACTTCTTGACCGAATTACTAGGGAAGCACAGAACAACACCAGTATTGCGAACTGATCAGTGTGAACAGGTTATTAATTGGATAGCAGATAATACTTCCAGTTACCTGGGCACCACCAGCTCCGGGCTGTCTTCCACACGGTCAAATCTTAGTAGCCATGAGTCTCGACTGCATACTCCTCCTCACCCTGATGCTCCTTCCTCCCACCTTGCAGAGTGTCGTCAGACAGCAACTGATCCCACTCTTGGACACTCTGAAGAGCTGTTCACTGGTCCATTTCCAGATTTGTGCCACCCGCCTGCTCCGCTTGAAGTGGTGGAAGAGGAGATCCCATATAGCGATGCCCAAATATTTGCACAGCCACGGCCACAGGAAGTCGACGCTGGCAATTTGTCACAAGAGGTGGACGATGACGAGACACAATTGCCAGGAAGTGAGGAGGAGGATCGTGGTGCGCAAGTTGAAAAGGAGGAGGTGGTGGATGATCTAGTAACTGACCCAACGTGGCAGGAGGACATGCAGAGCGAGGCCAGCAGCACACAGGGGGAGGGAGGCAGAGTACCCCAACAGGCAGGAGGAAGCAGTGTGGTGGCCGCACACAGAAGGCAGGCAACAGTTCCCCGTAACACCAACACGAGGGACTTTGCCAGTACAACCTGTAGGTCTTCCAGAGTCTGTAATTTTTTTAAAGACTCTGCTGATAACCTCAAAAAGGCCATTTGTACCACCTGCCATGCCAGCATCAGCAGGGGTGACAAAACTACCAGCCTGACCACCACCAGCATGATCAGGCACATGGCAGCAAAGCACCCGACTTTGTGGGGTGAACCCCAGGGTCCACGACCAGTGTCACAACTGCTTCCTACGCTGTTGTGCGTGCAATAGAACCCCCTCTTGTGTGTGCAAGGCAATCCCCTGTCCATACTGCATGCAAAGATGCCCCCTCCTCTCAGTCTTCAGTTGTTATGGCAGTTTCTCAAGAAACAGCATCAACGTCCACGTCCCACCACAGCGTTCAATTGTCCATATCCCAGACCTTTGAACAAAAGCGGAAATTTGCAGCCAACGCCGCACAGGCCACAGTCCTAAATTCGCACAATTCACGACTGCTTGCGTTGGAAATGCTGCCTTTCAGGCTGGTGGAGATGGAATCCTTCCGCAACCTTATTGCGGTGGCCGTCCCTCGGTACTCGGTCCCCAGCCGACACTATTTTGCCCGGTGTGCCATCCCCGCACTACACAAGCACGTGTCCCAAAACATCTGCCGTGTCCTCAACAATGCAGTTACTGGGAGAGTCCACCTGACAACGGACACGTGGACAAGTGCTTGTGGCCAGGGATGGTACATCTCCCTGATGGCACACTGGGTAAACATAGTGGAAGCCGGGACCCAGTCGGACCTTGGGACGGAACACATCCTCCCCACACCGAGGATTGTGAGCCCTATGTCAGTCAGAGTTGCCCCCACAGTGTACAGCTCCTGCGCATCATCCTCCTCCTCATGTTCAGCCTCCATCTCAGATATCACCACATCAGTTACAAGCTGGAAGCACTGCAGTACTGCCTCCGCCAAGCGGCAACAGGCTGTGCTGAAACTCATAACCTTAGGTGAGAAACCTTACACTGTTTGTGAGTTGTGGACAGCTGTGAAAGAGCAGGCAGATCTGTGGCTGAGACCGCTGAACCTACATCCAGGCATGGTCGTGTGTGACTATGGCCGTAACCTGGTGGCGGCTTTGAATTGAGGCGAGATCACACACGTACCATGCCTGGCTCATGTGCTTAACCTCGTGGTTCAGTGGTTTCTTAAATCGTACCCCGAGTTGCCAGATCTGCTCGTCAAAGTACACCGCCTGTGAGCTCATTGTCGGAAGTCGGCTACAGCTTCCGCCGCCCTTGCTGTGTTGCAGCAGCGTTTGCAGCTTCCATCTCTCCGACTGGTGTGTGATGTACCCACACGTTGGAACTCTACCCTCCACATGTTGCAAAGGATTTGTGAGCAGAAGAGAGCAGTTGTGGAGTACCAGCTGCAACAAGGCCGTCGATATTCAGGTCAGACTCCACACATAAGACCTCAGGAGTGGACCTGGATATCTGACATATGTACCATCTTGACAAATTTTGAGGAGTCTACCAAGATGGTGAGTGGCGATGACGCCATCATTAGCTTCAGCATTCCACTTGCCTGTCTTTTGCAACGCTCTCTGCAGAGAATTAAAGAGGAGGCATTGCAGCCAGAGTATGATGAGATGGATCAAGAAGCCGTAGCGGTCGATTACACACAGCCCAGCCTCATCTCATCCCAACGTGCATTGGGGGACAACTGTCATACCGTCGGTTCAGCGTGGGTGGCCTGAGGACGGGGAAGGAGGAGGAGGAGGACGAGGAGGAGAGCACGGTCAGTCATCATCTTGGGCAGGACACGGAAGTCTTGCCAGTTACCAGTCTGGCACGCATGGCTGACTTTATGTTACGCTGCCTTACCCGAGACCCTCGCGTTGTCAAAATGTTGGGTGACAGTCATTACTGGTTGGTGACACTTTTAGACCCCCGCTACAAGGAAAACTTTCACTCTCTTATTCCTGAGGTGGAAAGGTCTACAAAAATGGGGCAGTACCAGAAGGCCCTTGCTGCTGAACTGTTAAAAAAATTCTCATCTGAACACGCTAGTGGCAGAGGTGACAGTTCATTGCCCAACCAAGGCGTACATGCGAGAGAGACGCAACTCCAATCCAGCAGAGGCAGGGGAACACTGTCAACAATCTGGGACAGAATTCTCAGACCCTCCCTTCGGACAGACCCTGAGGCGCGGGGTACTCTCACAAGGAGTGGAAAGTTTCAAAAGATGGTGAGGGAGTACCTTGCCGAACGTACCAGCGTCCTCCGTGATTCCTCTGTGCCTTTTAATTATTGGGTATCCAAGCTGAACACTTGGAATGAACTCGTTCTGTACGCCTTGGAGGTCCTGGCCTGCCCTGCCGCTAGCGTGTTATCAGAGCGTGTTTTTAGTGCCGCTGGGGGAATTATAACTGATAAGCGCACTCGCCTGTCAACTGACAATGCTGACAAGCTGACCCTCATTAAAATGAACAAGGGCTGGATTGGGCCAAACTTCTCATCACCACCAAATGACAGCAGAGTAACATAAAGTCAAATCCACTGTGTTATTTCGGGAGGTGTATTCACATGCACCGCTTCACACCCACACATGGGTATACGCTTCAACATTTCGGCTGTTTTATGTTCTCCTCCTTATCCTCAGCCTCCACCACCACTATACCACCAGGGTGACCGTGGTCCGTGTTGCCATTTTTGAAAGTTCCTCCGTCCTTATTTTTGTCAGCTTTTGCTTGGAAGGCATAAGCAAAGACTGTGGGAGACCCACTCCCCAATAATGGCAATAATATTTTTAAGATGCTGTACTGTATGGCTCTTGTTAAGCTACTGCGACCTCCACGTCTCCTCTGAGGGGCATTAAAAGCATCTTGTTAAGCTACTGGGACCTCCATGTCTCTTCCAAGGGGCATTAAAACTGTCTTGTTAAGCTACTGCGACCTCCACGTCTCTTCCGAGGGGCATTAAAACCGTCTTGTTAAACCACTCTGAACTCCACAGCTCTTCCAAGGGGCATTGAAATGTTGTTTTTAATTAACTCTAACCTCCACGACTCTTCGAACGGGCATTGCATTTCCTCCTAATTTTTGGCAGCTTTTGCTTGGAAGGCATAAGCAAAGTGTAGCATCGGCGTCTCTGCCCCGTACTAGGCAGAGACGCCGTCCCTCTCACCTCCCCGCTCCTGGCGCGGCGTCCTCCAGCGCTTCTCTCCCCGCTGCTTCTGGCACGCGCTCCTTCCCCGGCAGTGTGCTTAGGGCGCGCGCGCGCTCCCCCTCTCTTAAAGGGACCGCGCGCGCCGTCCTAAGGAGTCCCCGGCCAGTTGCCGGAGGACCTCCCATATTTAAGGCACCTCCTCCAAAATGGAGGTGCCCGAGCAATGTTGTTGCAAAGCCTTCACTCTGCTTCAGCCCTCAGGTCCCGTTACCAGTTACCAGCCAGTCACCTGCCAGATTCCTGCTTGTTACCTGCCAGTCACCTGCCAGATTCCTGCTTGTTACCTGCCAGTCACCTGCCGGATTCCTGCCTGTTACCTGCCAGTTACCTGCCTGATTCCTGCTTGATACCTGCCTGATATCCGTTTACCTGCTTGCAAGCCTGCGGTCCGACGGTCTGCTTTCCTACACCTGTCAGTCTGTCTATGGACCAGCCTGCTCGCTCACCTGGGAGCGCTCATCTGCTACCTGCCTGCTAGCCTACCTGGAGGCTCCGCCGTCACTTGCCGTGACCACCTGCCTGTCCAGAGACTCTCGCCTGCTCACCTGGGAGCGCTCATCTGCTACCTGTCTGCTAGCCTACCTGGAGGCTCTGCCGTCACTTGCCGTGACCACCTGCCTGTCCAGAGACTCTTGCCTGCTCACCTGGGAGCGCTCACCTGCTACCTGTCTGCTAGCCTACCTGGAGGCTCTGCCGTCACTTGCCGTGACCACCTGCCCGTCCAGAGACTCTCGCCCGCTCACCTGGGAGCGCTCACCAGCCACCTGCCTGCTGTCCTTCTACCCAGAGACTGTCCCTGTCACTTGCCGTGAGTACCCGTCCTTTTACCCAGAGACTGTCCCTGTCACTTGCCGTGACTACCTGCCCCTCTACCCAGAGACTGTCCCTGTCACTTGCCGGGACTACCTGCCCGTCTTCCCTGGGAGCCACCCGCTTCCTTACATGGACTGCCCCCTTGTATAGTTGCACAGAGGTTCCAACTCCCAGACCCTTTACAGTTTGCTCGGGCCATGGAACCCGGTGGCCCCCATATCTCCGATCTGCACCAGGAAGTCTTACGTCAGAAAACTCAGCAGGAGGTGGTACTGTCCTATCTACGGTCCGTTAACTCTCGTCTAGGCGCATTGTGTGACTTGTCTATGTCTACCTCTGGTCCAGCCGTGCCCATTCCTGCGGTACCGCAATCCAGTCCCTTCATGGTACCCGACTATGGACCTCGGCTTCTGGCACCTCCACGCTTTGCCGGCGAACCTACTTTAGCTCGGGGTTTCATAAACCAGTGCACCCTGCACTTTGAGCTATTGGCATACCAGTTCATCTCCGACCGAGCCAAGGTGGCCTTCATCATGTCCCATCTTACTGGGGAGGCACTGGCATGGCTAAATCCCCTGTGGGAGAGAGGGGATCCCCTGGTGTCCGACCTGCCGTCTTTCCTCGCTGCTTTCCGGAAAGTCTTCGATGAACCTGGACGGAAAACCTCTTCTGCCTCCTCACTGCTACGTCTCCGCCAAGGGAGTCTCACCGTGGGCCAATATGCCATACGGTTCCGCACCCTCGCTTCTGAGCTTGCCTGGGAAAATGAGGCTCTGGTGTCCGTCTTCTGGGAGGGTCTTTCCGGTCGAATTAAGGACGAGTTAGCTGGTCGGGACATTCCTACCACTCTGGATGACCTGGTGTCACTAGCTACCCGGATTGGCATTCGGTTCCAAGAACGTGCCAAAGAGACTACCTGGGAGAAAGACTTTTCTTGCTCTGCTCCTACTTCCCTGAGACCTGCCTCTCAATCAGTCACTCCGCGGGCGCCCTCGCCTGAACCTATGCAGATCGACCAGACCAAGATGGTCAAATCTCGCCAAGAATCTCGCCGAGCCGAGGGAAGCTGTTTCTATTGTGGCAGTATGGAGCACTTCATCCGTTCCTGCCCGGAGAAGCCGGGAAACGCCAGTGTCTAGGACCGCTCGGAGAGGTCGTCCTAGACAAAAGTAAGCCCTCTCCGTCTCTGACTTTACCGGTCTCTATTGCTTGGGGAGAAAACCGTCACTTTGAACTTGCCCACCTGGATTCTGGAGCTGCTGGAAACCTCATCTCCCAGTCTCTGGTAGAGAGATACCGTATTCCCACCAAGTCCCTGGCTGAACCATTATCAGTCACCTCCGTGGATGGAAGACTTCTCTCGGAGACCATCCTGCTCGTCACTGAACCCATAACCCTGCAGGTGGGAATGCTGCACTCTGAGGAAATCTCATTCCATGTGTTGTCCGGACTTTCTCACTCCCTGTTGCTAGGTCTACCTTGGTTCCAGACACACGAACCCGTATTGAACTGGCGATCCGGTGAAGTACTCCGATGGGGTCCAGACTGCCATAGGACCTGCCTGGTTCCGGTCCGCCCAGTTCGCCCTCCGCCTACTCCAGCTAATTTACCAGGTCTCCCGGCTCCTTACTGGCCCTATGCGGACGTCTTCGGTAAGAAGGAAGCAGAGACGTTGCCACCCCATAGGCCATATGACTGCCCGATCGACCTGGTACCTGGCGCCACTCCTCCCCGTGGGCGTATCTACCCGTTGTCTGCAGCCGAGACCCGGGCCATGTCTGAGTACATTGAAGAGAATCTGGCTAGGGGATTTATCCGGAAATCTACCTCCCCGGCTGGAGCCGGATTCTTCTTTGTCAATAAGAAAGACGGCTCGCTACGCCCCTGTATTGACTATAGAGGACTCAATCAGATCACGGTTAAAAATAAATACCCCCTTCCGCTCATCTCTGAGTTATTTGATCGTCTTAAAGGCGCCAGGATCTTCTCCAAGCTGGATCTATGTGGAGCTTATAACCTGGTCCGTATCCGTCAGGGAGACGAGTGGAAAACAGCATTTAATACCCGGGACGGACACTATGAGTACCATGTGATGCCCTTCGGTCTCTGCAATGCTCCCGCCGTCTTCCAAGAACTGGTCAACGACATCTTCCGTGACCTTCTTTACTCCTGCGTGGTGGTATACCTGGACGACATCTTGGTCTTCTCTCCGGATCTTCCCACACACAGGAGGGATGTTCGTCAGGTCCTGCCTAGGCTCAGGCAGAACCACCTCTATGCTAAATACGAGAAGTGCCTTTTTGAGCAGACCTCTCTTCCTTTCTTGGGCTATGTTATCTCCCAGACAGGCTTGCGAATGGATCCCGAGAAACTCTCTGCTGTCCTAAAGTGGCCCCGTCCGGAGGGCTTGAAGGCGATACAGCGATTCCTGGGCTTCGCTAATTACTATCGTCTCTTCATTCCTCACTTCTCGTCACGGACTGCGCCCATATCTGCGCTCACCCGTAAGGGAGCAAATCCCAAGGTATGGTCATCCGAAGCTGAGGAGGCCTTCCTTTCCCTGATACAAGCCTTCTCCTCTGCCCCTGTGCTGCACCGTCCGGACTGCAACAAACAGTTCTACCTGGAGGTTGATGCCTCCTCCTCTGGAGCCGGAGCGGTGCTCACCCAGAAGTCTTCCTCCGGGAGAATGGTAACCTGCGGCTTTTTCTCTAAAATCTTCTCCTCCTCTGAGCGCAATTACTCCATAGGAGACCGAGAA
Organism: Phyllobates terribilis; assembly: GCF_046119375.1. NCBI lineage: Eukaryota > Metazoa > Chordata > Amphibia > Anura > Dendrobatidae > Phyllobates > Phyllobates terribilis. The sequence goes on from NW_027362761.1 coordinate 517,366,477, forward strand.
CTGCTTGCCGTTAAATTGGCGCTGGAGGAGTGGCGTTACCTGCTTGAAGGGGCTCTATACCCGGTGATCATCTATACGGATCACAAGAACCTGGCATATCTCCAAAATGCCCAGAGACTTAATCCACGTCAAGCCCGGTGGTCTTTGTTCTTTGCCCGCTTCGATTTCATCCTTCATTTCCGCCCGGCGGACAAAAATGTCAAAGCTGATGCCTTGTCCCGATCCTTCCTGTCCTCCGACCAAGAGGAGGAGCCTATGCACATTATCGACCCCTCCAAGGTGATGAATGTGGCCCCCTTGGATTTGACTCGTCTTCCACCCGGCAAGACGTTCGTAGCACCTCCAGACCGTGAGAGGGTTCTTCGCTGGGGTCATTCTTCTAAACTAGCTGGCCATGCCGGCCAAAAGAAGACTTTCCTACTCATTTCCCGGCATTACTGGTGGTCTACCCTGCGTAATGATGTGGTAGACTTCGTCTCTGCCTGTTCATCTTGTGGCCGCAACAAAATTCCCAGACACTTACCAGCTGGTCATCTCCTGCCGCTTCCCATACCTGTTGCCCCGTGGCAACACATCGCTATGGACTTCATTACCGATCTTCCTGTCTCTGCCGGGTGTATTGTCATTTGGGTGGTCGCAGACCGCTTCTCTAAAATGGCCCACTTCATTCCCCTGCCTGGTCTTCCGTCTGCACCTGAGCTGGCTAAGGACTTTATTCACCATATCTTCCGTCTCCATGGCCTACCCCTCCACATCGTGTCGGACCGAGGGGTTCAGTTTACCTCACGCTTCTGGAGAGCCACATGTAAACTGCTGGACGTCACCCTGGACTTCTCCTCCGCTTACCACCTTCAGTCCAATGGTCAAGTGGAGCGGATCAATCAGATCCTTACCAGCTATCTCCGACACTTTGTTAATGCCCACCATTCTGATTGGGTGGACCTCCTTCCTTGGGCCGAGTTCTCTTATAATAACCACGAGAGCGAATCCTCTTCCAAGTCCCCGTTCTTTATTGTCTATGGCCAGCACCTCCGGATTCCGCTCCCTGTCTCCGTTTCTGTGGACAACCCTGCTGCGGAGTCTCTTGTCAGCGAATTTTCTACTATTTGGGAGAGTACCAGGTCCGCTCTTCTTCTGTCCTCTGAGCGGATGAAGAGATATGCTGATAAGAGACGTCTGGATCCGCCTCAATTCCGTCCGGGAGACAAGGTTTGGCTCTCGTCCAAACATGTGCGGCTCAAAGTACCCTCCTTCAAGCTGAGCCCTCGATTCATCGGTCCCTTCGAAGTCCTCAGGCAAATTAACCCTGTGGCCTACAAATTAAAACTCCCGGCCACCCTACGGATTCCCAACTCCTTCCACGTATCTCTCCTCAAACCCGTTGTCTTTAACTCTTTTTCCAATAATCCAGGTGCCCCTCCTGCTCCGGTTTCCGCTGATGACGTCTTTGAGGTAGAGAGTGTTCTGGCCTCCAAGAGGGTAAGAGGAAAGACCTTTTTTCTGGTAGATTGGAAGGGGTTTGGTCCTGAGGAGAGAACTTGGGAACCCAGGGAGAACATCAACGCCCTGCTTCTCCTTGAAAAATTTCTTTCTGGCCAAAAAAAGAGGGGGCCTAAAGGGGGGGGTACTGTAGCATCGGCGTCTCTGCCCCGTACTAGGCAGAGACGCCGTCCCTCTCACCTCCCCGCTCCTGGCGCGGCGTCCTCCAGCGCTTCTCTACCCGCTGCTTCCGGCACGCGCTCCTTCCCCGGCAGCGTGCTTAGGGCGCGCGCGCGCTCCCCCTCTCTTAAAGGGACCGCGCGCGCCGTCCTAAGGAGTCCCCGGCCAATTGCCGGAGGACCTCCCATATTTAAGGCACCTCCTCCAAAATGGAGGTGCCCGAGCAATGTTGTTGCAAAGCCTTCACTCTGCTTCAGCCCTCAGGTCCCGTTACCAGTTACCAGCCAGTCACCTGCCAGATTCCTGCTTGTTACCTGCCAGTCACCTGCCAGATTCCTGCTTGTTACCTGCCAGTCACCTGCCGGATTCCTGCCTGTTACCTGCCAGTTACCTGCCTGATTCCTGCTTGATACCTGCCTGATATCCGTTTACCTGCTTGCAAGCCTGCGGTCCGACGGTCTGCTTTCCTACACCTGTCAGTCTTTCTATGGACCAGCCTGCTCGCTCACCTGGGAGCGCTCATCTGCTACCTGCCTGCTAGCCTACCTGGAAGCTCCACCGTCACTTGCCGTGACCACCTGCCTGTCCAGAGACTCTCGACTGCTCACCTGGGAGCTCTCATCTGCTACCTGTCTGCTAGCCTACCTGGAGGCTCTGCCGTCACTTGCCGTGACCACCTGCCTGTCCAGAGACTCTTGCCTGCTCACCTGGGAGCGCTCACCTGCTACCTGTCTGCTAGCCTACCTGGAGGCTCTGCCGTCACTTGCGATGACCACCTGCCCGTCCAGAGACTCTCGCCCACACACCTGGGAGCGCTCACCAGCCACCTGCCTGCTGTCCTTCTAACGAGAGACTGTCCCTGTCACTTGCCGTGAGTACCCGTCCTTTTACCCAGAGACTGTCCCTGTCACTTGCTGTGACTACCTGCCCCTCTACCCAGAGACTGTCCCTGTCACTTGCCGTGACTACCTGCCCGTCTTCCCTGGGAGCCACCCGCTTCCTTACATGGACTGCCCCCTTGTATAGTTGCACAGAGGTTCCACCTCCCAGACCCGTTACACAAAGACTATGGGAGACCCACTCCCCAATAATGGGAATAATGTTTGCAATATGCTGTACTGCATGGCTCTTGTAAGGGGCATTGCAAGTTCCTCCGTCCAAATTTTTGGCAGCTTTTGCTTGGAAGGCATAAGCAAAGACTATGGGAGACCCACTCCCCAATAATGGGAATAATGTTTGTAATATGCTGTACTGCATGGCTCTTGTAAGGGGCATTGAAAGTTCCTCCGTCCTAATTTTTGGCAGCTTTTGCTTGGAAGGCATAAGCAAAGACTATAGGAGACCCACTCCCCAATAATGGGAATAATGTTTGTAATATGCTATACTACATGGCTCTTGTAAGGGGTATTGCAAGTTCTTCCGTCCTAATTTTTGGCAGCTTTTGCTTGGAAGGCATAAGCAAAGACTATGGGAGATCCGCTCCCCAATAATGGGAATAATGTTTGTAATATGCTGTACTGCATGGCTCTTGTAAGGGGCATTGCAAGTTTCTCCATCCTAATTTTTGGCAGCTTTTGCTTGGAAGGCATAAGCAAAGACTATGGGAGACCCACTCCCCAATAATGGGAATAATGTTTTTAAGATGCTGTACTGTATGGCTCTTGTGAGGGGCATTAAAACCATCTTGTTAAGCTACTGCGACCTCCACCACTTTTCCAAGGGGCATTCAAACCGTCTTGTTAAGCTACTGCGACCTCCATGTCTCTTCCGAGGGGCATTAAAACCGTCTTGTTAAGCTACTGGGACCTCCATGTCTCTTCCGAGGGGCATTAAAAGCATCTTGTTAAACCACTCTGAACTCCACAGCTCTTCCAAGGGGCATTGAAATATTGTTTTTAATTAACTCTAACCTACACGACTCTTCGAACGGGCATTGCATTTCCTCCTAATTTTTGGCAGCTTTTTCTTGGAAGGCATAAACAAAGACTATGGGAGACCCACTCCCCAATAATGGGAATAATGTTTGTAATACGCTGTACTGCATGGCTCTTGTAAGGGGCATTGCAAGTTCCTCCGTCCTAATTTTTGGCAGCTTTTGCTTGGAAGGCATAAGCAAAGACTATGGGAGACACACTCCCCAATAATGGGAATAATGTTTGTTATATGCTGTACTGCATGGCTCTTGTAAGGGGCATTGCAAGTTCCTCCGTCCTAATTGTTGGCAGCTTTTGCTTGGAAGGCATAAGCAAAGACTATGGGAGACCCACTCCCCAATAATGGGAATAATGTTTGTAATATGCTGTGCTGCATGGCTCTTGTAAGGGGCATTGCAAGTTCCTCCTTCCTAATTTTTGGCAGCTTTTGCTTGGAAGGCATAAGCAAAGACTATGGGAGACAAACTCCCCAATAATGGGAATAATGTTTGTAATATGCTGTACTACATGGCTCTTGTAAGGGGCATTGCAAGTTTCTCCGTCCTAATTTTTGGCAGCTTTTGCTTGGAAGGCATAAGCAAAGACTATGGGAGACCCACTCCCCAATAATGGGAATAATGTTTTTAAGATGCTGTACTGTATGGCTCTTGTAAGGGGCAATAAAACCGTCCTGTTAAGCTACTGCGACCTCCACCACTTTTCCAAGGGGCATTCAAACCATCTTGTTAAGATACTATGACCTCCACCACTACTCCAAGGGGCATTAAAACCGTCTTGTTAAGCTACTGAGACCTCCACGTCTCTTCCGAGGGGCATTAAAACTGTCTTGTTAGGCTACTGTGACCTCCACCACTTTCCCAAGGGGCATTCAAACCATCTTGTTAAGCTACTGCGACCTCAACGACTCTTCCAACGGGCATTGCATTTCCTCCTAATTTTAGTCAGCTTTTGCTTTTCAATGCATAGGCGAACACTAACGGAGACCTACTCCCCAATAATGGGTAGAAGGTTTTTAGTACGCTGTAATCCACGTCTGTTTCAAGGGGCACTGCAGTTCCTCATAATTTTTGGAAAGCCTTCCACTCACTGCTTAGGTCAACAGACCCAGTTGCTATAAATGGAAAAAATGGTTTAGTTAAGGCCCTCTGACCTCCATGTCACTTCCAAGGGGCATTGGAGTGCCTTGAAATTTTTGGTAGGCATTGCACTCACTGTATGCCCTATAACTGTGTAGCCGAACCGCTCCTTTTGGTACAGAAACATATCCCACAAGACATGTGTGGTTGACTGGCCTGATATTGATGTGAATGGTCCCTGTTCCTCCTGCTCTTTCTCCTTTGCCACCACCTCATCCATCATTTATCACCTGAAGCTTTGTTTTAACGGGAGTCAAAGAACTGGGATAGTAGCAGGAAAACATCCAGCAATCCTCGGAGGATGTAGGATATGCGCCAAAACGCTGACCACCTCAGGCCTAGCCGCTACTACATACATGCGCTTGCATTCCACGAAAACAAAGCAGATGCTAACTTCTATCATCATCATCATGCTCCTCACCTTGGCACTCTCAACTCCCCTGATGGAGAAGCCAGGGCCCACCGGAGGAGTCTGGTTCTCTGGTGGGCTCATCCAATGCTGCCCTGAAGCAAGCCAGGCTAAGGAAAGTGTGGGGGAAGGTGACAGGAGAAATAGGGGCGACTGTGGACCGTTTATGGACATCCGGCCGCCCCCAGGCGGCTGGGGACCGTGTGTGGACACCCGGCCGCGGGGTGGCTGGGGACCGAGTATGGACCCCAGGCCGCCCCCTGGCGGCTGGGGACCAAGCATGGACACCCGGCCGCCGGGCGGCTGGGGACTGAGTATGAATACCTCGCTGCCGAAGCAGCCATGAGGTAGTGGCCAGCTTCATCCTCCTCCAAACTAAAAGGCCCCATTTCAAGTGAAAGCTAGCAGTATGGTATTGCAGCCTGCAGTTGAGTGGGTGGTTGGCTGCATATTTGCGCTTGCATTGCAAGGAATGGGGGAGGTACAATTGAACACTGCCCTGGGACAAGGACTTGCACGGGGATAGTCAGAGATGCTTCCAGGGGTCTTCCCCATGCTGTTCCCATGTCTTTTCAGCAATGTATGCATGTGTCACAAAGCACATGGCCAGATAAGGTTGTAAAATGTTAAAATTACATTTCCCGGTGAATGCATTTGTCACGGTTGAAAGCAATACAAAAGTGCAAAAACGCATGAAAAATGCTACTTGTGAACATAGCCCAAGGTGTGGAGGAGTATTTTTGTTTTTCGTTATTTATTTTACCTTATACACAAGTCTTTACCCTGGAAAGGAAATTCCTTAACATATTTCACAGGAAAACCATTTCAGTTTCGTTTTTGAACGTTTTATTGTGAGCCCGTAAAAGTGGCTTAATACCTCTGACCACGTTGTTGACAGCAGTGACCTGGGGGTCAGAAATGCTTCCAGGGGCGATCCTCATGCTGCCCCCATGTCTTTTGAGCACTGTCACTATCGTTTTGGGCACTTTTTAGGCTTTCTACAGACTGCCGGGGGTGCCACCGCAAAAATGTTCGGGTCTCCCATAGACTAACATTGGGCTTGTTGCTTGGGTCGAGCACCCGATTATCACGGTGAGCTCGGCACGAGCTTCGAGCACCCGAGCATTTTAGTGCTCGTTCCACACTACCTGTAACGTTTAAGAAATGTGCCTCCCATAAAGCGAAGAAAAAGTTTTATAATCTTCTAAGTGATGCATCTAAAAATTTTGTATGTCTAAAGTACCGTGTTTTGCTCAGTTCCAGCCCGCGGACGTGCTGTGTTTTACTAGGGGTGAGTGTGGCGCCCCTGAGGGTTCAGTCGCCACAGAGGTACTGCACCTCACCCAGAGGTGTGGCGTCTCCTTTTCTCAGGTAAGGAGGGAGTGCTGCCCGGTACCCCAACACTCGCATTCAACACTACACTACTCCAGGCCAGCTGGAAGGGCATTATGCACTTCTTCTGCTGCCCTGTCCCTGGCTGGAGTGGGGGGAACCAAAGAGAGGGGGAACCAGTAGTGGGTGCGGGTGGAGGATGCAGATCAGGGGAGCACTTTTATAGGAGGTATATATAAAGGGAAGCCATTTTAGTTAGAAGGAGAGGAGTTGAGTTCAGTCAGTCAGTGAGAAGTGAGGAGAGGAGGGGAGCAGAGTCTCTTTAGGAGCTCTACTCCAGAAGTGGGGCCTGGTAAAAGAGGCCCAGGAGGGGAGCAGAGGAGAAAGGCTCCGGTAACATAAGGGATCCCATGGTGTATAGTGAGTGCAGGACGGCACCCGTACGCCCGAATCTGCCAAGTGTCAGAGGGATCAGGCCGCAAGGAGGGAACCGGTCCCTGGACCAGCCGTGTTACTCCAGGTCTTGGCTGGAAAAGCGGAGGCTTCTGCACTTCCATGGTGCAGTTGCCACAGCCTCATCCTAGTCGCCGTGAAGGGCATCAAGTAGGTCCGGGAGCTTTAGGTTGCCCAGAGGGACTTCATAGCACCCAATCGGGACTTCGTGTGGGGAAGCGCAGGGCAGGAGGGAGAAGACTCAGCGCGGGATGTCGGTCTAGAAAGGAATATACAAAAGCAGGGTCCCGTCAAGCGTTCCTGGTATACTTGAGAAAGTGCTGAACCCCTTGTCTGATAGACGCAATGCAACGCGGGAGGCTAACACCCGTACAGTGTACCTGAGGAACTTAAACAGAACTGTGAGTAAACTCGGATGACTGCACTTCCCTGCCTCCGTCAGTTATTTCCGCTGCGCCATCTCTCTCTTGCACTACAAGCCCCAGCATCACCACCATCCATCCTACACTGCCCTGGGGCCCACTCCACCTGTGGGGAGCCGTTCCAACCCAGCTGCCCTATCAACCGCCCCAGAGGTCTGAAGCAGCGCTGGTACCTATTACCAGATACCACAGGTTGCGTCACGAACGCTTCCTAAGATCTACAAATCCCATATAAATATTTCCCCCTTTTTGTTGACCGCCCTGGGCCACGGACCGGGCCGCTGCCACTGTGACATATCCCTCCCACAGCATCTATAGGCCCGGTGCAGAGTACCCCACGGCCCTGGGGGCGCGTCAATAGCACCCAATTCATGCATTATTCTTGGCACCTGACTCCCCACACTACCATTCAAGTGGAACGTTCCACCAGTGTTGTGAATATTATAACCACCAGCTAAACCACGACAAACACAAATGAATGCCGGGGTAGTTAAGGATTCAGTATGTCTGACTTTAGAATTGCCGATCCTTTTCTTCTCTAAAGGTCAGTTTACATTAAATGACCGTCGATAACCATTTGAATCATCCATCATTGAATCATCCATCATTTTATCTGTCATCTGGAGGATCGTGGAATGTGAATTCAGACTATACTGGCTGGAGATACGAAATCTGTGGGCCAACCAACAGTTGGGAGACAGTGAGTATCGCCTGGTACAAAGGGAATGGAACTACTGATCCCGGGTGGGAACTTGAGGACTGAGAGAACTGCATTTTGGCCATTTACCTGGAGTTGTTGTAAAACCTAGATGTGAGGAATAAAATACTGTTGCATCGTTAACCTGCCTAGGTGATTATTAAAATCTACAACCTCAGATCTTCACAATGTCTTACTATTTTTCCCTTCAGAAATTTATTGGCATACTGATCAAACTATCATATGGGTCCTCCAATGTGGAGTTCATGAGTCTACATATGAGTATTTCTAGCCTGTGTGTATCTGACATAACAGGATACGCTAGATGTATATTTCTCCACTGAGAACACAATAGGGAAATGACATCATGACTTTCATGGTGTCACAGTCTGATCTCAGCAGGTGGTTACAATGATATCATACAAGCAATTACAAAACATCTTTTGTTAACCTCTTTTGTGATCCTAATGTCAACGATTAACTTCCCATAATATGAGGAAACTTCAGGAATAAGACACAAATACTGTATTGTTCATCTACCAGCAAAGTACAGAAACATCCAGCTCCTAACTCTAGCATGCACCCACAAGAGCGGACACAGACAGAAGAGGGCCACTGTGCAAGAACAATATATGGGCCCTTTGCAGTACTCCAGCTCATCATAATCCACAATTCCACCTGCTTTGTAGGTAGTAATGGGCCTCCTTACCTCCTGGGCCTCTGTGCAGCTGCACAGGTTGCATCAAGTATTGTCCGCCCCGTGTGCCTGTATAAATAGAGTAAAGGGGTTTTCCAGTTAAGGAAACTCCGGTCCCCCTATGCTGTCACTGTTAAAAAACCCCAAAAACTGTGCTTTTTTTCGCCCACCGCGAATACAGCGCTGAGTCTCTGCTGCTTCTCCCGGTGTTTGTTATTGTCTAATGTCTGATGTCACGTTGACAGTTCTGCAGCCAATAACTAAGCTCAGCGGCACTGTCCGAGTAGACGGCGCCTGCCACTGTGCTCAATGATTAGCTGCAGTGCTTTTGACATGACAGTAACAGACACTGGGAACAGCGGTGGAGACTGAGCACTGGACCAGGGGAATTTGAGTAAAAAGTATTTTTTTAACCATAATGCGCTTGGGGACAGGGGTTTTCAGAAACCAAAAAAAACGTTTAAATATAAAGCAACATAAACATATATTAATCATCACAATCTATATTTATTGAGGTTGCCGGCAATACAGGCTATGCGTCTACTTCACCGGTTCACCCTGATCCCATGTTAGGTATAGAAGTCACAGGGAGGCGATTAACAAATTAGGGATAGCGTGGCAGTAGCGGGCAGGCATAAGCATAGACATTGCCCTAGAGTATTAGATTTCAATTAAATTGGATTTTCTTTTTATTTCAAAGGTTTTTCAAGAATGAAAAATATCCACAACAAAACAAACAACATAAAATAGGTTTAAGGAAAATCTGCATCTTAGCATTTAACATAAGATGGGAAAAAGTGATTGAATTTTGTAGACGAGCGGTAATAACATTGTACTTGGGATCATACATAAACATGATAGCTATTTGTGACTTCACCAGTGAATAAAATCACGTCATCACAGCTGGAGACAGTGATTTAACAGAAAAGCTAATTCCAGCTTTATCTATAATGCATTGCTCAGCAGTAGGACCAGCTGTCGTACATCTGGTGAAGAATAATCGATGGAGACCTCCAGTTGATTTTTGTTTGCGGAAGTCAATGTGTAGAACAGAATTTGTGGGTTCGTACTTTTATAAAACTAGAAAGCTTTTGCTATGTGGAATGTATGGGCCAGAGGCATGTATAGAAGAAAGGGGATCCATACCAGGAGAGAAGGGCTTGCTGGTTGCCTGCTCCACCCAAGTAATAAATTAAGGACGAATCTGGTTGAGGCCCAATCCCTACAAAAAATGATGGAAGCCACATGATCTGCCTCTATGTACTGGACTTGGTATTTAAGCCCAAATCTTCATATAGCAAGTTTCACACGTCTGAAATTGACAGTCCAAGTACAGACCGCTATATCTGTACATGCTGAGGGTCTCTTCACCTCAGTCTCATAGATACAGTGCATTGTGAAAGTATTTGGCCACCTTGAACTTTTCTACCTTTTGCCACATTTCTGGCTTCAAACATAAAGATATAAAATTCTAATTTTTTTGGGTAGAATCAACAACAAGTGGGACACAATCGTGAAGTGGAACGAAATTTATTGGATATTTTAAACTTTTTTAACAAATTAAAAACTGAAAAGTGGGTCGTGCAATATTATTCAGCCTCTTTACTTTCAGAGCAGCAAACTCACTCCAGAAGTTCAGTGAGGATCTCTGAATGATCCAATGTTGCCCTAAATGACTGGTAATGATAAGTAGAATCCACCTGTGTGTAATCAAGTCTCCGTATAAATGCACCTGCTCTGTGATAGTCTCAGGGTTCTGTTTCAAGTGCAGAGAGCATCATGAAGACCAAGGAACACACCAGGCAGGTCCGAGATACTGTTGTGGCGAAGTTTAAAGCCGGATTTGGATACAAAAAGATTTCCCAAGTTTTAAACATCTCAAGGAGCACTGTGCAAGCAATCATATTGAAATGGAAGGAGTATCAGACCACTGCAAATCTACCAAGACCCGGCCATCCCTCTAAACTTTCATCTCGAACAAGGAGAAGACTGATCAGAGATGCAGCCAAAAGGCCCATGATCACTCTGGATGAACTGCAGAGATCTACAGCTCAGGTGGGAGAGTCTGTCCATAGGACAACAATCAGTCGTACACTGCACAAATCTGGCCTTTATGGAAGAGTGGCAAGAAGAAAGCCATTTCTCAAAGATATCCATAAAAAGTCTTGTTTGAAGTTTGCCACAAGCCACCTGGGAGACACACCAAACATGTGGAATAAGGTGCTCTGGTCAGATGAAACCAAAATCGAACTTTTTGGCCACAATGCAAAACGATATGCTTGGCGTAAAAGCAACACAGCTCATCACCCTCAAAACACCATCCCCACTGTCAAACATGGTGGTGGCAGCATCATGGTTTGTGCCTGCTTTTCTTCAACAGGGACAGGGAAGATGGTTAAATTGATGGGAAGATGGACGGAGTCAAATACAGAACCATTCTGGAAGAAAACCTGTTGGAGTCTGCAAAAGACCTGAGACTGGGACGGAGATTTATGTTCCAACAAGGCAATGATCCCAAACATAAAGCAAACTCTCCAATGCAATGGTTCAAAAATAAACGTATCCAGGTGTTAGAATGGCCAAGTCAAAGTCCAGACCTGAATCTGTGGAAAGAGCTGAAAACTGCTGTTCACAAACGCCCTCCATCCAACCTTAATGAGCTCTAGCTGTTTTGCATGGAAAAATGGGCAAGAATTTCAGCCTCTCAATGAGCAAAACTGATAGAGACATACTCCAAGAGACTTGCAACTGTAATCGCAGCAAAAGGTGGCACTACAAAGTATTAACTCAAGGGGGCCGAATAATATTGCACTCCCCACTTTTCAGTTTTTATTTTTTTTAAAAAGTTTAAAATATCCAATAAATTTCGTTCCACTTCACGATTGTGTCCCATTTGTTGTTGATTCTTCCCAAAAAAAATTGAATTTTATATCTTTATGTTTGAAGTCAGAAATGTGGCAAAAGGTAGAAAAGTTCTAGCGGGCCAAATACTTTCACAATGCACTGTATATAGTGCAGTCTGTACTCAGACCATGAATGTCGGACTAGTAAATCTGGTCTTAGATATATATATTTTAATGTCAAAACTCCCAACATTATCTTCATTTTCTGGAGATTTCTGTGTCTTTATTTTCTGGAGATTTTTACAGAAGCGTAGCCTTATAACTTTGCAGCAGTGGATCTTCAACCTGAAATTTTTTTAAACAAGGGAGATCATTAGTGTTGCATATTAGGCCAGGGTCAGACAGCTGAATGTTCTCTCTTAAGAGAGAATTGGGCGAACTATGCTAATGACGCACCCCCTGGGCAGTGTGGGGAACCTGGAACCGGGCCTTTTGTGGGATGCTGGGGGTTGTAGTCTCCGTGTGGCGGTGACCCGGTCCGTGGCTCAGGGTGGTCAAACTAAATGGCAGTCTGTTTGCTGTATTTTAAATAGTATAACCCCCCACGGGAGAAGTATAGCCTCAGGGCAGTGAGTGCAGATGATGGGAGTGATGGTGCGCGGGAATAATGACTCAGAGTCTTTGTAATGCAGTTCAGGGTCTTTACTGTTGGTGGTATTAAGGGACCCGTCCGGAATACAGGTTAACAATGGAGACCTGGTCAGTCTGAGAGCAACTGGGAAATCCTGCTGGTCAGGGGGAGTTTGTAGGCCTACCGTGCTGACTTCACTCTTTCTTGGCTATCCTGCTGTAGTGTAGTGGTAGCCCACGTCTCTGAGTGTACCGTGTTGTTCTCACCCGTATGACTGTTGACTCGGGCCTTCCGTATTTCTCACCCCTCCATGGCAGTAGTGGTCCCTCTCTTGTGGCTGAGCCTCCGGGCTTCCTTGGGCCAGAGGACTTGAAGTCCCCTGCATGGTGGTTTTCTGCTGCTGGGCTTATAACCCTCACAGCCTCGGACTCCAGTGTCCGGCTTTACAAGTCTCCGGCCAGGACGAACTCTTCTAGTTCCCCTCCTGGCCTCGTGTTCCTCCTCTGCCTACAGGAACTCCTCAGCCTGCTGCTGACCTGTTCCTGACTCTGGAACTCGACTCTCACTGGACTCTGGCTGGACTCTGTCTCTCTAACCCCGCCCCAGATCCAGTTTATAAAGGGCAGGTTTCTCACTCCCTGGACTGAGGCAGGAAGTGCTGCATGCTAATTGTCCCCAACCAGGGAACCTCCCACCTGCTCTCAGACATGACATTGCTGCCACTGTGGCGACCAGACCTGGGGTGCCACACTAATGACACTCGACTCAAACTCTGTCAGAGTTTGATCTGAGTGGCATCTGAGTATGTTCCGATTCTCTCGCATGAGAAAATCGTATCACAGGTGCGGAGAAGATGGAGAACTTAATTTCTCCATCTTCTCCATTTTTTATCTGTGGTTTTTACGTGTGGATTGCATATGATTTGGCTACAGTACATGTTTAACTCCTTCATGATCGAAGACGTATATTTAGATCATCAGCCATGTCACTGTCTTTGAGGGGGCTCACATGATGAGCCTGCATCTTTTCCCACACTTGATGGTTGATTTAATCAGCCATCAAATACCGTTAAGAGCCACGGGTGGATCTCAGAACCACCCGAGGCTGTTAACCTGTTAACATGCGCAGACAACAAGCGCGTCATTGATCCCGCCCATCGGTGTGTCTGTCACGTGATCGCGGGGCGCCTATGGGTTGACATTACAGCCGGGGTTTTGCTGAAGACCCCCGTGCCTGTCATTATGATACTCCTGTGAAGCCATGCTATGTATAGCACAGGCAATTGGACGATTGCAGCTTCAAGTCTCCTAAGGGGATTTTAAATACAGTAAAAAGTAAAAAATAAAAAAGTTTAAATACATATTAAAAAAATAAAAAACACAAAAGTTAAAAACACCCCCCTTTTTCCCCATTAAAAATAAAACAATGGAAAAAAAAACAAAAAAACATATTTGGTATCGACGAGTTCAGAAATGTCCGATCTATCAAAATATAAAATACATTAATCTGATCGGTAAACTGTGTAACGATCTGGTCACCCCAACATTGCAATAAAATGCAATAACAGGCGATCAAAACATCGTATCTGCCCCAAAAAGGAAACATCAAAAAAATCAGACAAGCCCTCACCCAGACCCAGATCCCAAAAAATGAGAACATTACGGGTCTTGGAAAATGGCGACAAAAGTTTATTTTTTTTTGACAAATTTCAGAATTTTTTTCACCACTTAAATAAAAAAAACTGTACATGTTTGATATCTGCGTACTCGTACTGACCTGGGAAATCATATTGCCAAGTCAGTTTTACCATACAGTATAGTGAACATGGTGAATAAAAAATAAATAAAAATGTGGATCTGCACTTTTTTTGCAATTTCACCGTACTTTGGAATTTTTTTCCTGTTTTCCAGTACACCATGTGGCACTATGAATTGTGTCATTCAAAAGTACAACTGGTCCCGAAAAAAAAGCCCTCACACGGTTATATGGCTGGAAAAAGAAAAAAGTTATGGCTTATGGGAGAAAGGGAGGAAAAACCGAAAAATGGAAAGTCGCCCGTAGGTGAAAAGGTTAATAATGGTTATTTTATTCGCCAAAACCACTGCAAAATACACTTGATAAAATGTTTACTGCATTCTTTTGCACTTTTGATGGGTGAAAAAAAAATTCTGCAAAAACGCTCGTGTTTTTCACCTTTTCTGGTGAATTGCTTTGTAAGTAAATAAATGTTAATGATCAAAATTGAAAGATAAGAAAACAAAACCAGTAATTCACCCCCATTGCTCTACAGAATCTGTAATGCTGGGAAAAAAGGAAACTGAGGACGCGTTCGCTACGACTGATTTCCTTCAGGAACCTGCTTTGCTATTTCTGTGTCGGAGTGCTTCCCCTGTGCATGGGAATTCTCAGCCCTGAATATCTCCATGGTTCAGTCTGTCCACAATAGCTGGAGACCAGCGATTAGACCCAAGCACTCAGGGGTTACTGGCCGTCGCAGGGCATAATAGCAATTGTTGTCCTATGGTATGGGAGAAATGATTTCAATAGTGGAAAAGAGGAGTGTGCCGCTTTCTTTCTCCTCTACACAGAGATACAATAGATGGAACAGCAGGAAACTATTCTAGACAGAAATGACAAAAGCAATTCAATGGTAATTTATTATTTGAAATAATTGCAAGCTCTTGGGTTTTGGTTGAGGAGACTAATTGTATCGTGTTATTTGCAGAGCTATATGGGAAAAAAATATGCAAATCAGTTGCCTCCACCCAGAAGAAAGAAAACAATCTCAATATTGCCACCAATTGGAGGTAGCTACCCTATACGTCTGTGTCCAAGGAGCCTTGCAGCATGAGTTGCGTATGACTTCTGGTCTTGTTGCTTGGCTTATTCAGCATGCCCACTGGGAATTGGTTGCTGGTCAGGGTTGTCCCCCTGTGGGGATATATTTTTTCTTACTTAAATGAGTGCAATAAAAATTGTGCATCATTTGCCTCCTATAACCTCCTTGTTGCATCTTCTATTGCTGAAATGCACCACAACATAAGTAACAAACCATCACCATCAGTGGGCATTCACATTGAGAATACTAAATAACCTATCAACAAGGTGACTAACAACAGAATCAATAAGACTTTTAATAAAAAGTATACATTTATTAATACATATAGATTAAAAACATATTGAAATTAGTTGGGAACTGTGCTTTAAAGAAGATTCATGGAGAAAACGTAAGGAGGATGAGTGTAATAATAATAGTACTCTATATAGTACATAGCAAAAATGAGCATTTCAGTGCATAAATATAGGAAAGAAATAAGTTATTGAACACATGAATAAATTATGCATATAATGAAACAAGTCTTAGCTGGTATCCAATAATAAACATACCATAAAGAGAACAATACAGACATAGAAAGCCCCAGGACTGCGACATACGTTTTGCTTGGGAGCTTTCTCAAGGAGTCTGAGCTCCTCTTGATTAATTTAAGGCCACAGATCCCATCAAACTTGAATGTGCAGTGAAACAAATGCCTACAAAAGCAAAATGGTGTGACACTTAAAATGGAAACCAATTGCAAAAATTATTTTTTTTAGCCCCAAAAATTTGCATATAAGTGCAAAATAAATGAAAATGTCCCCAACAAACTTTTGGTGTCTGATCTTGGGATCCTGGTTGGAATATGGAAGAAGTCACCTTCAGATGGCACACATATACTTATCTTATATGTTCTGTTGGGTATTTTGTTTGTATTTCCAAGAATAGACTTCCCAGGGCCAGTCTAACTAGTCCCATTCTGAAAACACTGAACTGGTTTCGAGCTTTAATGTTCTCAGCTGTTTATTATGTAACATTTCTATACTATAACTCGTCTCTACTAAACTTTGAGTTAGTGACGTTTATTTGATTTTATTGGAGTGCCCATCACTAGTCTGCGAACTTCAGTAACTGGCTGCAAAAAAATAAGAAAAAAGTGCTTCATAAGGCAAAACCTCATGTAAAAAAATTATGAGAGTTTACTTATTTCCCTTCTGGAGTGTTGACTCACCTTGTTTTGATACGTTCAGGATACAACACCTCCGACTGCTTCTAATACTCACAATGGGAGCTGCCGCTGGTGACCACTGAGGCACATAGGTAGCGTAAATGCTAGAGAAGAGTTTAACAGCGGGTTAGACCTTGCTCTCCTTCTCCTGATTCAAAATGATAGAATAGAAACCATAGTGAATAAAGTTTTTTATTCAATAAAAGGTCAACGTATTTCAGGGTAGAACCGACCCCTTCATCTGGCCAAAATATTCATTTGTCACCTACTTTTTCAGGGAGTGACAAGGAAGGGAAACAGAAGGAGAAATCTGGTCAGCACCAATGAGACATAAAACTGGTATCTTGTACGCACATCCTAAACCACTTCCAAGACACAACACCACCAGGGACGTCACTGAGACGAGCTAACAGCACATGCAGTGATGTTATTGGGGAGCACGTGACCCAACACTGTGGCGAACGATATCAGTGATGCAGAAAGGACAATAGTAACCAAAAAAATTGAATAATAGTGAAGATAAAATAATCAAATAAAGATAGTGAAATTAAACCAATAAAGTCTATTCCAGCGCTGTTATGCACACGCCCGGACTGACTGGCGTGTGCGGGTGTTGTGGTTCCACTGGACCATGGACCGGAGAGTGCCTGGAGGGGCGTGACTAAGTATCTGGCCGATCCGACCAAGGTGGCACGACGGCATACGACGCCAGTGCACCAGGGAGAAACCGGGCAGAGGGACCAGGTGCTACTCCAGGTCAAACTCCGGACACGGGGGTTGACCCACACTGGAATTACTGGAACAGGCAGGTTAGGCTGGCACAGACTGGTGGATGTAAGCAAACACGGCAGGTATGCAGAGGGGTGGATACAGGCGAGTATGCAGGCAGGGAGGTACTGGCCGAAAGGACGGGCTGGAGCACAGAAAGGTTAAGACCCAGTACAGACTGGGTCACAGAACCGCAGATGCGGTAGACAACCACAGCAGAGAGGGAACGCCCAAAGCGGTGGGCAAGAACAGAGCAGGACGGGGCTGCAGGAGCAGCGAGCACAAGCAGGGCAGGACAGGACTGCCGGAGCAGCGGGCAGAAGCAGGGCAGGACAGGACTGCCGGAGCAGCGGGCAGAAGCAGGGCAGGACAGGACTGCCGGAGCAGCGGGCAGAAGCAGGGCAGGACAGGACTGCCAGAGCAGCGGGCAGAAGCAGGGCAGGACAGGACTGCCGGAGCAGCGGGCAGAAGCAGGGCAGGACAGGACTGCAGGAGCAGCGGGCAGAAGCAGGGCAGGACAGGACTGCCGGAGCAGCGGGCAGAAGCAGGGCAGGACAGGACTGCCGGAGCAGCGGGCAGAAGCAGGGCAGGACAGGACTGCCGGAGCAGCGGGCAGAAGCAGGGCAGGACAGGACTGCCGGAGCAGCGGGCAGAAGCAGGGCAGGACAGGACTGCCGGAGCAGTGAGCAAAAGGGTAAGAGCGGAGCAAGGCTGCCGGAGCAGTGAGCAAGGAGTCAGAGCAGGACGGACAGGGCTCTGTTCACACGGAACAGACAGGAAGGGAAAGGCAGAGCCAGATACCCACAGGGTACTTGCAGTGAAGTAGCGAGGGGACCACAAACTCACAAACGGGAGTACAGAGACAACAAGCAGGAGTTAGGTACGAGTTCAGACTCTGCAGAAAAAGGAAAGGAACGGACATAGAGGCAAAACAGGTAAAGGATAGGAGAGAGTTCAGACTGGAACTGAGTGTACGGAAGAGACCGACACTGCAGCGGGATACAGGAGCGGGTCTGGGAATACGGCCCCCAGAGAGGCGGGACGAACAGGCAAGGAGCGTGTTCAGACAGGCCTGGAAATACAGCCTCCAGGAAAGGCAGCAGGCAAGAGTACACAGACAGGACTCAGTTCAGACACGGGAACAGATACTGCAAGACAGGAGAAATAGACAGGACTCAGTTCAGACAGGAACAGATACCGCAAGGCAGGGACACAAACAGGACTCTGTTCAGACGGGAACAGATACCGCAAGGCACAGACAGGCAGATCTAGGAATACGGCCCCTAGAAGGCGAAAGAACAGGCAAGAAGCGTGTTCACAAGAACAGACCACAGTTCAGACACAGAACTGGAAAACAGGCAGGAAAACAGGATAGGACCTGGCATGTCAGAGACAAAAAGCCGACTGACAGGACACAATGCTCAGGCGCCATCTTGAGGAAGAAGGTGGTATAAATACCCAAAGATGGACAGCAATAGGCTGAAGGTGCAACAGGGGCGTGTCCGCAGAAGGTACAAGAAACAGGAAGTTCAGCGGGCGTCGCCCTATGCAGCCAAAACAGACAAACAGACAGCAAGGAGGGAAGCCAGAGAGACATTCTGGACTGGAGATCAAGTGCGCGCTCTTGCACAGTGGGAGATGGACCACCATGCAAGGACGCCGCCAGGTATGTTACAGTACCCCCCCCCCTTACGCCCCCTCTTCTTCAGGCCTGCCAGAATCTTCCGCAGGGAATTCGAGGACCAGTCGTTCACTTCAAGGAGATCACTTCCACTGTCCACAGGAAAAATTGATCTCATCTGGTTAGCTAGGATGCTACCTTCTATCCAGCCATCCTCAGCAACAGACGAAACGGGTGGAGTACCAGGAACAGCACACAAGGAAGTCTCTCTCCACATATTTTCAGGTGGCACCCCAGAGGGTACAGGAGACAACTGGAAGTCCTTCACCGGGTTGGAGGGGGACAGAGACTTGGGGGTAATCTCTGCTTCGAGGTACATCTTGTCAAACTCACAGGAAGAAATAGACGGGTTATCAGGTACATAATGAGGAAAAGTCACTGTCTCTTTGTTATCTGGTGGTACCCCGGAGAATTCAGGAAACAACTGGAGGTCCTCCGCCGGGTCAGAAGAGTGCAGAGGCTCAGAGAAAACATCTGCTTCAGAGTACACTAGGTCGGACTCACTGGAGGAAGCAGGCGAGGTATCGGGTACCGAGTATAGGAAAGTCTCTGTCCATTCACCACCAGGTGGCACCCCGAAGGGTTCTGGAGACAACTGGAGGTCCTCCGCCTGGTCAGAGGGGTGTAGAGACTCAAGGGTAACCTCTGCTTCAGAGTACACAAGGTCGGACTCACTGGACGAAGCAAGCGAGGTATCAGATCCAGGATATAGGAAAGTCTCTGTCCATTCACCACCAGGTGGCACCCCGAAGGGTTCTGGAGACAACTGGAGGTCCTCTGCCTGGTCGGAGGGGTGTAGAGACTCGGGAGTAACCTCTGCTTCGGAGTACACTAGGTTGGACTCACTGGACGAAGCGAGCGAGGCATCAGGTACAGAGTAAAGGAGAGTCTCTGTCCTTTCGCTACCAGGTAGCACCCCGAAGGGTTCTGGAGACAACTGGAGGTCCTCCGCCTGGTCGGAGGGGTGTAGAGGCTCGGGAGTAACCTCTGCTTCGGAGTACACTAGGTTGGACTCACTGGACGAACCGAGCGAGGTATCAAGTACAGAGTATAGGAGAGTCTCTGTCCTTTCGCTACCAGGTAGCACCCCGAAGGGTTCTGGAGACAACTTGAGGTCCTCCGCCTGGTCGGAGGGGTGTAGAGACTCGGGGGTAACTACCACTTTGGGGTACCGATTGTCAGGCTCACAGGACGAAGCGGACAAAGTATCGAGTACCGAGTGTAGAGAAGTCTCTCTCCATTTGTCATCGAGTGGTATCCCGGAGGATTCAGGAGGCAACAGGGGGTCCTCCGCCAGGTAGTAGAGGTGCACAGACTCAGAGGTAACCACAGCTTTGGAGCATCCTTGGACATGCACACCGGTTAAAGTGGGTGAAGCATCTGATGCCGGGTGCAGGAAGTTCTCCTGTGTGGAGTCTGGATGGGCAGAAGTCTCTTCGGGCAGGAGAACCGGAGCACTACCCACGCACATTACCAGTTGGGGCTTCTCCGGGATACAGGGAGATGAAGCTTCAGTAGGGACTTCAAGGTTGGGGTCAGGAGGTCTCAGGGAGGACAGACCCTGGCGTGACGGCTTGCCTCTACGTCTAGCACGTCTGGACTGCCTCTTGAGGTTGGGAGAAGTATTCCGGAAAGCGTAGTCACCCTGTGAGGATTCTGGGTGGGCAGTAGTCTCATTGGGCTGGAGGACTATTGCGCTACCCACACACATTACCCATCGGGGCTGCTCCGGGATATTGGGAGGTGAAGCTTCAGCAGGAGCCTCCGGGTTAGGATCATCGAAGACCATTAGAAAGGCCACCAGGAAGGCCATTAGGTCCAGGAGGATCGGATCCTGTGTTTCATATAGGGGGTTGATCCATTCCAAGGCATCACCCGCCAGGTAAGACATAATGAATGCCACCTTAACCCGATCGGTGGGAAAACATAGAGGGTAGAACTTGAAGTGTAGCATGCATTGCTCCACAAATCCACGACTTTGTCTTGGATCCCCATAGTAACGTGGCGGATCCGCAGGAACGAGAGCAGATAGATCCATCTGGACGGGTGCGTAATTCACCTGGAACTCAGCTGAGAAAAAAACTAAATTTTATTTATTTTTAATGCATGTATTCGCTGGAAAACTTCTCAGAGAGCGAAGGCCGTGGGGCTCAACGGGAACCATGGCCTGAGCATGCTGTTATGCACACGCCCGGACTGACTGGCGTGTGCGGGTGTTGTGGTTCCACTGGACCATGGACCGGAGAGTGCCTGGAGGGGCGTAACTAAGTATCTGGCCGATCCGACCAAGGTGGCACGACGGCATACGACGCCAGTGCACCAGGGAGAAACCGGGCAGAGGGACCAGGTGCTACTCCAGGTCAAACTCCGGACACGGGGGTTGACCCACACTGGAATTACTGGAACAGGCAGGTTAGGCTGGCACAGACTGGTGGATGTAAGCAAACACGGCAGGTATGCAGAGGGGTGGATACAGGCGAGTATGCAGGCAGGGAGGTACTGGCCGAAAGGACGGGCTGGAGCACAGAAAGGTTAAGACCCAGTACAGACTGGGTCACAGAACCGCAGATGCAGTAGACAACCACAGCAGAGAGGGAACGCCCAAAGCGGTGGGCAAGAACAGAGCAGGACGGGGCTGCAGGAGCAGCGAGCACAAGCAGGGCAGGACAGGACTGCTGGAGCAGCGGGCAGAAGCAGGGCAGGACAGGACTGCCGGAGCAGCGGGCAGAAGCAGGGCAGGACAGGACTGCCGGAGCAGCGGGCAGAAGCAGGGCAGGACAGGACTGCCGGAGCAGCGGGCAGAAGCAGGGCAGGACAGGACTGCCGGAGCAGCGGGCAGAAGCAGGGCAGGACAGGACTGCCGGAGCAGTGGGCAGAAGCAGGGCAGGACAGGACTGCCGGAGCAGCGGGCAGAAGCAGGGCAGGACAGGACTGCCGGAGCAGCGGGCAGAAGCAGGGCAGGACAGGACTGCCGGAGCAGCGGGCAGAAGCAGGGCAGGACAGGACTGCCGGAGCAGCGGGCAGAAGCAGGGCAGGACAGGACTGCCGGAGCAGCGGGCAGAAGCAGGGCAGGACAGGACTGCCGGAGCAGTGAGCAAAAGGGTAAGAGCGGAGCAAGGCTGCCGGAGCAGTGAGCAAGGAGTCAGAGCAGGACGGACAGGGCTCTGTTCACACGGAACAGACAGGAAGGGAAAGGCAGAGCCAGATACCCACAGGGTACTTGCAGTGAAGTAGCGAGGGGACCACAAACTCACAAACGGGAGTACAGAGACAACAAGCAGGAGTTAGGTACGAGTTCAGACTCTGCAGAAAAAGGAAAGGAACGGACATAGAGGCAAAACAGGTAAAGGATAGGAGAGAGTTCAGACTGGAACTGAGTGTACGGAAGAGACCGACACTGCAGCGGGATACAGGAGCGGGTCTGGGAATACGGCCCCCAGAGAGGCGGGACGAACAGGCAAGGAGCGTGTTCAGACAGGCCTGGAAATACAGCCTCCAGGAAAGGCAGCAGGCAAGAGTACACAGACAGGACTCAGTTCAGACACGGGAACTGATACCGCAAGGCAGGAGACATAGACAGGACTCAGTTCAGACACGGGAACAGATACTGCAAGACAGGAGAAATAGACAGGACTCAGTTCAGACAGGAACAGATACCGCAAGGCAGGGACACAAACAGGACTCTGTTCAGACGGGAACAGATACCGCAAGGCACAGACAGGCAGATCTAGGAATACGGCCCCTAGAAGGCGAAAGAACAGGCAAGAAGCGTGTTCACAAGAACAGACCACAGTTCAGACACAGAACTGGAAAACAGGCAGGAAAACAGGATAGGACCTGGCATGTCAGAGACAAAAAGCCGACTGACTGGACACAATGCTCAGGCGCCATCTTGAGGAAGAAGGTGGTATAAATACCCAAAGATGGACAGCAATAGGCTGAAGGTGCAACAGGGGCGTGTCCGCAGAAGGTACAAGAAACAGGAAGTTCAGCGGGCGTCGCCCTATGCAGCCAAAACAGACAAACAGACAGCAAGGAGGGAAGCCAGAGAGACATTCTGGACTGGAGATCAAGTGCGCGCTCTTGCACAGTGGGAGATGGACCACCATGCAAGGACGCCGCCAGGTATGTTACAGTACCCCCCCCCCTTACGCCCCCTCTTCTTCAGGCCTGCCAGAATCTTCCGCAGGGAATTCGAGGACCAGTCGTTCACTTCAAGGAGATCACTTCCACTGTCCACAGGAAAAATTGATCTCATCTGGTTAGCTAGGATGCTACCTTCTATCCAGCCATCCTCAGCAACAGACGAAACGGGTGGAGTACCAGGAACAGCACACAAGGAAGTCTCTCTCCACATATTTTCAGGTGGCACCCCAGAGGGTACAGGAGACAACTGGAAGTCCTTCACCGGGTTGGAGGGGGACAGAGACTTGGGGGTAATCTCTGCTTCGAGGTACATCTTGTCAAACTCACAGGAAGAAATAGACGGGTTATCAGGTACATAATGAGGAAAAGTCACTGTCTCTTTGTTATCTGGTGGTACCCCGGAGAATTCAGGAAACAACTGGAGGTCCTCCGCCGGGTCAGAAGAGTGCAGAGGCTCAGAGAAAACATCTGCTTCAGAGTACACTAGGTCGGACTCACTGGAGGAAGCAGGCGAGGTATCGGGTACCGAGTATAGGAAAGTCTCTGTCCATTCACCACCAGGTGGCACCCCGAAGGGTTCTGGAGACAACTGGAGGTCCTCCGCCTGGTCAGAGGGGTGTAGAGACTCAAGGGTAACCTCTGCTTCAGAGTACACAAGGTCGGACTCACTGGACGAAGCAAGCGAGGTATCAGATCCAGGATATAGGAAAGTCTCTGTCCATTCACCACCAGGTGGCACCCCGAAGGGTTCTGGAGACAACTGGAGGTCCTCTGCCTGGTCGGAGGGGTGTAGAGACTCGGGAGTAACCTCTGCTTCGGAGTACACTAGGTTGGACTCACTGGACGAAGCGAGCGAGGCATCAGGTACAGAGTAAAGGAGAGTCTCTGTCCTTTCGCTACCAGGTAGCACCCCGAAGGGTTCTGGAGACAACTGGAGGTCCTCCGCCTGGTCGGAGGGGTGTAGAGGCTCGGGAGTAACCTCTGCTTCGGAGTACACTAGGTTGGACTCACTGGACGAACCGAGCGAGGTATCAAGTACAGAGTATAGGAGAGTCTCTGTCCTTTCGCTACCAGGTAGCACCCCGAAGGGTTCTGGAGACAACTTGAGGTCCTCCGCCTGGTCGGAGGGGTGTAGTGACTCGGGGGTAACTACCACTTTGGGGTACCGATTGTCAGGCTCACAGGACGAAGCGGACAAAGTATCGAGTACCGAGTGTAGAGAAGTCTCTCTCCATTTGTCATCGAGTGGTATCCCGGAGGATTCAGGAGGCAACAGGGGGTCCTCCGCCAGGTAGTAGAGGTGCACAGACTCAGAGGTAACCACAGCTTTGGAGCATCCTTGGACATGCACACCGGTTAAAGTGGGTGAAGCATCTGATGCCGGGTGCAGGAAGTTCTCCTGTGTGGAGTCTGGATGGGCAGAAGTCTCTTCGGGCAGGAGAACCGGAGCACTACCCACGCACATTACCCGTTGGGGCTTCTCCGGGATACACGGAGATGAAGCTTCAGTAGGGACTTCAAGGTTGGGGTCAGGAGGTCTCAGGGAGGACAGACCCTGGCGTGACGGCTTGCCTCTACGTCTAGCACGTCTGGACTGCCTCTTGAGGTTGGGAGAAGTATTCCGGAAAGCGTAGTCACCCTGTGAGGATTCTGGGTGGGCAGTAGTCTCATTGGGCTGGAGGACTATTGCGCTACCCACACACATTACCCATCGGGGCTGCTCCGGGATATTGGGAGGTGAAGCTTCAGCAGGAGCCTCCGGGTTAGGATCATCGAAGACCATTAGAAAGGCCACCAGGAAGGCCATTAGGTCCAGGAGGATCGGATCCTGTGTTTCATATAGGGGGTTGATCCATTCCAAGGCATCACCCGCCAGGTAAGACATAATGAATGCCACCTTAACCCGATCGGTGGGAAAACATAGAGGGTAGAACTTGAAGTGTAGCATGCATTGCTCCACAAATCCACGACTTTGTCTTGGATCCCCATAGTAACGTGGCGGATCCGCAGGAACGAGAGCAGATAGATCCATCTGGACGGGTGCGTAATTCACCTGGAACTCAGCTGAGAAAAAAAAATAAATTTTATTTATTTTTAATGCATGTATTCGCTGGAAAACTTCTCAGAGAGCGAAGGCCGTGGGGCTCAACGGGAACCATGGCCTGAGCATGCTGTTATGCACACGCCCGGACTGACTGGCGTGTGCGGGTGTTGTGGTTCCACTGGACCATGGACCGGAGAGTGCCTGGAGGGGCGTAACTAAGTATCTGGCCGATCCGACCAAGGTGGCACGACGGCATACGACGCCAGTGCACCAGGGAGAAACCGGGCAGAGGGACCAGGTGCTACTCCAGGTCAAACTCCGGACACGGGGGTTGACCCACACTGGAATTACTGGAACAGGCAGGTTAGGCTGGCACAGACTGGTGGATGTAAGCAAACACGGCAGGTATGCAGAGGGGTGGATACAGGCGAGTATGCAGGCAGGGAGGTACTGGCCGAAAGGACGGGCTGGAGCACAGAAAGGTTAAGACCCAGTACAGACTGGGTCACAGAACCGCAGATGCAGTAGACAACCACAGCAGAGAGGGAACGCCCAAAGCGGTGGGCAAGAACAGAGCAGGACGGGGCTGCAGGAGCAGCGAGCACAAGCAGGGCAGGACAGGACTGCTGGAGCAGCGGGCAGAAGCAGGGCAGGACAGGACTGCCGGAGCAGCGGGCAGAAGCAGGGCAGGACAGGACTGCCGGAGCAGCGGGCAGAAGCAGGGCAGGACAGGACTGCCGGAGCAGCGGGCAGAAGCAGGGCAGGACAGGACTGCCGGAGCAGCGGGCAGAAGCAGGGCAGGACAGGACTGCCGGAGCAGCGGGCAGAAGCAGGGCAGGACAGGACTGCCGGAGCAGCGGGCAGAAGCAGGGCAGGACAGGACTGCCGGAGCAGCGGGCAGAAGCAGGGCAGGACAGGACTGCCGGAGCAGCGGGCAGAAGCAGGGCAGGACAGGACTGCCGGAGCAGTGAGCAAAAGGGTAAGAGCGGAGCAAGGCTGCCGGAGCAGTGAGCAAGGAGTCAGAGCAGGACGGACAGGGCTCTGTTCACACGGAACAGACAGGAAGGGAAAGGCAGAGCCAGATACCCACAGGGTACTTGCAGTGAAGTAGCGAGGGGACCACAAACTCACAAACGGGAGTACAGAGACAACAAGCAGGAGTTAGGTACGAGTTCAGACTCTGCAGAAAAAGGAAAGGAACGGACATAGAGGCAAAACAGGTAAAGGATAGGAGAGAGTTCAGACTGGAACTGAGTGTACGGAAGAGACCGACACTGCAGCGGGATACAGGAGCGGGTCTGGGAATACGGCCCCCAGAGAGGCGGGACGAACAGGCAAGGAGCATGTTCAGACAGGCCTGGAAATACAGCCTCCAGGAAAGGCAGCAGGCAAGAGTACACAGACAGGACTCAGTTCAGACACGGGAACAGATACTGCAAGACAGGAGAAATAGACAGGACTCAGTTCAGACAGGAACAGATACCGCAAGGCAGGGACACAAACAGGACTCTGTTCAGACGGGAACAGATACCGCAAGGCACAGACAGGCAGATCTAGGAATACGGCCCCTAGAAGGCGAAAGAACAGGCAAGAAGCGTGTTCACAAGAACAGACCACAGTTCAGACACAGAACTGGAAAACAGGCAGGAAAACAGGATAGGACCTGGCATGTCAGAGACAAAAAGCCGGCCGACAGGACACAATGCTCAGGCGCCATCTTGAGGAAGAAGGTGGTATAAATACCCAAAGATGGACAGCAATAGGCTGAAGGTGCAACAGGGGCGTGTCCGCAGAAGGTACAAGAAACAGGAAGTTCAGCGGTCGTCGCCCTATGCAGCCAAAACAGACAAACAGACAGCAAGGAGGGAAGCCAGAGAGACATTCTGGACTGGAGATCAAGTGCGCGCTCTTGCACAGTGGGAGATGGACCACCATGCAAGGACGCCGCCAGGTATGTTACAAGCACATTTTGCAGAAAATGTTAAGAATTATTTAAACCATCCATGAAATATGGCAAACCAGAGGCAAATCATGCAACTGCTATGAACCTGCTTGAAAGATGGGTTTCAAGCCCTGGTTGGTTTTATCCCTTTTGGCATTGGGTGATAACAACCAGAAGCAGAATTTCCCCTCTTTAGAGAGAACTGTATTTTAGCAGACCAAGGCTCATGAAATCAAAGGGGTTGTCCTGTCTTAGGCTACAAGTCTGCAGTCCCTCTATGTGACTGCAGACTTGTGAATTCTCACATCCCGCTCACTGCGCAATGAGGATTCTCTGGTGTCAGCGCCGGAAGTGGTCATCATATGACCACAATGATGTGATTTGCATACTTCCGACCACATTCCGACCATACAACTAGACTGTATTTGAACATCTAATTTGCATGTGACCATATTTATAAAAATCACATACTTGAGGTCACACGCCTGTCGCTCCTGACGCTGGCACCGGAGAATCCTCACAGCATGTAATGCTCACAATGTGAGGATTCACAAGTCTGCAGTCACATAGAGATACTGCAGACTTGTAGCCTAAGGCCGGACAACCACTTCAAAGGGGAAAATCCCATCAGGGTGGCTAATACTTGGGACCCATTTTGGTCTCTGCCATGCGGCCCCTCTGTTTGCTATGTACAACACTAATGGAAAACATTTTGTCAAGCATACAGTATTATACACAATAAGACTTAACAACACCCATGGACCAGGTAGCCAATGTGCCGATAAATTTGCTGCTGGCTTCTACCTATACTATACAGTATCTCCTTGCCCATTTCATATCCCTGCGATGATTTACATAGCACAAGGATGAGACATATTCTTCTATCCCCAGAGCTGCTGTGATCTTATACTCTCCTTTAGTGCTAGTTGTGAAACAATTAACAAAGGGACATTGTCACTTTATCATGAAACCACTGACTAATTCTGGTGAGAGGGTTATATGGAGAAGTGCTGATACAGAATCACAATGTGACAATTACATTGCTCATTCACCAGGCACACGGGTTCTCTGAGACGCTGCTGTAATATTCATGGCATCAGCAGAATATATGCATGTCCCCATGTGATCAGATATATGAGGGAGACAAGAAAAGCCTGATTCACAGCAAATTATGACGAGATAAGACGTGGACAGACATATCCTCGGTCTGGGTTCTGTAGGACAGCAATGGTAAAAATTACAGCACCATGCTTTGGCTAGAATTAGGGCATTATGGTTGGCACCACAGGTGGCTGGTATAGGGCCATACAGAGCAGTCATTGTTTGATGTATATGTGACAAGTGTCATATGTGACTGGCACCCTAGGGGGGATATCTGGCAGATATTCTGAATAAGTGCTTATATTTGTACATGTTTGTCCGAATGCAAAATCTACATTACAAGGGTTATCCACTACTCCTTTATCGGGTCGGAGAGATCTAACACCCCAAAAAATACGCAATATCCAAATAAAATTACCTTGAAGAGCATAAATAATATTGCCATATAGATTACTTATAATACCACAATTTTGGTTTCATTATATAGAGCTAAATAATGTCAGGTGGCTGTAGTTTCTTCCTGATAATCCTACTCTCTAGGAAAAGTTGAAGTGTACAAGTCCATTGTGTGGTTTTTGGAAGCTCCAAGTTGGAAGCACCTAAATACAGTAGTATGTACGTATATGAGGCCATGCTGTGCAGTGGTTTTTCTTGGAATCATACGTACCAACCATTCAGACCACACACTGTTAAGATAATATTCTTCTAATGTTCCTGCTGTTTATGAGGCCTACAACTTTACATTACATCTTGATTTTTTGCAAGGGCATTGTATTTTTTTTTTAATTATTTTTATTATTCTTTATATAGCACCTATATTTTTCACCTTTTTTGTTTCAGGTATTTCTGCCATGATCCTTTGTGTTTTTATGAGTTTCTTTCTCAGTATGATTTATCCCAGACAATATGTTGTAAACTTGTAATACAAAGTTTTCCATACCCCGCTGAGCCCAGCTTGGAATATTCCCCATGTGTACTGTCATCTGGTTGCTTCCTATCTTTTCTTTGAATGTTTTACCTGTAGAGGCAGTAAATTGACATTACTCATCATATAAAACAGAATGGCTGCATGAATTGTTGGAATGACTAAGTACAATAGGGAACATACAATAAAAAATCTGTCTGGAGTTTAGTAACATTAAGGCAGTCTTTTGTGCCAAGTTAGAAAGTTATCACTGATCTGCAAGACTTGCTGATCGCAGGGCTCTGCAGAACTCCATCTGAAAAGATATACCACAGAAACGCCCGCATTATAGTGTCAATCTCAAAATGCTAGTATGCAGACATATGAGTGGAACTAACTAGGGCATCGCAATAGAACATAAAAAAGTTAGAAAAAAACTAAGCGACAACAGAACCCTGGATAAACATAGAAAAAAATCTTTTTATTAAATACACATATAATAAAGTTACATAATACCCTAGAGCTTAAAGGCACAAAGTGCCACATGTGTGAATAAAAGAAAGGAAAAAGACACCAAGAGTCCCCTCAATAACCCCATATAGTTAATAATTAAAGATGTATAGTACTAATATCAAAAATTCATATATCAAAAAGTATCATCATCAAAAGAAGGGGCAATTCCCAAGTACCTGATTAATAATGACAAGTACCGATGATATGTCCAAGGGGAAACCAGTGAAAGGGGGAGGACGGGGGGGAAATCGGTGTCACCCCTACGCGCGTTTCGGCAGGCCTTCGTCAGGGGGCTTAGGGGAAACAACACTGAGGCCTCTTAAATAGCCAGTCTAATGATTGTCAGATGGTGCACAGCTGCTGGGGCGTATGTGTATGCCTAAGGACCTTAATGACGCTTCTCGCGTCATAGTAGGCGGGGCGAGCCGCGGCGTCCACATCATGTGACGCCCACGTGACGGTCAGCTGACCGGCACGCAGGTCCTCACATAGAGATGCAGAGAGCCGCGGCACGCGTCGCCAGCATGACGTGGAAGCGTTCGTGGTCGCCAGGCAACCCAGAAAGATATAGGTAACCCTATAGGAATGCTAAATAGCAGAGCCTACACTTAATAAGCAGCAATTGAAACCTAAATGTACTAAGCAAGGTCAATGTGAATAGGCAAAAGCTAATAAATACTTAGAAATATGAGACTATATAGATGACCAGGCAACATAGCAATAAATATGCAAATATAGTAAAGGACAAGGTAATAAGCCCAAAAGTGGGCCACCAATATATAATAGCCAATACATGTCACTCAATTAATAAACATAGTAAAGTATTATAATTGGACATTCATAGATATTATAGCAATTACATAGGTATAAAATATCAACAGCCGATATAAAGATGTCATGAACCAGACAAGATTAGCATAAATATTGGACCAAATAGCCTACAAAATTACAAAAGGTTGATTTGCATAACAACAGTAATATAAATTGAATAATGAAAACAACATGGCCATGATATACAAAAATCCTAATAGGATAGCATAAAAAATAGATAGCCACATAGAAAACATTTTTAGGGACAACATGCAATAATCGCAGAGAGATGAGTCTATCGAGGGGGACATGACCATAGAAGCAGCAATTAGAAAACATGCACCGGAAGAAGAGGCTAGAATGAAGACCATAGTGAGTTGACCATGTAAGTAGAAGAATAAAAATCTAAAAAATGAATAAAAATGTGAAACAAATTAGTGACACATAACACAAAAATTGCGACACAAATGTATTTGCGGGGAGATAGCCTCAACCGGGAAACAATCATATGAAGGGAACAAAACTAAGAGATTCGTTCAAGCCCTTCGGATGGACCGTGTCTAATAACCATATCCAACGGGCCTCCAATTGGGCCAAACGTTGGCTCATTTTACCGCCACGAGCAGTGGAGGGAAGTAGATCTATACCCCGAACTCTCAACCCAGAACTATCACAATTATGATGTAGTTTAAAATGACGGGGAATGGTCCTGAGCGTGGAAACATCCGCGTGGCCAGCCGCAGACTGAATGCCCAGAACATGCTCACGAACTTGAATTTTGAGTTGGCGGGAGGTGAGTCCCACATAAATAAGGCCACAAGGGCAGGTGGCAAAATAAATCACATATCTCGACATACAATTAATGAACTTACGTATGTCATATGTCTTGGTATGAGATGAATTGAAAAATTGAGTGGCATGTTCAATGTTGGAACAGGCAATGCAGCGGCCACACGGCCTGCATCCAGGCGCAGGACCAGACCCGTCAATAAATGACTTCCCCCGAGTGGGTTGATAATGGCTACGGACCAAAAAATCAGTAAATTGACATTACTCATCATATAAAATAGAATGGCTACATGAATTGTTGGAATGACTAAGTACAATAGGGAACATACAATAAAAAATCTGTCTGGAGTTTAGTAACATTAAGGCGGTCTTTTGTGCCAAGTTAGAAAGTTATCACTGATCTGCAAGACTTGCTGATCGCAGGGCTCTGCAGAACTCCATCTGAGTGGAGCTACAGTTACACATCTGCACTCAATTTACTGTTTAAGGGACCGTCAGAGATAGCCAAGTACTTGTTTATTATTAATTAGCTGCCTTCAGCTCGATCTTGAGCCATGGCGACTTGATGGAAAAATGCTCTGTAGGAAGATCGATCTTGTGGAAGCCTAGATAGGTCCACCAGGGTCTTCTCCACCATTATCTTGATGGTATGAAGCCATCAGGTTGCTGATCTTCCCCTTTGCCTTGTTACTTCTATTTTTTCGACCACGATGTCCTTCTATAGTGATTGCTATCTTCGTCTCATGTTTACAAACTGGGCAAGTCTGTTACGAATGTGCCTCATCCTGCTGGGACCTGTGGTGCATCTGGGATCAGAAGATCACAGAGATTAGCTGATCACAAGTCCTCTTTGGAGACTACGTAGCCATTCACATGAGTGGTGCAGGTTAATTGTTTCTTATGGTATGCAAGGGGCTAAGAGTTCCTGGTTTAAATCTACTTGAGATTCCATTTAGCTTTTTTTCTCAGCCTCTGCTCATTGGGACCACTTCCCTTCATCTTTTAAACCCATTCCTGGATGCCTCTCTTGCCAGCAATAGAGTTTCTATCCTGAGCCTGACTTCTCAGGAGAAAGGTGTTCCTGGAGAAGCTGTTGCATCCATTGAAGTTGTGGAGTTTTCTTTGTTTGTGTGTTTTGCCCAGCTTGTCTCCTTCCCAGTGTTTTCTTGTCATAATAGTAAGACCAGCGTCTTGCTGCCCATCTCATTGGCCAGGGCAAAGCCCAGGGACAGCCAGGGATTAGGCACGTGACGGCAGACGATGGGAAGGACCCGTCTAGGGCAATAGGGAGCGCAGGGTTCAGCTTCAGGTGAGTGTTGAGGGGTCTCTATCTCCCCCTCTCCCTATCATCAGGACCCACGCTTTTCTGTTTCCCCCTCTCCCTTTGCGCCGATCACTGAATATCTCCCTGCCCTGGCATGACAAAGTCATAGCTTGGTGATCAGCACAGCCGTGTGAAATGGTGATCACTTTCTAACTTGGTACAAACCCAATAAGTATTATGTATCTTGGTCTTGGTCTATACAACAAGAGAGCAGACAGATTCAAGAGCCATACTGGTGGCATTCCCGTAGTACAAAGCTTTTGATATTTGTGACATATTTCAGAAAAGATAATCCCTTTTTTTGAAGACGCTGGCATGGCGATCAACTGATTGCTATTGGTCCTGTTAGGTATGTCAGGAAGATCTCAGATAACTAGCTGTCCATTTAGAGCATGGATGTTCTGTAAAGAGTGCTGCCTCAGCAGGGGGGAACCAAAAGTTAGGGGAACCATGTAGTGGGTGGAGGGTGTAGAACACACTTTTAGTTACACACATAGTTTCATATATAATAGCCAGCCATCTTAAGCACAAGGTTCTTGGCTCCGTTCTTTGATTGTGGTCTTCACAGCTGACAGTGGCCTTGTGTAGGAGCCTGCAGGGTGCTGAAGATGCATGGTCCTCGTGCTCTGACCTCGACACGAGGAGCGGGTATGAATTAACAGTGTCTCTATCCCGGTCAAGTTCCCTTGCTTAAGAGGGTCGGGAGCTATAGTGAAGCTCCATAGCAAAAGGATCCCAGGAGGATGCAGACGGAGCGGTATACGCCACCTGTCCTCGCTATACTGGCCCAGCCAGAGGGACTCCTGCTGCAAGAGGGGTACCGGCCCCCGATATCTGACTTTGTCACTATAAGTCTCTGTCAGAGAAGCCCAGTAGGCTACAGTGGATCCCGTCGGGTGACGGGCGGAACGGAATTGCCGCCTTACCCTATATCTGTGCATAGTCCAGAGGGAGACCCAGCCTTTGCACGCACACGGACAGGAGAGGTTCAAAGGGGACTGTTAGGAACACTCTGAGGGTCCTGATCCAGGCACCTGAAGCACCTGGGTGCGCTGAGCCCTCATCCCTGGTGGCCGCAGAGATCCGTGAGGAGCAGGGAGAAGCCTTGCGGCTGAGCTAAAAGAACTGTGAGTAAAAACCCTGGAAGACTATCCCTATGGCCTCCGGACTCTTTATTACACACTGTACCACACTGCACCTGAGTGACCCAGGACTACTCACCCCATCCTCCTGTCCCATCTGCCCTGAGGCACAGCTCCGCCTGTGGGGAGTTATACCATCGCAAGCTGCCACAACACCCAGCCTCAGAGGACTGCTAGCAGCGCTGGTGGATCATCACCAGACACCACAGGTGGCGTAGTCGTTAAAACCACTCAAGCCTGAATGCCCTAACATCCTTTTTAATGTGACGGCCCTGGGCACAGGACGGGTCCGGTCCACGACTGCATCCCCCAAACATCTGACCCGGTTCCGAGTACCCTAACCATCTTCCCAGGGCAGGGCTGCGAGCATCACATTACCTGGCGTAGTCAGCATGATCGCGTGCCCACAGCAAAGGAAGGAGTTGCCCATTGCTACCAGGTACTGTGCGCCTTTTTCCACAGACTGTCGTTTTTTCACTTAAAATGGCACCCGCCCAAGAAGAACAGATGCCATAATGTGCAGAAAGGACAGCGCTTCAGCACCTCCCATCGTGGGCCTGGCTCCCCAATGGCGCCAAAAGAGCAGACCGCCCCCTCCATTAGAGACTGTCCGCGGGGTAGTGTCCGTCACCCCAAAGGGGACGTCCGAGGGAGTGCCTGTCGGCCTTCAGCCCAGGAGCCGCCCCAAAAAGGAGGTGGAGACAAAGAGGTGCAGCCATTGTTGTGCGAGTTCCAGCATCGTCACCATGAGCAGCGACGATAGATGCCAGTGGAGACGGAGCCAGACCCCCTCCCTACCTGGGAGCCCCTGCGGTCCCCAGCTATGGACCGGGTAACCTGGCCAGGAAGCAAATGGAGAAGGCCCTGCGGCATCGGGAGGAGCAACGGCAGAGAAGTGAGTCCCTTCGCCAAGCGACGGCGGCCCAGGAGGAAGAGTCCCTGGAGGGCACCTGCGGCCTAGCATTGGGTGAGTTGGAAGCCCTTACCCCGGCCACGGAACAGGCCGAGCCCCTCCTGGACCTGTGGTCCGAGTGCCAGTTCCCAGGTGCGGTATCCTGGGAGGAAGCCTTCTCCGCGGAGCTCCAACCCGCCGCCATGACTGGAGACCTCCGTGGTCTCTCACCTCCCGGTCCGGAGGAACCCGGTTCTGCATGGGGGTCCACGGGCCCCAACCTGGACTGGTCCGCATACTCGGGCCTGCTGCAGCAACCCCTAATGCCGCTTCCGGCTCCCTCCATTGCCTGCCCGGCGGCAGAAGAGTGGGCCTGGGAAAACCAGGGGGGCAACTTAATTGGCTTCCCCCGGGAGACCCGAGCTGAAGCTCAGAGGAGGAGGGAGTATTGCTCCCAGCAAATCCAGCAGCTGAGTCTGGAGCAGCAGGAACGGAAGCTTCGCTGTGAGCAGCTTCAAGTGCGGGCCAAAGCTGCCAAGTCCCGGGCCCTCCAGAAGGAGGCGTCCAACCCAAGCCCCCGTGAAGAAGGGCAGGTGGTCCGCTTCCACCGTGAGGCAGGATGGGGCTTCATAAGGAGTCCCAGGCTGGAGCGGAACGTCTTCTTCAATCGGCGAGTCGTCGAGCCCCAGCTCAAGAAGGGACACCCTGGCCGTAACCTCACCCCTGGTGATATAGTGACTTTCACGCGCCACCATGGAGAGCGAGGCTGGTACCCCCTGGATATCCATAAATGTCCAGGAGCGAGGCCCCTGCTTGCTCCGCTGCGGAGGACCGGCTAGCCTCTGTCGGAAGGAATGAGCCCTTTCCTCGGTGGGAACCCATGGACTGAGCAGCCCCCGGCTGCTGTTGCAGTTTAAAAGTTTGAAAGTTTAATTGTTGTGTTTTTTATGTTTTACCCCTACTTCTAGAGACATTGGTCCCTGTGGACTATGGCAGGCGGCAGACTTTCTTTGTAAAAAGTTATGCATCTATTTAGGTGCTTCCTATTGGTTTTATGCAAAACCGTGCCTCTTCTTCTACCTCAGACCTCAGAAGCAAAACCTGTCTGGAGTGGCTCTTGTGGAGGTCCAACACCGGATCTTCATGCCCTGCAGCCACCCCAGGGCCCACGTAGAGGGTTTAGGACAGGTCCCTCTTGCTACTGAACTGCCTCTTCTACCTCACTTTAAACAGTCTGCTGCCCCTGTCAAATGTCTCTTATCTAAATTTTATGCTTTTATACTTTTGTACTTTTTGCACTTTATATTGTTATGCAACGTTCAAGTGTCCTTGCCTCCCATAAAGGGAAGATTGTTATGTTTATATGAAAATGTCTTTACCAGGCTTTACTCTCTTTGCAGCCCGTGGACGTGCTGTGTTTTACCAGGGGGGAATGTGGCGCCCCTGAGGGTTCGGTCGCCACAAGGGGGGATACTGCAGCCTGTCAGCAGGTGTAGTGTCTCCTCACCCAGGTAAGGAAGGTGCACTGGTCAGGACCCTGAATCTACATTCAACACTACACACTCCTGACCTATGGGGGGCAAGTATGCACCATAGTGCTGCCTCAGCAGGATCACGAGTGGGGGGAACCAAAAGTTAGGGGAACCATGTAGTGGGTGGAGGGTGTAGAACACACTTTTAGTTACACACATAGTTTCATATATAATAGCCAGCCATCTTAAGCACAAGGTTCTTGGCTCCGTTCTTTGATTGTGGTCTTCACAGCTGACAGTGGCCTTGTGTAGGAGCCTGCAGGGTGCTGAAGATGCACGGTCCTCGTGCTCTGACCTCGACACGAGGAGCGGGTATGAGTTAACAGTGTCTCTATCCCGGTCAAGTTCCCTTGCTTAAGAGGGTCGGGAGCTATAGTGAAGCTCCATAGCAAAAGGATCCCAGGAGGATGCAGACGGAGCGGTATACGCCACCTGTCCTCGCTATACTGGCCCAGCCAGAGGGACTCCTGCTGCAAGAGGGGTACCGGCCCCCGATATCTGACTTTGTCACTATAAGTCTCTGTCAGAGAAGCCCGGTAGGCTACAGTGGATCCCGTCGGGTGAAGGGCGGAACGGAATTGCCGCCTTACCCTATATCTGTGCATAGTCCAGAGGGAGACCCAGCCTTTGCACGCACACGGACAGGAGAGGTTCAAAGGGGACTGTTAGGAACACTCTGAGGGTCCTGATCCAGGCACCTGAAGCACCTGGGTGCGCTGAGCCCTCATCCCTGGTGGCCACAGTGATCCGTGAGGAGCAGGGAGAAGCCTTGCGGCTGAGCTAAAAGAACTGAGTAAAAACCCTGGAAGACTATCCCTATGGCCTCCGGACTCTTTATTACACACTGTACCACACTGAACCTGAGTGACCCAGGACTACTCTCCCCATCCTCCTGTCCCATCTGCCCTGAGGCACAGCTCCGCCTGTGGGGAGTTATACCATCGCAAGCTGCCACAACACCTGGCCTCAGAGGACTGCTAGCAGCGCTGGTGGCTCATCACCAGACACCGCAGGTGGCGTAGTCGTTAAAACCACTGAAGCCTGAATGCACTAACATCCTTTTTAATGTGACGGCCCTGGGCACGGGACGGGTCCGGTCCACGACTACATCCCCCAAACATCTGACCCGGTTCCGAGTACCCCCACCATCTTCCCAGGGCAGGGCTGCGAGCGTCACACAATCAATTTACTTTTGGTTTGCTGGGCTGTCACAACGTCATCATTGTAGTGTGACGCACCAATGACATTGTGCCAGGATTAATAATCAAAAGAAGAGCTGGAAATGGTGGAAGGTAAGAAGATTCACATGGCTACAATCCAGTGATCACAGATTACTGACCTGACCGATAGACTGGAGTCCTGCAAATTCATTCTCCCATATCTAATGTGCTGGGTTTGGTAGAGAATACCTCTATTCTGTCTCATATGTCCCAAACAGGTATGACTCTATAAGGGCAAATTATCAAGGGTTTTGCACAAAAAGTTTGTAACTTTTTTGGGTTTTACACCACTCTTACCACTTCTGAAATGTGGGTAAAAGAGTGGGTGTGGTAAAAATGCACATGGGCACAAGTGTTATTTATTCAATGTGACTTTTTTTCACTCTCCAACTCATAAATTCACCTACACTTCAGTAAGGGGCGAAATAAAAAATGGAAAAAGAACTCAAGACGCAAATATCTAAAGGTACGTCAAATTAGTGCAAAATAATGGCAACGCAGCCTCAAACAAAACTGACTTCAGAATTTCCCCTTACAATAAATTCTCCCCTATGACTCCAATATGGCCTAACAGGACATATGGACAAGGCCAGTCCCAACAATTTCAAGGTCCATGAGTAATATGTCTGTGAGAACAGCCAAGATTTCCCCTAATGTTTCTGGTATCGGAAAACATGTTTTGGCTGCATCAGAGATTAATTCATGAACCGAGGAAGATACGGTAGGTATCGCCTGACAAATTTCGTGTGTCGCTACATTGGAAATGTTAGACTGGCTCCAACTTCCCTTCAGTTGATCGCTGAGGACTTTAGGGGCCAGAAGTTTGGAAATCATCTGGTAGGTAGGTTGGCTTTCTTTTTCTTTCTGAACTGGGGCTTATCTAGCTCTCCTGTCCTCAGTTAACATCTTATACTCACATTATTTGTCTGACAGTTATAGTCAGGGTTGTCAACTGTTTAGAAATTCCTCGATTGTCCATAAAAATAGGGCACTTTTTTCCCTGTCTGTAAAATTTTTTTTATGTGTCCGTCATTTTTTTTAGCTGGAGAGTCTTGATTTTTATGACTGTATTTATCATCCTTTTACAGTTCACAGTGAATGCAGCTAAGGTCTTCATATAGGATTTATGATCTGTAGACATGCATCACTTATAATCCTAATGATTTAGTATGGTCATCTAATGTGTTCATAAAAAAAGTTGACCGTCCATGATTTTTTGAGAATCTGTCCAAAAACAAAAAATAAAAAATCAAGTTGGCAACTCTGGTTAGAGTAGGCACAGCTAACTAACAATGCTCTATGAATTACTATTGTTAGCGCTTAAAATGTTTATGGCATGACATGTGAACAGAAGGGCACAGGTTTCCCCTCTAATTTATTTTAAAATTCAGAGATGTTCTGTATCTGAAAGAGAGAATGAATATTGATTGGCAAACAGTAAAAGAACTCCCCATTTTTTTTCTTTGTTTTCTGCATTTTCAATAACATGTATTATTCAAAACAATAATTAGATTAATGGAAACTAAGAACATGATGTTCACGTGTCGTTTACTCGTGTGTGATACACGAGTAAGTGGTTCTGCTGATGTTGTGAGTCTAACAAGAGGAAACAGATGTCTGGGAGAATGTATGGGCATAATGCTCTAACGACCCATAGAAGTTTCCATATATCTAAGTAGTGTCACGTGCTACAGGCGCTATTCTTTATCATCAAGTACAGTATGTTCTCTATCATGAGGGACATTCTCAGTTCTTCAGGACTCTTTGGGTGCTCTCTCTTCCTTTATATTTTGTATGCTTGAAAAATGGCATAAGCCCATCAAGTGCCACTGAGTAAGCAAAGAGGAGTACAGGAAAACCCATACAGCATTAACCAGGCTGCCTCAACAAGCGCAAATTCCCTCCTGATCCCAAGACTGAACAGATACTCAAGCAGGAACTTGCCACTTAAATGACACTGTTGGATATTGACAACATTTTATAAGCAGATAAACAGCAGTAATAAGAGATAATTCTAATCGCTGCTGTTAGAGGTAGGTGCTGGCTGTATAACACAGCTGACACCTGCAACTGGATCAGCTCCTCTATACATCTCCACCTGCTCTAGGATGGATAAAGGAGAGGATGAGGGTTACCTGTTATAGCGGCCCCTTGGATTGCGTTCCTCCAACCAGAAAAGTTACTTACAGTAGATATCACGCATTTAAGTGTAATGCATATAGTCACATACTCATCGGTAGCCGCCTTCACCCATTTAGCCTCGCTCTGGCACTGTGACTGCAGTTGTGACCGGCCATATCACACAACGATTGTGTTAAGCGGAGGTCACTTTTTAAAATCTTCTCAATGCACGTCTAAAGGAATTCAGAATGAAGCTCTGTAGCTTTGTTCTGAGTCCCATAGACTTGTATTGAGAAAAGTGACTTCCAGAATCCCCAGTTATCCCGCTGGTATTAAAAGCCATTAAATGGGGCTGGTGCGTGGCTGAACATCAGTGAAGATGCAGACCAGCGAGTTAGAAACTACATGCTTTACACTTGCATATATGATTGCTAACATATATTCAACCGCCTTCGGCTCGATCTCATGCAATGGTGACTTGATGGATGAACGCTCTGAAGGAAAATCGATCTTGTGCAAGCCTAGATAGGTCCACCAAGGTCTTCTCCGCCATTATTTTGATAGTATCAGTCCATCGGGTTCCTGATCTTCATCTTTGCCTTGTCCCTTCTATTCATCCAACCATGATGTCCTTCTCCACTGATTGCTTTCTTCATATGATGTGTCCAAAGTAGGCAAGTCATAGCTTGATGATCCTTGATTTGAGTGACATGTCTGGCTTGATTTGTTCCAAAATTGATTTATTTGTTCTTCTTGCCATCCATGGTATTGATAACATCGTTCTTCTGAACCACATTTCAATTCTTCTTCTGATTTGTTTCTTTATCTTCCAGATTTTGCATCCATATGTTACTACAGAAAAGACCAGACTATGTACGAGCCGTGTCTTCATCGCCAGTGAAATGTTCCTCGATTTGAAGACCTTGTCCAGTGACTTCATTGCTGATTTGCTCATAGCTATTCTATTGACTTCTGGTGTCGTCGCTGCATCTTGTTGACCATTGATCCGAGTAGATTGAAGTCCTTTACAACTTCCAGTTTGTTGCTGTCCATCTCAAATGAGTCCCGGCTAGTGATGAGCGAGTATGTTTTGTTAACCCTTTCGCCGAGTATACTCGGGCAAGCACCGAGTATTTACAGCGTGCTCGGGTTTTAAGTTTTCGTCGCTCCGTGAATATGATTTGCAACTGTTTGACAGATTTAATACATGTGAGGAATGCTGGAAAAACAGGCATTCCTCACATGTAGTAAATCTGTCAAACAGTCGCAAATCATGTTCACGGAGCGACGAAAACTTAAAGCCCGAGCACGCTGTAAATACTCGGCGAAAGGGTTAACAAAACATAGTCGCTCATCACTAGTCCCGGCCATACCTGGCAGAAGTCAATATCTTTGTCTTCTCTGTATTGAGTTGCAGTCTCATGTTCATGCTTTCCATCTTGACTCTCTGTAATAAGCGCTTCATTCCATCTATGCCTGTTGCTATCAATGTTGTATTGTTTGCGTATTTAAGCTTGTTGATGATTCGTCCAGAAATTTTGATTCCTCCTTTTTTTCAGCAAGTCCAGCCTTCCTGAAAATAGTTTCTGCATATAAATTGATAAGAAATGGTGACAGGATGCAGCTTTGCCTGACGCCTCACTCTACTTTGAACCACGCCGTGTCGCCCGGTTTCACTTGGACAAAGGGGTCGAAAAAAAAGTGGTGCATTAAGGAGACATTACAAGAAGGTAGAATTTGCTTATATTGTAGTGTACTAGCGAATGGGTTAATGTAGGGTGCATGTTATTCTAAAGACTTTTCAGGTTACTTTCAAATGTTTGAATGGTGGGAGAGAGTCTGACATGTTGAGGTAGTAAATTCCAAATTATAGCAAAACAACATAAGAAGTTTTGGAGGTGAGGACCTGGTAAGTGGAGATAAAGGAAAAAAGGATTTTAACTGAATGGACATTATGTGTGGTGAGCTATGGAGAGATTGGAGCTGAGATGTATCCAGGAGTCAGATTATAATGTCCTTTCTGTTTCAGTCATTTTAATTTTATTTTTTGGGCAATGGGATTGGCAAAAAATAGAGACAGCAGAGGAATGAGGGTACAGGTGGATTGCAAAGTCAGGGAATTCGAGGATGGTTTGCTGGGGCTCAAAATTGTTAAGAGTGGGAGGGCACAGGTTTTAGGATCTAATTTTGATTGCTAGAAGTGTAAAACATATAGTAACCCCACTCTTGCCTTGGAGAAGTAAAAAAACAGGAATATGAAGCATAAAAGAAGAAGAAGAAACCCCTATAGTAAAGAACCTTATAAACCAAGTGCACACTCAATGAAAGCTCCACTGCAGTTCCGGACTCAAATAAGAACTCAAAAAGATAAAAAATCAAGAAATTATCTGTTTTCATGATTGCATCTATTCTTATGGATATCTCTTCTATCGCCTTTACTCAACAGAAGCTGAATATTCCAGTTCACATACAAATATGCATGACTTTTTCCAAATTATACCTTACAATATTATTACCAATGTATCTATGTATAGAGATGAGCGTTGTTCTACTCGAACTGTTCGCCAATCTCAAATTCGAGCTGTTTTGGACGGTGTTCGAGCCGTTCGGCGAACACGAACAATTTGATAAAAATTCGGCTGTTCGAGGTTATGTTCGATAACTGTTCGTGCACCAAAATCATAACTGGATTTTTTCTCAGTAATGATGAAAATTAATGTTAATACGCAGTTTGAGTGTTCAGCGGGGTGGGGGGAGGGGCACGGGATGGATCTCTGCAGGAACAATGAAGATCTCCATTTTTTTTTCTCTTTCCCGCATTTGCAGTGGGGAGGTGCAATCTGTCAGCCTATCAGCAGCGCACACACGGAGCGAAGTGCTTTTTTTCACACAAGCAAGGGCATGTGTCATTGGCAGTGTATGTCACATGTCCTTGCCCTATAAGACCAAGCCATTTTCCCCGTCGCCACCATTTTCTCACTGCTGCAGCTGCGTGTTAGACGGCACCGCTGTTGCTGTGTGCGCTATACCTTGTTAATTTCAAGCCAATTTTCGCAGCAAATATACAGATAGCTTGGGAGTAGGGAATAGTTGTGATTGCAGTCCTTTTAAGGACTAGATTACAGCATTTCCTACGACTTTTATCAGGGAGGTCTGTGCTCTTAAATAGATAGGTTGTGGGAGTAAAGACTAATTGTAATTGGAGTCCTTTTCAGGACTAGGTTACATCAGTTCCTATCAGTTTTTGCCAGGCAGATCTGTGCCAGTGCTGTGCAAGTTTTTTTCACAGCATTTGGCTGAATCTAGCAAAGCTAATCCTTTTTGGCCTATTGCAGAGTGTGTTAGTCAGTGGAGTAGCCTATCTGTGCTGCAAGATATACCACCTGTGTATAGAATACCAATTTTTTTACTGCACCTAGTGAAGTAAAATCTTTTGGGCATAGCATCATTCTATTAGTCCATCTATACTGACCTCCATCAGGTTGCAAATTAAAACTAATTTTTATCTGCATCTACAGTACCTCTGAAAAAATATTTGGGCTTCTAGCTGTGTGTGGGACTTGTTGTATTAGTCCATCTATACTGACCTCCATCAGGTTGCAAACTGAATATATTTTTTTCTGCATCTACCTCTGAAAAAATATTGGGCTTCTAGCTGTGTGTGGGTCTTGTTCTATTAATCCATGTATACTGACCTCCATCAGGTTGCAAACTGAATATAATTTTTTTCTGCATCTAGCTCTGAAAAAATATTTGGCCTTCTAGCAGTGTGTCGGACTTTCTCTATTAGTCCATCTATACTGACCTCCATCAGGTTGCAAATTAAAAATAATTTTTATCTGCATCTACAGTACCTCTGAAAAAATATTTGGGCTTCTAGCTGTGTGTGGGACTTGTTGTATTAGTCCATCTATACTGACCTCCATCAGGTTGCAAATTAAAAATAATTTGTATCTGCATCTACAGTACCTCTGAAAAAATATTTGGGCTTCTAGCTGTGTGTGGGACTTGTTGTATTAGTCCATCTATACTGACCTCCATCAGGTTGCAAACTGAATATATTTTTTTCTGCATCTACCTCTGAAAAAATATTGGGCTTCTAGCTGTGTGTGGGTCTTGTTCTATTAATCCATCTATACTGACCTCCATCAGGTTGCAAACTGAATATAATTTTTTTCTGCATCTACCTCTGAAAAAATATTTGGCCTTGTAGCAGTGTGTCGGACTTTCTCTATTAGTCCATCTATACTGACCTCCATCAGGTTGCAAACTGAATATATTTTTTTCTGCATCTAACCCAGCCAATAGTTTTGGCCTAATACCACAGTTTGGCCACTCAGCTATGCTCGGTTACCATCCATTGTTTTTTTGTGCAAACAACTCCAGAGTTGTGAATTAGTTAACCACCAAAATGAGTGGAAAAAGGCCTGCTGCTGGTGGAAAGGGGAATAGGCGTGTTGGGAAGGGGAAAAAAGGTTGTGTCCGTGGGGTAGGTGTTAAAGCAACAGTAACATCTGCAGAAGAAAGACCATCTTCCAGCCAAACTAAAATGTCTACTTCTTTTAGCGGACAATGTGATAAGATCCCTTTCTTACGGCCACGCCAATCGCTACAAATTCCAGATGAGGCACAAAAACAGCAGGTGCTTCAACGGATATCAAGTGTTCCTTTAAGTGGGCTCTCCTCCACATCAACTTCAACATCACAAATACTCCAGTCCTCAAAGGTGTCACCCAAATCGCACTTGCTTCCTCACAGCTCCCAAATCTCCAGCTGCCCGTCTGAGTATGAGGTAGAACAGATGGTTGAGTCTGCAGAGCTGTTTACTCATACTATAGCCTGGGAATCAGAGGTCGACTCCAGCGCTTCTGTGAATCCAGACGAGGAAATGATCTGCACTGATGCCCAGAATCTTTATGAGTCGGATCCAGGACCAGACGCAGAAGGTTCTGACCATAATGTAGACCCTCATTCCCAAACTGTAACTCCTGTTGGTGGAGACAATGAGGAAGACGATGATAAGACTCAAATACCTGATTGGAGCGACAACTTTAGTTTTTTGTCAGGGCAGGAACAGGTTGGCTCTGAGGACGACGGGTGTGATAACACACAGGGTGATGATGATGAGGTTGGAGATCCCACTTACTGTCAACCCACAGTCAGCCAAGAGATGAGGTCAGCAGAGGAGGTGGAGGAAGATGCTAGTGACGACGAGGTCAGGTTGCGCCTTCCTGGACAGAGACGTAGTACTGGAAGCACGTCAACAACTGCATCCTCAAACACAACTCTGCCTCTCACCACAAGTCGTGGTGGCTCTTCAGGTCGCATGGGTGCTAAGCCTTGCATAGCCTGGGCATTTTTTCAGATCGATAAAGATGACCCAACTCGTGTTATCTGTAACATTTGTCAGCAAAAGCTAAGTAGAGGCCAAAAAATACATAGTTTGAGTACTTCATGCATGAACCGGCACATGGACATGAAGCATAAGTTGCAGTGGGAAGCTCAGTGTGCTACAATGCGGCCTAGCCGGCCGGGCCAACCACCGTCTGCCATATCTTGTGCATCCGCGGCCTCTTCATCTTCTGTGACTGGGGGGACAGCAGTCACACCTGTTTTGGGGCGCAGACCTGCCACCTCTTTACCCGCAACAGCCAGCGTGATTGGCAGGTCATCAT
The DNA here is from genome assembly GCF_046119375.1 of Phyllobates terribilis. Lineage (NCBI taxonomy): Eukaryota > Metazoa > Chordata > Amphibia > Anura > Dendrobatidae > Phyllobates > Phyllobates terribilis. The sequence goes on from NW_027362761.1 coordinate 517,411,337, forward strand.
TTTCTTTGGAGGTGGTAACAGCAGCTGGTGTTGAGCGCTGTCCGACATCGATAGCACCACCTTTGGATCAAGGCAACCTAACATATCCGCCTGCATCTTCCTCACAGACCGGCAGTTTGCCGGGGACACCCTTATCAACCCCATCTAAGCACAATAGCCAGCCCTCGGTCCCTCAGATGTGAACAAGTAAAAGACCATTTCCTCCTAGCCATGAGAAAGCTAAGAGGTTGAATTTCACCATCTGCAAGCTCTTGGCTACAGAAATGCTGCCTTTCCACCTGGTGGACACAGAGGATTTTCGAGACCTTATGTCCGTCGCAGTGCCCCAGTACCAGATGCCCAGTCGGCACTACTTCTCAAAGAAAGGTGTGCCTGCGCTCCACCAGCATGTCGCACACAACATCACCGCTTCTTTGAGAAACTCTGTGTGTGACAGGGTGCATTTCACCACAGACACTTGGACGAGTAGGCATGGACAGGGGCGTTACATGTCGCTGACTGGGCACTGGGTAACTATGGTGACAGCAGGACAAGGGGCTGCTGTCCAAGTCTTGCCGTCCCCACGAGTTGTGCGTCAATCCTCTTTATGTCAAAGTTCCTCCACTGCTTCTGCCTCCTCAACCTCCTCTCGGTCTTCCACCTGCACCCAAAGCCTGTCTGGTCATGCCACAAGCTTTCTAACTGCGCAGAAGGGATCCTGCACACCTCCTTACTATGCTGGCAGTAGGGCTCAACGTCATCAGGCGGTTTTTACATTGAAATGTCTGGGAAATGTGAGTCACACAGCTGAGGAGTTGTGGTCAGCTCTGGAGAACCAATTTCATGAATGGTTGTCTCCACTGGACCTGAAACCAGGGAAGGCCGTGTGCGACAATGCTGCAAACCTGGGTGCGGCCCTTCGCCGGGGCAATGTCACACACGTGCCTTGTATGGCTCACGTGTTGAACCTGGTTGTCCAGCAATTTTTAGCCCACTATCCCAGACTAGATGGCCTTCTGCAGAGGGCACGGTCGCTGTGTGCTCACTTCCGCCGTTCGCATCCCGCAGCTCAGCGACTTACATCTCTACAGAAGTCGTTGGGCCTGCCACTTCACCGGCTAAAATGCGATGTGCCTACCCGGTGGAATTCAACTCTGCACATGTTGCAGCGACTGTGGCAGCACCGACAAGCCCTGGTGCAATACGTTCTGACGTATAGCCTGGGCCAACGAGATTCAGAGGTGGGGTAAATCACGCTGGAGGAGTGGTCTCAGATCAGGGACCTATGCACCCTTCTGCACAGTTTTGAAATGGCGACGAAGATGTTTAGTGCTGACGATGCCATTATCAACATGACTATTCCGGTGATTTACATGCTGGAGCACATGTTAAACAGAATTCGGAGTCAGGTGGTGGCACAAGAGGAGGTGGAGGAAGTAGAGGAGGAGGAGTTGTATGCGGAAGGGCTAACATCTGCAAGGTCCAGACGGTCGGCAGCACCAAGGCGGCAGGCATGTGAGGGTGGGGGAGATGGTTTTACCAGGGCGCATGGTAGCAGCCAAACTAGTGAAGAAGGTGCAGGAGCCCAGGAAGAAGTGGAGGACGAACTGATGGAAGACTCATCAGATGAGGGAGACCTTGATCACATTTCTGTTGTGCGAGGTTGGGGGGAGAGGACAGAGGAAGGAAGCATGATTGTTACCTCGCCACCAACACAACAGGGACTTGGTGCTCCTGGATGCGCAACACACATGAGTGCCTTCTTGCTGCACTACCTGCAACATGACCCTCGAATTGTGAGAATTAGAAATAATCCTGACTACTGGGTTGCCACACTGTTAGATTCCCGGTACAAAAGTAAATTTGCAGAAATTATTCCTGCCATAGAAAGGGATGCACGCATGCAGGAGTATCAGCAGAGACTGTTGCAGAATCTTACATGTGCTTTTCCACAAAATACCAGTGGTGCACGTAGTGAATCTCACAGTTCCAACTTGCCAACCGTGGGACCGTCAAGTGTTCAGCACTCAAACCGTAACAGAACCACAGTATCTGGTGGTAACATCAATTTTGCGGAATCATTTCACCACTTTTTTAGCCCATCCTTTGCAAGGCCACAGGAGACAAGAAGTCTGACACATAGTCAACGCCTAGAGACGATGGTACAGGAGTATCTCCAAGTAAACATTGAAGCCACGACTGTGTCACTGGACCCTTGCTCTTTTTGGGCTTCCAATCTGGATAAATGGCCGGAGCTAGCCACTTACGCCTTGGAGATCTTGTCATGCCCCGCAGCCAGCGTTCTGTCTGAACGTGTGTTCAGCGCTGCTGGTGGTGTGCTGACAGATAAGCGCACGCGGCTCTCCACTGATAATGTAGACAGACTCACGTTCATAAAGATGAACAAATCATGGATCCGAAACGACTTTTCTACCCCTGTGTCATCCTGGGGAGAGTAAAAGCTTGATGATTGGTTAAAATCACCCTACCAACCGTTTTAAGCTTTCAAATTACTAATCATGTTTATCTGTATCTTGACTGGAAAATAATTTGGGCTTTGTAGCAGTGTGCAGCACTGATCCTATTAGGCCATCTATAATAAGCTCCACCAGATTTAAAATTAAAAATAATTTTTAGCTGCATCTAGCCCGGAAAATAATTTTGGGGCTCCGAGATGCGCAAGACACATAAGTGCCTTCTTGCTGCACTACCTGCAGCATGACCCTCATATTGTCAGAATTCGAAGTAATCATGACTACTGGGTTGCCACACTCTTAGATCCCCCAAACTTTTCGATCAACCTTTTCATTTTAATAAAGACCAAAAAAATGGTCATTTTTGAAATTATAAGCATTAGCAGGTTGTTAGAAACTGAAATCAAACAGTTTTCAACTCAAAACTTTATTCTAGGTGATGTTACATTTTCACATAGGACCCCTTGTTCGAAAGGAGCTTCTGAACTCTCTCGTCCATTGAATTTGTCAGGTTTTGGATGGTTTCTGCTTCAATTGTTTTGCATGAGGACAGAATACCCTCCCAGAGCTGTTGCTTAGATGTGAACTGCCTCCCGCCATCATAGACACTCCTTTTAATGATGCTCCAAAGGTTCTGAATGGGGTAGAGGTCAGGGGAGCATGGGGGTCACACCATAAGTTTGTCCCCTTTTATGCCCATATCAGCCAGAGATGCAGATGTTTTATGTGCAGCATGAGATGGTGCATTATCATGCAGAAAAATGATCTTGCTGTGAAATACACGGTTCTTCTTCTTGAACCATGGCAGGAAGTGCTGTTTGAGAAAATCCACATACATTATGGAGTTCATCTTTAGCGCCTTCAGGGATCCTAAAGGGGCCGACAATCTCTCTCCCCATGATTCCAGCCCAAAACATTACTCCACCTCCTCCTTGTTGGCGCTGTAGCCGTGTTTGCGTGGGGTGTCCATCAACCAGCCATCCTCCACTCCATCCATCTGGACCATCGAGCGCTGCACGGCACTCATCCGTGAACAAAACAGTTTTGAAATCAGTCTTCATGTAATGTTTGGCCCACTGGAGCCGTTTCTGCTTGTGTGAAGTGGATAGAGGAGGTCGACAGGATGGCGTATGCACAGCTGCAAACCTCTGAAGGACCCTGCATCTTGTTGTTCGGGGGACGTTGGAGGCACAAGCAGCTTCAAAAACTTGTCTGCTGCTATGACAAGGCTTTTTTGCCGCTGCTCTTTCAACCTGACGTAATTGCCTGTAGGAAAGAGTCCTCAATTTGCCCTTATCAGCACGCGCACGTGTGTACTGTGAATCAGCTACATACTTCTTGATTGCCAAGACACTTCATCCTGATCATCGCACAATGTTGATTGTAGTCATGCCTTGACCTAAACACTCCACAATTTGTTGCTTCTCAGCAGCCGACACATCCTTTTTCTTTCCCATTTTGGCAGAAAATGTAGGCTGCTGAATAATGTGAGAGAGCCTTCTTAAGTAGTCTTGCCTTTCATTGGACACACCTGACAAACTAATTAGCACTGGTGTCTGCAATTGCTTACAGTGATATAAAGAGCCCTGACACACATCACCATCAATGAGTTTAACTGACAAACAAACAAATTCTTCCCTTATCACTCCTAAACACTTTTTGCATAATAATTTGGAACACAGTGTACATGTGCTTTTCCACAAAACACCAGTGGTTCACGTAGTGAATCTTACAGTTCTAACTTGCCAACCGTGGTCTGTATGGAGTTGTTCAATAAAGGGCCCAAAATTAAGATAACATAGATGGGAGAGGTCTCTATGAATAGGAATTCCTAAGTATTTGATACCCTGTGAGGGCCAGGCAAAGGGAAAGTTGGACTGGATGGAATCCTATATGGATTTGGGGAGGGAGACATCGAGGGCCTCAGACTTCGCTGCATTGATTTTAAAATTTGACCATGTAACAAAGTGATCTATTTCAGCCATAACAGCATGGATGGATATATGTGATTGAGTGATATATACTAGGACATCATCAGCAAATAGAGAGCACTTGTACTCGGTGCCTCCCACCTCAATCCACCTAATATTGGGGTTATGGCGAATTGATGAGAGCAGGTGCTCCATCACTAGGATGTATAAGAGAGGGGACAAAGAACATCGCTGCCTTGTCCCATTGGTGATTGTGAAAGGTGATGAAAATGTTCTGACGTGCCCCCTGGGCCTTGGGACACCCGGAGCCGGACCCTTTTTGGTGGATGCTGGTGGTTGTAGTCTCCGTGGCGGCAACCCGGTTCCGTGGCTCAGGGCGGTCAAACCAGTGACGGAACTATTTATGTGGTTTTGATGTTTAAATGTCCGACTACGCCACCCGTGGATTGCGGTCAGAGTGAACCGCCGCTCCAGGGCAGACCGCTGAGGCTGGTGTTGTGGGTGCAGCAGAGCGTAGCATAACTCCCCACGGGAGGAGTATAGCCTCAGGGCAGTGTATGCGGAGGATGGGGGTGATGGTGCAGGGCAGCAGCAGTAATGACACGGAGTCAGTGATGCAGTCCAGGGCCTTTACTCACAGTTCTTATTATCCAGACCACGTCTGCAGGTAACGGCTGCCCACGTCGTACTGTGCTCACCAGGTGAGGGGCTCAGACAACTCCCAGATAACTTTGGAGCACTTCACAGGACCCCCTTTGGGTGTCCTTTGTCTGGCCTTTCTTACCAATCCTTCTGTCCGGCTGCCTCGGGCCTCCTCTTGGTAAACTTGGCGCCAGTTTCCCTGACCCTATGTGGTGCCTTCCTAGCGGGTGTAACGAGGGGCTGCGCCACATAAAATGTCACAGCCTCCTGTTTCTAGCTGAGGGTTGTTTCCTGCCTCCACTAGTTTCGGGGACCGGTCTCCCCCTTTGGCCTGACCCCTCCACGCAGGTGGATTCTGGCATGCGGTGGCGACTCGCCCGTCCGCACCCCTGAGATCCCTTCGTTCCTCGTTCCTGGAGCCTTCTCCGCTCCTCTTCCTTCCTTCTCCCTCTTCCAGGCCTGGGCCTCTGTTACTAGGCCCGCCTCCGGAGCAGAGCTCATGCAGAGCCCCTGCTCCCTGCCACTTCTGCTCAGACTTCTCTGCACTGAACTAAGATGGTGCCCACCTTTTATACTCCCTTCTCAATGCACCCAGGAACTGCTTCCTCCCTGCTCCTGCACTACAGGGTTCCCCTTCCTCAGTGTTCCCTCCCCCCACTCCAGCCAGGGACAGGGACTGTCGTGCCCATCTCAGGGGCATATTGGTCGCCCTGCCCCACGGCAATGTGGTGTAATGCATGCAGGTGTCGGGTCCTGATCCACACTACATCCTTACCTGAGAGTGAGATATCACACCTCTGGGTGAGGTGCAATACCTCTGTAGCAACCGAGCCCTCAGGGTGCTACAGTTCCATTTATCTTCAGCCTAGGTGACGTATTGCGATACAGGGCCGTGATTTTGGCTATAAAAGGGTCCCCTAGACCCCTACCCCAAGCTTTTTAAGAGAATCATATATGGCGTGCTAGGAGACTCTATGGAATGCTTTCTCAGCATCCAACGAGAGTATCTAATTACAAATTTTTAACTGCATCTAGCCCAGGAAATACTTTGTGCCTAGTAGCAGGGTCTGCTAGTCAGCGGATTATCCCGGCTGTTAAGCAAGCTACACCACCTGTAGTTTGGACACTTCATTTTTTCAAAGGAAATGCTTCGGGACCACGGGATACTCAGTGAAGAGCATCAGGAGGCACCCCAAGGCATAGGGGCTGGGACTGTCAGTAGGATGCCTTGCGGTGGACAGCCGAGCTCGATCCTTATAAAAGCTTTTTAACTGCAGCAGCTTTAGTGGACGCTACTGGAGCTGGAATTACGCGGCTGCTGGCATGAGACTTGCCCTCCAATAGATCCTTGTAAATGGATTTAAAGTGTATTCATTCAAATTAGAGAGACAATTTAAATTAAAAAGCTTAGAGCTGCCTCCACCACAGGGGGGCTCGCTCGACCCACCAGCGGACAGGCACCAGTATTGGGAGAGGGGGGCTGGCCGTCAGGGTCCACCGCGGCTCTGGCACAAACCCGGCGACACGGAGGTGGCACGGGCAGGAACGGACTGGCCGTGTCGGCTTCTCACTTTTTGGATTTTAGAAGGGCATGACATGCCTATATCTGTGTCTCCCCCTCCTTTTACTCCTCCACCTCTTTTCTTTTCGCATGACTATATGTACTTGTCACTTTTCCATGTGTTAGTTATGTCTTCTGAGCAGTTTGTCAGCTTCTGGACACCTTTGAAGGTGTTTTCTATGTGTTTCTATGTGTTTTTGTTTGCCTGCCATTGGTTTTAACGGTGTTCGAAGGTGTTCGACGAACAGTTCGACGAACAGTTCGGCGAACACACGGGTGTTCGACGAACCGAACCGAACTCGAACACTACGGGGGTGGCTCAACACTATCTATGTATACAGAGACTTTCTATTTTTTGCGTTGCCAGATATATACCCGATTGCAAATAGAATTTGACGGTTAGAATTTGGGAAGCTTATAATGAAGTGCAGACAGCCATTTCTGGGTTTAGTGCAAAGTAGGAGGCTGATTGCCATCCAGAGTCCTATTTTGCATTGTTGAGGGTCAAGAACCCCGAAACAGATGTCTATTGATGGGATTCTTTTTCCTCTTGTAGAAGACTCCAGTTTGGCTTTATATCCTAATTCATGTGGCATGACTCTTTAAAGAGTCAATATTGACTTCTAGTATTGCTACATCCAATAGGTGGCAGTAGAGACCCTGTTTTCTTACTCTCTGAAGAGGCTATTGGCACGCCTTTTTTACAGGGGTCATTGGCTGATAGTTCTCTCGACACCAACCTGGCGCTCTCCTCCAGAGGAAACCTTACACCCCATACCACACGGCAGGCTGACAAATGGTAATCACAGTAGAGTTTCTGTATAGGCTACACGTTGCATTGTAATTTCTTTTAAAAAACTGAAGTTATGACACAATATTATAGATTACAGGATACAGTTGATGGAAAAGATCTATTTTACCCATCTTATTAATATTGGCTGTGATCCTTATTTTGGACACGCATATGTTCACTTGTGAGCTTGCTGCAAAACTTTGTTTGGCTTAAGATCTGCAAATGTTAACTTTACTGTCCAAACAATATGATAATCAATGCAAATACTTGTAGCTGAAGGAAGTCAATAATGCTTAGTAAGATGGTATTTGTGGGGTTTCAATTCATAAATGAGTAAGAAATCAAAGCCAACTGGTCACCGACACAGCTGCCAACACAGCTGCAAGCTCTTCTGACTTTACTCATGAGTCAGCAGCAGGTATCTGTTGGCAGTCACCTACCTGGAAAAAGAGACATAAAACATTTCTATGAAAAGACAACATTCATACAAGTATGTTGAGCCTTTTGAGTGTCTTTTAATCGCTTCAGGTTTCCAAAAATGCCAAGCAGTTAAAGAAGTGAGCTGATCATTCTTCAGGTGTCTGGAAGAAACCCTGACGGCTTCTGTCTGCGTTTTTTGCTTGAAGAACGGCTAATGTTTTCTTTATCGTTGATTGGAGTAAAAAAAATGATCAGAAAACGCCTGTAAAAAGACGCTACAGAAATGTGAAATACGCTCAAAACTACTGGCAGTCAAAACTGTCATAAAAGGAAACGCCCAAAAAAACTCGAAAAGACGCTTGAGAAAGTTAATGGATTAGTCTGTCAAAAAAAAAGTCAGAAGTATAGCTACCAAGGGGCAGAGGGACCCATCCAGATCATGCTCTACTTATAACTGCATCAGCGTGGACAGCATGCTAATACAGTTAAAGTCTCTGGTAAAGCAGGGAGCAATGGTCTCCCTGCCCTACTGTTCTCTGCTCTATAGGCCGCAGGTTGTTATATGCCTACAGAATGGCAGGAGCATGCATAGTCAGCTTCCTGGTGCCGGTGATGCTGGGACCCTGACTGTGGTGGCAGACGTTCTAGTAATCAGGGCTGGGTGAGTATATAGTTTTTTTATTTTTATAAGTCAGGACTTGTAGGGGAATGTGTGGGCATTATAGTGTGTTATAGTGTGTGGTGGGGAGTACTGTGGGGCCATCAAACTGTATGTGTGTGGGAGGGGAGGAATCTGCCCTTATAAACTGGGTCTGGGGCGGGATTAGGAGAGTCAGAGCCTGGAGAGGAAAAGTTACAGCAGGAGCTCTGTAGGAGCAGGAGCGAGTGCCAGGGGCTGGAAGCCAGATAGCTCGCCCCGGCTGAAGACACTAAGACCGGACACGGAGTCCGAGGCTGTGGGGACATTCAGGTCCAGCAGCAGAATCCAACCGGCAGGGGATTCCAGGTCCTCTGGCCATAGAAGCCCGGAGGCACAGTCACAAGCAAGGGACCAGCACCGCCATCGTGGAGCGGAGGCTAACAGAAGGCCCCAAGTCACCGGCCATACGGGTGAGCACCACACGGTACACTCAGGGACGTGGGCTACTTCTACCCGCATACAGCAAGGTAGCCAGGAAGAGTGCAGATAGACGGGGATGCCTACAACTCCACCTGGCCAGGGAAGACCCTGCTTGCTCACAGACTGACCAGGCCTCTACTGCTAACCAGTACTCCCGGGAGGGTCTGCTTTATAACACCAGTAAAGACCCTGAACTGCACTGCACAGACTCTGAGTTGTTCCTGCTGCGCTCGTGCACCATCACTCCCATCATCCACACCAACTGCCCTGAGGCTGTACTTCTCCCGTGGGGAGTCATCCCATTCTTAGCTGCACACACAACACCGGCCTCAGCGGTCTGCCTTGCAGCGGCGGTCCCCACTGACCGCAATCCACGGGTGGCATAGTCGGACAATTATAATACTACTAGGTCTTCCACTGATTTGACCACCCTGGGCACGGACCGGGTCATCGCCATGGAGACTACAACCCCCAGCGATCCGGCTCCGCACAACACAGGCCCAGGGGGCGAGTCACCATCATATCGAATATGGGAGAGTGGGAGGGCCACGCTACTGTGTTTGGTTGTCGGGGCCATCATGATGTGTGGGACCATTATACTATGAGTGGCTGAGACTTTGAGGCCATCATGCTTTGGGGGGCATCATAATGTGTGTGTGTGGAACTCTGGGGGTCATCATACTGTATGGAGGTCATCATACTGTGTATGTGTGGCACCCTGCTGCGCACAGGTACCACAGGACCCATTGTGCATGGACAGACTTCTCCACAAGAGGCCCTCATTACATACAAACACCTCCACCCTTCCACCTCATACCACCAGAGGGAGTCCTGATAGGGATATATATATGGAGGGTGGAGCCAGGCAGTTAGTCAGTCTCTCAGTCAGAGAGAGAGCGTGCTGACGCTGAGAGCAGCGAAGAGGCAGCACGCTGGCTGCTGTGCTTAGGCGAGCCAAGACCAACAGCATGAGTTGAGTTCTGAGGGCCCCGAGTGTGGCCGATGGCAAAGAGGAGAAAGGAGAGAGGAGTTAACGGGGCAGAGGAGCATCATAGGCTCACCCAGATATACAAACTGGACACCGGGTCCGCGCCTACAGGGTCCCTTTATACCCAGTAGGAATAACCGGCATCCCAGGAGAACTACAAGTCCCTGGCTGACCTGAAGCTAGACACATTACAGGACCAGGAACCACAAGGCCCCAGCGTCTAGGGAGAGTGGTTGCCAGCAGAAGGTCCCACTACCAAGCGACAGGTGAAGGAACAGCACGACACATAAGCTAGGCCCAGTTGCAGGCAGGCCAGGAGCATACAGAGAGGTAGACACGGACCAGGAGGCCTTATACACGTTCACTGGGGAGAAGTCCTGAAGTGCACCCATCCTATTGAGTACCCTGGACCGTACCTGACATCCGCACCAGTAAAGGTATTGAAGCGAATCCCCTGTCTCTGTCAGTTACTCCTGCTGCGCCATCCGCCTGCACTACAAGCCCCAGCATCACCACCCACCATCAAACACCATCCCTGCCCCGGGGGCCCGCTCCTCCTGTGGGGAGCAGAAACACCTCAGCTGCCATCCCATCACCCCCCAGAGGTCTGCAGCAGCGCTGGTAAACCTTACCAGGTACCGCAGGTGGCGTCACAAACTATTTATTTTATTTTTCCTATCCAAATTACAAATTCTCTTTTTGGTTGACCGCCCTGGGCCACGGACCGGGCCAGCCACCGTGATATCCCCCACCAGCATCCATAGGCCCGGCTGCCGAGTACCCCATTGCCCTGGGGGCGCGTCATATGTGGGGCTGTGAGGCCATCATTCAGTGTGTGGGTGGACTGTTGGTTCATCATGCTTTGGGGGTCATCTACTATCATTGTGGGATTCATCATGATGCGTGGGGGTCATCATACTGTGTATCGGTTGCTGTAGGGGGCCATCGTACCGTGTAGGGGTTCAAAGCTATAATACTGTATGAAGAGTCATCATACAATGCAGGGAGTCATCATACGGTGTAGGGGGGGCATCATGCTGTGTGGAGTGCTGTGGGGGCCAACATACTGTGAGCAGGAGTGGGCTGTGGGTACCCTCAAGCTGTGTGTGGTGGCAATTTGGACCCATCATACTGTTTCAGGGAGGCTATGAGGGCTACCATACTGTATAAGAGTGTGTGGGGCCATCATGTTGTGTATGGTAGGGTCTGTCAGGGAATAATAATGTGTGTGGGGACTGTAGGGCCATCGCACCATGTGTGGGAAGCTGTGAGGTTCATCATACTGTGTGTAGGTGGCTGTGGAAATATTATGGGGCTATCATACTGTGTGGTGGACAATCATACTGTATAGTGGCCATCATATTTTGTAGGATCTATCATACTGTGTTGGGGGTCTGTGGGGCTATCATGCTGTGTTGGGTGGTTTTCGGGTCCATCTGGTGTGTGTAGGTGACTGTGGTAATATTATTATATGTGGTTGTGGCATAATACTGTGTGGGGAGCTGTGGGGGCCTTCATACTTTGTGGAAGGATGTGAAGGGCTATCATAGTGTGTGAGGGGCTCTGGGACAATCATACTGTGTGAGGTTCTGAGGGCCATCATACTGAGTGGAGGGATTTGGGGGTTATCATATTGTGTGTGGGGACTGTGGGTCCATCACACTGTTTTGGGGCTGTGGGGTCCATCATACTGTGTGTGAGCAGCTTTGGGTGTCATCATACTGTTGGGGGGCATTTGGGTAGATCATACTGTATTGCGTGGGGTTGTGGTGTCCATCAGACTGTGTGTTGAGGAGTGCAGTTGGATCTATCATACAGTGGGTACGGAAAGTATTCAGACCCCTTTAAATTTTTCACTCTTTGTTCCATTGCAGCCATTTGGTAAATTACAAAAAGTTCTTTTTTTTCTCATTAAAGTACACTCTGCACCCCATCTTGACTGAAAAAAACCCATAAATGTAGAAATTTTTGCAAATGTAGAAAATTTTGCTTATAAGTATTCAGACCCTTTGCTCAGTATTGAGTAAAATCACCCTTTTGAGCTAGTACAGCCATGAGTCTTCTTGGAAATGATGCAACAAGTTTTTTACACAAGGATTTGGGGATCATCTGCCATTTTTCCTTGCCGATCCTCTCCAGTTCCATCAGGTTGGATGGTGAACGTTTGTGGACAGCCATTTTCAGTTCTCTCCAGAGATGCTCAATTGGGTTTAGGTCAGGACTCTGGCTGGGCCAGTCAAGAATGGTCACAGAGTTGTTCTGAAGCCACTCCTTTGTTATTTTAGCTGTGTGCTTAGGGTCATTGTCTTGTTGGAAGGTGAACCTTCGGTCAAATCTGAGGTCCAGAGCACTCTGGACGAGGTTTTCATCCAGGATATATCTGCACTTGGCCGCATTCATGTTTCCTTCAATTGCAACTAGAGATGAGCGGTGTTCGAATCGAACTGTTCGCCAATTTCAAATTCGAGCTGTTTTGGGTGGTGTTCGAGCCGTTCGACGAACCCGAACGATTTGAAAAAAATCCAGCTGTTCGAGGTTATGTTCAATTACTGTTCGTGCACCAAAATCATAACTGGATTTTTTCACAGTAATGCTGATAATCAATGTTAATACACAGTTTGAGTGTACAGCGGGGTGGGGGAGGGGCATGGGATGGATCTCTGCAGAAATAATGAAGATCTCCATTTTTTTTTCTCTTTCCCGCATTTACAGTGGGGAGGTGCAGTCTGTCAGCCTATCAGCAGCGCACACACGGAGCGAAGTGCTTTTTTTCACACAAGCAAGGGCATGTGTCATTGGCTGTGTATGTCACATGTCCTTGCCCTATAAGACCCAGCCAATTTCCCCATCGCCACCATTTTCTCACTGCTGAAGCTGAGTGTTAGACGGCACTGCTGCTGCTGTTAGCACTATATTGTGTAACTGAATTGCAAGCGAATTTTCTCTTAAATAGACAGAAAGGTTTAGGGAGTAGGGACTAGTTTGTAATTGCAGCCCTTTTGAGGGCTAGGTTACAGCAGTTCCTAGCACTTTTAGCAGGCAGGTCTGTGCTCTTAAATAGACAGATAGGTTGGGAGTAGTGACTAGTTGTAATTCCAGCCCTTTTGAGGGCTAGGTTACATCAGTTCTTATCACTTTTTGCCAGGCAGGTCTGTTTTAGTGCTGTGCAAGTGTTTTTCACAGCATTTGGCTAAATCTAGCTAAGCAAATCCTTTTGGGCCTCTTGCAGTGAGTGTTAGTCAGTGGAGTAGCGTATCTGTGTTGCAAGCTACACCACCTGTGTATGTAATACAAATCTTTTACTGCACCTAGCCAAGTAAAACCTTTTGGGCATAGTAGCAGTGTGTGGTACTCATTGTATTAGGCCATCTATACCAAGCTCCACCAGCTTTAAAATTAATAATAATTTTTAGCTGCATCTAGCCCGGAAAATAATTTTGGGCATAGTAGCAGTGTGTGGTACTCATTGTACTAGGCCATATATACCAAGCTCCACTAGCTTTGAAATTAATAATAATTTTTAGCTGCATCTTGCCTGTAAAATAATTTTGGGCATAGTAGCAGTGTGTGATACTAATTGTATTAGGCCATCTATACCAAGCTCCACCAGCTTTGAAATTAATAATAATTTTTAGCTGCATCTTGCTTGTAAAATAATTTTGGGCATATTAGCAGTGTGTGGTACTCATTCTATTAGGCCATCTATACTAAGCTCCACCAGCTTTCAAATTACTAATAATTTTTAGCAGCATCTTGCCTGGAAAATAATTTTGGGCATAGTAGCAGTGTGTGGTACTCATTGTATTAGGCCATCTATACCAAACTCCACCAGCTTTGAAATTAATAATAATTTTTAGCTGCATCTTGCCTGTAAAATAATTTTGGGCATATTAGCAGTGTGTGGTACTCATTCTATTAGGCCATCTATACTAAGCTCCACCAGCTTTGAAATTAATAATAATTTTTAGCTGCATCTAGCCAGGAAAATAATTTTGGGCATAGTAGCAGTGTGTGGTACTCATTGTATTAGGCCATCTATACCAAGCTCCACCAGCTTTGAAATTAATAATAATTTTTAGCTGCATCTAGCCCGGAAAATAATTTTGGGCATAGTAGCAGTGTGTGGTACTCATTGTATTAGGCCATCTATACCAAGCTCCACCAGCTTTGAAATTAATAATAATTGTGAGCTGCATCTAGCACGGAAAATAATTTTGGGCTTAGTAGCAGTGTGTGGTGCTCATTGTATTAGGCCATCTATATCAAGCTCCACCAGCTTTGAAATTAATAATAATTTTTAGCTGCATCTAGCCCGGAAAATAATTTTGGGCTTAGTAGCAGTGTGTGGTTCTCATTGTATTAGGCCATCTATACCAAGCTCCACCAGCTTTGAAATTAATAATAATTTTTAGCTGTGTCTAGCCCAGAAAATAATTTTGGGCTTAGTAGCAGTGTGTGGTACTGATTGTATTAGGCCATCTATACCAAGCTCCACCAGCTTTGAAATTAATAATAATTTTTAGCTGCATCTAGCCCGGAAAATAATTTTGGGCTTAGTAGCAGTGTGTGGTACTCATTGTATTAGGCCATCTTATATCAAGCTCCACCAGCTTTGAAATTAATAATAATTTTTAGCTGCATCTAGCCCGGAAAATAATTTTGGGCATAGTAGCAGTGTGTGGTACTCATTGTATTAGGCCATCTATACCAAGCTCCACCAGCTTTGAAATTAATAATAATTTTTAGCTGCATCTTGCCTGTAAAATAATTTTGGGCATATTAGCAGTGTGTGGTTCTCATTCTATTAGGCCATCTATACTAAGCTCCACCAGCTTTTAAATTACTAATAATTTTTAGCTGCATCTTGCCTGGAAAATAATTTTGGGCCTGTAGCAGTGTTTGGTACTCATTCTATTAGGCCATCTATACCAAGCTCCACCACCTGTGTATGTAATAAAATTGTTTTACTGCTTCTAACCCAGCCAATCCTTTTGGGCTAGTACCACAATTTGGCCACTCAGCTGTGCTCGGTTTCCATCCATCGTTTTTTGTGCAAACAACTCCAGAGTTGTCAATTAGTTAACCACCAAAATGAGTGGCAAAAGGCTTGCTGCTGGTGGAAAGGGGAATAGGCGTGTTGGGAAGGGAAAAAAAGGTTGTGTCCGTGGGGTAGGTGTTAAAGCAAGAGTAACATCTGCAGAAGAAAGACCATCTTCCAGCCAAACTAAGATGTCTACTTCTTTTAGTAGTCAATGTGATACGATCCCTTTCTTACGGCCATGCCCATCGCTACAAATTCCAGATGAGGCACAAAAACAGCAGGTGCTTCAACGGATATCAAGTGCTCCTTTAAGTGGGCTCTCCTCCACCTCAACTTCAACATCACAAATACTCCAGTCCTCAGAGGTGTCACCTCAATCGCACTTGCTTCCTCACAGCTCCCAAGTCTCCAGCTGCCCGTCTGAGTATGGGGTAGAACAGATGGTTGAGTCTGCAGAGCTGTTTACTCATACTATAGCCTGGGAATCAGAGGTCGGCTCCAGAGCTTCTGTGAATCCAGACGAGGAAATGATCTGCACTGATGCCCAGAATCTTTATGAGTCGGATCCAGGACCAGATGAAGAAGGTTCTGAGCATAATGTAGACCCTCGTTCCCAAACTGTAACTCCTGTTGGTGGAGACAATGATGAAGACGATGATGAGACTCAAATACCTGATTGGAGTGACAACTTGAGTTTTTTGTCAGGGCAGGAAGAGGTTGGCTCTGAGGACGACGGGTGTGAGAACACACAGGGTGATGATGACGAGGTTGCAGATCCCACTTACTGTCAACCCACAGTCAGCCAGTCGATGAGGTCAGCAGAGGAGGTGGAGGAGGATGCTAGTGACGATGAGGTCAGGATGCGCCTTCCTGGATAGAGACGTAGTACTGGAACCATGCCAACAACTGCATCCTCAAACACAACTCTGCCTCTGTCCACAAGTCGTGGTGGCTCTTCAGGTCGCATGGGTTCTAAGCCTTGCATGGCCTGGGCATTTTTTCAGATCGATAAGGATGCCCCAACTCATGTTATCTGTAACATTTGTCACCAAAAGCTAAGTAGAGGCAAAAAAATCCATAGTTTGAGTACTTCATGCATGAACCGTCACATGGATATGAAGCATAAGTTGCAGTGGGAAGCTCACAGTGCTACAATGCGGCCTAGCGGGCTGGGCCAACCACCATCTGCTCCATCTTGTGCATCCGCGGCCTCTTCATCCTCTGTGACTAGGGGGACAGCAGTCACACCTGTTTTGAGACGCAGACCTGCCACCTCTTTACCAGCAACAGCCAGTGTGATTGGCAGGTCATCATTTCATTTGGAAGTGGAAACACCAGCTGGTGTTGAGCGCTCTCCGACATCGAGAGCACCACCTTTGGATCAAGGCAACCTAACTTTTCCGCCTGCATCTTCTTCACAGACCGTCAGTTTGCCGGGGACACCCTACTCAACCCCGTCTAAGCACAACAGCCAGCCCTCGGTCCCTCAGATGTGGACAAGTAAAACACAATTTCCTCCTAGCCATGAGAAAGCTAAGAGGTTGAATTTCACCATCTGCAAGCTCTTGGCTACAGAAATGCTGCCTTTCCGCCTGGTGGACACAGAGGATTTTCGAGACCTTATGTCCGTCGCAGTGCCCCAGTACCAGATGCCCAGTCGGCACTACTTCTCAAAGAAAGGTGTGCCTGCGCTCCACCAGCATGTCGAACACAACATCACCGCTTCTTTGAGAAACTCTGTGTGTGACAGGGTGCATTTCACCACAGATACTTGGACGAGTAGGCATGGACAGGGGCGTTACATGTCGCTGACTGGGCACTGGGTAACTATGGTGACAGCAGGACAAGGGGCTGCTGTCCAAGACTTGTC
This sequence comes from Phyllobates terribilis, assembly GCF_046119375.1. Classification (NCBI taxonomy): domain Eukaryota; kingdom Metazoa; phylum Chordata; class Amphibia; order Anura; family Dendrobatidae; genus Phyllobates; species Phyllobates terribilis. Next base: position 517,428,156 of record NW_027362761.1, read on the forward strand.
GCCCCAACGAGTCCTCTCTATCTATCTTTATCTCGAAGTTCCTCCACTGCTTCTGCCTCCTCAACCTCCTCTCTGTCCTCCACCTGCACCCAAAGCCTGTCTGGTCATGCCACCCGCTTTCTAACTGCGCAGAAGGGATCCTGCACACCTCCTTACTATGCTGGCAGCAGGGCTCAACGTCATCAGGCGGCTTTTACTTTGAAATGTCTGGGAAATGTGAGTCACACAGCTGGGGAGTTGTGGTCAGCTCTGGAGAACCAATTTCATGAATGGTTGTCTCCACTGGACCTGAAACCAGGGAAGGCCGTGTGCGACAATGCTGCAAACCTGGGTGCGGCCCTTCGCCGGGGCAATGTCACACACGTGCCTTGTATGGCTCACGTGTTGAACCTGGTTGTCCAGCTATTTTTAGCCCTCTATCCCGGACTTGATGGCCTTCTGCAGAGGGCATGGTCGCTGTGTGCTCACTTCCGCCGTTCGCATCCCGCAGCTCAGCGACTTACATTTCTACAGAAGTCGTTGGGCCTGCCACTTCACCGGCTAAAATGCGATGTGCCGACACGGTGGAATTCAACTCTGCACATGTTGCAGCGACTGTGGCACCACCGACAAGCCCTGGTGCAATACGTTCTGACTTATAGCCTTGGCCAACGAGATCCAGAGGTGGGGCAAATCATGCTGGAGCAGTGGTCTCAGATCAGGGGCCTACAGTGCTGGCCAAAAGTATTGGCACCCCTGTAATTCTGTCAGATAATACTCAGTTTCTTCCTGAAAATGATTGCAATCACAAATTCTTTGGTATTATTCTCTTCATTTAATTTTCTTGCAAGGAAAAAATACAAAAGAGAATGAAGCAAAAATCAAATCATTGATCATTTCACACAAAACTCCAAAAATGGGCCCGATAAAAGTAATGGCACCCTCAGCCTAATACTTGGTTGCACAACCTTTAGCCAAAATAACTGCGAACAACCGCTTCCAGTAACCATCAATGAGTTTTGGGTCATTGTCTTGCTGGAAGACCCATGACCTCTGAGGGAGACCCAGCTTTCTCACACTGGGCCCTACATTATGCTGCAAAACTTGTTGGTAGTCTTCAGAATTCATAATGCCATGCACACGGTCAAGCAGTCCAGTGCCAGAGGCAGCAAAGCAACCCCAAAACATCAGGGAACCTCCGCCATGTTTGACTGTAGGGACCGTGTTCTTTTCTTTGAATGCCTCTTTTTTTTTCCTGTACACTCTATGTTGATGCTTTTTCCCAAAAAGCTCTACTTTTGTCTCATCTGACCAGAGAACATTCTTCCAAAACGTTTTAGGCTTTCTCAGGTAAGTTTTGGCAAACTCCAGCCTGGTTTTTTTATGTCTCGGGGTAAGAAGTGGGGTCTTCCTGGGTATCCTACCATACAGTCCCTTTTCATTCAGACGCCGACGGATAGTACGGGTTGACACTGTTGAACCCTCAGACTGCAGGGCAGCTTGAACTTGTTTGGATGTTAGTCGAGGTTCTTTATCCACCATCCGCACAATCTTGCGTTGAAATCTCTCGTCAATTTTTCTTTAACGTCCACATCTAGGGAGGTTAGCCACAGTGCCATGGGCTTTAAACTTCTTGATGACACTGCGCACGGAAGACACAGGAACATTCAGGTCTTTGGAGGTGGACTTGTAGCCTTGAGATTGCTCATGCTTCCTCACAATTTGGTTTCTCAAGTCCTCAGACAGTTCTTTGGTCTTCTTTCTTATCTCCATGCTCAATGTGGTACACACAAGGACACAGGACAGAGGTTGAGTCAACTTTAATCCATGTTAACTGGCTGCAAGTGTGATTTAGTTATTGCCAACACCTGTTAGGTGCCACAGGTAAGTTACAGGTGCTGTTAATTACACGAATTAGAGAAGCATCACATGATTTTTCAAAGGGTGCCAATACTTTTGTCCACCCCCTTTTTTGGGTTTGGTGTGGAATTATATCCAATTTGGCTTTAGGACAATTCTTTTTGTGTTTTTTTCATTGAAGACACATTAAATGAAGAGAATAATACCAAAGAATTTGTGATTGCAATCATTTTCAGGAAGAAACTGAGTATTATCTGACAGAATTGCAGGGGTGCCAATACTTTTGGCCAGCACTGTATGCACCCTTCTGCACAGTTTTGAAATGGCGATGAAGATGTTTAATGCTGACGATGCCATTATCAGCATGACTATTCCGGTGATTTACATTCTGGAGCACATGTTAAACAGAATTCGGAGTCAGGTGGTGGGACAAGAGGAGGTGGAGGAAGTAGAGGAGGAGGAGGTGTATGCGGAAGGGCTAACATCTGCAAGGTCCAGACGGTCGGCAGCACCAAGGCGGCAGGCATGGGAGGGTGGGGGAGAGGGATTAACCAGGGCGCATGGTAGCAGCCAAACTAGTGAGGAAGGTGCAGGAGCCCAGGAAGAGGTGGCGGACGAACTGGCGATGGGCATGGAAGACTCATCAGATGAGGGAGACCTTGATCACATTTCTGAAGCATGATTCTTACCTCGCCACCAACACAACAGGGACTTGGTGCTCCTGGATGCGCAAGACACATGAGTGCCTTCTTGCTGCACTACCTGCAACATGACCCTCGAATTGTCAGAATTTGAAATAATCCTGACTACTGGGTAGCCACACTCTTAGATCCCCGTTGCAAAAGTAAATTTGCCGAAATAATTCCTGCCATAGAAAGGGATTCACGCATGCCGGAGTATCAGCAGAGACTGTTGCAGAATCTTACATGTGCTTTTCCACAAAACACCAGTGGTGCACGTAGTGAATCTCACAGTTCTAACTTGCCAACCGTAACAGAAACACAGTATCTGCTGGTAACAGCAATTTTGCGGAATCCTTTCACCACTTTTTAGCCCATCCTTTGCAAGGCCACAGGAGACAAGAAGTCAGACACATAGTCAACGCCTAGAGACGATGGTACAGGAGTATCTCCAAGTGAACATCGAAGCCATGACTGTGTCACTGGACCCTTGCTCTTTTTGGGCTTCCAATCTGGATAAATGGCTGAAGCTCGCCACTCACGCCTTGGAGATCTTGTCATGCCCCGCAGCCAGCGTTCTCTCTGAACGTGTGTTCAGCGCTGCTGGTGGTGTGTTGACAGATAAGCGCACGAGGCTGTCTACTGACAATGTAGACAGACTCACGTTCACAAAGATGAACAAATCATGGATCCGCAAGGACTTTTCTACCCCTGTGTCATCCTGGGGAGAGTAAAAGCTTGAGGATTTGTTAAAATCACCTCACCAACCGTTTTAAGCAACTCTAGGGCAATTCATGCCACTTAAGTGGTGTGTGTGCCCCAAATTTTTTGAAAAAATGGAGACTCTTTTTGGAGTCCCCTTGCTGTGTTTTACGCGACGTTGGCATCGTCAATTACAGGTGGGTTGGGTCTCCCCCCCCCCTTTTAACCGTAAGAAACTACATACACTATGGCTTGGGGTGACACAGATGGTTGAGTCTGAAGAGCTGTTTACTCGGAGGTCTGCTCCAAAGCTTCAGTGTCTGCTAGTCAGCGTAGTAACCCAGCTGCTAAGCAAGCTGCACCGCCTGTGTATCTAATAATGATTTTTAACTGCATCTAGCCTAGGCAGACTGTGGTGACCCCCAACCAAACCCAGACGCTCAGCCCCCTACCGCCCCCCTTTCTTTGACAATACAATCATGTAACTCTTACAACTGGATGGGTGGGGATCGGTCACAGCTTTATTAACTGTTTATACTCATTACATTAGAAAGGCATTTTATTTCTAAAATAATTCAGCTTGTTGCAGCATGCCCTGTGTCTCCAGTCTCCACAACGGCAAGTTGGCCAACAAGTGTAACTCTCCAACATGTCCTTTCTATTTCCAGGCCACGGAGGATCCTGCGTACTGGTATGCAGGACTCTGACCCCCATCCATCACTCTTAACGCTTGTTCCACTCCGTCCTGGAGTCCTGACAGGAATATGTCCAGTCCAATATCCATTAAGTGAACACAGTCGGGCCGTATGAGACCTGCTTTATCTCCTTCCAGTTGTCCGCCTCGGTCTATCATAAATTTTGGCATCCAAATATTTATTAGCCGCCTTGTCCATTCGATGGCCGTGATGTCTCGGGCACCTTGCCATACCACGCTCGGCATAATCTCTGACTATTTTTGTGAAAAATTCTCTGAAGCGCTCAGTGTCTAGTTTCATTATTGCCATTAGTTATGTGCTCTTGTGATAACCTAGGTCGTTTCCCCCGGCCTTTATAACTAAGATGACTGGACCTCTTGCCTCTCTCCCTACCTTGATTACCTTCATTAGTACCTGTGGCCATTGCAGGCCTCTAATACCTCTCCAGTTGAAATATGTGTTATGAAACTCTAATTTCCTCCCGCCTGGGCGGACTTTCACCATTTTTTCTGCCCAATATATATACAAGTGGCCTATCACCCACACTGTAGGCTTAGCATCACCTGTAAAAGAAACAAACCACGTTAGGATAACAAGTCCGGTCTTATGTATCTCGCCAAACACGTGGATCACCATCTCCCTATCCTCTGAACTTCCGTTTGTGACAGTCCTGCTCTTGCTGCTTCCGTGGCCGCGCCTATGCGGAATGAGTGTGTCCCATAATCTTTTGGGTGGTTCCCTGCTGATGTTATGCATTTATTAAATATAGCTTGGAACTGGTATCTTGATAATGGCGTTCCATCAATGTGTGATAGGAAGAAATTACTTTGTGATCTGATGGTTATATATGTTTTTACTATTGTTACCCGACTCAGCCTACCGTTTGTGGGTTGTAGAAGTACCCAAGTGCCCCTGCCCGCTGGAACCGTTTTCGATTTGCGTATGCATAGACGTATTGCATTATTGGCTATGACTACGTCCTGGTGTAATAAGCCTCCACTGGTGTTAATTTTGGATTGAGGGACTAATTTACTTATGCATAGCGCCCCGAAGAAGGCGATCGCAAATACAGTAGACGGTAGTGTTGCTTCGAATTGTGAGTATCATGTTAATGGTGTTAGGGATATAATGTGAGAAATCAGTTTTAGTGACACGGGACGTCTACACTCCTGACTTGGCTGACTCCTTTTCCACCCTTTTATGGATTGTCTGATGATGAATCTCTTCGTCACATATCCCCAATTCAGTAGTTGGAAGTGAAATGCTACTCCGGTCAGCCACCGCTGCGCTGACGCCCCTGATATGCCCCTCATCATTAGCTGGTAGAGAAATTCTATGGTGACTTGTAATCTGGCTTGTTCACATTGGTCAACCCGTCTGCCTGCTACTAGTCATGTCCACTGTTCCCATGCCTTACCATATGCTTGCCACATCGATGGGGCAACTGACGCTCTGATTAATGGCATCAACTATTCTCCACTAGATCCCATAGGGAGGCTGGGCAACTGTTGCCCGATGGGTGGGCATTGGGAAGGAGCTCTGTGAAAATCTGCCAATTGAATTGTGATAAAGCAGCAGCGTTAGACCCCTCAGCATTGTGGCCATAGCGCGAACCCATACATTGTGTTTTAGGCACAGGAATGCTAGCCGACGTAGTAGGCCTAGCACTGGGAGAGACGATGATGCCATATTATTAATGAAGTGCGCTAGGCTGGTGTTTTTTGTTATGAAGACTGTATTTTTGTTAGCCAGGCGCGCGCCCCATATTTCTATTGCTATCACTATTGGAAACAGTTCCAGGACTGTGTGTTTTTTTGTCAGCACTTGTTCTGCCCAATACGGAGGCCATAAGCTTGTGCACCATTGGTTATTTAGTATTGCTGCATATCCACCTGATTCTGCCGCCCCACTGAATAATCTTAGTTGAATATTGGACTGTTCTGCTGACATAAATAACATGTGACCGTTGAATAATTATAAGAAGGTTTTCCACACCTCTAAGTCCGCCCGTAGCTGCCTGCTGATTCTGATTGTATGACTCGGTTTAGATGTCCCTTTTGTTGCGGGCGATAAATGAAGAGAAAAAACCCTTCCGACTGGCATCACCTGGCTCGCAAACACGAGGAGACCTAGTAATACTTGCATCTGCTGTAGTGTTACTTTCCATACTGCGCAAAAAACCTAGATCAGGTGTAATGTTTTGGTATTTTTTCCCATGGGAGGTGGAACAACCTTGCTGTGGTGTCGATTTCGATGCCTAAGAAAGATTTTTTTTAGTTGTGGGGCCTATGTTTTTGGTTGGGCATAATGAGACTCCAAACCGACGGGAGATGTTTGTGAATTCATTGAGTAAGGGGCAGCGAAAGTGGATGACCAATCGCCACATGGCAGAAAAAGAAAGGAAAAAATAAGCTCACCCACCTAGAAGATCAACAGCACGGAGCCAGGAGTGCTACCATATGAACATGAGGAACCAGGAAGATCCAGCTGAACAAATCTTCTAAAATCCACTTTTTATTGGGTCATACAAAAAATATTTTAAAAGTCCACCTTGGAGAAGAACAGCAAACGAGTTTCGAACTAAAGGTTCTTAATCATTGCATAGCAAAAAAACAGCAAGGAAGTGGTATTTATATGTCATGTCCTGCTATGCACCTGTTCAAGGCTGAGTTAATCAGAAATGTAAACACACATACCATGTTAAAATCGTATAGCATAGAAACAATGCATATAAATGTAAATAATCCAAAAGAAAAGAAGAAAAAGGGAGCATATATATAATAATTATCTATAAATGATCATTCATAATGATACATCAAATCATGTCTGATGTTTAAACCCGCTGGTACACGTGTATTTAAAGTATAAATCCACCAACTTTCTCTATTAAGGAGCTTTCTCCTATAATCATCCACCAAATCTCCACCAATCTCCACGGCCCACGGAGGGGACACCACAGTCAGTGAATCCTTCCTTGTTTAGTATAGAGTCTACCAATACTTTGGGCGTATTAGCCCAGCAGCGAAGCAAGCTGCACCGCCTGTGTATCTAATAATAATTTTTAACTGCATCTAGCCTAGGCAGACTGTGGGGACCCCCAACCAAACCCAGACGCTCTGCATCTAACCCAGCCAATCATTTGATAGTATTGCTAGTAGCAGAGTCGCATGGGCTCTAAACCTTGCATAGCCTGTGCATTTTTTCAGATCGATAAGGATGACCCAATTCGTGTTATCTGTAACATTTGTCACCAAAAGCTAAGTAGAGGCCAAAAAATCCATAGTTTGAGTACTTCATGCATGAACCGTCACACAGATATGAAGCATAAGTTGCAGTGCGAAGCTCACTGTGCTACAATGCGGCCTAGCGGGCCGGGACAACCACCATCTGCCCCACCTGTGTCATTCTGGGGAGACTAAAAGCTTGAGGATTTTGGAAAATCACCTCACCAACCATTTTAAGCAACTCTGGGACAATTGATGCCACTTAAGTGGTGTCTGTGCCACAATTTTGGGAAAAAATGGAGACTCTTTTTGGAGTCCCCTTGCTGTGTTTTACATGACGTTGCCATCGTCAATTCCAGGTGGGTCGGGTCTCTCCCCCCTTTTAACCGTAATAAACTACATACACTATGGCTTGGGGTAACACAGATAGTTGAGTCTGAAGAGCTGTTTACTCATACTATAGCCTGGGAATCAGAGGTCTGCTCCAAAGCTTCAGTGTCTGCTAGTCAGCGGAGTAGCCACCGCCTGTAGATCTAATTACAATTTTTTTTTTCAAAGTCAAGTTTTTTTTTTATTTTTGTGTTGAAAAAGTACAAGAAAATACAATATACATAGTAAAAGGGGTAGTATAACTATAAATCTTTGCATAACAACAGTACATTGGGGGGTATAGGGAGGGTTTTCCATCAATATCCAGATCAAGCATGTATTTTTCCATATGAAAGATAGAGAGAGAGGGAGCGGACCACGGCAGACCACCAATCAATAGAGTGCGATTATGATCATTGTTGTGCCGACATCACGGATAACTTTAGTTGGGGGCTAGATGATAGGCGTCAGAGTTTTGCAAATCAATCCAATCCCTCCAAATCACACAGTTTCTATCAACATCAGCCGGTGAGATGGCAATCATATGCTCCATCCTATTAAGGAGGGAGATCTCCGCAAACCATTCCTCCACAGTGGGTGGGTCTCTGCTTTTCCAGTGTCGTGGAATGACATTCTTAGTAGAGATGAGCGTTGTTCGACTCGAACTGTTCGCCAATCTCAAATTCGAGCTGTTTTGGGCGGTGTTCGAGCCGTTCGGCGAACACGAACGATTTGAGAAAAATTCGGCTGTTCGAGGTTATGTTCGATAACTGTTCGTGCACCAAAATCATAACTGGATTTTTTCTCAGTAATGATGAAAATTAATGTTAATACGCAGTTTGAATGTACAGCGGGGTGGGGGGAGGGGCAGGGGATGGATCTCTGCAGGAATAATGAAGATCTCCATTTTTTTTTCTCTTTCCCGCATTTACAGTGGGGAGGTGCAATCTGCCAGCCTATCAGCAGCGCACACACGGAGCGAAGTGCTTTTTTTCACACAAGCAAGGGCATGTGTCATTGGCAGTGTATGTCACATGTCCTTGCCCTATAAGACCAAGCCATTTTCCCCGTCGCCACCATTTTCTCACTGCTGCAGCTGCGTGTTAGATGGCACCGCTGTTGCTGTGTGCGCTATACCTTGTTAATTTCAAGCCAATTTTTGCACAAATCTACAGATAGCTTTGGAGTAGGGAATAGTTGTGATTGCAATCCTTTTAAGGACTAGGTTACAGCATTTCCTACGACTTTTATCAGGCAGGTCTGTGCTCTTAAATAGATAGATTGTGGGAGTAAAGACTAATTGTAATTGCAGTCCTTTTCAGAACTAGGTTACATCAGTTCCTATCAGTTTTTGCCAGGCAGATCTGTGCCAGTGCTGTGCAAGTTTTTTTCACAGCATTTGGCTGAATCTAGCAAAGCTAATCCTTTTTGGCCTATTGCAGAGTGTGTTAGTCAGTGGAGTAGCCTATCTGTGTTGCAAGATATACCACCTGTGTATAGAATACCAATTTTTTTACTGCACCTAGTGAAGGAAAATCTTTTGGGCATAGCATCATTCTATTAGTCCATCTATACTGACCTCCATCAGGTTGCAAATTGAATATAATTTTTTTCTGCATCTAGCTCTGAAAAAATATTTGGGCTTCTAGCAGTGTGTGGGACTTGTTCTATTAGTCCATCTATACTGACCTCCATCAGGTTGCAAACTGAATATAATTTTTTTCTGCATCTAGCTCTGAAAAAATATTTGGGCTTCTAGCAGTGTGTGGGACTTGTTCTATTAGTCCATCTATACTGACCTCCATCACGCTGCAAATTCAAAATAATTTTTTGTCTGCATCTAGCTCTGAAAAAATATTTGGCCTTCTAGCAGTGTGTGGGACTTTCTCTATTAGTCAATATATACTGACCTCCATCAGGTTGCAAATTCAAAATAATTTTTTGTCTGCATTTAGCTCTGAAAAAATATTTGGCCTTCTAGCAGTGTGTGGGACTTTCTCTATTAGTCCATCTATACTGACCTCCATCAGGTTGCAAATTCAAAATAATTTTTTGTCTGCATCTAGCTCTGAAAAAATATTTGGCCTTCTAGCAGTGTGTGGGACTTTCTCTATTAGTCCATCTATACTGACCTCCATCAGACTGCAAATTAAAAATAATTTTTATCTGCACCTACCTCTGAAAAAATATTTGGCCTTCTACCTGTGTGTGGGACTTGTTCTATTAGTCCATCTATACTGACCTCCATCAGGTTGCAAACTGAATATAATTTTTTTCTGCATCTAGCTCTGAAAAAATATTTGGCCTTCTAGCAGTGTGTGGGACTTTCTCTATTAGTCCATCTATACTGACCTCCATCAGGTTGCAAATTAAAAATAATTTATATCTGCATCTAGCTCTGAAAAAATATTTGGCCTTCTAGCAGTGTGTGGGACTTTCTCTATTAGTCCATCTATACTGACCTCCATCAGGTTGCAAATTAAAAATAATTTTTTGTCTGCATCTAGCTCTGAAAAAATATTTGGCCTTCTAGCAGTGTGTGGGACTTTCTCTATTAGTCCATCTATACTGACCTCCATCAGGTTGCAAACTGAATATATTTTTATCTGCATCTACCTCTGAAAAAATATTGGGCTTCTAGCTGTGTGTGGGACTTGTTCTATTAATCCATCTATACAGACCTCCATCAGGTTGCAAACTGAATATAATTTTTTTCTGCATCTACCTCTGAAAAAATATTTGGGCTTCTAGCTGTGTGTGGGACTTGTTCTATTAGTCCATCTATACTGACCTCCATCAGGTTGCAAACTGAATATAATTTTTTTCTGCATCTAGCTCTGAAAAAATATTTGGCCTTCTAGCAGTGTGTGGGACTTTCTCTATTAGTCCATCTATACTGACCTCCATCAGGTTGCAAATTAAAAATAATTTATATCTGCACCTAGCTCTGAAAAAATATTTGGCCTTCTAGCAGTGTGTGGGACTTTCTCTATTAGTCCATCTATACTGACCTCCATCAGGTTGCAAATTAAAAATAATTTTTTGTCTGCATCTAGCTCTGAAAAAATATTTGGCCTTCTAGCAGTGTGTGGGACTTTCTCTATTAGTCCATCTATACTGACCTCCATCAGGTTGCAAACTGAATATATTTTTTTTCTGCATCTACCTCTGAAAAAATATTGCGCTTCTAGCTGTGTGTGGGACTTGTTCTATTAATCCATCTATACAGACCTCCATCAGGTTGCAAACTGAATTTAATTTTTTTCTGCATCTACCTCTGAAAAAATATTTGGGCTTCTAGCTGTGTGTGGGACTTGTTCTATTAATCCATCTATACAGACCTCCATCAGGTTGCAAACTGAATATAATTTTTTTCTGCATCTACCTCTGAAAAAATATTTGGGCTTCTAGCTGTGTGTGGGACTTGTTCTATTAATCCATCTATACAGACCTCCATCAGGTTGCAAACTGAATATAATTTTTTTCTGCATCTACCTTTGAAAAAATATTTGGGCTTCTAGCTGTGTGTGGGACTTGTTCTATTAGTCCATCTATACTGACCTCCATCAGGTTGCAAACTGAATATAATTTTTTTCTGCATCTAGCTCTGAAAAAATATTTGGCCTTCTAGCAGTGTGTGGGACTTTCTCTATTAGTCCATCTATACTGACCTCCATCAGGTTGCAAATTAAAAATAATTTTTTGTCTGCATCTAGCTCTGAAAAAATATTTGGCCTTCTAGCAGTGTGTGGGACTTTCTCTATTAGTCCATCTATACTGACCTCCATCAGGTTGCAAATTAAAAATAATTTTTTGTCTGCAACTTGCTCTGAAAAAATATTTGGCCTTCTAGCAGTGTGTGGGACTTTCTCTATTAGTCCATCTATACTGACCTCCATCAGGTTGCAAATTAAAAATAATTTTTTGTCTGCATCTAGCTCTGAAAAAATATTTGGCCTTCTACCAGTGTGTGGGACTTTCTCTATTAGTCCATCTATACTGACCTCCATCAGGTTGCAAACTGAATATATATTTTTTCTGCATCTACCTCTGAAAAAATATTGGGCTTCTAGCTGTGTGTGGGACTTGTTCTATTAATCCATCTATACAGACCTCCATCAGGTTGCAAACTGAATATAATTTTTTTCTCCATCTACCTCTGAAAAAATATTTGGGCTTCTAGCTGTGTGTGGGACTTGTTCTATTAATCCATCTATACAGACCTCCATCAGGTTGCAAACTGAATTTAATTTTTTTCTGCATCTACCTCTGAAAAAATAATTGGGCTTCTAGCTGTGTGTGGGACTTGTTCTATTAATCCATCTATACAGACCTCCATCAGGTTGCAAACTGAATATAATTTTTTCCTGCATCTACCTCTGAAAAAATATTTGGGCTTCTAGCTGTGTGTGGGACTTGTTCTATTAATCCATCTATACAGACCTCCATCAGGTTGCAAACTGAATATAATTTTTTTCTGCATCTACCTCTGAAAAAATATTTGGGCTTCTAGCTGTGTGTGGGACTTGTTCTATTAGTCCATCTATACTGACCTCCATCAGGTTGCAAACTGAATATAATTTTTTTCTGCATCTAGCTCTGAAAAAATATTTGGCCTTCTAGCAGTGTGTGGGACTTTCTCTATTAGTCCATCTATACTGACCTCCATCAGGTTGCAAATTAAAAATAATTTTTTGTCTGCATCTAGCTCTGAAAAAATATTTGGCCTTCTAGCAGTGTGTGGGACTTTCTCTATTAGTCCATCTATACTGACCTCCATCAGTTTGCAAATTCAAAATAATTTTTTGTCTGCAACTTGCTCTGAAAAAATATTTGGCCTTCTAGCAGTGTGTGGGACTTTCTCTATTAGTCCATCTATACTGACCTCCATCAGGCTGCAAATTAAAAATAATTTTTATCTGCATCTACCTCTGAAAAAATATTTGGCCTTCTAGCTGTGTGTGGGACTTGTTCTATTAGTCCATCTATACTGACCTCCATCAGGTTGCAAACTGAATATAATTTTTTTCTGCATCTAGCTCTGAAAAAATATTTGGCCTTCTAGCAATGTGTGGGACTTTCTCTATTAGTCCATCTATACTGACCTCCATCAGGTTGCAAACTGAATATATTTTTTTTCTGCATCTACCTCTGAAAAAATATTGGGCTTCTAGCTGTGTGTGGGACTTGTTCTATTAATCCATCTATACAGACCTCCATCAGGTTGCAAACTGAATATAATTTTTTTCTCCATCTACCTCTGAAAAAATATTTGGGCTTCTAGCTGTGTGTGGGACTTGTTCTATTAATCCATCTATACAGACCTCCATCAGGTTGCAAACTGAATATAAGTTTTTTCTGCATCTACCTCTGAAAAAATATTTGGGCTTCTAGCTGTGTGTGGGACTTTTTCTATTAGTCCTTCTATACTGACCTCCATCAGGTTGCAAACTGAATATAATTTTTTTCTGCATCTAGCTCTGAAAAAATATTTGGCCTTCTAGCAGTGTGTGGGACTTTCTCTATTAGTCCATCTATACTGACCTCCATCAGGTTGCAAATTAAAAATAATTTTTATCTGCATCTAGCTCTGAAAAATTATTTGGCCTTCTAGCAGTGTGTGGGACTTTCTCTATTAGTCCATCTATACTGACCTCCATCAGGTTGCAAATTCAAAATAATTTTTTGTCTGCATCTAGCTCTGAAAAAATATTTGGCCTTCTAGCAGTGTGTGGGACTTTCTCTATTAGTCCATCTATATTGACCTCCATCAGGCTGCAAATTCAAAATAATTTTTATCTGCATCTACCTCTGAAAAAATATTTGGCCATCTAGCTGTGTGTGGGACTTGTTCTATTAGTCCATCTATACTGACCTCCATCAGGTTGCAAACTGAATATAATTTTTTTCTGCATCTGGCTCTGAAAAAATATTTGGCCTTCTAGCAGTGTGTGGGACTTTCTCTATTAGTCCATCTATACTGACCTCCAAGAGGTTGCAAATTAAAAATAATTTATATCTGCATCTAGCTCTGAAAAAATATTTGGCCTTCTAGCAGTGTGTGGGACTTTCTCTATTAGTCCATCTATACTGACCTCCATCAGGTTGCAAACTGAATATATTTTTTTTCTGCATCTACCTCTGAAAAAATATTTGGGCTTCTAGCTGTGTGTAGGACTTGTTCTATTAGTCCATCTATACTGACCTCCATCAGGTTGCAAACTGAATACAATTTTTTTCTGCATCTACCTCTGAAAAAATATTTGGGCTTCTAGCTGTGTGTGGGACTTGTTCTATTAGTCCATCTATACTGACCTCCATCAGGTTGCAAATTGAATATAATTTTTTTCTGCATCTAACCCAGCCAATAGTTTTGGCCTAATACCACAGTTTGGCCACTCAGCTCTGCTCGGTTCCCATCCATTGTTTTTTTGTGCAAACAACTCCAGAGTTGTGAATTAGTTAACCACCAAAATGAGTGGAAAAAGGCCTGCTGCTGGTGGAAAGGGGAATAGGCATGTTGGGAAGGGGAAAAAAGGTTGTGTCCGTGGGGTAGGTGTTAAAGCAACAGTAACATCTGCAGAAGAAAGACCATCTTCCAGCCAAACTAAAATGTCTACTTCTTTTAGCGGACAATGTGATAAGATCCCTTTCTTACGGCCACGCCAATCGCTACAAATTCCAGATGAGGCACAAAAACAGCAGGTGCTTCAACGGATATCAAGTGCTCCTTTAAGTGGGCTCTCCTCCACATCAACTTCAACATCACAAATACTCCAGTCCTCAAAGGTGTCACCCCAATCGCACTTGCTTCCTCACAGCTCCCAAATCTCCAGCTGCCCGTCTGAGTATGAGGTAGAACAGATGGTTGAGTCTGCAGAGCTGTTTACTCATACTATAGCCTGGGAATCAGAGGTCGACTCCAGCGCTTCTATGAATCCAGACGAGGAAATGATCTGCACTGATGCCCAGAATCTTTATGAGTCGGATCCAGGACCAGACGCAGAAGGTTCTGACCATAATGTAGACCCTCATTCCCAAACTGTAGCTCCTGTTGGTGGAGACAATGAGGAAGACGATGATGAGACTCAAATACCTGATTGGAGCGACAACTTTAGTTTTTTGTCAGGGCAGGAACAGGTTGGCTCTGAGGACGACGGGTGTGATAACGCACAGGGTGATGATGATGAGGTTGGAGATCCCACTTACTGTCAACCCACAGTCAGCTGAGGTTGGAGATCCCACTTACTGTCAACCCACAGTCAGCCAAGAGATGAGGTCAGCAGAGGAGGTGGAGGAAGATGCTAGTGACGACGAGGTCAGGTTGCGCCTTCCTGGACAGAGACGTAGTACTGGAAGCACGTCAACAACTGCATCCTCAAACACAACTCTGCCTCTCACCACAAGTCGTGGTGGCTCTTCAGGTCGCATGGGTGCTAAGCCTTGCATAGCCTGGGCATTTTTTCAGATCGATAAAGATGACCCAACTCGTGTTATCTGTAACATTTGTCAGCAAAAGCTAAGTAGAGGCCAAAAAATACATAGTTTGAGTACTTCATGCATGAACCGGCACATGGACATGAAGCATAAGTTGCAGTGGGAAGCTCAGTGTGCTACAATGCGGCCTAGCCGGCCGGGCCAACCACCGTCTGCCATATCTTGTGCATCCGCGACCTCTTCATCCTCTGTGACTGGGGGGACAGCAGTCACACCTGTTTTGGGGCGCAGACCTGCCACCTCTTTACCCGCAACAGCCAGCGTGATTGGCAGGTCATCATTTTCTTTGGAGGTGGTAACACCAGCTGGTGTTGAGCGCTGTCCGACATCGATAGCACCACCTTTGGATCAAGGCAACCTAACATGTCCACCTGCATCTTCCTCACAGACCGGCAGTTTGCCGGGGACACCCTTATCAACCCCGTCTAAGCACAATAGCCAGCCCTCGGTCCCTCAGATGTGGACAAGTAAAAGACCATTTCCTCCTAGCCATGAGAAAGCTAAGAGGTTGAATTTCACCATCTGCAAGCTCTTGGCTACAGAAATGCTGCCTTTCCGCCTGGTGGACACAGAGGATTTTCGAGACCTTATGTCCGTCGCAGTGCCCCAGTAGCAGATGCCCAGTCGGCACTACTTCTCAAAGAAAGGTGTGCCTGCGCTCCACCAGCATGTCGCACACAACATCACCGCTTCTTTGAGAAACTCTGTGTGTGACAGGGTGCATTTCACCACAGACACTTGGACGAGTAGGCATGGACAGGGGCGTTACATGTCGCTGACTGGGCACTGGGTAACTATGGTGACAGCAGGACAAGGGGCTGCTGTCCAAGTCTTCCCGTCCCCACGAGTTGTGCGTCAATCCTCTTTATGTCAAAGTTCCTCCACTGCTTCTGCCTCCTCAACCTCCTCTCAGTCTTCCACCTGCACCCAAAGCCTGTCTGGTCATGCCACAAGCTTTCTAACTGCGCAGAAGGGATCCTGCACACCTCCTTACTATGCTGGCAGTAGGGCTCAACGTCATCAGGCGGTTTTTACTTTGAAATGTCTGGGAAATGTGAGTCACACAGCTGAGGAGTTGTGGTCAGCTCTGGAGAACCAATTTCATGAATGGTTGTCTCCACTGGACCTGAAACCAGGGAAGGCCGAGTGCAACAATGCTGCAAACCTGGGTGCGGCCCTTCGCCGGGGCAATGTCACACACGTGCCTTGTATGGCTCACGTGTTGAACCTGGTTGTCCAGCAATTTTTAGCCCACTATCCCAGACTAGATGGCCTTCTGCAGAGGGCACGGTCGCTGTGTGCTCACTTCCGCCGTTCGCATCCCGCAGCTCAGCGACTTACATCTCTACAGAAGTCGTTGGGCCTGCCACTTTACCGGCTAAAATGCGATGTGCCTACCTGGTGGAATTCAACTCTGCACATGTTGCAGCGACTGTGGCAGCACCGACAAGCCCTGGTGCAATACGTTCTGACATATAGCCTTGGCCAACGAGATCCAGAGGTGGGGCAAATCACGCTGGAGGAGTGGTCTCAGATCAGGGACCTATGCACCCTTCTGCACAGTTTTGAAATGGCGACGAAGATGTTTAGTGCTGGCGATGCCATTATCAGCATGACTATTCCGGTGATTTACATGCTGGAGCACATGTTAAACAGAATTCGGAGTCAGGTGGTGGCACAAGAGGAGGTGGAGGAAGTAGAGGAGGAGGAGTTGTATGCGGAAGGGCTAACATCTGCAAGGTCCAGACGGTCGGCAGCACCAAGGCGGCAGGCATGTGAGGGTGGGGGAGATGGTTTTACCAGGGCGCATGGTAGCAGCCAAACTAGTGAGGAAGGTGCAGGAGCCCAGGAAGAAGTGGAGGACGAACTGATGGAAGACTCATCAGATGTGGGAGACCTTGATCACATTTCTGTTGTGCGAGGTTGGGGGGAGAGGACAGAGGAAGAAAGCATGATTGTTACCTCGCCACCAACACAACAGGGACTTGGTGCTCCTGGATGCGCAACACACATGAGTGCCTTCTTGCTGCACTACCTGCAACATGACCCTCGAATTGTGAGAATTAGAAATAATCCTGACTACTGGGTTGCCACACTGTTAGATCCCCGGTACAAAAGTAAATTTGCAGAAATTATTCCTGCCATAGAAAGGGATGCACGCATGCAGGAGTATCAGCAGAGACTGTTGCAGAATCTTACATGTGCTTTTCCACAAAACACCAGTGGTGCACGTAGTGAATCTCACAGTTCCAACTTGCCAACCGTGGGACCGTCAAGTGTTCAGCACTCAAACCGTAACAGAACCACAGTATCTGCTGGTAACATCAATTTTGCGGAATCATTTCACCACTTTTTTAGCCCATCCTTTGCAAGGCCACAGGAGACAAGAAGTCTGACACATAGTCAACGCCTAGAGACGATGGTACAGGAGTATCTCCAAGTAAACATTGAAGCCATGACTGTCTCACTGGACCCTTGCTCTTTTTGGGCTTCCAATCTGGATAAATGGCCGGAGCTAGCCACTTACGCCTTGGAGATCTTGTCATGCCCCGCAGCCAGCGTTCTGTCTGAACGTGTGTTCAGCGCTGCTGGTGGTGTGCTGACAGATAAGCGCACGCGGCTCTCCACTGATAATGTAGACAGACTCACGTTCATAAAGATGAACAAATCATGGATCCGAAACGACTTTTCTACCCCTGTGTCATCCTGGGGAGAGTAAAAGCTTGATGATTGGTTAAAATCACCCTACCAACCGTTTTAAGCTTTCAAATTACTAATCATGTTTATCTGTATCTTGGCTGGAAAATAATTTGGGCTTTGTAGCAATGTGCAGCACTGATTCTATTAGGCCATCTATAATAATCTCCACCAGATTTAAAATTACTAATCATGTTTATCTGTATCTTGACTGGAAAATAATTTGGGCTTTGTAGCAGTGTGCAGCACTGATCCTATTAGGCCATCTATACTAAGCTCCACCAGATTTAAAATTAATAATAATTTTTAGCTGCATCTAGCCCGGAAAATAATTTTGGGGCTCCGAGATGCGCAAGACACATAAGTGCCATCTTGCTGCACTACCTGCAACATGACCCTCATATTGTCAGAATTCGAAGTAATCATGACTACTGGGTTGCCACACTCTTAGATCCCCCAAACTTTTCGATCAACCTTTTCATTTTAATAAAGACCAAAAAAATGGTCATTTTTGAAATTATAAGCATTAGCAGGTTATTAGAAACTGAAATCAAACAGTTTTCAACTCAAAACTTTATTCTAGGTGATGTTACATTTTCACATAGGAACCCCTTGTTCGAAAGGAGCTTCTGAACTCTCTCGTCCATTGAATTTGTCAGGTTTTGGATGGTTTCTGCTTCAGTTGTTTTGCATGAGGACAGAATACCCTCCCAGAGCTGTTGCTTAGATGTGAACTGCCTCCCGCCATCATAGACACTCCTTTTGATGATGCTCCAGAGGTTCTGATTGGGGTAGAGGTCAGGGGAGCATGGGGGTCACACCATAAGTTTGTCCCCTTTTATGCCCATATCAGCCAGAGATGCAGATGTTTTATGTGCAGCATGAGATGGTGCATTATCATGCAAAAAAATGATCTTGCTGTGAAATACACGGTTCTTCTTCTTGAACCATGGCAGGAAGTGCTGTTTGAGAAAATCCACATACATTATGGAGTTCATCTTTAGCGCCTTCAGGGATCCTAAAGAGGCCGACAATCTCTCTCCCCATGATTCCAGCCCAAAACATTACTCCACCTCCTCCTTGTTGGCGCTGTAGCCGTGTTTGCGTGGGGTGTCCATCAACCAGCCATCCTCCACTCCATCCATCTGGACCATCGAGCGCTGCACGGCACTCATCCATGAACAAAACAGTTTTGAAATCAGTCTTCATGTAATGTTTGGCCCACTGGAGCCGTTTCTGCTTGTGTGAAGTGGATAGAGGAGGTCGACAGGATGGCGTATGCACAGCTGCAAACCTCTGAAGGACCCTGCATCTTGTTGTTCGGGGGACGTTTAAGGCACCAGCAGCTTCAAAAACTTGTCTGCTGCTATGACAAGGCTTTTTTGCCGCTGCTCTTTTAACCTGACGTAATTGCCTGTAGTAAAGAGTCCTCAATTTGCCCTTATCAGCACGCACACGTGTGTACTGTGAATCAGCTACATACTTCTTGATTGCCAAGACACTTCATCCTGATCATCGCACAATGTTGATTGTAGTCATGCCTTGACCTAAACACTCCACAATTTGTTGCTTCTCAGCAGCCGACACATGCTTTTTCTTTCCCATTTTGGCAGAAAATGTAGGCTGCTTAATAATGTTAGACAGCCTTCTTAAGGAGTCTTGCCTTTCATTGGACACACCTGCCAAACTAATTAGCACAGGTGTCTGCAATTGCTTACAGTGATATAAAGAGCCCTGACACACATCACCATCAATGAGTTTAACTGACAAACAAACAAATTCTTCCCTTATCACTCCTAAACACTTTTTGCATAATAATTTGGAACACAGTGTACATGTGCTTTTCCACAAAACACCAGTGGTTCACGTAGTGAATCTTACAGTTCTAACTTGCCAACCGTGGTCTGTATGGAGTTGTTCAATAAAGGGCCCAAAATTAAGATAACATAGATGGGAGAGGTCTCTATGAATAGGAATTCCTAAGTATTTGATACCCTGTGAGGGCCAGGCAAAGGGAAAGTTGGACTGGATGGAATCCTATATGGATTTGGGGAGGGAGACATCGAGGGCCTCAGACTTCGCTGCATTGATTTTAAAATTTGACCATGTAACAAAGTGATCTATTTCAGCCATAACAGCATGGATGGATATATGTGATTGAGTGATATATACTAGGACATCATCAGCAAATAGAGAGCACTTGTACTCGGTGCCTCCCACCTCAATCCACCTAATATTGGGGTTATGGCGAATTGATGAGAGCAGGTGCTCCGTCACTAGGATGTATAAGAGAGGGGACAGAGGACATCCCTGCCTTGTCCCATTGGTGATTGTGAAAGGTGATGAAAATGTTCTGATGCACCCCCTGGGCCTTGGGACACCCGGAGCCGGACCCTTTTTGGTGGATGCTGGTGGTTGTAGTCTTCGTGGCGGCGACCCGGTTCCGTGGCTCAGGGTGGTCAAACCAGTGGCGGAACTATTTATATGGTTTTGATGTTTAAATGTCCGACTACGCCACCCGTGGATTGCGGTCAGAGTGAACCGCCGCTGCAGGGCAGACCGCTGAGGCTGGTGTTGTGGGTGCAGCAGAGCGTAGCATAAATCCCCACGGGAGGAGTATAGCCTCAGGGCAGTGTATGCGGAGGATGGGGGTGATGGTGCAGGGCAGCAGCAGTAACGACACGGAGTCAGTGATGCAGTCCAGGGCCTTTCCTCACAGTTCTTATTATCCAGACCACGTCTGCAGGTAACGGCTGCCCACGTCGTACTGTGCTCACCAGGTGAGGGGCTCAGACAACTCTCAGATAACTTTGGAGCGCTTCACAGGACCCCCTTTGTGTGTCCTTTGTCTGGCCTTTCTTACCAACCCTTCTGTCCGGCTGCCTCGGGCCTCCTCTTGGTAAACTTGGCGCCAGTTTCCCTGACCCTATGTGGTGCCTTCCTAGCGGGTGTAGCGAGGGGCTGCGCCACATAAAATGTCACAGCCTCCGGTTTCTAGCTGAGGGTCGTTTCCTGCCTCCACTAGTTTCGGGGACCGGTCTCCCCCTTTGGCCTGACCCCTCCACGCAGGTGGATTCGGGCGTGCGGTGGCGACTCGCCCGTCCGCACCCCTGGGATCCCTTCATTCCTCGTTCCTGGAGCCTTCTCCGCTCCTCTTCCTTCCTTCTCCCTCTTCCAGGCCTGGGCCTCTGTTACTAGGCCCGCCTCCGGAGCAGAGCTCATGCAGAGCCCCTGCTCCCTGCCACTTCTGCTCAGACTTCTCTGCACTGAACTAAGATGGTGCCCACCTTTTATACTCCCTTCTTAATGCACCCAGGAACTGCTTCCTCCCTGCTCCTGCACTACAGGGTTCCCCTTCCTCAGTGTTCCCTCCCCCCACTCCAGCCAGAGACAGGGACTGTCGTGCCCATCTCAGAGGCATATTGGTCGCCCTGCCCCATGGCAATGTGGTGTAATGCATGCAGGTGTCGGGTCCTGATCCACACTCCATCCTTACCTGAGAGTGAGATATCACACCTCTGGGTGAGGTGCAATACCTCTGTAGCAACCGAGCCCTCAGGGTGCTACAGTTCCATTTATCTTCAGCCTAGGTGACGTATTGTGATACAGGGCCGTGATTTTGGCTATAAAAGGGTCCCCTAGACCCCTACCCCAAGCTTTTTAAGAGAATCATATATGGCGTGCCAGGAGATTCTATGGAATGCTTTCTCAGCATCCAACGAGAGTATCTAATTACAAATTTTTAACTGCATCTAGCCCAGGAAATACTTTGTGCCTAGTAGCAGTGTCTGCTAGTCAGCGGATTATCCCGGCTGTTAAGCAAGCTACACCACCTGTAGTTTGGACACTTCATTTTTTCAAAGGAAATGCTTCGGGACCACGGGATACTCAGTGAAGAGCATCAGGAGGCACCCCAAGGCATAGGGGCTGGGACTGGCAGTAGGATGCCTTGCGGTGGACAGCCGAGCTCGATCCTTATAAAAGCTTTTTGACTGCAGCAGCTTTAGTGGACGCTACTGGAGCTGGAATTACGCGGCTGCTGGCATGAGACTTGCCCTCCAATAGATCCTTGTAAATGGATTTAAAGTGTATTCATTCAAATTTAGAGAGACAATTTAAATTAAAAAGCTTAGAGCTGCCTCCACCACAGGGGGGCTCGCTCGACCCACCAGCGGACAGGCACCAGTATTGGGAGAGGGGGGCTGGCCGTCAGGGTTCACCGCGGCTCTGGCACAAACCCGGCGACACGGAGGTGGCACGGGCAGGAGCGGACTGAACGTGTCGGCTTCTCACTTTTTGGATTTTAGAAGGGCATGACATGCCTATATCTGTGTCTCTCCCTCCTTTTACTCCTCCACCTCTTTTCTTTTCGCATGACTATATGTACTTGTCACTTTTCCATGTGTTAGTTGTGTCTTCTGAGCAGTTTGTCAGCTTTTGGACACCTTTGAAGGTGTTTTCTATGTGTTTCTCTGTGTTTTTGTTTGCCTGCCATTGGTTTTAACGGTGTTCGAAGGTGTTTTAACGGTGTTCGAAGGTGAACACACGGGTGTTCGACGAACCAAACCGAACTCGAACACTACGGGAGTGGCTCAACACTAATTCTTAGCCGCCTGTATTAGGTAGCCTATTGATGACCTTTTATAACTACGTTTACTTATTGGTAACATTGATAAAAGGAGGGCTTCTGGCGTATTAGGGATAGTCAAACCAGTTATTTTCTCAATCATGGGAACCACCTTTGCCCAAAATGCATTTATTATAGGGCATGCCCACCATATGTGTGACATTGTCCCTTCCCCCTCCCCACATCTCCAACATCTATCTGAGACCACTGGATACCATCTATGAAGGACTGCTGGTACCCAGTACCATCTAGAGATAATTTTGAAGGAGGTTTCCTGAGCTTTGGACCCTATTGAGGTTTTATGTGTTAGGAACAAACATTTATCCCATTGTGAGTCAGAGAAGGACTTCCCCAGTTCCCTTTCCCATGCACAGCAGAATCCTGGCCTATTGTCAGTTACCTGGGCAATGAGGAGATTATACAGTAGGGAGATGGAGTGTGTAGGGGGTGACAATGATAGGCTCAATTTTTCAAAGTTTGTGAGATCTCAATCAGGATGTGTACGCTTCTTCACAGTTGAATAGAAGTGTTGTAACTGGCTATATTCAAAATTAGCTTTCGGGGAAGTGGCTCTTCCCTGTAACAAGTCATTGAGGGGGGAGCAGCGAAGTATTGGAGATGACAATAGAAAATAATATCGGATGGGATTTATTTGAACCGAGAAATCTATTCGCAGATAGTCCTGGTGGGAAATCTGGATTATCTGAAATCGGGAGCAAGGGGCCCTGGGGGTCGATTGAGGATAAGCTTTTTTTTGGGGATCTCAAAGCCAAAGCGTCGATTGAGGATAAGCTTTTTTTGGGGATCTCAAAGCCAAAGCAGTGGCATAAGTACTATATGACATGAGGCCAAGAGAGGGGACAATTAAATGGGCGCACCATGGGAGAGTGGTAAGAGCTTTAGGACAAATGGATTGAGCTATATTGACCCACAATTTCCAATGTACCAAAGTGATCTATTTCAGCCATAACAGCAGTGATGGATATATGTGGTTGAGTGATATATACTAGGACATCATCAGCAAATGCAGCGCTCTTGTACTCGGTGCCTCCCACCTCAATCCCCCTAATATTGGGGTTATCGTGAATTGATGAGAGCAGGTGCTCCATCACTAGGATGTATAAGAGAGGGGACAGAGGACATCCCTGCCTTGTCCCATTGGTGATTATGAAAGGTGATGATAATGTTCCATTTATCTTCAGCCTAGCTGACGGATTGAGATACAGGGCCATGATTTTGGCTATAAAAGGGTCCCCTACCCCTAGCTTTTTAAGAGAATAATATATGGCGTGCCAGGAGACTCTATGGAATGCTTTCTCAGCATCCAACGAGAGTATCTAATTACAAATTTTTAACTGCATCTGTGACGCCTCTACTCGAAAGCCCTTTTCTTTACCCTGGGAGATGGAGGACTCGAAGTCGGGTCCTATGATGGAGAGATGGGGTGCAGCCATGGCCCGGACCCGACCCGTGCTCAGGGCCGTCACATTAAAAGGATGGTGTGGGCTTATCAGGGTTGATTGGCTGATTCCGACTACGCCACCTGTGGCACCTGATGAAGGCCACCAGCGCCGCTGCAGTCCGCTGAGGCATGGTGGTATAGCGGCCAACGTTGTTACTACTCCCCACAGGCGGAGCAAGGCCTCAGGGCAGAGAGACAGGAGGACAGGGGTAGTAGTAGAGGAGTACGGGTGCCGCGTCATGCGGTATAGCGCAGAATAAACAGTCCGGAGGCCATAGCGGTGAACTTCCAAGGCTTTACTCACATTAGAGGAAGGCGACTGCCTGCTCCCCGCGGAGTCCAGCGGTCACCAGGGACGGGGGTCCGACTACCTCCGAGCAAGTCCAGCATTCAATCAGACCCTGCACCAGAGTGTTCCTGAACTACAGACCGTATCCTTTCCAGTCTGTGTGTGTGGATAGGCCTGGTCTCCCTCTGACCTCCTCTCAGAAAAAGGGCATGGGTGGCAGCTCCACACCTTCCGATACCCAGTGGGATCCTCAGGGCCTACCGGGCTTTCCCGACCAGGACATGGAGTAGCAAGGTCGGGTGTCGGGGGCTGGTACCCCTCTTGCAGCCGGACTCCCTCTGAATATATCAGGTTGGCGAGAACAGGTGGCGTACTCCACTCCGTCTGCATCCTCCCTGGGATCCATTTGCTGTGGAGCTACACTCTTAAGCTCCGGGCCTTCTTGGTCATGGTCCTTGACCGGGTTGAGACATTCCTTGTCTCCAACCTGCCCTCATCCCAAGGCTGGGGTACAAGGGCTGTGTCCCCATCCGCTGTAGGTCCACACAGGATCCACTTTCAGGGTAGGAGATCACAGTACATGACAGCCAGGCAAGATGACTAACCAGGACCAGCGAAAGACCACGAACCAAGATGGCTTTTTATTAAATATGAATTTTACAGTGTCACTAAATTGTGAGTCCTCCACCCTCACCCACTAACTGGTTCCCCTAACTCTTGGTTCCTCAGTCTCCCTGTAACCAGGAGGGCAGCACCTAGTGCATTTTAGCCCCCTCTGGTGGAGAAAGGTGGTGTTGGATGTAAAGGAAGGGTCCTGACCATCACGCTGTTCTTACCTCAGAGGAGGAACACTACACTCCATTACAGAAGTGCAGCATCCCTGGTGGCAGTCGAACCCTCAGGGGTGCCACACATCTAGCCCAAGCAATACTTTGGGCCTAGTAGCAGTGTCTGCTAGTCAGTGGATTAACCCAGCTGTTAAGCAAGTTACACCACCTGTAGTTTGGACACTTAATTTTTTCAAAGGAAATGGTTCGGGCCCCCGGGACACTCAGTGAAGAGCATCGGGGAGGCACCCCAAGGCACAGGGGCTGGGACTGGCGGTAGGACGCCTTGCGGTGGACCGCCAAGCTCGATCCTTATAAAAGCTTTTTAACTGCAGCAGCTTTAGTGGACGCTACTGGAGTTGGAATTACCGCGGCTGCTGGCATGAGACTTGCCCTCCAATAGATCCTTGTAAAAGGATTTAAAGTGTACTCATTCAAATTAGAGAGACAATTTAAATTAAAAAGATTAGACCTGTCTCCACCGCAGGGGGGCTCGCTCGACCCACCAGCGGACAAGCACCAGTATTGGGAGAGGGGGGCTGGCCGTCTGGGTCCACCGTGGCTCTGGCACAAACCCGGCGACACGGAGGTCGCACGGGCAGGAACGGCCGTGTCGGCTTCGCACTTTTTTGGTTTTAGAAGGGCATGACATGCCTATATCTGTGTCTCCCCCTCCTTTTACTCCTCCACCTCTTTTCTTTTCACATGACTATATGTACTTGTCACTTTTCTATGTGTTAGTTGTGTCTTCTGAGAAGTTTGTCAGCTTTTGGACACCTTTGAAGTGTTTTCTATGTGTTTTCTATGTGTTTCTATGTGTTTTTGTCTGCCTGCCATTGGTTTTAACGGTGTTCGAAGGTGTTCGACGAACAGTTCGACGAACAGTTCGGCGAACATACGGGTGTTCGACGAACCGAACCGAACTTGAACACTACGGTGGTGGCTCAACACTAATTGCAACCTGTCGTCCCTTCCCTGCAGCTGAAAAACTTCCCCATAGCATGATGCCGCCACCACCATGTTTCAATGTTGGGATTGTATTGGGCAGGTGATGAGCAGTGCCTGGTTTTCTCCACACATACCGCTTAGAATTATCACCAAAAGTTCTACAGTATCTTCGTCTCATCAGACCAGAGAATCTTATTTATCATAGCCTGGCAGTCCTTCATGTGTTTTTGAGCAAACTCAATTTGGGCTTTCATATGTCTTGCACTGAGGAGAGGCTTCCGCTGGGCCACACTGCCATAAAGGCCCGACTGGTGGGGGGCTGCAGTGATAGTTGACTTTGTGGAACTTTCTCTCATCTCCCTACTGCATCTCTGGAGCTCAGCCACAGTGATCTTGGGGTTCTTCTTTACCTCTCTCACCAAGGCTCTTCTCCCATGATTGCTCAGTTTGGCTGGACAACCAGGTCTAGGAAGACTTCTGGTGGTCTCAAACCTCTTCCATTTAAGGATTATGGAGGCCACTGTGCCCTTAGGAACCTTGAGCAATGCAGAAATTCTTTTGTAACCTTGGCCAGATCTGTGCCTTGCCACAATTCTGTCTCTGAGCTCCTTGGGCAGTTCCTTTCAGCTCATGATTCTCATTTGGTCTGACATGCACTGTGAGCTGTGACGTCTTATATAGACAGGTATGTGACTTTCCAAGTCCTATCAGTCTAATTAAACACAGCTTGACTCCAGTGAAGGAGTAGAACCATCTCAAGGAGGATCACAAGGAAATGGACAGTATGCGACTTAAATATGAGTGTCTGAACAAATGGTCTGAATACTTAAGGCCATGTGATATTTCAGTTTTTCTTTTTTAATAAATTTGCAAAAATTTCTACATTTCTGTTTTTTTTCAGTCAAGATTGGATGCAGAGTATACTTTAAACTCTTTTTATTGAAAAATTCCACAGGATAATGGTTACAAACAGATACAGTCATAATATAAGGTCAGGGTAATCCAAACATTAACCTTTCTCAGTTTAATACAGATTACATCACGTTCTCAATAATCGGAGTAAACAGTTAAAGAAAAAAAACAAAAAACAAATAGTTTGAAACATAAGCTTCATTGTGGAGCACTGCACTCTTTACTAAATCGGCCAATTCCCTATCAGAATTCAGTATTTATATCAATTATAGTTGCAATAGAGGTACACTCTTACAGCCCATATATAGCATATATAATTTCCCATGCACTCAAAAGGGCATATATCAGGACTCATAACGTGAGATTAACGAAGTCATGGCACCAGGGAACAAGTGCGTTAAGGGCGAGTCACACCATCTTTCCCATATCCTCTGAAATTTCTGGGGACATCTCCTATTCCTATATGCTATATTTTCATACGGTATTGTATAATTCACTAGTTTTTTTCATTGGTTGATAGTAGGAGACTTCCCCCCCATCCAACTTAGTGCTATCACCTTCCTGGCCATAAATATAGCCTCCCGAAGGAATATCCGATCATAGTGTGTCCACATTTCCTCGTCCACAAAACCTAAGACACATAACTCTGGACTGCATTCAATTGGTATACCAACTATCCGTTCCAATGTAGTTATCACTTCACCCCAATATCTTCGTATTATCTCACAATTCCAAATAAGATGCCAGAAATCCGCTCCTGATTCCCCACATCTGTGGCATTCATCAGATGCCATTCTACCAAATCTATACATTCTCACTGGGGTCAGGTAAGATTGATGTATATATAATTGAATTAATTTATTATTGGCTGCTGGTGACACCACCATATGCGCTTCCAGTGCATCATTCCACTGATCATCAGTTATAGAAGGGATTAATTGCCGCCATTTATTCTCAACAACAAGTTGGGTAGAAGTGATTTTAGAATTCAGTAGAAAGGTATATAGAGAAGATACCACGCCTGTGGGTCCTTGAGTTTTTAGTACTCCTATTAATGGGTATTTAGATATTCGCCTCCTAGGATGTGGGAATTGGTGTGTTATGGCATGCCTCATTTGTAGATATCTGTAGAAGTCCCTATGGGGACTTTATACTTTAAACTTTATACGAATTTGATCAAATGACAATAACATTTTGTTTTCAAAAATCTGATTAAGTATTGTTATTCCGTGTTGCTTCCAGATGATTGTGTCCTGTAGGTTTTTAAGCTGTGGAAATTCAGGATTATCCCATATTTGGGTTTCTCCCATTTGATCAGTAAACCCCACGATACACCTACTCTCACGCCACATCAGCTTCGCTAGGCTATGTGCAAATAATAAGCCCTGTGGTGGTCTGTAAGAGCCTTCTAATATAGCCCATGGTGTATTCCCATTTAATAAATGTATAAGATGCTCTTCTGCATTAGTGAGTTTATCACTGCTTATCCAACACTTCAAATATCGTATCTGACCAGCTAAATAATAGAGACATAGGTCAGGCACCACGCTGTCCCCTTGATCCTTGGGTCTCGGCAGAGATCTAATACTTAGTTTGGGCCTTGCTGAGCCCCATATAAATGTCGCCATCATGCTGTGCAGTTTCTGAAAAAAATTTGGGCAATTTTAATGGATGAATGTTCTAATACATACAGACATTTTGGAAGGATGATCATTTTGATTAGGTTAATTCTTCCGGCCACAGACAATGGGAGTTGGGACCAGCTTTCAAATTTTTTCTTCATCATATCCTTTATGGGATATACATTGTCATTCAGGTCCATAATTGGATTTTGATTAATTATAATGCCTAGATATGTGAATTTTTGTACTACCTGTAATCCAAAAAAAAACGGTTCGGTTATGTTATCTATAAGTGGCATAACCACAGATTTGCCCCAATTGATTTTAAGGCCCGGTAATTCCCCAAAGTAGTTAATAAGGTCAATTGCTCTTGGAAGGGATTGTTCTGTTTTGTTTAGGAAGAGGATCAGGTCATCTGCGTATAACCCCACTTTATCTATTCTAGAGTTTATACTAATGCCCTCCACCAGGTGGTCCTGCCTAATTTTAAGGGCAATAGGCTCTATCGCTAGAGTGAAGAGCAACGGAGATAAGGGGCAACCCTGTCTAGTTCCTCTACCCAGGTTAAAGTATTCCGATAGTATTCCATTTACTAGAATGTTAGCCCTTGGCATATAGTAGATCAATTTAATCCAGCTACAAAATTTATCAGAAAACCCAAATTTCAGGAGCACACACTGTAGGACTCCAAGGAGTCAAAGACTTTCGTCGTATCTAAAGAAGCTACAGCCCAGGGCTCCTGATATTTATGGCCTATCTGTGTTAACACTTGAACTCTTCTAATATTAGATGAAGTAGACCTTCTCGGCATAAAGCCAGATTAATCCTCATGTATAATGTTTAATATTACTGTTTTTAATCTACTGGCTATGAGTTTCGTAAGTATTTTGTAATCTGTATTCAATAGGGACAGAGTGTACTTTAATGAGAAAAATAAATAAATTAACTTTTTAGAATTTTTTTTACAAATGGCTGCAATGAAACAAAGAGTGAGAAATATAAAAGGGTCTGAATACTATCTGTACCCACTGTATGTGTGGGGATGAGGACTGAGGGGGCCATCATACATTGTGTGGGAGCATCTTACTATGTCGGGGATCTATGAGGTCCATCATACTGTGTGTGGGTGACTTTGGGAACGCCATACTGTGTGGGGCAGTTAGGACATCTCAGGACATTATTCGTTTTTAGGAACACTCAAGTGACAATACTAATTTTTTAGTGGGCACTTAAGAGGCATTATTACATTATAGGGTCACTCAAAGTATTATGACTGTTAAAGGGGCATATAGAAGGTATTATTACTTTGTAAGGTACAAAATGAGCCCTATTACTTTCTAGGGAACTTTCTAGGGACGGGCATTAATATTTACCATTTAAATAGCATGCACCGTATTGGACATTATTAAGTGGATCACTAAGAGGAGCACTGTTACCATGCCACAAAGAAGGTACAGCAATAGGGACAAATATGGCAGCATGAGGCTTAGCATTGGGGTATCAGTGGGATGGGAAGTTTGTGTAGGGTGGGAATAGGTGGAGACGGTACTGGAAGTGTGAGACATCAAATGTGTTTTTACAGTAAACTCTGAAGGTGAGTGGTGAGTGGAGAAGCAATCATGTCGGTCTTGGCCAGATGGAAAAGATGGGAAAAATGAACAACTCTATCAGAAAGAACATCAGCTGTAGGTCACTATCTATAACTGTACTGTAATCTCTTCTATATTTTGCAGAACTTCTATCTTCCATTGTACGATCACTGTATAGCGGTAATGTTGTCTTTTGTTTTTGTATATTGATTTCTTTTTTCAGTAACAGTAAATTCGTGTCCTGAGGGTCCCCATTATCCACTATACTTAGTTAGGGGCTATGTTAGTGGAAAGAGAAAGAGGGCACTACGCCAAAAAAATTCAATAGCTAGGAATCTACCTGTCACATACAGAGAATTCATACATAGAATATTCAAAGAAGAGAAGCAGTGTGTATAGACAAGGATCACCAATATGACAAAATAATGTATTAACAACCAAACTAAAAACAAACATTTAAAAACAATTAAAAATGCGGAAAACACACTACACCAGACCCCAACATTAGAATGCCTCAGTCAATCTTCAATCATTACTGTGTATCAGTAATCAAACAATGGATAATTGCCCCCCCAAAAAAGGGGGTTAAAGAATTAGACCATTTTTAAGCTGTGGAGGTATAAGTAGAGGATACAGTAGCCCCGACCCCATGCGTATCGCCACTACAAATGTGGCTTCATCAGGGGAGGTATTGTGCTGTATCTGAGAGTGATTTTGAATGCCATTTATTGATGCATTGCTATATATATTTTTTGTGGGGTAATTATCCATTGTTTGAATACTGATAGACAGTAATGATTGAGGATTGACTGAGGCATTATAATGTTGGGGTCTCGTATAGCGCGTTTTGCACGTTTTTAATTGTTTTTAAATGTCGTTGTTAACAAATTATTTTGATGTCATATTGGTGATCCCTGTCTATACATACTGCTTCTCTTCTTTGTATATTCTGGGCTATGTTAGTGGCCCATGCTTATGTGTTTCTCCCCTTTGTGTTGAACCCTAGCTACGCCTCTGCTTAAAGCACCACTCCAGCGTTTGACAGGGCCAAATTTTTGAAATCTGACGTGTCACTTTATGTAGTAATAACTCTGGAACGCTTCAACACACCCCCATTGATTTTGAGATTGTTTTTTTTGTGGCACATTATACTTTATGATAATGGTAAGTTTAGGTTCATATGTTTTGTGTTTATTTTTAAAAATATCAGAAATGTGTCAAAAATTTCAAAAAATTTGCAGTTTTCAAACTTTTTTTTTTTTAGGGACCTATTCAATTTTAAAATGACTTTGGGGGTCCTACATGTTAGAAATCCCCAAACGTGATACGATTTTAAAAACATTGCTTTGAGGTAGTTTATTAGCCCTTCAGGTGCTTTTCAGGAACTAATGCAAAGTGACATGACAGGAATGAAAAAGATTATTTTTACCAGCTAAATGTTTCTAACTTCTGAACAGGTCACTATAGCTAGCAGATTTTAAGGCCGTTATTTGGCTATGAATTGCGATGGCAAACATCAGTACCACACGATCAAGATCTTAGGGTGCCGATGGGGTTAAAGAGGGAGCCGCCACACTCTGTTAACTAGATGCTGTAGTCACTATTGCCAGCAGTATTTAAGGGTTAAACAGCCATGGTCGGTGCCAACACTGATTGTGGCTGATGAAGCTAGTTGTCACCTATAGTGTACAGCTGATGGATTGTCACCTGTCAGAGGACGCTAGTCTCTTATATCACAGGTCAGTTTTAAGTCGTATTGGTGGTCATTAAATGTAAATCCTCTGCCCCCGGTCTTGTACTCACCCTCTGGCTTCTTCACCGTTTTTCACGACGCCATCTTGTGAGCGCAGCTTTTGACTGGCCGGTAGTCAAAAGCTACATCACAAAACCGCAATGCAAGTCTATAAGAGCCAGAACAAGGCTAAAACAAGACTCTCATAGACTTCTATGAAAAGTGACCTCTGCGCCACTCCATGAAGCACTGAGGCTGCCGACAGGTTACTTTACGCCAAAGACCGAAAGGAGCGACGCTGGAAAACACAGAAGGTGAGTATGAGAGTGGTGCTTTAAGTTGACTTCATCAACAAAATGCTAGTAACAACTACATTATGGAGGCTTCTACCAAGCACAAAAACCACTAATGTATTATGATGAGCTACAAGATTTCCACTTTGAAAACAATGGTAAATGATTTGCTAAAAAATCATCTTGATAATAGAATTCTTTTATGAAATAACATTCTGTCTCAAATTGATCAAGCATTAAAGAGAATGTGTCATCAGAAATGACCTAAGGCTTAAATAAGATTTTTGAGCTTCATGTATTTTTATTATTTTTTTTTATCAATATCAAAATTTGTATTAAAAGTGAAAATTGGAAATCTTGTAATTTTCACACTGGCCACTAGGGCTATCCTAGACGTGCTGTTGGTTCTTTCAGGAACTTCACATGTACATTAGCAACAATAGACTGCGCTTGACTCCTTCTTTTGAATTGAAGCATCTAATGATCATGTGAAAAGGCATTGTTAAGGTAGGGGAAGCAAGGTCAGATGTGACAGCACCTATTCGGATTGGTGAATCCTGTGTTTTCAGATGTACAGAGGTATTACTTATTATAATCCTGCATGGGTTGATAATGAAAGTGCTGTAAACTTTTTCTGAACGTTTAGGAAATATAAGTCTAATATCTCCAGTCGCCAGTGTTAAAATTGCAAGATTATTCTTTTTTTTTTTCAATACAGAAGGTAATATGAAAAAAGGCCCAAAATTAAAAATTATATATAATAAAAATTAAAGAAAAAAACAACTCCTGACTCCACAAACAGTAGTAAAAACATAAAATAAAAATAGAAAATACATCTTGCCCAGCAAAACAAAAGA
Source organism: Phyllobates terribilis (assembly GCF_046119375.1). NCBI lineage: Eukaryota > Metazoa > Chordata > Amphibia > Anura > Dendrobatidae > Phyllobates > Phyllobates terribilis. Next base: position 517,461,017 of record NW_027362761.1, read on the forward strand.
CGAAAAAAAACCAATATTTATGGCTGTGGAAATGCCGTGGTGAAAAAATGAGAAAACCAGCTGCTTCATAAAAGCCAAAACTGGCTGTGGCACTGAGAGGTTAATAATGATATCTTAATGTCTGTGATAATGAATACAGTACAAAATTAACAAACATTTTCTGAAAAACTGCCTTATCCATATAATTAAATATCTCGGGAATAATGAGAATATCAACACAACAATGCTGATTAGTAAAGAGCACTAGAAAATCAAGCCAGGTTATAATTGCATTTTCCCTTACATAAAGTACTTTCCTCTGTACGTGTACTTTCACCTGACATTTATGAAGGCACATGTAATATTCACATCTTCTATTAAGTCCGAGGTGTTTTCAGATTTCTTTTATGTATCATTTAAAACTTTTGATATTTAAAGGCTCTGCATACCTCACATAATTTGTTTTATTGTTCATTGCTTCTTAAAGGGAATCTTTCAGCAGGTTTTTGTTATTTAAACTGAGAGCAGCATGATGTAGGAGAAGAGACGCTGATATCAGTGATGTGTCACGTATTAGGCTGCGTGCTGTAGTTTCAATACAATCAGTGTTTTATCAGCAGGAGATCATCACTACTGGACAACATGACATGTGCAGGCCAGTCAGGCTAATCTGTGTAACCCCGCCCAAAAGTCTTAGCTTTGCTACATATACATCAGACCAAACAGGGATTCTATCAAAACTGCTCCAAGAAGTCCAGTAAGTGATGCATTGTTAGAATCACGGTCTCTGTCTCTATATTATGCTGCTATTATATTCCATAGCAAAAACCTGCTGACAGATTCCCTTTAAATGCACAGGTAAACAACTTTCTAAACGGTCTACTATTTTGCTGCAGCAGAGTGTCCGTTTTATAGATCAGTCCCTTCCAAATGTTGTTACATATTCATCAGACCTGCTGCTCAGTTCTGATGGTGCTCTCTGCCCCTTCCCTCTCTCAAAGATAACAACAGGAGGGAGGAAGTGTACACAGATCTCCACATAGTGGGTGGAGAGGGAAGCAAGTATCTACAATCTCAGGAAAAACAGAGAAAACAGGCTACAAATAAGGAGGAAAGCATAAAGAGGAAATAAGAGCAGGATAGAAGCTGTATGAGCTAATGAAGACAGCAGCACCCAGGATACACACAGATGTCACATCCAGCCTATATTACTGGAAGAGACACATGAGAAAAATCTGAAATTTGGTTCAGGCTACAAATTCTATCAGGAAAGTTTGGAAATTAATGACAGAATGATGAATGAAGGCTGAATCATTGTGAAATCTTAGTACCGAAAGGTAACTATTAACATATGTAAAATTATTTTTCCCATGTCTCAGGTGTTTGTAGTCTTGACCCTCCATTAAAGGTGTTATCCGGGACTATTTTTTTTAGCAATATGCATAAGAACTAGCAGGCTGGTTGCTGCTATCTACCTGCCTGTAGTTCCCGGCACCGAGCTCCACTGCCATAAAGCGGCCACCTGCCAGCGATTCAGTGGCTTCCTCTGATGTCACGTAGACAGAACAGCGGCTTCTCATCTGCTCTGCTCTGTCGACGGGGAGTGACTGTTGACATCATGCTGATTTACAGCTGGCTCCCCACTGCTTAACTGCAGGAAGCCGACAGTCAATCAACATGACATTGGCAGTCACTCCCTGTCAACAGAGCAGCCCGGAAAAGGAAAAGCTGCTCTGTTGATGTGTAGCAGCTGTATCGCCGGCGACAGGTGTATAACAGGCAGATAGTTGCCTCTGTTAGCAACTACCTTCCTGTTTGCTTTTAGGACCAAAGTAAAAAAGAAGTCCCCGACAACCTCTTTAAATATCACATCCAATAAGATTATAAAAAAATAGATCAATAATTAAGATTTTCGTATTATTATAAAAGATCCAGTGAAGAGTTATGATATTTACTTACACAGTATGGTGCCATCTACTGTTCAGTCTGTATAACAATGTTCAGGTCCATATACTGAGCTGTGCGCTGGTGGACAGGCATTCTCAGTCACTCTCTCCAAAGTTTGTTCAGTGCATAGTGATCTTCTGTATAGTGGACTCACACAGAGTCGGCACCATCATTTTAATGTCAAACCTCTATGAGCTTCAATCTGCTATGAAGAGAAAAACATAGATTTACTTCACGGTAACATGAGGTATATATTGCAATAATGTAAAAATCCAAATTGGTGATATGAGGTGGCTAGAGGGGGTTTACTGGGAGGTTTTCCACATTGTTTAAAAACTTGACAAGTCACCAATACTGATAAAATATCTAAAAAATCTGTACTCACCTATTTCCTACAACCATGGTCCTTCCAGCTTCTCTTTACTTGGCTTCAGAAATGATGTCCTATATACCTCATGTGACTGATTCAGTCATGCCTGCGATTGAACAGTGACTGGCTTGAGCCTTTGGCCAGTTTCTGACATCTTTGCTTCACAGTCTATACTCAGACCGCGATGCAAGGACAAACCGTGGGTCTCTTGATACGAACTGGAAGCCTCATAGACATATATAAAGCTGCTGAGTTTGGGTCAGGAGACTTACAACCACATAGATCTGTGAAACTGGCCTTAGGTTGTGCTCATATGTTGCAATGTGTGAACGAAGCCTTATTATAGGTAATCAGTGTTTCATCGAATCCTAGAATGTTAGAGTTGGAAGGGACCTCTGGGGTCATCGTGTCCAACCCCCTGCTCAATGCAGGATTCACTAAATCATCTCAGACAGATGTCTGTCCAGCCTCTGTATGAAGAATTCTATTGAAGGAGAACTCACCACCTCTCCTGTTCCACTCATTGATCACTCTCACTGTCAAAAAGTTTTTTCTAATATCTAATCTGTATCTTCTCCCTTTCAGTTTCATTCCATTGCTTTTAATCTTTCTTTGTGCAAATGAGAATAAGGATGATCCCTCTACACTGTGACATCCATCCCTTCAGATATTTGTAGACGGCTATTAAGTCTCCTCTTAGCCTACTTTTTTGCATGCTAAACATTCCCAGATCCTTTAACCATTCATTGTAGGATATAGTTTGCAGTCCGCTCACCATCCTGGTAGCTCTTCTCTGAACTTGCTCCTGTTTTTCAATGTCTTTTTTAAAATGTGGTGCCCAGAACTGGACACAGTATTCCAGATGGGGCCTGACCAAAGAGCAGTAGAGGGGGATAATTACTTCACGTGATCTAGACTCTATGCTTCTCATAATACATCCCAGAACTGTATTTTCCTTTTTTTGCTGCTGCATCACACTGTTGACTCATGTGCAGTCTGTGATCTATTAGTATACCCAAGTCTTTTTCACACATGCTGTTGCTTAGTTTTATTCCTCCCATTCTGTAAATGTAATTTTCATTTTTCTTGCCCAGATGTAGCATTTATCTCTCTTAAATAATATTCTATTGATCAAGCTTTTCTAGATCCTTCTGAATCCTTTCTCTGTCTTCTCTAGTGTTAGCTACCCCTCCTAGATTTTGCATCGCCTGCAAATTTTATTAGTTTACCTTCAGTTCCGCCAAACATAGATTTTTAAATAAAAAATGATGAAGGTAACTTTCCTGATCCACCCAGTCAGAGATTTCATCATAGAAGGAAATTAGATTAGTCTGGCATTACTTGTTTGTTTCAAACCCTTGCTGGCTCTGGTTTATTAATTGGTATTCTTATCCAAGCACTTACATACATGTTGTTTAATAATTTGTTCAAAAATCTTTTTGGAATAGAAGTAAGGCTTACTGGCCAGTAATTTCATTCCCTTTTTGAAGATAGGGACAACATTTGCCCTTTTCCAATCTTCTGGGACTTCTCTAGTTCTCCAGGATTTTTCAAATATTCGGGCTAGTAGTTCTGAAATTTCCTTTGCTATCTCTTTTAGTACCCTAGGATGTAATTCATCTGGACCAGGAGATTTAAACTCATTTAAATTAGCGAAGTGTTCCCTCACCATCTCTCTGTTTATAGATAGTGTGGATTCTTTTATTCCTTCAATAGCACCGTGAAGATCAGTTGATGTTACAATTGCTTTCTTAGAGAAGGCATTTTAAAAAAAATTTTAAATTTCAGTCTTCACAACAACATTTTGACCACTTCACCCTTTTCATCCTGTAAAAATCCTATAGCATCTTTGGCTTTTCTTTTGCTTTTGACATACCTCTAAAATCCATTTTATTGCTTTTGGTCTCCCTTGCAAGCCTCACTTCATTACTGACTATAGCTCTTCTAACGCTTGCCCTGCATTCCCTGCAGACAGCATTATATCCTTCTTTAGGTATGCCTCCCTTCTTTCCATTTGATATACATTTCTTCTTTCCCGTTTAACAAGTGTTTAAATTCTGTGTTCATCCATCCTGATATCTTTAAATGATTCCAATTCTTCCTTCTTTATGGGATTATTACTGATTGTGCAGAGAGAATTTCATTTAGCTAAATCTCCCATCCTTTTTGGACATTTCTGTCCTTTAGAACATCCAGCAATTGGACCTTTCCTACCCTCTTTCTGAGTCCAATAAAATCTGCCTTTGTGAAGTCCAACTTTAAAGTCTGAGCCCTCGCTGGTCTTCCTCCTCTTGTAATCCAAAATTTGAGGATAGCATGATCACTGCCTCCTAAATTCCCAGCTACCTTTACTTCCTCAACCATTTCCTCCCTGTTGGTAAGAATTACAGTACAGGCCAAAAGTTTGGACACACCTTCTCATTTAAAGATTTTTCTGTATTTTCATGACTATGAAAATTGTACATTCACACTGAAGGCATCAAAACTATGAACTAACACATGTGGAACTATATACTTAACAAAAAAGTGTGAAACAACTGAAAATATGTCTTATATTCTAGGTTCTTCAAAGTAGCCACCTTTTGCTTTGATGACTGCTTTGCACACTCTTGGCATTCTCTTGATGAGCTTCAAGAGGTAGTCACCGTAAATGGTTTTCACTTCACAGGTATGCCCTGTCAGGTTTAATAAGTGGGATTTCTTGCCTTATAAATGAGGTTGGGACCATCAGTTGTGTTGTGCAGAAGTCTGGTGGATACACAGCTGATAGTCCTACTGAATAGACTGTTAGAATTTGTTTTATGGCAAGAAAAAAGCAGCTAAGTAAAGAAAAACGAGTGGCCATCATTACTTTAAGAAATGAAGGTCAGTCAGTCCAAAAAATTTGGAAAACTTTGAAACTGTCCCAAGTGCAGTTGCAAAAACCATCAAGCGCTAAAAAGAAACTGGCTCACATGAGGACTGCCTCAGGAAAGGAAGACCAAGAGTCACCTCTGCTTCTGAGGATAAGTTTATCCGAGTCACCAGCCTCAGAAATCGCAGGTTAACAGCAGCTCAGATTAGAGACCAGGTCAATGCCACACAGAGTTCTAGCAGCAGACACATCTCTTCAACAACTGTTAAGAGGAGACTTTGTGCAGCAGGCCTTCACGGTAAAATAGCTGCTAGGAAACCACTGCTAAGGACAGGCAACAAGCAGAAGAGACTTGTTTGGGCTAATGAACACAAGGAATGGACATTAGACCAGTGGAAATCTGTGCTTTGGTCTGATGAGTCCAAATTTGAGATCTTTGGTTCCAACCACCGTGTTTTTGTGCGACGCAGAAAAGGTGAATGGATGGACTCTACATGCCTGGTTCCCACCGTGAAGCATGGAGGAGGAGGTGTGATGGTGTGGGGGTGATTTGCTGGTGACACTGTTGGGGATTTATTCAAAATTGAAGGCATACTGAACCAGCATGGCTACCACAGCATCTTGCAGCGGCATGCTATTCCATCCGGTTTGCGTTTAGTTGGACCATCATTTATTTTTCAACAGGACAATGACCCCAAATACACCTCCAGGCTGTGTAAGGGCTATTTGACCAAGTAGGAGAGTGATGGGGTGCTACGCCAGATGACCTGGCCTCCACAGTCATCAGACCTGAGCCCAATCGAGATGGTTTGGGGTGAGCTGGACCGCAGAGTGAAGGCAAATGGGCCAACAAGTGCTAAGCATCTCTGGGAACTCTTTCAAGATTGTTGGAAGACCATTTCCGGTGACTACCTCTTGAAGCTCATCAAGAGAATGCCAAGAGTGTGCAAAGCAGTCATCAAAGCAAAAGGTGGAGAACCTAGAATATAAGACATATTTTCAGTTGTTTCCAACTTTTTTGTTAAGTATATAATTCCACATGTGTTAATTCATAGTTTTGATGCCTTCAGTGTGAATGTACAATTTTCATAGTCATGAAAATACAGAAAAACCTTTAAATGAGAAGTGTATCCAAACTTTTGGTCTCTATTGTAGGTCAAAGATGGCAGATACTCTTGTTTTTCTTCTACCTTTTGAAAGATAAAGTTGTCAGTGAGAGAAGGAGAAAAGATAAGAATTTTCTGGACCGATTACTTTTGCACGAGAGAGATTCCCAACAAATATCTAGATAGATAAAATCTCCCATGATCACTATGTAGTACTTTTTTGAGAACAGAGACATCTGATGTAAAAAGAGTTCATCCATATCTTCAGTCGGTCCAGGTGGCCAATAATAAACACCTACAATAGTGTCCTTTCTTTTCAGCTTTCCTTGTATTATTACCCAAACAGGTTCTACAGAGCTACCATTCCCTGAAGCTTGGATCTCTGTGGAGTTTGATTGTAGGGGTCTGACTACTGGGGCAGTGAATTCTTTACATTCAGTTGGTTGTACCTGATATTGCAGCTAATTTACTTTACTTTAATCCAATCTTTTATAAATAATAAAAACATTTATATTAAAATAATTAAAAAATGTGTTTACATCGTAGTGGCTGATATTAAAAAGAGCATTGGAAAGGTTGAGCTAAAAAGTGAGAGCACTCATGAGTCCAAGTGTATTCAGCCTCCACCCACTGAGTCTGATTGACAGCTGCAGCTTGTACTGAACAGTGTGAGATCTCAGCAGCAGCCAGGAGGAAGGGCACTGAGGAGCTGTCAATCAGGCTTAGTGGTTTGAGACTCAGTTTACACTTTCAAAAGGGATTATAAAAACATTCTGAAATGGATTTTCTCATTAGTTACACCAGCTTCATCAGATCTATTTAATAACGTATGCAGTTTGTATTGTGAAATCTGGTGACAGATCAGCTTTAACCTCTGAGAATACAGGGAATATTGAATCCATTTACAAGCCCTTTCTAATATGGCTCTACGTTAATAAAGCAAAATTAGTGGCAGATATAGAAGGAGTTATCTTCCTGCTGCAGAACCTATTTGCAATACTTTGGGGAAGTAGATTTCCTTTATCTTGCCTTTCTTACGAGAATGATAAATGGGATATGTAGGAGTTGTGACAGATGTATCTCTAATAATTGATCTGCTTCAGACTATTCTCTGCTCCAGCAGATGCTGAGCCGGCGATCAGCTATAAGTAGCTTTCATCTTATGCATCACTAAGCTTACTGCTATAAGCCAGATCAGTATTTGGGTCCCAAACAGTCAGAACAGGATTTCTCCCATTAATTTCCACTAGTATCTCTTATGCTAAGATTAATGAGCTTTTTACATAGAGTGAAATTAGAAATAATCCATCAAAGCCACATAAAAATTCTTCTATGATGGGAAAGTATCTAACCTTGAATTAACAGGCTTGTAGCTCAAGGTCTAGGACAGCAGAGTGGTAGGGGCACATTTTTTTACATTTAATCTCATAGTCTTTATTACTATGAATGAATAACACAGATAGCATATTACAATCTTTTTTGGGCATCTTAAAAGCAAGGACATAATTGGTAAAGGGGTTGTCTGGTGAAAACAAGTTATCAACTATGCAAAGGATACTTACTGAATGGCGGGGGTCCGACTACTGGAATCCACCACGGTTGACAGAATGGGGGATTTTTATCCCTAATGGGGCATTTTTATCCCCGTTACAAAATGGAGCAGCAGGTAGGATGCTCCGTTTATTCTCCATAGGGCTGCCGGAAAGAGCCGAGCTTGGCAGATCCATAAGAAATGAAAGGAGAGGAGGTCAAGCATAGGCACTGCTTTTCCGTTATAATCGGTATAAAAGTGACCCATGTTGCCAATCAATTCTGGTTCCAGCGGTATGGATAGGTGACAATTTTTTTCATTGGACAACTCCTTTAACTAAAATAAATTGTCTCCAATACAAACCAATTGGTTATCCATCATTGGCTATGGAGCCTAAGTTATGAGGCGAATAATGATAATTTTGGTTCAGTCAATGGGGGATCCCATAGCAAATTTTTCTTTGGGGCTCTGGTGCTTTAAGTTGAACTTTTTTTCCTTATTTTATGATATTAAAATCACCTATTTCAACCAGAGATTTCTGCCATTTCTGTTCACACAATTTTATCAACTGTGAAAAAAACAAATCAGCTATATGTGGTAGGAACTTGTTGTTTCTACCTCCACTCCGACTCCAATCAGCTCTCTCAGAGGCCACCACTGTCTTCCTAGTGGTGGTGTTGGCTCTAATGCAGGATGACGTGTAGACCTGTGTGGATCTGTGATATACTGCAATACAGCACCATAATAATAGCACTTTTTATTATTTTTTACACACTGCAAACAAGGGGGGCTGTTTTATACCTTTCTGTCTTAATTTTGCTTCGTTACTAAATCCTGAAACTGAAGGTTGTGTGTCCGAGAAAGGGTGCGTCTTGGCTTGTGAGACGGGCAAGCCATAATATTCTGAAAATTTCTACATTCCAGAAATGTAAACACAGCTATCTACCACACAAAGTGTGTGTGTTGTAAAAAAAAATTAAAATTCAACACTTACTTGTTGTAGTAGTCCAATATTAGACCCATACATGCCACCTAAATACCAATGTTGAATTACGATTAACATCAGTTTTTCCCTAAGCAGATATGTTTATGTCACTTGGATATTAAGGCATCAAAAAGTTAAAAACCGTCTCAATACAGTCCTAGGATCCCACAAAGTGTGATGCTTGTATTTCCCAGGCAATGAAAGGCTTTACAGCAGGGTTCCCAAACCTGTAGTTCGCAAGCCACATATGACAGGCACTACACAGGCACAATGTGTTCATCCAACTGGATCCAATATGGCTTCTATGGATTCAGCCAGAAGAAGTGGCTTGTGCCAAGGCTGTCCAAGATAGCCATTTTGTGCCTGTGACGTCTGACAAATATAACACCAAGGGCCTCTGCACCGATGGCCAAATAAAGGGTGGAAGCCATGTTGCTCATGGATTCTGCTCAGAAGAGTGGACTGACCATTGGATCCCACTTTTGAGTCAAAAATTACTTACAAAGTCACAGCAGAACTCTGATGAACATTTGAAGTCAGTGGGGTCCTTCTTCAGTTATTTGGACCGTCATAAAATGGATTAGGCAAATTGTAATGGATTGCCTTATAAAAGAAAGCCACAATGCAAGAATTTCTAGAACAGAAAGTCCCCAAACTTGTCTGACCCCTTGACTAATGCATGATCTGAAATGTCAAAATTTAAAAGAAACACTTATAAGAATATTAGCAGCTATGTACATTGTATCCAATCGACAGTAGGTTTTTGTGGCCCCTTAATACATTCATTACATGATCCCACAAATTGTAATTGCTAATGACTAAACAAAGCGTGACATTGTGTCGTTCTCACATATTTAGACCTATTGAGACACTGGTCACATGCCCCATTCAGAAGGCTCAATCCTCTCTGTCTTCATAGACTTTCTCAGTGTAAGCACATATGATGGAGCTCACAGACAGCAGGATCCAGCTATTATTTGTTGATATTTCGGAACATCAAAGACTATAATTTCACCCCAGGGTCATATGCCAGAAGCGTTGTTCTATTCTTCATGTCAGGAGTTTAGGAGGCTCCATCATAATGGAATTTTCATGGTTTTAATGTAACGTGTGTGGTCTACAAGTTCATGATCCTTTATTTAGCTGTTGTAAATTTTAGGTCGTAATAGAAATACTTTTCTTAAATCAAAATACAAAGAATTGATTTGTACCATGAAGATGAAGTTCATCCAAAACTATTAGTGAGCAACTCCATAACCTCCCTCGGATACTAGCTGTCAAATACTCAAAGTCAAGACCCCTGATGTTACTGTTACACTGAAATTCACCGCTTTGTGCCTATTACTTGCCTGCTACAAGAAGGTTGAATATTTTGCTCAAAAATCAAATAAAAAACCTGTTAAGGGAAATTATTGTGTTCCTGAAATGTATCTATATGGGAAGCCCAGGTGCTGGAGGATATCCCAATGACCAAAGGACCCAGAAATAATTTGGGTCCTTTAGGAGTTAGGGCTTGTTCAGAGCAGCATATTATAAGTACATGTGCTGTCTGAGTGAAAATCAAACATGACACAGACAGCACACTCACCAGTGTTATAGAATAGGACTGTTCTGATGAGTTTTCACACAGACCGAGTGTCCACGTGACATAAATCATAGCATGCAATAGTTCCCATGTATTTTGGATGAGACTCGCCTATTCTAATCTATGGGTGTGCAAAAAAAAATCATAACTAATTTGGATCTCATACAGAATAAAAAAGGAGACACATGAATGACACACGGATTAAATTCGGATGACAATATGGAGGAAAATTGGCCAAAAATAAAAAAATTTTCATACGCTCGGCTGAACGTTAAGAAGCTTTCTCACCAGTAAGGAACATTATTTACAAAAAAAAAGCTACAACCATTTAAGGTTATGTTCAGGCCAGTGAACGGAACCTCCTTCACTTTCCATCCAGATGATTTTCATTGGTATTGTCACCAGTATGACATCCATTTTATACATTAACATTTTAAAAAAAATGCAAGACCAAATATACTTTACTATGTTAAAAATTGCAATGTATCTTTAAAAATTGGATGCAATATGGATAATCCATATTGAATCAATTTTTTTTTCATCTGCACCGATAGACTTCAATAAGTGAGTCTCATCCAAAATACAGAAGCGAACAGTGCTTGCTGCAATTTTTCTCACCTGAACAGCCCAATTCAATATCATTGGTCCGTGTAGTGCCTGAATGCTATTGGATTTTTAGCATGGACTTCACATGTACATCTGAACGAGCCCTAAGGGTGATTTCACATTGCGTTGTGTCCCCGTTGGGGCATACGTGAGCTCTGCCGTGCACTTTTTTCGTGAGTGTACGCCTACAGGAGGAGGACACTCAGACGCAGCAGCCTATGTCTGAGTGTCCGCCTCCTGTGGACTGCTGTATAAAGTACTGCTATATAAAGTCTTCTTTGCTGTTTCTTTTGTCTGTGTACTACAAAGAAAGTTGAGCAGGAATTTCTCAGTGTAAAATGTATAGAATCATTGCAGTAGGTTTCCTCCCACTAACTCTGAGACAACTGAAAATTAGAGATAGGACAAAACTGGTGAAAATGCAGGATATGGGTCATATAATTGCCAAAATATAGTGTTATTTCTCATCTAAACATGATAGATTATTCTGAAAATCGTCTGAAGCCGAAAGTACACTTGCAGCAAATCAAAGACACTTTAAGGTTTGCAGCTAAGTCAAATCACGTTTTATGCAGACTAAATTTTATCTATTGGTTTGTAAAACCTGAACCTTTCGTTCTCGCTAAAGTCTCTACGCAACACCCATGGGTTAAAATCTAGATAAATAATAAAAATTCTTGTCTTCGTTTGTGCTTTGTGTAATTTTGGCCAGCAGCAGTTTTGGCATAACTGCTGAACAGACACTCCCAAGTTGTCTATTTGAAGACAGCTAATGAAGAAGGTTTATTTCTAGCACTGTGTGTTCTTCTAAGCAAACGAACATCTTTGGATTGTCCTGAACTGTGAGCTTAAGCTTAAGTTGGATTCTTAACCCCATAAATAGTCACAATGGGGAATATAGACTACTAGTAAAACTGATAAACCTAATCCAAATCTGTCAAAAATGTTAAATATCTTCAATTAAAAGCATTTCCCAGAATTAATCTTTATTGATACATAAGCTTGGATGATGAAAATAGTAATACTCCCGCTTCCCAAGTTCAGCGAGGCTTCTTCTCTGCTTCTTTGTTTTTTGTTCACTGGCTGCAGCGGTGACATTATGACTCTAGTGTACATGACTGCTGCAGGAAATTATTGGGCTCAGTGGTGATGCCAATGTAGATGGCACAAGTCACTGAGACTAGTGATTGGCTGCAGCTTTTACATGCTCTGCAGACAGTCAACAAAAAACAGAATAGCTGTGTTAAAGAATTGTGGGATCCAGGGAAAATGATAATAATAATAGTAATAATTTGTATTTTTATAGCGCGAATGTGACGCTCGCAGCCCTGCCCTGGGAAGATGATGGGGGGTACTCGGAGCCGGGTCAGATGACAAGGGGATGTAGCCGTGGCCTGGACCCGTTCCGTGCCCAGGGCCGTCACATTAAAAATAAAGGGCTATCGGGGTTGATGAGGACGAGTGGTGGAATTGAGACTATGCCACCTGCGGTGTCTGGTGATGCGCCACCAGCGCTGCTAGCAGTCCTCTGAGGCTGGATGTTATGGCAACTTGGGATGTTATGACTCCCCACAGGCGGAGCAGGGCCTCAGGGCAGGGGAGCAGGAGAATGGAAGAAGTAGTTATAGGAATACCCTGGTGCTGTGTGGTGCGGTGCAGAATAAAGAGTCCGGAGGCCTTAGGGGTAGTCTTCCAGGTCTTTTACTCAAGTTATTGTAAGCAGCAGCAAGGCTTCTCCCTGCTCCTCACGGATTACAGCGGTCACCAGAGACGAGGGCTCAGCGCACCCAGGATATTCAGGCACTTCGATCAGGACCCTCTGAGTGTTCCTAAACTGTCCCTTTCGACCTCTCCTGTCCACGTGCGTGCAAAGGCTGGGTCTCCCTCTGACTATGCACAGATTTGGGGCACGGCGGCAATTGCTGTTCCGTCCGTCCCGCGACGGGATCCACTTTAGCCTTCCGGGCTTCTCTGACAGAGACATGAAGTTGCAAAGTCAGATGTCGGGGGCCGGTACCCCTATTGCAGCAGGAACCCCTGTGGCTGGGCCAGGATGGAGAGTACAGGTGGCGTACGCCGCTCCGTCCGTACTCCCTGGGATCCTTTTGCTTGTGGAGCTGTTTCAGTATATCTCCCGACCTTCTTGAGCAGGGGAACTTGAGCGGGGTAGAGACACTGTTAACTCATACCCACTCCTCGTGTCAAGGTCAGAACACGAGGACCGTGCATCTACTACATGCTGCAGGCTCCAACACATGGCCGCTGCCAGCTGTGAAGATCACACTCCATGAATTGGAACTAAGAATCAAGAACCTTATGCTCAAGATGGCTGGCTATTATATAGCAAATTATGTGTGCAAACTAAAACTGTGTTCTACTCTTCACCCACTACATGGTTCCCCCTACTTGTGATCCTGCTGAGGCAGCACTATGGTGCATACTTGCCTCCCATAGGTCAGGAGTGTGTGTAGTGTTGAATGTAGATTAGGGTCCTGACCAGTGTACCTTCCTTACCTGGGTGAGGAGACACTACACCTGCTGACAGGCTGCAGAATCCCCCCTTGTGGCGACCGACCCCTCAGGGGCGCCACATTCCCCCCTGGTAAAACACAGCACGTCCGTGGGCTGCAAAGAGAGTAAAGCCAGGTAAAGACCTTTTATAACATTTTTGTAACAATCAAAACGATCTTCCCTTTATGGGAGGTACTTTGCTTAAACGTTGCATAAATAATATAAAAGTGCAAAAATATAAAAGTATAAAATATAAGAGAATATAAGTTCAATATGGCAATTGATTTTTTAAAGTGCGGTAGACTGAGTCAGTTCAGTAGCAAGAGGGACCTGTCCCAAACCCTCAATGTAGGCCCTGGGGTGGCTGCAGGGCTTGAATATCCTGTGTTGGACCTCCAAGAGAGTCACTCCAGACAGGTTTTGCTTCTGAGGTCTGAGGAAGAAGAAAAGACACGGCTTTGCATAAAACCAATAGGAAGCACCTAAATAGATGCATAACTATATACAAGAAAGTTTGTCTGCTACCATTGTCCGCAGGGACTAATGTCTCTGGAAAACAGTAGAAAATGAACACAAGATGTAAAACAAACCAACTTTAACTATAACAGCAGCCGGGGGCTGCCTAGTCCATATATCCCCGGCGGGGAAAGGGCTCATTCCTCCCTACGGAGGCTGACCGGTCCCCCACAGGTGAGTGCGCAGGGGCATCACTCCTGGACATTTTGCGCACATCCAGGGCGTACCACCCCCACACCCCACTGTGGCGGGTGAAGGACACAAGATTGCCCGGGGAGAGGTTCTTGCCAGGGTGTCCCTTTTTGAGCCTGGTTTCGAAGTCCCGCCAGCTGATGAAGACGTCGTCCTCATGCTGGGGACTCCTAATGAAGCCCCATCCCGCCTCCCGGTGGAAGCGGACCACCTGCCCTTCTTCATGAGGGCTTGGGTGGGACGCCTCCCTCTGGTGGGCTCTAGACTTGGCAGCTTTGGCCCGCACTCGGAGCTGCTCACATCGAACCTCCCGTTGTTGCTGCTCCCGGTTGAGTTGGAGGATCTGTTGGAGGCACTGCTCCCTTCTCCTCTCTTCAGCCCGGGTCTCCCAGGGGAAGCCCATCAGGTCGCCCCCCTGGTTGTCCCAGACCCACTCTTCTGCCGCTGGGCAGGTCACGGTGGGAGCCGGAAGCGGCGTTAGGGGTGCTGCAGCAGGACCGGGTGTGTGGACCCTTCCCAGTTGGGGCCCGTGAATGCCCATCCAGGCCCGGATTCTTCTGGAACGGGAGGTGGGAGACCACGGAGGTCTCCGGTCATGGCGGCAGCTTGGAGCTCCGGAGCCAGAGCTTGCTTCCAGGTCACTGCGCCGGGCAGCAGGTACTCGGACCACAAGTCCAAAAGGGGCACGGTTTGCTCGGTGGCCGGGGTAAGGGTTTCTAACTCACCCGGCCCTAGGCCACAGGCACCCTCCAGGAACTCCTCTTCCTGGTCAAATTCTCCTCGGCGGAGGGTTTCACTCTCCAGCAGTTGATCCTCCTGCTGCCGCGCAGCCGCCTCCATGCACCTCCGGGCCATGTTTCCCGGTCCGGTGCTGGGAATCAAAGGAACTCCCGGATTTGGGTGAAAACTGGCTCTGTCTCCACCAGTGCTGGCAGCCAGACCAGCCGCAGAAGGCTCTTGCTGAGTCTCCCCCGCAGCGTCCATGATTGCTTCCAGTGGTGGCGATGCTGGGACTGTAATGGCTGCACCTTGTTGTTTTTCTTTTCTCCACCTCTTTTTGGGGCGGCTCCAGGGCGGCTGGCTGACGGACCCTACCAGGGACATCCCATCTGTTTTGACGGACATCCCTGCGAGGACCGTCTCGGCTGGAGGGGGCGGTCTGCACTTTTGGTGCCATTGTGGAGCCAGGCCCACGATAGGAGGTGCTAAGACGCTGTCCTTTCTGCACATTATGGCGTCCGTTCTTCTTGGGCGGGCGCCATCTTAAGTGAAAAACGACAGTCTATTGAAAAAGGCGCGCAGTACCCGGTAGCAATGGGCAATCTTCTTCCGTTGCTGCGGGCACGCAATCCTGCCAACTACGCCTGTGATGTGACGCTCGCAGCCCTGCCTTGGGAAGATGATGGGGGGTACTCGGAGCCGGGTCAGATGACGAGGGGATGTAGCCATGGCCTGGACCCGTTCCATGCCCAGGGCCGTCACATTAAAAATAAAGGGCTATCGGGGTTGATGAGGACGAGTGGTGGAATTGAGATTACGCCACCTGCGGTGTCTGGTAATGTGCCACCAGCGCTGCTAGCAGTCCTCTGAGGCTGGATGTTATGGCAGCTTGGGATGTTATGACTCCCCACAGGCGGAGCAGGGCCTCAGGGCAGGGGAGCAGGAGAATGGAAGAAGTAGTTATAGGAATACCCTGGTGCTGTGTGGTGCGGTGCAGAATAAAGAGTCCGGAGGCCTTAGGGGTAGTCTTCCAGGTCTTTTACTCACGTTATTGTAAGCAGCAGCAAGGCTTCTCTCTGCTCCTCACGGATTACTGCGGTCACCAGAGACGAGGGCTCAGCGCACCCAGGATATTCAGGCACTTCGATCAGGACCCTCTGAGTGTTCCTAAACTGTCCCTTTCGACCTCTCCTGTCCGCGTGCGTGCAAAGGCTGGGTCTCCCTCTGGACTATGCACAGATTTGGGGCACGGCGGCAATTGCTGTTCCGTCCGTCCCGCGACGTGATCCACTGTAGCCTTCTGGGCTTCTCTGACAGAGACGTGAAGTTGCAAAGTCAGATGTCGGGGGCCGGTACCCCTCTTGCAGCAGGAACCCCCGTGACTGGGCCAGGATGGAGAGTACAGGTGGCGTACGCCGCTCCGTCCGTACTCCCTGGGATCCTTTTGCTTGTGGAGCTGTTTCACTATAGCTCCCGACCTTCTTGAGCAGGGGAACTTGAGCGGGGTAGAGACACTGTTAACTCATACCCACTCCTCATGTCAAGGTCAGAACACGAGGACCGTGCATCTACTACATGCTGCAGGCTCCAACACATGGCCGCTGCCAGCTGTGAAGATCACACTCCATGAATCAAGAACCTTGTGCTCAAGATGGCTGGCTATTATATAGCAAATTATGTGTGCAAACTAAAACTGTGTTCTACCCTTCACCCACTACATGGTTCCCCCTAATTGTGATCCTGCTGAGGCAGCACTATGGTGCATACTTTGCCTCCCATAGGTCAGGAGTGTGTGTAGTGTTGAATGTAGATTAGGGTCCTGACCAGTGTACCTTCCTTACCTGGGTAGGGAGACACTACACCTGCTGACAGGCTGCAGAATCCCCCCTTGTGGCGACCGAACCCTCAGGGGTGCCACACCAACATATTCGCAGCACTTTACAATTTTGGGGGGGTCTTGTACAGACAATAAAGACGTTACAGAATAAGCATAACTCAGATATCAAAAGAAGTGAGGGCCCTGCTCGCAAGCTTACAGTCTATGAGGAAATAGGAGAGACACAAAAGGTAAAATATACTTACATTGTATAATAAAGCCATAATATACTAAATAGGGTAAGTACATAACACTACATGAACTGGTCGCCAGCCAGTATGTGTACAGTACAGACAGGAGCTATTAAGTGCATGGATGGTATGAACATGATTTTGAAGAAAATTTAGTTTGGACCAAACTAGGACAGTTAGATAAGTATGTTGAGGTGATAGGCTAGTCTAAAGAAATGGGTTTTTAGGGCAAGCTTAAAACTGTGGGTATTAGAAATGAATTAAATTGTCCTGGGTAGTGCATTTCAAAAAATTGGCGCAGCACGTGAGAAATCTTGGAGACAGGAATGGGAGGTTCGGTTAATGGAGGATTTTAATTTTGAGTCATTAGCAGAAAGGAGGGCACAGGTAAGGTGGTAGACTGAGGCGAAGGAGGAGATGTAGGGCAGTTCTGAACTGTGGAGAGCTTTGTAGGTGAGAGTTGACGCGCCCCCTGGGCCGTGTGTGTGTGGGGATACCCGGAACCGGACCCGTTGTGGATGCTGGGGGTTGTAGTCTCTGTGGCGGCGATCCGGTCCGTGCCCAGGGCGGTCAAATTAAATTTCAGTCTACAGTCATGGCCAAAAGTTTTGAGAATGACACCAAAATTATATTTTCACATGATCTGCTGGCCTCTGGTTTTTATTAGTGTTTGTCTTATGTTTATATCACATACAGAAATATAATTGCAATCATATTATGAGTACCAAAATGTTATATTGACAGTTAGAATGAGTTAATGCAGCAAGTCAATATTTGCAGTGTTGCCCCTTCTTCTTCAAGACCTCTGTAATTCTCCCTGGCATGCTCTCAATCAACTTTTGGACCAAATCCTGACTGATAGCAGTCCATTCTTGCATAATCAATGCTTGCATTTTGCCAGAATTTGTTGGTTTTTGTTTGTCCACCCGTCTCTTGATGATTGACCACAAGTTCTCAATGGGATTAAGATCTGGGGAGTTTCCAGGCCATTGACCCAAAATTTCTATGTTTTGTTCCATGAGCCATTTAGTTATCACCTTTGCTTTATGGCAAGGTGCTCCATCATGGTGGAAAAGGCATTGTTGGGCGCCAAACTGCTCTTGGACGGTTGGGAGAAGTTGCTCTTGGAGGATATTCTGGTACCATTCTTTATTCATGGCTGTGTTTTTAGGCAAGACTGTGAGTGAGCCGATTCCCTTGGCTGAGAAGCAACCCCACACATGAATGGTTTCAGGATGCTTTACAGTTGGCATGAGACAAGACTGGTGGTAGCGCTCACCTCTTCTTCTCCGAATAAGCTGTTTTCCAGATGTCCCAAACAATCGAAAAGGGGATTCATCAGAGAAAATGACTTTGCCCCAGTCCTCAGCAGTCCACTCCCTGTACCTTTTGCAGAATATCAGTCGGTCCCTGATGTTTTTTCTGGAGAGAAGTGGCTTCTTTGCTGCCCTCCTTGAAACCAGCCCTTGCTCAAAGAGTCTCCGCCTCACAGTGCGTGCAGAAGCACTCACACCAGCCTGCTGCCATTCCTGAGCAAGCTCGGCACTGCTGGTAGTCCGATCCCGCTGCTGAAACAGTTTTAAGATACGGTCCTGGTGCTTGCTGGTCTTTCTTAGGCACCCTGGAGCCTTTTTGACAACAATGGAAGCTCTCTCCTTGAAGTTCTTGATGATGCGATAGATTGTTGACTGAGGTGCAATCTTTGTAGCTGCGATACTCTTCCCTGTTAGGCCATTTTTGTGCAGTGCAATGATGGCTGCACGTGTTTCTTTAGAGATAACCATGGTTAACTGAAGAGAAACAATGATACCAAGAACCAGCCTCCTTTTAAAGTGTCCAGTGATGTCATTCTTACTTAATCATGACTGATTGATCGCCAGCCCTGTCCTCATCAACACCCACACCTGTGTTAATGGATCAATCACTAAAACGATGTTAGCTGCTCCTTTTAAGGCAGGACTGCAATGATGTTGAAATGTGTTTTGTGGGTTAAAGTTCATTTTCTGGGCAAATATTGACTTTGCAAGTACAGTAATTGCTGTTAAGCTGATCAATCTTTGACATTCAGGAGTATATGCAAATTGCCATTACAAAAAATGAAGCAGTAAACTTTGGAAAAATTACTATTTGTCTCATTCTCAATACTTTTGGCCATGACTGTATATGCTGAATGTCCGACTACGCCACTGTGATGCCCAGCTGCCCTTGGTATCACAGATCCTAGAAGGGTGTATTGATGGATTCCTCCACAAGAGGCCCCCATAACCATTCACACATCTCCACCTTCCACCTCAGACCACCAGAGGGAGCCCGTTAGGGATAGATAAATAGGCAAGGTGGAGCCAGGCAGCAGGTTAGTCTAGACTGGAGTTGACAGAGAGCAAACCTGTTGAGAGAGTTCCCGCAGTAGAGAAGCCTGAAAGAGGTCAGTCTGCAGTGGAGCACAGTCCAGACTCAGTTGTAGCTCAGAGGAGTGAGCTTTAGGTGTGCCGGCGCCATAAGATCGGTGAAGCGCGGCAAGCTGCCATTAGTGTGAGTAGCCTAGTGAGGGCCCGAGTAGGCCGAAGGCGAGTGGAGAGTTAGTACATAGGGGGCAGAGGAGCTTACCTGGCTCCCCCCGAAGCAGTTACCAGACACCGGGTCTGAAGTTTACTGGGATCTCGATATAACCGGAATCCCTGGGGAACTACAAGTCCCAGGATCGCTAAAGTGCTGATACGTAACAGAGCCAGGAGACACATAGGCCCCGCAAGCGGAGGAGCGTGTACTCCAAGAAAAGGCCCTACCACAAGGTCAGCTAGCGCAGGACAGAGACAAAGTTAGGCCTAGCACCAGGCAGGTCATAAATTTACTACGCAGAGGCAAGAAACAGGAGGCCCAAAAACCCGCTCATTGGGGAGGATCCTGACATGCACCCTTCACCCTACAGTGCTCCGGGACATGCCTGATTTGCCATCAGTAAACGGTACTGAAGTGACTATCGTGTCCGTCCCTGTTCTTGCTCTGATCCGGCTCGGTCTCGCCTGTCCTGCATTCCCCGACATATACTGCCCTGAGGCCTAGCTCCACCTGTGGGGAGCTATACCATCGAGCTGCCTTATCATCGGCCTCAGTGGACTACGCAGCGCTGGTGATCCTCACCAGAAGCCACAGGTGGCGTCACGAACTTTCTTAAAATTAATAAACATTAACACTTTTAAGGAGCAACCCCAGGGTACGGGCCCGGGAGCCGACCACCGCGACATCCCTAAAGGCCAGGCTAAAGGCCCGGGTACCGAGTCATCCCCATTTCCCTGGGCGAGTCATCTCCTCTTGGCGTCACAAACAGGATTCTGTGCCCGCTGCAACGATGAAGTGTTATACCCGTTGCCACGGGGTAATGTGCGCCTTTATTCTGAATTGTGTACGTAAAGTTGTGGTGAAGGTAGCCGCCATTGTTGGGCCGCTGAGCGAGAAGAAGGGCGTAACCGCGGGAAAATTAGGGGCGTACCTGCAAAAGAGCGCGAAGCTTCGGACACGCCCCACGCTTCGACGTCAAACCAAGAAGCGCCAGGTCCTGTAAGGAACGTCGCTGAACGCTCTGACGTAGGACGCAAACGACGCAAGGTCCTGAAGACAACCATCACCTGCGGAGCTGCGGCCTACCGGAAGAAAAGAAGGTAGGCCACGGTTAACTAGGGGGGGCGCCAAGATGTCTGACAAACAGCAGAACGCCGACCTGCCGGTCAATGTCCCTGAGGTTCAACCCGCGCCAGATGATGAGCAGGCCGAAGCCGCCGCTCCACCAGCAGCGCCTGTAACACCTGTCATTCCTATGTCTTTACCGTACATTCCTGGAGCAAAGTGGCTCCCACAGTATAACGGCAAGCCAGATACCCTGTCTGGATTCAAGCGGAAGATATGTGGTATCTTAGACATGTACTCCATGACAGGTAAACAAAGAGCAGCCGTTGTATTAGGACAACTGACCGATGCTGAGGAGCGGGAAGTGGAAACATGGTCGGCCGCAGACCAGGAGTCAGTGTCCACAATATTCCAAAAACTACAGACTGTCTTTGAGGACTTTACTGAGGCGGACCTCCGGATGAGGTTCTACAGCTGCTCCCAACAACCGGAGGACAATGTTCGGGACTACGCCTGGCGTCTTCAAGGGGCCCTGCGGGCTCTGAACCAGGTTAGTCCAACCAGCGTTGAGAACGAGAACAAAATGCTGAAGGAACAGTTTGTCCAGGGGCTAAGGTCTCCAGAGGAAAGCAGGACTGTGCGTTGGTGGTCCCTGGATCATCCAGATGCCACCTTTGACAATCTTAAGGACATGGCTATAAAAGGACTGCAGCCCCTGGAAACAAATGCCATCCAACATTACCAGGGTGGGGCTACCCCAGCGCCTGCTACACCTACCTTGTCCCCAGTGACTGCTGAAGCTAAGGTTCCAGCAACGTCCCCTAAAGAACTGGACAGTCTGCGCTCTGAGGTGCGTCAGTTGAGCAAAACCCTGACCACTGTGCTGAGTGCTCTGCAGCTGCGGACGGAGCCCGAGGAAGGAGGGAAAATTCTGTTAGCCGATAACCCTGAGGATGTCCCCTGGATGAGAAGGAGGAGGAGGCCAACACCACCCTCTACGAGGAACAGTGACCAGCGCCGTCCACAGAAGGACCCTACCTGCTACCGCTGCCGTAAGACCGGACACATCGCCCAGAATTGTCCTTTAAACGAGAAAACTCTGGGTCCAAGGGCCGACACCCAGGAGTAAACTCACCAGGCCCATCAGACTGGTACAACAGGTTCGTCGGAGGAAGACCTTTCCTGTCTATTGTACTGGACGGGATCCCGAATCACGCTCTGCTGGACACAGGATCTCAGGTAACCATCATGCCTGACGTCCTCTACAAGAGGTTCTGGTCCATGGACGACCTACGTCCGCCAGCTCCCAATTTGACTGTATATGCCTCAAATGGACTCCCCCTTAACCTACTCGGGGTTAAGAATGTGACTGTGAAGGTGGGGAGAGTGGAGCTGAAGGACCAGGGGCTAATTGTAGTAGCGACTAATCCTGATGACACTAATCCGTATATGGTACTTGGCACTAACATTGTTGGTAACTGTTTGGGAGAGGTTGTGCTCTTACTCCAACAGATAGCTGACACTTCCAAACCAGGACAGAGGAGGACGCTGCAGAAGGAAATCCGAGTCCTGATGTATCAACAGCATGTAAAGTTAACAGACGGTGAAATCGGTAACGTGCGGGTAACAGACCCCATACCCTTTGTCATCCCCCCAATGAGTGAAATGCTCATCTGGTGTAGAGCTGCTATAGGTCTTAGAGGACAGAGCTACCAGGCGGTAGTAGAACCCCTTTGCTCCGAGCATAGACCCACGCTCTTAACCGCCAGAGGAGTGGTAGATGTACGCAATGGGAGGGTGCTCGTCCGTCTTCTCAATTTAGGGGAAGATGAGGTCAAACTGCTACGTTATGCCACTGTTGCCAAATTACATGCTGTAAATAACAACTGCATTCATGAGGCGGAGTCCTTAACTTCACCAGACGAAGTGGAGGATAATGACCCTGCAACCCAGGTGGACGATTGGTGTCAACAGCTCCATGTTGGGACAGACACCACTCCTGCCCACCAAAAACAGAGTGTACACCGGGTGGTTCAAGAATACTCGCAGGTGTTCAGTAAACATCCACGTGACTTCGGGAGGGTTAAGGGGGTTCAACATCATATCCCCACAGGTGACCATTCCCCAATCAAAGAACGTTATAGGCCTATACCCCCAGCTCACTACCAGAAGGCAAAAGAAATGCTGCATGACATGAGGAAGGCGGGAGTGATAAGGGATAGTTGTAGTCCCTGGGCAGCTCCCCTAGTGCTGGTTAGGAAAAAGGTCGGGAGCATGAGAATGTGTGTAGATTCCCGTCAGGTAAATCGCATTACACATAAAGATGCATATCCTTTACCACGCATAGAGGAGTCCCTAGCTGCCTTAAAGTCTGCAAATTACTTTTCCACCCTTGACCTCAGTAGTGGGTACTGGCAAGTAGCTGTGGCTGAGGAGGATCGGGAGAAGACGGCCTTCACCACCCCGATGGGACTCTGCGAGTTCAACAGTATGCTGTTTGGACTCTGCAATGCCCCCGAAACGTTCCAGAGATTGATGGAGTGCTGCCTGGGACACCGCAACTTCGAGACTGTGTTACTTTACCTGGACGATGTAATTGTGTACTCCAGAACGTACGAGGACCACTTGAAACACCTGGCAGAGGTATTTGAGTCACTGTCCCAGTACGGGATGAAACTGAAGCCCTCAAAGTGCCACCTGCTCAAGAGAAAGGTACAGCACCTGGGGCACATTGTCAGTCCAGAAGGGGTAGCACCAGACCCGGAGAAAGTCACAGCCATCCAGAAGTGGCCAGAGCCGAAGAACCTCAAGGAGGTGCGTCAGTTCTCAGGACTAGTAGGATACTACCGGAGGTTCGTAAAGGGCTACACTAAGAAAGCAGCTCCTCTGCAAGACCTCCTGGTAGGGCAGTCCCCCAAAGGCAGAAATGCACCATTCCACTGGGGTAAGGAGCAAGCCGAGTCATTTCAGGAGATGAAGGAGATCCTGACAGGTGATGAGATCCTAGCCTACCCTGACTACAGCCAACCGTTCCTGCTGTATACAGATGCCAGCAACAAAGGACTGGGCGCTGTTCTAAGTCAGAAGCAGAATGGCCAAGAGAAGGTGATCGCATACGCAAGCAGGAAGCTCCGCTCGACCAAGAGGAACCCAGAGAACTATAGCAGCTTCAAGTTGGAGCTCCTGGTCTTGGTCTGGGCCATCACCGAAAGATTTAAGCACTACCTGGCCTCCAGCAAGTTCACTGCCTTCACTGATAACAACCCCTTGACCCATCTTGAAACAGCTAAGTTGGGAGCTCTGGAACAACGATGGATGGCTCGGCTGTCAAACTACCAATTTACAATTAAATACCGGGCGGGCCGCAAGAACGCCAACGCCGATGCCTTGTCTAGGAGGCCTCACCAGTCAGACACAGAGGAAGAGGTGGATGACTTGGAAGAGATAGAGCTACCTGCCTTTCATCGGAGTGGGATGATCCATGAGCAACGAGCCTCCAGGAAGCTGCGTGGAAAGACGTTAAACCCCCTGCCTCACCACAGCTGGAAAGAGACCCAGGACAGCGACCCGGTTGTCAGACGCATCAAGGAGCTGATAACTAGAGATGAGCGGTGTTCGACTAGAACTGTTCGCCAATCTCAAATTCGAGCTGTTTTGGGCGGTGTTCGAGTTGTTCGACGAACCCGAACGATTTGCAAAAAATTCGGCTGTTCGAGGTTATGTTCGATAACTGTTCGTGCACCAAAAGCGTGTCCTGCATGTCTGGCGCTATTTAGAGCACCAAACATGCAGGGATTGTCTGCCACTCACTGTAATGCCACAGCCATGGTGGTTGTGGCATTACAGTGATTGCCCAAATCGATGGGTACAGTGCCAACAGTGAAACATGAAAAGCCGGCAATTCAGCAGCGGCATACACCTGTACCCGACAATTTAGAACCGAAAGAATAGAGCTTCACACATAGATTAGATAGATATAAACATGTCAGCCACATATATACGAAGTACAGTGAAAGTGCTGCTTACTGTACTTGTCATTTAGCGTAAAGGATTTATCAAAAAAAATAATAGTGTTTTCATGCACCGTCTCTTTAAAAAAGCCGGCCGGCAATTCAGCAGCGGTACCCGACAATTTAGAATAGAAAGAATAGAGAATCACACATAGATTAGATAGATAGAAACATGTCAGTCACATATATATGAAGTACAGTGACAGTGCTGCTTACTGTACTTGTCATTTAGCGTAAAGGATTTATCAAAAAAAATAATAGTGTTTTCATGCACCGTCTCTTTAAAAAAGCCGGCCGGCAATTCAGCAGCGGTACCCGACAATTTATAACAGACAGAATAGAGCTTCACACATAGATTAGATAGATAGAAACATGTCAGTCACATATATATGAAGTACAGTGATAGTGTTGGTTACTGTACTTGTCATTTAGTATTAAAATAAAGGATTTATTATTAAAAAAATTGGCGTGGGGTTCCCCTTAATTTTAGGCTCTAGCGGAGGTTAAGCAGACGGCTGGGGCAGATGTTTGAAGCCTGGGAAGGGGGTAATACCCACGGAGCTTCCCAGGCTACTAATAGCAGCCCCCAGCTGAATACATAGCCTTTACTAGCTATTAAAATGGGGGACCCCCCCAAAAAAATGACGTGGGGTCCCCCCTAATTTAATAGCTAGCAAAGGCTAGGCAGACAGCTGGGGGCTGATATTAATAGCCCAGGAAGGGAGCCATGAATATTGGCCCCCTCCCAGGCTAGAAACACCAGCCGTCAGCCGCCCCAGAAATGGCGCATTCATAGGATGCGCCAATTCTGGCACTTAGCCTCACTCTTCCACGCTGCCCTGGTGCGGTGGCAGGGGGTAATAGGGTTGGGGTTGATGTCAGCTTATAATGCCAGCTGACATCAAGCCCAGGTTAGTAATGGAGAGGCGTCTATAAGACACCCCCATTACTAACCCCATAGTCAAAGTTAAAAAAAACACAAACACCCAGAATAAAGTCCTTTAATTGAAATAAAGACACAATCCTTTATTGTTCTAAATTAAACCATACTTACCGTCACGCCCATTCCAGCTGAAGACAACGATCTCCTGCAATAAAAGAAAAATAATAAAGCAACCTCATCCTTACCTTTCCATGGTTCCCACGACAGCTTCAGCTCTGCTACATCGAGATGACAGGCTGGACCGCAGCAGAACGCTGCCATCCAGCCTCTCATCCCGCAGACACTGAGAAGCGCAGGCTTGCTTGCGCTGCTCAGCGTCTCCCTGTGACGACATCCAGATGAGCCGAGTTCATGTCCAATGAACTCGGCTCACCTCATGCACGTCACTGACAGCGTGGGAAAATTCTCACGCTGAAGCGGTGAGTGCAGGAGAATTCTCCCACGCTGTCAGTGACGTGCATAAGGTGAGCTCATGTCCAATGAACTCAGCTCACCTCCTGCACGTCACTGACAGCGTGGGAGAATTCTCCTGCACTCAGCGCTTCAGCGTGAGAATTCTCCCACGCTGAAGCGCTGAGTGCAGGAGAATTTTCCCACGCTGTCAGTGACGTGCATAAGGTGAGCTCATGTCCAATGAACTCAGCTCACCTCCTGCACGTCACTGACAGCGTGGGAGAATTCTCCTGCACTCAGCGCTTCAGTGTGAGAATTCTCCCACGCTGAAGCGCTGAGTGCAGGAGAATTTTCCCACGCTGTCAGTGACGTGCATGAGGTGAGCCGAGTTCATTGGACAATAACTCGGCTCATCTGGATGCCCTCACAGAGAGACACTGTGGAGCGCAAGCAAGCCTGCGCTTCTCAGTGTCTGCGGGATGACAGGCTGGATGGCAGCATTCTGCTGCGGTCCAGCCTGTCATCTCGATGTAGCAGAGCTGAAGCTGTCATGGGAACCATGGAAAGGTAAGGATGATGTTGCTTTATTATTTTTCTTTTATTTCAGGAGATCGTTGGCTTCAGCTGGAATGGGCGTGATGGTAAGTATGGTTTAATTTAGAACAATAAAGAATTGTGTGTTTATTTCAATTAAAGGACTTTTTTCTGGGTGTTGTGTTTTTTTTAAATACTTTACTAGAAATTCATGGTGGTCATGTCTAATATTGGCGTGACCCCATGAATTTCGGGCTTAGGGCCAGCTGATAATGCCAAGCTGGCCCTAACCCCTTTATTACCCAGTGAGCCACCGCATCAGGGCCCTGGATGAGTTGGGTACAGCGCCAGAAGATGGCGCTTCTATGAACGCGCCATTTTCCGGGGTGGCTGCGGACTGCAATTTGCAGCGGGGGTGGCCCAGAAAGCTTGGGCCTCCCTGCGCTGCGGATTCCAGCCCCCAGCTGCCTAGTTGTACCTGGCTGGACACAAAAACAGGGCGAAGCCCCACGTCAATTTTCTTTAAATTATTTCATGAAATAATTAAGAAAAAAAGGGCTTCCCTATATTGTTGTGTCCGGCCAGGTACAAATAGGCAGCTGGTGGTTGGGGGCAGCCCGTTCCTGCCTGCTGTACCTGGCTGGACACAAATATAGTGCGAAGCCCCACGTCAATTTTTTTTAAATTATTTCATGAATTTCCTGAAATAATTTAAAAAAATTGAAGTGGGGCTTCGCACTATATTAGTGTCCAGCCAGGTACAGCAGGCAGGAACGGGCTGCCCCCATTCACCAGCTGCCTATTTGTACCTGGCCGGACACAACAATATAGGGAAGCCCTTTTTTTCTTAATTATTTCATGAATTTCATGAAATAATTAAAAAAAATTGAAGTGGGGCTTCGCACTATATTTGTGTCCAGCCAGGTACAGCAGGCAGGAACGGGCTGCCCCCAACCACCAGCTGCCTATTTGTACCTGGCCGGACACAACAATATAGGGAAGGCCTTTTTCTCTTAATTATTTCATGAATTTCATGAAATAATTTAAAAAAAAGTACGTGGGGCTTCGCCCTATTTTTGTGTCCAGCCAGGTACAACTAGGCAGCTGGGGGCTGGAATCTGCAGCGCAGGGAGGCCCAAGCTTTCTGGGCCCCCCCCCCGCTACAAATTGCAGTCCGCAGCCACCCCGGAAAATGGCGCGTTCATAGAAGCGCCATCTTCTGGCGCTGTACCCAACTCATCCAGGGCCCTGGTGCGGTGGCTCACTGGGTAATAAAGGGGTTAGGGCCAGCTTGGTATTATCAGCTGGCCCCAAGCCCAAAATTCATGGGGTCACGCCAGTATTAGACATGACCGCCATGAATTTCTAGTAAAGTATTTTAAAAAAACACAACACCCAGAATAAAGTCCTTTAATTGAAATAAAGACACAATTCTTTATTGTTCTAAATTAAACCATACTTACCATCACACCCATTCCAGCTGAAGCCAACGATCTCCTGCAATAAAAGAAAAATAATAAACCAACCTCATCCTTACCTTTCCATGGTTCCCACGACAGCTTCAGCTCTGCTACATCGAGATGACTGGCTGGACCGCAGCAGAACGCTGCCATCCAGTCTGTCATCCCGCAGACACTGAGAAGCGCAGGCATGCTTGCGCTCCTCACTGTCTCGCTGTGACGGCATCCAGATGAGCCGAGGTCATGTCCAATGAACTCGGCTCACCTCATGCACGTCACTGACAGCGTGGGAAAATTCTCACGCTGAAGTGCTGAGTGCAGGAGAATTCTCCCACGCTGTCAGTGATGTGCATGAGGTGAGCTCATGTCCAATGAACTCAGCTCACCTCCTGCACGTCACTGACAGCGTGGGAAAATTCTCACGCTGAAGCGCTGAGTGCAGGAGAATTCTCCCAC
This sequence comes from Phyllobates terribilis, assembly GCF_046119375.1. NCBI lineage: Eukaryota > Metazoa > Chordata > Amphibia > Anura > Dendrobatidae > Phyllobates > Phyllobates terribilis. Next base: position 517,489,406 of record NW_027362761.1, read on the forward strand.
GCTGTCAGTGACGTGCAGGAGGTGAGCTGAGTTCATTGGACATGAGCTCACCTTATGCACGTCACTGACAGCGTGGGAGAATTCTCCTGCACTCAGCGCTTCAGCGTGAGAATTTTCCCACGCTGTCAGTGACGTGCATGAGGTGAGCCGAGTTCATTGGACATGAACTCGGCTCATCTGGATGTCGTCACAGAGAGACGCTGAGCAGCGCAAGCAAGCCTGCGCTTCTCAGTGTCTGCGGGATGAGAGGCTGGATGGCAGCGTTCTGCTGCGGTCCAGCCTGTCATCTCGATGTAGCAAAGCTGAAGCTGTCGTGGGAACCTTGGAAAGGTAAGGATGAGGTTGCTTTATTATTTTTCTTTTATTGCAGGAGATCGTTGTCTTCAGCTGGAATGGGCGTGATGGTAAGTATGGTTTAATTTAGAACAATAAAGGATTGTGTCTTTATTTCAATTAAAGGACTTTATTCTGGGTGTTTGTGTTTTTTTTAACTTTGACTATGGGGTTAGTAATGGGGGTGTCTTATAGACGCCTCTCCATTACTAACCTGGGCTTGATGTCAGCTGGCATTATAAGCTGACATCAACCCCAACCCTATTACCCCCTGCCACCGCACCAGGGCAGCGTGGAAGAGCGAGGCTAAGTGCCAGAATTGGCGCATCCTATGAATGCGCCATTTCTGGGGCGGCTGACGGCTGGTGTTTCTAGCCTGGGAGGGGGCCAATATTCATGGCTCCCTTCCTGGGCTATTAATATCAGCCCCCAGCTGTCTGCCTAGCCTTTGCTAGCTATTAAATTAGGGGGGACCCCACGTCATTTTTTTTGGGGGGTCCCCCATTTTAATAGCTAGTAAAGGCTATGTATTCAGCTGGGGGCTGATATTAGTAGCCTGGGAAGCTCCGTGGGTATTACCCCCTTCCCAGGCTTCAAACATCTGCCCCAGCCGTCTGCTTAACCTCCGCTAGAGCCTAAAATTAAGGGGAACCCCACGCCAATTTTTTTAATAATAAATCCTTTATTTTAATACTAAATGACAAGTACAGTAACCAACACTATCACTGTACTTCATATATATGTGACTGACATGTTTCTATCTATCTAATCTATGTGTGATGCTCTATCTTTCTGTTCTAAATTGTCGGGTACCGCTGCTGAATTGCCGGCCGGCTTTTTTAAAGAGACAGTGCATGAAAACACTATTATTTTTTTAAATAAATCCTTTACACTAAATGACAAGTACAGTAAGCAACACTATCACTGTACTTCATATATATGTGACTGACATGTTTCTATCTATCTAATCTATGTGTGAAGCTCTATTCTTTCTGTTCTAAATTGTCGGGTACAGATGCTGAATTGCCGGCCGGCTTTTTTAAAGAGACAGTGCATGAAAACACTATTATTTTTTTAAATAAATCCTTTACACTAAATGACAAGTACAGTAAGCAACACTATCACTGTACTTCATATATATGTGACTGACATGTTTCTATCTATCTAATCTATGTGTGAAGCTCTATTCTTTCTGTTCTAAATTGTCGGGTACAGATGCTGAATTGCCGGCCGGCTTTTTTAAAGAGACAGTGCATGAAAACACTATTATTTTTTTTAATAAATCCTTTACACTAAATGACAAGTGCAGTAACCAACACTGTCACTGTGCTTCTTATATGTGTGACTGACATGTTTCTATCTATCTAATCTATGTGTGATGCTCTATTCCTTCTTGTCTAAATTGTCGGGTACCGGTGTATGCCGCTGCTGAATTTGCCGGCCGGCTTTTTTAAAGAGAGTGTCTTCTGAGCAGTTTGTCAGCTTTTGGACAACTTTGCAGGTGTTTTCTATGTGTTTCTATGTGTTTTTGTTTGCCTGCCATTGGTTTTAACGGTGTTCGACGGTGTTCTAAGGTGTTCGACGAACAGTTCGACGAACAGTTCCTCGAACATCCCGGTGTTCGAGGAACCGAACCGAACCCGAACACTATGGGGGTGGCTCAACACTACTGATAACCCAAGAAGGTGCCTCCCTGGGGAAAGATGCGTCTCTCCAAGCAAAGCAGCTGTGGAATGAGAGAAGCCGGCTGTTTATCTACCGTGAGAAGCTGTGACGGAGGTACATTAATCCAAAAACCCATGAGATGGTATGGCAGATAGTGGTCCCGAAGACAGACATCCAAATGGTATTAGAGGCTTACCACGATCAGGCGGGGCACTTTGGCTGGAAAAAGCTAGAGACCCTGCTGAAATGTCGATTCTACTGGGTAGGAATGCGCAGCTCCATTGAGAGGTGGTGCCGGGACTGTGGACCCTGTGGCCTACGAAGAAAAGACTTCAGCAGCCAGAAGGCACCCCTGCAACCCATCAAGACGACTCGGCCCCTGGAGATCATGACCCTGGACCATGTCAAGCTGTCCCCCAGCAGGTCATGGTACGCCTATGCTCTGACCATGGTGGATCACTACTCCCGTTTCCTGGTGGTCGCCCCCGTCAAAGACCTGACGGCAGAGACAGCAGCAAAGACGTTTCAAGGGTATTTCTGTAGACCCCATGGTTACCCTGAGCAGGTGCTGACGGACTAAGGCCCGGCCTTTGAGGCTGAGTTGTTCAAGGAGTTCTGCCTTTTGTACGGTTGTAAAAAGATAAGAACTACACCTTACCACCCACAAACCAATGGTCTCTGCGAAAAGATGAACAACATCATCATCGACCTGCTAAAGACCATACCACTTGAGGAGAGAAATCGGTGGCCAGACCTACTACCAGACCTAGTGGATCTGTACAATCATATACCAGTCAGTTCCACCAACTGCACTCCGGCATATCTCATGCGGGCAAGGCCAGGAAAGCTGCCCATGGATCTGGAGCGTGGTGTTGTTGAGCCTGAAGCTGATATGACCACTGAAGACTGGGACAAGACCAGACAAGAGCAGTACAGAAGAGTACAAGCTTGTGTCGAGGACAGTCTTACTCGGGTGAGAGAAAAGCAGGAAATGCACTATAACAAGAACGCACCCGCAGAACCCTTCACACCAGGTGAAACAGTACTGAAAAGGAAAACTTGATGTCCAGTGGGAAAAAGACCCCTACACTGTGTTACCGTCAAGATTTGACAACAAAAAGACTTGTATAATCAGTCGAGATGGAGGAAGAACATCTGCTACAGTGTCCAGGGACCACCTAAAATTGTGTCCAGATTTACTGAAACCCCAAGAAAAAGTGCCTCTCACAATCCCAGAAGAACCTGAAGAAACAGTGATCCACACTGACTTAGGAGACTTCCCAGCTGATTGGCCTCAAATAGGAGGTGCAGTAATCATTCCAGTACTCCAATTCTATGAACAGCCAGAAAAGCCTCCACCGCAAGTTGAACCTGTAAGTGCTGTAGAAGAGACAGCTCGAGAACTATCCCCGGATGAAGGATCCCCGGTAGGAGCAGAGCAAGAGGGCCCAGCCAATGGTAGACTTGCCAGTCCAAGAGAGAGGTTAAGGCAGTTTTACAACATGGTCACACGTAGAACTGGTACAGTAACTGAGAATGTATACACTGACACCCCACAGGCCACCGCATTACGCAGATCAACACGTAGCACGAAAGGTAAACCCCCTGCTAGGTATACTCAGTAGGTAGTCAAACTGCTGAAAATGTAGATAGTTACCCTTGGGGTATTGTGTATTAACTTGAAATGTATTGTATAATTGTGTATTTTCAATGCATATGTATGTCTTCATTAATTTGTGCATATGTTTATCAATTTGTGCTGTACCTCATTAATTCCTTCCTTAATTACCTAAGCTCTGGCGTGGCTGAGGACTATGTGCAGCCCAAAAACTATTTCCTGTATATAATTGCACTCCTTGGAGTGCTCCTTTTAGGTGACCTCAGAAGAAAAACCTGTCTGGAGTGGCTCTTTTGGAGGTCCAACTTGGGATCTTCATGCCATGCAGCCACCCCAGGGCCTACGTAGAGGGTTTAGGACAGGTCCCTCAAAACCACCAAGTACTCTACCTTGTGAGATGGACATCCCGTTTGGGAACCTCACCATAGGAGACTTGAATTCTGAGGACACTCTGTATTTGTTATTGCTATGTAACGTTTAAGATTCGTGCCTCCCATAAAGGGAAGATTGTTCTTGTATTGCTTATGTTTCCTATTGTTATTGTTTTATAGAATGTACTTCAGCCCGGGAGTGCTGAGCTTAACTAGGGGGCAATGTGACGCCCAGCTGCGCTTGGTATCACAGATCCTAGAAGGGTGTATTGATGGATTCCTCCACAAGAGGCCCCCATAACCATTCACACATCTCCACCTTCCACCTCAGACCACCAGAGGGAGCCCGTTAGGGATAGATAAATAGGGAAGGTGGAGCCAGGCAGCAGGTTAGTCTAGACTGGAGTTGACAGAGAGAAAACCTGTTGAGAGAGTTCCCGCAGTAGAGAAGCCTGAAAGAGGTCAGTCTGCAGTGTAGCACAGTCCAGACTCAGTTGTAGCTCAGAGGAGTGAGCTTTAGGTGTGCCGGCGCCATAAGATCGGTGAAGCACGGCAAGCTGCCGTTAGTGTGAGTAGCCTAGTGAGGGCCCGAGTAGGCCGAAGGCGAGTGTAAAGTTAGTACATAGGGGGCAGAGGAGCTTAACTGGCTCACCCCGAAGCAGTTACTGGACACCAGGTCTGAAGTTTACCGGGATCTCTATGACCTAGTAAGATATAACCGGAATCCCTGGGGAACTACAAGTCCCAGGATCGCTAAAGTGCTGATACGTAACAGAGCCAGGAGACACATAGGCCCCGCAAGCGGAGGAGCATGTACTCCAAGAAAAGGCCCTACCACAAGGTCAGCCAGCGCAGGACAGAGACAAAGTTAGGCCTAGCTCCAGGCAGGTCAGAAACTTACTACGCAGAGGCAAGAAACAGGAGGCCCAAAAACCCGCTCATTGGGGAGGATCCTGACATGCACCCTTCACCCTACAGTGCTCCGGGATGTGCCTGATTTGCCATCAGTAAACGGTACTGAAGTGACTATCATGTCCGTCCCTGTTCTTGCTCTGACTCGGCTCGGTCTCGCCTGTCCTGCATTCCCCGACATATACTGCCCTGAGGCCTAGCTCCACCTGTGGGGAGCTATACCATCGAGCTGCCTTATCATCGGCCTCAGTGGACTACGCAGCGCTGGTGATCCTCACCAGAAGCCAAAGGTGGTGTCACGAACTTTTTTATTAATTAAAAAACATTAATGCTTTTAAGGAGCAACCCCAGGGTACAGGCCCGGGAGCCGACCACTGCGACATCCCTAAAGGCCAGGCTAAAGGCCCGGGTACCGAGTCATCCCCATTTCCCTGGGCGAGTCACCACCCGTGGATTGCGGTCAGAGTGAACTGCCGCTGCAGGGCAGACCGCTGAGGCTGGTGTTGTGGGTGCAGCAGAGGATAGTATAACTCCCCACGGGAGGAGTATAGCCTCAGGGCAGCAAGTGTGGATGTTGGGGGTGATGGTGCGCGGGAGCAGCAGTAATGACACAGAGTCCTGAAATGCAGTCCAGGGTATTTACTCACAGTTCTTTATCCACGTTACTACAGCTGGTCATAACGTCCCACGTCGCACTGTGTTCACCAGGTGAGGGGCTCGGCCTACTTCCAGATAACTTTGGAGCGTTTCATAGGACCCCCTTTGTGTGTCCTTTCTCTGACCTGTCATACCCCGCCAGTCACCTCGCTTCTGTCAGGCTGCCTTGGGCCTTCTCTGGTAAACCTTGGCGCCGTTTCCATGACCCTATGTGGTGCCTTCCTAGCGGGTGTAGCGAGGGGCTGCGCCACATAAAATGTCACAGCCTCCGGTATCTAGCTGAGGGTAGTTCCCCGCCTCCACTAGTTTCAGGGACCGGGCTCCCCCTTTGGCCTGACCCCCTTACGCAGTTAGATTCGGGCGTGCGGTGGGGTCCCTTCGTTCCTTGTTCCTGCAGCCTTCTCCGCTCCTCTTCCTTCCTTCTCCTTCCTCCAGGCCCCGGCCTCTCCCAGGCCTGCCTGCGGAGCAGAGCTCGGTCTGAGCCTCTGCTCCCTGTCCTCTACTCTCACTGACTTGACTAGACTCGACTCAACTCCTGAACTAAGATGGTGTCCTCCTTTTATACCTCCCTCTCAATGCACCTAGGAACTGCCCTCTCCCTCCTATGCACTATAGGGTCCCCCCTTCCTCGGTGTTCCCTCCCCCCACTCCAGCCAGGGACAGGGACTGTCGTGCTCTACTTGGAGCATATCGGTCGCCTTGCCCCCCGGAAATGTGGAGTAATGCATGCAGGTGTCAGGGTCCTGATCCACACTCCATCCTTACCTGGAAGTGAGATATCGCACATCTGGTTGAGATGCAATACCTCTGTAGCGACCGAACCCTCGGGGCGCTACATTCCCCCCTGGTAAATCACAGCACGTCCGCGGGCTGGAACAGAGCAAAAGACAATGCAAATAAGGACATGCAAAATTTTTTTAATTTTATTTTTTTTTATTTTTTTAACTGCCAACTGGATATCACTTCCCTTTATGGGAAACATTTTCTCTTTTCACCAGTATATAAAACATTCCTTTTAGTAGAAAACATATCAAACATCATCATCAGCATATTAACGGCGAAGTCTCTTTTCAACACGTCATAGTTCTTTCTGCGACCAGGTGTCCATTCTTCTTAAGGTGCAAGCTTGGCAAAACTTTGGAACATGAGGGACCCGTTCGCAAACCCTCAACGTAGGCCCTGGGCGTGGCTGCAGGGCATAGGTGATCCGGCTGTTGGACCACGTCTTCTGCCACGCCAAACGGGTTTTTGTTCTGAGGTCTGTTGTTGCAACGTTTATAAAACCAATAGAGGGCACTTTAGGAAGTGCAACTATTTACATGGATTGGCTGCTCCCAGTCCTCAGCTGGATAGTTCACAGAGGGTTGGCTGCTCCCAGTCCTCAGCCGGATATTACTGACCCGTTTCCGGGTAACTTTAATCAAACAATTGAACTGACAACAATCCTGATCCGGGTGAACTTTTCATACTCCGCAAACGGCGTGTCACGAAACTCTTCACCCTGGCGGGTAACTATTTACAGTTAGGCTGTCGCTCATCAATAGCGATGTCCTCCTTGTGGACGCTCCTCCTCCTCGCCGTACTCTTCAGACCCGTCTGGGTCCTCTGGGTTGTAGCATTCAGGGTAGCGCTCTTCCTCTACCCGCTGAACGTTGAGGGCGTACCACCCTTGCAGTCCTCGATGTCGGGTGTATGTTACCCGATCTCCCGGGAACAGCTCCCGTTTCGGGTGACCCGCTGGCAGATGACCCTCCACATCTCTCCTGTCAACATAGAGGTCTGTGGCTGTGGTGGGGTCCTGGATGAATCCCCACCCCTTCTCTTGATGGAACTTAACCACGGTCCCGGTAATTTTGGGACCGCGTGCAGCTTGGGGGTTTCGGCGGGTCCGCATTTTCTCCTCTGCGCTCCGGGCCTGCAGCTGCTCCCTCCTCTGGCGCTGCGTCTGCTCCTCCTTCTCCAACTGCCTTATTTCCTGCTGGCAGAATTCCCGCCTGCGAGCTGCGGCCGCCCGCGTCTCCTGCGAAAACCCCATTAGGTCCTCCCCAGTCTGGTCCCACTCGATCTGGACCTCTTGCTCCGGGAGCTGGGGAATGGTGACAGGCTGTGGAGCGGGCAAGAGCGGAGCAAGCGGGGCCTCGGCCCCTGCAGACAGGTCCCTCTGATGACTAGGGTGAACCCATCCGCGTGGCAGGGGGACCGGCTCTCCATCGGGTCCGGCGAGCTGGCTGTATAAATCGGTCCCTAGGGGTGGCAGTGTTGGGACTGGGGGTGCACGCTGCTGGAAGGCGCCTGGGGAGATTAGGCCTTGCTACTGGGCCTGGAGCGGGCCGCTTCCGAGCGCACCCGGGGTCAGGGGGCATGGCCTGGGGCTTGATCCGGCGACTGTGCTCACGGCTTGGGGCCTGTGTGCCGGCGGCGGGAGCGGGGGAGGCACAGCGACTCCCGGGACGTCTGGCTCCGCGACAGGGTCCAGAGGCTGGTCTGTAGCACCAGGGTTGGTAGCAGGGGTGTCCCCCTTACCTGCTTCCAGGGCTGCGCTGCTCTCGGCTTCCGGCCTCTGCTCCTCGTCCTCAGGGGCTGGCTCGCTGGCCGGTGCTTGCGGCGTCACTCGCTGCTGGGCCGCGACACGCCGGGCCATCTCCTCTCTCCATCCCGCTACGGCCTCCCGCTGCGCCTGGACCATCCTCCGGTCCAGATCCTCCAGCGCAGTCCGAAGGAACTCCGGGTCTTCTCCAGGGAGCTGAGCCATCAGCTCCGTGAGGCTGCATGGGACGGCCTCGGCCTGCAGCAGGCCACCCGTCAGGGTGCTGGAGTCGGTGCTGCTCGCCATCTCCGGGTGTGGTCTGCCGAGACTGATCCAAACCACACCCTGCCCTCCGGTTTTCTTCTCCTTCCGCCCCTGTTGGGGGTGGTCCCGGGGCAACCTGCTGACAATCACTCTCAGGGGCAGCCCCCCACATTGATAGACATCTCTACAGCCGCACTCAAGGCTGTTGGGGGTGGGCTCCTTCTTTGGCACCATTCTGGGACCTGGCCCACGATGGGAGGTGGCTTCTTGTTGTCTTTTGGCACGCACATTATGGCGTCCGTTCTGCTGGGGCGGGCGCCATATTCAATACAGTAAAACAGTCTCTTTTCAGGCATGCAGTACCCGGTGGTTGCGGGCACGAAATCCTGCCGACTACGCCAAAAGTTGACGCGCCCCCTTGGGCCGTGTGTGTGTGGGGATAAGCCGGAACCGGACTCGTTGTGGATGCTGGGGGTTGAAGTCTCCGTGGCGGCGATCCGGTCCGTGCCCAGAGTGGTCAAACCAAATGGCAGTCTACATGCTGAATGTCCGACTACACCACCCGTGGATTGCGGTCAGAGTGAACCGCCGCTGCAGGGCAGACCGCTGAGGCTGGTGTTGTGGGTGCAGCAGAGGATAGTATAACTCCCCACAGGAGGAGTATAGCTTCAGGGCAGCAAGTGTGGATGTTGGGGGTGATGGTGCGTGGGAGCAGCAGTAGCGACACAGAGTCCTGAAATGCAGTCCAGGGTATTTACTCACAGTTCTTTATCCACGTTACTACAGCTGGTCATAACGTCCCACGTCGCACTGTGTTCACCAGGTGAGGGGCTCGGCCTACTCCCAGATAACTTTGGAGCGTTTCACAGGACCCCCTTTGTGTGTCCTTTCTCTGGCCTGTCATACCCCGCCAGTGACCTCGCTTCTGTCCGGCTGCCTCGGGCTTTCTCTGGTAAACCTTGGCGCCGTTTCCCTGACCCTATGTGGTGCCTTCCTAGCGGGTGTAGCGAGGGGCTGCGCCACATAAAATGTCACAGCCTCCGGTTTCTAGCTGAGGGTAGTTCCCCGCCTCCACTAGTTTCGGGGACCGGTCTCCCCCTTTGGCCTGACCCCCCTATGCAGGTAGATTCGGGCATGCGGTGGCAACTCGCCGGTCCACACCCCTGGGGTCCCTTCGTTCCTTGTTCCTGGAGCCTTCTCCGCTCCTCTTCCTTCCTTCTCCTTCCTCCAGGCCCCGGCCTCTCCCAGGCCTGCCTGCGGAGCAGAGCTCGGTCTGAGCCTCTGCTCCCTGTCCTCTCCTCTCACTGACTTGACTAGACTCGACTCAACTCCTGAACTAAGATAGTGCCCACCTTTTATACCTCCCTCTCAATGCACCCAGGAACTGCTCTCTCCCTCCTATGCACTACAGGGTCCCCCCTTCCTCAGTGTTCCCTTCCCCCACTCCAGCCAGGGACAGGGACTGTCACGCTCTACTTGGAGCATATCGGTCGCCCTGCCCCCCGGAAATGTGGTGTAATGCATGCAGGTGTCAGGGTCCTGATCCACACTCCATCCTTACCTGGAAGTGAGATATCGCACATCTGGTTGAGATGCAATACCTCTGTAGCGACCGAACCCTCGGGGCGCTACAGAGTGATGAGTTTATATTGAACTCTATATCGGATGGGCAACCAGTGCAATGACTGGCACAGGGAAGAGGCCTCGGTGTGGCAGTTGGACAGGAATATGATCCTGGCAGCTGCTTTCAGGATGGATTGGAGAGGAGAAAGTTTAGTAAGAGGGAGACTGATTAGTAAAGCGTTGCAATAGTCCAGACGAGAATGAATAAGAGCTACAGTAAGAGTTTTTGCTGAGTCAAAGGTAAGAAAAGGTCTAATTCTAGAGAATTGTTTTTGAGGTGTAGGTGACAGGAGTGGGTGAGTGATGGGATGTGAGGAGTGAAGGAAAGATCTGAATCAAAGGTGACCCCAAGACCCCAAGACAGCGGGCATGTTGCTGGGGAGTAATGGTGAAGCTACAAATGGAAATGGAAATATCAGGCATAAGTAGGTTAGTGGAGGGAAGAAACACCAGGAGTTTAATTTTTGACAGATTTAGTTTTAGATAGAGGGAGGACATGATGTTAGAGAGAGCGAAAAGACAATCACTGGTATTTTGTAATAATACAGGGGTGATGTCCAGAGAAGAGGTGTATAATTGGGTGCCATCAGCATAGAGAGGGTACTGAAAACCTAATCTACTAATGGCATAATTGTTGGTATTTTTACTTTCCTCAAGCTACTGCCCCAATAAAAATTAATCCCATACAACCCCTTTAATATCCTAAATGGTCAGATTAAGGCTAGGGCTAGAAGGAAACTTTGGCCGCAACACTTGTGGTGCAACTACTTTTCAGCACAACACAAGTGAATAGGGTTACATTGCTACCCAGAGGGTAACCTTGTTAGATATTTTGCATCTTGCTTGTCATGGTCGTAGTACCCTCAGAGCTACAATGTTAGCCTATTCACTTTTGTTGGGCTGTGATGTTGCAGCGACACATAGCAAACTTTGACTGAGCGACATGAGTTGCTGCCAAAGTCACTGTGTAGCCCCAAGCTTAGAGATGGTGATGACTGCCACATTAGTAATGGTTGGACTTAAAGAAGTTGTCCACTAGTTGGACAACTTATTCTCATACCCCACGCTTGGCCTGATAAAATAAAAACGCTTATACTCACTTCCCGTGCCGGCGCTGTTCCAGTGGTGTTGGCATTCGCGGTCCTGGCACTCCCGTGCAGCTGTTGTGACACGTAAGCCTGGCACCCAATCAGCATTGGCATCACTGCCCCCACCTATGAACAATTTGAACATGAAGAGTAAGTCAGAGATGAGCTGGAGCCCGGACTTCCTCTCCATGTTTAATTCGACAGAAGGCGGGGACGGTGACACCAGCCCTGATTTGGGCACCACAACAACAGCACGGGAACCCCGGGACAGCAACTGCTGACATAGCTGGAACGGCGCCAGCACAGGAGGTGAATATAAGCTTTTTTATTTTATCAGGGCCAAACATTTAGATCAAGAAGGGGTTGACCTTGTAGTGGACAACCCCTTTAACAATCATATGGGATGTCCATCCACCCTTCAATTCCATAGATGCTTTCATTATAAATACATCTGTCACCAGAAATCCATTTAACTTCTTTGGTCCTGTTCTAGCATGCATCCAATATATACAATGCTCAACATAAATGAGTACACCCCCTTTGAAAAATAAGGTTTTAATCAATACCTCACTGAACACAAGAAATGTTTTCAACATTTTTACAAGACTGAGATTCATAGAACATTTTTTTTAACCCGGCACTTCTCTTCCTACTTGTTTTCCTGAAATCCCTGAATACACTTCTAACAATTTGATGAAAGACATTTAATATATTTTAGTACAAAATAGTTTTTCACTTGATTCTTAAGAGTTTTAGTGACATAATAATGTTAATTTTGTGTGATGCAGCAGCATACATGAATTGGGAATAGATCTCTAGTGAATGAGCCACTCAACAGTGCGGCCCACACTAACATTCCCCTTCATTTCTTGGTGCATTAAAGGGTTCCCTGCCACTGTCATAGACAAGCGCTGATTCCCCCTCCTACACACATATGCTGGGTACTAAGACTGAATGCATTAGACACAGAAAACAGCCATTCTCTTGTTAAATCTCTTCTAACTCGTCAGATAAATCTGATACCAAAGGGGAAGAAGACAGAAGATGAAAAAAATATTGTAAATTACGACAGAAATGTGAATAGAAACCAAACCAAAGTCCACAATAGAATCTTAAAAATATATCTAAAAAGCTGGTCAATACACCATAAAGCTGGTCAAGCTTGAACGCCATGAATTATCATTTGAGATCTATAAGACACTTTTCTTTTTTTGTCTTGTAGCATTTCACTGACTTCAAAATGGTGAATGCCTTTTATGAGTTTGGCGAAAAATCTAAAATGAAATCCTGCATAAAAATTAAAAAATGTGCTAAAAAAGATGAAAAATAATGTAGAAAATAAATATATGACGCGCCCCCTGGGACATATTCCTTTTTGAGGGGAATACCCGGCACCGGATCAGATGGGGGGTTGTAGTCTCCGAGCGGCTGAGACCCGGTCCCGTGCCCAGGGCGTCAAGCTATGTGTTATGTGGCAGTCCTTACTGATGTTATAAGAGTTCTTTTGTGTCGACTACGCCACCCGTTGTAATGCGGTCACTGTGGCCGCCGCTGCAGCAGGGTCCGCTGAGGCTGATGGTGGATGTGCAGCTTGGTGGGATAACCCCCAACGGGAGGGGTATAGCCTCAGAGGGGACAGGCGCAGAGGATGGGGGTTGTGGTGGTGCGGTGCAGCCGGCAATGAAGACAGACTCGGGTTGTGCAGTTAAGGGAGTTTACTTACTGCTGATGTTTCGGTCACTCCAGCTGTTAGTGACCACCCGAGCCGTGCTGCGTCCACCAGGTCCTGGATCCGGCCAACCCCCAAACAAGTCCGGAGCGTGGCCCTGAGCTCTCCCTCTGTCCTTTCTTCAGCCGTCCCCACCAGTGATCCACCTAGGTCCAGCTCCCTCGGGCCTTCTGTTGGGCAACCCTTGGCCTTAGGTTCCCTGACCCTCCATGTGGTATGCCTTCAGGGTGGATGTAGTGGGTGGCCGTGGCAGATGCTGCCCACAGCCTCCGGTCTCTGGCTAGGGATGTTTTTGCCCCCACCAGCTTGGGTTCCGGTACCCTTGTGCTGACTCCTCACCCGGTGCTCTAATTTGGGTTCTTGGGTCCCTTCAGTCTTCCCCCTCTGGGTCTTTCTCTTTCTTTCTCCTCTCTCTCTCTCTCCAGGGCTGCTGTTTCCTTCTCTCTCCTCTCCAACTGACTTGTTCTCAGCGTCTGACCCTGATCTAAGTTGGTGCCCTCCTTATATATCCCTCTATGTGTGAGCTCAGGTGACCAGCACCCAATGAGCTCCTATCACTACCCAGACTGCTCCCCCTATCTGCCCCTACACTACATGGGATGTACCACCCCCCTCCCACTCCAGCCAGGAACAGGCTCGGTTGTACCTGCACATTTCTAAGTGGGAGTACCGTCGGCCTGCTCCTCTGGAATGGGATGTATGTAGTGCATGCAGTCTATCTGAGCTCAGTTCCACACTCCTTCCTTACCCGGGAGTGGAATATCACACCTCTGGGTTGAGGTGCAATACCCCTGTAGCAGCCGAATCCTCAGGGTGCTACATTCCCCCCTGGTAAATCACAGCACGTCCTCGGGCTGTAAGACATAGAACACCAAAACATACAAAATTTTTATATGAACATATAAAACATATAAAACATTATATATATATAAAACTTTTTATATAAACATTCTCGTAGACTTCTCTTGTCTCTGGTTCCTCCTCCGGACACTGTACAACGTATGTCCGGGAAAAGTGCGACAGTCTCTTAGAAAAAACTGGTTTTCTTATAAAACCGGTAGGGGGCGCTTTAGGACGCGCAACTATTTACAGGGAAAGTTGGAAGTTGGCCGCTCTCAGTCCTCGGCCAGGTAGAGGGAAGGGAATGGCTGCTCACAGTCCTCAGCCTGTAGGATGAAGGGGTTAACGGGTAAAACAGTTCACTGGTCCCAACGGGGACTATTTTAGCAGCAGCAACAGTTCCAGTTCCTTTATACCCTGATTGGGTAACTATTTACAACACCTGCTCTGCCGCACTCAACGGCGTCTTCCTCCTGCTCTTTGCTTATAGCTGGTTGTTACTTCAGACCCGTCCGGGTCCTCTTGCTCCTCCTCCTCGCACCGCAACTCCTCCTCCGTCAGGCGGTGTACGTGGAGGGCGTAAGGTCCTTTGGCACACTTGTGCCGGGTGAAAGTGACCTCGTCCCCGACGTAGAGGTCACGGCCTTTGTGACCTTCCGGCAGGTGGGACTCGACGTCTCTGCGAGTCACAAAAACGTCACCGCGGTTGTTACGGTCCCGAATAAAGCCCCACCCATGCTGCGGGTTGAACTTTATCACTGTCCCGATGGTACGGGGACAATGCGCTGCACGGGGGTTCCTCCTAGTCCGGCTCTTCTGCTCCGCGCTCTGGATTTGGGCCTGTTGTTCTCTGACCCGCCTCTCCTCCCGTTCTCTCTTAAACTCTGCCAGCTGTTGACGGCAACACTCTGTACGTTCAGCTGCGGCTGCCCGAGTTTCTCCGGTGAACCCCATCAAATCTTCTCCCGTGGGGTCCCACACGAATTGGGCTTCTGCTAGAGGAGGCGAGACCCGAGCCACGGGCTTCGGAGCCGGGATTAGGGGCTCACACAAGGGCCCTAGTCTTTGCTGCCGCTCCAGCTCAGGGTACCCTTCGGGCCAGATGAAGGGCCGCCCGTCCGGCCATGTGAGCTGGCCGAAGAGGTCCTCCCCCAGGTGTGGCACCCTTGGTATTGCGGGTGCGGGCGCGGTGGTGATGGCGCCCGGGTTGCCCAGGCCTTGCGGCCAGGCCTGGGGCACCTGGAAGGTGAAGGGCACCGTTAGGACGGCGGCGCCCTGGATTACCTGGCCTTGCGGCCAGGCCGGAGGCTCCGCGGAGGTAGGGGGCGCTGTTGGTGGTGCGGCGCCCGGGGGTACTAGGCCTTGCGACCAGGCTGGTGGTACTTCCTGCTTTGTCACGCTCCGGGTCGGGGCGCGTGACGTCACAGGGGTCACTGCGGCGGCTTCCGGTCGGGGCCTAGTCCATGGCGGTGACCTGGCGGTTACGGGCACAGCAGGGGGACTTTCGGGCTCTGCGACGGGGAGCTGGGGCAGGTGAGCGGTGTCACGGCTTGGGGTATAGGCGTCCCCTTTACCTGCCTCCATGCGTTCGGCTCCCTCCTCGGCGCCGTCTCCGGCCTTGGGTCCTCCTGCGCCATCCTCAGAGGCGGTCTGCTTCCTCTTCCAGGGTAGCGTGCTCCGTTGACTGGTCTCTGTTTGCTGGGTCATCTCCCGGCTCCACTCCGCCAGTATCTCGCGCTGTACCCGGGCCATCCTCCGTGCGAGGCCCTCCAAGGCAGTTTGTGCACACTCCCGGTCTCGGGGGAGCTGCGCTAGGATCTCCGCTAGACCTAGCGGGGTTGTGGACTCCAGCAGGCTCCTGACCATCGGGTCGGTGCTGCTCTGCTCGGCTTCCGGCAGGCTCCTGGCCAGCGGGCCGGTGCTGCTCTGCCCTCCTTCCTCGGTCTCTAGCAGACTCCTGGCCAGCGGGCCGGTGCTGTTCTGCTTTCTCTCCATCTCCGGGTGAGCTCCTCCGCTACTCCTCGTTAGACCTCTTGCCTCCGGGTGCGCTCGCTCCAGACTGCTCCAAGCGACACCCATCTTTTCTCTTCCCTTTCGTCTCCTCCCACTTCGAGGGCGGTCCCGGGGCAACTCGGTGACTGTCAGCTCCAGGGGGAGTTCTTTCACGCTGACAGACACCTCCAGCATCACAGTCTCTGTTGGTGGGGGCGGTTTCCACTTTTGGCGCCATTTTCTGTCCTGGCCCACGATGGGAGGTGGCCTCCTGCCCTCTTTTGGCACGCCCATAATGGCGTCCGCTGCTCTTCCAAGGCGGGAAATCTGCGGTTTTGGCGGGAATCGCTTCCCAGTGGCGGGAAACTCGGCAGATGGCGGGAACAAGCTGGAAATGGCGGACAATCGGCGGGAAACGACTGGTGATGGAGTCCGATGGCGTGGACCCTCCGGAACCGGCGGGAGACTTCTTTCTGAGGTAAATGCGATCTTTTCTTCAGGCACGCAGTACCCGGGTGTTGCGGGCACGTAATCCTGCCGACTACGCCAAAGTTGACGCGCCCCCTGGGACATATTCCTTTTTGAGGGGAATACCCGGCACCGGATCAGATGGGGGGTTGTAGTCTCCGAGCGGCTGAGACCCGGTCCCGTGCCCAGGGCGTCAAGCTATGTGTTATGTGGCAGTCCTTACTGATGTTATAAGAGTTCTTTTGTGTCGACTACGCCACCCGTTGTAATGCGGTCACTGTGGCCGCCGCTGCAGCAGGGTCCGCTGAGGCTGATGGTGGATGTGCAGCTTGGTGGGATAACCCCCAACGGGAGGGGTATAGCCTCAGAGGGGACAGGCGCAGAGGATGGGGGTTGTGGTGGTGCGGTGCAGCCGGCAATGAAGACAGACTCGGGTTGTGCAGTTAAGGGAGTTTACTTACTGCTGATGTTTCGGTCACTCCAGCTGTTAGTGACCACCCGAGCCGTGCTGCGTCCACCAGGTCCTGGATCCGGCCAACCCCCAAACAAGTCCGGAGCGTGGCCCTGAGCTCTCCCTCTGTCCTTTCTTCAGCCGTCCCCACCAGTGATCCACCTAGGTCCAGCTCCCTCGGGCCTTCTGTTGGGCAACCCTTGGCCTTAGGTTCCCTGACCCTCCATGTGGTATGCCTTCAGGGTGGATGTAGTGGGTGGCCGTGGCAGATGCTGCCCACAGCCTCCGGTCTCTGGCTAGGGATGTTTTTGCCCCCACCAGCTTGGGTTCCGGTACCCTTGTGCTGACTCCTCACCCGGTGCTCTAATTTGGGTTCTTGGGTCCCTTCAGTCTTCCCCCTCTGGGTCTTTCTCTTTCTTTCTCCTCTCTCTCTCTCTCCAGGGCTGCTGTTTCCTTCTCTCTCCTCTCCAACTGACTTGTTCTCAGCGTCTGACCCTGATCTAAGTTGGTGCCCTCCTTATATATCCCTCTATGTGTGAGCTCAGGTGACCAGCACCCAATGAGCTCCTATCACTACCCAGACTGCTCCCCCTATCTGCCCCTACACTACATGGGATGTACCACCCCCCTCCCACTCCAGCCAGGAACAGGCTCGGTTGTACCTGCACATTTCTAAGTGGGAGTACCGTCGGCCTGCTCCTCTGGAATGGGATGTATGTAGTGCATGCAGTCTATCTGAGCTCAGTTCCACACTCCTTCCTTACCCGGGAGTGGAATATCACACCTCTGGGTTGAGGTGCAATACCCCTGTAGCAGCCGAATCCTCAGGGTGCTACATATACACTGCTCAAAAAAATAAAGGGAACACTTAAACAACAGAATATAACTCCAAGTAAATCAAACTTCTGTGAAATCAAACTGTCCACTTAGGAAGCAACATTGATTGACAATCAATTTCACATACTGTTGTGCAAATGGAATAGACAATAGATGAAAATTATTGGCAATTATCAAGACACCCTCAATAAAGGAGTGGTTCTGCAGGTGGGGACCACAGACCACATCTGAGTACCAATGCTTTCTGGATGATGTTTTGGTCACTTTTGAATGTTGGTTGTGCTTTCACACTCGTGGTAGCATGAGACGGACTCTACAACCCACAGAAGTTGCTCAGGTAGTGCAGCTCATCCAGGATGTCACATCAATGTGAGCTGTGGCAGGAAGGTTTGCTGTGTCTGTCAGCGTAGTGTCCAGAGGCTGGAGGCGCTACCAGGAGACAGGCCAGTACATCAGGAGACGTGGAGGGGGCCGTAGGAGGGCAACAACCCAGCAGCAGGACCGCTACCTCCGCCTTTGCGCAACGAGGAACAGGAGGAGCACTGCCAGAGCTCTGCAAAATGACCTCCAGCAGGCCACAAATGTGCATGTGTCTGCACAAATTGTTAGAAACCGACTCCATGAGGTTGATATGAGGGCCCGACATCCACAGATGGGGGTTGTGCTCACAACCTAACACTGTGCAGGACGCTTGGCATTTGCCACAGAACACCAGGATTGGCAAAGTCGCCACTGGCGCCCTGTGCTCTTCACAGATGAAAGCAGGTTCACACTGAGCACATGTGACAGACGTGACAGAGTCTGGAGACGCTGTGGAGAGTGATCTGCTGCCTGCAACATCCTTCAGCATGACCGGTTTGGCAGTGGGTCAGTAATGGTGTGGGGTGGCATTTCTTTGGAGGGCCGCACAGCCCTCCATGTGCTCGCCAGAGGTAGCCTGACTTCCATTAGGTACCGAGATGAGATCCTCAGACCCCTTGTGAGACCATATGCTGGTG
Source organism: Phyllobates terribilis (assembly GCF_046119375.1). Taxonomy (NCBI): domain Eukaryota; kingdom Metazoa; phylum Chordata; class Amphibia; order Anura; family Dendrobatidae; genus Phyllobates; species Phyllobates terribilis. The sequence continues at coordinate 517,507,779 of NW_027362761.1, forward strand.
CGGTTGGCCCTGGGTTCCTCCTAATGCAGGACAATGCCAGACCTCATGTGGCTGGAGTGTGTCAGCAGTTCCTGCAAGATGAAGGCTTTGAAGCTATAGACTGGCCCGCCTCAGACCTGAATCCGATTGAGCACATCTGGGACATTGTAACATACCTGGCGGCGTCCTTGCATGGTGGTCCATCTCCCACTGTGCAAGAGCGCGCACTTGATCTCCAATCCAGAATGTCTCTCTGGCTTCCCTCCTTGCTGTCTGTTTGTCTGTTTTGGCTGCATAGGGCGACGCCCGCTGAACTTCCTGTTTCTTTTACCTGCTGCGGACACGCCCCTGTTGCACCTTCAGCCTATTGCTGTCCATCTTTGGGTATTTATACCACCTTCTTCCTCAAGATGGCGCCTGAGCATTGTGTCCTGTCAGTCGGCTTTTTGTCTCTGACGTGCCAGGTCCTATCCTGTTTTCCTGCCTGTTCTCCAGTTCTGTGTCTGAACTGTGGTCTGTTCTTGTGAACACGCTTCTAGCCTGTTCTTTCGCCTTCTAGGGGCTGTATTCCTAGATCTGCCTGTCTGTGCCTTGCGGTATCTGTTCCCGTCTGAACAGAGTCCTGTTTGTGTCCCAGCCTTGCTGTATTTGTTCCCGTTCCTCGGTTCCTAGTTGTCTGTGCCTCGTTTCTACTTTTGCCTTTTCTCCCTTTTCCCTTTTTGTCTGTTTTCTGCGTCTTTCTGCAGAGTCTGAACTTGCTCCTAAATTCCTTCTCGTCGTCTCTGTACCTCTGTTGTGAATTTAGTGTACGCTCGCTACTTCTTTGTAAGTACTGTGTGTGCTTCTGGTTCTGCCTTTCCTTCTCTGTCTGTTCTTTGTGAACAGAGTCCTATCCCCCTGCCTTGTCTGCCGCTCTGCGGTTTCCGCTCTGCTACTGCCTTGTCTGCCGCTCTGCGGTTTCCGCTCTGCTCCTGCCTTGTCTGCTGCTCTGCGGTTTCCGCTCTGCTCCTGCCTTGTTCGCCGCTCTGCGGTTTCCGCTCTGCTCCTGCCTTGTTTGCCGCTCTGCGGTTTCCGCTCTGCTCCTGCCTTCTTAGCCGCTCTGCGGTTTCCGCTCTGCTCCTGCATAGCTTGCCGCTCTTGCGGTTTCTGCTCTGCTCTTGCCTTGCTTGCCGCTCTGCGGTTTCCACTCTGCTCCTGCCTTGTTTACTGCTCTGCGGTTTCTGCTCTGCTCCTGCCTTGTTTGCCGCTCTGCGGTTTCCGCTCTGCTGCGGCCTTCTTAGCCGCTCTGCGGTTTCCGCTCTGCTCCTGCCTTGTTTACCGCTCTTGCGGTTTCCACTCTGCTCTTGCCTTGCTTGCCGCTCCTGCGGTTTCTGCTCGCTGCTCCGGCAGCCCCGTCCTGCTCTGCATCTGCTCGCTGCTCCGGCAGCCCTGTCCTGCTCTGCTTGTGCTCGCTGCTCCGGCAGTCCCGTCCTGCTCTGCTCTTGCCCACCGCTTCGGGCGTTCCCTCTCTGCTGTGTTTGGCTACCGCATCTGCTGTTCTGTTTCTGTGACCCAGTCTGTACTGGGTCTTGTCCTCTCTGTGCTCCAGCCCGTCCTTTCGGCCAGTACCTCCCTGCCTGCATATTCGCCTGTATCCACCCGTCTGCATACCTGCCGTGTTCGCTTATATCCACCAGTCTGTGCCAGCCTAACCTGCCTGTTCCAGTAATCCCTGTGTGGGTCAACCCCCGTGTCCGGAGTTTGACCTGGAGTAGCACCTGGTCCCTCTGCCCGGTTTCTCCCTGGTGCACTGGCGTCGTATGCCGTCGTGCCATCTTGGTCGGATCGGCCAGATACTTAGTCACGCCCCTCCAGGCACTCTCCGGTTCATAGTCTAGTGGAACCACTTCTCCCGCACACGCCAGTCAGTCCGGGCGTGTGTATAACAGCATGCTCAGGCCATGGTTCCCGTTGAGCCCCACGGCCTTCGCTCTCTGAGAAGTTTTCCAGCAAATACATGCATTAAAAATAAATAAATATTTTTTTTTTTTCTCAGCTGAGTTCCAGGCGAATTACGCACCCGTCCAGATGGATCTATCTGCTCTCGTTCCTGCGGATCCGCCACGTTACTATGGGGATCCAAGACAAAGTCGTGCATTTGTGGAGCAATGCATGCTACACTTCAAGTTCTACCCTCTATGTTTTCCCACCGATCGGGTTAAGGTGGCATTCATTATGTCTTACCTGGCGGGTGATGCCTTGGAATGGATCAACCCCCTATGTGAAACACAGGATCCGATCCTCCTGGACCTAATGGCCTTCCTGGTGGCCTTTCTAATGGTCTTCGATGATCCTAACCCGGAGGCTCCTGCTCAAGCTTCACCTCCCAATATCCCGGAGCAGCCCCGATGGGTAATGTGTGTGGGTAGTGCAATAGTCCTCCAGCCCAATGAGACTACTGCCCACCCAGAATCCTCACAGGGTGACTACGCTTTCCGGAATACTTCTCCCAACCTCAAGAGGCAGTCCAGACATGCTAGACGTAGAGGCAAGCCGTCACGCCAGGGTCTGTCCTCCCTGAGACCTCCTGACCCCAACCTTGAAGTCCCTACTGAAGCTTCATCTCCCTCTATCCCGGAGAAGCCCCAACGGGTAATGTGCGTGGGTAGTGCTCCGGTTCTCCTGCCCGAAGAGACTTCTGCCCATCCAGACTCCACACAGGAGAACTTCCTGCACCCGGCATCAGATGCTTCACCCACTTTAACCGCTGTGCATGTCCAAGGATGCTCCAAAGCTGTGGTTACCTCTGAGTCTGTGCACCTCTACTACCTGGCGGAGGACCCCCTGTTGCCTCCTGAATCCTCCGTGATACCACTCGATGACAAATGGAGAGAGACTTCTCTACACTCGGTACTCGATACTTTGTCCGCTTCGTCCTGTGAGCCTGACAATGGGTACCCCAAAGTGGTAGTTACCCCCGAGTCTCTACACCCCTCCGACCAGGCGGAGGACCTCCAGTTGTCTACAGAACCCTACGGGGTGCTACCTGGTAGCGAAAGGACAGAGACTCTCCTATACTCTGTACCTGATACCTCGCTCGCTTTGTCCAGTGAGTCCAACCTAGTGTACTCCAAAGCAGAGGTTACTCCCGAGTCTCTACACCCCTCCGACCAGGCGGAGGACCTCCAGTTGTCTCCAGAACCCTTCGGGGTGCCACCTGGTGGTGAATGGACAGAGACTTTCCTATATCCTGGATCTGATACCTCGCTTGCTTCGTCCAGTGAGTCCGACCTTGTGTACTCTGAAGCAGAGGTTACCCTTGAGTCTCTACACCCCTCTGACCAGGCGGAGGACCTCCAGTTGTCTCCAGAACCCTTCGGGGTGCCACCTGGTGGTGAATGGACAGAGACTTTCCTATACTCGGTACCCGATACCTCGCCTGCTTCCTCCAGTGAGTCCGACCTAGTGTACTCTGAAGCAGTTGTTTTCTCTGAGCCTCTGCACTCTTCTGACCCGGCGGAGGACATCCAGTTGTTTCCTGAATTCTCCGGTGTACCACCAGATAACAAAGAGACAGTGACTTTTCCTCATTATGTACCTGATAACCCGTCTATTTCTTCCTGTGAGCTTGACAAGATGTACCTCGAAGCAGAGATTACCCCCAAGTCTCTGTCCCCCTCCAACCCGGTGAAGGACTTCCAGTTGTCTCCTGTACCCTCTGGGGTGCCACCTGAAAATATGTGGAGAGAGACTTCCTTGTGTGCTGTTCCTGGTACTCCACCCGTTTCGTCTGTTGCTAAGGATGGCTGGATAGGAGGTAGCATCCTAGCTAACCAGATGAGATCAATTTTTCCTGTGGACAGTGGAAGTGATCTCCTTGAAGTGAACGACTGGTCCTCGAATTCCCTGCGGAAGATTCTGGCAGGCCTGAAGAAGAGGGGGCGTAAGGGGGGGGGTACTGTAACATACCTGGCGGCGTCCTTGCATGGTGGTCCATCTCCCACTGTGCAAGAGCGCGCACTTGATCTCCAATCCAGAATGTCTCTCTGGCTTCCCTCCTTGCTGTCTGTTTGTCTGTTTTGGCTGCATAGGGCGACGCCCGCTGAACTTCCTGTTTCTTGTACCTGCTGCGGACACGCCCCTGTTGCACCTTCAGCCTATTGCTGTCCATCTTTGGGTATTTATACCACCTTCTTCCTCAAGATGGCGCCTGAGCATTGTGTCCTGTCAGTCGGCTTTTTGTCTCTGACGTGCCAGGTCCTATCCTGTTTTCCTGCCTGTTCTCCAGTTCTGTGTCTGAACTGTGGTCTGTTCTTGTGAACACGCTTCTAGCCTGTTCTTTCGCCTTCTAGGGGCTGTATTCCTAGATCTGCCTGTCTGTGCCTTGCGGTATCTGTTCCCGTCTGAACAGAGTCCTGTTTGTGTCCCAGCCTTGCTGTATTTGTTCCCGTTCCTCGGTTCCTAGTTGTCTGTGCCTCGTTTCTACTTTTGCCTTTTCTCCCTTTTCCCTCTTTGTCTGTTTTCTGCGTCTTTCTGCAGAGTCTGAACTTGCTCCTAAATTCCTTCTCGTCATCTCTGTACCTCTGTTGTGAATTTAGTGTACGCTCGCTACTTCTTTGTAAGTACTGTGTGTGCTTCTGGTTCTGCCTTTCCTTCTCCGTCTGTTCTTTGAGAACAGAGTCCTATCCCCCTGCCTTGTCTGCCGCTCTGCGGTTTCCGCTCTGCTCCTGCCTTGTCTGCCGCTCTGCGGTTTCCGCTCTGCTCCTGCCTTGTCTGCTGCTCTGCGGTTTCCGCTCTGCTCCTGCCTTGTTTGCCGCTCTGCGGTTTCTGCTCTGCTCCTGCCTTCTTAGCCGCTCTGCGGTTTCCGCTCTGCTCCTGCTTAGCTTGCCGCTCTTGCGGTTTCTGCTCTGCACTTGCCTTGCTTGCCGCTCCTGCGGTTTCCGCTCTGCTCCTGCCTTGTTTACCGCTCTGCGGTTTCCGCTCTGCTCCTGCCCAGGCGTTGTAGGGAGGTCATACAGGCACGTGGAGGCCACACACAATACTGAACCTCATTTTGACTTGTTTTAAGGACATTACATCAAAGTTGGATCAGCCTGTAGTGCGTTTTTCCACTTTAATTTTGGGGGTGACTCCAAATCCAGGCCTCCATTGGTTAATAAATTTGATTTCCATTGATGATTTTTGTGTGATTTTGTTGTCAGCACATTCAACTTTGTACAGAACAAAGTATTCAATGAGAATATTTCATTCATTCAGATCTAGGATGTGTTATTTGAGTGTTCCCTTTATTTTTTTGAGCAGTATATTACATGACGTGTTGATTGATATTTTGGCCAAAATACACAAGCTCGCAATCCATGTCAAGGGTCCTCACACATGCAAGTCTTAACATTAAAATTAAAAATGGCTAACATAGGACAAAATTATTTTATACCTTATTTTTTCATCTTTTTATTGAAGATTTTCGCATTTTTATGCAGGATGGAGCCAGGCACTTTAGTTTTGGTTGGGTGAATTGGGTCATTTGTCTTGTGGGGTGCACGTATATAGTGCTGGGCAGCCCATCTCATCTAATAATATGGGCGTCATCAATAGGCCGTAAGCCAGACACTGTGCATCACATGTACCTGTGTGACTGGCGTCCCATGCAAGCCTCATCTGTGTGCATGTATAATACTACACAGCCTCTCCATGAATTGGTAGGTTTGTGAAGGGCTGTTTGCATCAGTCTTTTGCACATGTGCTGCCCCCACCTTTATCATGGGGGTCTGTTGCATACTGCTACTGCATTGGTAAACTGAGCTGATGTTGGTAAGGCTGTATCTTTTTCTGTGATGTTTTTTTAATTATTATTTTTTTTTAAATTGGGCAGATGACTTTCAGTTTGGATCTGATTTTACATTAAATGTTAAAGTGAGTAGAATTAAATCATTTGCAGTGAAGATGATTGTCTGTTGGGCGTCTTCTTGGATGCATCTTCTTTTTCTGCATTTTAGAAACATGAGAGATGAATGGAGTCCTGATATTTAACCTAGTGGACTTCAGGGAATTATTTCCTGTGTGTATTCTATGTGGAGAGTGTGAAGTTGTAATATCATCTGATTGCAGTTCATATGGAGCAGGAGATACTATTGGCATGCGTTCATACCTACAGTATATATATTTTTTGACAGACAGACACTAGATGATAATAATAATAACAATAATACATTTTATTTATATTGTGGCAATATATTTTACAATTATCCACTTTACAATTAGCCATAGACCTGTACAAACAGTTACAGGAGGAGTGAGGGCCCTGTTCGCAAGCTACAATTTATTAGGAAATAGGGGGACACAATAGGTAGAACATCCTTGTCATGGATGGTCCAGCCATCAATATAATAAATAGGGACATTTCAAATAAGCTGCATAAGTCGGCCATCAGCCAGTATGTGTACAAGTGCAGTTACCAAGTGCTATTGGGTGCATGGAGGATGTTGGGACATATGAATAAGAAGGGACAGATTCTGTGGAAAATGTAGAAAGTAGGGACGAATAAGATTAGTGTAGTGAGGTGATAGACTTATCTAAATAGATGTGTTTTTAAAGCATGCCTAAAAAATTTGGGGGCTAGGTATTAACCAGATTGTCCAGGGTAGTGCATTCTGGAAAGCTGGCACAGCATGAGAGAAGTCTAAGAGATGGAAATGGAAGGTTTATGGATGATGTTAGTGTGACGGGTAGATACCACGCATAGTGTTGTTCAGCATCCAGCAACTAGAGAGGTTAACGGTGCAGCTAGGGGGGGGGGAGTTGCCAGGCCTGCCTCAGAGACACTGGGTAGTGTCAGTTCTGAGTTAGAGAGCCAGCTTAAAGGATGTTAGTGGTATCTGCAGGAGAAAGTAGTGGAGAAAGGAGTTAACTGTTCTCTAGCAGAAGCAAGGACTGAAGACCACTTCTGATGACTGGACTCATCCTTCCGTTCTAACTCCCCTCATATCTTACTGCAATAGAAAGTAAAGCCTGTGACACTATGGACCGGTGACTGCTGATGGGAACACTGCTGTTGTGTATGAGAAGAAGTGTACTGCTAAGAGATTTGATCTGTGCTGAACTGTGCTACTGAAGAGACTGTCGTTACTGTGTGTGACATGCATAAGTAGTGCTGTTGCTTCAAAAGCATCCAGCAACTATTAGAAGTAACACAAGCACAGGAGACAGGAGGTGTTGTGCTCCAGAAGCATCCAGCAACTAGAGGGGTTAACACAGTCACAGGAGACAGGGAGTGTTTTAGTAGAGCCCCAGGGAGATTGTGGGGAAGTTTACTGTCTGGCTGGAGTCGAAGAGAAAGGTGGTGTATGATCTGCATCTCATATAAGGAAAGGGAACAGAATTCAGGTCAGGAGGGAAGCTAAACACAGGTCAGATAGACTCTCTGAGCTAACAGTGTGGAATATTATCGGACAGAAAGATAAGGACTGAAAGGAATTGTGTCATAGGAATCTTCTCCCTCATCAAACCCTCCCCCCCTCCATCTCCATGCAGGATAAAGAATGCTGTGTACTATTGAGTCCTTGTGAAGGAAAAGTCTGTGGTTGTGTCTGCATTAAAACTGTGCTGTACTGTGCTACTAGATATTCTGTGTACTACTGTGCCGCGAAGGAGATTGTACTGTTATTACTGGAGCCTGTTGCTCAAAGAGACTCTTAAATTGCACTGGCCATGCCTCATTAAATGTTACTGTTCTACCATTTCTGAAGACTCTTGTCAAATGTGTCTGGTCAGCAATTGAATCTATCCTGTGCCTGAGAGAAGCTGCAGCCTATGGTCGCCCTGAGCAACGTTGCCCCCAGGATTCCAACGAATTCATGTAACTGGTTTCGCCCCTATCTGAACTTAGGCACCGTGCGTGTAAAATGTGCCTGCTTTAAGAGACTGTACTGTTGGTAAGCCTGTTGCTTCAAAAGAGTTAAATTGTACTGGCCATGCTAGATTAAACTCTACTGTTCAACTGTTCATGAAGACTCTTGTCAAATGTGTTTGGTCAGCAAGTGAATCCATCGTGTGCTTGAGAGAGCTGCAACGTATGGTCGCCCTGAGTAACGGTTCACCCAGGATTCCAAAGAATTCATGAAACCTGTCTTTTCCCTATCTAAACCTAGTGGCGTACACACAACATTAGTCTTAGATCAGTTGCAGAATGGAAAGCATGGATAGGGTGATAGAAAGAGATGATGGTGGTGCAAAACTGTGGAGAGCTTTGTGGGTGAGATACATTTATAATGTACTATTGCAGATGGGTAACCAGTGTAATGACTGGCACACGATGGAGGCATTGGTGAAGTGGCTAGACAGAAATGCAACCCTAGACCTAGATAGATAGATAGATGGATAGATAGACAGAATTAACTATCCACTTCCAGACCTCAAGTCTGTAGAGATAAATTGTAAAATTCTGTTTGCCTGTAGCCACCTTGTATTAGCGCAATGTGTTTTTTGTGCTTCGCTTGTACAAGTACTATGACTGCATTGCAAACCAGTGGTGATTTACAGTACAAGCATATGTGGTTTGCTATGCACAGCACTGTTAATAATTTTATAGTGGGGAATGACCTTCAAAATCGTGAGGCTTTTTGCCACTGCATGTTGGTGTGGTTTCGGTCATATGCCATTACCTTACCTAAATATATCTTCAAGTGAGTGCTGACTCCAGGTGACGCACCCCCAGGGCCGTGGGGTACTCAGCAGCCGGGCCTCTGGTTGCTGGGGGATATCACGGTGGCTGGCCCGGTCCGTGACCCAGGGCGGTCAGTGAAATAGGGAAAACTTCTATTATTTGGGTTTTTGGAATTATTCGTGACTCCACCTTTGGTGTCTGGTGAAGATCACCAGCGCTGCAACAGTCCTCTGAGGCAGATGTTAGGGCAGCAAATGATGGGACAGCTCCCCAGAGGTGGAGCAGGCCTCAGGGCAGTGTGGGGGATGTACTGGATGGTGGTGCAGGGGAGAGACGGCAGGTCGGTCCCGGAGGAAGGATGGACACTCACACAGGGGTAAGCTTCAGTACCTTTACTGGTGATGCTGCAGGCACTGTCCAGGGTACTCCAGGTGAAGGGCGCACTTCTGGACTCTCCCCAGTGAGCGGGTATAGGGCCTCCTGATCCTTTGCTTTACTCTCTAGGCTTCTGGCCTGCCTGGAGCTGGGCCTAGCTTGGTTACTGTCTCTCTCTGCACCTGCTGACCTGGTGGTAGGGCCTTCTCTTTAGAGATCACTCCCCCTGGACACTGGAACCTCTTTGACTCCTAGCCCTGGGACTACAATCAGCATTCGGTGGACCTGGGACCTGTAGTTTTCCAGGGGTTGCGGTGGTTCCTACTGGGTGTAGAGAGTCCCTGTAGGCACGGACCCGGTGTACAGTATATATATATTGTAAGGCAGCGCTAGTCATCATAATGGGGGATACTCGCTGCACCGGGTCAATTAAGGCACATAAGCAATGTCCTTCCGATAATTCACAATGCAGTTTATTATTTCGTCATAAACCGCTAATCACACAGTCCATCTTAGTATACGCCCGGCATGTTTACACCTATCACCTCCGGGAGCTTCTCAAGTGGCAGACCGGCATATTACACACATCACAATTCGGGAGCCTTTCCAGCGACAGATACGTCCACTTGGCTCCCGTTATAGCCCTCGGCTAGGCAACAACATAAATGTCCATATAACGCAGCGTTTTACCTTTAGCGGGTTTTGGCTGCTACAGTCCGTTTATTCCGCCACCACTGTGGCTTTGCGGCTTTCCCAGGTGGGGGTCTCTAGCCGTCGTCCCCTCGTAGGCTACTGGTATGTCTTCCACACTTGACATCCAGCCTGCGTCTTTCAGGGTTCTGCACCAAGCCGGCTCTCCCTCAAAGGCCACTGACATCCACGCACCGGATCCAGGCTCGGCCTTTCAGGCTGCCAGGCTTCACTCTCGGCCTCCTTAGGCCTCTCACAAACGGAGTCCCACACACACGGAGCACAGGCCTCATGCCTCACACTGAACACACCTGTCTCAAATTACCAGGGTTTATATATCCTGTGCACACACACACACATACTGACAGGACCTTGCTGATGTCACAGTCATGTGACCAGTCAGCTGAGGGAAAGCTATATGGTCAGGTAAAACACATCCTAGACCATTACCGTAATGCAAGCACGTCGCTGCATTACAATATATATCGGGGTGAGCTTCCTATGCTCCTCTGCCCCCTAAGTTCCACTCTCTCTTTCTCTTCGCCGTCGACCACACTGGGGGCCCTTACTACTTGACAGTCGGCTTGCTGCGTCTTCACTGCTCTCTGAGCGTCGGCACGCTCTCAGCTCACTCAGAGCTGTGTTCCTGTCTGGACACTCACAGACTGAACTGAAACAAAGACCAAGACTGAGCTGCCTGGCTCCACTTTCCCTTTATATATCCCAAACGGGCTCCCTCTGCTGGTCTGAGATGGAAGGTGAGGTGTATGAATGTAGTGAGGGCCTCTTGTGGAGAAGTCCGTCCATGCACCCTTCTGGGTTCTGTGGCACCAATGCGCAGCAGGGGCGCCACACAGGCATCCTGAATTTAATCATTAATTTATATTGCCAGAGATTGAAAGCATCAAGTGAATTTCTCCCTGCATGTTCTAATCCTCCTTACAATAATAGATGACTTGTGGAGGGGATTCCGTAATATTCAGAAACAATTCATAGCGTCACACTCACTATTTTACAAAGATTCCGGAAAATTGTTGTACAGATCAAAAATTTAACAATGAACAATGCCTTTAAGAGCAGGTTCAACATTTGATGATCAAATAGACATATTAGTAATGTAGTACTTAGTTTTATGTAATTTATGGGACTGACTTTGTAGTCTGGACGACCCCCACACAGACATTAGTGGGCAAATATCAGACAGTCAAGGATACAAAGTCAAACTATTCACACTATTGTGCCAAAAACCAACTAATTTTTTAAGGCAAGCAATTAAGAATGTGCAGAAGACTCCTTGCTAGGAACGACTCCCCTCTCTCTCTCTCAACGCCGGAACTCTGATCTTTGCAACGGACTTCTGGGAGAGCTCCGTTTTCGGCGTTTAGCACCGGTCACTAACTGTCCAGTACGAACCCTGAACTTTTAAGTTCGGCTTCTCTCATCTCTACTCCTTATAGTCTAGTTTATTTCATTCTGTAGATGTAATTATTTTTAGGCCTCTGCGAAGAGGTTAACCTACTACTATTTCCCTATTTCCCGGGCCCATTCCAGGACCCCCTAGGTCATGGTATGTTACATTTTTTGCAGATTTTGTCTGTCTAGCATAAGTCTATGGTTCAGGAAGGACTGTATACACTGCCAGTAAATGTATTTTCCTAAATCAACACGTTCCAGTAACAGTGCTGCAAGCTATATTCCAGTAGCATCATGTATCTGAATGCTCATGTACCAGGTTGGTGTCGTAACTATATACTGTAATGTATAGGGAGAAATGAAACGGAGTGACCTATCTTTAGCAACTGAGTATAGCTCCTGCTATGTCGGCTTCGATATTTAAGAAGTCAAGGACTATAAGGATTATTGTCCACGATGAGTATTTGGTGAGTCGTTGACAAAAAAACGCAGCGTCTTACAGTTGCAGCAAAGTGGAAGAGATTTCTAGAAATCTCATACCCACCGTACTTTATTTGTTGCTCAGCTTAAACTGACGCTGCGGTCAATCCACAACATGTTAATTTCTCTTGCGGATACGCTGAATTTTATGTGCACATTTTTCCCATTAGACTTGTATTAGACGTGGAAAATCCGAAGGTAAAAAACGCATGTAATCCGCACATGAATGTATCAATAAAGCTTTGTCAAAGCCAAATACCAAAAAGTCTAAAAAACAAAAAACGCATGTAATCCGCACATGAATATATCAATAAAGCTTTGTCAAAGCCAAATACCAAGAAGTATAAAAAACAAAGCAGCTATATTAAAACATGACATAGCAAAAAAAGACAAAAACTGCGGTGTCAAAAATCTGTGTAAAAAACAGTCAAAAACGCAATGAAAAATCGCAAGTAACCTAAGTTACATAATAGGTGCAGAAATTCTGCAACATCAAAAACTCACCAAAAGCTCATCCTGGGAATTTAGACTTTTAACGCACTACTTTTCTTATGGTAGCGAATATCAGCTGAAAGATGTGCCAAATTCGCAATAAATGATCCAGAGCACTGTGCAAGCAAATCTGACAGCACCTGATGCAATTTTCTTTTTATCAGAAATAAAGAAACTTTATTAAAGGGGGTCCGTCACCTCCAAAATTATTTAAATGGACTATAGAGTGTTGTAGGAGACTTAGCCTCTATAACAACCATACTAGCCCCGTATGGGTTACTGGTACAATGCCTGAGAAAATAACTTTAATTCATATGCAAATTAGGATGCTTTGGTGCTCCCCTGGTGTGGACAAGAGTTTGGAGCACCATTATGCCTCCTCATTTCCATATTGGGAGCCTTCCTCCGCTTCTGATTGACAGTGTTCGCTGCTCAGAGCAAACACTGTCTGAATGCTGCCGGCGTGTGTGCAGCGGCACTCACATGCAGTGGTTGCACGTGTTCTCCTCCCTCTCTTTTTTCTTGTGACGCCGCTTGCTGCACTTTCGGCTGTAGACAGGGAGAATGCGTGCAACCGCATAAATGCTGGCAGCATTCAGGAAGTAATTGCTCTGGGAAGCAAGCACTGTCAATCAAGAGTGGAGGAAGGCCCCCAATATGCAAATGAGGAGGTGCCCAAACTCTTGGCCACACCAAGGGTGCACCATAGCCCCTTCATTTGCATACACATTGACAGTTATTTTCTCAGGCACTGTATCAGTAACTGGTACAGTGTTAGTATGGTTGAAAGATAGGCTAATTCCCCTACAACACTGTCTAGCCCATTTAAAATGCATTTGGCGAGTGACGGACCCCGTTTAAAGTATCTTAATGAATTTGATGAACCTTACTTCAGCACACTCTTCATCAAGTGTGATGTACAAAATGCATGTCTTAATGAATCAGGACCAAAGTATTGGGAATTCAAAAAGTTACTTTAATTTCTGGTAAAAGTTGTTTATTGGAGCAGATGCAGTCAGATTTGCTTGTACAGTGCTCCGGATCATTTTCTGCAGTCTGGCTGATAACAATATAATTATTTGTCAGTACGGTTTAGGCTAATGATCTATTAGCTGTAATGCGGAGACTTACTTGGATCTCCTCTCTGTGTGCAGGCTCTTCTTTCTGCACAGCAGGTCTGCTTCAATTAATGGGAGTAATTTAATTTTACAGTTCATCATTTTGGCATTTCAGCATGTTAAGCAGTTAAATTTTTATATCATGCTGCACTAATAAGAACACAAAGTGCTGAAGTGCTAGATCTTTGCCAACGTTTTCGGGTGACTTGTAGTCCCACTTTCTAAATGCATCTTTTTTAGTTTTATGGACGACTCTTATTCTGCTTTCTAATAATAATAATCAAATGAATAAAATTAAGCCTTACATTTCAGATTCTTGTTCTAAAACTGGTGTAAATATTAAAGGTACAGGTTGGCTTTAAAGAGGACCTGTCGCAGGTTTAAAGTGTCCAGCTTTTGCTCTTATTAAATTCCTCCTGCTCTCCTGAGTATGCCATTTTTTATTATTTTTACATCTTGCTCCAGAGATATCTGCCTTTATATTTAGTGGTAATAATAATGCAGAGCAGCCTAAAGTCATGCCCCAGAGAATCAGGAAAAAACTAGGAGAAAAAAGACAATACAATGGGATTTTATCCGAGGGATATAAGGTTATGCTAACCTGATTTAGTTGTGTATACACAACATTTCCATGACTTATAAATCCAGCTGCTGCAGGTCCAATGGGTCACATATAATAGATCACATATCACATATAATAGATCCAAGTCCAGACAGAAAGTATTTCGCTTTTTGTTCTTTATTCAGTCAATGCATTTCGAAGTACTACAGAATTCTTCATCAGGACAAGAAAACCAGCTTCATGGCATTGTGACGCCCTGCGGCTGCAGGCTGTCACTGAACTCCTGGGTGTTGCACAGATGGTTTCTCCCCAGTGGCCTCAATACATGCAGACATCTCCACCCAAGTCCACTAGATGGAGCGCTGTCAGGTATTTATATACTGGGGGGTGGAGTTCAGGATGTCAGTCAGTGGGAAGCAGTGAGTGTGACAAGTTGAAGTCTGTGTGGCTGAAAACCAGGCTAGGCCCAAGCTGCGGGCTAGTCTGGCCAGTGAGAGCCTAGAGTGGGCTAGAAGGCAAGGAGAAGAGAAGAGCCATGAGGGACAGAGGAACCACAGAGGGTTCGTCCCCTGATGCAAGCCGGGCACCGGGCCCGAGCCTATTGGGATCTCTATGCCTAGTAGGGAATCCGGCATACTGAGGAGGTTTTCATATCCCTCAGTCCACCCATGAATACCGCATATTTAGAGGACTAGGTACCACGAAGGCCCCAGCGTCCAGGGATCGTGGTAACCAGTGGGAAAGCCCTCGCCGCCAAGCAAGACGGGTGAGAGAAACATCGAGAGAGCTAGACCCTGTTCCAGGCAGGTCAGAAGCTCCAGGGAGAGAGACAGGAAGATACAGAAAGGAGGCCTTACACCTGCTCACTGGGTAGCAAGTCCAGAAGTGTACACCCTTCCTAGCAAGTACGTATTTACATGGACCCATAGACTTTGATTGGCCCTTGTCGTCTGTGCTGCCGGTAAAAAATGGACATGATTGTCTACGTGTGAGTTACACGGACACACAGTCCATGTGAAAACATGGACAAGTGAGCAGCGCCATAGATTGTAATGGCTACGTGTGGATATGTGTCTCCGAAAGGTGTGAAAATGGAGGCACCCGTAGCAGAGACACGTACATGTGAAGGGGGCTTTAAGCGTGTCCTAAAAATGCAGACCCCAGAGCATAAATAGGGACTTTAAATTCATGGAGAATAACTTATCTGTGAATCGAATTTCCAAAGAAAATCTGCAAGAGCAGGCAAAATTTTGCATGATGTGCTCATCTCTACCTGTGGGGTATGAAATTCCCCTTGGAACATATAAAGACTGTAGTATTTTAAAAGGCACATGGTAGGTGGGGCTCTGTTACAGATTTTGCAGTGGGGAACGAAAGCTTCAACCTATCAGGTATCACTATATGTAGCAGATTATTACTCACTATGAAACTGTCAGGGAAGCTAACTAGATATCACCACATTAATAGTAGTCTCCACGCTGTCTTGTTTTTCTAGTCCTTGGAATTTCTGCAAATCAAGTCATGTAAGAACAGGAGAACATGTCCATTTCCCCTGCTGCAGCCGGAGTCATAGCTGATCAGACCCCACCATGTGGAAAAAGCATACTTGGTATTTTTCAAAATCTGAAACCAAGTGTCTATTGCCAAGATTGGCTGGAGGCATGTCCATCTCCAACAGATGCAGCTCATGTACCAGAATGTCAAAGTTCTAGAAAACTACAGATGATTAGTAGGCGGACACATGCCCGTGTGACCTGACATGTGACATACATGAATTTTTCAATTGTTCTGATATGTATTTGATATCACATTTTGACGATTCTCAGTTTTAATATCTATATATTAATGGGGACACACATGGACATTTGGAAATTTTAGCGATTGGCATAGAGTTGATCTCATCTCTTAGTCAGCGGTGACATGAAGTGAAACGAATTACCAATCGCTAATTAAAAGTCCCAGTTCTGCAGTGATTTCTCAGCAGGGAACCAATATGTTATTTTAGTATGCATGCTCACGCTCCATCTGTCGCACATATTTCAACATAGACCAAAATGTCATCCAAGCAGCAATCTCCACTTTGTTTTTGCATCCTTGGTAAAAATATTCTTACTTACAAGAAGTAAGATGGTGCCAAGAAAGTGAAAAGAAGACATTTCAGGATCAGGAGGAAAGCACCCCACTTATCACTTGTGGGTGGATGAGACATGTCTGACTTGCCAAAAGTCTGTTTGATTAGAAAAAAAAATCTTCCGGCAATCCTACTGTAATTGATATGAGTTTCCTTAAAAGGCTCCAACCACCATCATATTCTTCGAGGTGTTCGCTCATTGGACCTTGATCCAACTTGTTTTAAAAGGAATGTAAGGAAGTGGGAGTATAATATGTCATAAGCATCACATGCCAATAAGATGATGGTTTGCACATGTAGGTATAGGTAGATTCTGCAAAACCATATTCAAAGTTCTGGGAAAATTACTGGTCTGTTATATATATACAAGTGCTTCTCACTAAATTAGAATATCATCAAAAAGTTAATTTATTTCAGTTCTTCAATACAAAAAGTGAAACTCATATATTATATAAAGTCATTACAAACAGAGTGATCTATTTCAAGTGTTTATTTCTGTTAATGTTGATGATTATGGCTTACAGCCAATGAAAACACAAAAGTGTTGATACAGTGTCCACTCTTACTTTTTCTTAAAGGGATTGTCTACAACAATTAACTGAATAGAAGCTGAGCTGCAGTACCAAGGAACAGTCACTACACAGAGTACAGGGAAGTATTGTTCCAACTCTATACTATTTGTCAGCTGTGGGACCTGAGGTGTGAGATTCCATGGATATGGTATTGATGATCTATCCCAAGAATAGGTCATCAAGAGAGTTGAACAAATTAATTCATAGTGAATCAAATTCATTATACATTTCCTAAAAAATTCAGAATGCTAGAGTTCGAAATTTGCAGATGCAATTCGAATTCTCAATTTCTCTGGATTTTTAGGGTGGAGAAGGGGTTCTAAAATTTTTTATACTAACCTCTCCTCAGTGCTCCCCATATCTCTCCCGCTGTTGACAGTCCTCTGTCTTCTCTCTTTTCATTTATCTTTGTCTCTTCCTGGGTCTCCAGCACTGCCATCCTCATCGGACATCCGACAGAAGTGGGAGCACAGAGCCCAATAAAATTTGTGCAGAGCTCATGTGGCATAACCATGTCATCCGAGCCTTGAGAGACCCGATGTCGGTACAGGAGGGAATATAAAGTGCTTTTATTTTACATTGAGGATTGTCCCATCCAAATCAGAACTCACACTTTGCACTGACGAGGGGCAGTACCCTGAAACACAGTGTCTGAAAATTGAGTTTCTGGTTCTGGCTTATATCCTAAGTAGTGTTGAGTGAGCATGCTCGACACTGCTCGGTACTCGCCCGTGCATCTCACTACTCGGGATGCTCGGCGAGCACCGAGCATTTTCGGGTTACTCGGGCGGGAGCTCGGGTCTCCGCCCTGCATGTTTGGCGCTCTTTACAGAGCCAATGAACATGCAGGGATTGCCAGCCAGTCACTGTAAAGCCACAGCCATGTTGGTTGTGGGCATTACAGTGATTGGCTGGCCGCACAGCTTCACCTCGAGTATTTAAAACCGGGCGCCACCATCTTGGACACAGTCGCTCCGGATCAGAAAGTGTAGGGAAAGTGTTGCTGAGCTAGGGAGAGATTTATACTGCGAAATAGGTAGTGTAGGGTCTCTAAAGCCTGCAAAATCAAACAAACAGTCCTTCTGAGGACTAATATCCATCCCAGATATCAGGCAGGCAGGCTGTATAGGAGACGC
The DNA here is from genome assembly GCF_046119375.1 of Phyllobates terribilis. Classification (NCBI taxonomy): domain Eukaryota; kingdom Metazoa; phylum Chordata; class Amphibia; order Anura; family Dendrobatidae; genus Phyllobates; species Phyllobates terribilis. The sequence continues at coordinate 517,525,368 of NW_027362761.1, forward strand.
AGTGGTTATACCAACAAACACTGCATTACAGTCCTGTGTGCTGCTGCTGCTCAAATTGCTAGGGGCCAGGAAAAATCCTTTTTTTTTCATCTAAATCCTCTTTTTTTTTTTTTTCGTCAATCAGACTTTACAAATACCCGTCTTATTAACATTTTGGCATTTTCCCCACCCCAAAAAAAAAATTGAGTGTGTCTGTGAGTGTTCAGACACAAATATATCTGTTTAAAAGAGTCTGGTTTCGGCCAGATAACTAGAACTGTGGTTTTGCCGTTCCACGGTTCAAATCTCTGTATTATCCACTTTTTTGCCTTTTTTCCATAAAAAAAAAACAGTTTGAGTGTCTCGCTGACTGTTCAGACACAAATATATCTATTTAAAAAAGTCTGGTATACGCCAGTAAATTAGAACTGTGGTTTTCCTCTTCCACGGTTCAAATCTGGGTGTTATCCACCTTTTTGCCTTTTTTCCATAAAAAAAACAGTTTGAGTGTCTCGGTGACTGTTCAGACACAAATAAACCTATTTAAAAAAGTCTGGCATACGCCAGGAAATTAGAACTGTGGTTTTCCTCTTCCACGGTTCAAATCTGGGTGTTATCCACCTTTTTGCCTTTTTTCCATAAAAAAAAACAGTTTGAGTGTCTCGCTGACTGTTCAGACACAGATATATCTGTTTAAAAGATTCTGGTGTAGGCCAGAGAACTAAAACTGTGGTTTTCCCCTTCCACGGTTCAAATCTAGGTGTAATCCACCTTTCTGCCTTTTTTACATAAAAAAAAAACAGTATGAGTGTCTCGCTGACTGTTCAGACACAAATATATCTGTTTAAAAGATTCTGGTGTAAGCCAGAGAAATAGAACTGTGGTTTTCCTCTTCCACGGTTCTGGGTGGTATCCACCTTTTTGCCTTTTTTCCATAAAAAAACAGTTTGAGTGTCTCGCTGACTGTTCAGACACAAATATATCTGTTTAAAAGATTCTGGTGTAGGCCAAAGAACTAGAACTGTGGTTTTCCTCTTCCACGGTTCAAATCTGGGTGTAATCCACATTTTTGCCTTTTTTACATAAAAAAAACAGTTTGAGTGTCTCACTGACTGTTCAGACACAAATATATCTGTTTAAAAGATTCTGGTGTAGGCCAGAGAAATAGAACTGTGGTTTTCCTCTTCCACGGTTCAAATCTGGGTGTTATCCACCTTTTTGCCTTTTTTCCATAATCAAAAACAGTTAGAGTGTCTCGCTGACTGTTCAGACACAAATATATCAGTTTAAAAGATTCTGGTGTAGGCCAGAGAAATAGAACTGTGGTTTTCCTCTTCCACGGTTCAAATCTGGGTGTTATCCACCTTTTTGCCTTTTTTACATAAAAAAAAAGCAGTCTGAGTGTCTCGCTGACTGTTCAGACACAAATATATCTGTTTAAAAGATTCTGGTGTAGGCCAGAGAAATACAACTGTGGTTTTCCTCTTCCATGGTTCTGGGTGGTATCCACCTTTTTGCCTTTTTTCCATAAAAAAACAGTTTGAGTGTCTCGCTGACTGTTCAGACACAAATATATCTGTTTAAAAGATTCTAGTGTAGGCCAAAGAACTAGAACTGTGGTTTTCCTCTTCCACGGTTCAAATCTGGGTGTAATCCACCTTTTTGCCTTTTTTACATAAAAAAAAAACAGTTTGAGTGTCTCGCTGACTGTTCAGACACAAATATATCTGTTTAAAAGATTCTGGTGTAGGCCAGACAAAATACAACTGTGGTTTTCCTCTTCCATGGTTCTGGGTGGTATCCACCTTTTTGCCTTTTTTCCATAAAAAAAACAGTTTGAGTGTCTCGCTGACTGTTCAGACACAAATATATCTGTTTAAAAGATTCTGGTGTAGGCCAGAGAAATAGAACTGTGGTTTTCCTCTTCCACGGTTCAAATCTGGGTGTTATCCACCTTTTTGCCTTTTTTCCATAAAAAAAAACAGTTAGAGTGTCTCGCTGACTGTTCTGACACAAATATATCTGTTTAAAAGATTCTGGTGTAGGCCAGAGAAATAGAACTGTGGTTTTCCTCTTCCACGGTTCAAATCTGGGTGTTATCCACCTTTTTGCCTTTTTTCCATAAAAAAAACAGTTTGAGTGTCTCGCTGACTGTTCAGACACAAATATATCTGTTTAAAAGATTCTGGTGTAGGCCAGAGAACTAGAACTGTGGTTTTCCTCTTCCACGGTTCAAATCTGGGTGTAATCCACCTTTTTGCCTTTTTTCCATAAAAAAAACTAGTTTGAGTGTCTTGCTGACTGTTCAGACACAAATATATCTGTTTAAAAGATTCTGGTGTAGGCCAGAGAAATAGAACTGTGGTTTTCCTCTTCCACGGTTCAAATCTGGGTGTAATCCACCTTTTTGCCTTTTTTACATAAAAAAAAACAGTTTGAGTGTCTCGCTGACTGTTCAGACACAAATATATCTGTTTAAAAGATTCTGGTGTAGGCCAGAGAACTAGAACTGTGGTTTTCCTTTTCCACGGTTCAAATCTCCTTTTTATTACCCTTTTGCCATTGATAGTGCGAGTTTAAGCTATTTTACTTCATTTACAATGGGCAAGGCGCGTGGCAAGGGACGTGGAACTGGACGTTCTGGTGAGGGTGCGTGCAGAGGACGGGGCTGTGGCCAAGGTGAAAATGTGCCACAACCAACAGCCACATCTTCTCGCTCCCAGTTCTTGACCGAATTACTATGGAAGCACACAACAACACCACTATTGCGATCTGATCAGTGTGAACAGGTTATTAATTGGATAGCAGATAATACTTCCAGTCACCTGGGCACCACCACCTCCGGTCTGTCTTCCACACGGTCAAGTCTTAGTAGCCGTGAGTCTCGACCGCATACTCCTTCCTCCCACCATGCCGAGTGTCGTCAGACAGCAACTGATCCCACAGTTGGACACTCTGAAGAGCTGTTCACTGGTCCATTTCCATATTTGGGCCCCTCGCCTGCTCTGCTTGAAGTGGTGGAAGAGGAGAACCCATGTAGCGATGGCCAAATATTAGAACAGCCACGGCCAAAGGAAGGCGACGCTGGCAATTTGTCACAAGAGGTGGACGATGACAAGACACAATTGCCACGAAGTGAGGAGGAGGAGCGTGTTGCGGAAGTAGAAGAGGAGGAGGTGGTGGATGATCTAGTAACTGACCCAACGTGGCAGGAGGACATGTAGAGCGAGGCCAGCAGCACACAGGGGGAGGGAGGCAGAGTACCCCAACAGGCAGGAAGAAGCAGTGTGGTGGCCGCACACAGAAGGCGGGCAACCGTTCCCCGTAACACCAACACGAGGGACATTGCCAGTACAACTGGTAGGTCTTCCAGAGTCTGGAATTTTTTTTAAACATTCTGCTGATAACACCAAAAAGGCCATTTGCACTACCTGCCAGGCCAGCATCAGCAGGGGTGACAAAACTACCAGCACCACCAGCATGATCAGGCACATGTCAGCAAAGCATCCGACTTTGTGGGGCGAACCCCAGGGTCCACGACCAGTGTCAGCGGGAGTCACCACTGCTTCTTCTGCTGTTGTGCGTGTAAGAGAACCCCCTGTTGTGCGTGCAAGGCAATCCCCTGTCCATACTGCACGCAAGGATGCCCCCTCCTCTCAGTCTTCACTTTTTATGGCAGTTTCTCAAGAAACAGCATCAACGTCCACGTCCCACCGCAGCATTCAATTGTCCATATCCCAGACCTTTGAACGAAAGCACAAATTCGCAGCCAATGCCCCACAGGCCACAGTCCTAAATTCACACATTTCATGACTGCTTGCGTTGGAAATGCTACCTTTTAGGCTGGTGGAGACAGAATCCTTCCGCAACCTTATGGCGGTGGCCGTCCCTCTGTACTCGGTCCCCAGCCGACACTATTTTGCCTGGTGTGCCATCCCCGCACTACACAAGCACGTGTCCCAAAGCATCTGCCGTGCCCTCAACAATGCAGTTACTGGGAGAGTCCACCTGACAACAGACACGTGGACAAGTGCTTGTGGCCAGGGATGGTACATCTCCCTGACGGCACACTGGGTAAAAACATAGTGGAAGCCGGGACCCAGTCGGACCTTGGGACGGAACACATCTTCCCCACACCGAGGATTGTGGGCCCTATGTCAGTCAAAGTTGCCCCCACAGTGTACAGCTTCTGCGCATCATCCTCCTCCTCCTCCTCATGATTAGCCTCCATCTCAGATATCACCACATCAGTTACAAGCTGGAAGCACTGCAGTACTGCATCAGCCAAGCGACAACAGGCTGTGCTGAAACTCATAAGCTTAGGTGATAAACCTCACACTGCTTGTGAGTTGTGGACAGCTGTAAAAGAGCAGGCAGATCTGTGGCTGAGACCGCTGAACCTACATCCAGGCATGGTCGTGTGTGACAATGGCCGTAACCTGGTGGCGACTCTGAGGCGAGGCGAGATCACACACGTACCATGCCTGGCTCATGTGCTTAACCTCGTGGTTCACCGGTTTCTTAAATCGTACCCCGAGTTGCCAGATCTGCTCGTCAAAGTACGCCGCCTGTCAGCTCATTTTCGCAAGTCCGCTACAGCTTCTGCCGCCCTTGCAGTGTTGCAGCAGCGTTTGCAGCTTCAGGCACACCGACTGGTGTGTGATGTCCCCACACGTTGGAACTCTACCCTCCACATGTTGCAAAGGATTTGTGAGCAGAAGAGAGCAGTTGTGGAGTACCATCTGCAACAAGGCCGTCGATATTCAGGTCAGACTCCACACATAAGACCTCAGGAGTGGACCTGGATGTCTGACATATGTACCATCCTGACAAACTTTGAGGAGTCCACCAAGATGGTGAGTGGCGATGACGCCATCATTAGCGTCAGCATCCCACTTGTCTGTCTTTTGCAACGCTCTCTGCAGAGAATTAAAGAGGAGGCATTGCAGCCAGAGTATGATGAGATGGATCAAGAAGCTGTAGCGGGCAATTACACACAACCCAGTCTCATCTCATCCCAACGTGCATTGGGGACAATGAGGGAGAGGAGGAGGAGGAGGAGGAAGAACAGGAGCTGGTATCATGAGCTGTAGACGGTAGTACCTGTACAACTGTCATACCGTCGGTTCAGCGTGGGTGGCCTGAGGACATGGGGGAGGAGGAGGAGGAGGAGGAGAGAATGGTCAGTCGTCATCTTGGTGAGGACACGGAAGTCTTGCTCATTACCAGTCTGGCACGCATGGCTGACTTTATGTTACGCTGCCTTAACCATGACCCTCGCGTTGTCAAAATGTTGGGTGACAGTCATTACTGGTTGGTAACACTTTTAGACCCCCGCTACAAGGAGAACTTTCACTCTCTTATTCCTGAGGTGGAGAGGTCTACAAAAATGGGGCAGTACCAGAAGGCCCTTGCTGCAGGACTGTTAAAAAAATTCCCATCTGAACACGCTAGCGGCAGAGGTCACAGTTCGTTGCCCAACCAAGGCGTACAGGCGAGAGAGATGCAACTCCAATCGAGCAGAGGCAGGGGATCACTGTCAACTTTCTGGGACAGTTTTCTGAGACCAGCCCAGCTTACAGGCCCTGAGGCGCGGGGTACTCTCACAAGGAGTGGAAAGTTTCAAAAGATGGTGAGGGAGTACCTTGCCGACCTTACCAGCGTCCTCCGTGATTCCTCTGTGCCTTTTAATTATTGGGTATCCAAGCTGGACACTTGGAATGAACTCGCTCTGTACGCCTTGGAGGTCCTGGCCTTCCCTGCCGCTAGCGTGTTATCGGAGCGTGTTTTTAGTGCCGCTGGGAGAATTATAACTGATAAGCGCACTCGCCTGTCAACTGACAATGCTGATAAGCTGACCCTTATCAAAATGAACAAGGGCTGGATTGGGACAGACTTCTCATCACCACCAAATGACAGCAGAGTAACATAAAGTCAAATCCACTGTTTTATTTCGGGAGGTGTATTCCCATGCACCGCATCACACCCAAACATGGGTATACGCTTCCTCATTTCGGCTGTTTTTTGCTCTTCTCCTTATCCTCAGCCTCCACCACCAATATACCACAAGGGTGACCGTGGTCCGTGTTCCCAGCATTGCAAGTTCCTCCGTCCTAATTTTTGGCAGATTTTGCTTGGAAGGCATAGGCAAAGACTATGTGAGACCCACTCCCCAATAATGGGAATAATGTTTTTAATATGCTGTACTGCATGGCTCTTGTAAGGGGCATTGCAAGTTCCTCCGTCCTGATTTTTAGCAGCTTTTGCTTGGAAGGCATAGGCAAAGACTATTGGAGACCCACTCCCCAATAATGGGAATAATGTTTTTAATATGCTGTACTGCATGGCTCTTGTAAGAGGCATTGCAAGTTCCTCCGTCCTAATTTTTGGCAGCTTTTGTTGGAAGGCATAGGCAAAGACTATGGGAGACCCACTCCCCAATAATGGAAATAATGTTTTTAATATGCTGTACTGCATGGCTCTTGTAAGGGGCATTGCAAGTTCCTCCGTCCTAATTTTTGGCAGCTTTTGCTTGGAAGGCATAGGCAAAGACTATTGGAGACCCACTCCCCAATAATGGGAATAATGTTTTTAATATGCTGTACTGCATGGCTCTTGTAAGGGGCATTGCAAGTTCCTCCGTCCTAAGTTTTGGCAGCTTTTGCTTGGAAGGCATAGGCAAAGACTATGGGAGACCCACTCCCCAATAATGGGAATAATGTTTTTAATATGCTGTACTGCATGGCTCTTCTAAGGGGCATTAAAATCGTCTTGTTAAGCTACTGTGACCTTCACGTCTCTTCCAAGGGTCATTGATATTGTCTTTTTATTCCATTGGGACCTCCACGTCTCTTCCAAGGGGCATTGATATTGTCTTTTTATTCCACTGTGACCTCCACGTCTTTTCCAAGGGGTATTAAAACCATCTTGCTAAGCTACTGCGACCTCCACGTCTCTTCCATGGGGCATTAAAACCGTCTTGTTAAACCACTCTGAACTCCACGTCTCTTCCAAGGGGCATTAAACTCGTCTTGTTAAGCTACTGTGACCTCCACGTCTCTTCCAAGGGTCATTGATATTGTCTTTTTATTCCACTGGGACCTCCACCACTCTTCCAAGGGGCATTGATATTGTCTTTTTATTCCACTGCGACCTCCACCACTCTTCCAAGGGGCATTGATATTGTCTTTTTATTCCACTGTGACCTCCACGTCTTTTCCAAGGGGCATTAAAACCGCCTTGTTAAGCTACTGTGACCTCCACGTCTCTTCCAAGGGGCATTAAAACCGTCTTGTTAAACCACTCTGAACTCCACGTCTCTTCCAAGGGGCATTAAAATCGTCTTGTTGAGCTACTGTGACCTCCACGTCTCTTCCAAGGGTCATTGATATTGTCTTTTTATTCCACTGGGACCTCCACCACTCTTCCAAGGGGCATTGATATTGTCTCTTTATTCCACTGCGACCTCCACCACTCTTCCAAGGGGCATTGATATTGTCTTTTTATTCCACTGCGACCTCCACCACTCTTCCAAGGGGCATTGATATTGTCTTTTTATTCTGTAACCTCCACCACTCTTCCAAGGGGCATTGATATTGTCTTTTTATTCCACTGGGACCACCACCACTCTTCCAAGGGGCATTGATATTGTCTTTTTATTTCACTGGGACCTCCACGTCTCTTCCAAGGGGCATTAAAACCGTCTTGTTAAGCTACTGTGACCTCCACGTCTCTTCCCAGGGTCATTGATATTGTCTTTTTATTCCACTGGGACCTCCACGTCTCTTCCAAGGGGCATTGATATTGTCTTTTTATTCCACTGTGACCTCCACGTCTCTTCCAAGAGGCATTAAAACTGTCTTGTTAAGCTACTGTGACCTCCACACCTCTTCCAAGAGGCATTAAAACCGTCTTGTTAAACCACTCTGAACTCCACGTCCCTTCCAAGGGGCATTAATATTGTCTTGTTAAGCTACTGTGACCTCCATGTCTCTTCCAAGGGTCATTGATATTGTCTTTTTAATCCACTGGGACCTCTACCACTCTTCCAAGGGGCATTGATATTGTCTTCTTATTCCACTGCGACCTCCATTACTCTTCCAAGGGGCATTGATATTGTCTTTTTATTCCTCTGCGACCTCCACCACTCTTCCAAGGGGCATTGATATTGTCTTTTTATTCCACTGTAACCTCCACCACTCTTCCAAGGGGCATTGATATTGTCTTTTTTTTCCACTGGGACCTCCACCACTCTTCCAAGGGGCATTGATATTGTCTTTTTATTCCACTGGGACCTCCACCACTCTTCCAAGGGGCATTGATATTGTCTTTTTATTCCACTGCGACCTCCACCACTCTTCCAAGGGGCATTGATATTGTCTTTTTATTCCACTGCGACCTCCACCACTATTCCAAGGGGCATTATTATTGTCTTTTTATTCCACTGGGACCTCCACCACTCTTCCAAGGGGCATTGATATTGTCTTTTTATTCCACTGGGACCTCCACGTCTCTTCCAAGGGGCATTAAAACCATCTTGTTAAGCTACTGTGACCTCCACGTCTCTTCCAAGGGGCATTAAAACCGTCTTGTTAAACCACTCTGAACGCCACGTCTCTTCCAAGGGGCATTAAAATCGTCTTGTTAAGCTACTGTGACCTCCACGTCTCTTCCAAGGGTCATTGATATTGTCTTTTTATTCCTCTGGGACCTCCACGTCTCTTCCAAGGGGCATTGATATTGTCTTTTTATACCACTGTGACCTCCACGTCTCTTCCAAGAGGCATTAAAACTGTCTTGTTAAGCTACTGTGACCTCCACACCTCTTCCAAGGGGCATTAAAACCGTCTTGTTAAACCACTCTGAACTCCACGTCTCTTCCAAGGGGCATTAAAATCGTCTTGTTAAGCTACTATGACCTCCATGTCTCTTCCAAGGGTCATTGATATTGTCTTTTTAATCCACTGGGACCTCTACCACTCTTCCAAGGGGCATTGATATTGTCTTCTTATTCCACTGCGACCTCCATTACTCTTCCAAGGGGCATTGATATTGTCTTTTTATTCCACTGCGACCTCCACCACTCTTCCAAGGGGCATTGATATTGTCTTTTTATTCCACTGTAACCTCCACCACTCTTCCAAGGGGCATTGATATTGTCTTTTTTTTCCACTGGGACCTCCACCACTCTTCCAAGGGGCATTGATATTGTCTTTTTATTCCACTGGGACCTCCACGTCTCTTCCAAGGGGCATTAAAACTGTCTTGTTAAACCACTCTGAACTCCACGTCTCTTCCAAGGGGCATTAAAACCATCTTGTTAAGCTACTGTGACCTCCACGTCTCTTCCAAGGGGCATTAAAACGTCTTGTTAAACCACTCTGAACTCCACAGCTCTTCCAAGGGGCATTGAAATGTTGTTTTTAATTACCTCTAACCTCCACAACTCTTCCAACGGGCATTGCATTTCCTCCTAATTTTAGTCAGCTTTTGCTTTTCAGTGCATAGGCGAACACTAACGGAGACCCACTCCCCAATAATGGGTAGAAAGTTTTTAGTACGCTGTAATCCACGTCTGTTTCAAGGGGCATTGCAGTTCCTCATAATTTTTGGAAAGCCTTCCATTCACTGCTTAGACCAACAGTGTACAGGAGACCCAGTTGCTATAAATGGAAAAAACGGTTTAGTTAAGGCCCTCTGACCTCCATGTCACTTCCAAGGGGCATTGGAGTGCCTTGAAATTTTTGGTAGGCATAGCACTCACTGTATGCCCTATAACTGTGTAGCCGAACCGCTCCTTTTGGTACAGAAACATATCCCACAAGACATGTGTGGTTGACTGGCCTGATATTGATGTGAATGGTCCCTGTTCCTCCTGCTCTTTCTCCTTTGCCACCACCTCATCCATCATTCATCACCTGAAGCTTTATTTTAACGGGAGTCATCGAACTGGGATAGTAGCAGGAAAACATCCAGCAATCCTCGGAGGAGGTAGGATATGCGCCAAAACGCTGACCACCTCAGGCCTAGCCGCTACTACATACATGCGCTTGCATTCCAAGGAACAGAAAGCTAAGGAGATGGATGGCCTCATGATCATGAATAAATTACTCGTTGTGTAGGAGGCCGACCACTGCTGCTGTCTACCTTCTGAACTTTGTGTTGAAGCCTGATTGACCCAGGACCCGCAATCCTCTACGTCTGGAGGACGTGCTGCATCCCAGTGTCCAACTGTGTCCCGGCTTCCACAATATTAACCCAGTGTGAAGGCGTCAGTGAGATGGACCATCCCTGGCCACATTCACTTGCCCACGTGTTTGTGGTTAGGCTGTCCATCCCTCTAAATCCACTGGGGAGGGCACAGGTAATGTTTTGGTATACGTGCTTGTGTATAAGGCGCATTGGGACAAATAGGGGCGGCTGGGGACCGTTTATGGACACCCGGCCGCCCCCAGGTGGCTGGGGACCGTGTGTGGGCACCCACCCGTGGGGCGGCTGGAGACCGAGTATGGACACCCGGCCGCCCCCTGGCGGCTGGGGACCAAGTGTGGACACACGGCCGCCGGGCGGCTGGGGACTGTGTATGGATACCTGGCCGCCGACGCAGCCATGACGTGGTGGCCAGATTCCGCCTCCACATGCCTAAAAGGCCCAATTTCAAGTGAAAGCAAGCAAGCAGTATGGTATTGCAGCCTGGGGGTGGGTGGGTGGCAGGCTGCATACTTGCGCTTGCATTGCAAGGAATGGCGGAGGTACAATTGAACACTGCCCTGGGACAAGGACTTGAACGGGGATAGTTGCAAGTCTGCAACGACAGGTGCAGGGCTGGAGGCATCTTCGCATGTGCCATGAACAGGGGGTTGGCATGCACACACTATAGCGGAATAGGCTGTCCTTCCCACTAAATGCACTGGGGAGGGCACAGGTAATGTTTAGGTATGCGCGCTTGTGTATAAGGCGCACCGGGACTAATGGGGGCAGCTGGGGACCGAGTATGAACACCTGGCCGCCCCTTGGCGGCTGGGGACCGAGTGTGGACACCCGGCCGCCGGGCGGCTGGGGACTGAGTATGGATACCAGGCCACCGACGCAGCCATGACATGGTGGCCGGCGTCTGCCTCCACAAGCCTAAAAGGCCTCATTTCAAGTGCAAGCAAGCTAGCAGTATGGTATTGCAGCCTGGGGGGTGGGTGGGTGGCAGGCTGCACACTTACGCTTGCATTCCAAGAAAACAAAGCAAATGCTAACTTCTATCATCATCATCATCATGCTCCTCACCTTGGCACTCTCAACTCCCCTGATGGAGAAGCCAGGGCACACCGGAGGAGTCTGGTTGTCTGGTGGGCTCGTCCAATGCTGCCCTAAAGCAGGCCAGGCTAAGAAAAGTGTGGGGAAGGTTACTGGGACAAATAATGGCGGCTGGGGACTGAGTATGGAGACCTCGCTGCCGAAGCAGCCATGAGGTAGTGGCCAGCTTTGGCCTCCTCCAAACTGAAAGGCCCCATTTCAAGTGCAAGCTAGCAGTATGGTATTGCAGCCTGGGGGTGGGTGGGTGGCAGGCTGCACACTTACGCTTGCATTGCAAGAAAACAAAGCAGATGCTAACTTCCATCATCATCATCATGCTCCTCATCTTGGCACTCTCAACTCCCCTGATGGAGAAGCCAGGGCCACCGGAGGAGTCTGGTTGTCTGGTTGGCTCGTCCAATCCTGCACTAAAGCAGGCCATGCTAAGAAAAGTGTGGGAAAGGTTACCGGGACAAATAGTAGCGGCTGGGGTCTGAGTATGGAGACCTCACTGCCGAAGCAGCCATGAGGTAGTGGCCAGCTTCGGTCTCCTCCAAACTAAAAGGCCCCATTTCAAGTGCAAGCTAGCAGTATAGTATTGCAGCCTGTGGGTGGGTGGGTGGTTGGCTGCATATTTGCGCTTGTGTGGCACTCCAGGTCTGGTCGCCACAGTGGCAGCAATGTCATGTCTGAGAGCAGGTGGGAGGTTCCCTGGTTGGGGACAATTAGCATGCAGCACCTCCTGCCTCAGTCCAGGGAGGGGAGAAACCTGCCCTTTATAAACTGGGTCTGGGGCGGGGTTAGAGAGACCAGTTAGAGACCAGTTAGAGACAAGTTCCAGTGAAGTTGCAAATAGGGACAGGTCAGCAGCAGGCTGAGGAGTCCCTGTAGGCAGAGGAGGAACACGAGGCCAGGAGGGGAGCTAGCAGAGTCCGCCTGGTAAAATAGATGCTGACCCAGGCTGATGCCAACCTTGATCCGGATGCTCCAGAAGAGGCCAAACAGCTGTGGAAGGAGAGGAGCAAGCTGTTTCTCTATGAGGGGAGGCTGTGCCGCAGAACCGTCAACTCTCGAACACATGAGCTGACCTGGCAGGTAGTGGTCCCAAGTCGGGATGCGGCTATGGTCCTAGAAGCATACCATGACGGCGCAGGGCACTTTGGATGGAAGAAGCTGGAGTTCCTGTTGCGTGAGCGGTTCTTCTGGGTAGGCATGAGAGGGGCTATAGAGAGATGGTGCAGAGACTGTGGCCCATGCAACCTAAAGAGGAAGGACCACGCCAGCCAGAAGACTCCCCTGCGGCCCATCATCACAAAGCAGCCCCTTGAGCTGGTGGCCCTGGCCCACATAAAGCTGGCTCCAAGCAGATCGGGATACGTCTACGCCCTCACAATCGTAGATCACTACTCCCGATTCCTAGTGGTGGTCCCTGTCAAAGACTTAACAGCTCAGACGGCCACCAGAGCCTTTCAGCAGCATTTCTGCCGTCCACACGGGTATCCGGAGCAAGTGTTGACTGATCAAGGTCCAGCGTTCGAGGCTGAAGTCTTCCTGAAATTCTGCAACCTGTATGGCTGCAAGAAGATAAGGACAACGCCTTACCACCCCCAAACCAGTGGGATGTGTGAGAAAATGAACCAGGTAGTAGCAGACCTGCTCAAGATGTTGCCCCTGGAGGAACGCAGCCTGTGGCCTGAGAAACTGCCGGATCTGGTGGACTTGTATAACCATATCCCAGTAAATTCTACCAACTGCACCCCAGCTTACCTAATGAAAGCAAGACCTGGTAAGCTGCCAATTGACCTGGAGATGGGAGTCCTGACACCCGAGGACACCTCACCAGAAGTGGACTGGGACACAGATCGACAGCAGCAGTATTGGAAAGTACAGGAGAGCGTGGTGCGAAGTCTGTCTCAAGCAAGAGAGAGGCAAGAGAGGAACTACAACCAGCATGCTCCTGCTGCTCCCCTGGCACCTGGGGAGCAGGTCTTGAAGAGGAAGAGACGGCTCCACAAGTTGGATGACCAGTGGGAGAAAGACCCGTACACCATACTGCCGTCAAGCCATGAAAACCCAAAGGTATGTGTTATCAGTAAGGATGGAGGAGAGACCACAGCCACTGTCTCTAGAGACCACCTGAAGAAGTGTCCCGAGCAGCTGCAAAGCGCTGATGAAGACCAAGATAGCCCTCAACCCGCAGAAGAAAGGGAAGAAATGGTCAGTACAGTGCTCGGAGACTTTCCCCGGTCCTGGACACAGATCACAACGCTATAGTGGTACCCGTCCTTACCTTTCTCCAGCCAGCCCCTCAAGGGCCTGCAGGAGAGCAAGTAGTGTTGGAAGAGCAAGTGGCCCCGGAGGCAGAAGAGTACATACCAGCAGCTCAGGAGAATCAACCCTCTGCTAGTAGTGAACCTGCCATGCCCGTGGTGAGCCAACGAGTATGCAGAATGCTACCCAACCTACCCATAACATCTGCAAACACCTCTAGTGCAGACACGAGCACACCCAGTACACAGGGGGTGGAAACAGGGGACCCGAATAGAGTACCACCAGACAGTGGGTTACGTAGGTCCACCAGGAGCACTAGGGGTCAAATACCAGCTCGCTGGAGAATTTGAAATGTGATATAAATACCTGTAAATTGCAAATGTTAAAATGTTTGTTGCTTGCATACTAATTATGTTTTTCTAGTTACCCGACAGGGTTCATGGACTAACAGGTTATGGACAATGAATAGCAGGAACTGTACCTTGTACATAGTTGCACCTGGTAAGGTGCCCTCTTTTGAAGACGACCACAGAACACAAAACTCTTGGAGGTGGCTGAAGACGTGGTCCAACTCCGGATCATCAAAGCCCTGTAGCCACCCCAGGGCCTACGTGGAGGGTTTGGGACGGGTCCCTCAAAGTGCATCTTGGGTGACAAGGACACCTGGTTACGGAAGCACCGTGACCTAAATAGACTAAACTTCTTGTATATATGTTACTGTATTGTTATTACCTGTTGTGTTTTTGCAGAATGCGTTTAGTCCCGGAGTACTAAATTTCACTAGGGGGGAATGTGGCACCCCAGGTCTGGTCGCCACAGTGGCAGCAATGTCATGTCTGAGAGCAGGTGGGAGGTTCCCTGGTTGTGGACAATTAGCATGCAGCACCTCCTGCCTCAGTCCAGGGAGGGGAGAAACCTGCCCTTTATAAACTGGGTCTGGGGCGGGGTTAGAGAGTCCAGTTAGAGACCAGTTAGAGACCAGTTAGAGACAAGTTCCAGTGAAGTTGTGGATAGGGACAGGTCAGCAGCAGGCTGAGGAGTCCCTGTAGGCAGAGGAGGAACACGAGGCCAGGAGGGGAGCTAGCAGAGCTCATCCTGGCTAGAGACGTACAAAGCCGGACACTAGAGTCCAAGGCTGTGAGGGTTATAAGCCCAGCAGCAGAAAACCACCACGCAGGGGACTTCAGGTCCTCTGGCCCAAGGAAGCCCGGAGGCTCAGCCACACAAGAGGGACCACTACTACCCCGGAGGGGTGAGAAGTACAGAAGGCCCGAGTCGCCAGTCATACGGGTGAGAACAACACGGTACACGCAGAGACGTGGGCTACCTACACGACTACAGCAGGGTAGCCAGAAAGACTGAAGTCAGCACGGTAGGCCTACAAACTTCCCCTGACCAGCGGGATTTTCCCAGTTGCTCTCAGACTGACCAGGCCTCCATTGTTAACCTGTATTCCGAACGGGTCCCTTAATACCACCAACAGTAAAGACCCTGAATTGCATGACAGACTCCGTGTGGTTACTGCTGCTCCCGCGCACCATCGCCACCAACATCCCTATTTACTGCCCTGAGGCTATACTCCTCCCGTGGGGAGTTATACTATCCTCTGCTGCACCCACAACACCAGCCTCAGCGGTATGCCCTGCAGCGGCGGTTCACTATGACCGCAATCCAAGGGTGACGTAGTCGGACATTCAGCATATAGACTGCCATTTGGTTTGACCGCCCTGGGCATGGACCGGATCGCTGCCACGAGGACTACAACCCCCAGCATCCACAAAAGGTCCGGTTCCGGGTCTCCCCACACACACACGGCCCAGGGGGCGCGTCACTTGCATTGCAAGGAATGGGGGAGGTACAATTGAGCACTGCGCTGGGACAAGGACTTGCACGGGGATAGTTGCATGTCTGCATCTTCTGATGCGGCAAGGATCACTTCTGATGGGCACACTTTTAGGCAGTGACCTGGGTGTCAGAGATGCTTCCAGGGGTCTTCCCCATGTCTTTTCAGCACTGTATGCATGTGTCACACAGCACATGGCCAGATAAGGTTGTAAAATGTTAAAATGACATTTCCCGGTGAATGCATTTGTCACGGTTGAAAGCAATACAAAAGTGCAAAAACGCATAAAAAATGCTACTAGTGAACATAACCCAAGGTGTAGAGGAGTATTTTTGTTTTTGGTTATTTATTTTACCTTATACACAAGTCTTTACCCTGGAAAGGATATTCCTTAACATATTTCACAGGAAAACAGTTTCAGTCTCGTTTTTGAACGTTTTATTGTGAGCCCGTAAAAGTGGCTTAATACCTCTGACCACGTTGTTGACAGCAGTGACCTGGGGGTCAGAAATGCTTCCTGGGGCGATCCCCATGCTGTCCCCATGTCATTTGAGCACTGTCACTATCGTTTTGGGCACTTTTTAGGCTTTCTACAGACTGCCGGGGGTGCCGCCGCAAAAATCCTCGGGTCTCCCATAGACTAATATTGGGCTCGTTGCTCGGGTCGAGCACCCGAGTATCACGGCGAGCTCGGCCCGAGCTTCGAGCACCCGAGCATTTTAGTGCTCGCTCAACACTAATCCTAAGTCATGTGATAAGGTTCATTAAAGGGTCACTATTGACTTTTAGGATTGCTACTTCCTGTAGGTGGCACTAGAGTTCTGGTCCTCTTCCTCTCTGAAGAGACAATTTGCTTATTTCCCAGAGGAGCATTGTGGCTTTAAAAGTCTCCTCACTCGACATGCTTAACATGTCGCTCTCCGCAAGGAGAAATATCACCCCTTGGATACCGGTCTGACGCCTCCCATCCAGCCAAACCAGAACTCACAATTTGCACTGACGAGGGGCAGTACCCCGAAACACAGTGTCTGCAAATTGAGTTTCTGGTTCTGGCTAAGTCATGTGATAAGGCTCGTTAAAGGGTCACTATTGATTTTTAGGATTACCACTTCCTGTAGGTGGCACTAGAGTTCTAGTTCTCGTCCTCTCTGAAGAGACAATTTGCAAGATTTAAGAAGGGATTGTCCAAGTAGTGGACAACTTCTTTAAACTTTAGACCTTGATAGACATAAGACTTAACAACTTAGAAAGGTACTTATCTGAACCTTTTGAAACCATGTGTTCTGTCTGTATCAGGCATTATTTGGCAGTCATACAGCAAGGGTCTCCTAGATTTTTGTTTTGCTTCTTCAAAAACATAAGACATACTTTTCCTTTCACATTAAACCTCTAAAAAAGCATGATCTTGATGTCTTCATCCACAACAAGTTAAATGTCTTTTGGTGCACACACCAGTCTAATATATCTAGGGACTGTCCTGAATCTCATGTCCTATAACTTGTCAACCTGTTTTTTTGAGAGGTTTCTTCTTCTGAATCAGTATTTGGCCAGTATAATAGGTGCTACTACTGCCTTTCCCTTCCTTCCTAGATCATATTTCCCCTGCCATTGTCCAATGGCTTGCCTGTCTTGAACTGAAAGACCACCACTCTGTTATTCCTGCACAGGGTTTGATAGATGCAAGATCAGGAGCAGAGAAACAAAAACCTGCCACCACTTCCTGTAGTCCATCTCATCTCTGCTGCTGTAGACTGATTACTCTTGACAACAGACTGTGGACTGTGTTATGCTATGCTGGTGTTCCTGCATGGCCCCTCTCCCTCCTCCTGCTTCTTCTTCCTTGCCTCCTGTGCACGCCACACAGGCTTCCGGTGGTGCGCCTAGTGCCCGCGCACTCCCCTGTTCTTAAAGGGGCAGCGCACGCACTTTGAAAAATGACCCCAGCCAATAGTTGGGAGACATTTTGTATAAAAGGCACCCACCCCAGTATGGAGGTGCCTGAGCAACCCCAGGAGTTTCCCTACATTGTGTGTGTGCAACTGTATTTTGCCATATCCCTCGTCCTAGTTAATTAAGTTAGTTCGCCATCCAGATCCTGTTCCTGTATTCCCGTATAGTGTGTACGTTCCCTTGAATCCCGAACCTGGAGCCTTTCCGGAGGTGCCTGAACTCTGTATCCACTCCTGTGGTACCTGAATCCTGAAGTCTGACCTGTCTGAACAGGCTCCGGATCCAGCCTTGTCTGTGACTCCGAATTCAGTCTGTGTTAGTGTGGCACCCCAGGGGTCTGGTTTCCACAGTAATGCAATATTATGTCTGAGAGCAGGTGGGAGGTCTCTTGGTCAGGAATCCTATGCATGCCACACCTCCTGCCCAGTCCTGGGAGGGGAAGAACTTCCCCTATATAAACTTAGGGCTGAGGCAGGGTTAGGTTGTTGAAGAGTAGAGACAGAGAAGCAGCTATAGGAAAAGCACATCAGGAGCTCCTTGGGAGCAGTGTTACAAGGAGTCAGGGGCTGGCAGCTGCAGAGCTCGCCCTGACTGAGAAGATATCACCGGACCCGGAGTCCGAGGCTGTGGGGACTAACTCCTACCCAGCAGCAGAAACCGACCGGCAGGGGATTGCAGGTCCTCTGGCCCAGAAGCCCGAAGGCCCCGAGTCACCGGCCATACGGGTGAGCACCACACGGTACACTCAGGGACATGGGCTACTTATACTCGCCTCTAGCAAGGTAGCCAGAAGAGTATCGTTAGTTTGGGAGGCCTACAACTCCGCCTGGCCAGGGGAGATCCCATCTGCTCAAGGACTGACCAGGCCCCAATCACTAGCCAGTACTCCGGGAGGGTCTATCTTTGTTACCAGTAAAGACCCTGAACTACACCGTACCGTCTCCGAGTGGTTCCTGCTACCCTCATCATCCACGTCGGCTGCCCTGAGGCCATACCCCTCCCGTTGGGGGTTATACTACCACGCTGCACAATCCTACCACCGGCCTCAGCGGTCTGCCCTGCAGCAGCAGCCCTAAAGCTGCATTCAACGGGTGGCGTAGTCATCTAACATCACTGCTATTACAGCGCCACTTAGTCTGACTCCTTGGGCACGGACCGGGTCACCGCCACGAGACTACAACCCTCAAGAGATCCGGCTCCGGGTAAGCTCCCGCGTGCGCAGCGCAGCGCGACACAGGCCCAGGGGCGCGTCAGCTTTTGGCGTAGTCGGCAGGATAACGTGCCCGCAACCACCGGGTACTGCGTGCCTGAACAAGAGACTTTCAAACTCACCTGTGGTGAAGATTCCCGCCATCCGGCGCCATTTTCAGCCTTCTTCCCGCCATCTGTGGAGTTTTCCCGCCGTTGGACGCCATCTTGAGGACGCCGCGCGGGAAGAAGAGGGGCGTGGACTCCGAAAAGCCCGCGAGAACTGAAGCCCCGCCTCACGTCCGGACGTTGCGTAAGGTCCTGGAAGGAGCCCAGCAGACGCCGACGTCACAGGAGCGCGACGGAAGGTCCTCAACCCTGACGATCCACTGCGGAGCCGCGGCCTACGGAAGAGGATCATCGCAAGGTAGGCCACGGTCCACTAGGGGGGAGAAGGATGTCGGATACGGAGGAGAGCTTCACCGCTCCAACCCCCGCCAGCGCCACCGCTGTTGCGTTCATGCCTTTCACCATGCCCTATATCCCGGGGGCAGCCTGGCTACCCCAGTACTCAGGGGAGTCACATACCCTGCAGGACTTTAGAGAAAAGCTGGATAGCCTCTTCCAGGTGTACCCCCTCACAGAAGAGCAAAAAGTGAGCATCCTGGTGGCCCAATTAACCGGGGCAGCCCGAAGGGAGGTAAAGTCCTGGCCACCTGGGGGGAGGACTGTCGCAGGGATACTAACCCGGCTGAGGGACACCTTTGATACCCGCACCTCAGCCGAGATCAAGCTCAGATTCTACGGGTGCAAACAGCGGGCACATGAGAGTATAAGGGACTATGCCCTGAACCTACAAGAGGCCCTGAGAGCCGTTAAGCAGACCGACCCTGACGGCGTGGGAGACGAGGACAGGCTGTTGACTGAACAATTTATAGAGGGTTTATATTGCAATGCCCACCGAACCCAGTTGCGGGCAATGGCCTTACAGGACCCTCATCTGGGATTTGCACAGTTCAAGGATAGAGCCATCCGGGTGCTCCGAGAACCGGCACCGGGTGGCGTTGTGACCCACAGACGCCCCACTACCACTTACCACCAGGAGGCGGCACCCTTGTCGGCAGGGCCTGTGGGGGCTGATGCGCAGGCTTTGAACAATGACCCGGCTCCAGACCTGCACCATCAGGTCCAAGAGCTAGCTAAAAGCGTTGCTGCGCTAACCCGAACTGTGCAGTCTTTACAGGTTTCCACTCCAGGGAAGATCCAGCTGGCATCCGGACCGGAGGACATCCCGTGGCGTCGACCAAGGAGGACCCCACCGGCCAGAGGAAGACCCAGTGACCGATACGACGAGGACGGACGACCCATCTGCCGCCGCTGCAATCAACCCGGACATATGGCAAGGTACTGTCCTTTAAACTGGCACAACCTGGGGGTAGAGGGCCAACCCCCAGGAAAAAGATCATCAGGCCCATCGAACTGGCGCGACAAATATGTGGGAGGACGTCCAGTCTTGCCTGTGGTACTGGATGGCATTCCTATGAGTGCCCTACTGGACACTGGGTCACAGGTCACCACCATCCCGTACGTGCTCTTCAAGCAGTACTGGAATGACTCGGATATTACCCGCTACCCTGACGACGACTTGAGTATCATCGCCAGCAATGGTCAGCCCGTGCCACAGATCGGATTTAAAGAGGTGACCATTAAAATTGGTAGAGTTGAACTGGCAGCACAGGGACTGATCATTGTAGACATTGACAAACACGAGAGTCACCCAAAGATAACTCTAGGAACTAATGTAATTGAAAATTGTCTTGCAGAGGTGATTTTCCTTTTACAGCAGGTTGCCAAGAACGCCAGCTCCGGCGAGCAGCGTGTGCTCCAAAAAGAGATCCGGGCACTGATGCGACGGCAACAGGTGGAACTCTCCGGCGGTGAGATTGGTAGCGTGAGAATGTGTGACCCTTTCCCTATTGCCATGCCCCCAAAAAGTGAAATGATGATTTGGTGCCGGGCAGCTATTGGTCTGAGAGGTAGAGATTACCAGGCAATGGTAGAACCAGTTTACTCAGACAGTAGGCCCACCATCTTGACAGCACGGGGGGTGGTTAATGTACGCCATGGGAGGGTGCCCGTTCGCATAATCAATATCGGGAAGAGGGAAGTGTACCTGCCCCGGTATGCCACGCTAGCCAAATTATATACCATTAACCAAAATGCTATACAATCTGTGGAACCCTTGCCTCCATCTCACCCGGAGGAAGGTAACGGCTCTAAGAAAACAATGGAGGACTGGTGTCAGCAACTACATTTGGGTACTGACTCCACTCCCTCACACCAGAAACAGGGAGTCTATCGGGTGGTTCAAGAGTACGAGAGAGTGTTTAGTAAACACCCGTTAGACTTCGGGCGAGTCAAGGGGGTAGAACACCACATCCCCACGGGAGACCATCCTCCCATAAAAGAGAGGTATCGACCCGTACCCCCTGCACACTACCAACATGCCAAGGGGATGCTTAGAGACATGAAGGAGGCTGGGGTGATCAGGGATAGCTGTAGCCCCTGGGCAGCTCCACTAGTCTTAGTCAAAAAGAAAGACAACACCATGAGGATGTGTGTAGATTACCGGAAAATCAACCGTATCACACACAAGGATGCGTACCCCTTACCAAGGATAGAGGAGTCTTTGGCTGCTTTAAGATCTGCTAACTTCTTCTCTACCTTGGATCTCACTAGCGGGTACTGGCAGGTTCCTGTAGCAGAGGCGGACCGGGAGAAGACCGCATTCACCACACCGATGGGACTTAGTGAGTTTACCTGTATGCCGTTTGGACTTTGTAACGCACCAGGAACCTTCCAACGATTAATGGAGTGCTGTCTGGGACACAAAAACTTCGAGACGGTCTTGTTGTACCTGGACGATGTCATCGTATATTCCAAGACTTATGAGGACCACCTGAAACATCTGGCGGAAGTGTTCGAAGCCCTGGCAAGTTACGGCCTGAAGGTGAAACCCTCTAAGTGTCACCTCCTGAAGCCAAAGGTGCAGTACCTGGGACACGTGGTGAGCGCTGACGGAGTGGCTCCCGACCCTGATAAGATCACCGCAATTAAGGAATGGCCAAGTCCCTCCAGTGTAAAGGAAGTGCGGCAGTTCCTTGGGTTGGTAGGCTATTACCGCAGATTCATCCCCGGCTTCACCAAAAAGGCAGCTCCTATGCAGGACCTCCTGATAGGCCAGTCCCGGAAGGCCAAGAGCCAGAAGCTGCCCTTCAGATGGGAGAAGTTAGAAGAAGAGTCCTTCCGCCAGCTGAAGATGGCCCTCACGGGGGATGAAATCCTGGCGTACCCGGATTACAGCCAGCCCTTTATCCTCTACACCGACGCAAGTAACATCGGGCTAGGAGCTGTGCTGTCCCAGATCCAGCAGGGGAAAGAACGAGTAATCGCTTATGCCAGCCGAAAACTGCGACCCACCGAGAGAAACCCTGAGAATTACAGCTCATTTAAGCTAGAGTTCCTGGCAGTGGTGTGGGCAGTCACCGAACGCTTTAAGCACTACCTCGCTTCTTCCCGGTTCATCGTGTACACGGATAACAACCCGTTGACACACCTGGACACAGCAAGACTCGGTGCCCTAGAGCAGAGATGGATGGCCCGTCTGTCCAACTACGAGTTCACAATCAAATACCGGGCAGGACGCTCCAATACCAACGCGGACGCCCTGTCCAGGATGCCAAATCTACCGGACGTAGGAGAAGATCCAGAGGGACTGGAAGAGGTCGAACTCCCCGCGTTCCACCGTCATGGGACTATCCAGTGTTCCCACCAGGTAGGGAGTAATCAAGCCGCTACGTTTAACCCCTTGCCTCACTACAACTGGGCGGAAACGCAAGACAGTGACCCTGCCGTCCGGCTGGTAAAGGAGATGCTGACTCGGCCAGAGGCTCGCCTTGACCCAGACGCTCCGGAGGAAGCCAAGCAACTGTGGGCTGAGAAGAGTCGACTGTTCCTTTATAAGGGGAAGTTGTGCCGCCGAATGGTTAACTCCCGGACGCATGAACTAATCTGGCAAGTAGTGGTGCCACGAAGAGACGCAGCCATGGTGATGGAGGCATACCACGACGGGGCTGGGCACTTCGGATGGAAGAAGCTGGAGTTCCTGCTGCGCGGGCGGTTCCACTGGGTAGGCATGAGGGGAACCATCGAGAGGTGGTGCAGAGACTGTGGCCCGTGCAACCTAAGAAGGAAGGACCGTGCCAGCCAGAAGACTCCCCTGCAGTCCATCGTCACCCGGCAGCCGTTGGAACTGGTAGCCTTGGATCATGTAAAACTGACCCCAAGCAGAAGTGGCTACGTCTACGCGTTAACAATCATGGATCATTACTCTCGGTTCTTGGTTGTCGTCCCCGTCAAGGACTTAACGGCTCAAACAGCAGATAGAGCCTTCCAGCAGCACTTCTGCCGTCCGCACGGGTACCCGGACCAAGTGCTGACGGACCAGGGACCTGCCTTTGAAGCGGAGGTCTTCCAGGAATTCTGCAATCTGTATGGCTGCCGGAAGATAAGGACGACACCCTATCATCCGCAAACTAATGGACTTTGTGAGAAAATGAACCAGGTGGTAATGGATCTTCTGAAAACGTTGCCCCTGGAAGAACGCAGTCTGTGGCCTGAGAAGCTGTCCGATCTGGTGGACCTATACAACCACATCCCGGTAGGTTCCACCAACTGTACCCCGGCTTACCTAATGAGGGCGAGACCTGGTAAGTTACCTGTTGACCTGGAAATGGGAGTCCTGACACCTGAGGACACTTCACCAGAAGCAGACTGGGACACAGAGAGGCAGCAGCAGTACCGGAAGGTACAGGAGAGCGTGGAGCGAAGTCTCTGTCAAGCTAGGGAAAGACAAGAGAAAACTTACAACCAGTATGCTCCCGCTGTTCCCCTGGTACCCGGAGAGCAGGTCTTGAAGAGGAAAAGACGGCTCCACAAGTTGGACGACCAGTGGGAGAAGGACCCGTACACCGTACTGCCCTCAAGCCACGACAACCCGAAGGTCTGTACCATTAGTAAAGACGGAGGGGAGACCACAGCCATTGTATCCCGGGATCACCTGAAGAAGTGTCCTGAACAGCTACGGAACCCTGAAGAGGAACAAGAAGACCATCGACCCGTAGAGGAAAGGGAAGATATGGTTAGTACTGTGCTCGGAGACTTCCCTCGGTCTTGGACTCAAGTCAATGGTGCAGTTGTGGTACCCGTACTCACCTTCCTCCAACCAGCATCCCAAGCACCTACGGAGCAACAGGTAGAGCTGGAAGAACAGCCGGTCCAGGAGGCAGAAGACTCCACACAAGCAGAACAGGAGGATCAACCCTCTGCTTATAGTGAGCCTGCCGTACCCCTAGTGAGACAAAGAGCCGGTAGACAGCTGCCCAGTTTACCCTTGACAGCGCCTACACCCTGTAGTTCAGGGCCAGACAGTCAGCTCCGTAGGTCCACTAGGGCCACTAGAGGCCAGTTACCCGCACGTTGGAGGATCTAAATGTTTAAGCTATTTTCTACTGTTTACCTGTTTATAGTTGCTTGTGTGTAATTTTGTGTTTCTAGTTATTTATAGGAGTCTTTGGTGGATTTACCGGGAATCCTTTGTGTATAGTTGGAGCGTAACCCAGGATGGACTAAAAGACTGTTAAGGACTCGGGGCAGGACAGACCCCTACCTGGTTACGTCTCCCTGTTTTGGTGAAATGGACACCTTGTTTTCTTCAAAGACTGCACCCGGTTGCGGACACTCCGTAACCATCTTTATGTGTTTTTCTTATTGTGATTGTTATACCTTGTTATGTTACAAAAATATGTTTAGTCCCGGAGTACTAAATTTCACTAGGGGGGAATGTGGCACCCCAGGGGTCTGGTTTCCACAGTAATGCAATATCATGTCTGAGAGCAGGTGGGAGGTCTCTTGGTCAGGAATCCAATGCATGCCACACCTCCTGCCCAGTCCTGGGAGGGGAAGAACTTCCCCTATATAAACTTAGGGCTGAGGCAGGGTTAGGTTGTTGAAGAGTAGAGACAGAGAAGCAGCTATAGGAAAAGCACATCAGGAGCTCCTTGGGAGCAGTGTTACAAGGAGTCAGGGGCTGGCAGCTGCAGAGCTCGCCCTGACTGAGAAGATATCACCGGACCCGGAGTCCGAGGCTGTGGGGACTAACTCCTACCCAGCAGCAGAAACCGACCGGCAGGGGATTGCAGGTCCTCTGGCCCAGAAGCCCGAAGGCCCCGAGTCACCGGCCATACGGGTGAGCACCACACGGTACACTCAGGGACATGGGCTACTTATACTCGCCTCTAGCAAGGTAGCCAGAAGAGTATCGTTAGTTTGGGAGGCCTACAACTCCGCCTGGCCAGGGGAGATCCCATCTGCTCAAGGACTGACCAGGCCCCAATCGCTAGCCAGTACTCCGGGAGGGTCTATCTTTGTTACCAGTAAAGACCCTGAACTACACCGTACCGTCTCCGAGTGGTTCCTGCTACCCTCATCATCCACGTTGGCTGCCCTGAGGCCATACCCCTCCCGTTGGGGGTTATACTACCACGCTGCACAATCCTACCACCGGGCTCAGTGGTCTGCCCTGCAGCAGCAGCCCTAAAGCTGCATTCAACGGGTGGCGTAGTCATCTAACATCACTGCTATTACAGCGCCACTTAGTCTGACTCCCTGGGCACGGACCGGGTCACCGCCACGAGACTACAACCCTCAAGAGATCCGGCTCCGGGTAAGCTCCCGCGTGCGCAGCGCAGCGCGACACAGGCCCAGGGGCGCGTCATTAGCGTTCCTGCCCCATTTGGGTCAGCAACTGCAGTTCCCGGGACTGCCTAGGAGTGGTATCTGGTGGCTACCTGCAGCTCAAACTTGACTCCACCATCAGAAGCTCCAGTGAAAACCAAGTAGCCGCTTAGCTACACCCCTCTTGGGAAAGCCAGTCCCATGGTACAGTCGGTCCATGAACTACATGCGCCTTCTGCAAGCATGAACGACAGCAATGTAGACGGGAAGGAGACACCTAGTAGCCAGCACTTTAGATTTTTTGGGGGTAAGATATCATCATTTTTAATTATAGTTACTTGCACATTATGTACTTAATACATTAACTATAAATTAAAGTTATATCCCTTGTCACAAATATATATGTGATGTAGTGTATATGTATTAAAATACTCATCAATCGCCATCTTATCCATTTTCCGGAGCCACTCCCATCTTATTCTGGGACACTGGGTGCTCCTCTCCTTTGCTGACTCAGGCAGGGATCATTGTGCGTGGTGGTTCAACTCCTATAAATGTAAGCCTATGCAGACTTAGAATGACACCCTATAGACTTATATTGTGAAAGCGACTTCCGAGTCACTCGTAAACCCCTGTATGATCCAATGAGTCTGATTTGAAGTCACATGACCCAGAAGAGGACCAGAGGGGTAGTGGAAATTGGGCAAAACAGCGATTATGACCATAAAAGGCCATCAAAAAGTTAAATAAAAACTTTAAAAAATCTCCATACTCACCTTACCGCTCAACTCTCCGACCGTTGCATCCCTCATCGTCACCTGTCCGATCCCCATCTTCAGATCCCAGCTACCCGCACTGAAATCCCCAGGGCTCTCACACTGAGCCAGGACTTGCAGCTCTTATGAGACATGGTAGGGTTCTGAGCATGGTCACGGCATACATCATTATGTCATAACATTGTCACCTTACGCAATCACATTTGATTTCACTTGCACAGATCTCTCCCAGACCTCCAAAGAGCCGGAAGTCCTGGCTTAGTGGGAGAGTCCCAGTAATTTCAGGGTGAGTAGCAGAGATCAGAAGATGCAACGGGGAATGGACGGGTGATGGTGAGGAGCAGAGGGGCCACAGTGGTGAGTGCTAAGGTCAAAATTTGATTTTACATCTTAAACTTATTAAGCTCTTGGGTTTGGAGAGGATAATAAGGGATATTAAATTAAGAACTTGTCCGTGGATTGAATTTCCCAGGAAAATCTTTTTAAATAAGTGAATTCAAATTTAAAATGTCACCAAATGGACAGAACCTCTTTGTGTCCAACTTTCTCCAAGATGCTTTTCCTATTATCAGAAGAACAAGGTGTAATTCAAAGTGAAGCCCCCAAGTGTTTTTGACTTTTCAACCCTTGCAGGATATTATATGCTTCTAGCTATTTTTCACACAGACGCCTCCATTAATTGCACTCATAGCAACTGGAAATTAATGTATAAAGTTTCAATACAGCCTCCAGTAAATCAGCCCTTTTGAAAATGACTGTCTAATGCATCCCACTGTTTCCAGAGTAAAACGCGAAGCAATTATTCATTTTTTTTTCCCTTCAGTGCCTTCGTATGAAATAATACTTTAAGAGCCCAGTAGGATGGCAGATTGCCTACAAAACAAAGCATAACCACTCCAAATCCACAGACAATGAGGTCTCCCCGCCTGCTGAGATGTCTGCCTTAATACATGAGATGACTATGATGAGGTTACGTAGCCGGCAACCAAGGGAAGGACAATATTACGACGCTGCTTCTTCCCTTTTCAGAAGTGACAGCACATATTGATTGGTTGTTAGTCATGCACCAAAAACATCGAAAAAAGCTTCATGTCTCAAGGGTATATATCCTATTATAAGACAGCGTGTTCTGAGATAGTGCAGCAGTGACATGACAAATCATAAAAGAAAGGGCTTCAACACATTTCTAGTGGCTTGTATTTACTGTTGCTCCACATAGGGATTCAATGTATTCCCATCAGGCGACAAGAACACCCATTATGGCGAGGTACAGTTATAGCCTTGGGGACGGCATGTACCAGAAGAAATAATAGCCATTTATTGTCATGAAGCATGCGATACATGGTAATCATACAATGAAGCGTGCTCTGCCCATGGATACTGCTGTAATAATCCGCTTCGTACAAATTTGAGAAATTTAGTTTGTAAAGTGATTAAATTATAGATTTTTTTATTATTTTGTAGATCTTTACTGTGGATACAACTTGTACTTTGAGCCTTAGGTAAATAGAAGATGAAAAACTATATAGAGAATTACACGGAGCATTTAGGTGTCTATTCATTAAGACTGGTGTTGCACACCCCACTTAATGAATTTGACACATCTTCTCAGTGGCTTGCATATCCGAGACTAGAAGAGCATTTCAGGTGTAAGAAACGCTGTCATTTTTGCTGAATTTGAATGAAGGGAATGACAGCACCACGTCCTGCCCCAGCTCCTGCCCAGCGCTACTAATTTTGGAAGAACTGCTTCAAAACTGCATCAAAATTCATAAAAAACTTTGCTCAACTCGACGTTACACAAAAAATGTTGTTTTTCAAAATGTTCTACACCAGTTTTCTGCAAAAAAACAAAATTTTATCAATGATTTGATGAATTGCCCCCTTAGTTCACTCCACTCCATTTGGCAATGAGGGTCTGGACAGTGACTCGCCCCCTGGGCCGTGGGGTACCCGGAACCGGGCTTCTGTACGATGCTGGGGGTAGTAGTGGCAACCCGATCCCGTGGCTCAGGGTGGTCAGACCAAATTGTGGCAGTCTATCAATCAGTGCATTAAATGTCCGACTACGCCACCCGTGGATTGCGGTCAGGGATAACCGCCGCTGCAGGGCAGGCCACTGGGCTGGTGTTGGTGTGCAGCACAGTGGTAGGATAACTCTCCACGGGAGGAGTGTAGCCCCAGGGTAGTGTAGGTGGATGTTGGGGGTGATAGTGCAGGCCACAATAGTAAGAGTTCAGAGTCCGCTTCAAACAGTTCAGGGTCTTTATTGTAGATATTATTAATGACCCAACAGTAGTACCGGTTAGGAATGGGCCTGGGTGTCTGAGAGCATTCGGGGAACCCCACTGGTCAGCGTGAGTGTGTAGGCCTACCGTTCTCTCTATGCTCTTTCTGACTATCCCCCTCTTCGTGGTGTAATAGCCCACGTCCCTGAGCTGGCCGTGTACTTCTTGCCTGTATGGCTTGCGACTCGGGCCTTGGGTACCTTTTGCTTGCTCCTCGCTGTACTGGTCCCTCTGTGTGGCAGAGCCTCCAGGCTTCTTAGGCCAAGGGACCTGAAATCCCTCGCGGGTTGGTTCTCTGCTGATGGGCTTATAACCCTGACAGCCTCTGACCCCAATGTCCGGTTGTGTGATTCTCTCAGCCAGGACCGGCTCTCGTCGCCTATGTCCCTGGCTCGCAGTCTCTCCTCTGCCTCACGGACTCCTCAGCTCCTGCTGACCTGTCCCTTTTCTCTGAGAACCCTTCTGGTCACTTCAGAAGTGGGTTCTGGTCTCTCTAACCCTGCCCCAGTTCCAGCTTTTATAGGGCAGCCAGCTCCCCCTACTGGCCTGGGACAGGAGGTGCTGCATGCTAATGGTACCTAACCAGGGAACCTCCCTCCTGCTCTCAGACACAGATTATTGTTTGTGGCATCCAGGCCTGGGGTGACACATTCCCCCCTAGTAAAATTTAGTACTCCGGACTAAGCACAATTTTTTTTTAGGAAACACGCATACAGAGTATAAACAATACCATAACATATATACAAGTATATTTTGTCCTTAAGGCCACAGCGCTTTCGTGACCGGGTGTCCATATCACCCAACTAAGTGAAGTCTTGAACGGTGCAGGGACCTGTCTCCATAAACCCCAAGTTCCTGGCCTTGGGCGTGGCAACAAGGCTGAGCTACCTACTTTGGGCCACAAGGAGGCCACGCCGGACAGTTTTTTCTTCTGTGGCCATCTTCACAAGAGGGCACCAAGTGCAACTATCTACAAGACAGTCCCGGCCATTCAGTGTCCATGACCTGTCAGTCCATTCAACTAGGAAAAACTGGAAAGACATTATTAATAACCAGGTAACAAACATAAAACATTTGCAATATACAGATAAATATATACTTTGCATTTAGATCTTCCAGCGAGCTGGTATTTGACCCCTAGTGCTCCGGGTTGACCTGCGTAACCCACTGTCTGGTGGTGGTCGAACCTGGCTTTCCCCACTAGCATTTAGGGTACAGCTACTAGCTGGGTTTACGGGCAGTGCAGGCAGCTGTCTGTGGGTCCTTTGGTTTACCGCAGGCATGACAGGCTCACTGTCAGCAGAGGGTTGACTCTCCTGGGCTGCTGGCATGGGTTCTTCTGCCTCCGGGGCTGCTTGTTCCTCTTGTTCTTCCTGTTCTCCTGTAGGCTCCTGCTGGGTTGGTTGATGGAAGTCTAGGACGGGTACCACTATTGCGTCGTTTATCCGAGTCCAGGACCGGGGAAACTCTACGAGAACGGTGCTGACCATTTCTTCCTTGTCCACTGCGGGCTCAAGGTCATCTTGATCTTCACTTGGACTCTGCAGTTGCTCGGGGCACCTTTTTAGGTGGTCTCTGGAGACGGTGCTAGTGGTTTCTCCTCCATCCTTGATAATTACACATACCTTCGAGTTGTCATGGTTGGACGGCAGTACTGTCTACGGGTCTCTCTCCCACTGGTCATCTAGCTTGTGAAGCTTTCTCTTCCGCTTCAGGACCTGCTCGCCAGGTTCCAGAGGACCAGCAGGGGCGTGTTGGTTGAAGAGCCTCTCTTGCTTTTCTCTTGCTTGAGCCAGGCTCCTCTCCACGCTCTCCTGTACCTTTTTGTACTGTAGCCGCCATTCCGTATCCCAGTCCGCATCTGGGGAGGTGTCCTCGGGTGTCAGGACTCCCATCTCCAGGTCTATCGGCAGCTTACCTGATCTTGCTCGCATCAGGTAAGCCAGGGTGCAATTTGTAGCATTCACCGGGATATGGTTGTATAAGTCTATCAGGTCTGGCAGCTTCTCTGGCCACAGGCTGCGTTCTTCCAGGGGCAGTGTCTTGAGGAGATCAATGACGAAATTATTCATTTTCTCACACAGCCCGTTGGTTTGCGGGTGGTAAGGCGTTGTCCGAATCTTCTTACAGCCGTAGAGGTTGCAGAACTCCTGGAAGATTTCCGCCTCGAACGCTGAACCTTGATCTGTCAAGACCTGTTCCGGATACCCGTGTGGACGGCAGAAGTGTTGTTGGAAGGCTCTGGCCGCTGTTTGGGCTGTCGAGTCTTTAACGGGAACCACCACCAGGAACCGGGAATAGTGATCCACTATTGTCAAGGCATAGATGTAGCCCGACCGACTTGGAGCCAATTTTACATGGTCCAGGGCTACCAGCTTAAGAGGCTGCCTGGTGACGATGGGCTTCAAGGGTGTCTTCTGGCTGGTATGGTCCTTCCTTCTGAGGTTACATGGGCCGCAGTCCCTGCACCACTTCTCTATGGCCCCTCTCATATCGATACAGAAGAACCACTCTCTCAGTAGGAACTCCAGTTTCTTCCACCCGAAGTGTCCCGTCCTGTCTTGGTAGACCTCCAGGACCATTGCTGCATCTCGTCTTGGGACCACTACCTGCCAGGTCAGCTCGTGCGTCCGGTGGTTGACAAGCCTTCTGCACAGGTTACCTTCGTAGAGGAATAGCCTGCTTTTCTCCTTCCATAACTGCTTGGCTTCCTCTGGAGCGTCCGGGCCAGGGCTAGCGTCTGCCTGGGTTAACATGTCTTTCACCAGGCGAATTGCAGGGTCACTATCTTGCGTTTCAGCCCAGCCGTGGTGGGGTAAGGGGTTGAAAATGACGGTGGTTAGGTCTTTGTCTCTTACCCGGTGAGAATACTGAGTGGCCCCATACCGGTGGAACGCAGGGAGCTCTACTTCCTCCAGCTCTTCCGAGTCTTCTTCT
This sequence comes from Phyllobates terribilis, assembly GCF_046119375.1. Taxonomy (NCBI): domain Eukaryota; kingdom Metazoa; phylum Chordata; class Amphibia; order Anura; family Dendrobatidae; genus Phyllobates; species Phyllobates terribilis. Next base: position 517,556,681 of record NW_027362761.1, read on the forward strand.
CCTTCGGGTAGGTGGGTCATTCTTGATAGGGCGTCTGCATTGGCGTTGGTTTTGCCTGCTCGGTATTTGATTGTGAAGTCATAATTTGATAGCCGGTCCATCCACCGCTGTTCCAGGGCACCAAGTCTTGCATTGTCCAGGTGTGTCAATGGGTTGTTGTCCGTGTACACAGTGAACTTTGCGGAGGCCATGTAATGTTTAAACCGTTCTGTGACGGCCCACACCACTGCCAAGAATTCTAGCTTGAAGGAGCTGTTATTCTCTGGGTTTCTTTCAGTGGACCTCAGCTTCCGGCTGGCATACGCTATCACTCGTTCCCTGCCCTGTTGGTTTTGGGACAGTACGGCTCCTAGCCCCACATTACTGGCATCGGTGTGGAGGATAAAAGGCTGGCCATAATCAGAGTAGGCCAGAACTTCATCCCCCATGAGGGCCATTTTCAGCTGGCAGAAGGAATCCTCTTCCAACTTGTCCCACTTGAAGGGTGGCTTGTGACTTCTGGATTTAGACTGACCTATCAGGAGGTCCTGCATTGGAGCTGCCATCTTAGTGAACCCGGGGATGAACCTTCGGTAGTAGCCTACCAACCCGAGGAATTGCCTCACTTCTTTGATGTTAGAGGGGCTTGGCCAGCTCTTGATGGCTGTAACCTTGTCGGGGTCTGGGGCTACTCCCTCTGCACTCACCACGTGCCCCAGGTACTGTACCTTCGGTTTCAACAGGTGACACTTTGAGGGCTTCACTTTCAGGCCATAGCCTGCCAGGGCTTCGAACACCTCTGCCAGGTGTTTTAGATGGTCCTCGTAGGTCTTCGAATATACAATCACGTCGTCTAAGTAAAGTAGGACCGTCTCAAAGTTTTGGTGCCCAAGGCAGCATTCCATCAGCTTCTGGAAGGTCCCGGGTGCGTTGCAGAGCCCGAAGGGCATACAGTTGAATTCACTTAATCCCATCGGGGTGGTGAAGGCGGTCTTCTCCTTATCAGCCTATGCCACAGGAACCTGCCAGTACCCGCTAGTAAGGTCCAAAGTAGAGAAGAAATTAGTTGATTTTAGTGCGGCCAAAGACTCCTCTATTCTAGGCAACTGGTATGCGTCTTTATGAGTGATACGATTGACTAGTCTATAGTCCACGCATATTATCATAGTACAGTCTTTCTTTTTCACCAGAACCAAGGGGGCTGCCCAGGGGCTACAGCTGTCTCTAATGACCCCGGCTTCTTTCATTTCTCTCAGCATGCCCTTTGCGTTCTGATAGTGTGCGGGGGGTACAGGTCTGTATCTCTCTTTTATTGGTGGGTGGCTCCCCGTGGGGATGTGGTGTTCTACCCCTTTCACTCTGCCGAAGTCTAGCGGGTGCTTTCTAAAGATTCTCTCGTACTCCTGAACCACCCGGTAGACTCCTTGTTTTTGGTGCAAGGGAGTGGAGTCAGCACCCACGTGGAGTTTCTGGCACCAGTCCTCCTTGGGTTTCTGGGAGCCATTACCCTCCGCCTGGGGAGATGGAGGCAAGGGTTCCACGGCCCGGACAGCATTGTGTTCAACAGTATACAATTTGGCTAGTGTAGTGTACCGGGGCAAATGTACTTCCCTTTCCCCAATGTTTAAGATTCGGACGGGCACCCTTCCATGGCGGACATCAACCTGTCAAAATGGTGGGCCTGCTGTCTGAGTACACGGGTTCTACCATGGCTTGGTAGTCTCTCCCTCTTAACCCGATTGCAGTCCGACACCAGATCATCATTTCACTTTTGGGAGGCATGGCAATGGGGAACGGGTCGCTCATCCTCATGCTACCGATCTCAACCCAGACAGTTCTACCTGTTGCCATCTCATCAGGGCTCTTATCTCTTTCTGGAGGACCCTCTGTTGGCTGGAGCTCGCATTCATCGCCACCTGCTGCAAAATTACAATTACTTCTGAAAGACAATTTTCAATCACGTTAGTACCCAAGGTTATTTTAGGGTGACTTTCTCGACGGTCAATGTCCACAATGATCACTCCCTGTGCCGGCAGTTCAACTTTACCAATCTTAATGGTCATCTCTCTGAACCCCACCTGCGGCACTGGCTGGCCATTGCTGGCGATGATGCTCAAGTCATTGTCTGGATAGCGGGTTATGTCAGTGTCACTCCAATACTGCTTAAAAAGTACATAGGGGATGGTAGTTACTTGTGACCCGGTACCCAGCAGTGCACTCATGGGGATACTGTCCAGCACTACGGGTAAAACTGGGTGTCCCCCCACGTACTTATCACGCTAATTAGATGGGCCTGATGACCTTATGCCTGGGGGTTGGCCCTCTGCCCCAGGTCGGACCCGTTTAAAGTATAGTACCTGGCTACGTGTCCCGGCTGGCTGCACTGTAACGGTCGGTGGGCCTCCCTCTGAACGACGGGATCCTCCTCTGTCGACGCCACGGGACATCCTCCGGACTGGAAGCCAGCTTGATCGGTCCTGACAGGTCCATCTGTAACGACTGTATGGTCCTGGTCAATGCAGCAACACTCTTTGCTAGTTCTTGGACCTGATGGTGCAGGTTTGCAGGCGGGGATAAGTTTAGGGCCTGCGCATCAGCCCCCACAAGGTCTGCGGGGTAGGGCGCCGCCTCCTGGTGGTAAGTGATGGCAGGGCGCCGGGAAGCTACAGCGCCATCCGGTGCAGGTTCTCGGAGCACCCGGATGGCCCTATCTTTGAACTGTGCAAAAGTCAAATCGGGGTTCTGTAGGGCCATGAGGCACAGCTGAGTTCTGTGGGCGCTGGACAGCAGACCTTCTATGAACTGGTCAGTCAATAGTTTATCTGTATCCTGCACGCTGCCAGGGTCAGCTTGCTTAATTTCCTCCAAGGCTTCCTGTAAATTTAGGGCATAATCTCTGATGCTATCTTGAGCTCGCTGCTTACATCCATAGAATCGCATTTTGATTTCTGCTGAGGTACGGGTATCAAAGGTGTCCCGTAGAGGGGTCAGAACCCCCCTTACAGTCCTTTTCTCCTCAGCTGTCCAAGACTTTACCTCCCGCTGGGCCGCACCAGTTAACTGCCCTATCAGTATGCTTACTTTCTGTTCTTCTGTCAGGGGATAAACTTTGAACAGGCTATACAGCCTTTCTTTAAAGTCGCCCAAGGTATGCGACTCGCCGGCATACTGTGGCTGCTCCGGGGATATAGGGCATGGAAAACGGCATCACAGCTGCAGCGGCTACGCTGGTGGTAGAAGGTCCCTCCGCGTCCGACATCTTCCTCCCCCCTAGTTAGCCTACCTTCCGGCGCTCCTCTTCTGTAGGCTGCGGCTCCGCTCGTGATGCTCTGGGCGAGGACCCTGCATCGCTCGGTGATGACGTCGGCGTCCGCTGGACCTCCTTCCTGGACCTTGCGCAGCATCCCAGCGTAGGGCGGGGCTTCAGGTCTCGCTCGTTTTTGACGTCTACGCCCCTCTTCTTCCCGCGTGGCATCCCGAAGATGGAGCCTGATGGCGGGAAACGGCTCAGATTGGCGGGAAATGGCCCTGAATGGTGGGAAACTTCACTCAGGTATGTATAAAGTCTTTTTCAGGCACGCAATACCCGTTTGTGGTGGGTTGGTCAGAATTCTGCCGACTATGCCAAAGCTGACTCGCCCCCTGGGCCGTGGGGTACCCGGAACTGATCTTCTGTACGATGCTGGGGGTAGTAGTGGCAACCCGATCCCGTGGCTCAGGGTGGTCAGACCAAATTGTGGCAGTCTATCAATCAGTGCTTTAAATGTCCGACTACGCCATCCGTGGATTGCGGTCAGGGATAACCGCCGCTGCAGGGCAGGCCACTGGGGCCAGTGTTGGTGTGCAGCACAGAGGTAGGATAACTTCCCAGGGGAGGAGTGTAGCCCCAGGGTAGTGTAGGTGGATGTTGGGGGTGATAGTGCAGGCCGCAATAGTAAGAGTTCAGAGTCCGCTTCAAACAGTTCAGGATCTTTATTGTAGATATTATTAATGACCCAACAGTAGTACCGGTTAGGAATGGGCCTGGGTGTCTGAGAGCATTCGGGGAACCCCACTGGTCAGGGTGAGTGTGTAGGCCTACCTATCTCTCTATGCTCTTTCTGACTATCCCCCTCTTCGTGGTGTAATAGCCCACGTCCCTGAGCTGGCCGTGTACTTCTCGCCTGTATGGCTTGCGACTCGGGCCTTGGGTACCTTTTGCTTGCCCCTCGCTGTACTGGTCCCTCTGTGTGGCGGAGCCTCCAGGCTTCTTAGGCCAAGGGACCTGAAATCCCTCGCGGGTTGGTTCTCTGCTGCTGGACTTATAACCCTGACAGCCTCGGACCCCAATGTCCGGTTCTGTGATTCTCTCAGCCAGGACCGGCTCTCGTCGCCTCTGTCCCTGGCTCGCAGTCTCTCCTCTGCCTCACGGACTCCTCAGTTGCTGCTGACCTGTCCCTTTTCTCTGAGAACCCTTCTGGTCACTTCAGAAGTGGGTTCTGGTCTCTCTAACCCTGCCCCAGTTCCAGCTTTTATAGGGCAGCCAACTCCCCCTACTGGCCTGGGACATGAGGTGCTGCATGCTAATGGTCCCTAACCAGGGAACCTCCCTCCTGCTCTCAGACACAGATTATTGTTCGTGGCATCCAGGTCTGGGGTGACACAATAGCATATTACAAAACAAAATCAACAGCTAATATACATGATAAGCAGCAGTTAAAGGAGTTATCCACCACTTTGGTGTTGATGACCTATTAATATCAAATCAGTCATTAAATAAAAGAAGCTGATCTGCAGGACTCTGTAGCGGCCACTAAACAGTGTGGCGGATCAGTGATGTTCCACTCCGTGCACTATTTATGTAAGAGAGGCGACTGGCCGATGGTTGCTTCTGCATCCCTAAACACCCTATACAGGTGTCCCTGGGTGTATGTACATGTGTTCAATTTAATTACTGTCACTCTCTCTCAGACTGCATGCTGCCGTATCTTGGAGCAAGTTGGGACCCTTTGTTGTCATGAAGAATGAGCCTGGCGTTATTAATAAAATAAACTCCTGTTTACTTGTTCCTGAAACTATATACAATGAGTAGTACGTAAAACACTTCAATTCTTCATCTGCATTATATGACAGAGGAACAGACATTTCGGTTGTGATCAGTGGCACATAACTTGTGAGGAACGTTACTGCAGAACACTCGGTTAAGTTGAGGACCTCCATCTTCCCAGTACAGGGCCACACAGGTCAATGAACTGCACTCTGCACTAAACTCTGTGGACAACATATGGGAGCTCTTCCAGCTTCTATACCTTATGGATGTGTCCCAGCCCGGCTGATTCCATATTCCTTCACAAAGACCTCCCGGTTTGGCTAACACTAAAATTCATGCTTAAAAGTCTCTTTCTGTAGTCCCAACTTGCACGGTATGAGGAGACACTGCCGTCTCTGTTGCTTGATAATGAAGGATCTTACTATCTACTTATAAGCCTGCTCTTTGTTGTACAAACCCAATATGGCTTCCTTTCTCTGTAGCTGAATTAGACTCACTGATAAACAGGAACCAACCTCCCATTGCCTACTTACTCCTACCCAAACCATGGGCTGGTCTTACAGTTAACCCTGTCCACCCTTGTACACAGAAAAACTACAACGTACACGAGGATAAAAACATACAAAACAACAGGTCACAGTAAATTTGCATTCAGCGGTCTTCAGAGAGGAAGTTCAGAAATCTTCTGCACCGTTACATTTACACAGCTTTAGTGCTAGGCAGTCGCTCTTCCAGTGAGAGTGGGTGAGAGTGATTGTTCATCAGCATTCTGCACTTGTGTTACCTCCTTCTAGCAAAAGGGCGCCGGCTGCATCCCAGTGTGCATTTTTCTTGAAACCTTGGCTGGTGAGTACCATTGCCTTTAGCTATTTTCTAACTTGAAGTTGTGCAAACATTTTTCAACTTTTCAAAATACTTTACACCTGAATTCTGGCGAAAATTCTGTGACGAATCGGAACCTTTGTATGTAGGGAGAGAGGGATGAGAAAGCAAGAGGGAGTAGTCCAGCAAACTTTTCTCCCATGTTAGGTCTCCTCTCCCTGTGCCTGGCTTGTAATGGTGCATTTAGATGTACAAATGGGCAAACAATCAATCGTTACCGACTCTCAGTAAATGTAAACATGCCGACATTCACCCAATGATCAAGCAACATGCTGATTTGATGGGTAATCAGATCTTTTATTCCAGCATAAAAATCATTGCTTTTGGCAGTGCAATAACATGTATGATGCTGTATGAGGACAAATAAGTCATTCTCTTCCCATCAGTATTCGTCAATCTGTGAAAAAAGAACCAATCAACGAGCGCCAATCCTTTAAATATAGTGGATCAGCACTTGTTAAGGTGCATTGACGGACTGAAATCGTCACTAAAAATATACAGTTGGTTTCTTTAATAAGGAAGCCTGACCCTGTTTCATGTTGGTCAAGGTTTAATTAGTATGAATTTCCTTACAAGTTCACTGGACCTGTCATTTGCTCAAAAATTTAGTTAAATACTTAGTAAAAATCTCTGATTCTGTCGCTCTTTTCTTTTTTTGCCTCATCACTCCATTGCAGAGATATTTAATTTTTTTTGCTTTTGTTTTGAAGCGCACTATGTGAAATCTCTGCTTGCAGACTAAATGAGTGTTTCTTAACAGTCTTCTCTGGGGGGGTGTGAATTCACCCTTCCCCTCTTAGATGTGTCAACTGGTCTAGCAGTCTGAAATGCTGCAATTATCTGCATGTGGGAGAGAGGTGTGAAAGCTCATGCCTCCAGAGAATGATAAAATGCCCAGTTGGACTACAAGTAGAGATTTCTCATATTACTATATATTACTCCAAAAAGCAACAACATGAATATCTTTTCAATAGAGTGACGCTGTATGGAAAGAAAAGTCGCAGAATCAAGGGAGCTCATGGATTTCACAAGGTTTTTTTTGAGCAAGTGACAGCTCTTCTTTAAATGGATTATCTGGTACTGTAAGAAAGTGGTAGGAGAGCACTAAGATTTTACTGGTCATGCTTTCCCATGGTGTGTTCATTTGGACGTTTATGGATACAGTAAGTGTCCAAAGAACGGATTCTAGAGATGTGCTCTATATAGTAAATTGAGATCTTCACTAACCCTATTCCCAATTACAATATATATTGAAAGAAAATAAACTCCTAGCCGGGATAAGTTTGTATGAGTTTTTATATGAAGATTGTTTTGTTTCTACTGTTTACAATGTTTTCACTTTTCTTATAACTTCCATTCAGGAGCATTATGCAATTTTCTAAAGACTGGAACGTTAGTTCAAGGGTACTTAAGGAAAGATCATATGCATCAAACAAATAACTCATGGTATTTTAAATTGATTTTGGTAATTGTTCACCGCCATGTCACTGCAGGAAGGGGAAGGAACAATGTGGAGACCTTGGAGAGAACAGCAACATGCATTAAATGTGTTGCTGTGTACGTACTGTAGAGAGGCAGGAGATCGCTGCTGGGGCAACATATTAATGGGCTTTTAATTGATTAACAGGTAATTGAAAACCTGATGTTTTAGCTGTTAATATAAAATGGCTTAGCCACAGTACTGAGCATTTCAGCCTTACACCACAGAAGCTAGATAAGTAATGAAGGCTGCACAGCATGCCTTCTAAATGTTTTCGTTTTCTAGATAGAATGTTCCTCTTTTTCACAAAATGATTCAGATGTTATTCTTGTTGCACCTGTATCTCCCTATACATTAGCCCTGGCTGAAGTAGAAAAGAATCAGGGGGTTGTAATTAAATATGTCTGTTCCTTCTTTACCTCAACATCAGCTGTCTAGGGAGAATTAAGAAGCCTCCATACACATTAGATGGATATAGTCCGACCCGGCCAACTTTAAAGGGGTTGTCCACTACTATTGAAAATAGCCCAATGTATTTTTATGATGAATAGAAGCTTCTTTGTAATTACCATCCTCTGCTGCTTCTGCCTGTGAGCGGCGCTATCGGTGGCCGCTCACAGGCATCACGTGACCTCCCGCTGACGTCACGTCTAGTGAGGTGTGACTCAGCGCTGGGGTCCCCGCGGTGGCTGCTGGGTTGTGGGCAGGGTTACCCCCGCGTCACACCCTGCATCCACCATGCGCTTTCCCAATGAATGGGGAGAGGGAGAGCGCGCGGTGGATGCCGGGTGTGACGCGGGGGTAACCCTGCCCACAGCCCAGCAGCCACCATGGAATGCAGAAGAGGGACCCTCGGCTGCAGCCTGGACTTGTCGTGATGTCAGCGGATGTCAGCGCCGGCTGCAGCCGGGGGTCTCGTGATGGCTGTGAGCGGCCAGTGATAGCGCCGCTCACAGGCAGAAACAGCAGAGGAAGGTATTTACAAAGAAGCTTCTATTCATCATAGAAATACATTGAGCTATTTTCAATAGTAGTGGACAACCCCTTTAATCTAACTTTAATTATGGAGGCTAGTAGAATATGGATCTAAGGTTTGTAAGCCAGAGAATTGGCCACAGATTCATAAACACTCGAAACAAAAATTAAAGAGGTTTTCCAGGACTTGGATATTGCTCATCTATCTTTGGGATAGGGGATATGAGAATGGTGATGGTCGGACACCCAGTATCTCCACTGATCAGCCAGTTGCAGGTCCTAAGGTGGATAGTATATGGAGCCAGGACACCCAAGCTCCATCCACTGCGTAATGAACATTCTCAAGTAATAAAGTAATAAATTCATATCAAATTGAGTTCCGCATTAAGTTCTCGAGAACTGCCACAGTTTATAAAGCCAAGCCGCTCTCACTTCATACTTACAGTAAATATCTTATGGAAGAGGGTAGCATGTTCAATAGTAAAAACAGTCACATATAATTATTATAATACCGTATATGACATGCAATTGTTTAAATGGACTAAAGGGACCATATGTCATGTATTACATGGAAAAGGCAGAAAAAACGACAATATACTGGTCCAGGGTGATAATAAAAAAGCAAATGTTTATTGATCCATTATAAATATAAACAAAGCACAAATGGGGGAAACGGGCATATGTGTGGGGAAAATTGTAAAAAAGAGGGCGCACAAGGCTTGGGGCAAAATGATCATATCAATACATGCACATGAAATGCACATATCTTGGTAATTCATGTGCTATAACATAATATACTATCCTGCTAGCATCGTACGTGGATAGGTGGAGCAGCATGGTAGCACATAGCCTAAACAGTATCTGTCTCAGACATTTATCTGGCAGAGTATTTGGGAAACCATGTAAATTACCTTGAGTGATCAAAGCTGAGAAGATGGCATATAACCGTTAGAAGTTCTTGACAGTTTTTGTCTGATTTTTGCAACTCACTATTCTAGCCCATTATCTAAATGCACTAGGGAAGGTAGAACGGCTTGTTGGCACCTTTGTTAAACATGACTCTGGACACGTATCTCCCCACTCTAATATATCCCATTATACTGTAGGCAGGTATACAGTGGGTATGGAAAGTATTCAGACCTCTTTAAAGTTTTCACTCTTTGTTTCATTGCAGCCATTTGGTAAATTCTAAAAAGTTCATTTTTTTCTCATTAAAGTACACTTTGCACCCCATCCTGACTGAAAAAAAACAGAAATGTAGAAATTTTTGCACATTTATTAAACAAGAAAAACTGAAATATCACATGGTCATAAGTATTCAGACCCTTTGCTCAGACAGACACTCATATTTAAGTCACATGCTGTCCATTTCCTTGTGATCCTCCTTGAGATGGTTCTACTCCTTCATTGGAGTCCAGTTGTGTTTAATTAAACTGATAGGACTTGATTGGGAAAGGCACACACCTGTCTATATAAGACCTCACAGCTCACAGTGCCTGTCAGACCAAATGAGAATCATGAGCTCAAAGGAACTGCCCAAGGAGCTCAGAGACAGAATTGTGGCAAGGCACAGATCTGGCCAAGGTTACATAAGAATTTCTGCATTACTCAAGGTACCTAAGAGTACAGTGGCTTCCATAATCCTTGATGGTGAGGTAGGCACGACCATATTCAGGAAGGAGACCTCAGTCAATTCTCTACTGCATGCCTCATCTGCACACACAACATCTACAATCAGTGCAGTACCCACAGGGCAATTTTTACGTCTTAGACGTATTTGCTCCGATGAGGTAGACTTTAAAGTGTGTGCAGCGGACATGCGGGAGAGATTCTAGAGGATATAGCAACCGCAGCATTAAGAGGGGTTACCAGAGAGCAAAGGCAGCCTCCAGACAAGAACTGCTTGTATCCAAGCCGCCACCGAGACTGACAAGTCGGCCCTTGTGAGATTTATATCCACGTTTAATAATCAGTGACACGCCATAAGGGGCATCCTCGGCAAGCACTGGCAGGTTCTAAAAACTGATCCAAGCCTTCGAGAGTTTCTACCTGATCATCTTCTTATGACTGCGAGGAGGTGCAGAAGCCTCAGGGATACTCTGGTGCACAGTCACTATGTGCGCCAGAGTACACTACCTTTTTAATATTGATAACCCCAAATGGGGTTGCAACCCCTGCGGTTCTTGCCTCTCATGCAGAAATATAGTTAGGGCTAAAACATTTTGTAATGCGGACGGCAAGAGAGAATTTGATGTCAGGAGATACATCTCCTGCAGCAGTATTGGGGACATTTATCATGCTACATGTGGTTGTGGGCTCATTTACGTGGGGCTCACGTCCAGGGAATTGAGGAGACGCGTGAGGGATCATGTGTTGGACATTTTGGGAGCTGGGGAGGTGGAGTATCTTTCATCACTTTGGACCCTACCAAGACATTTTAAGCAATATCATCATTGTGATCCCAAAAGTCTGCAGGTCCGTAGCAATGACCAGGTTCATCAGAGCCTAAGAAGAGGTAATGTAAAGAAGGCACTGGCTAAACTGGAGTGCCGTTGGATCTATAGACTGTGAACTATGTCACCGGCAGGTCTTAATGAACGATTGAGCTTCTCCCCTTTCCTTTAATTATATGGCATCCGCCCGCTCCCTCTGCGTCCCCTCCTCTGATGGGCGGTGCGCCGGAACATGTGACGTTAATGGGGGAGCTCCCCTCTCCTGGGACGCCCCCTGAGATCGCACCGCTGTCACCAATGTCCAGGGGCGCGTGGCGCTATGCACCATCATTGGTCAGTGCCCACTCTCCCCTCCTTGGTCCACATGTATAAGAGGCCTTGTATCCTCACACACTCTACCACTGCCCCCTGAGGAAGTACAGAAAAACGTGTCGGGGCCTCCACCGACACAGATGGTCATCTCCAACCTCTCACTAAGTATGCCATATTTAGCTTTATCCATGTGATATTTGCACATTAGTGTTGTTGTGTATGACTTATGGCTGTTTGTTTGACCTTATATGTATGACAGATTATATGATTAATGTTACTGTGACTTTATCAACACACATTCTGTTGTTACCAATGAATTGTATTGGACAAGCTATGTGACCTTATGTGTTGTAGGTTTGGTTAAAATCTGACACCAACTGTGTCTCTATCTACCCTCTCTTGCCTTACCTGCCCATGTTATGTCTTATATTATATGGAACTCATATAATGTGCTTTTTTGAATATATTTAATAAATTATGAAATCTTTTTAGTCATCACATTGTGTCTAAATCATGTTGTATTTGGGGTGTTTGAAACACTTATGGCTTCCTTATTTCTGCTCAATTGATATTTAGTGGTATGCCCCCTATTACTTATGAAGTCTTGTTCCCCATTGTTATTTTCTTGTATTATATTTTTTCTGCCCTCCCTGTGTCTGTAGACACTTTCTCGTCTCACCATGCAGTGAAGATCTTGTAGAACCCCATTTTCCTTTCCTCTGATATCTCTAACTCTTAGGCCCCCTTCACATGTATGTGTTTCCAGTACGTGCGGCATCTGTTTTCTTTCTCGGATAGCACACATACCCAATATGTCATATGTGGTGCCTGAGCCTGTACGAATCAACTTATAATTGCTAATAAGTGGAAAGAAAAGTGGGAAAATTGAAAAGTGTATTTGAACAGGTACAAATCCAGATAATGGCATTTCTGTAAAATTTCACACGTGTGTACTCAATTATTCTACAAAGTTAAATGCTAAGTGTAATTTCAACTCTTCGCATAAATTAATAAAATACATAAACAGTAGAAAGCAAAGATAAGAAACTTTGCAATATATCTTTCTCTACTTATAAGGCCCGGATTCTCTTTTCCAGCCTTCTGAACTCAATATTTACTGTGAAATGCAGCTAAAATCTATCTTAGTCAATATAACATGACAGACAGCCTAATAAGGTGTCAGATTACAGCTGTCTGTAGAAGTCTATGGAGTGTAGAGGAGGAGAATGAGGAACAAAGCAAGATAAGTAGATCAATGCTGCTGCTTTCCAAGTTTTGTTTTGACCTGAGTGCTGGACTCACAGCTAGACTGCTAGGTACTGCTGTATAATAGCCTCCATATTGGTGCTGCTTCTGAACATTTGTTATATAGAATCAGGAGAGCAGTAAACACTCATGTTTCTGTGTACTGTGTAGGAGACATCATGGCAGCTAGTCTCTAACAACTGGCTCGGAGACAACTGACAATTAGAGATAGAGTTTATGGAGGAGAAAATGGAGGAAAAATGTGGGATACAAGTCATAATAGTCAGAAATTGTGTTATTCCTCATGTATACACGGAAGGCAGATTGTTCTGAACAAGTGTCACCTGAAATTGCAGGGACACTTTAAGTGGTTTTCTTATACAGACTGGTCACGATTTTCTCACTGAAAATCAGAAAACATTTGTCCAATTTATTTTGGGCTGGTGCCCTATATCTTATAGTTCCTGTCAGTCAGTCCAGCCATTATTACTGTATATACGCCTTTGGGCTGGAGTACGATGCTCTCTCACAGAAAAAGGAAAGCAGAATCCAGACTTTGCAAAAAAGCAGAAAAATATAATTCTATGTTGATGCAATTTAGGAAAAAGGTTCCTCTGACATCACATGACATGACAGTGTTTTCCAGCAAACCTCATGGCCAGGAAGACCCCTTGTTTGTTTTTGATGGACAGGATTAGATGGTGTGTCTATGAATAGGATTACTTATTAAAGGGAATATGTCACCAGAAAATGGACTATGGTTTAAACAAAATTAGAAACCTTACAAATTTCACACTGGCAACTGGGGCATTTTTGAAGTTGACTCGCCCCCTGGGCCCCGCGTACACGTGTAGTGGGTTACCCGGAACCAGGTCTCTGGGAGATCCTGGGGTCTGTAGTCTCCGTGGCGGCGACCCGGTCCCGTGGCTCAGGGTGGTCAAACCAGTGGCAGTCTATTTGTAAGGTTTTAAGTTAATTGTCCGACTACGCCACCAGTGGATTGCGGTCAGCGCAGACCGCCGCTGCAAAGCAGACCGCTGGGGCTGATGGTGTGTGCAGCTGAGGTAGTGTGACTCCCCACGGGGAGAGTGGAGCCCCAGGGCAGTGTAGTTGATGGTGAGGGTGATAGTGCACGGGAGTCCCAGCACTAGTAGTGCTGGCGCGGCGATGAAGCAGGAACGACTCAGAGTCTTTGCAGTGCAGTTCAGGGTCTTTACTGGTGATATTAAGGCAGACCTTCCCGGGAGTACTGGCTAACATAAGGGGCCTGGTCAGTCTGCGAGCAAACAGGAGTTCCCCTGGCCAGGTGGAGTTGTAGGCCTCCCCGTCTATCTGCACTCTTTCTGGCTACCTTGCTGTAAGCGGGTAGAAGTAGCCCACGTCCCTGAGTATACCGTGTGGTGCTCACCCATATGGCTGGTGACTTGGGGCCTTCTGTTAGCCTCCGCTCCTGGATGGCGGTGCTGGTCCCTTCCTTGTGACTGAGCCTCCGGGCTTCTATGGCCAGAGGACCTGGGATCCCCTGCCGGCTGGTTTCTGCTGCTGGGTGGATATCAGTCCCCACAGCCTCGGACTCCGGTGTCCGGTTATCAGATTCTTCTGCCAGGGCGAGCTATATCTCTGCTTAGCTTCCAGCCCCTGGTCTTCTGCTCCTAGCTCCTACAGAGCTCCTGCTGTAACTTTCCCTCTCCAGGCTCTGACTGACCTAATCCCGCCCCAGACCCAGTTTATAAGGGCAGATTCCTCCCCTCCCAGGTCTGGGCGGGCGGTGTTGCATGCTTAGGGCTCCTGACCAGAGAAACCTCCCACTTGCTCTCAGACGTAATATTACTACTACTGTGGCAACCAGACCCCTGGGGTGCCACATTCCCCCCTAGTGAATTTTAGTACTCCGGGACTAAACACATTTTTAAGAAAACACAAATACAGGGTATAAACAATAATACAACAACATATATACAAGAAGCTTTAGTCTTTAGAGGTCACGGCGTGTCCGTAACCGGGTGTCCATATCACCCAACAAGGTGAAGTCTTGGCACAGAGTAGGGGACCTGTCCAAAGCAAACCCCAAGCGTTGGCCCTGGGTGTGGCTGCAAGGCTGAGACTAGCTACTTTGGGCCACAAGGAGGCCACGCCAGATAGGTTTTCTCTTTCGCGGCCATCTTCGCAAGAGGCACCAAGGTGCAACTATCTACATGTAATTCCGGTTATTCAGCGTCCATAACCTGTCAGTCCAAATTAACCTGAAGGGTAACTAGAGAAACATAATTAGTACCCAGGTAACAAAACACAAACCTTGTTCAACATTTACATATGTACAGGTAAATATATATTACAGTTTAGATTCTCCAGCGAGCGGGCATTTTTCCTCTAGTGCTCCTGGTGGACCTACGTAACCCACTATCTGGTTCTGCACTACAGGGTGTAGGTGGTGTGGCGGGTAGGTCTGGCAGCTTTCTGCGTACTCTTTGGCTTACTAGGGGCACGGCAGACTCAATACTAGCAGAGGGTTGATTCTCCTGGGCTGCTGGTATGGGTTCTTCTGCCTCCTGGGCCGGCTGCTCTTCTGACACTACCTGTTCTTCTGTAGGCTCTTCTGGGGCTGGCTGGAGAAAGGTGAGGACGGGTACCACGACTGCGTTGTTAATCTGAGTCCAGGACCGGGGAAAGTCTCCGAGTACGGTACTGATCATTTCTTCCCTTTCCTCTGCGGGTTGAGGGTTTTCTTGAACTTCTTCAGGTGGTCTCTGGAGACAATGGCTGTGGTCTCTCCTCCGTCCTTACTGATGATACATACTTTTGGGTTCTCATGACTTGAGGGCAGTACGGTGTACGGGTCCTTCTCCCACTGGTCGTCCAATTTGTGGAGCCGCCTCTTTCTCTTCAAGACCTGCTCTCCAGGTACCAGGGGAACAGCGGGAGCATACTGGTTATAAGCCTTCTCTTGCCTTTCTCTTGCTTGAGACAGACTCCGCTTGACGCTCTCCTGTACTTTCCGATACTGCTGCTGCCGTTCTGTATCCCAGTCTACCTCTGGCGAGGTGTCCTCAGGTGTCAGGACTCCCATATCCCATAGGTGTTATGTTCTGCTACCAAAGCTAAGGAAAGAGAGGAGATCTGTCCCTACTATAGGACTCAGCTGAATCCCTACGATGTAACAGGGAACCTGATCCTGCGATCAGACCTGCTAAAGTCCTAATCTAGTCTGTACGGAGACCTATAGATGTGGGGAGGGAATCCCTACAAGTACTAAGGACTGGGAGGAATATGGGACACCTCCTAACAGAAATAGTAGCAGACAGACGAACAAACAAAATAGATAGAACATAGAGGTCCGTAGACCAAGCAAACTAACAGAGCTAGATACAGAGCACAGGCTAGCTAGAAAGTAGATATACAATGAAGTCCAGCAAAGCCAGAAGGGCGGAGCAGGATTAAATAGGCCAACAAGGTCATGTGACCAGCAAAGGAAAAAAAACCTAACAGCAAGGTTCTAACAGTACCCCCCCTTCTAAGAGGATCCTCCGGATCCCCTAGGACCAGGCTTATCAGGAAATCTCCTGTGAAACGCTCTGATAAGTCTGGACGCGGAAACATCATCTGACCTCACCCAAGAGTTATCCTCGGGTCCGAAACCTTTCCAGGCCACAAGATACTGCAAACTACCTCTATACCGTCTAGAGTCAAGGATGCGAGAAATTTCATATTCCCCGTCCTCCACCACCGGAGGAACAGAGGCAGAGGCGTCACCATCCGACACAACAGCTTTTTTTAACAGAGAGACATGAAAGACCGGATTAATTCTCCAGTAGGTAGGAACCTCCAACCTAACAGCAGATTGGTTGACAACCTGAAGCACCTTAAAGGGCCCTACAAACTTGGGACCCAATTTCTTAGAAGGAATCCTCAACCGCAGATTCCTAGAGGACAACCAAACCATGTCACCAACAGCGAACAAAACCTCCTGTCGTTTCCTATCAAAGTAGTCTTTAGATTTTCTGTTGGCCTCCTGAAGATTACCACGCACATCCGTCCAAACTCTTTCCAAATCACCGGAAAAATTCTCCTCCTCAGGCACGGCAGATCCCAACTTGGAGAACGACCCAAACGACGGATGTCTCCCAGAACAACAAAAAAAAAGGCGAACAACCAGCAGAAGAAGATGTATGATTGTTCAGAGCAAATTCGGCAAGTGGCAGAAACTCAGACCACCCCTCTTGATTGTCTGCCACAAAACAACGCAAGAACTGCTCAACATCCTGGTTTTTCCTTTCTGTCTGGCCATTAGATTCAGGATGATATCCGGACGAAAACGACAAATGAATTCCCAACCTGTCACAAAAGGCACGCCAAAAACGAGCCACGAACTGAGGACCCCTATCAGAAACAATGTCAGTAGGAACGCCATGAAGTCTGCCAATTTCCTTGACAAAGGCCTTAGCGAGAGTTTTAGCGCAGGGCAGTTTGACGAAGGGAACCAAGTGACACATCTTGCTAAAACGGTCCACGACCACCCAGATGACAGTAAAACCCTCAGAGGGGGGGAAGGTCAGTTATAAAGTCCATAGCCAAATGTGTCCAAGGAGCACTGGGGACCTCCAAAGGACAAAGCAACCCCGCAGCAGGAGTATGTGAGGACTTAGATCTAGCACATATAGTACATTGGCGCACCCACTTAATGACTTCCTTCTGCCATCCAGGCCACCAAAAACTGCGACCCACCAGTCTCTTGGTCTCAGAGATTCCGGGATGACCTGCCAACCGAGATTCGTGACACTCAACAAACAAATCTCTCCTAAAGGTCCCAGGCACAAACAACCTCCCATGAGGAGTGTTAGATGGGGCATTCTCCTGAGCTTTAAGAATCTCATCTTCCAAAACGGAGTCTAAAGCAGCTATCACAACACCTTCTTGTAAAATGTTTTCCTCTTTCTCAGCACCGACTATGGGAGAAAAACTGCGAGACAAGGCATCCGCCTTAACATTCTTAGTACCAGGGATGTAAGTAACGGAGAAATTAAACCGCGAGAAAAACAGTGCCCACCTAGCCTGACGGGCATTCAGGCGCTTGGCAGCATCAAGATATATCAGATTTTTATGATCCGTAAGAACCTGAATGGGAAATTCCGCACCTTCCAAGAAGTGGCGCCAGTGTTCAAAT
Source organism: Phyllobates terribilis (assembly GCF_046119375.1). Classification (NCBI taxonomy): domain Eukaryota; kingdom Metazoa; phylum Chordata; class Amphibia; order Anura; family Dendrobatidae; genus Phyllobates; species Phyllobates terribilis. The sequence continues at coordinate 517,574,197 of NW_027362761.1, forward strand.
GCGAGTTTAATAGCCAATAATTCCCGATTACCAATATCGTAATTCAATTCAGTCTCCGAAAAATTTTTTGAAAAAAAGGCACAGGGATGTAATCCATCCCCGTTATCCTGAGACAATACTGCGCCAACCCCCACAGAGGAAGCATCAACCTCAACCAAAAACGGCCTAGTAACATCAGGCTGCATAAGGATGGGAGCAGAGGTGAACCTCTCCTTGAGATACACAAAAGCTTCAATGGCCTCAGAAGACCACTGAACCGCATCAGCACCTTTCCTGGTGAGATCAGTCAGAGGTTTGACAATACTAGAAAATTTTTTTATGAATTTTCTATAGTAATTGGCGAAACCCAAAAACCTCTGTATCGATTTCAAACCAATAGGCCTAGGCCATTCCTGCACAGCCTGAACCTTAACCGGATCCATCTCAAAACCTTTGCTGGAGATAATGTAGCCCAAAAAACTAATTCTCTGTACAGCGAACTCACATTTCTCCAGCTTAGCAAAAAGCGAATTGTCCATTAATAACTGTAATACCTCACGCACGCTCCGCCAATGAGACTCCAGATCTGGCGAATAAATCAAAATGTCATCCAAATACACAACCACATTTTTACCGATCAAAGGTCTAAGGATGTCATTAATCAGATTCTGAAAAAATGCAGGAGCATTAGTAAGACCAAAAGGCATAACCAGATTCTCAAAATGACCCACAGGAGTGTTAAAAGCAGTCTTCCATTCATCACCCTCCTTCATGCGCAACAGATTGTATGCCCCCTTAAGGTCAATTTTAGAGAACCACTTGGCCCCCAATAACTGGTTAAACAGATCAGGAATCAATGGCAGTGGGTATGGATTGCGTACCGTAATTTTGTTAATCTCACGAAAATCCAGACAAGGACGTAAACCGCCGTCCTTTTTTTTTACAAAAAAAAATCCAACCGCCACAGGAGACTTAGAGGGCCTAATGTGACCGGCGGCCAAGCTTGTCTGTATGTATTCCTCCAAAGCCTTCCTCTCAGGAATAGTAAGGTTAATAAACGACTCTTAGGAAGAGTTGCTCCAGGGACAAATTCAATAGAACAATCATAGTCTCTATGGGGAGGCAAAACCTGCGATTCTTTCTCAGAAAAAACTCTCCAAAAATCCTGAATAGGAACAGGCAATTCTCCCCTATCCAAAGCTGCAATACGCCCGTTACAACACTTGTCATAACATTTATGGCTCCAGGATTTAATTTCACTGGTAGACCAATCCAGTACAGGATTGTGAAATTTTAACCAGGGCAAACCCAATATTACTGGAGAAGGCAAGTTATTCAACACTACCAAATCCAATTTCTCATGGTGAACACCATTAATAGTGAGAGGAAATTCACTGACCTTGAGAGTAATATTCTTCAAAGGGGAGCCATCCACAGAAACCACAGCAATGGGGGATGATAAAGGTTCAGGTTTTAAATTGAGTTTTTCCACGAATCCCCCATCAATTACATTCAGTGTAGACCCGCAATCAACAAACACCCGAAATTCCATTAATTTTTCCTGAGCAATCGTGGAAGCAGCTAAAAATATACCCTTGGAATTTAAACAGGCAATACGGGCGTGACTGACCATTTTTTTTTCTTTCTTCATACGAAGCTCACAGCCTTTAATCAAATGACCAGATTTTCCGCAATAGAAACACAAGCCTTCCGAAAAACGACGGTCTTTTTCTTGAGAGCGAGGTGCCACCGATCCAATCTCCATCGGTTCACCACTGTTAGTACACACATTATCATAACCAGAAACTGACATAGCAGAGGATTTGCTCTCATTAACCCTAGCACGCAGTCTTCTATCCACCCGTATAGCTAATTGCATAGCCTGTTGCAAATCTTCAGGTGTAGGATAAGCAATTAGCAGGTCTTTAACCCTTTCACTGAGCCCAGCAAGAAATAGACTTTTCAGAGCAGAATCGTTCCACCCTGTTTGAGTGGACCAACGACGAAAATGTGTACAATATTTTTCCACATTACCTGATCCTTGTTTTAAACGTCTCAACTCAGTCTCAGCTGATGCGACACGGTCAGGATCATCATATAATAGTCCCAAAGCAGAAAAAAAACTATCCACTGATCTGAAGCATGAATCACTAGGTTGCAAAGAAAAGGCCCACTCCTGAGGCTCTTTGCGCAAAAGTGACATTATGAACCCTACGCGCTGGGATTCATCCCCAGAGGACTTGGGTCTCAAACGAAAATACAATAAGCAAGCATTTTTAAATGAAAAAAATTCTCGATGTTCACCAAAAAATAAATCCGGCAAACATACCTTAGGCTCCAAGAAATATGCTCCAGGACAGTTACTCACGTGCTGACGGAGCTCGGCCACTTCCAGAGAGAGTCCCTGCAGGTGTTTAGCCAAATCCTGAACCGACACCATGATGGAACAAAAAAAAAAAAAAAAAATCTTTCCTTAGAGAATTTGCAGGCTGGACTTACTGTTATGTTCTGCTACCAAAGCTAAGGAAAGAGAGGAGATCTGTCCCTACTATAGGACTCAGCTGAATCCCTACGATGTAACAGGGAACCTGATCCTGCGATCAGACCTGCTAAAGTCCTAATCTAGTCTGTACGGAGACCTATAGATGTGGGGAGGGAATCCCTACAAGTACTAAGGACTGGGAGGAATATGGGACACCTCCTAACAGAAATAGTAGCAGACAGACGAACAAACAAAATAGATAGAACATAGAGGTCCGTAGACCAAGCAAACTAACAGAGCTAGATACAGAGCACAGGCTAGCTAGAAAGTAGATATACAATGAAGTCCAGCAAAGCCAGAAGGGCGGAGCAGGATTAAATAGGCCAACAAGGTCATGTGACCAGCAAAGGAAAAAAAACCTAACAGCAAGGTTCTAACAATAGGCAGCTTACCAGGTCTTGCTCTCATTAGGTAAGCCGGGGTACAGTTGGTGGAACCTAAGGGGATGTGATTATACAAGTCGACAAGATCAGGCAGTTTTTCAGGCCACAGACTGCGTTCTTCCAGGGGCAATGTTTTTAGCAAGTCTATCACCACCTGGTTCATTTTCTCACATAGTCCGTTGGTCTGAGGGTGATAGGGCATTGTTCTTATCTTCTTGCAGCCATACAGGTTGCAGAACTCCTGGAAGACCTCCGCTTCAAAGGCTGGTCCTTGGTCCGTCAACACTTGCTCCAGATACCCGTGTGGGCGGCATAAGTGCTGCTGGAAGGCTCTAGCTGCTGTTTGAGCCGTTAAGTCCTTGACAGGGACCACCACCAGGAACCGGGAGTAGTGATCTACGATAATGAGGGCGTAGACGTACCCAGATCTGCTTGGAGCCAGTTTCACATGGTCCAGGGCTACCAGTTCCAGTGGCTGCCTGGTGATGATGGACTGCAGGGGAGTCTTCTGGCTGGCATGGTCCTTTCTTCTTAGGTTGCACGGGCCATAGTCTCTGCACCACCTCTTGATGGCTCCTCTCATGCCTATCCAGTAGAACCGTTCACGCAACAAGAACTCCAGCTTTTTCCATCCGAAGTGTCCTGCTCCGTTGTGGTATGCCTCCAGAACCATAGCCGCGTCTCGTCTTGGGACCACTACCTGCCAGGTCAGCTCATGTGTTCGAGAGTTGACCATTCTCCGGCACAGCTTCTCCCTGTAGAGAAACAGCTTACTTTTCTCCTTCCACAGTTGCTTGGTCTCCTCCGGAGCGTCTGGGTCAAGACGGGCATCAGCCTGTGTCAGCATTTCCTTCACATGACGGACTGCGGGATCACTGTCTTGTGTCTCCGCCCAGCTGTAGTGGGGTAAGGGATTGAATGTAGCAGAGCGCCTGTCCTTCACACGGTGGGAATACAGGGTAATCCCATGACGGTGGAACGCAGGGAGTTCGACTTCTTCCAGATTTTCTGGATCTTCCCCTACGTCCGGTAAGTTTGGCATTCTGGACAGGGCATCCGCGTTGGCATTTGAGAGTCCCGCCCGGTATTTAATGGTGAATTCATAGTTGGACAGGCGGGCCATCCATCTCTGCTCCAGGGCACCAAGCCTTGCAGTGTCCAGGTGTGTCAACGGGTTGTTATCCGTGTATACGGTGAACTTGGAAGAGGCAAGGTAATGCTTGAAACGTTCGGTCACTGCCCACACAACCGCCAGGAACTCTAGCTTGAATGAGCTATAGTTCTCAGGGTTTCTCTCTGTGGGCCGTAGTTTTCGGCTGGCGTAAGCGATTACCCGTTCTTTCCCCTGCTGGATCTGGGACAGTACGGCTCCTAGCCCGATGTTGCTTGCGTCTGTGTGGAGGATAAAGGGCTGGCTGTAGTCAGGGTACGCCAGGATTTCATCCCCCGTGATGGCTATATTCAGCTGGCAGAAGGACTCCTCTTCCAGCTTTTCCCACCTGAAGGGCGGCTTCTGGTTTTTGGCCTTCCTGGATTGACCTATCAGGAGGTCCTGCATAGGGGCTGCCAGTTTGGTGAAACCGGGAATGAATCTTTGGTAGTAGCCTACCAACCCGAGAAACTGCCGCACTTCTTTTATGCTGGAGGGTCTTGGCCAGTCTTTAATCACGGTGATCTTATCAGGGTCGGGAGCCACTCCGTCAGCACTTACCACGTGTCCCAGGTACTGCACCTTTGGTTTCAGCAGGTGACACTTGGATGGTTTCACCTTTAGGCCGTAGCTTGCCAGGGCGTCAAACACTTCTGCCAGGTGTTTCAAATGGTCCTCGTAGGTTTTGGAATAAACGATGACGTCGTCCAGGTATAACAGGACCGTCTCGAAATTCCGGTGTCCCAGACAGCATTCCATCAACCGCTGGAAGGTTCCTGGTGCGTTGCAGAGCCCGAACGGCATACAGTTAAATTCGCTGAGACCCATCGGGGTGGTGAATGCGGTGTTCTCCTTGTCTGCCTCTGCTACAGGAACCTGCCAGTACCCACTAGTAAGATCCAAAGTGGAGAAGAAGTTAGCAGATTTTAATGCAGCTAAAGATTCTTCTATTCTAGGTAACGGGTACGCATCTTTGTGTGTGATACGGTTGACCTTTCTGTAGTCTACATACATTCTCATTGTGTTGTCCTTCTTTTTCACTAGAACTAGTGGAGTTGCCCAGGGGCTACAGCTGTCCCTGATTACCCCAGCCTCCTTCATGTCCCGCAACATCCCTTTTGCATGCTGATAGTGTGCAGGGGGTACAGGTCGGTATCTTTCCTTTATGGGTGGATGGTCTCCTGTTGGGATGTGATGTTCCACCCCCTTCACTCGCCCGAAGTCTAGCGGGTGTTTACTAAAGACCCTTTCGTACTCCTGAACCACCCGGTAGACTCGCTGCTTTTGGTGTGAGGGAGTGGAGTCAGTACCCAAATGCAGTTGCTGACACCAGTCCTCCATTTGTTTCTTAGAGCCGTTACATTCCTCTGGTTGAGATGGAGGCAAGGGTTCTATGGCCTTTACAGAATTTTGGTTTATGGTAAACAATTTGGCTAGCGTGGCATACCGGGACAGGTATACTTCTCTCTCCCCGATATTTATGATGCGGATGGGCACACTCCCATGGCGTACATCGACCACCCCCCGTGCTGTCAAAATGGTGGGCCTACTGTCTGAGTAGACGGGTTCTACCATTGCTTGGTAGTCTCTACCTCTTAGACCAATAGCTGCCCGGCACCAGATCATCATCTCACTTTTCGGGGGCATGGCAATAGGGAACGGGTCACACATTCTTACGCTACCTATCTCACCACCAGATAATTCCATCTGTTGCCGTTTCATCAGTGCCCGGATCTCTTTTTGGAGGACACGCTGCTGGCTGGAACTGGCGTTCTTGGCAACCTGCTGTAAAATGAGAATCACCTCTGCAAGACAATTTTCAATCACGTTAGTTCCCAAGGTTATTCTAGGGTGGCTCTCATGACGGTCTATATCCACAATAATCAGTCCTTGTGCCGCCAGTTCGACTTTACCGACTTTAATGGTCGCCTCCTTGAATCCCACCTGCGGCACGGGCTGACCATTGCTGGCGATGATATTCAGGTCGTCATCTGGGTAGCGGGTTGTGTCCGAGTCATTCCAGTACCGCTTAAAGAGCACGTACGGGATGGTAGTCACTTGTGACCCAGTGTCCAGTAGGGCATTCATAGGAATGCCATCCAGTACCACAGGCAAGACCGGACATCCCCCTACGTATTTATCACGCCAGTTCGATGGGCCTGATGATATTAAGCCTGGGGGTTGGCCCTCTACCCCAGGTTGTGCCCGTTTAAATGACAGTACCTTGCCATGTGTCCGTGTTGATTGCAGCGGCGGCCAATGGGTTGTCCGTCCTCGTTGTATCTGTCACTGGGTCTTCCTCTGGACGATGTGATCCTCCTCTGTCGGTGCCACGGGACGTCCTCCGGACTGGTGGCTTGCTTAATCCTTCCTGGAGGAGAAACCTGTAAAGACTGCACAGTTCTGGTTAGCGCGGCTACACTTTTGGTTAGCTCTTGGACCTGATGGTGCAGGTCGGTAGCTGGGTTGGTATCCAAAGCCTGCGCACCAGCTCCTACAGACTCTGTAGACAAGGATGCCGCCTCCTGGTGATAGGTAATAGCAGGGCGCCGGTGGGTTACACCGCTACCCGGTGCTGGTTCTCGGAGCACCTGGATGGCCCTGTCTTTGAACTTTGCAAAGTCCAAACCTGGGTTCTGAAAGGCCATTGCACGTAACTGGGTTCGGTGGGCATTGGACAGCAGACCCTCAATGAATTGCTCAGTTAACAGTTCATCTGCATTCCGCACACTGTCAGGGTCTGCCTGTTTAATGGCTCCCAGGGCCTCTTGCAAGTTCAAAGCATAGTCTGTTATACTGTCTTGGGCCCGCTGCTTGCACCCATAAAATTTCATTTTGATCTCTGCTGAGGTACGGGTATCAAAAGTGTCCCTCAGACGGGTTAAGATTTCTTTTACAGTCTCCTTGTCCCGGACTGACCAGGACTTTACTTCACGTTGGGCTGCCCCGGTTAGCTGGCCTACCAATATGCTCACTTTTTGTCCTTCTGTCAGGGGGTATACCTTAAACAGGCTGTACAGTCTCTCTTTAAAGTCACTTAGGGTATGCGACTCCCCTGAGTACTGGGGCAGCCAGGCCGCTCCGGGGATATAGGGCATTGTAAATGGCATTACTGCGGCAGCGGCCGCGCTGGTGGTAGAGGGTCCCTCCGTATCCGTCATCTTCCTCCCCCCTAGTTAAGTGTGGCCTACCTTCTGTTGCTTCTTCTCCGTAGGCCGCGGTTCCGCAGACGATCGTCAGGGTGGAGGACCTTGCGTCGCGCTCTGGTGACGTCAGCATCGCTCTCTCTCCCTTCCAGGACCTTGCGCAGCGTCGGTGCATGGGGCGGAGCTTCGGGTATCGCGTGCTTTCGGCTTCCACGTCCCTCTTCTTCCCGCACGGCGTCCCGAAGATGGCGTCCGATGGCGGGAAAATGACTGCGGATGGCGGGAAACTTTTGAAGATGGTGGGAAACTTTTGAAGATGGCGGGAAACGGCTCCGGATGGTGGGGACCTTCACCACGGCAGGTATGACAGTCTTTTGAAGGCGCGCAGTACCCGGTGGTTGCGGGCACGAAATCCTGCCGACTACGCCAAAGTTGACTTGCCCCCTGGTCCCCGCGTACACGTGTAATGGGTTACCCGGAACCAGGTCTCTGGGGGATGCTGGGGTTTGTAGTCTCCATGGCGGTGACCCGGTCCCGTGGCTCAGAGTGGTCAAACCAGTGGTAGTCTATTTGTAAGGTTTTAAGTTAATTGTCCGACTACGCCACCCGTGGATTGTGGTCAGCGTGGACCGCCGCTGCAAGGCAGACCGCTGGGGCTGATGGTGTGGGCAGCTGAGGTAGTGTAGTTGATGGTGAGGGTGATAGTGCACAGGAGTCCCAGCACTAGTAGTGCTGGTGTGGCGATGAAGCAGGAACGACTCAGAGTCTTTGCAGTGCAGTTCAGGGTCTTTACTGGTGATATTAAGGCAGACCCTCCCGGGAGTACTGGCTAACATAAGGGGCCTGGTCAGTCTGCGAGCAAACAGGAGTTCCCCTGGCCAGGTGGAGTTGTAGGCCTCCCCGTCTATCTGCACTCTTTCTGGCTACCATGCTGTAAGCGGTTAGAAGTAGCCCACGTCCCTGAGTATACCGTGTGGTGCTCACCCGTATGGCTGGTGACTTGGGGCCTTCTGTTAGCCTCCGCTCCTGGGTGGCGGTGCTGGTCCCTTCCTTGTGACTGAGCCTCCGGGCTTCTATGGCCAGAGGACCTGGGATCCCCTGCCGGCTGGTTTCTGCTGCTGGGTGGATATCAGTCCCCACAGCCTCGGACTCCGGTGTCCGGTTATCAGATTCTTCTGCCAGGGCGAGCTATATCTCTGCTTAGCTTCCAGCCCCTGGTCTTCTGCTCCTAGCTCCTACAGAGCTCCTGCTGTAACTTTCCCTCTCCAGGCTCTGACTGACCTAATCCCGCCCCAGACCCAGTTTATAAGGGCAGATTCCTCCCCTCCCAAGTCTGGGCGGGCGGTGTTGCATGCTTAGGGCTCCTGACCAGAGAAACCCCCCACTTGCTCTCAGACGTCATATTCCTACTACTGTGGCAACCAGACCCCTGGGGTGCCACAGACTCACTTCCTGTTCTTTCAGGAAGAGTTTACAGCAGTTTCCTTATCATCAGAGGCAGGATTATATTGACAATTATCAGTAGGCGATGCCATAGCTGACCCTGCACTACCTCTCTTCACAGTGACCTTTGCACGTGCTCATAAGATATTTCAGTATAAAATACATGGTCGGGGTGTGACCATTGTGCCTAACGTATGTGTGAATTTCCTGAATTAATTGGAAATATAAGTCTCAGAAAGCTTCAGCGGCCAGTCTAAAAATTGCAAAATTTCTGATTTTTATTTTTAATAAAAATTGAGAAGTGGAAAAAACAACTGCGAAAATTAAAAAAAAAAATTAATTTAACACAAAAACTGGATTTAAACAATATGTAATTTTCTGATTACACATTTTCTTTAAGTTGTTCCTTTAATATTATACTTGATTATAATTGATATGAAGTCACAGATTGTAGTTTTTGACACAGGGTTGTGCATCAAGATTTCAGGTGACAGGCTTCAAAATATTGCAGTAGGGATAGATGATAGATGCATCTATACAACTAACCTATGGGCTTGATGTCAGCGGACATTACACAGCTGACATCAACCCCACAATCCCATTACCCTGATTGCCACTGAACCAGAGCAATCGGGAAGAGCCAAGGTCAAGCGCCAGAATTGGCACATCTAATGAATGTGCCATTTATGGGGTGGATGAGAGCTGGTCTTATTAGGCTACGAAGAGGGCCAATATCCATAGTTCTTCCAAACCTATTAATATTAGCCCCCAGCTGTCTGCTTTGCCTTAGCTGGTTATTAAAAATACAAAGGACCATGCGTTATTTTTTTTAGGGTCCCCCCATTTTTAATAACCAGCAAAGGCAAAGCAGACAGCTGGGTAATATTAATAGGCTGGGTAGGTCCATGGATATTGGCCCCTTCTCAGCATAATATGATCAGCTCACAGCTGTCTGTTTTCCTTTGACTGTCTATAAAAATAGGGGGGACCGCACATAGTTTTTTTAAATTATTTATTTATTTTACTCTGTCAGGCTGGGTCACGTGGTGCGCCGGCCAATCACAGCCATGCCCATTACTTGGCATGGCTGTGATCGCTCCTGCCAACAGCCTTAAAGCTTGTTGATTCACAGCGCTGCAGCCTTTCAACAAGCTTTATTAAGCTGTCAGATTCGAACAGTAACATGGACGTACAGTAAGAAGTCCGTGTTCGGAGTTCGGTACCTAGTGTCCGGTACGAACCCTGAACTTTACAGTTTGGGTTTGCTCATCCCTAATAGCCAGGAATCTGCATTTGGGCATTGTACTGCCTTTGCTATGCTCAGGTGATATTATGTTCCAGGCTCCTGTTTGACATGCTGTACATGCCAAGAAAAGTTTTCACTGTACGACACAGTTTTATGATGACATCAGCCTTCAATTCGAATATTAGCTGTATAATTAGTTGCCCCTATGTTCATGTTTCTAGGTTGCAGAATGGCATTTTGGAGCAGTCTTTAGTATTGCCTGAGAGCTTTCTGCTAATCATATGCGTTTCCCAGTATGAGTTACCTGGGATTTTCCACTTTCTTCATAACTACCTTACATCACACTTACCATTCCTGCAATTATCATTGTTTTAGTAGAATAGAACCAGAAAACCATTAGCCAGTGTTAATTTCCTTCCTTATTTTTGGAACTGTCACACTTCGACTTCCCAGATGTCCCACTAAACAATTCCAAGCTTGGACGATCGGTATCACTCTTCTACTCTCATTAACTTGCTCATTACTGATCCCCCCCCCAAGCAACAGATGTCCTGTGTATTTATATGATGTCGGCCATTAGAAGTTATAAAAAAACAACAACTCAGAAATGGAAAAAAAATCCTCCTTTATGAAGGGGTTAAAGGGATTTTTTTTTACACCAGTAAATTATGCTCAACTTCAGTGTGAGAAAATAGGAACACAAGGGGCTAAGAATGGGAAAGGTCATTAGCACCATTGTCATTTCAGTGACATTTGTAGGTGTGTATTCTAGTCTTAATGTCACTTTGTTGTATCTTGACTTTGGGCAATGTGCCAAGTTCCCATGAAACAGCCGGCAGTCTCCAACTGTGCACCATTAATTATTTCACAATACATTTCTGCTGTTAATGCAGATGATATACTTAAAGGGAACCTGTCTTCGGGTTTTTAGATCCCAAAGTTACATCATCACAATAAAGAACCTGTAATGAAGATTATTTCCATACATTTATATTACAAATCCATGTTTGCGTTGTCTTGTAATCCATTGTCAAATTCTTATGCAAATGAGCTCACAAGTGCAGGGGCCGTCTGCACCCACAATCCTTCAGCTTCTCCCGCCCTCTTCCTCCTCCCTGCCCCAGCCTCTTTCCAGTGATTACCCCGAGCTATAAGTAACTGCATAGTAATATGTACTGTAGGGCAGCAACATTCTCCCTCAAGGGCAATTCCACCATTGATTTTACAGTATTCATTGTGTGGGAAAAAACAACTTGGTAACATGATTCTCTAGATCATTTCAATTATGGTGATATCAAACTTCTAAAGGTTTGTTTTTTTTATACACATTTTAGTGGTTAAAATAGATTGAGAACTATGTAAATGCATTTTGCCATTTTCCAAAAACGTAACATTTTTATTTTTCTGTGTGTTGTTTTTTTCGTGTCAAGGTGTAGTTTTTACTGATGCCAGTTTGGGGCATATACTGTATAATGTTTTGATCACTTTTTATTGCATTTTTGGGGCGAAGTGGGTAACCAAGATCCAATCAATTTCGGAGTTTCAATCTTTTTTACCATTTCAGCACTCACCTTATAGGTAATTACGGGTGATATCAAATATGGCAATTTTTATGTTTTTTACAATTTGTAATTTATTTTTGGGGAAATTTCAACTTTTATATTTTTTACAAATTATTATCCACTCCCTGATATGTATGTGACTCGCCCCCTGGGCCGTGGGGTACCCGGAACCGGGCTTCTGTACGATGCTGGGGGTAGTAGTGGCAACCCGATCCCGTGGCTCAGGGTGGTCAGACCAAACTGTGGCAGTCTATTTATCAGTATTTTGAATGTCCGACTACGCCACCCGTGGATTGCGGTCAGGGATAACCGCCGCTGCAAGGCAGACCACTGAGGCTGGTGTTGGTGTGCAGCACAGGGGTAGGATAACTCCCCACGGGAAGAGTGTATCCTCAGAGCAGTGTAGATGGATGCTGGGGGTGATAGTGCAGGCCGCAATAGTAAGAGTTCAGAGTCCACTTCAAACAGTCCAGGGTCTTTATTGTAGGTATTATTAATGACCCAACAGTGGTACCGGTTAGGAATGGGCCTGGGTGTCTGAGAGCATTCAGGCGAGCCCCACTGGTCAGGGTGAGTGTGTAGGCCTACCGTTCTCTCTATGCTCTTTCTGACTATCCCCCTCTTCGTGGTGTAATAGCCCACGTCCCTGAGCTGGCCGTGTACTTCTCGCCCGTATGGCTTGCAACTTGGGTTCCTTATACCTTTGGCCTCTCTTGGCCTTGCTGGTCCCTTCTGTTGTGGCGGAGCCCCCGGGCTTCTTAGGCCAAAGGACATGAAATCCCTCGCGGATTGGTTCTCTGCTGCTGGGCTTATAACCCTGACAGCCTCGGACCCCAATGTCTGGTAGATTGGTTCTCTGCCAGGACTGGCTCTCGTCGCCTCTGTCCCTGGCCTGCAGTTTCTCCTCTGCCTCATGGACTCCTCAGCTACAGCTGAACTGTCCCACCTTCTCTGGGACTAGTCTCAGTCCTGAGCTAGGTCGTCCAGTTCTCTCTAACCCTGCCCCCAGTTCCAGCTTTTATAGGGGCAGCCAGCTCCCCCTACTGGCCTCGGACAGGAGGTGCTGTATGCTAATTGTCCCTAACCAGGGAACCTCCCTCCTGCTTTCAGACACAGCCTTTATTATTTGTGGCATCCAGGCCTGGGGTGACACATTCCCCCCTAGTAAAGTTTAGTACTCCGGGACTAAGCCTTTTTGGCCAACAACAAACAGGGTATAAATGACAACATAACATATTTACAAGTACATTTTGTCCTTAAGGTCACGGCGCTTCCGTGACCGGGTGTTCATATCACCCAATAAGGTGAAGTTTTCCACAGTGTGGGGACCAGTCCCTATAAACCCCAAGTTCCTGGCCTTGGGTGTGGCGGCAAGGTAAAAGCTAACTACTTTGGACCACAAGGAGGCCACGCCGGACAGGTTTTTCTTCTGTGGCCATCTTCGCAAGAGGGCACCAAGTGCAATTATCTACATGGTAGTTCCGGTTATTCACTGTCTATAACCTGTCAGTCCATTGTATCTAGAAAAACTGGGAAAACTGTATTAATAACCAGGTAACAAGTATAAAACATTCACAATATACAGCATTTAGATCTTCCAGCGAGCTGGTAATTGACCCCTAGTGCTTCGGGTTGACCTGCGTAACCCACTGTCTGGTGGTGGTCTAACCTGGCTTTCCCCACTATCATTTAGGGTACAGCTACTAGCTGGGTTTACAGGCAGTGCAGGCAGCTGTATGCGGGTCCTTTGGCTTACCGCAGGCATGGCAGGCTCACTGTCAGCAGAGGGTTGACTCTCCTGGGCTGCTGGCATGGGTTCTTCTGCCTCTGGGGCTGCTTGTTCTTCTTGTTCTTCCTGCTCTCCTGTAGGCTCCTGCTGGGTAGGTTGAAGGAAGTGTAGGACGGGTACCACTATGGCATCGTTTATCCGAGTCCAGGACCGGGGGAACTCTCCAAGAACTGTGCTGACCATTTCTTCCTTGTCCACTGCGGGCTCAAGGTCATCTTGATCTTCACTTGGACTCTGCAGTTGCTCGGGGCACCGTTTTAGGTGGTCTCTGGAGACAGTGCTAGTGGTTTCTCCTCCATCCTTGGTAATTACACATACCTTCGAGTTGTTGTGGTCGGACTGCAGTACTGTGTACGGGTCTCTCTCCCACTGGTCATCTAGCTTGTGAAGCCTTCTCTTCCGCTTCAGGACCTGCTCACCAGGCTCCAGGGGACCAGCAGGGGCGTGTTGGTTGAAGAGCCTCTCTTGGTTTTCTCTCGCTTGAGCCAGACTCCTCTCCATACTCTCCTGTACCTTCTTGTACTGTAGCCGCCGTTCCGTATCCCAGTCCGCGTCTGGGGAGGTGTCCTCGGGTGTCAGGACTCCCATCTCCAGGTCTACCGGCAGCTTACCTGGTCTTGCTCGCATCAGGTAAGCCGGGGTGCAATTTGTAGCATTCACCGGGATATGGTTGTATAAGTCTATCAGGTCTGGCAGCTTCTCCGGCCATAGGCTGCGTTCTTCCAGGGGCAACGTCTTGAGGAGATCAATGACGATATTATTCATTTTCTCACACAGCCCATTGGTTTGCGGGTGGTAAGGCGTTGTCCGAATCTTCTTACAGCCGTAGAGGTTGCAGAACTCCTGGAAGATTTCCGCCTCGAACGCTGGACCTTGATCTGTCAAGACCTGTTCCGGATATCTGTGTGGACGGCAGAAGTGTTGTTGGAAGGCTCTGGCCGCTGTTTGGGCTGTCAAGTCTTTAACGGGAACCACCACCAGGAACCGGGAATAGTGGTCCACTATTGTCAGGGCATAGACGTAGCCCGACCGGCTTGGAGCCAATTTTACATGGTCCAGAGCTACCAGCTCAAGAGGCTGCCTCGTGACAATGGGCCTCAAGGGTGTCTTCTGGCTGGTACAGTCCTTCCTTCTGAGGTTACATGGGCCGCAGTCCCTGCACCACTTCTCTATGGCCCCTCTCATACCGACCCAGTAGAACCACTCTCTCAGTAGGAACTCCAGTTTCTTCCACCCGAAGTGTCCCGCTCTGTCATGGTAGGCCTCCAGGACCATTGCTGCATCTCGTCTCGGGACCACTACCTGCCAGGTCAGCTCGTGCGTCCGGTGGTTGACAAGCCTTCGGCACAGCTTACCTTTGTAGAGGAATAGCCTGCTTTTCTACTTCCATAACTGCTTGGCTTCCTCTGGAGCGTCCGTGCCAGGGCTAGCGTCTGCCTGGGTTAACAGGTCTTTCACCAGGCGAATTGCAGGGTCACTATCTTGCGTTTCAGCCCAGCCGTGGTGGGGTAAGGAGTTGAACATGACGGTGGTTAGGTCTCTGTCTCTTACCCGGTGAGAATACAGAGTGGCCCCATACTGGTAGAACGCAGGGAGCTCTACTTCCTCCAGCTCTTCTGAGTCTTCTTCTCCTTCGGGTAGGTGGGGCATTCTTGATAGGGCGTCTGCGTTGGCGTTGGTTCTGCTTGCCCGGTATTTAATTGTGAAGTCATAATTTGATAGCCGGGCCATCCACCGCTGTTCTAGGGCACCAAGTCTTGCATTGTCCAGGTGTGTCAACGGGTTGTTGTCCGTGTACACAGTGAACTTTGCGGAGGCCAGGTAATGTTTAAACCGTTCTGTGACGGCCCACACCACTGCCAAGAATTCTAGCTTGAAGGAGCTGTAATTCTCCGGGTTTCTTTCAGTGGGCCTCAGCTTCCGGCTGGCGTACGCGATCACCCTTTCTCTGCCCTGTTGGTTCTGTGACAGTACGTCTCCCAGCCCCACATTACTGGCATCTGTGTGGAGGATAAAAGGCTGGCCATAATCGGGGTAGGCCAGGATCTCATCCCCCGTGAGGGCCATCTTCAGCTGGCGGAAGGACTCCTCTTACGGCTTGTCCCACTTGAAGAGTGGCTTGTGACTTCGGGATTTAGATTGTCCTATAAGGAGGTCCTGCATAGGGGCTGCCATCTTGGTGAACCCGGGGATGAACTTTCAGTAGTAGCCTACCAACCCGAGGAATTGCCTCACTTCTTTGATGTGTGGAGGATAAAAGGCTGGCCATAATCGGGGTAGGCCAGGATCTCATCCCCCGTGAGGGCCATCTTCAGCTGGCGGAAGGACTCCTCTTACGGCTTGTCCCACTTGAAGAGTGGCTTGTGACTTCTGGATTTAGATTGTCCTATAAGGAGGTCCTGCATAGGGGCTGCCATCTTGGTGAACCCGGGGATGAACCTTCGGTAGTAGCCTACCAACCCGAGGAATTGCCTCACTTCTTTGATGTTAGAGGGGCTTGGCCAGCTCTTGATTACTGTAACCTTGTCGGGGTCGGGGGCTACTCCCTCTGCACTCAGCACATGTGCTAGGTACTGTACCTTCGGTTTCAACAGGTGACACTTTGAGGGCGTCACCTTCAGGCCATAGCCTGCCAGGGCTTTGAACACCTCTGCCAGGTGTTTTAGATGGTCCTCGTAGGTCTTCGAATATACAATTACGTCGTCTAAGTAAAGTAGGACCGTCTCAAAGTTTCGGTGCCCTAGACAGCATTCCATCAGCCTCTGGAAGGTCCCGGGTGCGTTGCAGAGCCCGAATGGCATACAGTTGAATTCACTTAATCCCATCGGGGTGGTGAAGGCGGTCTTCTCCTTGTCAGCCTCTGCCACAGGTACCTGCCAGTACCCGCTAGTAAGGTCCAAAGTAGAGAAGAAATTAGCTGATTTTAGTGCGGCCAAAGACTCCTCTATTCTAGGCAATGGGTATGCGTCTTTATGGGTGATACGATTGACTTGTCTATAGTCCACGCACATTCTCATAGTACCGTCTTTCTTTTTTACCAGAACCAAGGAGGCTGCCCAGGGGCTACAGCTGTCCCTGATCACTCCCACCTCTTTCATCTCTCTTAGCATGCCCTTTGCGTTCTGATAGTGTGCGTGGGGTACAGGTCTGTATCTCTCTTTTATTGGTGGGTGGCCCCCCGTGGGGATGTGGTGTTCTACCCCTTTCACCCAGCCGAAGTCTAGCGGGTGGTTACTAAAGATTCTCTCGTACTCCTGAACCACCCGGTAGACTCCTTGTTTTTGGTGCAAGGGAGTGGAGTCAGCACCCACGTGGAGTTTCTGGCACCAGTCCTCCTTGGGTTTCTGGGAGCCATTACCCTCCGCCTGGGAAGATGGAGGCAAGGGTTCCACGGCCCTGACAGCATTGTGTTCAGCAGTATACAATTTGGCTAGTGTAGCGTACCGGGGCATGTGTACTTCCCTTTCCCCAATGTTTAAGATCCAGACGGGCACCCTTCCATGGCGGACATCAACCACCCCCCGGGCTGTCAAAATGGTGGGCCTGCTGTCTGAGTACACGGGTTCTACCATGGCTTGGTAGTCTCTCCCTCTTAACCCGATTGCAGTCCGACACCAGATCATCATTTCACTTTTGGGAGGCATGACAATGGGGAACGGGTCGCTCATCCTCACGCTACCGATCTCACCAGAAGACAGTTCTACCTGTTGCCATCTCATCAGGGCTCTTATCTCTTTCTGGAGGACCCTCTGTTGGCTGGAGCTAGCATTCATCGCCACCTGCTGCAAAATTACAATTACTTCTGAAAGACAATTTTCAATCACGTTAGTACCCAAGGTTATTTTAGGGTGACTTTCTTGACGGTCAATGTCCACAATGATCACTCCCTGTGCCGGCAGTTCAACTTTACCAATCTTAATGGTCATCTCTCTGAACCCCACCTGCGGCACGGGCTGGCCATTGCTGGCGATGATGCTCAAGTCATTGTCTGGATAGCGGGTTATGTCAGTGCCACTCCAATACTGCATAAAAAGTACATAGGGGATGGTAGTTACTTGTGACCCGGTATCCAGCAGTGCACTCATAGGGATACCGTCCAGCACTACGGGTAAAACTGGGCGTCCCCCCACGTACTTATCATGCCAATTAGACGGGCCTGATGACCTTATGCCTGGGGGTTGGCCCTCTGCCCCAGGTCGGACCCATTTAAAGTACAGTACCGGCTACGTGTCCCGGCTGGCTGCAACGGCGGCAAATCGGCTGTCCTTCCTCAGTGTAACGATCAGCGGGTCTCCCTCTGAACGACGGGATCCTCCTCCGTCGACGCCACGGGACATCCTCCGGACTGGAAGCCAGCTTGATTGGTCCTGACGGGTCCATCTGCAATGACTGTACGGTCCTGGTCAATGCAGCAACACTCTTTGTTAGTTCTTGGACCTGATGGTTCAGGTTTGCAGGCGGGGATGGGTTTAGGGCCTGCGCATCAGCCCCCACAAGGTCTGCGGGGTAGGGTGACGCCCCCTGGTGGTAAGTGATGGCAGGGCGCCGGGAAGCTACAGCGCCACCCGGTGCAGGTTCTTGGAGCACCCAGATGGCCCTATCTTTGAACTGTGAAAAAGTCAAACTGGGGTTCTGTAGGGCTATGAGGCGCAGCTGAGTTCTGTGGGCGCTGGACAGCCGACCTTCTATGAACTGGTCAGTCAATAGTTTATCTGTATCCTGCACGCTGCCAGGGTCAGCTTGCTTAATTGACCCCAAGGCTTCCTGTAAATTTAGGGCATAATCTCTGATGCTATCTTGAGCTTGCTGCTTACATCCATAGAACCGCATTTTGATTTCTGCTGAGGTACGGGTATCAAAGGTACTCCGCAGCCGGATCAGAATGTCCTTTACAGTCCTTTTCTCCTCATCTGACCATGATTTTACTTCCCGCTGGGCTGCACCGGTTAGCTGCCCCGTCAGAATGCTCACTTTCTGTTCTTCTGTCAGGGGATAAACTTTAAATAAACTGTGCAGTCTTTCCTTAAAGTCAGTTAATGTATGGGATTCCCCTGAGTATTGGGGCAGTCAGGCCGCTTCGGGGATGTAGGGCATGGAGAACTGCATCACCGCTGCTGCAGCCACGCTGGTGGTAGAAGGTCCCTCCGGGTCCGACATCTTCCTCCCCCCTAGTTAACTGTGGCCTACCTTCCGGCGATCCTCTTCTGTAGGCCGTGGCTTCGCTCGCGATGCTCTGGGCGAGGACCTTGCGTCGCTCGGTGATGACGTCGGCGTCCGCTGGATCTCCTTCCTGGACCTTGCGCAGCGTCTCAGCGTAGGGCGGGGCTTCAGGTCTCGCGCGTTTTTGACGTCCACGCCCCTCTTCTTCCCGCGCGGCGTCCCGAAGATGGCGCCCGATGGCGGGAAACGGCTCCGATTAGCGGGAAATGGCCCCGAATGGCGGGAAACTTCACTCGGGTAAGTATAAAGTCTTTTTCAGGCACGCAATACCCGTTTGTGGCGGGTTGGTCACAATCCTGCCGACTATGCCAAAGCTGACTCGCCCCCTGGGCCGTGGGGTACCCGAAACCGGGCTTCTGTACGATGCTGGGGGTAGTAGTGGCAACCCGATCCCCGTGGCTCAGTGTGGTCAGACCAAACTGTGGCAGTCTATTTATCAGTGTTTTGAATGTCCGCCTACGCCACCCGTGGATTGCGGACAGGGATAACCGCCGCTGCAAGGCAGACCGCTGAGGCTGGTGTTGGTGTGCAGCACACGGGTAGGATAACTCCCCACGGGAAGAGTGTAGCCTCAGGGCAGTGTAGATGGATGCTGGGGGTGATAGTGCAGGCCACAACAGTAAGAGTTCAGAGTCCACTTCAAACAGTCCAGGGTCTTTATTGTAGGTATTATTAATGACCCAACAGTGGTACCGGTTAGGAATGGGCCTGGGTGTCTGAGAGCATTCGGGCGAGCCCCACTGGTCAGGGTGAGTGTGTAGGCCTACCGTTCTCTCTATTCTCTTTCTGACTATCCCCCTCTTCGTGGTGTAATAGCCCATGTCCCTGAGCTGGCCGTGTACTTCTCGCCCGTATGGCTTGCAACTTGGGTTCCTTTTACCTTTGGCCTCTCTTGGCCTTGCTGGTCCCTTCTGTTGTGGCGGAGCCTCCGGGCCTCTTAGGCCAAAGGACATGAAATCCCTCGCGGATTGGTTCTCTGCTGCTGGGCTTATAACCCTGACAGCCTCTGACCCCAATGTCCAGTAGATTGGTTCTCTGCCAGGACTGGCTCTCGTTGCCTCTGTCCCTGGCCTGCAGTTTCTCCTCTGCCTCACGGACTCCTCAGCTACAGCTGAACTGTCCCACCTTCTCTGGGACTAGTCTCAGTCCTGAGCTAGGTCGTCCAGTTCTCTCTAACCCTGCTCCCAGTTCCAGCTTTTATAGGGGCAGCCAGCTCCCCCTACTGGCCTGGGACAGGAGGTGCTGTATGCTAATTGTCCCTAACCAGGGAACCTCCCTCCTGCTTTCAGACACAGCCTTTATTATTTGTGGCATCCAGGCCTGGGGTGACACATATGTTTTTATACTAAAGTCATAGTGCTTGGAAATGTATGAATACCCTGACAGCTTTTGAAAATATTATTATTAATAAGGCACAGACAGGACCTCGACAAAGTCCCATATATACAGTCCCGTAGTCTAACCAGTACTAATGTATGTGTCAATGTATTCATAGATTTCCAAGAGGAATAACATAGGAATGCAGTAACGGTGTTCTAAAATTATTATTTTTGGGGGTTTACAAGTATTTACTAAAACAAAGAGCTAATATGTTAGTTGTCAAAAGTTTGCTGGTCTAGCCCTGTATGGACACCTTGACCAAAGTAAAGTAGTGTGGTGGCACATCCTCGGCATTTAGCACACAGGGTATATGTCACATTTGCCCTGCCCCTGGCTAGTGGCTGTGCTCATGAGTGGAGGAAAGTGTTTGCTCCCGAGGCATAGAAAAGCGAGATGCTGAATATCAGGCATCGGATAGTAGATCCCAAATTGTCATAGAACTGGATATAGTGGATGACCTGGCAGGCCTGCTGTGCCAGTAACCTGTCCACGTAATACATTATGTTCTGCCAAAGAGAAATCATTATAAACGACAAGTTATAACCTAATGCCATTGTTGCATCAATGTTCGTCAGAATTGTCTCTCATCATAAGAAAACTCCCAAACTTCAGGCATTCAGCGTTGGCAGCGCTCGTTAATTGCTTTTTAATAAGTGCTGATTAACAAAATTCAATTCTACTTCCATTCTACATCCTGTTGGCACCTTCGTTGATGTTACACAAATATCCCCTTTAGCACATGTAATCTGCACAAATGATGATAAGATCCAACATAATGATACATCCTAGATATACATGTCCCTATAAAGTTTCATTCAAAGGAAATAAGTGCAGAATTTAGGACTTTTCCGATCAATATGATACTGTTCAGGTTTCAATAAGGATATTGGGCTAGCTGCCAATAAACTGAGTGTCTACATAGATCAGCCATAACATTGTTGTGTAAGTGCTCCTCATTCCATGAAAAACAACTACAATTTATTGAGGCATAATCTATACAAGATCTCTGAAGTTGTCCTGTAATATCTGGCACCAAGACATTTCCAGTAGTTTTAAAGCAGATGTGGCACGCTGCTGTTCACTGGTACCACAGGACCCAGGGTGCATGCATGGACTTCTTCACAAGAGGCCCTCACTACATACAAACACCTCCACCCTTCCACCTCATACCACCAGAGGGAGCCCGTTAGGGATATATATATGGAGGGTGGAGCCAGGAAGTTCAGTTAGTCAGACAGAGTCAGAGAGTCTGAGAGTGTGCTGACGCTGAGAGCAGCGAAGACACAGCATGTCTGCTGCTGAGTTCTGAGGGCCCCAAGTGTGGCCGACGGCAAGGAGGAGAGGAGAGAGGAGTTGAAGGGGGCAGAGGAGCATCATAGGCTCACCCCGAATATACAAACCGGACACCGGGTCCGCGCCTACAGGGTCCTCTATACCCAGTAGGGATCACCGGCATTCCAGGAGGACTACAAGTCCCTGGCAGATCTGAAGCTACACCCATCACAGGACCAGGAACCACGAAGGCCCCGGCGACCAGGGATAGTGGTTGCCAGCAAAAGGTCCTACTACTGAGCGACAGGTGAAGGAACAGCACGATACATAAGCTAGGCCCAGTTACAGGCTGGCCAGGAGCATACAGAGAGGCAGACACGAACCAGGAGGCCTTATACCCGCTCACTGGGGAGAAGTCCTGAAGTGCACCCATCCTACTGAGTACCCTGGACCGTACCTGACATCCGCACCAGTAAAGGTATTGAAGCGAATCCCCTGTCTCTGTCAATTACTCCTGCTGCGCCATCCCGCCTGCACTACAAGTCCCAGCATCACCACCCACCAAACTCCACACTGCCCCGGGGGCCCGCTCCACCTGTGGGGAGCAGAAACACCTCAGCTGCCATCCCATCACCTCCCGGAGGTCTGCAGCAGTGCTGGTAAACCTTACCAGGTACCACAGGTGGCGTCACAAACTATTTACTTTGTTTTTATCTCTATCCAAGTTACAATCCCCTTTTTGGTTGACCGCCCTGGACCACGGACCGGGCCAGCCACTGTGACATATCCCCCCCCAGCATCCATAGGCCCCACTGCCGAGTACTCCATTGCCCTGGGGGCACGTCACAGACCTCCACCACTGAACCTAAATGTGACCATAGATTTCCCATGTATAGTCAGGACAGCTGGTGCTTCCCTGTTCTAGATTCACTGACTCTCTGTCAGATTGAGGCCCATTCTCCTCCTCACCAAGATGACTGCTGCAGAGAACTTTTTTATTTATAGAAAAGTAGAACTAGATGCCAAATTGACAGAGGGAGGCAAAAAATGCAGAACAGAGGCCATCAGGGGTGATGACTAGTGTTGAGCATTCCGATACTGAAATGTCGGGTATCGGCTGATACTTTTACAATATCGTATACCGGAATCGGAAGTTCCCATAATGCAATGAGCCAGTTTCATTTTATTCAGCCAATGAGGATCCTAAGAAGTGTGGGCACATCCTGTTAGGCATGTAGGCATCTTAACTAATGGCATGGCTGTGATTGGCTGCTGAAATGATGTCATGATGCACTATAAAAGCCGCCTCCGCCATTTTCAGCTCACTCTGCTGTGAATTCAGTTAGGGATAGGACGCTGTTGTTCTGAGGGACAGTTTTAGCTACCTATTTGATCTATTCTGCTTTACCCAAGCTACTTTATAAATCGCTGTGCCTTGCAGCGCTAGTGCACAGTTCTCTGTGCTGTTCACCGCTGTCTGCAAGGTCTGTGTGTGTGAGTGCAGCTCACCCTGTAGTGTGTGCTTCAGCCACGTCTGGTTGTAGTGCACTCAGTGTGTGTCACTGCCTCATACATTGTCCTTTTTTGCTAATTCATAATTTTTCCTGATATCTCCTATTAGTGTGGTGGTTCCACCCATATTCAGCTAAATTGGTTCCAAACACACTATATAGGAGTAGATAGAGAATTTTTTTTTGTCTTGCAGCGCTAGTGCACAGTGCTCTGCATCTGCACTGTTCACCGCTGTCTGCAAGGTCTGTGTGTGTGAGTGCAGCTCACCCTGTAGTGTGTGCTTCAGCCACGTCTGGTTGTAGTGCACTCAGTGTGTGTCACTGCCTCATACATTGTCCTTTTTTGCCAATTCATAATTTTTCCTGATTTCTCCTATTAGTGTGGTGGTTCCATCCGTATTCAGCTAAATTGGTTCCAAACACACTATATAGGAGTAGTTAGAGGAGCCTTTCTGCAGCATTGTGCCCTGCAGCCCCAGCCAGATTAGTATTAGCCTATTTTTTGTAGCCTCATCTATTGCATTGTAGGTTACCTTCCTACATTGTAATAGCTACAAAAAGTTTGTGATACTATCGGTATTACATCTTTGGGCACATCCAGTGTCTTTTTGTGACAAAAAAAAACTAAATAAAGTTCACCAAACACTCCACTTTACAGTTGTGTAGGCCACATTAGCTCATATTAAAGTCTAGTCCACACTTTATAAAATTAGTGTTTCTTATACCTGTTAGCAGCTGTTCAGAAATAAGCACACTAACCCCTTAGTACTTTTCTGCCTATCTTTATCAGTCTACCAAGATGAAGAAGGCAGGGAGTAAGGCATGTGGTCGTGGTCGTGGGCGTGGAGTTTCTGTAGGGTGAGGACGTGAGGATTCTGTGCCTGCAGAGAGAGGACATGGGGATTCTGTGCCTGCTGCGGGCACCAGTGACTCAGCATCCCCCAGTTTTACCAGGGAACAGTCCTTTATGCGCAGCTTTGTAGGAGCTAGCTGTACCCCACTGCTGCGGGAGGACCAAATTGAAGCCGTTGTCGGATGGATGGCAGCTAATGCATCGACTTCAATTAGTTCCAGATCCTCTCAGGTCCTGAGCACTGAAGAGCACCCATCTGTCTCTTCACCACCTGCCAAATTGCCCAGGCAGTCAGAGAGCCCTGGACAGGAGCCATCTCTACTTCTGTTCTCTGAATCTCTTGGCTTGGAAAGAGGGGGCCAGCCAAGCTGAATTCGAGAATTTGAAGAAGAGGTAGTATGCAGTGATGCGCAACCGTTTTGTCTCTCTGAATCTGAAGAGGCGGGTTGGCCAGTGCCTATGGTCAGCAGCACACCTCAGTACGCATCTGATGATGAGACTCAGGTGCCACTTTCTGGTGCGTACTGTGCTGTCGAGACTACCCAGGAGAAGCAGTTGTTTGAAGAGGGTGGTGTAGATGATGAGGTCCTTGACCCATCATGGCGTGAGGGACAGAAAGGTGGTGGGAGCAGCTCTGAGGAAGAGATTTCCCGAATGGCCCAAAAAGGAGGGAGAGGGAGGGGGCAGACTTGGTTGCCTGTAGTCTCCACTTCGGCACCCATTAGGAGCATGGCTCTTCCAAAATCCAAAGCGGGCACTCCCAAGACTTGCAGTACCTGGTCCTTTTTTGACACAGTTGCAGATGACATTTGCTTTGTCAAATGCAAGCTGTGTAATCAGAAGGTGAAAAGAGGGAAAAGTGTCAGCAACCTCAATACCACAAATATGTGGAAACGTGCGGACCAAGCACGTGGTGGAGTTACAAAAACACACTGAAGACCTAGGCCAACCTACAGCGCCACCTACCACCTCTTCAGCTCGTGTTGTAGCCTCTTCCTCCAGCTCACACACAGCTGGTTCGGCTTCCTCACAGGATCGCCATGGAAGAATCTCTGGCACTGTTGTACAGAGACACAGTGTAATTCCACCCACAGCACCACTTTCCCTGTCATCCTCACACTCCCAGGCCAGTCTACAGCCATCGTTAGCACAGGCATGGGAGAAAAGTCGCCCATACTCGGCAAACCACCCCCGAGCACAGGCTCTGAATGCTGGCATTGCTAAACTACTGGACCTTGAAATGCTATCATTCAGGCTGGTGGAGACTGACACCTTCCGTAACTTTATGGCATTGGCAGTCCCACAATACAATGTGCCCAGCCGCTTTTATTTCAGCAAGCAAGCCGTCCCTGCCCTGCAACAGCATGTGGAGGGAAAAATTAAACATGCGCTACAAAACGCCGTCAGTAGCAAGGTCCACCTGACCACCGATGCGTGGACCAGTAAGCATGGACAGGGACGATACCTTTCCCTCACTGCCCATTGGGTAAATGTTGTGGAGCCGGGTACAGATCTTGAGAGTGGCGCTGTACGTGTTCTGCCAACTCCAAAGATTGCTGGAATCCAGTCTGTACACATTGACTCCTCCTCATACTCCAGTTCCTCTGAATCAGCGCTGCAGGAGCCGTCACGGTCTACCTCCACATCGACTCGTGAACGGTTACCTGTTATGATGACCGATATGAGCACAGCCGTGGCCAAACGTCAACAGGCCGTATTAAAATTAATTTCTTTGGGGAATCGAAGCCACACAGCGCAGGAGCTCTGGAATGCCATCAAGCAGCAGAGTGACGTGTGGTTTGTGCCAGCGAATCTCCAGCCAGGCATGGTAGTGTGTGACAATGGCCGAAATCTGGTGGCAGCTCTGGGCCTAGGCAACCTCACTCACATCCCATGTCTGGCACATGTGCTCAACTTGGTCGTGCAGAGTTTTTTGAGGGACTATCCGGATCTTGATGCACTGCTTCACAAGGTCCGCATAGAGTGCGCTCACTTGCGACGTTCCAGCAACGCAAGATCGCGCATTGCAGCTCTGCAGCGCCTATTACGTCTTCCGGAACATCGCATCATATGTGACCTACCCACCAGGTGGAATTCAACGTTACATATGTTGGAGAGGTTGTGTGAGCAGCAGGCAGCAGTAATGGAGTACCAGCTGCAGCAGGCGCAAACAAGTCGCAGTGCGCGCCGTTCACACTTCACAACCACTGAGTGGGCCTCTATGAAGGACATTTGCCACGTTTTGCGTGCCTTCGATTATTCCATGCGGATGGCGAGTGCAGATGATGCACTTGTCAGCATGGCTATCCCCCTTATCTGCCTGCTTGAAAAAACACTGCAAGCACTAAGGGAGGAGGTTTTGGAAGAGGTGGAGGATGAGGAGTCACAAATGCCATCTGCTTCTCTACAGTCTGCGCAACGTGGTTCCTCACAAAGGCCTAGGCAGGGGACACTTTGTGAGGAGGATGAGGAGGAGTCAATGGAGGAGGAAGACATCTGTCCAGAGGAGGGAGGTACACAATGCTGTAGTAGTCAGTATCGAGAGCGAGGGTGGGGTGATGCAGAGCAGGCAGAGATCACGCCTCAAGCAGGGGACAGCGTTTCTTGGCCAGTTGGCAGTCTGCAGCACATGGTTGATTTCATGCTGCAGTGCCTGAGAAACGACCGCCGCATCGCCCACATTCTCAACACAGCTGATTATTGGGTGTCCACCCTCCTAGATCCTCGCTACTGGGACAACTTACAAAGCCTCATAACACCGTTGAACCGGGAGCGTAAAATGCGGGAGTACCAAGACGCACTGGTGCATTCCATCATGTTCTCCATTCCCACCGAGAGCAGTGCTGCTGCTAGTGCTTTACAAAGCAGCTCAGTGCGTCGAGGCTGTGGAGGAAGCTCTGCACAAGGCAAGACCAGTATGGCCCAAATGTGGCAAAGTTTTGTGTCCCCGCCGTCACAAATGTCTACACCATCACATATGGTTCCAGTCAGCAGGAGGCAACGTTTCCGTCAGATGGTGACAGACTACATGTCTTGCCCTCTCTCAGTGTACTCCCAGACAGCTTGCACAGTCAACACTTGCTGCCGTGTTATTGGGGTTCAGTAACGTCAGCTGTTCCCCTGCTGTGCGGACGGCAAATTCTCCTGCTTTGTCCACATCCACTGTACTACTGATTTAAAACTTGCTCCAATTACACCTCTGGCTCTTCTGTTTTTAGTATTTACCCTGGGCTCCAATACCGCTAGTTGCTGCTCAGAAGTGCTGTCTGCACAGTCAACGCTTGCTCCAGTGTAATTGGGATTCAGTAACGTCAGCTGATCCCCAGCTGTGTGTCCGGCAAATTCTCCTGCTTTGTCCACATCCACTGTACTACTGATTTAAAACTTGCTCCAATTACACCTCTGGCTCCTCTGTTTTTAGTATTTACCCTGGGCTCCAATACCGCTAGTTGCTGCTCAGAAGTGCCGTCTGCACAGTCAATGCTTGCTCCAGTGTTATTGAGGTTCAGTAACGTCAGCTGATCCCCAGCTGTGCGTACGGCAATTTCTCCTGCTTTGTCCACATCCACTGTACTACTGATTTAAAACTTGCTCCAATTACACCTCTGGCTACTCTGTTTTTAGTATTTACCCTGGGCTCCAATACCGCTAGTTGCTGTTCAGAAGTGCCGTCTGCACAGTCAACGCTTGCTCCAGTGTTATTGGGGTTCAGTAACGTCAGCTGATCCCCAGCTGTGTGTCCGGCAAATTCTCCTGCTTTGCCCACATCCACTGTACTACTGATTTAAAACTTGTTCCAATTACACCTCTGCCTCCTCTGTTTTTAGTATTTACCCTGGGCTCCAATACCCCTAGTT
Organism: Phyllobates terribilis; assembly: GCF_046119375.1. Taxonomy (NCBI): domain Eukaryota; kingdom Metazoa; phylum Chordata; class Amphibia; order Anura; family Dendrobatidae; genus Phyllobates; species Phyllobates terribilis. The sequence continues at coordinate 517,601,530 of NW_027362761.1, forward strand.
GCTGCTCAGAAGTGCCGTCTGCACAGTCAATGATTGCTCCAGTGTTATTGGGGTTCAGTAACGTCAGCTGATCCCCAGCTGTGTGTCCGGCAAATTCTACAGCTTTGTCCACATCCACTGTACTACTGATTTAAAACTTGCTCCAATTACACCTCTGGCTCCTCTGTTTTTAGTATTTACCCTGGGCTCCAATACCGCTAGTTGCTGCTCAGAAGTGCCATCTGCACAGTCAACGCTTGCTTCAGTGTTATTGAGGTTCAGTAACGTCAGCTGATCCCCAGCTGTGCGTACGGCAATTTCTCCTGCTTTGTCCACATCCACTGTACTACTCATTTAAAACTTGCTCCAATTACACCTCTGGCTACTCTGTTTTTAGTATTTACCCTGGGCTCCAATACCGCTAGTTGCTGCTCAGGAGTGCCGTCTGCACAGTCAACGCTTGCTCCAGTGTTATTGGGATTCAGTAACATCAGCTGATCCCCTGATCCGGGTAGTGTTAACGTCACTTTACCTCAAATGCGTTGTCCTGTCGTGTTGCGGTCGGGTTAGCCGACTCTATGGTGCCTGCAGTTTAGGTGACTCCTATGTGGGCTGCGGGATCTGGCAATGAAGGCTGGTTCCATAGTGCCAATAGGACCAGCACCCCCTGTAGGACTGTGGGTTTTGGTAACTGCGGCCGGCTCGCGGCCTTGCAACTTTTTTTTACATGGGTACCTTCTGCTACCCATCCTGGTTCCAGTACCATCAGCTGGTTCTCGGCAGTGCCTTTGGCTTAGGTGCCTCCTTCTCGGTATCCAAGTTCCACCAACGTCTGCTGGTCCTTGGTAGTGCTTTCTGGCACAGGTACCTCCTGCTTAGTAACTGATTTCCAGTACCGTCAGCTGGTCTTCGGTAGTTCCATTGGCTCTTGTACCTTCTGCTACCCATCGGGGTTCCAGTACCGTCAGCTGGTCCTCAGTAGTTCCATTTGCTCTTGTACCTTCTACCACCCATCCGGGTTCCAGTACCGTCAGCTGGTTCTCGGCAGTGCCTTTGGCTTAGGTGCCTCCTTCTCGGTATCCAAGTTCCACCAACGTCTGCTGGTCCTTGGTAGTGCTTTCTGGCACAGGTACCTCCTGCTTAGTAACCGAGTTCCAGTACCGTCAGCTGGTCTTCGGTAGTTCCATTGGCTCTTGTACCTTCTGCTACCCATCCGCGTTCCAGTACCGTCTGCTGGTCCTCGGTAGTTCCATTTGCTCTTGTACCTTCTACTACCCATCCGGGTTCCAGTACCGTCAGCTGGTTCTCGGCAGTGTCTTTGGCTTAGATGCCTCCTTCTCGGTATCCAAGTTCCACCAACGTCTGCTGGTCCTTGGTAGCGCTTTCTGGCACAGGTACCTCCTGCTTAGTAACCGAGTTCCAGTACCGTCAGCTGGTCTTCGGTAGTTCCATTGGCTCTTGTAGCTTCTGCTACCCATCCGGGTTCCAGTACCGTCAGCTGGTCCTCGGTAGTTCCTTTTGCTCTTGTACCTTCTACTACCCATCCAGGTTCCAGTACCATCAGCTGGTTCTCGGCAGTGTCTTTGGCACGGGTACTCCCTCCTGCCCAGCCTGGTTCCAGCACGCCAGCTGTTTCCGGGTAGTGTCAACGTCACTTTGACTCCAATGCGTTGTCCTGTCGTGTTGCGGTCGGGTTAGCCGACTCTATGGTGCTTGCAGTTTAGGTGACTCCTATGTGGGCTGCGGGATCTGGCAATGAAGGCTGGTTCCATAGTGCCAATAGGACAAGCACCCCCTGTAGGACTGTGGGTTTTGGTAACTGCGGCTGGCTCGCGGCCTTGCAACTTTTTTTTACATGGGTACCTTCTGCTACCCATCCGGGTTCCAGTACCGTCAGCTGGTTCTTGGCAGTGCCTTTGGCTTAGGTGCCTCCTTCTCGGTATCCAAGTTCCACCAACGTCTGCTGGTCCTTGGTAGTGCTTTCTGGCACAGGTACCTCCTGCTTAGTAACCGAGTTCCAGTACCGTCAGCTGGTCCTCGGTAGTTCCATTGGCTCTTGTACCTTCTGCTACCCATCTGGGTTCCAGTACCATCAGCTGGTTCTCGGCAGTTCCTCAGCCTCCTTGTACCTTCTGCTACATTTCCAAGTTCAAGCTTTTTGAAATGGTTCTTGGTAATCACTCTGGATCTCCCTGACGAGGACCCTGAAGACGAGGACCCTGAAGACCACCCCGAAGAAGACGAGGACCCTGAAGATGAGGACCCTGAAGACGAGGACCCTGAAGACCAACCCGAAGAAGACGAGGACCCCGAAGACGAGGACCCTGAAGACGAGGACCCTGAAGACCAACCCGAAGAAGACGAGGACCCTGAAGATGACGACCCTGAAGACGAGGACCCTGAAGACGACCCCGAAGAAGACGAGGACCCCGAAGATGATGACCCTGAACACGAGGACCCTGAAGACCACCCCGAAGAAGACGAGGACCCCGAAGACGACGACCCTGAAGACGAGGACCCCGAAGACGACGACCCCGAAGACGACGACCCTGAAGACCACCTCGAAGAAGACCAAGAAGATGACCCTGAAGAAGTTGACCAAGAGGACAAAGAAGAAGAAGACAACCACCCAGATACAGAAGAACAAGAGACAGAAAACCAAGAAGCAGAAGTACAAGAAGCTGCAGAACGAAAAGCAGAAGAACATTAAGCATAAGACTAAAAATCAGAGCAAAAGATAATATCTAAATTATAAGCAGAAGATGACTAAGCAGTGTATGGGGGTGAGTCCGTTCCTCCTCGTGGTGCCCCTGGAAAAGACCTGCTGCTGCAGGCCAAACTGAACGCGGACAAATCCTGTTGTAAATCTTTTGTGACGGGCAGAACGAAAGGTGTAATGTTCAAACTTTTATACATAACAACTACAGGAATGCCTGTCACAAATAAGAATATGATGAAGAAGAAGAATATGAAGAAGATGAAGAAGTAGAATATGAAGATGAATAATAGTTGAATAAGAAGAATATGAAGAATGTAAAAAAAAAGAATAATACGAAGAAGGTGAAGAAGAAGATGAAGAAGGTGAAGAAGAAGTTGATGAAAAAGATGCTGATGCTGAGGATGATGAAGGAGAAAGTGTGGGAGAAGTAAAAAAGAAGGTGAAGAGCATGGAAGTAGTGAAACATAAATATCTGACAAAATATAAAAATACTTAACATAGTCAATATTTCCGTAACTCAGAACGTCTTAAAAAAAATATTAATTCCTGCTATTCCATTTGATTGGGCTAAACCTCTATGCCTTTATTGTCTCCCCCACCTCCCCCAATACATTCTACATTATTCTTAGTTGTTTTCCTTCATGTAGAATTAACCTACAAGGAAAGAAAGGGTTTATTTTCATTCCGATATTTCTGTCCCATTGACTTGCATTGGTTTCCTGTATCGGAATCGGCGATATCCGATACTTTTTGGGTATCGGTCCGATCCAATCCGATCCGATATTTCCCGATATCGAAAGGTATCGCTCAACACTAGTGATGACTACTCGTGGCACATATATTTTTACATTTAGGTTCGATGGTCGCTTCAAGTCCTATCTACTGTGAGGTGGTGCTTTCATAGACTGGACTTGGCTTTCCAGCACATCCTAAAATTATCAATCAAAATTAATTCTGGGGCAATTAGGAGACAAGTCAAAGCCTTGAACTCTTTGCCATGTTCCTCAAAGGAGTCGTGAGTAAGTTCTGCAGTGTAGCGGGAGTATTATCCTTCCATAAGAGGCAACTGTCATTAGAGAATACTTCTGCCGTGAAGAGTTTAAAGTCTGTCAGAGGCCATTGGCTAAAAAATGATACCTTGGTCAGACTTGACCCTAGCCACTCTGTCTAGCAGATCCTAGAGGAACCCTGGCCTTCAACCTTTAACCCCTGTACAGAGATCTGGTGTTACAACTGGGTTCCCTAGGTTACTTCCACTGAGGGGCCACTGACTGGAGGAGTTAGCCTGAGGTGAGGGAAGTTAATTTATCCATGTCAGTATCTCAGTGACAAAACATAGGACTGAATCAGGAATCAAAAGCCAAAGTCAGAGGGCAACCTGCTGGGGTCAGATATCAGGTAATCAGACAGAATAAAGTCAATCAGGGCAAGGTCAGGATAGGGGGATAACAAGATCAGACAATGTTGAGGTACAAGTAGTCAGTAATAGCAGCACAAACAGAGAATAAGCGTTCAGGGATTAATCCAGGGAAATGATTACACCTGCTCTTTTGCTAGACTCATTAGTCTGGCTGAGCAGAACCACAAGTTTCACCCATACTAATCACTAGCTGGACATCGTCTGTGGATTGAAGCAGAGGAAGCTGGAGCAGATCCGGTTAGAGATATTCCAAAAGGATGTACTTGGTCTTTACAATGGTTACGTTGGTGGTACATACAATTTTAAAGTAACATCCACATGAATGCCAGAATATGAAGGTTCTCCAGTAGAATATTGACCAGAGCATGATACAGCCTTGGACCAGCTTTTGCTCCTCATGTGCTGCATTGTGCCTTGAGTGCCCATGACCTTGTCATCCATTTACTGGATGTCTTTTCTTGGAGGACCATTTTTGTTTGGTACTAACCACTACATGCTGGGAACACACCACAAGACCCGGTATTTTGCAAATATTTTGACCATGTCAGATGTTTATTCTTATCCATTTACTCTTTATGTGATGCTTATAATAAAACTATATGGTATAATTATTTGTAGACTGCATGAGAGTACACTAAAAAGGAGCAAAAAGGCACCAAGGGAAGGTACCACATGGAATTTTACAATATACTCCATCCAAAAAGTTATTAGCTCATCAATGGAATCAGTCACCAGGTGTGACAATGAGCAGCATGAATTAGATACTGGCAGCATTATTGCAGCCATGTATGTTTTACTCTGAAAAAGTTATGGGCGCAACTGGTGAAGTAGATCCTCTAAGCTGTTGGTCAGCAAGGATCGGAAGTGATGGTGCATCGGAGTGGGAATTGATGGTCAGCACATGGATCAGCAAAGACAAGGACAGCAGGTTATGCAAGACAGAAGACAGAGAAAAGGAACAGGAAACAGTAGAAGACACAGAGCCTAGAGTGTGAATATACACAGGAATTGTAGATGTATAGTAAATTCAGGACTTGCAGAAGACAAATTGTTGATTAAAGAATTGTATGCTATAAGCAGACAAATGGTTAACACTAAGAAAAAATTGATGTACAGGAAAACTGAATACTTGCTCGTAGAGAAGATTAGACACTGTTGCAGCAGAGTTGTAAATGTGAACAGCACCAGTATTAGCAGAGAAAAGTTTTATTCTTTCAGCAGACAAATGGTGAACCACAGGACAAAATAGACAAACTGGTTACTTGCTTCCAGAGAAAAATATACACTGTTGCAGAAAAGTTGTGAGTGTGAACAGCATCTGTTTCCACAGGCTGTGCTAATAATTAATTGCAGATAGCTGATAAACAAGCAGAAGTTTGCTGACGAGATGCATAGCCAGTAGTGATGATCGAGCATGCTTCACTTTCATCTCCTTACAGCTGACTATTAGTGATGAACGAGCATGCTCGTTGCTCGAGATTTACAAGCATGCTCATTTACGAGCACCTATTATCTTCAGCATACTTGGGCGTTAAGTTTTTGTCGCTCCGTGAACATGATTTGCAACTGTTTGACAGCTTTAATACATGTGAGGAATGCTGGAAAAACAGGCATTCCTCACATGTATTAAAACTGTCAAACAGTCGCAAATCATGTTCAGGGAGCGAGGAAAGCTTAACGCCTGAGCACGCTGAAGATAATAGGTGCTCGCCCGAGCATGCTCGTAAATCTCGAGCAATGAGCATGCTCGCTCATCATTAATAGCCAGCTGTAAGGACATTATAGTGAGGCAAACTCCTGAAGTACACATGGAAACTGAATGCAATGCATCCTGAATACTCAGAGAGCACATACAGTTAGGTCCATATATATTTGGACAGAGACAACATTTTTTTAATTTTGGTTCTAGACATTACCACAATGAATTTTAAACAAAACAATTCAGATGCAGTTGAAGTTCAGACTTTCAGCTTTCATTTGTGGGTATCCACGCTAAAATTGGATGAAGGGCTTAGGAGTTTCAGCTCCTTAACATGTGCCACCCTGTTTTTAAAGGGACCAAAAGTAATTGGACAATTGACTCCAAGGCTATTTCATGGACAGGTATGGGCAATCCCTTGGTTATGTCATTCTCAATTAAGCAGATAAAAGTCCTGGAATTGATCTGAGGTGTGGTGCTTGCATTTGGAAGGTTTTGCTGTGAAGTAAACATGCGGTCAAAGGAGCTCTCCATGCAGGTGAAACAAGCCATCCTTAAGCTGCAAAAACAGAAAAAAAAACATCCGAGAAATTGCTACAATATTAGGAGTGGCAAAATCTACAGTTTGGTACATCCTGAGAAAGAAAGAAAGCACTGGTGAACTCATCAATGCAAAAAGACCTGGGCGTCCACGGAAGACAACAGTGGTGGATGATCGCAGAATAATCTCTATGGTGAAGAGAAACCCTTTCACAACAGCCAACCAAGTGAACAACACTCTCCAGGAGGTAGGCGTATCAATATCCAAATCTACCATAAAGAGAAGATTGCATGAAAGTAAATACAGAGGGTTCAATGCACGGTGCAAGCCACTCATAAGCATCAAGAATAAAAAGGCTAGACTGGACTTTGCTAAAAAACATCTAAAAAAGCCAGCACAGTTCTGGAAGAACATTCTTTGGACAGATGAAACCAAGATCAACCTCTACCAGAATGATGGAAAGAGAAAAGTATGGCGAAGGCGTGGTACACCTCATGATCCAAAGCATACCACATCATCTGTAAAACATGGCGGAGGCAGTGTGATGGCTTGGGCATGCATGGCTGCCAGTGGCACTGGGTCACTAGTGTTTCTTGATGATGTGACACAGGACAGAAGCAGCCGAATAAATTCTCATGTATTCAGAGCCATATTGTGTGCTCAGATCCAGCCAAATGCAGCCAAACTGATTGGTCGTCGTTTCATACTACAGATGGACAATGACCCAAAACATAAAGCCAAAGCAACCCAGAAGGTTATTAAAGCAAAGAAGTGGAATATTCTTGAATGGCCAAGTCAGTTACCTGATCTCAACCCAATTGAGCATGCATTTCACTTGTTAAAGACTAAACTTCAGACAGAAAGGCCCACAAACAAACAGCAACTGAAAACCACCGCAGTGAAGGCCTGGCAGAGCATCAAAAAGGAGGAAACACAGCATCTGGTGATGTCCATGAGTTCAAGACTTCAGGCAGTCACTGCCAACAAAGGGTTTTCAACCAAGTACTAGAAATGAACATTTTATTTACATTTATTTAATCTGTCCAATTACTTTTGGTCCCTTTAAAAACAGGGTGGCACATGTTAAGGAGCTGAAACTCCTAAACCCTTCATCCAATTTTAATGTGGATACCCTCAAATGAAAGCTGAAAGTCTGAACTTCAACTGCATCTGAATTGTTTTGTTTAAAATTCATTGTGGTAATGTCTAGAACCAAAATTAGAAAAATGTTGTCTCTGTCCAAATATATATGGACCTAACTGTAGATAGTTAAGTCAGCCTTAAAGGTTATGTCAAAGGTGGTTGTTGATATACCATTGTAACCTGGATTGGACTTGCACAAAGGGAACCAACTCTAAGGAAGGGAACCAAGACCTAGGGACTAGTGTTGAGCGAACATGCTCGACACTGCTCGGTACTCGCCCGAGCATCACGCTACTCGGGATGTCCGGCGAGCACCGAGCATTTCCGGGTTACTCGGACGGGAGCTCGGGTCTCCGCCCTGCATGTTTGGCGCTCTTTACAGAGCCAATGAACATGCAGGGATTGCCAGCCAGTCACTGTAAAGCCACAGCCATGTTGGTTGTGGGCATTACAGTGATTGGCTGGCCGCACAGCGTCACCTCGAGTATTTAAAACCGGGCGCCGCCATCTTGGACACAGTCGCTCCGGATTAGACAGTGTAGGGACAGCGCTGCTGATTTAGGGAGAGATATAAACTGCGAAATAGTTAGTGTAGGGTCTGTAAAGGCTGCCAGAACAAACAAACAGTCCTTTTCAGGACTAATATCCATCCCAGATACCAGGCAGGCAGGCTGTATAGGAGACACAGTGGTTATACCAGCAAACGCTGCATTACAGTCCTGTGTGCTCCTGTTGCTCAAATTGCTGGACTTAGCACCAGGTGTCGGGGGCCAGGAAAAATCCTTTTTTTTCCATCTAAATCCTCCTTTTTTTTTCCTCCTTCACACTGTACAAATACCCGTCTTATTAATCTTTTGGTGTGCCCCCCCCCCCCCAAAAAAAAAGCGTGTCTCTGATTTTTCAGACACAAATATAACTGTTGAAAATAGTCTGGTGTAGGCTAGAGAAACAGAAGTGTTGTTTTGCACTTCCACGGTTCAAACCTCTGTATTATCCATTTTGGGCCATTTGTATCTAAAAAAAAAAAAACAGTTTGAGTGTGTCGCTCACTGTTCAGCCGCAAATATCTCTATTTAAAAAAGTGTGGTATACCTCAGTAAACAATAACTGTGGTTTTGCCATCCCACGGTAAAAAATCTCTATTATTCAGCTTTTGGTAGATTTTTCCGTAAAGAAAAACAGTAGTGTCTCCTGACTGTTGTGACACAAAAATATATCTGTTGAAAATAGTCTTATGTAGGCCCGACATCCCAGTGTGGTTTCGCAGTACCACGGGTCAAATCGCTGTACTATCCAGTTTTGGGCCTTTGGTATCTAAAAAAAAGGCAGTTTGAGTGTGTCGCTCACTGTTCAGCCGCAAATATATCTATTTAAAAAAGTGTGGTATACCCCAGTAAACAATAACAGTGGTTTTGCCATCCCACGGTAAAAAATCTCTATTATTCAGCTTTTGGTAGTTTTTTCCGTAAAGAAAAACAGTAGTGTCTCCTGACTGTTGTGACACAAAAATATATCTGTTGAAAATAGTCTTGTTTAGGCCCGACATCCCAGTGTGGTTTCGCAGTTCCACGGGTCAAATCGCTGTACTATCCAGTTTTGGGCCTTTGGTATCTAAAAAAAAAAGCAGTTTGAGTGTGTCGCTCACTGTTCAGCCGCAAATATATCTATTTAAAAAAGTGTGGCATACCCCAGTAAACAATAACTGTGGTTTTGCCATCCCACGGTACAAAATCTCTATTATTCAGCTTTTGGTAGTTTTTTCCGTAAAGAAAAACAGTAGTGTCTCCTGACTGTTGTGACACAAAAATATATCTGTTGAAAATAGTCTTGTGTAGGCCCGACATCCCAGTGTGGTTTCGCAGTTCCACAGATCAAATCGCTGTACTATCCAGTTTTGGGCCTTTGGTATCTAAAAAAAAAGCAGTTTGAGTGTGTCGCTCACTGTTCAGCCGCAAATATCTCTATTTAAAAAAGTGTGGTATACCCCAGTAAACAATAACTGTGGTTTTGCCATCCCACGGTGAAAAATCTCTATTATTCAGCTTTTGGTAGTTTTTTCCGTAAAGAAAAACAGTAGTGTCTCCTGACTGTTGTGACACAAAAATATATCTGTTGAAAATAGTCTTGTGTAGGCCCAACATCCCAGTGTGGTTTCGCAGTTCCACGGGTCAAATCGCTGTACTATCCAGTTTTGGGCCTTTGGTATCTAAAAAAAAAGCAGTTTGAGTGTGTCGCTCACTGTTCAGTCGCAAATATCTCTATTTAAAAAAGGGTGGTATACCCCAGTAAACAATAACTGTGGTTTTGCCATCCCACGGTAAAAAATCTCTATTATTCAGCTTTTGGTAGTTTTTTCCGTAAAGAAAAACAGTAGTGTCTCCTGACTGTTGTGACACAAAAATATATCTGTTGAAAATAGTCTTGTGTAGGCCCGACATCCCAGTGTGATTTCGCAGTCCCACGGGTTAAATCGCTGTACTATCCAGTTTTGGGCCTTTGGTATCTAAAAAAAAAGCAGTTTGAGTGTGTCGCTCACTGTTCAGCCGCAAATATCTCTATTTAAAAAAGTGTGGTATACCCCAGTAAACAATAACTGTGGTTTTCCTCTTCCACGGTTCTAATCTACTCTTTATTACTCTTTTTCCATTGATAGTGCAAGTGTAAGCTATTTTACTTCATTTACAATGGGCAAGGCGCGTGGCAAGGGACGTGGAAGTGGACGTTCTGGTGATGGTTCGTGCAGAGGACGGGGCCGTGGCCAAGGTGAAAATGTGCCACAACCAACAGCCACATCTTCTCGCTCCCATTTCTTGACCGAATTACTAGGGAAGCACAGAACAACACCAGTATTGAGAACTGATCAGTGAGAACAGGTTATTAATTGGATAGCAGACAATACTTCCAGTTACCTGGGCACCACCACCTCCGGTCTGTCTTCCACACGGTCAACTCTTAGTAGCCGTGAGTCTCGACAGCATACTCCTCCTCACCCTGATGCTCCTTCCTCCCACCATGCCGAGTGTCGTCAGACAGCAAGTGATCCCACACTTGGACACTCTGAAGAGCTGTTCACTGGTCCATTTCCATATTTGGGCCCCTCGCCTGATACGCTTGAAGTGGTGGAAGAGGAGATCCCATGTTGCGATGCCCAAATATTTGAACAGCCACGGCCACAGGAAGTCGACATTGGCAATCTGTCACAAGAGGTGGACGATGACGAGACACAATTGCCAGGAAGTGAGGAGGAGGATCGTGGTGCGCAAGTGGAAGAGGAGGAGGTGGTGGATGATCTAGTAACTGACCCAACGTGGAAGGAGGACATGCAGAGTGAGGCCAGCAGCACACAGGGGGAGGGAGGCAGAGTACCCCAACAGGCAGGAAGAAGCAGTGTGGTGGCCGCAGACAGAAGGCAGGCAACCGTTCCCCGTAACACCAACACGAGGGACGTTGCCAGTACAAGCGGTAGGTCTTCCAGAGTCTGGAATTTTTTTAAAGACTCTGCTGATAACCCCAAAAAGGCCATATGTTCCACGTGCCATGCCAGCATCAGCAGGGGTGACAAAACTACCAGCCTGACCACCACCAGCATGATCAGGCACATGGCAGCAAAGCACCCGACTTTGTGTGGCGAAACCCAGGGTCCACGACCAGTGTCAGCGGGTGTCACCACTGCTTCTTCCACTGTTGTGCGTGCAATAGAACCCCCTGTTGTGTGTGCAAGGCAATCCCCTGTCCATACTGCATGTAAAGATGCCCCCTCCTCTCAGTCTTCACTTGTTATGGCAGTTTCTCAAGAAACAGCATCAACGTCCACGTCCATGTCCCACCGCAGCGTTCAATTGTCCATATCCCAGACCTTTGAACGAAAGCGGAAATTCGCAGCTAACGCCCCACAGGCCACAGTCCTAAATTCGCACATTTCACGACTGCTTGCATTGGAAATGCTGCCTTTTAGGCTGTTGGAGACGGAATCCTTCCGCAATGTTATGGCGGTGGCCGTCCCTCGGTACTCGGTCCACAGCCGACACTATTTTGCCCGGTGTGCCATCCCCGCACTACACAAGCACGTGTCCCAAAGCATCTGCCGTGCCCTCAACAACGCAGTTACTGGGAGAGTCCACCTGACAACGGACACGTGGACTAGTGCTTGTGGCCAGGGATGGTACATCTCTCTGACGGCACACTGGGTAAACATAGTGGAAGCCGGGACCCAGTCGGACCTTGGGACGGAACACATCCTCCCCACACCAAGGATTGCGGGCCCTATGTCAGTCAGAGTTGCCCCCACAGTGTACAGCTCCTGCGCATCCTCCTCCTCCTCCTCCTCCTTATGTTCAGCCTCCATCTCAGATATCACCACATCAGTTACAAGCTGGAAGCATTGCAGTACTGCCTCCACCAAGCGGCAACAGGCTGTGCTGAAACTCATAAGCTTAGGTGATAAACCTCACACTGCTTGTGAGTTATGGACAGCTGTGAAAGAGCAGGCAGATCTGTGGCTGAGACCGCTGAACCTACATCCCGGCATGGTCGTGTGTGACAATGGCCGTAACCTGGTGGCGGCTCTGAGGCGAGGTGAGATCACACACGTACCATGCCAGGCTCATGTGCTTAACCTCGTGGTTCAGCGGTTTCTTAAATCGTACCCAGAGTTGCCAGATCTGCTCGTGAAAGTACGCCACCTGTCAGCTCATTTTCGCAAGTCGGCTACAGCTTCCGCCGCCCTTGCTGTGTTGCAGCAGCGTTTGCAGCTTCCGGCACACCGACTGGTGTGTGATGTCCCCACACGTTGGAACTCTACCCTCCACATGTTGCAAAGGATTTGTGAGCAGAAGAGAGCAGTTGTGGAGTACCAGCTGCAACAAGGCCGTCGATATTCAGGTCAGACTCCACACATAAGACCTCAGGAGTGGACCTGGATGTCTGACATATGTACCATCCTGACCAACTTTGAGGAGGCCACCAAGATGGTGAGTGGCGATGACGCCATTATTAGTGTCAGCATCCCACTTCTCTGTCTTTTGCAACGCTCTCGGCAGAGAATTAAAGAGGAGGCATTGCAGCCAGAGTATGATGAGATGGATCAAGAAGCCGTAGCGGGTGATTACACACAGCCCAGCCTCATCTCATCCCAACGTGCATTGGGGGACATTGAGGGAGAGGAGGAGGAGGAGGAGGAAGAACAGGAGCTGCTATCATGCGTTGTAGACGGTAGTACCTGTACAAGTGTCATACCGTCTGTTCAGCGTGGGTGGCCTGAGGACAGGGGGGAGGAGGAAGAGGAGGAGGAGGAGGAGAGCATGGTCAGTCGTCATCTTGGTGAGGACACGGAAATCTTGCCCGTTACCAGTCTGGCACGCATGGCTGACTTTATGTTACGCTGCCTTAACCGTGACCCTCGCGTTGTCAAAATGTTGGGTGACAGTCATTACTGGTTGGTGACACTTGTAGACCCCCGCTACAAGGAGAACTTTCACTCTCTTATTCCTGAGGTGGAGAGGTCTACAAAAATGGGGCAATACCAGAAGGCCCTTGCTGCAGAACTCTTAAAAAAATTCCCATCTGAACACACTAGCGGCAGAGGTCACAGTTCGTTGCCCAACCAAGGCGTACAGGCGAGAGAGATGCAACTCCAATCCAGCAGAGGCAGGGGAACACTGTCAACGTTCTGGGACAGTTTTCTGACACCCGCCCAGCTTACAGGCCCTGAGGCGCGGGGTACTCTCACAAGGAGTGGAAAGTTTCAAAAGATGGTGAGGGAGTACCTGTCACGGGTGTGTTGCCACGAAGATCGTCACGAGTACACAGCCTGACTTCTCGCAGCTGACTTGTTGGTGCTTTGTGTTTCTCGGCAGTGAGGGAGTTAATTCTCTCTCTCTCTCTGGGCTAGATGAGGTCCAGCCTCGCCCAGCTGCAATCAATACTTCTGTAGTGAGACTCCTTCATATACCTGCTGGTCTGTTCGGGAGGTGTCGGTGAAAGCATTTCATTCAGACTGACAGAGCGGATCGTGGTGTTTGGAGTTGCTGAGATAAGTGTATTTGGAAGTGTGTTTTCCCTTTCCTCGCTTTATCATTTATCTCCTTTCCCGTTGGTTTTCCCTCTGTTGTAGTTGAGAAGTTGTTTGTATGCAAGGTGGTTTTGGTTTTTCCCTTGTACTGTCTCGTTCGTCTAAATACTGTGTTTGGGCATATTATTTCTTGTTCCCTTTGGTTGTGATCGGGGTCCTTCTCAGGACTAGATTACTGAGGTGCAGGGATCTTCAGGAGGTAGGGGTTACGCTGGCGGCCTGGACCTCTGTACCTTTAACAGTACCTCCAGGTTGAGGGATTAGTCAGGGCCCCAGCTTAGGGTCAGCTTAGGCCCCCTACCTCCAGTATACAGAGACAGCGTGACATTTTCACCGACCACTTTTTTCTCCAGCTACTATGGATCCAGTAGCCGGTCTAGCTCGGCAATTGCAGAGTTTGTCCATGGAGCTGGCGGACGTTAGGTCCAAGGTTTGGCATCCTCAGGAGCAAGCCGGACCAGAACCTAAAGTAGCTCTCCCTGATAGGTTCACTGGGGGGCGGGACAAGTTTTTTGTTTTCCGGGAGGCATGTAAATTGTACTTTCGGCTGCGGCCTCGGTCATCGGGGAGTGAAGAACAAAGGGTGGGAATTGTCATCTCGCTCCTACAAGGGGACCCACAATCTTGGGCGTTCTCTCTTCCCCCGGGTTCCCCGGCTCTCCAGTCAGTGGATAGGTTTTTCGCTGCCCTGGGACTCGTATATGATGACCCAGATCGGATCTCCCTTGCTGAGTCTAAGTTACGTAGGATCCAGCAGGGAGATCGTCCGGCGGAGGAATTCTGTTCGGAGTTCCGTAGATGGGCCACGGACACCCAGTGGAATGACCCGGCTCTTAGGAGCCAGTTTTGTCATGGTTTATCCGACAAATTACAGGATGTGTTGGCACAGTATGACTCTCCCGTGTCTCTGGAAGCCGCTATGGCCCTCGTTATTCGCGTGGACAGACGGCTTCGGGAGAGGTGCGGGATAACTCTACCCCCTGTGATGACTCCACCTCCTACAAGGTCCCCTCATATGGTGGTTCCCCTGGTCAGTCCAGAGGAGCCTATGCAATTAGGAGGGACATCATTTCGGGGGAGGGGACCGGTGGTGCGCCATAAGGCAGGAAGGTGTTTCTTCTGCGGGAGAAAGGGACATTTTATTGGGGGGTGTCCATCCCGTCCCTTGCAGAGTGAAGAGTCGTCGGAAAACTGTTGATCCCAGGTTGTGTGGTGGACGGCAATCTGGGAGTAGGTATTTCGTCCCTAGGTTCGTCTCAGTTTCTCGTACCGGCGGAGGTGGTGGTGGGTACGAGAACTGAGAGGATATCTGTTCTTCTGGATAGTGGGGCCGGGGCTAATCTGGTTGATGCTCGGTTTGCCCGGGTTCAAGGTATGCGGTTGAGTGAGTTGGCTAAACCCATCCCCATATTCTCGATCGATGCCAGGCCTCTCGGGCAGGGAAGTTTTTTGCAAGTTGTGCATGACGTAAAACTTCAAGTGGGGGTAATACATAAAGAACTGTTGTCTTGCTACGTGTTGGAGGGTCTTCCCACTCCTATTGTGTTGGGCCTTCCTTGGTTAGCTAAGCATAACCCGGTTATTAATTGGCAAACCAGGGAGATAAGCCAATGGAGTAAATTCTGTAATAAAAACTGCATGAACACGGTCATTGGTGCGGTTACTCCTTGGGTCTTACCTCCATTTCTGGCGGACTTTGAGGATGTATTCTCGGAGAAAGGGTGTCAGGAACTACCTCCTCATCGCGTGTATGACTGTTCTGTAAAACTGCTCCCTGAGGCCAAGTTACCTAAAGCTAGGTTGTATAACCTTTCTGGTCCTGAGAGGCAGGACATGAAGGATTATATCTCAGAAAGTCTGGCTAAGGGGCATATTAGACCTTCATCTTCACCGGTGGCTGCGGGGTTCTTCTTTGTTAAGAAGAAAGATGGAGGCCTACGCCCTTGCCTGGATTTCCGTGAACTTAATCGGATTACGGTCCGAGATCCGTATCCGCTCCCACTTATTCCCGATCTCTTTAATCAGATCGTGGGCGCCAAATGGTTTTCTAAGTTGGATCTCAGGGGGGCGTACAATCTGATTAGGATGAAGGAGGGGGATGAGTGGAAGACGGCGTTTAACACTCCGGAGGGGCATTATGAGAACCTTGTCATGCCATTCGGTCTGACTAATGCCCCGGCGGTGTTCCAACACTTTGTTAATGACATTTTTCGCCGCTTGGTGGGACAGTTTGTTGTCATATATCTGGATGATATCCTAATTTACTCGCCGGATCTGGTGTCTCATCAGGAGCACGTTAGGCAGGTGTTACAGATCTTGCGGGATAATAAACTGTATGCCAAGTGGGAAAAGTGTGTGTTCGCCGTACAGGAACTCCAGTTTTTAGGCTTCCTGGTTTCAGCGTCCGGTTTTCGTATGGACCCTGGGAAAGTGCGGGCAGTTCTTGAGTGGGATCGGCCAGAGAATCTTAAGGCACTACAACGTTTCCTGGGGTTTGCTAATTATTACCGGAAGTTCATTCGTAATTTCTCGTCCATGGTTAAGCCTCTCACTGACATGACTAAAAAGGGGACGGATTTTTCTAGGTGGTCTGACAAGGCTTGTCAAGCATTCTCCTCTTTGAAAAAATGTTTTGCCTCGGCGCCCATACTCATTCAACCTGATGCGTCTCAGCCATTCATTGTAGAGGTAGACGCTTCCGAGGTAGGGGTGGGAGCAGTATTGTCACAGGGTTCGTCCCCTGGTAAGTGGCATCCGTGCGCCTTTTTCTCTAAAAAATTGTCGTCCGCTGAGAGGAATTACGATGTCGGCAATAGGGAACTCTTGGCCATTAAGTTAGCTTTTGAGGAGTGGCGCCATTTTCTGGAGGGGGCTGTTCATCCGGTCACCGTCATCACCGATCACAAGAACCTGCTATATCTGGAGTCCGCGAAACGTCTGAATCCCAGACAAGCTAGGTGGTCATTGTTTTTTACCAGGTTTAATTTTGTCGTTACATATCGTCCTGGGTCAAAAAATGTAAAGGCGGATGCCTTATCTCGTAGTTTCCCGGGGGCCGGGAATACGGACGGCCCGATTCCTATCCTTCAGGAGGGGGTGGTGGTTTCGGCAGTATGCTCTGAGCTGGAGGAGGAGGTATTGGAGGCTCAGGGGGACGCCCCTGTTGGACCTCCAGGGAGATTGTTTGTTCCAGATCAGTTGCGACAAAAGGTGATCGAGGCACACCATAACTCAGTTTTTGCAGGACACCCGGGGAGTAAAGCTACTGTGGATCTCCTCTCGCGTCGGTTTTGGTGGCCTAATTTACATAAGGAGGTGGTAACTTTTGTCGCGTCCTGTGGGGTTTGTGCGCGCTCTAAGACCTCACATACCCGTCCGTCTGGGGCCCTCTTACCTTTGAAGATCCCGGAGCGTCCTTGGACTCATCTGTCTATGGACTTTATTACGGACCTCCCTCCGTCTTCGGGTAAAACGGTCATACTCGTTGTAGTGGACAGGTTCAGCAAGATGGCACATTTTATCGCTCTTCCGGCTCTCCCTAATGCTAAAACTCTTGTGCAGGTGTTCATGGGGGAGATTGTGAGGCTTCACGGGGTACCCTCCGAGGTGGTGTCTGATCGGGGGTCTCAGTTTGTGTCTAAGTTCTGGAAGGCGTTTTGTGCACGGCGGGGGATGCAGTTGTCATTCTCATCGGCTTTTCATCCTCAGACCAATGGTCAGACGGAACGTATGAACCAGAGCTTGGAGACATATCTCCGGTGTTTTGTGTCAGAGAACCAGGAGGACTGGGCTTCTTTCTTACCTCTGGCAGAGTTTGCTCTTAATAATAGGCGGAGCGAGTCCACTGGTAAGTCCCCGTTTTTTGGGGCATATGGTTTTCACCCCCAGTTTTGTACTTTCAGTGGGGGGGGCTCTTCGGGGGTTCCTGAGGAGGAACGATTTTCCTCATCACTCGCTTCAGTATGGAGAGGGGTGCTGAAGAATCTGAATACTATGGGGAACCGATACAAACGTATGGCTGATAGGAGGAGAGTGTCTGGTCCGGACCTAAGTGTGAACGATCGGGTATGGTTGTCTACCAGGAATATAAAACTTAAGGTTCCCTCCTGGAAACTGGGTCCCAGGTTCATCGGGCCGTACAGAATCAGTTCTATTATTAATCCGGTGGCATTCCGTCTTGACCTCCCCCCTACGTTTAAAATTCACAACGTGTTTCACAGATCATTGCTTAAGAGGTATGTGGCGCCGGTGGTACCGTCACTTTTACCTCCCCCTCCAGTGGTTGTCAATGGTAACTTGGAGTTCCAGGTATCGAGGGTCATTGATTCACGCTTTAATCGCCGGTCCCTTCAGTACCTGGTTCATTGGAAGGGGTATGGTCCTGAGGAGAGGATGTGGGTTCCTGCGTCGGATATTAACGCAGACCGATTAGTTCGGGCCTTCCACACGACTCACCCGGATAAACCTGGCCCTGAGGGTCCGGAGGCCCCTCGTAGAAGGGGGGGTACTGTCACGGGTGTGTTGCCACGAAGATCGTCACGAGTACACAGCCTGACTTCTCGCAGCTGACTTGTTGGTGCTTTGTGTTTCTCGGCAGTGAGGGAGTTAATTCTCTCTCTCTCTCTGGGCTAGATGAGGTCCAGCCTCGCCCAGCTGCAATCAATACTTCTGTAGTGAGACTCCTTCATATACCTGCTGGTCTGTTTGGGAGGTGTCGGTGAAAGCATTTCATTCAGACTGACAGAGCGGATCGTGGTGTTTGGAGTTGCTGAGATAAGTGTATTTGGAAGTGTGTTTTCCCTTTCCTCGCTTTATCATTTATCTCCTGTCCCGTTGGTTTTCCCTCTGTTGTAGTTGAGAAGTTGTTTGTATGCAAGGTGGTTTTGGTTTTTCCCTTGTACTGTCTCGTTCGTCTAAATACTGTGTTTGGGCATATTATTTCTTGTTCCCTTTGGTTGTGATCGGGGTCCTTCTCAGGACTAGATTACTGAGGTGCAGGGATCTTCAGGAGGTAGGGGTTACGCTGGCGGCCTGGACCTCTGTACCTTTAACAGTACCTCCAGGTTGAGGGATTAGTCAGGGCCCCAGCTTAGGGTCAGCTTAGGCCCCCTACCTCCAGTATACAGAGACAGCGTGACAGTACCTTGCCGATCGTACCAGCGTCCTCCGTGATTCCTCTGTGCCTTTTAATTATTGGGTATCCAAGCTGGACACTTGGAATGAACTCACTCTGTACGCCTTGGAGGTCCTGGCCTGCCCTGCCGCTAGCGTGTTATCGGAGCGTGTTTTTAGTGCCGCTGGGGGAATTATAACTGATAAGCGCACTCGCCTGTCAACTGACAATGCTGACAAGCTGACCCTTATCAAAATGAACAAGGGCTGGATTGGGCCAGACTTCTCATCACCACCAAATGACAGCAAAGTAACATAAAGTCAAATCCACTGTGTTATTTCGGGAGGTGCATTCACATGCACCGCTTCACACCCACACATGGGTATACGCTTCCTCATTTCGGCTGTTTTTTGCTCTTCTCCTTATCCTCAGCCTCCACGACCACTATACCACCAGGGTGACCGTGGTCCATGTTGGCAGCATTGCAAGTTCCTCTGTCCTAATTTTTAGCAGCTTTTGCTTGGAAGGCATAGGCAAAGACTATAGGAGACCCACTCCCCAATAATGGGAATAATGTTTTTAATATGCTGTACTGCATGGCTCTTGTAAGGGACATTGCAAGTTCCCCCTTCCTAATTTTTGGCAGCTTTTGCTTGGAAGGCATAGGCAAAGACTATGGGAGACCCACTCCCCAATAATGGGAATAATGTTTTTAATATGCTGTACTGCATGGCTCTTGTAAGGAGCATTAAAATCGTCTTGTTAAGCTACTGTGACCTCCACGTCTCTTCCAAGGGTCGTTAATATTGTCTTTTTATTCCACTGCGACCTCCACCACTCTTCCAAGGGGCATTAAAACCGTCTTGTTAAGCTACTGTGACCTCCACGTCTCTTCCACGGGGCATTGATATTGTCTTTTTATTCCACTGTAACCTCCACCACTCTTCCAATGGGCATTAAAACTGTCTTGTTAAACCACTCTGAACTCCACGTCTCTTCCAAGGGGCATTAAAACCATCTTGTTAAACCACTCTGAACTCCACGTCTCTTCTAAGGGGCATTAAAACCGTCTTGTTAAACCACTCTGAACTCCACAGCTCTTCCAAGGGGCATTGACATGTTGTTTTTAATTACCTCTAACCTCCACGACTCTTGCAATGGGCAGTGCATTTCCTCCTAATTTTTGTCAGCTTTTGCTTTTCAATGCATAGGCGAACACTAAGGGAGTACCCACTCCCCAATAATGGGTAGAAGGTTTTTAATACGCTTTAATCCACGTTTGTTTCAAGGGGCATTGCAGTGCCTAATAATTTTTGGAAAGCCTTCCATTCCCTGCTTAGACCAACAGTGTACAGGAGACCCAGTTGCTATAAATGGAAAAAACGGTTTAGTTAAGGCCCTCTGACCTCCATGTCACTTCCAAGGGGCATTGGAGTGCCTTGAAATTTTTGGTAGGCATTGCATTCACTGTATGCCTTATAACTGTGTAGCTGAACCGCTCCTTTTGGTACAGAAACATATCCTACAAGACATGTGTGGTTGGCTGGCCTGATATTGATGTGAATGGTCCCTGTTCCTCCTGCTCTTTCTCCTTTGCCACCACCTCATCCATCATTCATCACCTGAAGCTTTGTTTTAACGGGAGTCATAGAACTGGGATAGTAGCAGGAAAACATCCAGCAATCCTCGAAGGAGGTAGAATATGCGCCAAAACGCTGACCACCTCAGGCCTAGCTACTACTACATACATGCGCTTGCATTCCAAGGAGCAGAAAGCTTATGGAGGTGGATGGCCTCATGATCATGAATAATTTACTCGTTGTGTAGGAGGCCGACCACTGCTGCTGTCTACCTTCTGAACTTTATGTTGAAGCCTAATTGACCCAGGACCCGCAATCCTCTATGTCTGGAGGACGTGTTGCATCCCAGTGTCCAACTGTGTACCGGCTTCCACAATATTAACCCAGTGTGAAGGCGTCAGTGAGATGGACCATTCCTGGCCACATTCACTTGTCCACGTGTTTGTGGTTAGGCTGTCCTTCCCACTAAATGCACTGGGGAGGGCACAGGTAATGTTTAGGTATGCGCGCTTGTGTATAAGGCGCACCGGGACAAATAGGGGCGGCTGGGGACCGTTTATGGACACCCGGCCACCCCCACGCGGCTGGGGACCAAGCGTGGACACCCGGCCGCCGGGCGGCTGGGGACTGAGTATGAATACCAGCCTACCGACGCAGCCATGACGTGGTGGCCAGATTCCACCTCCACATGCCTAAAAGGCCCAATTTCAAGTGCAAGCAAGCTAGCAGTATGGTATTGCAGCCTGGGGGTGGGTCGGTGGCAGGCTGCATACTTGCGCTTGTATTGCAAGTTATGGGGGAGGTACAATTGAACACTGCCCTGGGACAATGACTTGCACGGGGATAGTTGCAAGTCTGCATCTTCTGATGCGGCAAGGATCACTTCTGATGGGCACACTTTTAGGCAGTGACCTGGGTGTCAGAGATGCTTCCAGGGGTCTTCCCCATGCTGTTCCCATGTCTTTTTAGCACTGTATGCATGTGTCACACAGCACATGGCCAGATAAGGTTGTAAAATGTTAAAATGACATTTCCCGGTGAATGCATTTGTCACGGTTGAAAGCAATACAAACGTGCAAAAACGCATAAAAAATGCTACTTGTGAACAAAGCCCAAGGTGTGGAGGAGTATTTTTGTTTTTGGTTATTTATTTTACCTTATACACAAGTCTTTACCCTGGAAAGGATGTTCCTTAACCCCTTTCCGACCTGGTCAGTAATAGTAAGCACCAGGTCTGGAAGGCTGGTTCAGTGGGGGCTCCGGCGGTGAGCCCGCACTGAAGCGAGCACATGTCAGCTGATTATTGGAATCGCAATCCACCCGCGGCTGTTAACATGTTAAATCTCTGACAGTGGCATTTAACTCGCGCTTCCGGGAGTCCTAAGCCCCGCCCATCAGTGACCCCGTCACGTGATCGCGGGTCACCAATGGGTGGGCATGACAACTCAGGGTCTGCACGCCTGTGGTTGTCATGTCTCAATTGCTATGAGCGCCACCTAGTGGTCAGCGCTCATAGCAAGTGAGCATTTCTCCTGCATACAAGCGATCTGCTCATCGCTTGTATGCAGTAGAAGCAATCAGACAACTGCTGCTTCTAGTCTCCTCTGGAGACTATAGAAGCAAGCAGAAAGTGTAAAAAAAAAGTTTTTAAAAAAATAAAAAAAATAAAAAATATATAAGAGTTTAAGTCACCCCCCCTTTCGCCCCATTCAAAATAAAATATATATATATATATAAAAAAAAAACCACATACACATATTTGGTATCGCCGCGTTCAGAATCGCCCGATCTATCAATATAAAAGAAGAATTAATACAATCAGTAAACGGCGTAACGAGAAAAAAATTTTAAACGCCAGAATTAAGTTTTTTTGGTCACTACAACTTTGCAATAAAATGCAATAACGGGCGATCAAAACATCGGATCTACCCCAAAATGGTATCAATAAAAACGTCAGCCCGGCACGCAAAAAATAAGCCCTCACCTGTCCCCAGATCCTGAAAAATGGAGAAGCTAAGGGTCTCGGAAAATGGCGTCATTTTTTTTTGTTTTTTAGCAAGCTTTGGATTTTTTTTTCACCACTTAAATAAAAAAGAACCTATACATGTTTGGTGTCTTTGAACTCGTAACGACCTGGAAAATAATGGTGGCAGGTCACTTTTAGCAATCTGTGAACGTGGTAAAAAAAGGACCCAAAAAACAACTGTGGAATTGCATTTTTTTTGCAGTTTCACTGCACTTGGAATTTTTTTCCCATTTTCCAGCACATGATATGGTAAAACCAGTGATGGTGTTTAAAAGTACAACTCGTCCCGCAAAAAATAAGCCCTCACATGGCCATATTGAATGAAAATTAAAAAAGTTCTGGCTCTGGGAAGAAGGGGAGCAAAAAAGGAAAACACAAAAACAGAAAGACCCATGGTCGTTAAGGGGTTAACATATTTCACAGGAAAGCACTTTCACTTTCGTTTTTGAACGTTTTATTGTGAGCCTGTAAAAGTGGCTTAATACCTCTGACCACGTTGTTGACAGCAGTGACCTGGGGGTCAGAAATGCTTCCAGGGGCGATCCCCATGCTGTCCCCATGTCATTTGAGCACTGTCACTATCGTTTTGGGCACTTTTTAGGCTTTCTACAGACTGCCGGGGGAGCAGCCGCAAAAATGTTCGGGTCTCCCATAGACTAACATTGGGCTCGTTGCTCGGGTCGAGCACCCGAGTATCACAGTAAGCTCGGCCCGAGCTTCGAGCACCCGAGCATTTTAGTGCTCGCTCAACACTACTAGGGACGGATGAAGTAAATGTCAAATTCTTTTGAACAACATACCCCCTATAATGGAATGCTCTCAACCGTTCACATCAAGCCTCATCAAGCAGAAAGTGCAAGCTCTGCTACATCAATATGTTCACATTTTTGCCCCAATGTCTGAGTGTGACACCCTGTGATTATACAACTTAAAATATTAATTAGCCAGACGATTAGATTTGTTAATCGAAGAGAAATACATTATTGTGTTTTATCAGAGACTTCTGGCTGTGTTTCATTAATGTTCTGCTTGCACGTCAGTTTATATACACTAGTTTAACTTGGAAAGTGTGTCCAGCATTCCACTAATCTCATTAGTATCTCAGGTGCCTCTAACCATTCTTCAGAAATCGTCTAGGCCCATTGTATAAGTGTTGAAAGAAGTTCCGGCAGAGTCTTCACCACAGGAAGTCTCACATGTAGACCCAGGTGATGAGGTCGACCTGAGAAAGATACCTCCACTAATGCACACTTAGCTTTGTGGGGGAGGGTTAAAGCAGTTCTGACATTCTGGGGGCTGAGCCCAGAGAAGCAGACGGGACATGTGTCTTTGTAGCAGTCAAACTTAGGACACAGAATCAAGGAGCATCAGAAAGACTTTACAAGGAGAATGAGAGACATCCTTCAGGAGAGCAGATGGATTGCGTGGCATTACCCAAAGAGACACAGATTTGTATTCTACATGATTCTAGCCTAAGGGTACGGCCCTGACTGGAAAGATATGGATCTGCTCCATTAACCATCAGGGAGACCGTGGATACATTTTGGGAAGACCAGGGTGGGATGAGAAAGTCACCTGGCCCCATGGATATGGTGTTTGGAGTTGCCAGGAGGGACCCACCAGTCGCCTGGCCCCATGGAAACTCTTGGAGAGGCCAGGTTGGGACCCTCGGGTCTCCTGGCCTTCTACCTCGATGTACTGCTAGCTTCCTAAGCTTGCTGCTACCTCCTCTCTGGAGTGGCTCACCAGAAGCAGGGCGCCACTAGTTGAGGTAGATGGCCCTGGAAGTCTCCAAAGTCACAGCTGTTCTATCCCAGGCGGGCGGAGAAGGAAAGGTGAGACTGTGTAATGTTGTACCATCTTGGGTATTTGCTGGGACTGTTGTGTTTATTGTCCGCTTTGTGGCTAAATAAAGTATTGCCACGCTGTTTTACCCTCACCCTGTGTTGTCTGAGTAGCGTTACGCCCACGGAAAACCCCGGGTAAGACCCTGGGTCTTCACATTTTGGTGGCAGCGGTGGGATACTACCCAGCCCCGCAGAGCTGGGGGAGCTGCAGTGGACTGGTTTTAGCACACACCGTCCAAAGGCCTCCACAACCAGGAAGGCATGTAGACAGACCCAGCAGGTCATAGGTGAGGCATACACAGCGGGTTTCGGATGCTACCATGTCCAACCCCACCAGCCCGACCTTAGGAGGAGGACTGGAGAGGATATGCAACAGCAACAAGAAACAGCAACTACAGGAGCTATGCCAGCTTCAACAGATTGAATACCAGACCACCAACACTCATCAGATTTAATTTAGGAACCACAGGATGCAGAGGACGGCATGTGTGGACACAATGGATACCAGTCTGTTTTCTTCAATTACGTATGGAGTTTATTCACAAGGAAGACATGGAATATGCTCTGAGGAAACTGGATGATGCAAAGTTTTGTTCCCATGAAGGTGAGACTTCTTACATTCGTGTCTGTGCTTAAAGACATGCTGATGGACTGTCTCCAATAAGTGGAGAAGAATGATTGGGATCCTGTCATGTCTGCCTAATTAAGATTGGGGGAGCAATGTGATGATACAACTTAAAATCTTAATTAGCCAGACAATTAGATTTGTTAATCCAAGAGAAATACATTATTGTGTTTTATTAGAGATTGCAGGCTGTGTTTTATTAATGTTCTGCTTCCTTGTGAGTTTATGTACACTAATTTAACTTGTAAAGTGTCCAGCATTCCACTAATCTCATTAGTATCTCAGGAGCCTCTAACCATTCTTCAAAAATTGTCTAGGCCCATTGTGTAAGTGTTAAAAGAAGTTCCGGAAGAGCCTTTACCACAGGAAGTCTCACATGTAGACCCACGTGATGCGGTCGACCTGAGAAATATACCTCCACTAATGCACACTCAGAGTCTTTGTAGCAGTCAGACTTGGGACACAGCATCAAGGAGCATCAGAAAGACTTTACAAGGAGAATGAGAGACATCCTTCAGGACAGTAGATGAATTGCATGGCATTACCCAAAGAGACACAGATTTGTATTCTACATGATTCTAGCCTAAGGGTATGGCACTGACTGGAAAGATACGGATCTGCTCCATTAACCATTAGGGAGACCATGGATACATTTTTGGAAGACCAGGGTGGGACAAGGAAGTCACCTGACCCCATGGATATGTTATTTGAAGTTGCCAGGAGGGACCCACCAGTCGCCTGGCCCCAAGGAAACTCTCGGAGAGGCCAGTTTGGATCCCTTGGGTCTCCTGGCCTTGTACCTCGATGGACTGCTAGTTTCCTAAGCTTGCCGCAACCTTGTCTCTGTGGGAGCCAGCCAGAAGTGGGAGGCCACTGGTTGAGGTAGTTAGCCCTGGAAGTCTCCAAAGTCGCAGCTGTTCTATCCCAGGCGGGCGGAGAAGAAAGTGTAAGTAAGACTTTGTAATGTTGTACCATCTTGGGTATTTGCTGGGACTGTTCTGTGTGTTTATTGTCCGCTTTGTGGTTCAATAAAGTATTGCCATGCTGTTTTACCCTCACCCTGTGTTGTCTGAGTAGCGTTACGCCCACGGAAGACCCCGGGTCTTCGAACACCCCAATAGAACCACATATGGAAAGTTACTCCACTAGAGCATACATACTAGCCAATCAATGTGGAAAATCACTTGTAAATACAACTGTAAAAACAATATAAATTTCAATGAAAACCACAATCATTACTTCAGACCCCGCCAGCAATTCCAAAAAGCACAGTCAGCATTTTGGAAATCTGCTACAGCATCTCATGTTTATCCTCGGATGTATTCTGTAAAGAGCAGCAGATGTCTGATTACTGTACAGTTCATTAATTACTTTACAACTAAGATGAGAACAGGGAGGGAAACTTCCTGTCACTTGTTTTGGAAGTTCTGAGAAAGTTTCCTTGCAGGAATTCCTACTCTTTTTCTGAGGCTTAATACAAAACAGGAACAATAGTGTGAACACAAGACTGGGCGCACCCATGTTATTATATGCTGAGAGATCTAAGCTTTCAGTGAGCGGCATAAGCTACTGCCACATATCTAAACTGGCCATCAAATTACTTGTTTAGTAAGCAATGTAAATGTAACTTATAAATAACCAACAATTACAATGACTGAGCAGAAATAGGGACTGGTATGCTTTAAAGTTTAACTTTCAAAAAGTATCTGTCTCGCAGGCAGACTAATGTAAATTGTAGCTTTTCTTTAGAAAAGCATGGTCTTGCTGCCCTCTTCTCCCACAACTAGTTACACAGTTTTATTGTTACATATCCATCAAGTTCAATCTTTCTCTTCTCTGAGACATCTTTTATTCTAAGCTAAACAAACACAATTTTTCTAACTTCTCATCATAGGAGAGAACTTCCATCCTATGTAATAATCTAATTGCCACCTTTAAACTAACCCTAACTTTTCAATATCATTTTTAGAATGTGTAGCCAAAAACTGGATCCCTTATTCTAGATGTAGCCTTATAAATGATTGATAGAGGTGTAACGATTAATGATGAGCGTAAGTGTTCGTTACTCTACTTTGTCTAGGGTGCTCGGGTATTCACCCGGTGACATGTTCGCAACCCCGCAGCCACATGTTTCGCGGCTAGACAGCCTACAAATCATGTGGGGATTGCTTGACAAATTGCCTGACCTCCTTCTTTTGCTCTTCCTTTAACTGTTCCTCCCACAACTGCCTCCAAGATATCTCCCATACTCTGCAACTCTCTCACCTTTTAAACTCTGAAAAGAAAACTAACTCTTCCCGAGAGTCTAGAACCTACAATAACCTTGCTGCCACTACACATGAACAGCTTCGACACTCACCCATTGTAGATTGTTAGCTCTCATGGGCATGACATTCTCACCCATAGAACCAGCCTTCCACTTATTTTATCTAGTTTATTCTACTTATTTTCTTATACTTCTTATTTAAAGTACTATAAACCCTGTTTGTTCTTTTTTCATATATACAGGACACTGGAATTAAGGGCATTATAAAAGCATATACTTACAACTTTTTCGAAGCACAGTACATTAATTGTTACTGCATTCAATGATTTTTTTTAACAAAATAATTTTCTGTTCACTTAGGCTGAGATCATATCTGCCTTGCAGGTACTCACAGAGCATGTTCCAATTTCTTTCATACTTGCCAAGAACCATGATAGACACCTTGAGAGAACCTGAAGTACCCTCTAATTCAATGGTGTCCATATAGCACTGTTTGTGTTTTTTATGTGACTGATTCAGCACTCCATTAAATAGGAGAAATACAGTATATGGTCTTTTCCCTTACAATTTCATAGTTAGCCTAGTTATGGTCCGGTACCTTTGGGAAATATTCTTAAAAGATGAGCCAAATCTAATTAGTTTCATATGTTATGAAACATTCAGATTCACCCAAATTCAAATTTTTTTGCGATTACTTTTGAGAGAATTCAGGAAAATACTGCCATGTATTCTAAAGGGTCGGGATGTTAAAAAAAATTCATACTTCTCTTTGTGTCTCACATGTTCCTGATTGCAGCTTCTTTCTGGTCTTTCAGTTCTCTTCTCGGTGCCTCTGGTCTTCTAGGTACCCCAAGTCTTTTTTTAACGTTACAGTGGTCTTCGGTGCCTCCAACACTGATTAGGCCTTGCATTACATAAATACGTGTGTCAGCACGCAACATCATGATGTCAATAGTTCTTCAGTGCTGGAGATACTGAAGACCACAGTGAAGACAGAAAGAGACTGGTGGCGACTTGAAGAAGAGGAGATGATCGAAAATAGAATTGTAAGGAGTGATATGTGAAGACTGGGGGATGATGAGTATACTTTTTTTAAAATTGTTTATTATGTATTGTGGTTTGGAGACAATTCAATGCATAATAAGGCAGATTCGATTTACACTGAGTCAATTAGATGCGTATTAAATTTTCTTTCCGAATCTTAGTGAATCTGCCAAATTCTAAGTTTGGCAGATTCTCTCATAGTATGTTGACCCATTATAATACAATGTGTTGTCTGCTAGGACTGTCTGAACAATACAACAGGAGACAGTGTGTAGGAGAAGAACATATAAAATGATCAGCATGCTATGAACAAGAGATTAACAAGAAGTATAATGTTAGTGAAACCCGAGTGTTGGCCTGCCATGCATCTCACCTCTTAAGCTGTGAGTTGGTGGCTCAGCTGTTAAAATTCAGAAAATCTCATTTAGCCGGTGCCAACTCTTTGGTAATATGTCTTTTTGGGTCATGAACAAGAGAAAACTAATTCCAGCCTTTAAGTACAGCCTGTTTGCAGAATGTTTCCCCCAAGCTGTACGTAAATTAGTTGCTTAGATGGTCAAGAAGGTCAATTTGGACAATTTGCTATCCATATTGTTAGCAACAAGCTGATGTAGATGTTGATCGTTGTCTGATGTAGTGCAGATTATTGGAAACTGAATCTTAAAAACACGGATTGGTGCCTATTTCCATGTGCTCACTATGACTTCATCAGCAGTCACGGGTTTAACAGAGGTTACAAGACAAGATATTTTAATTGGATATTTAGAGTTGTTGTTTGAAACATTAACTTTTTCAGATCATCCATTAAAGAAAACCTGTCATTAGATTAATTCTGCCAGTAACACAGGAAACATGAATCAGAGCCTTCGCTGACCGATTGCAGCCAGATTCACTAAGAAACTCTAACATTTCAGAAAAAAAATAGTTTTGAAAATCCAGCCGGGGACAATAGAGAAAGACTTGGCTAGTCCATTGCAGTGCCCTGCAGCTTCTTCCCACCCTGCTCCAGTTGATTGACAGGACTCTCCATATGTACACACATGGGAGTGACCTGTCAATCAACTAAAGCTGGGTGGGGAGAAGCCGCAGGGGACTGCAATGGACTAGTCAGGTCTCTCACTATAGCCCCCAGCTGGATTTTCAAAACTATATTTCCCTGAAATATAAAACATACCTATGTACAATTGTGCAGCCAGGTTTTGATTCATGCTGCCCAGGGTTCAGACAGAATGAATATAATCATAGTTTACCCTTTAAAAAATGCATTCACTCTATTTATAAAAATCATTTGTGTTTGCTAAAGAGATTGTGCAAGAATTTAAAAAAATGATCTAGCAGCAGCCCATTAGTAAAATAATAAAATAACCATTATTTACCTTGCCGCCACTCTACACTGTGTGCAGAATTATTAGGCAAATGAGTATTTTGATCACATGATACTTTTTATACATGTTGTCCTACTCCAAGCTGCATAAACTTGAGAGCCAACTACCAATTAAGTAAATCTGGTTATGTGCATCTCTGTAATGAGGAGGGGTGTTGACTAATGACATCAACA
Organism: Phyllobates terribilis; assembly: GCF_046119375.1. Lineage (NCBI taxonomy): Eukaryota > Metazoa > Chordata > Amphibia > Anura > Dendrobatidae > Phyllobates > Phyllobates terribilis. The sequence goes on from NW_027362761.1 coordinate 517,631,160, forward strand.
CCCTATATAAGGTGTGCTTAATTATTAGGCAACTTCCTTTCCTTTGGCAAAATGGGTCAGAAGAGAGATTTGACGGGCTCTGAAAAGTCCAAAATTGTGAGATGTCTTGCAGAGGGATGCAGCAATCTTGAAATTTCCAAACTTTTGAAGCGTGATCACCGAACAATCAAGCATTTCATGGCAAATAGCCAACAGGGTCGCAAGAAGCGTGTTGGCCAAAAAAGGCGCAAAATAACTACCCATGAATTGAGGAAAATCAAGCGTGAAGATGCCAAGATGCCATTCACCACCAGTTTTGCCATATTTCAGAGCTGCAACGTTACTGGAATATCAAAAAGCACAAGGTGTGCGATACTCAGGGACATGGCTAAGGTAAGGAAGGCTGAAAAACGACCACCTTTGAACAAGAAACATAAGATAAAACGTCAAGAATGGGCCAAGAAATATCTTAAGACTGATTTTTCAAAGGTTTTATGGACTGATGAAATGAGAGTGACTCTTGATGGGTCAGATGGATGGGCCAGAGGCTGGATCAGTAAAGGGGAGAGAGCTCCATTCCGAATCAGATGCCAGCAAGGTGGAGGTGGGGTACTGGTATGGGCTGGTATCATCAAAGATGAACTTGTGGAACCTTTTCGGGTTGAGGATGGAGTGAAGATTAACTCCCAGACCTACTGCCAGTTTCTGGAAGACAACTTCTTCAAGCAGTGGTACAGGAAGAAGTCATTATCGTTCAAGAAAAACAAGATTTTCATGCAAGACAATGCTCCATCACATGCATCCAACTACTCCACAGCGTGGCTGGCCAGTGAAGGTCTAAAAGAAGAAAAAATAATGACATGGCCCCCTTGATCACCTGATCTGAACCCCATAGAGAGCCTGTGGTCCATCATAAAATGTGAGATCTACAGGGAGGGAAAACAGTACACCTCTCAGAACAGTGTCTGGGATGCTGTGATGGCTGCTGCACGCAATGTTGATCGAAAACAGATCAAGCAACTGACAGAATCTATGGATGGAAGGCTGTTGAGTGTTATCATAAAGAAAGGTGGCTATATTCATCACAAATTTTTGGGGTTTTTGTTTTTGCATGTCAGAAATGTTTATCTCTAAAGTTTGTGCACTGATGTTGGTTTACCTGGTGAAAATAAACAAGTGAGATGGGATTATATTTGGTTTTTATTAAGTTGCCTAATAATTCTGCACAGTAATAGTTACCTGCACAAACAGATATCCTCCTAAGATAGCCAAATCTAAAAAAAAAACACTCCAACTTCCAAAAATATTAAGCTTGGATATTTATGAGTCTTTTGGGTTGATTGAGAACATAGATGTTGATCAATAATAAAAATAATCCTCTAAAATACAACTTGCCTAATAATTCTGCACACAGTGTAATAGTCACTATGCATGCAAAAGTGACTGATGTGGCCAGTGATTGCCTGCAGCAGTTATATGGAGCTATATGGATTGAACATGCAAGTAATGTTATTTTTTTACATTTTAGAACAATTTATTCTATTTCACAGATATTTTTCTAATTTTGGACTACCGCTTTTAGGCGTAATTTACATTTAGGCACCACTAATTATTAAAAAGAAGTGACACAAATTTTATCACTACACTACATGCCTACAATAACATGATTGTACACATATCTCTAAAGAGGATAGGCAGGAAAACATGTACCGTCTTAGGGAGGGCAGAGAAATCAGGGTATATAAATGAAGAGGAAATAAGTGCAGGATAGAAGCTGTGCTGACATATGAGTTGATAAAGACAGCAGCAACCTAGATATGCACAGATCTCACATCCAGCCTTTGTTACTATAGGCTATATGAAACTTTTATCAGGTTGCAAACTGCATATTAGGGGTCTAAAAATGAATAAAAGAATAATGATGGCATACTGAAATTTTGACAATTTGATCTATTTAGCAAGTATGCAAATCGAGTGATGACTACTCGTACTGGCAATACCGGGAAATCATAATACTGTGCACAATACACACTGTCATTATCAGAAGCCTGCAGTCACAGAGTTCACTTTATGACACGCTGTAACCTTCAAGTCCTGGACGGGGCCGTAAGTCCTAGGGAACTGTAAAGAGCCCCCAACGATGGAAAGAAGAGGACTGTATGGCGGGCGTTGAACAGTGGGGAGGCTGGATTACATACATATCCAGGTTACAAATAAAGCTACAGAACCTATATAGTTTGTAAATCATGAACTGACTGTATTCATTCATCAGTTGTTAACATTTTCATTATAGGGAGAATAAAATGGTAAATGAGTGTGGGTAGTGGTGTGGTTAAAGGGGACCTGTCACCGGGTTTTCCCCGTATAAAGTAAGGCCAGCCCCTTTAAGCCCTTGTTTACAGCAGTCTATTATGCTGAATATAAGTCACCAATCCCCTATGTAAGGCACAAAAAATAGTTCTCATTATTCTCATAGACGGTGTAGTCCGGTCCGATGGGCACCTCTGGTCTTGATCTGGTGCCTCCTCTCTTCTTGCAATCGCCGTCCTCCTTCTTGATTCACATGGATGACGCATCCTATATCATCCCCACAGTGTCCCCCATCACGCTCCAGCACAGGAGTATTTCTCTCTACCCTGCCGAAGGAAGAGCAAAGTACTGTAATGTGCATGCGCTGGGTTTACTTCTGGGTCATCAGCGCTCTTTAGCCTTTCCCTGCGCATGCACATTATATTACTTTGCCCTACCTTTAGCAAGGCAGAGAAAAGTACGCCTGCACAGGAGCATGATGGGGGACACTGTGTGGATGACGTAGGACATATCATCCACATGAATCAGGGAAGGAGGACAGCGATGGCAAGAAGAGTGGAGGCACTGGAACAAGACCAAAGATGCCCATCAGACCGGACCGTGCTGTCTGTGGGTATAATAAAAGGTCTTTTTGTCCCTTGCATAGGGCATTGGGGACATACATACAGAATGCTAGAATGCTGTAAAAGAGGGCTTGCAGTTGCTGGCCCTACTTTATATGTCAAAAACCCGGTGACAGGTTCCCTTTAAGAATTTGGTCTAAAGTTTTGTCTTTTTCATTCAATGACGCAAATCTGTTTGGGGTTAATCTGCCAACGTTTTTTTTTATATAGAATCAGCAAGAAAAGTATGAGGATACTTTTTCATTCCCACTAAATTTTCCATTCTTAATCTTAACATCTGAACCACGAACTCGGGGTTTGTAAAGCCTCGCAGGTCATACTGTAGGTCAGATTTCAATTGTATTGGAGATGGATTTGATTCATGTGCGGAATAAGCAAAATCTTCCCCAAATTGAATCCTGTGACCAGGGCCTTGCTGTTACTGTGCTGCTGGCACACAAAGCTTTAGGAAATGCGATTATAAAAGTCTGACCCCAGCGCTCGTCTTTCGCTTCCTTGGTCTGCACTGACCTCTAGAGGTTCCACACGTTATCAGAAAGCAATGATTACAAGCAGAATCAGGCATGAAATATACAATCCATAAAAGTATTATAGATCAGGTAATAGTTTTTCAGATAAGAAATACACTATTAATGGTTGTGCACATTTATGTGATATTTTTGGATTAGCATCAACTGTTTTTAAAAATTTTGCAGATGGTATGTGTTGCGAATGCAGCCAAATTTCTAAACCCAATACAAAGATCAATTAATTGCAAATAATTACACTCCAAATCCATGCTAAGGATTTACACACAGAGCTCACTATAGAGAAGTTCAGATCATAGTAACAATTTGACATTGTCACACTGGTCCATCAGAGAACCAAAGAATTTTCCGTTGAGCCCAGGGCTAGAAACAAGAATGGACACAATGATTCAGCGGCAGATCAATGGAAGATGTGTCCTCAGAATCATCACCTTTGGTAAAACCTCAGATAGGTGACTCGCCCCCTGGGCTGTGGGGCACTCGGATCCGGGCAATTAGGGAAACGATGGGAGTAGTAGTGGCAACCCGGTTCCGTGGCTCAGGGTGGTCAGGCCAGCGGTAGTCCGTTATGTGTTGTTGATTATGTCCGACTACGCCACCCGTGGATTGCGGTTATTAGGAACCGCCGCTGCATGCAGACCGCTGGGGCTGATGAGGTGTGCAGCTATGGTAGTGTGACTCCCCACGGGAAGAGTGCGGCCCCAGGGCAGTATAGTGGATAGTGGGAGTGATGGTAGTGAGAGTCCCAGTGCTGATAGTGCTGGAGGAGCAAGGAGCACACAGACAACAGGTTGCAGTCCAGGGTCTTTACTAAACAGGCAAACTGACCCACAAACAGTCCCAGCTAGGAGGGGACCTGGATGTCTGAGAGCAACGGGGAAATTGGCCCTGGTCAGGGTGAGGGTGTAGGCCTACCGTGCTTTCTGCGCTCCTTCTGGCTATCTCCTCTTTATAAGGTAACAGCCCACGTTTCCAAGCTTTCCGTGTATTCTCGCCTGTATGGCCTGCGACGTGGGTTCCTTTTTGCTCCCAGCCTTGTACGGCTTTACTGGTCCCTTCGGTTGTGGCAGGGCCTCCAGGCTTCTTAGGCCAAGGAATGTACAGTCCCTTGCGGACTGGTTCTCTGCTGGGGGATGTGGAATCCTTCCAGCCTCAGACACCAAAGTCTGGTAGATTAAGTCTTTTCTCTGCCAAGACAGGCTTGCTTCGCCTCTTGTCTCTGGCTTGTGGCTCTCCTACTGCCACACTTCCTCTTAGGTGCAACACAACTTTCTGTCCCTGCTCCACTCTGGGACACGTCTCAGTGCTGAGACAGACAATCCAGTTCTCTCTAACCCTGCCCTCAGTACCAGCTTTTATAGGGGCAGCCAGCTCCCCCTACTGGCCTGAGACAGGAGGCATTGCATGCTAATGTTCCCCTGACTAGAGAACCTCCCCCTTGCTCTCAGACACAGCTTTAATTACACTTGTGGCATCCAGGTAGGGTGACACATTCCCCCCTAGTGAAATTTAGTACTCCGGGACTAAACAATAAAGAAAGACAATATGCATAACAATAAAACATTAATAGACAGACGACGCACAAATTGAGTTCTTAAGGTCACAGTGTGGTCTGTGACCAGGTGTCCATATCACCAAAACAACGGGAGCCTTAACCAGGTGGGGGTCTGTCCTACCCCAAGTCCTTCACAGTCTTAGTTCATTCCTGGGTTAGGCTCAGAATGCAGTCCATACAAGGTCCCGGTTATAAAAAGTCCATAACCTGTGAGTCCTTACGGTAGCTGCAAGAAACTGAAACAGAGTATTACCAAACATGCATGTAACTTTGCAAACGATTCAACATTTGGCAACAGGGTTATTTACACTTTTAGTACACTCTATATTCTCCAGCGAGCGGGTATCTGTCCCTTTGTGCTCCTGGTTGACCTCCTTAACCCACTGTCTGGTGGTGGACCAACCTGCCTTTCCCCACTAGCATTAGGGGTACAGCTACCAGCTGGGTGTACAGGTAGGGCAGGCAGCTGTCTGCGGGTCCTTTGGCTTACCGCAGGCATGGCAGGCTCACTGTCAGCAGAGGGTTGACTCTCCTGGGCTGCTGGTACAGGCTCTTCTGCCTCTGGAACCGCTTGCTCCTCTTCACCTTCCAGCTCTGGTGTTGGTTGTTGCTGTGCCGGTTGCAGGAAATGCAGGACGGGTACCACTATGGCATCATTTATGCGAGTCCAGGACTGAGGGAACTCTCCGAGAACGGTGCTGATCATTTCTTCCTTGTCCTCTGCGGGTTCAAGGTCACTCTGATCCTCTTCTGCACTACGGAGTTGCTCGGGGCACCTTTTGAGGTGGTCTCTGGAGACGGTACTAGTGGTTTCTCCTCCGTCCTTGGTGATTACGCACATCTTTGGGTTGTCGTGGTCAGACTGCAGTACGGTGTAGGGTTCCCTTTCCCACTGGTCGTCCAACTTATGTAGCCTTCTTTTTCGCTTTAGGACTTGCTCACCAGGTTCTAGGGGACCAGCAGGGGCGTGTTGATTGAAGAGTCTTTCCTGCTTCTCTCTCACCTGGGCCAGGCTCTTCTCCACACTCTCCTGTACCTTCTTGTACTGCAGTTGCCTTTCCGTATCCCAGTCCGCATCCGGGGAGGTGTCCTCAGGTATTAGGACTCCCATCTCCAGGTCTACGGGCAGCTTACCTGGTCTAGCTCGCATCAGGTAAGCCGGGGTGCAGTTTGTAGCATTCACCGGGATATTGTTGTACATGTCTACCAGGTCCGGCAATTTTTCTGGCCACAGGCTGCGTTCCTCCAGGGGCAACGTCTTCAGGAGATCAATGACTATATTGTTCATCTTCTCACACATCCCGTTGGTTTGGGGGTGGTAAGGCGTTGTCCGAATCTTCTTACAGCCATAGAGGTTGCAGAACTCCTGGAAGATTTCAGCTTCGAACGCTGGACCCTGGTCTGTCAGGACCTGTTCCGGATACCCGTGTGGATGGCAGAAGTATTGCTGGAAAGTTCTGGCCGCTGTTTGGGCTGTCAAGTCCTTTACCGGGACCACCACTAGAAAACGGGAATAGTGGTCCACGATTGTCAGGGCATAGATGTATCCAGACCGGCTTGGAGCCAATTTGACGTGGTCCAGAGCTACCAGCTCAAGAGGCTGCGTGGTGACGATGGGCCTCAAGGGTGTCTTCTGGCTGATACGGTCCTTCCTCCTTAGGTGACAAGGGCCACAGTCTCTGCACCATTTTTCCACAACTCCTCTCATGCCGACCCAAAAGAACCTTCCTCTTAGTAGGAACTCCAGTTTCTTCCAACCGAAGTGTCCCGCTCTGTCATGGTAAGCCCCCAGGACCATAGCTGCATCTCGCCTTGGGACCACGACTTGCCAGGTCAGCTCGTGCGTCCGGTGGTTAACAATCCTTCTGCACAACTTGCCTTCGTAGAGGAACAGCTTGCTCTTCTCCTTCCATAGCTGCTTGGCTTCCTCTGGGGCATCTGGATCTAGGCGGGCGTCTTCCCGGGTCAGCAGATCTTTCACCAGGCGGACTGCAGGGTCACTATCTTGGGTCTCGGCCCAGCTGTGGTGAGGTAGGGGATTCATCATCACAGTTGTTAGATCCTCCTCCTTCACGCGGTGAGAGTGTTGAGCGGCTCCATACCGGTGAAACGCAGGGAGTTCTACCTCCTCCAGCTCTTCTGGGTCTTCGTCACCTTCAGGTAAGTGAGGCATCCTTGATAGGGCGTCCGCGTTGGCGTTGGTTTTGCCTGCCCGGCACTTGATCACGAAGTCATAGTTGGAGAGACGGGCCATCCACCGCTGTTCCAGGGCACCCAGTCTTGCATTGTCCAGGTGTGTCAAAGGGTTGTTGTCCGTGTACACGGTGAACTTTGCGGAGGCCAGGTAATGCTTGAAGCGTTCCGTCACGGCCCACACCACCGCCAAGAATTCTAGCTTGAAGGAGCTGTAATTCTCCGGGTTCCTCTCGGTGGGCCTCAGCTTCCGGCTGGCGTATGCGATCACCCGTTCTCTGCCCTGTTGGTTTTGGGACAGTACGGCTCCCAGTCCCACATTACTGGCATCTGTGTGGAGAATGAAAGGCTGGCCATAATCAGGGTAGGCCAGGATCTTGTCCCCTGTGAGGGCCATCTTTAGCTGGTGGAAGGACTCCTCTTCCGGTTTATCCCACTTGAAGGGCGGCTTTTGGCTCCTGGACTTAGACTGTCCGATCAGGAGGTCCTGCATAGGAGCTGCCATCTTGGTGAACCCGGGGATGAACCTTCTGTAGTAGCCTACCAACCCGAGAAACTGTCTCACCTCTTTGATGTTCGAGGGGCTTAGCTCTTGATTGCCGTGACCTTGTCAGGGTCGGGGGCCACTCCTTCCACGCTTACCACGTGCCCTAGGTACTGGACCTTTGGTTTCAGCAGGTGGCACTTCGATGGTTTCACCTTCAGGCCATAGCCTGCCAGGGCTTCGAACACCTCAGCCAGGTGCTTGAGATGGTCCTCGTAGGTCTTCGAATAGACGATCACGTCGTCCAGGTAAAGGAGGACCGTCTCGAAGTTTCGGTGCCCTAGACAGCATTCCATCAGCCGCTGGAAGGTCCCTGGTGCGTTGCAGAGTCCGAAAGGCATGCAGTTGAATTCGCTCAGTCCCATCGGGGTGGTGAAGGCGGTCTTCTCCTTGTCAGCCTCTGCCACAGGAACCTGCCAGTACCCGCTAGTAAGGTCCAAAGTAGAAAAGAAGTTAGCAGATTTTAGTGCGGCTAAAGACTCTTCTATTCTAGGCAGCGGATATGCGTCTTTGTGGGTGATACGGTTGATTTGTCTATAGTCCACGCACATTCTCATGGTGCCGTCTTTCTTTTTCACCAGAACCAAGGGGGCTGCCCAGGGGCTACAGCTGTCTCTAATGACCCCAGCTTCTTTCATCTCTCTTAGCATGCCCTTTGCGTTCTGGTAGTGTGCAGGGGGTACAGGTCTGTGTCTTTCTTTTATCGGTGGGTGGCTCCCTGTGGGGATGTGGTGTTCTATCCCTTTTACTCTGCCGAAGTCTAGCGGGTGCTTACTAAAGACTCTCTCGTACTCCTGTACCACCCGGTAGACTCCTTGTTTTTGGTGCAGGGGAGTGGAGTCAGCACCCACATGGAGTTTCTGGCACCAGTCCTACTTTTGTTTCTGGGAGCCATTACCCTCCGCCTGAGGAGATGGAGGCAAGGGTTCCACGGCCCTGATAGCTTGGTGTTCGACAACAAACAGTTTGGCGAGTGTAGCATACCTGGGTAAGTGTACTTCCCTCTCCCCAATGTTGAGGATGCGGACGGGCACCCTCCCATGACGGACACCAACCACCCCCCGGGCTGTCAAAATGGTGGGCCTGCTGTCTAAGTACACGGGTTCTACCATGGCTTGGTAGTCTCTACCTCTCAACCCGATTGCAGTCCGACACCAGATCATCATTTCACTTTTGGGAGGCATGGAAATGGGGAATGGATCACTGAGTCTTACGCTACCGATCTCACCACCAGACAGTTCTACCTGCTGCCGTCTCATCAGGGCTTTTATCTCCTTGTTGAGGACTCTCTGTTGGCTGGAACTAGCATTCACCGCCACCTGTTGTAGAATTACAATTACCTCTGAAAGACAATTTTCAATTATGTTAGTACCCACAGTTATTTTAGGGTGACTTTCATGACGGTCAATGTCCACAATAATCACTCCCTGTGCCGGCAGTTCAACTTTACCAATTTTAATGGTCATCTCCTTGAACCCCATCTGCGGCACGGGTAAGCCATTACTGGCGATGATGCTCAAGTTACTGTCTGGATACCGTGTGATATCAGCATCAGTCCAATACTGCTTAAAAAGTACATAAGGGATAGTGGTTACTTGTGACCCAGTATCCAGCAAGGCGCTCATGGGGATACCGTCCAGCACCACGGGTAAAACCGGGCGCCCCCCAACGTACTTATCACGCCAATTATAAGGGCCTGGTGATCTTATGCCTGGGGGTCGGCCCTCTGCCCCAGGTTGGACCCGTTTAAATTACAGTACCTGGAAATGTGTCCGGGCTGGTTGCATCGACGGCAAATGGGCTGTCCATCCTCTGCGTAGCGGTCTGTGGGCCTCCCTCGGAACGACGGTTTCCTCCTCTGTCGATGCCACGGGACATCCTCCGGACTTGAAGCCAGCTCAATGGGTCTTGACGGGTCCACTTGCAACGCCTGGACGGTCCTGGTCAACGCCGCGACGCTCCTGGTCAGCTCCTGGACTTGGTGGTGCAGGTCTTTCGACGGGGCTTGGTTCAGGGCCTGTGCATCAGCCCCCACGGGGTCCATAGAGGAGGGCGCCGCCTCCTGGTGGTAGGTGATAGCAGGGCGCCGGGGGTTTATAGCGCCACTGGTTGCAGATTCACGGAGCACCCTTATGGCCCTGTCCTTAAATTGGGCAAAGGTCAGGTCGGGGTTCTGAAAGAACATGAGGCGCAGTTGGGCCCTGTGGGCGCTAGACAGCAGACCCTCTATGAATTGTTCTGTTAGCAGCTTATCGGTTTCCTGCACACTGCCAGGGTCAGTTTGTTGAATAGCCCTCAAGGCTTCCTGCAGATTTAGGGCATAGTCTCTGATGCTGTCCTGTGCCCGCTGCTTACATCCATAGAACCTCATTTTAATTTCAGCGGAGGTACGTGTGTCAAAGGTACCCCGCAGCCGGGCCAGAATACCCTTCACAGTTCTTTTCTCCTCAGTGGGCCATGATTTTACCTCCCTCTGGGCTGCGCCAGTTAACTGCCCTGTTAGTATGCTGACCTTCTGTTCCTCTGTCAGGGGGTAAACGTGGAACAAACTGTATAGCCTTTCCTTGAAGTCAGTTAGGGCATGGGGCTCCCCTGAGTATTTGGGCAGCCAGGCCGCTCCAGGGATGTAGGGCAGGGAGAAGGGCATCACCGCTGCTGCAGCTGCGTTGGTGGTAGTGGGCGCCTCTGTGTCCGACATCTTCCTCCCCCCTAGTTAAGCATGGCCTACCTTCCGACGATCCTCTTCTGTAGGCCGCGGCTCCGCTGCTGCTGCTATGGACGAGGACCTGGCGTCGCGTCCTGATGACGTCAGCGTCGCTCTCTCTCCCTTCCAGGACCTTGCGCAGTGTCGGTGCGTGGGGTGGAGCTTCGGATCTCACGCGGTTTTGACGTCCACGCCCCTCATCTTCCCGCGCGGCGTCCTGGAGATGGCGTCCGATGGCGAGAAACAGCTGCAGATGGCGGGAAGACGGCAGAAGACGGCGGGAAAAGGTCCAAGATGGCGTCTGATGGCGGGAATCGGCTCAGGATGGCGGGAAACGACTCCAGACGGCGGGAAACTTCGCCACAGGTAAGTTACAAAAGTCTTTTTCAGGCACGCAGTACCCGGTGGTTGCGGGCACGAAATCCTGCCGACTACGCCAAAGCTGACTCGCCCCCTGGGCCGTGGGGCACTCGGATCCGGGCAATTAGGGAAACGATGGGAGTAGTAGTGGCAACCCGGTTCCGTGGCTCAGGGTGGTCAGGCCAGTGGTAGTCCGTTATGTGTTGTTGATTATGTCCGACTACGCCACTCGTGGATTGCGGTTATTAGGAACCGCCGCTGCATGCAGACCGCTGGGGCTGATGAGGTGTGCAGTTATGGTAGTGTGACTCCCCACGGGAAGAGTGCGGCCCCAGGGCAGTATAGTGGATGGTGGGAGTGATGGTAGTGAGAGTCCCAGTGCTGATAGTGCTGGAGGAGCAAGGAGCACACAGACAACAGGTTGCAGTCCAGGGTCTTTACTAAACAGGCAAACTGACCCACAAACAGTCCCAGCTAGGAGGGGACCTGGATGTCTGAGAGCAACGGGGAAATTGGCCCTGGTCAGGGTGAGGGTGTAGGCCTACCGTGCTTTCTGCGTTCCTTCTGGCTATCTCCTCTTTATAAGGTAACAGCCCACGTTTCCAAGCTTTCCGTGTATTCTCGCCTGTATGGCCTGTGACGTGGGTTCCTTTTTGCTCCCAGCCTTGTACGGCTTTACTGGTCCCTTCGGTTGTGGCAGGGCCTCCAGGCTTCTTAGGCCAAGGAATGTACAGTCCCTTGCGGACCGGTTCTCTGCTGGGGGATGTGGAATCCTTCCAGCCTCAGACACCAAAGTCTGGTAGATTAAGTCTTTTCTCTGCCAAGACAGGCTTGCTTCGCCTCTTGTCTCTGGCTTGTGGCTCTCCTACTGCCACACTTCCTCTTAGGTGCAACACAACTTTCTGTCCCTGCTCCACTCTGGGACACGTCTCAGTGCTGAGACAGGCAATCCAGTTCTCTCTAACCCTGCCCTCAGTACCAGCTTTTATAGGAGCAGCCAGCTCCCCCTACTGGCCTGAGACAGGAGGCATTGCATGCTAATGTTCCCCTGACTAGAGAACCTCCCCCTTGCTCTCAGACACAGCTTTAATTACACTTGTGGCATCCAGGTAGGGTGACACATAGGCAGCACTGAATGGGGCAATTTATTCTCTCTCACAAAAAAATAGAAATAAATAAAAATGTTGATTTGAAGGTGATATTCAACCTTTAAAACTTTAATAATAATAATAATAATAATAATAAACTGAAAAAACAAACTTTCTTCCTGCAGGAGTCCAGGGCGGAAGCTCTGGTTGTCCTTCCGGTCTTTGCTTACAAGCTACAAGCAAGTGACAGATGCAGCCAATAAGTAGCCTCAGCGAGAACGAGCCTCACTATTGCCATCTTAGCTCCCATTGATCTGAAGTGATGTGTGGCACATGACCATTGTGGACATGGATTGGCTGCAGAGGTCATGTACTAAAGAAGCAGTGTTTTTTTTTATTAAATTAACAGAAAGATAACGCAATGTTCCTGTAAATACCCAACCATAGTTTTCCAAACTACATGGGTCTATAATTGACCAACTTATGCCCAGTTTTCATGACCATACTCAGGTGACTTTTTCATTCTTGACCTCTTTAACTGCAAACTTAACACTTACTCTGTATTGTAACATTGAAAGCTTCAGGAAAAAATAGTGGTCTTGATTCATCAAAGAGATTTCGCCAGAAAACTGGTATAAAACACTATGAAAAGTCACATTTTTGCGCAACATGGAATCATGCCAAAATGTTGCGACTTTTGATGTTTTCACACCAGTTTTGTCCGGCTCTGATTAGTATGATCATAAATGAAGATTCCTTTATTGCAGGTGATAATCATATGTGTTTCAGGGACGAACCATCCCCTTTGTCAGGTAGGAATACCAATATAAGCATCAAAGAAAGCATACACACATATAGTTGTGCTCAAAAGTTTACATGCACATCAGAATTTTTACTTTCTTGGCCTTGTTTCAGAGAATATGAATAACAAAAAAATGTTTTCACCACTCATGGTTATTGGTTGGGTGAAGCCATTTATAGTCAAACTATTGTGTTTTCTCTTTTTAAATCTTAGTGACAACCAAAAACATCCAAATGACCCTGATCCAAATTTCACATACCCTGGTGATTTTGGCCTGATAACATGCACAGAATTTGACACAAATGGGTTTAAATGGCTACTAAAGGTAACAACCTCACCTGTGACCTGTTTGTTTGTAATCAGTGTGTGTGCATAAAAGCTGAGTGAGTTTCTGGGATACAGACAGACTCTTGCATTTTTCATCCAGCCACTGACGTTTCTGGATTGTGAGTCATGGGGAAAGCAAAAGAATTGTCAAGGGATCTATGGGAAAAGGTAATTGAACTGTATAACACAGGAAAGGGATACAAAAAGATATCCAAGGAATTGATAATGCCAGTCAACAGAGTTCAAACTGTGATTAACAAATGGAAAATCAGGGGCTCTGTAAAAACCAAACCACGGTCAGGTAGAGCAACAAAAATTTCGGCCACAACTGCCAGGAAAATTGTTCGGGATGCAAAGAAAAACCCACAAATAACATCAGCTAAAATTCAGGACTCTCTGAAAACTAGCAGTGTGGCTGTTTCAAGATTCACAATAAGTAATCACTTGAAGAAAAATGGGCTGCATGGTTGAGTCGCCAGAAGAAAGCCATTACTGCTCAAATGTCACAAAGTATCTCGCCTACAATACGCCAAACGGTACAGAGTCAAGCCTCAAAACTTCTGGAGCAAAGTAATTAGGAGTGATGAGACCAAAATGTAACTTTTTGGCCACAACCATAAACGTTACATTTGAAGAGAGGTCAACAAGGCCTATGATGAAAGGAACACCATTCCTACTGTAAAGCACGGAGCTGGATCGCTGATGTTTTGGGGATGTGTGAGCTACAAAGGCACAGGAAACTTGGTGAAAGTTGAAGGAAAGATGAATGCAGCACGTTATCTGCAAATACTGGAGGCAAATTTGCACTCATCAGCCCGGAAGCTGAAAATGGGACGTACTTGGATGTTCCAAAACACAAGGCCAAGTCAACCTGTCATTGGCTACAGCAGAACAAAGTGATGGTTCGGGAGTGGTCATCTCACTCTCCTGACCTCAATATCATTGAGCCACTCTGGGGAGATCTCAAGCACGCAGTTCATGCTAGACAGCCCAGGAATTTACAGGAACTGGAGGCTTTTTGCCAAAAGAATGGGCTGCTTTACCATCTGAGAAAATAAAGAACCTCACCCACAACTACCACAAAAGACTTCAAGCTTCATTGATGTTAAAGGGGACAATACACGGTATTAAGAACTGGGGTATGTGAACTTTTGATCAGGGTCATTTGGATATTTTTGGTTGTCATTAAGATTTAAAAAGAGAAAACACAGTAGTTTGACAATAAATGGCTTCACCCAACCAATAACCAAGAGTGGAGAAAACGTTTTTTTGTTACCATTCATATTCTCAGAAATAAGGCCAAGAAAGCAAAACTTTTGAGCACAACTGTAGATATACAGTGGGGAAAATAAGTATTCATGCAAATTAATTGTGTAAAAATCATACAATTTGATTTTCTGGAATTTTTTTAGATTCTGTCTCTCACAGTTGAAGTGTACCTACGATAAAAATTACAGACCTCTTCATTCTTTGTAGGTGGGAAAACTTGCAAAATAATTATTCTCCCCACTGCACTGTATATATATATATATATATATATATATATATATATATTGTAAGGCAGCGCTAGTCATCATAATGGGGGATACTCGCTGCACCGGGTCAATTAAGGCACATAAGCAATGTCCTTCCGATATTCCACAATGCAGTTTATTATTTTGTCATAAACCGCTAATCACACGTCCACCTTAGTATACGCTCGGCATGTTTACACCTATCACCTCCGGGAGCTTCTCAAGTGGCAAACCGGCATATTACAACAACATAAATGTCCATATAACGCAGCGTTTTACCTTTAGCGGGTTTTGGCTGCTACAGTCCGTTTATTCCGCCACCACTGTGGCTTTGCGGCTTTCCCAGGTGGGGGTCTCTAGCCGTCGTCCCCTCGTAGGCTACTGGTATGTCTTCCACACTTGACATCCAGCCTGCGTCTTTCAGGGTTCTGCACCAAGCCGGCTCTCCCTCAAAGGCCACTGACATCCACGCACCGGATCCAGGCTCGGCCTTTCAGGCTGCCAGGCTTCACTCTCGGCCTCCCTAGGCCTCTCACAAACGGTGTCCCACACACACGGAGCACAGGCCTCACGCCTCACACCGAACACACCTGTCTCAAATTACCAGGGTTTATATATATGCTGTGCACACACACACACACACACACACATACTGACAGGACCTTGCTGATGTCACAGTTATGTGATCAGTCAGCTGTGTGTATAGGTCCTGTGTGCTGTCCCAGTCAAGTGTACAAAACTGTTCATGTGCATACAGGACCTGTGTGATGTCACAGTCATGTGACCAGTCACCTGAGGGGGAAGGTATATGGTCAGGTAAAACACATCCTGGACCGTTACCGTAATGACAGCAAGTCGCTGCATTGCAATATATATATATACATACTTTGTATATGTATATATATATATACAGTGGTGGCCAAAAGTATTGGCACCCCTGCAATTCTGTCAGATAATACTCAGTTTCTTCCTGAAAATGATTGCAATCACAAATTCTTTGGTATTATTATCTTCATTTAATTTGCTTGCAAGGAAAAAACACAAAAGAGAATGAAGCAAAAATCAAATCATTGATCATTTCACACAAAACTCCAAAAATGGGCCAGAGAAAAGTATTGGCACCCTCAGCCTAATACTTGGTTGCACAACCTTTAGCCAAAATAACTGCGAACAACCGCTTCCGGTAACCATCAATGAGTTTCTTACAATGCTCTGCTGGAATTGTAGACCATTCTTCTTTGGCAAACTGCTCCAGGTCCCTGATATTTCAAGGGTGCCTTCTCCAAACTGCCATTTTGAGATCTCTCCACAGGTGTTCTATGGGATTCAGGTCTGGACTCATTGCTGGCCACCTTAGAAGTATCCAGTGCTTTCTCTCAAACCATTTTATAGTGCTTTTGGAAGTGTGTTTTGGGTCATTGTCCTGCTGGAAGACGCATGACTTCTGAGGGAGGCCCAGCTTTCTCACACTGGGCCCTACATTATGCTGAAAAATTTGTTGGTAGTCTTCAGACTTTATAATGCCATGCACACGGTCAAGCAGTCCAGTGCCAGAGGCAGCAAAGCAACCCCAAAACATCAGGGAACCTCCGCCATGTTTGACTGTAGGGACCGTGTTCTTTTCTTTGAATGCCTCTTTTTTTTTCCTGTACACTCTATGTTGATGCTTTTTCCCAAAAAGCTCTACTTTTGTCTCATCTGACCAGAGAACATTCTTCCAAAACGTTTTAGGCTTTCTCAGGTAAGTTTTGGCAAACTCCAGCCTGGCTTTTTTATGTCTCGGGGTAAGAAGTGGGGTCTTCCTGGGTATCCTACCATACAGTCCCTTTTCATTCAGACGCCGACGGATAGTACGGGTTGACACTGTTGTACCCTCGGACTTCAGGGCAGCTTGAGCTTGTTTGGATGTTAGTCGAGGTTCTTTATCCACCATCCGCACAATCTTGCGTTGAAATCTCTCGTCAATTTTTCTTTTCCGTCCACATCTAGGGAGGTTAGCCACAGTGCCATGAGCTTTAAACTTCTTGATGACACTGCGCACGGAAGACACAGGAACATTCAGGTCTTTGGAGATGGACTTGTAGCCTTGAGATTGCTCATGCTTCCTCACAATTTGGTTTTTCAAGTCCTCAGATAGTTCTTTGGTCTTCTTTCTTTTCTCCATGCTCAATGTGGTACACACAAGGACACAGGAGGTTGAGTCAACTTTAATCCATGTTAACTGGCTGCAAGTGTGATTTAGTTATTGCCAACACCTGTTAGGTGCCACAGGTAAGTTATAGGTGCTGTTAATTACACGAATTAGAGAAGCATCACATGATTTTTCAAACAGTGCCAATACTTTTGTCCACCCCCTTTTTTAGGTTTGGTGTGGAATTATATCCAATTTGGCTTTAGGACAATTCTTTTTGTGTTTTTTCATTGAAGACAAATTAAATGAAGATAATAATACCAAAGAATTTGTGATTACAATCATTTTCAGGAAGAAACTGAGTATTATCTGACAGAATTGCAGGGGTGGCAATATTTTTGGCCACCACTGTAAATACATATATATATATATATTTATATATATTGTGGTAAAGCGACTTGCTCAGCTCTCACAGAGGCAAACACAGAAAATACTTCTTGGGTAAACTTCCTGCGAGTTTATTAACATACGGCATAAACCACGTCAGGGTTCCACAAAATAAACATGGCCTCTCCGGGATAACGGGAAACAAAAAGATAAAGTATAACACAGTTCATAGGTGAGCGGGTTTCGCCCGCTCTGGGTAACACAAAACAGTTCAGCAACGTCCTTCTGTGGATGTCACGCAAGGTGTGGGAAAGACTTAGTGCAACACAAAGGGAAGAGGGAATGGGAACCCAGACTCTAGGGAAAAGAGACAGTGGAGACCTCCTAGGTAGGTGTAATATCACCCTGTCTCTACTAATGTCCCTATATTGGTTCTTCACCAATCGCCGCACGTGTACCTAGCCCTGTCTTTCCCAGGCATTTGGCCCTGGCTAGGGAATGGAGGGGATGAGCGCTAGTCGATCTCCACTGACCATTACAGACAACAAGAGGGGACAAACAAGGGAAAATTGCTTAGCGTTAGATGACTCCAGAAAAATGCGCACACGTCCTCTAGCACCAGAGAGGAAGAAGTACTGTACTTGCTGAAGCCTTCACAAGGAAAAATGTGAATATCGCCGGCACCTCCCTCTGGCATACAGCACATATTTTTACACCCAGGCCAGGGTGTAAATTAACCAGAGGAAGGTAGCTGCTGGGTCCTAGAGAGACAGCTCCAAGAAGGTGTCTGTAATGCCAAACAAAGAGATCTCCTGCAACCAACTGCAGGGCGACTGTCTGTCACTTCTGACACACCCGTGACAGTGGAGCTCTCTAGCTTCCACTCACAGTCCAGAGAGTTCATTTTCCAGACCACACTAGAGAAAAAAAAAGTGACTGAGCATTTAACTTCCCAGCCATGCCTTGAGGTGGAGATATGGTGAATGACCTCCCTCCCGCTCTATTGTCATTCACAAAGAACCAGACCCAAAATGGCTGATTAACCTCTTCAGCACCTAACATGCTGAAGAAACTTCTAGGTTCAGTTCACTGAGGCTAGTAGCCGCAGTGACACATATCTCCCCTCACATACATCACCAGTGACTCTGTCACATATTCACCCCCTCTGCCCAAAGCTGGGGGTTTGGGCACCTTCAGACGTTACAAAGGGAATTCTTGAGAGGGCATCAGCGTTACCGTGTAACTTCCTGGGCCTATGATCCATGTGAAAACAAAAGTCCTAGAGACCTAAGAACCACCTAGTCACCTGGGCATTCTTACCCTTCTTCTCCCTTAACCACCTCAAAGGGGCATGGTCCCACACTAGTTTAAACCTCTGGCCTAGTAAGTAATATTTCAGTGTATCTATAGCCCATTTTATGACTAAGTACTCTTTTTCTACTATAGCGTAGATTTTCTCCCAGGATGAGCGCTTCCGGCTCAGATACAGGATGGGATGTTCCTACCCATTTATCTCTTTGGAGAGCACGGCTCCTAGGTCAACTTCTGAAGCATCTGTCTGGACCACAAATTCTTTATTAAAGTCTGGTGCGACCAGGACCGGCTGCTTACACAGTGCCACCTTCAGCTGTTGGAACGCCATCTCCGTTTCATCCATCCATTTCGCCATCATTGATCTGGTGACTTTGAGAAGATCCGTAAGTAGTGCGGCCATCATGACAAAATTTGGGATAAACCGCCGGTAATATCCCACAATATCAAGAAATGCTCTCACCTGCTTCATGGAGAGTGGTTGCAGCCAGTTCTGGATTACCTCAACTTTATGGCCTTCATGGAAGAGTCATCAGAAGAAAACCTCTCCTGAATCCTCACCATAAAAAATTCAGCATCGAAAGTATGCAAAGGACATCTAAACAAGCCTAATCTATTTTGGAAACAAGTTCTGTGGACCAATGAGGTTAAAATAGAACTCTTTGGCCACAATGATCTTCAGCTGATCAACCCCAATGACCTCCTGCAGCATGTATACTGACAGGGGGTGATTTTACATTGCTGTCTTCTACAGCAGTGACATCAGTGATGGCTGATCTCACAGCTGTAGAAGTGACACAGATCGTCGTGGGACAATCATTGGCGGTACGTGGACTACGCCATTGACGGCGGACAGGTGAGGGATATGGTTGTTTATTATTTTACATTTTTTTCAGGAGATCGAGGGCTTCGGGGACTAGGAGGGTAAGAAAAAAAATTGTAAAACCGTGTTTGTTTAATATTTCATTAAAATACTTTTTTCTGGCCGTGTTTTTATTGAAAAGGCGGGAAGCATTTTACTACGCAGTTAGTAATGGCGGCGTCTTATAGACGCCCTCCATTACTAACCTGGGCTTCACATCAGCCTCCAATACAAGGCTGACGTGAAACCCAACCCCATTACCCCACTCGCCACCGCTACAGGGCAGTGGGAAGAGCGGAGGCTAAGTGCCAGGTTTGGCACATCTTATGGATGCGCCATTTCTGGGACTGCTAAGGGGTGATATTAATAGCCGCGGAGTGGGCTAGTATCCATGGCCCCTTCTCTGGCCATTAATATCAGCCTGCAGCTGTCTAGTTTAGCCTTTGCTGTTTAGATTTTATAGGGGACCCCACGTCAATTTTTTTCTGGGGTCCCCCTGTAATCTAGCCAGTAAAGGCTAAACAAACAGCTGTGGGCTGATATTAATAGCCAGTGAACATTTTGGCTAATGGCCCCTTCCCCGGCTACTACTATCAACCCCCAGTGGTCGGCTTTCCCTCTGCTGATTATAAAAATGACGTGGGAGCCCACGCCATTTTTTTTTTAAATTTTAGGCTCTGTGCCCACTATACGGACGTAGCATATTTTTTGCTGCATCCAAAACATTGCATTCTATAGAACGCAGGTAAATCCACATGTGTTCACCGAACCATGCGTATTTACCGCATTCTATAATTTCTAGTGGTCAAATTTCTGTTGCAGAGACTAGCGACTCTGCAAGAGAATTTGACATGCTGTGGTCCTGGAAGACGCGCCGCATGTCAGTGTCCACGGGTGATCCGCAGCCTTTAATGCACGCAGAGTGGACATGGGATTTCTAAAGATCCCATCCACTGTACTGTAACATCTGGACTCTGAGGGTTTGACGCCGTAAAAACACGCAGCGTCAAACCTGCAGCGGCTCCTGATCGTGGCCACATACCCAAACTCACCCGCAGCATGTCAATTTCTGTAGTGGACACGCTAGTCTCCACTGCAGATTTTGACCAATTGAAGTATCATTATATGCGGTGGATTCACATGTACCGACAACAAAAGTGTGGCATTAGAACACCGCACTTTTATTCTGCGTCCAAAGCGCTGCTGAGTTCTAATGTGGCGCCCAGCTGCGCTTGGTACCACAGATCCTAGAAGGATGCATTAATGGAATCCTCCACAAGAGACCCACATAAACATTCACACGTCTCCACCTTCCACCTCAGACCAGCAGAGGGAGCCCGTGAGGGATATAAATAGGCAAGGTGGAGCTAGGCAGCTCGGGTTTAGAGCACAGAGTCTAGTCAGTTAGTCTGGAGTGCACAGAGAGTGATTCACCAGTTCCTCTGAAGAGTTCCTGCAGTAGAGAAGCCTGAAAGAGGTCTATCTGCAGTGAAGCCCAGTCTAGACTCAGTAGCTCAAGTAAGTGAGCCCAAGGTGTGCCGACGCCTGTAAGAGCGGTGAAGAGCGGCAAGCTGCCGTTAGTGTGAGTAGCCTAGTGAGGGCCCGAGCGTGGCCGAAGGCGAGTGGAAAGTGAGTAGCAGTGGGGGCAGAGGAGCTTACCCAGCTCACCCTGAAACATATGCCGGACACCGGTTCCGAGCTTACCGGGATCTCTACGACCCAGTAAGGCACAACCGGAATCCCTGGAGAACTACAGGTCCCAGGTTCACCAGAGAGCTGATATGTAACAGAGCCAGGAGACACATAGGCCCCGTAAGCTGGGAGCGTGCACTCCAAGAGAAGGCCCTACCACAACGTCAGCCGGTGCAGGACAGAGATAAAGTTAGGCCTAGTATCAGGCAGGTCAGAAACTTACTACGCAGAGGCAAGAAACAGGAGGCCCTACAACCGCTCATTGGGGAGGATTCAGATATGCACCCTTCAACCTACAGTGCTCCAGGATGTGGCTGAATTACCACCAGTAAAAGGTACTGAAGTGACTACCGTGTCCATCCCCGTTCTTGCTCTGACCCGGCTGGGTCTCGCCTGTCCTGCATCCCCCCTCTCCATACGCTGCCCTGAGGCCTAGCTCCACCTGTGGGGAGCTATACCATCAAGCTGCCTTGTCACCGGCCTCAGTGGACTGCCGCAGCGCTGGTGATTCTCACCAGAAACCACAGGTGGCGTCATGAACTTTCATAAAATTAACAAACAATCCCCTTTTAAAAGCTGACCCCAGGGTACGGGCCCGGGAGCCGACCACTGCGACATCCCCAAGGCCAGGCAAAGGCCCGGGTACCGAGTCGTCCCCATCCCCCTGGGCGAATCACTGATCCTGGGTACATAGCGGCTAACGAAACAGCTGTGAGATCTTAATTATAGCCAGGGAAAATGTTTGCAAATGGCACCTTCCCAGGCTAAAATTAGGAGCTCACAGCAGCCGCATAAATTACATGAATAGAAATGCTAATGAAGTTTGGGTGAATGGGACTAGCTGACACACAGCTCTTTTGTTTGGTGATGACAAGGTGTCAATCAGACTTTTTCAGGATCAAAACTAATTAAAGTAAATAGTTAAATAAACACACAGACACAGTGTAAACACTTTATTTGAAATCCAACAGACACATTCTTTAACCATTCAAATTAACCAATATACTCACCCCAGTTCTGACGGTAATCCAAGGGTTTAAGCAATGTCCCACCAAATAAATTTATTTAGCTCCAAAAAGCATTCATTGCTGTACAAAAATGCTTTAAAAACGCTTAAAAAATGTATGTAAAAAATGCATCAAAACCGAGTTAAAAAACGCATCAAAAAACACATGCGTTTTTCCTGCCAAGGAGATGCAGAAACGCTCAGGAAATTTCTGCTTCAAATACGCACCATGCGCACATAGCCTTAGTGCTGTGCCGCAGAGTCTGCTGGAAGGATGCAAACCTGGACACTGGGCTAATGGAGGTGCTGAGCCTCTCTGGCTGTAACTGCCAGCTAGTTGGGAGCAGCTACTACCTGAAGTAGAGAGGGAAAGTGGGAGCAATCTATTATGCAACAGGAGAGGAGTGAATACCACGACCAAGAGCTGGATCCACTCTTATGTCTCCCCCATCCACCTTGCTGCAAAGAAGGTATAATGATGCTCTGTGTACAAATACTGTGTGTGGGTGAAGAAAACTGATTTGTGAAGAGACTTTCATAATTGTACTGGAAGCATTGTACAGAGAGTTGTTATTTGATGTGATGAAGAGGAACCTGAATAAGCCCCTGTGATTAACTTCAATTGGAAACTGTGTCATTGCTATGTGTGCCTGGAGGCTGATATGCCCCATGATTGTGGAAGCACTGATTAATGGTTGCCCTGAGTAAAATTCCCCCAATATTTAAAAGAATTCATGTCTCTTTGTACTGCCCATGTATACCTATTGGTGTGCATGCACCACAGCTGATATATCTGGTGACTCCATCCTCCATTTGTTGCCCGAATGTTGGTTCCTAGCCTGCTAGCATCCATTTACGGATTTCTCACTGTTCTGTCTCCCGTTATAGACCCAGCCTGTTTATCCTATCAGTTTGACTTCTCTGTCCCTGACTCCAGATTTGTTTTGTTAACCCATGCTGCCTACTCTGCCTTTGGACCATCTGACTATGCTTTGCACTCGCCCTCCTGTACCTTGTATCCATGCTTCTGACCCTCCGGTCAACTACTGCAGTTCCGGGGACTGCCCTGGAATGGCACCTGGCGTCTACCGGCAGCCCAGCCTATCCTCATCATCAGTGGCTCTAGTAAAGACCTGGTAGACACTTTGTCACTCCCCTGCAGGGTAAGCCATGCCCGTGGCACAGTGGGTCTACACCCACAAGCATTACATTGTTTGCGCCATGTACCCCGCTGACAATTCGGTACCCAGGGATCCTAATTCTAGAGTACAAGTATTGTACGAGGAGGTCCGCTCTCAGCGTGACTGTCAGGACCAGCTGATGTAAGCCATCAATGTGGTGGCAACCCAGTTGCAGGGTTTGTCCGCTACTATGTCCGCCCTGCCTTCTACCATGTCTGGCTACTCCTCCTCTGGGCAGTCAACCTCTCCGAGGGAAGCATCTAATGCTCCTGGTGGAACTGCTAAGATCCAGCTTTTACTTCAGTCCCGCTAAGATGAAGACCCGAAAGAGAGTCACGGCTACATCAATCAGTGTATGATCCATTTCACGCTCATCTCTTTCCTTCTGACCAGACCAAGATAGCATTTATGGTCTCTCTGCTTTCTGGACAAGTCCTGTCCTGGGCAAACCTCATTTGGGAGCGTGGAGGTCCAGAAACTCACGATGTTGGGAGGATCCTGGAAATGTTCTGAGCGGTATTCGAGGGTTTAGGCAGCACTTCCTCTGCTATTTCGTCCCTGTTTTCTCTAAGGTAGAGCAGGGATACCATGGCCCATACATTGGCGGCGGAGCTGGCCTGGAAAGAAGAGGCCCTGGCGGCGACCTTCTGACCGAAAACCTGCTCACCTCGAACACTCAGGGCAAGGAATCTCTAAGGCTAAATATCTGAGTAGGAAGACTCAGGCAGTGAGTGTAGAGGCAGTGAAGATGCTGGATGAAATCCTTCTCCAGCTCAGTGCCTGTCTTTGTGAATGTCATACCCGGTGCCTTTGATTCTACAAACTACTTCCCTCCTTCCTCAGCAGCCCCTGCATCATTACATGTTCCCTCAGTCTGCCCCATTCTCCACCCTTCAACTGGTAACAAACTCCTATGAAGCAGAAATAAATGGTGTCAGGTTTCTGGGCACAGGTGGTCAGAACATCAGTGATATGTACAGGTACTCCATTATGCAGGACTACCTGGAGATTCTAGAATTGACCCTGCAAGTCGGGCACATGTGTCCTACTGCTCCAGATACTTTGGGGTTTTACACATTCTACTAGTCGGACTCGTTCATTCTACACCTCTGCCACTATGTGCATATTTGGGGAAGTGCCCCCAAGTTAGGCTGCAAAGAGGTCACAGGAGCTGATGGTCAGCGGGTACTTCTTAGGCTATGTTCATGACGCGCCCCCTGGGCTGTGGGGTACCCGGTGCCGGGCCGGTAGATGCCGGGGGAATGTCACAGTGGCGGTGACCCGGTCTGTGACCCAGGGTGGTCAATAAAAGGGGTTATGTATAGGAGATTTATAGAGTTTTTTATAGAGTTCGTGACGCCACCTGTGGAATGCGGCTAAAGGGAGCCGCCGCTGCGGAGCAGTCCTCTGAATCTGATGTTACTGCAGCAGGGATGGTGTGGCTCTCCACAGGAAGTGCTAGCTCCAGGGCAGTGTAGATGCTGTTGCAGGTTGTGCTGGGCGTTGTAGTGCAGGGGGAAAGATGGCACAGCTGAAATAATGGATGGAGGCAGTGCGGTGCAGTCATCCGAGTCTTTACTCACAGTTCTCATATACGTTCCACTGATACACTGCGTGGGTGCCTGCGTTCACCAGACCAGGGGTTCAGCTCTTCTTCAGGTAGGTTAGGAGCACCTGATGGAACCCCGCTTTCTTATGTTCCTTTCTAGACCAACTTCACGCTGGGTCTTCTCACTCCTGCCCTGCGCTTGCCCACTCACAGTCCCGCTCGGGTGCTCTGAGGTCCCTCTGGGCAACTTGGAGTTCCCGGACCTGCTTGACCCTCACGATGACTAGGATGAGGCTTTGGCAACTGCACTATAAAAGCCAGAAGCCTCCAGCCGAGACCTGGAGTAACACGGCTGGTCCAGGGGCCGGTCCCCTTCTTGCGGCCTGATCCCTCTGTCTTCTGACAGATTTGGGGCGTACGGGTGCCGTCCTGCACTCGCCGTGCCCCCTGGGATCCCTTCAATAGAACGGAGCCTTTCTCCTCTGCTCCCCTCCTGGGCCTCTAGCACTCCTCTAGTCTCCTAAAGAGACTCTGCTCCCTGACTGACTAACACTCTCTTCTGATCTGCCACCCTAAGATGGCTTCCCTTTATATACCTCCTATGATGGTGCTCCCCTACTCTAGTTCCTCCACCCACACCCACTACTGGTTCCCCCTACCTTTGGGTTCCTCCCACTCCAGCCAGGGACAAGGCTCAGCAGGAAACACATTGCATCTTGCCCTTCCAGCCGGCCTGGAGCAGTGTAGTGTGGGATGCAGGTGTTGGGGTTCCGGGCAGCACTCCCTCCTTACCTGAGAGAAGGAGATACCACACCTCTGGGTGAGGTGCAGTACCTCTGTGGCGACTGAACCCTCAGGGGCGCCACAGTCACACATCATGATTTTTTCAGTATTTTTTGATGCGCTTTTTAATGCAATTTTTCAGCTGCGTTTTAGAGTACTTGCAAAGTCTATGAGATTTCAGCAATCTCATGCACACATCATCTTTTTTTTTGTTCAGGATTTTGTGCTTTGCATGTTTTTTTGTAAAATAGAGCATGTCACTTCTTTCAGCGTTTTTTTCAGCATTTTTTCAGCGTTTTTTCACCCATTGGAATTAATGGGTGGTGAAAAAAACGCTGAAAAATGCACCAAAACGCAGGTGTCAAGTTTTCAGCGTCTTTTCAGCGTTTTTTGTGCCTAAACCAGAATGAGATTTTTTTTCACTGAACTTTATGTACATGCATAACAGAGAGAAAAGGACAGTGAAAAAAAACGCTGAAAAAATGCACTAAAAAAAAGCAAAAAAAGCAAGAAAAAAAGCAGCAAAAATCCTGAACAACCTCCTGGCAAGAGATCAGGTTTTGCAGCAGAAAATCGATGCTAAAAAAGCCATGATGTGTGAGCATAGCCTTACAGTTCTTGACTTCATCAGCAGACAGACAGCCTGCCTGGTAAACCTCTGTACCCTGAAATGCCAGCCAATATGTTTCTCCGGATTCAGCGCAGATGATGAGTCAAGTGACTGAGTGTTTTCATCTCTAAAATACTTTACTAAAATCCTCTCTGAGCCTTGGAATTGATGTACTAGAAAATGAAAAAGTACAATCTGTGCATTTTCGCTGATTACTGTTACATCGGTATTTCTATCCAGACACTTAATTTGTGTGATTGGTGAGACACTAGCTCATTTCATATCCATATCATCATTATCGTCATCTTATATGGAGAATGGTTCACCCTAAATAGTAGAAATTTTTCACAGTACAGACCATGATCCTGCACATTAGTGAGGATTTTTGATTCCCTCTTTACCAGATGCATCTGTCATGTTATGTCATGTCATGCATTTCTCATTATTCTGTCTCCCGTTATCGACCTGGCCTGTTTACCCGCTCAGTTTGACTTCTTTGATCCCTGACTCCGGCTATGTTTTGTGAACCCGTGCTGCCTACCCTGACCTTGAACCGTCTGACTACACTTTTGACTCAACCTCCTGTACCTTGTACCCATGCCTCTGACCCTCCGATCAGCTGCTGCAGTCCCGGGGATTGCCCTGGAGTGGTAACTGGTGTCTACCGGCAGCCCAGCCTATCCTCATCATCAGAGGCTCTAGTGAAGACCCAGTAGACACTTAGTCACACCCCTTCAGGGTAAACCCGTCTCGTGGTTCAGAGGGTCCTCACCCATCAGTGTTACACTCTGACTGGCTCAGCGGAGAACAAGAGAATCCCCTGATGGGCCCCTGTGCAGGAATAAGCAATTTATCTTCTTTACATGAGCAGAGTCATGCCCAATACAACTGATTCACTATGTACAGACAAAAGCATTATCTCATTCTTCAACAAACTACCTAGTTCATTATTATATAGAAATATATGTACATTTCTATAAGAGGGTGATGTAATGTTTGCATGTAGATGAAAAGTGGGACCCCAGAGTCAATCCTACTGGTGTTCCCTTGCCTACCCAGTTCAACACTGCTGCTGCTATATTGCATAAAGTATGGAAGACAGCACCAATATTATCAATTTTTGTCTGTGTCTTAAACTGAGAAGAAAAAAAAATGTTTTGTGCTTTACTTTTTGCATTTTTTCTGCTAAAACATTGTGCAACACAAAATAACTGCAAAATGATAAACCAAACCTTTAAAAGCTTGAAAATCAATAATATGATTAAATGGAATTGAGCGTTTTGTCCATAGATTTTTCATGTCTTCTTTTAACAGGTTAGTAATATTTCGTGACACACAGATAAAGCAGTCTGATTCTGCCGTAGCAGAGCTATTGATTTTCACTCTCTGTCAGTGTAATGGGTGTGCTGATATCAGTATCTGGCAGGCGTTATAGAGGAGAGCAGAAGACAAATTGGTTTCTGTCAATGAGTCGACAAGAGGCTTGTCCAAGTAGTCCAACCCACATGATATGGTAAAATATGCCTAATTAACAGAAGCAAAAAGGGCGGTTTAGTGAGATATGCCATGGAAGATATAAAGTACCGTAATTGGCTTCCAAGTCATCGAAAAAATATTACTCATGGAACGAGTAACACGATTCATTAATGCCCTCCATAAAATGTTGGCTTCAACTGTGGTTTATTGTAAGGCATATTTTTAGCTGACATTTACATTTTCAATATTCAACATATCTTATGATTGTATATGAAATCTGGGTTGTCTTATTAAAGGGGTATTCTCACTTTATCATTTCAGCAGCTCACGGCTCTGCAGTCTCTTTATTTCCTGATTTATGGAGAGGGTGGGCGCTCCTCTTTGGGTAACAGTTTTGGTCAGTTTTGGTCAGTAGGAGAACTGTTTCATTAGCAGAACTTGGGCTGAGCTTAAGGGTACGCTCACACAGCTGTATGTTCTTTCACGTGAGAGAATCAGGCGATTATGCTAATAACTAGTGATGAGCGAGCACTAAAAAAACCAATACCAATTTAAAGACACTTATATCTGGGCCACAGTAACGACATGTTCCCATTAGAAAGGAGCAGGTCTGCTATACAGTTAAAGGTATGCAGTGAGTCCAATATCTGACAAAATTTAGGAAATACCCCAATAGCAATTTAAAGACAAATAGAATTGAGCCACAGTAATGACATGTTCCCATTAGAAAGGAGTGGGCCTCCCATACTATTATTGCTTATGCAGTGACTGCAACGGCTGCCAAAAATTTGGAGAAACCCAATGCCCCTTGCAAGAGATGTAGAGGTCGGAGGGCCTCATGAAAATAATGTTCCCATTATTAGGAAGTGGGTCTCCCATACTGTTTGTCTATGCAGTGAATGCAACAGCTGGCAAAAATTTGGAGGAACTCCAATGTCCCTTGAAAGAGACGTAGAGGTCGGAGGGCCTCCTGAAAACAATGTTCCCATTGTTAGGAAGTGGGTCTCCCATACTGTTTTCCTATGCAGTGAATGCAACAGCTGCCAAAAATGTGGGGGAACTCCAATGTCCCTTGCAAGACACGTAGTTATGGTGATATGGTAGATATTTTGCTGATATGGTGGTGGAGGATGAGAATGAGGAGAAGGAGGAGGACAAGAGCAAATAGACAAAATCCGGAAGCCTATACCCATGTCTGGGTGTGAAGACAGAGGTGCATGCGAATAGAGTTAGACCTCCCAAAAAAAGACACTCTATTTGAGTTTTTTCTACGCTGCTATCATTCGGTGGTGTTGAGAAGTCTGGTCTAATCCTGCCCTTGTTCATTTTTATAAGAGTCAGCCTGTCAGCATTTTCAGTTGACAGACGGATGCGCCTGTCGCTTATAATTCCACCAGCGGCACTAAAAACCCGCTCTGACAAAACGCTAGCGGCAGGGCAGGCCAGGACCTTCAAGGCGTAGCGAGCCAGTTCATACCAAGTGTCCAGCTTGGATACCCAATAATTATAAGGCACAAAGGAATCACGGAGGACGTTGGTATGGTCGGCAAGGTACTCCCTCAGCATCTTCCGAAACTTTGCCCTCCTTGTGAGAGTACCCTGCGCCTCAGGGCCTGTTACATGGGAGGGTATGAGAAAACTGTCCCAGAACTTTGACAGTTTTCCCTGCCTCTGCTGGATTGCATTTGTATCTCTCGCCTGTAGTCCTTGGTTGTCCAACAAACTGTGACCTCTGCCGCCAGTGCTTTCAGATGGGAATTTTTTTTAGTAATTCCGCAACAAGGGCATTCTGGTACTGCCCCATTTTATTAGGCCTGTCCGGCAAGGGAATAAAAGACAGAAAGTTCTCCTTGTAGAGTGGGTCTGGAAGTGTTACCAACCAGTAATGACTGTCACACAAAATTTGGACAACTCGAGGGTCATGGAAAAGGCAGCATAACATAAACTCAGTTGGAGTATGGTACAGATGTCTGACATCCATGTCCACTCCTGAGGTCTTATGTGTGGAGTCTGACCTGTATACCGATGGGCGTATTGATGCTTGTAGTCAACAACTGCCCTTTTCTGCTCACAAATCGTTCCCAAAATCTGCAATGTAGAGTTCCAACATGTGGGGACATTGCATACCAGTTGGTGAGCTGGAAGCTGCAAAGGCACGTCAAGGGCGGCGGAAGCTGTAGCTGATTTTGGGATTACAAAAATGATCGATATAATTTTATTTCTTCATACACAAAGAGCAACATTTCAACCTTTATGGTCTTTAGCTTGATAAAGACTATAAAGGTCAAAATGCTGCTGTTTTTGTATGGAGAAATGTACTTTTTTAAAACATTTTTGCAAAGATCATGAATGTCGAAACATTGCTCTTTGCATGTGGAGAAATAAACTTTTTTCTACTTTTTTACAACCCTTGGTGAGTTCTATCAAAATTTTTGGTTTTGGATTGCTTGAGACCAGTAGATTCTTGTTTCATTTTTCTGTCTATGTCGCTCCTAATATAGAGAATGCTACTGACATTTTCTTTTTTCCTTTTAATGTTTGTAAGGTTTATAACAGCAGCATGTCAATAGCTAGTTCTGGTTCTGTCCATGATTCTAAAAAAGTCTGACTGGCAAATATGCTTTCTTTAAAATGTCAAGTTTTAAAAATATGGAATTAAATGGGTTTTAAATGTGTTCTTTCTTTCAGGAGCGCAACGATTCCCTGCCTCCCAGCTTCCTGATTGTCACGGATTGTCCTTATAATTTACAGTTTGGACCAGATGTATGGTCATGTCAATGTCCCAAATGGTGTGCTCTCCCATGCTATAAGCAGAGGCATCTTTTCCTCTGAAGCATCACAGGTGCGTAAGTGGACTGAAACTTGCCAGATCCAGTGTTTCATCCAGCATCAGTGCAGTACTTGCAAGCTCTAAAGCAAAAAGCTTGCAAGTGTGTTCTTTTTGCCTACGAACCTGGCCACTTCTG
This sequence comes from Phyllobates terribilis, assembly GCF_046119375.1. Taxonomy (NCBI): domain Eukaryota; kingdom Metazoa; phylum Chordata; class Amphibia; order Anura; family Dendrobatidae; genus Phyllobates; species Phyllobates terribilis. Next base: position 517,661,640 of record NW_027362761.1, read on the forward strand.
ATACATTGCAAAGGTGGTCATTAACTTCGGAAACAAGCAGTACATATAGAATTTAAAATCCTTCCATTCTTGAGAACTTAGAGGATTTTTAATCAGACAGGCCTCTCACAGATGATGATTTATACCTGCAAGGAAGTTCAGCTTCATAACATAACTTATCACTGATTACAGGGGCGCACATTACATTAGTTTCACCTGTGCAGACGCAAAGGTGCCAAAGAGGTAAGGGGTCCAACGTCTACCTCCAAAGCATGCATTATGATAATCTATTGGAATTCAAAGGGCCCTTATGTTGTCTTTGCACAGGGGTCCTCCTCTGTTCCTGCACTGATACTATGGTTTGAATTACAATCTTATTATTGCAAGAAACACTCAGTTCATCCAGAATTACTCACTACAGTATATAGATGAATTTAAATATATGTACTTACTTTAGTGAAAAACAAAATTCTTGCATGTTGGAGATATATGTAGGAAGGCATGGGTGTATTCAGGGGGAGCTGCTAGGATATGTGAATTGGGCACTATGAACCAGAAAGCCTTTTAGCCTTTGCCATTGTATTTAGATACATTGCTTTAACAACAGCAAAATGAATCTTTGTTCGAGTTAAAAGAAAGTCTGAAAGAAGGAAGGAGAGACTGAGAGTTATTTGCCCCCCTAAAAGTAAAGATATTGGGACCCTCGCATAACACTGGGGAACACGATTTTTGTTGAGTTAGATCTGACACTTATATTTGACTAACTTTTGGCTTCTGAATCCAAAATTGACCCCTTTTTAAGTTACAGGATACCCTCCCTTTGGCTTCCAAACCATGCAAAATGTACATACAATGGAAAATAATGCAGAAAATGACATGAAAGTTATGTTTATTTAAAGCTATTTTGTTCATTCAAAGGATATATTGTTACTGTAAGTCACATTGTGTGCAAGCAGTAAAGTAAGGTGGCAATTAAAATAAAAATTTCCGCTTATAGCTTTTCCTGGAGTGTTCAATCTGTGGACGATCTCACCTGATGCTCCAACAATAGTCAGCTATTATATTAATTTAATTTATTTATTTCAGTTCTTCAATACAAAAAGTGAAACTCCTATATTATATAGAGTCATTACAAACAGAGTGATCTATTTCAAGTGTTTATTTCTGTTAATGTTGATGATTATGGCTTACAGCGAATGGAAACACAAAAGTCATTATCTCAGTAAATTAGAATACTTTATCACAACAGCTTGAAACATGTTTTTAAAATCCAAAATGTTGGCCTACTGAAATGTATGATCAGTAAATGCCCTCAATACTTGGTCGGGGCTCCTTTTGCATCAATTACTGCATCAATGCAGCGTGGCATGGAGGCGATCAGCCTGTGGCACTACTGAGGTGTTATGGAAGCCCGGGTTGCTTTGATAGCAGCCTTCAGCTCGTCTGCATTGTTGGGTCTGGTGTCTCTCACCTTCCTCTTGACAATACCCCATAGATTCTCTATGGGGTTAGGGTCAGGCGAGTTTGCTGGCCAATCAAGCACAGTGATGCTGTTGTTTTTACACCAGGTATTGGTACTTTTGTCAGTGTGCACAGGTGCCAAGTCCTGCTGGAGAATGACATTTACATCTCCAAAAAGCTTGTCGGCAGAGGGAAGCATGAAGTGCTCTAAAATTTCCTGGTAGACGGCTGCGCTGACTTTGGTCTTGATAAAACACAGTGGACCTACACCAGCAGATGACATGGCTCCCCAAACCATCACTGATTGTGGAAGCTTCACACTAGATCTCAAGCAGCTTGGATTGTGGCCTCTCCACTCTTCCTCCAGACTCTGGGACCTTGATTTCCAAATGAAATGCAAAATTTACTTTCATCTGAAAACAAAACCTTGGACCACTGAGCAATAGTCCAGGTCTTTTTCTGCTAGGCCCAGGAAAGACGCTTCTGGCGTTGTCTATTGGTCATGAGTGGCTTGACACAAGGAATGCGACACTTGTAGCCCATGTCCTGGATACGTCTGTGTGTGGTGGCTCTTGAAGCAATGACTCCAGCAGCAGTCTGCTCCTTGTGAATCTCCCCCAAATTTTTGAATGGCTTTTTCTTAACAATCCTTTCAAGGCTGCGGTAATTCCGGTTGCTTGTGCACCTTTTTCTACCACACTTTTCCCCTCCACTCAACTTTCCATTAATATACTTGGATACAGCACTCTGTGAACAGCCAGCTTCTTTAGCAATGACCTTTTGTGGCTTACCCTCCTTGTGGAGTGTGTCAATGACTACCTTCTGGACATCTGTCAAGTCAGCAGTCTGTTTCAGTAGGCTCCACAATCATGGGGAAGACTGCTGACTTGACAGATGTCCAGAAGGCAGTCATTGACACACTTTTTCCTTCCACTCTACTTTCCATTAATATGCTTGGATACAGCACTCTGTAAGTCATAATTATCAACATTAACAGAAATAAACACTTGAAATAGATCACTCTGTTTGTAATAACTCTATATAATATATGAGTTTCACTTTTTGTATTGAAGAACTGAATTAAATTAACTTTTTGATGATGTTCTAATTTAGTGAGAAGCACTTGTACATCCCATCTACCTTGATGCCATCCCTCCAAGACCTTCAAATCTTGGTGGAACTGTTCACCTTGCTCATCACTGACTGCACCAAGGTTTTCAGGGAAGTTAGCGAGATGGCGATGCAGAAAATGCACCTTGATGCTCATGTTGCAACCAAATATTTTGTAGCTCTCCAAAAGTTTCTGGACAATTTCGGTGTAATTGTTTGATCATGTATTTCAAAGAAAGTCTTTGACAAGGTCTTGGAATGATAACCAAGCATACTTTTGGAGTTCTGACATTGTTCCGATGAAATGTTCATCTTTGATGAGCTGCTGAATCTGTGGACCATCACACACAAGCAAAAGCAAAGCTTTAACAAATTGCTCCATGAGACCCACTTTCATGTGCTTAGGTGGGGATACAATGTTCTTTCTGTCAACAAGTGACTCATGTAGAATATTTGGATCACCAAGTTTGATGTCAGATCTTGAAAGCCAATTCCCCTCCACCCATTGCTTCTCACGAGTTCTGCTGTCCCACATGTACAGAAAACAAGGCTATTTGGTGTATCTAAGTTGCTGACTAAGAAGTAAAATTACCATTTTAAGGTCAACACAGATGATTCAACTATGTTTGTGATATTGCAACATCTCAATGACTCTCTTTATGTCTCTGTATTCATCACAAAGAGAAACGGAATAGTCAATTGGGACTGCACTAAATAAATTGCCATTGTTGAGGAGTACACACTTTAAGCTCTGCTTTGAGCTATTGATGAACAGCCGCCATTCATTTGAGTTACAGATTGGAATTCCCAATTCCTCAATTAAGTTTTCCTCATGCAGTCTTGATGCTGGGACCTCTGAAGCCTTTTTTGATAGTGACGCGCCCCTGGGCCTGTGTCGCGCTGCGTTGCGCACGCGGGAGCTTACCCGGAGCCGGATCTCTTGAGGGTTGTAGTCTCGTGGCGGTGACCCGGTCCGTGCCCAGGGAGTCAAACTGAGCGGCGATGTAACAGCGGTAGATGCAGGACGACTACGCCACCCGTTGAATGCAGCTATGGAGCTGCCGCTGCAGGACAGTCCGCTGAGGCCGGTGGATGGATGGTGCAGCGTAGATGGTATAACCCCCAACGGGAGGGGTATGGCCTCAGGGCAGCAGATGTGGATGATGGGGGTAGCAGGAACCACTCAGAGACGGTGCGGTGTAATTCAGGGTCTTTACTGGTAACAACGATAGACCCTCCCGGAGTACTTGCTAGTGAACGGGGCCTGGTCAGTCCTTGAGCAGATGGGATCTCCCCTGGCCAGGCGGAGTTGTAGGCCTCCCAAACTGACTGTACTCTTCTGGCTACCTTGCTAGAAGCGGATATAAGTAGCCCACGTCCCTGAGTGTACCGTGTGGTGCTCACCCGTATGGCCGGTGACTCGGGGCCTTCTATTGGCTTCCGCTCCACGATGGCGGTGCTGGTCCCACACGTGTGACCGTGCCTTCGGGTTTCTGGGCCTGAGGACCTGAAATCCCCTGCCTGTCGGCTTCTGCTGCTGGGTAAGAGTTAGTCCCCACAGCCTCGGACGCCGGGTCCGGTAAGAAAAACTTCTCAGTCAGGGCGAGCTCTGCAGCTGCCAGCCCCTGACTTGTAATAGTATCGCTCCCACTGAGCTTCTGCTGTTTCTTCCTGTGACTGTTTCTTGTCTCTACTCTCCTTGACTGCTAACCCTGCTTCAGCCCCGGGTTTATATAGGGGAAGTTCTTCCCCTCCCAAGACTGGGCAGGAGGTGTTTCATGCACAGGATCCCTGACCAAAGGACCTCCCACCTGCTCTCAGACATAATATCTCTATCACTGTGGCAACCAGACCCCTGGGGTGTCACATTCCCCCCTAGTGAAATTTAGTACTCCGGGACTAAACATATTTTAGAAAAACATAACAAGATATAACAATAAGAATACAATAAGAAACACATAAAGGTGGTCACGGCATGTCCGTAACCGGGTGCAGTCTTTGAAGAAAGCAAGGTGTCCATTTCACCAAAACAGGGAGACGTAACCAGGTAGGGGTCTGTCCTACCCCGAGTCCTTAACAGTCTCTAGTCCATCCTGGGTTACGCTCCAACTATGTACAAGGATTCCCGGTAAATCCACCAAGGATTCCTAAAAATAACTGGAAACACAAAATTATACACAAGCAACAATACACAGATAAACATAAATAAAACAATTTATACACTTCAAATCCTCCAGCGTGCGGGTAACTGGCCTCTAGTGGCCCTAGTGGACCTACGGAGCTGACTGTCTGGCCCTGAACTACAGGGTGTAGGAGCTGTCAAGGGTAAACTGGGCAGCTGTCTACCGGCTCTTTGTCTCACTAGGGGTACGGCAGGCTCACTATAAGCAGAGGGTTGATCCTCCTGTTCTGCTTGTGTGGAGTCTTCTGCCTCCTGGACCGGCTGTTCTTCCAGCTCTACCTGTTGCTCCGTAGGTGCTTGGGATGCTGGTTGGAGGAAGGTGAGTACGGGTACCACAACTGCACCATTGACTTGAGTCCAAGACCGAGGGAAGTCCCCGAGCACAGTACTAACCATATCTTCCCTTTCCTCTACGGGTCGATGGTCTTCTTGTTCCTCTTCAGGGTTCCTCAGCTGTTCGGGACACTTCTTCAGGTGGTCCCGGGATACAATGGCGGTGGTTTCCCCTCCGTCTTTACTGATGGTACAAACCTTCGGGTTCTCGTGGCTTGAGGGCAGTACGGTGTACGGGTCCTTCTCCCACTGGTCATCCAACTTGTGGAGCCGTCTCTTCCTCTTCAAGACCTGCTCTCCGGGTACCAGGGGAACAGCGGGAGCATACTGGTTGTAAGTTTTCTCTTGTCTTTCCCTAGCCTGACAGAGACTTCGCTCCACGCTCTCCTGTACTCTCCGGTACTGCTGCTGCCTCTCTGTGTCCCAGTCTGTTTCTGGTGAAGTGTCCTCGGGTGTCAGGACTCCCATTTCCAGGTCAACAGGTAACTTACCAGGTCTTGCCCTCATTAGGTAAGCCGGGGTACAGTTGGTGGAACCTACCGGGATGTGGTTGTATAGGTCCACCAGATCGGGCAACTTCTCAGGCCACAGACTGCGTTCATCCAGGGGCAACGTTTTTAGAAGATCCATTACCACCTGGTTCATTTTCTCACAAAGTCCATTAGTTTGCGGATGGTAGGGTGTCGTCCTTATCTTCCGGCAGCCATACAGATTGCAGAATTCCTGGAAGACCTCCGCTTCAAAGGCAGGTCCCTGGTCCGTCAGCACTTGGTCCGGGTACCCGTGTGGACGGCAAAAGTGCTGCTGGAAGGCTCTAGCTGCTGTTTGAGCCGTTAAGTCCTTGACGGGGACGACAACCAGAAACCGGGAGTAATGATCCACGATGGTTAACGCGTAGACGTAGCCACTTCTGCTTGGGGTCAGTTTTACATGATCCAAGGCTACCAGTTCCAACGGTTGCCGGGTGACGATGGACTGCAGGGGAGTCTTCTGGCTGGCACGGTCCTTCCTTCTCAGGTTGCACGGGCCACAGTCTCTGCACCACTTCTCAATGGTTCCCCTCATGCCTACCCAGTGGAACCGCTCGCGCAGCAGGAACTCCAGCTTCTTCCACCCGAAGTGCCCAGCTCCGTCGTGGTATGCCTCCATCACCATGGCTGCGTCCCTTCGTGGCACCACTACTTGCCAGAGTAATTCATGCGTCCGGGAGTTAACCATTCTGCGGCACAACTTCCCTTTGTAAAGGAACAGTCGACTCTTCTCTGCCCATAGTTGTTTGGCTTCCTCCGGAGCGTCTGGTTCAAGGCGAGCCTCCGGCCGAGTCAGCATCTCCTTCACCAGTCGGACGGCAGGGTCGCTGTCTTGCGTTTCCGCCCAGTTGTAGTGGGGTAAGGGGTTCAACGTAGCAGTCTGCTTACTCCTTACCTGGTGGGAATACTGAATAGTCCCATGACGGTGGAACGCAGGGAGTTCAACTTCTTCCAGTCCCTCCGGATCTTCTCCTCCGTCCGGCAGGTTGGGCATCCTGGACAGGGCGTCCGCGTTGGTATTGGAGCGTCCTGCCCGGTATTTGATTGTGAACTCGTAGTTGGACAGACGGGCCATCCACCTCTGCTCCAGGGCACCGAGTCTTGCCGTGTCCAGGTGTGTCAACGGGTTGTTATCCGTGTACACGGTGAACCGGGAAGAAGCGAGGTAATGCTTAAAGCGCTCGGTGACTGCCCATACTACGGCCAGGAACTCTAGCTTAAATGAGCTGTAATTCTCGGGGTTCCTTTCGGTGGGTCGCAGTTTTCGGCTGGCGTAGGCGATTACTCGTTCCTTCCCCTGCTGGATCTGGGACAGTACGGCTCCTAGCCCGATGTTACTGGCGTCGGTGTAGAGGATAAAGGGCTGGCTATAATCCGGGTACGCCAGGATTTCGTCCCCCGTGAGGGCCATCTTCAGCTGGCGGAAGGACTCTTCTTCCAGCTCCTCCCATTTGAAGGGCGGCTTCTGGTTCTTGGCCTTCCGGGACTGGCCTATCAGGAGGTCCTGCATAGGTGCTGCCTTTTTGGTGAAACCGGGAATAAACCTTCGGTAGTAGCCTACCAACCCGAGGAACTGCCGCACTTCTTTTACGCTGGAGGGGCTTGGCCATTCCTTAATTGCGGTGATCTTATCAGGGTCGGGAGCCAATCCGTCAGCGCTCACCACGTGTCCCAGGTACTGCACCTTTGGTTTCAGGAGGTGACACTTGGAGGGTTTCACCTTTAGGCCGTAACTTGCCAGAGCTTCGAACACTTCCGCCAGGTGTTTCAGGTGGTCCTCATACGTCTTGGAATATACGATGACATCGTCCAGGTACAACAGGACCGTCTCGAAGTTTCTGTGGCCCAGACAACACTCCATTAGTCGTTGGAAGGTTCCCGGTGCGTTGCAGAGTCCGAACGGCATGCAGGTGAACTCGCTAAGTCCCATCGGGGTGGTGAATGCGGTCTTCTCCCGGTCCGCCTCTGCTACAGGAACCTGCCAGTACCCGCTAGTGAGATCCAAGGTAGAGAAGAAGTTAGCAGATCTTAAAGCAGCCAATGACTCCTCTATCCTTGGTAAGGGGTACGCATCCTTGTGTGTGATACGATTGATTTTCCGGTAATCTACACACATCCTCATGGTGTTGTCTTTCTTTCGGACTAAGACTAGTGGAGCTGCCCAGGGGCTACAGCTATCCCTGATCACCCCAGCCTCCTTCATGCCTCTAAGCATCCCCTTGGCGTGTTGGTAGTGTGCAGGGGGTACGGGTCGATACCTCTCTTTTATGGGAGGATGGTCTCCCGTGGGGATGTGGTGTTCTACCCCCTTGACTCGCCCGAAGTCTAACGGGTGTTTACTAAACACTCTCTCGTACTCTTGAACCACCCGATAGACTCCCTGTTTCTGATGTGAGGGAGTGGAGTCAGTACCCAAATGTAGTTGCTGACACCAGTCCTCCTTTGTTTTCTTAGAGCCGTTACCTTCCTCCGGGTGAGATGGAGGCAAGGGTTCCACAGATTGTATAGCATTTTGGTTAATGGTATATAATTTGGCTAGCGTGGCATTCCGGGGCAGGTACACTTCCCTCTCCCCGATATTGATTATGCGAACGGGCACCCTCCCATGGCGTACATTGACCACCCCCCGTGCTGTCAAAATAGTGGGCCTACTGTCTGAGTAAACTGGTTCTACCATTGCCTGGTAATCTCTACCTCTCAGACCAATAGCTGCCCGGCACCAAATCATCATTTCACTTTTTGGGGGCATGGCAATAGGAAAAGGGTCACACATTCTTACGCTACCAATCTCACCGCCGGAGAGTTCCACCTGTTGCCGTCGCATCAGTGCCCGGATCTCTTTCTGGAGCACCCGCTGCTCGCCGGAGCTGGCGTTCTTGGCAACCTGCTGTAAAAGGAAAATCACCTCTGCAAGACAATTTTCAATTACATTAGTTCCTAGAGTTATTTTTGGGTGACTCTCATGTTTGTCAATATCTACAATGATCAGTCCCTGTGCTGCCAGTTCGACTCTACCGATTTTGATGGTCACCTCTTTAAATCCGATCTGTGGCACGGGCTGGCCATTGCTGGCGATGATACTCAAGTCGTCGTCAGGGTAGCGGGTAATATCCGAGTCATTCCAGTACTGCTTAAAGAGCACGTACGGGATGGTGGTGACCTGTGACCCGGTGTCCAGTAGGGCACTCATGGGAATGCCATCCAGTACCACAGGCAAGACTGGACGTCCTCCCACATATCTGTCGCGCCAGTTCGATGGGCCTGGTGATCTTTTTCCTGGGGGTTGGCCCTCTACCCCAGGTTGTGCCCGTTTAAAGAACAGTACCTTGCCATATGTCCAGGTTGATTGCAGCGGCGGCAGATGGGTCGTCCGTCCTCGCTGTATCGGTCACTGGGTCTTCCTCTGGCCGGTGGGGTCCTCCTTGGTCGACGCCACGGGATGTCCTCCGGTCCGGATGCCAGCTGGATCTTCCCTGGGGTGGAAGCCTGTAAAGACTGCACAGTTCGGGTTAGCGCAGCAACGCTCTTAGCTAGCTCTTGGACCTGATGGTGTAGGTCTGGAGCCGGGTCATTGTCCAAAGCCTGCGCATCAGCTCCCACAGGCCCTGCCGACAAGGGCGCCGCCTCCTGGTGGTACGTGATAGCAGGGCGCTTGTGGGTCACAACGCCACCCGGTGCCGGTTCTCGGAGCACCCGGATGGCTCTGCCCTTGAACTGTGCAAAGCCCAGATGGGGATCCTGTAAGGCCATTGCCCGCAACTGGGTTCGGTGGGTATTACAATACAGTCCCTCTATAAACTGTTCGGTCAACAGCCTGTCCTCGTTTCCCACTCCATCAGGGTCGGTCTGCTTAATGGCCCTCAGGGCCTCTTGTAGGTTTAGTGCATAGTCCCTTATACTCTCATGCGCTCGCTGCTTGCACCCGTAGAATCTAAGCTTAATCTCGGCTGAGGTGCGGGTATCAAAGGTGTCCTTCAGCCGGGTTAGTATCCCTGCGACAGTCTTCCTCCCAGGTGGCCAGGATTTTACTTCCCTTTTGGCTGCCCCGGTTAGTTGGGCCACCAGGATGCTCACTTTTTGCTCTTCTGTGAGGGGGTACACCTGGAAGAGGCTATCCAGCTTTTCTCTAAAGTCATGCAGGGTATGTGATCCCCTGAGTACTGGGGTAGCCAAGCTGCTCCCGGGATATAGGGCATGGTGAAGGGCATAACTGCAGCAGCGGTAGCGCTGGCGGGGGTTGAGGCAGTGAAGCTCTCCTCCGTATCCGACATCTTCCTCCCCCCTAGTGGACCGTGGCCGCGGCTCCGCAGTGGATCGTCAGGGTTGAGGACCTTCCGTCGCGCTCCTGTGACGTCGGCGTCTGCTGGGCTCCTTCCAGGACCTTACGCAACGTCCGGACGTGAGGCGGGGCTTCAGTTCTCGCGCGCTTTCGGAGTCCACGCCCCTCTTCTTCCCGCGCGGCGTCCTCAAGATGGCGTCCAATGGCGGGAAAACTCCACGGATGGCGGGAAGAAGGCAGAAGATGGCGCCGGATGGCGGGAAACTTCACCGATGGCGGGAAGAAGGCTGATGATGGCGCCGGATGGCGGGAATCTTCACCACAGGTAAGTTTGAAAAGTCTCTTTTTCAGGCACGCAGTACCCGGTGGTTGCGGGCACGAAATCCTGCCGACTACGCCAAAGTAGACGCGCCCCTGGGCCTGTGTCGCGCTGCGTTGCGCACGCGGGAGCTTACCCGGAGCCGGATCTCTTGAGGGTTGCAGTCTCGTGGCGGTGACCCGGTCCGTGCCCAGGGAGTCAAACTGAGCGGCGATGTAACAGCGGTAGATGCAGGACGACTACGCCACCCGTTGAATGCAGCTATGGAGCTGCCGCTGCAGGACAGTCCGCTGAGGCCGGTGGATGGATGGTGCAGCGTAGATGGTATAACCCCCAACGGGAGGGGTATGGCCTCAGGGCAGCAGATGTGGATGATGGGGGTAGCAGGAACCACTCAGAGACGGTGCGGTGTAATTCAGGGTCTTTACTGGTAACAACGATAGACCCTCCCGGAGTACTTGCTAGTGAACGGGGCCTGGTCAGTCCTTGAGCAGATGGGATCTCCCCTGGCCAGGCGGAGTTGTAGGCCTCCCAAACTGACTGTACTCTTCTGGCTACCTTGCTAGAAGCGGATATAAGTAGCCCACGTCCCTGAGTGTACCGTGTGGTGCTCACCCGTATGGCCGGTGACTCGGGGCCATCTATTGGCTTCCGCTCCACGATGGCGGTGCTGGTCCCACACGTGTGACCGTGCCTTCGGGTTTCTGGGCCTGAGGACCTGAAATCCCCTGCCTGTCGGCTTCTGCTGCTGGGTAAGAGTTAGTCCCCACAGCCTCGGACGCCGGGTCCGGTAAGAAAAACTTCTCAGTCAGGGCGAGCTCTGCAGCTGCCAGCCCCTGACTTGTAATAGTATCGCTCCCACTGAGCTTCTGCTGTTTCTTCCTGTGACTGTTTCTTGTCTCTACTCTCCTTGACTGCTAACCCTGCTTCAGCCCCGGGTTTATATAGGGGAAGTTCTTCCCCTCCCAAGACTGGGCAGGAGGTGTGGCATGCACAGGATCCCTGACCAAAGGACCTCCCACCTGCTCTCAGACATAATATCTCTATCACTGTGGCAACCAGACCCCTGGGGTGTCACAATAGTCTCAAATTTCATGTCAAATTGTTCGATTCATGCTGGTCAAATCCCTTTTGAACTGAGACATCTTCAGTTTCAAAATCATCATCATTGCTGTCACTTTGTTCTTCACCACTATCCTGTTCTTGAAAAGAGGGTAGTTAAAGGTGAACCAAGGCGCTGGACGTATAGCTGAAGGTGGACTAGGATGCTCTATTTTATATTTTTCTTGTTAAATCCTGAAGTTCTCACTTTACAAAAGTAACAGACACTGGAATGATCTCTTGGTTCTTGCCAAACCATAGGGACACCAAGTGGTATCTTACCACATTTTCCCTTCGTCTACAACCGTAAACTCTTGACACATTACTTGCACATCTTGTGAAGGGCCCCAGACTTATCTGATCACCAGATTTTACTTTGAAATATGGCAACTAGGCTTGCTTGAGAGCAGTACACAACGTTTTGTCACACATGTCTCACATGTAACTCAATAGTCTAGAGTCTAGACAAATAACAATCTGTTGCCGGTCGCCAGGGCCGTCCTCCACCCCTCCACACTCGAGGGCGGTTTGATCTCGGCCAATAGGAGATCATTAGTGCTACCCTCGATTCAGCCTAGAGTAATCGCATTAAAGAGAGCCTTCAGGAAAATGGCGCCGTTGGCAGTGTATGCACAACGGTGTTCAGTAAAATAGTTTCGGTAGCGGCGCATGCGCAGATTGAGATCTTGGCTCGTCATTGTGCTGAGATCTAAATCTGTGCATGCGCCACAGGCGCCTTTTTGATGCAGACTGCCTGGTGACAAGCACTCATATAGCTACATCTGCAGAAAAAATACAAAGTTTTGGCTCTTGGAAAAAGTGAATAATTAAAAATTGCCAAGAAGTTAAACAGTGCAGGAGACGATGCTCCTGTAGGTTATTAGATTCATCCCGTTCTTTGGGCTGACATATTACTTATTGAAAAATAAGAGGGCAGTTAAAAGGTTTTGAGACATTTAATCCAGTACCAGGACAAAATAATGAGTGTGATTGACTAATGTTTCCCCATGTTGTAATTAAATGGCATCATAAAGAATAAAATCCAGACTGGGTAAAGGCCTGAGCATTTTTCCAAACACGCGCATTACACAATGAGTGATTTCTCAGTTCTCTAATTACAACTATTTAACTATTTTCACTGTGATAAATGATTTCATTTGCACCATTAGACGTTGTCATGAAGCCTGTGATGTAGACATATTGTGTATTAAGCTGAATTTTCTACATTATTAAAACTATCATTTCTTTTTTAGAAGCTTTAGCTGATGAAAGCTGTGTTCACATGTGGGATTAAAATTCATTGTGTATTTTCTGCCGAAGAAATTCAACGGAGAACCTCAGCGCTATAGTGCGGATAAAGTTTGGAATATGTATCCTTACATTGTCGGCAATATAACAACATTTCCATATGTACAACAAGGAGATAATGGGTGCAGACTAAGAGATGGATATTTCCTTGGTACTTGAAGCCCACCTGTCCTTTCATGCAAAACCTATATGGCGTGATCTTGCTGTTTTAATTACCCACAAGTTAAAACTCTTTTTCTGCGCATACCACTCTAAAATGTCCAGGAACTGTCCTAGTTCTCTTGCTCCGTAACTTACCATTCACTCGTTTTAACAGTATCTTGCCATCATTGTATGAGCTAGAACTTCCTTTCTCTCACTTTCCAATATACATTGCTCATGGCATTGTCGAATGTCTCAATAGCCCCAAAACTACAACCATCTAAGCAGAAATATGGTTTACCCTTGACAACAGGCAATAGACGGCAAGTGTGACGGAAGTGAGACACCACCTAGTGGCCGACAATATGGGGTAATTTTTTGGGTATAAAACAACATAATTTTTAGGGAAAGTGAATAAGCTCCATATGCACTGGACTTGTCTATTACTCCCTGACTGGAGTAAGATTTCTGTCTTAGGGAATGCCACAGCTCATCATGAATTAGATCAGCTATAGCATCAAACCCTAATAGTACCCCTGTCCCAACCCAGTTGTGCCCATTTTGGTGGAGCAGGGAGAAACAGGCATGAAAACACCAAAAGTTTCAAAACTTTTGCGCAACTTGTAGTTTTTTAAACTTTTCAAAGAAATTGATGCAAGGTTTCAAGCAAAATTGTTTGAATGAATTGGGCCTGTATCTCTCTTCAAAAGTCAATGACTATGGCGATAACAATAATGATAATAATTTAAATAAACTTGCGTTTTTTGCAGAGCAGATGACATCACGTTGTGTCTCATTTATTTACTATATACCTGCAATAGTATCAGTTATGCGACACTTGATGCCGGCATAAATCTTATGGCATCCTATGAACAAAATATGGAATACAATACATCTCACTATAACTCTGCACATTAATTCATTAAACCTAATACTTATCTGATACTGGTAGATGGTAGGTGATTACTTGGCAATAGCTACAGACAGGATGCACAATATATTGTCCCTGGTATTGTAGCAATGCTACACACAAGACACATCATTGCCAAAAACGAATGGCGCCTTCATAAAATGCATCGTCTGTACATTAATTCTTTTTTTTTCTTGTTTTAATACAATGAAAAATGATTAATATTGGAGCAGAATCATCATGGGAGTTGTAATTAGTTTCATTTATACTGTGTGATTGTAATGAATCCGATAGCTTTTATGATGTAAATTTTACCATATAATGTATTATACAATATAATGTACAATATGTGTCACAGCTACAACAAGCGTAATTGGAAAGTCTTCCTAAAGGGAATCTGACAGCTCATTCGTGGGCAGCATGAATAACCCACTTATATTTTACCTTGAAATGCTGCAACGTTTCTGAAAATAATTTTAAAAGCCAGCTGTGGACAATATGTCTTGGAGGAGCAGTCCAAGAATCGGTCCCTGTCAGCATCCCCCCGCTAGTTTCAGTCCATCTCGGGTAAAAATGGGTATTTGCAAGATTTAAAAAAATGGAGAGAAAAAATTGGAATTGTCTGCAACAAATTAAGAAAGTGAAAATCCAAAAAGGAGTTTTGTTTCTGATCCTGTGTCACAATGCTTCTCAACTGCGTGAACTCATGTACACACCATGTGCCATGTTGTGCCGTGTTTAGTTAGTGCCGACATGTCACCACGTAACATAAATGCTGCATTGTTTCTGCTGCATTATTTTTTCTTTTCACGGAAAATTAGCTGCATTTTAAGGGAGTCCGTCACCCCCAAATTGCATTTTTAAATGGGCTTTACAGTATTGTCTGGCAAAATAACTTTTAATCCGTATGCAAATGAGAAGGCTTCTGTGCACCCTTGGTGTGGCCAAGAGTTTGGTGCACCATTAAGCATAATCATTTGCATAGTGGGGGCCTTCCTCCGCATTTGATTGAAAGTATTGATGAGCAAGTATGCCTCATTAACCCTTTCAGCGAGAACGCTTGGGTGTTAGACAGCTGTGACACATGCAGGGATTGCCTGTCAAACAGCCGTGACACTTACAGCCGTGGTGACAGTAAAAGAAATGCAGAGCACGCCAAAATACTCGGCGAGCACCCGAGCGTCCTCGCCGAAAGGGTTGATGAGGCATACTTGCTCATCACTAATTGACAATGCTCGCTTCCCAAAGTAAATGCTGCCGGCGTGTATGCAGCCACATGCATGCTCCTCCCTGTCTCCTTTTCCTCTGATGCCACTTGCTGCACTTCCAAGTGTATTTGACGCGCCCCTGTGCCTGTGTCGCGCTGCGTTGCGCATGCGGGAGCTTACCCGGAGCCGGATCTTGAGGGTTGTAGTCTCGTGGCGGTGATCCGGTTCGTGCCCAGGGAGTCAGACTAAGTGGCGCTGTATTAGCGGTAGATGTTGGACGACTACGCCACCCGTTGAGTACAGCTAAGGAGCTGCTGCTGCAGGGCAGACCGCTGAGGCCGGTGGTAGGATTGTGCAGCGTGATAGTATAACCCCCAACGGGAGGGGTATGGCCTCAGGGCAGCCGACGTGGATGATGGGGGTAGCAGGAACCACTCAGAGACGGTACGGTGTAGTTCAGGGTCTTTACTGGTGACAACGATAGACCCTCCCGGAGTACTGGCTAGCGATTGGGGCCTGGTCAGTCCTTGAGCAGATGGGATCTCCCCTGGCCAGGCGGAGTTGTAGGCCTCCCAAACTAACGATACTCTTCTGGCTACCTTGCTAGAAGCGGGTATAAGTAGCCCACGTCCCTGAGTGTACCGTGTGGTGCTCACCCATATGGCCGGTGACTCGGGGCCTTCTAGTAGCTTCCGCTCCACGACGGCGGTGCTGGTCCCACGCGTGTGACCGTGCCTTCGGGTTTCTGGGCCAGAGGACCTGCAATCCCCTGCCGGTCGGTTTCTGCTGCTGGATAGGAGTTAGTCCCCACAGCCTCGGATTCGGGTCCGGTGATAACTTCTCAGTCAGGGCGAGCTCTGCAGCTGCCAGCCCCTGACTCCTTGTAGCACTGCTCCCCCAGAGCTCCTGATGTTCTTTCCTATATCTGCTTCTCTTCTCTGTCTCTACTTCTTCTCTACTCACTAACCCTGCCTCAGCCCTAGGTTTATATAGGGGAAGTTCTTCCCCTCCCAGGACTGGGCAGGAGGTGTGGCATGTACAGGATCCCTGACCAAGAGACCTCCCACCTGCTCTCAGACATAACATTGCCGTTACTGTGGAAACCAGACCCCTGGGGTGCCACATTCCCCCCTAGTGAAATTTAGTACTTCGGGACTAAACATATTTTTAGAAAAACATAACAAGGTATAAACAATAATAATACAATAAGAAAAACACATAAAGATGGTTACGGCGTGTCCGCAACCGGGTGCAGTCTTTGAAGAAAAGCAAGGTGTCCATTTCACCAAAACAGGGAGACGTAACCAGGTAGGGGTTTGTCCTGCAGCGAGTCCTTAACAGTCTTTAGTCCGTCCTGGGTTACGCTCCAACTATACACAAAGGATTCCCGGTAAATCCACCAAGGACTCCTATAAATAACTAGAAACACATAATTATACACAAGCAACAAGAAAAACAGGTAACCACAAATAAAACAATTTATACACTTCAAATCCTCCAACGTGCGGGTAACTGGCCTCTAGTGGCCCTAGTGGACCTATGGAGCTGACTGTCTAGCCCTGAACTACAGGGTGTAGGAGCTGTCAAGGGTAAACTGGGCAGCTGTCTACCGGCTCTTTGACTCACTAGGGGTACGGCAGGCTCACTATAAGCAGAGGGTTGATCCTCCTGTTCTGCTTGTGTGGAGTCTTCTGCCTCCTGGACCGGCTGCTCTTCCAGCTCTACCTGTTGCTCCGTAGGCACTTGGGATGCTGGTTGGAGGAACGTGAGGACGGGTACCACAACTGCACCATTGACTTGAGTCCAGGACCGAGGGAAGTCTCCGAGCACAGTACTAACCATATCTTCCCTTTCCTCTACGGGTCGATGGTCTTCTTGTTCCTCTTCAGGGTTCCGTAGCTGTTCAGGACACTTCTTCAGGTGATCCCGGGATACAATGGCTATGGTCTCCCCTCCGTCTTTACTGATGGTACAGACTTTCGGGTTCTCGTGGCTTGAGGGCAGTACGGTGTACGGGTCCTTCTCCCACTGGTCGTCCAACTTGTGGAGCCGTCTTTTCCTCTTCAAGACCTGCTCTCCGGGTACCAGGGGAACAGTGGGAGCATACTGGTTGTAAGTTTTCTCTTGTCTTTCCCTAGCCTGACAGAGACTTCGCTCCACGCTCTCCTGTACTTTCCGGTACTGCTGCTGCCTCTCTGTGTCCCAGTCTGCTTCTGGTGAAGTGTCCTCGGGTGTCAGGACTCCCATTTCCAGGTCAACAGGTAACTTACCAGGTCTCACCCTCATTAGGTAAGCCGGGGTACAGTTGGTGGAACCTACCGGGATGTGGTTGTATAGGTCCACTAGATCGGGCAGCTTCTCAGGCCACAGACTGCGTTCTTCCAGGGGCAACGTTTTCAGGAGATCCATTACCACCTGGTTCATTTTCTCACAAAGTCCATTAGTTTGCGGATGATAGGGTGTCGTCCTTATCTTCCGGCAGCCACACAGATTGCAGAATTCCCGGAAGACCTCCGCTTCAAAGGCAGGTCCCTGGTCCGTCAGCACTTGGTCCGGGTACCCGTGTGGACGGCAGAAGTGCTGCTGGAAGGCTCTAGCTGCTGTTTGAGCCGTTAAGTCCTTAACGGGGACGACAACCAAGAACCGGGAGTAATGATCCACAATCGTTAACGCGTAGACGTAGCCACTTCTGCTTGGGGTCAGTTTTACATGATCCAAGGCTACCAGTTCCAACGGCTGCCGGGTGACGATGGACTGCAGGGGAGTCTTCTGGCTGGCACGGTCCTTCCTTCTTAGGTTGCACGGGCCACAGTCTCTGCACCACCTCTCGATGGTTCCCCTCATGCCTACCCAGTGGAACCGCCCACGCAGCAGGAACTCCAGCTTCTTCCATCCGAAGTGTCCAGCCCCGTCGTGGTATGCTTCCATCACCATGGCTGCGTCTCTCCGTGGCACCACTACTTGCCAGATTAGTTCATGCGTCCGGGAGTTAACCATTCTGCGGCACAACTTCCCCTTGTAAAGGAACAGTCGACTCTTCTCAGCCCACAGTTGCTTGGCTTCCTCCGGAGCGTCTGGGTCAAGGCGAGCCTCTGGCCGAGTCAGCATCTCCTTCACCAGCCGGACGGCAGGGTCACTGTCTTGCGTTTCCTCCCAGTTGTAGTGAGGCAAGGGGTTAAACGTAGCAGCTTGCTTACTCCTTACCCGATAGGAATACTGGATAGTCCCATGACGGTGGAACGCGGGGAGTTCGACTTCTTCCAGTCCCTCTGGATCTTCTCCTACATCCGGTAGGTTTGGCATCCTGGACAGGGCGTCCGCGTTGGTATTGGAGCGTTCTGCCCGGTATTTGATTGTCAACTCGTAGTTGGACAGACGGGCCATCCATCTCTGCTCTAGGGCACCGAGTCTTGCAGTGTCCAGGTGTGTCAACGGGTTGTTATCCGTGTACACGGTGAACCGGGAAGAAGCGAGGTAGTGCTTAAAGCGTTCGGTGACTGCCCACACCACTGCCAGGAACTCTAGCTTAAATGAGCTATAATTCTCAGGGTTTCTTTCGGTGGGTCGCAGTTTTCGGCTGGCGTAAGCGATTACTCGTTCTTTCCCCTGCTGGATCTGGGACAGCACGGCTCCTAGCCCGATGTTACTTGCGTCGGTGTAGAGGATAAAGGGCTGGCTGTAATCAGGGTATGCCAGGATTTCATCCCCCGTGAGGGCCATCTTCAGCTGGCGGAAGGACTCTTCTTCTAACTTCTCCCATCTGAAGGGTGGCTTCTGGTTCTTGGCCTTCCGGGACTGGCCTATCAGGAGGTCCTGCATAGGAGCTGCCTTTTTGGTGAAACCGGGGATGAATCTGCGGTAATAGCCTACCAACCCGAGGAACTGCCGCACTTCCTTTACACTGGAGGGACTTGGCCATTCCTTAATTGCGGTGATCTTATCAGGGTCGGGAGCCACTCCATCAGCGCTCACCACGTGTCCCAGGTACTGCACCTTTGGTTTCAGGAGGTGACACTTGGAGGGTTTCACCTTTAGGCCGTAGCTTGCCAGAGCTTCGAACACTTCCACCAGGTGTTTCAGGTGGTCCTCATACGTCTTGGAATATACGATGACATCGTCCAGGTACAACAGGACCGTCTCAAAGTTTCTGTGGCCCAGACAACACTCCATTAATCGTTGGAAGGTTCCTGGTGCATTGCAGAGTCCGAACGGCATGCAGGTAAACTCGCTAAGTCCCATCGGGGTGGTGAATGCGGTCTTCTCCCGGTCCGCCTCTGCTACAGGAACCTGCCAGTACCCACTAGTGAGATCCAAGGTAGAGAAGAAGTTAGCAGATCTTAAAGCAGCCAAAGACTCCTCTATCCTTGGTAAGGGGTACGCATCCTTGTGTGTGATACGGTTGATTTTCCGGTAATCTACACACATCCTCATGGTGTTGTCTTTCTTTTTGACTAAGACTAGTGGAGCTGCCCAGGGGCTACAGCTATCCCTGATCACCCCAGCCTCCTTCATGTCTCTAAGCATCCCCTTGGCGTGTTGGTAGTGTGCAGGGGGTACGGGTCGATACCTCTCTTTTATGGGAGGATGGTCTCCCGTGGGGGTGTGGTGTTCTACCCCCTTGACTCGCCCAAAGTCTAACGGGTGTTTACTAAACACTCTCTCGTACTCTTGCACCACCCGATAGACTCCCTGTTTCTGGTGTGAGGGAGTGGAGTCAGTACCCAAATGTAGTTGCTGACACCAGTCCTCCATTGTTTTCTGAGAGCCGTTACCTTCCTCCGGGGAAGATGGAGGCAAGGGTTCTACGGACTGTATGGAATCTTGATTGATGGTATACAATTTGGCTAGCGTGGCATACCGGGGCAGGTACACTTCCCTCTTCCCGATATTTATTATGCGAACGGGCACCCTCCCATGGCGTACATTGACCACCCCCCGTGCTGTCAAAATGGTGGGCCTACTGTCTGAGTAAACTGGTTCTACCATTG
Organism: Phyllobates terribilis; assembly: GCF_046119375.1. Lineage (NCBI taxonomy): Eukaryota > Metazoa > Chordata > Amphibia > Anura > Dendrobatidae > Phyllobates > Phyllobates terribilis. The sequence continues at coordinate 517,681,489 of NW_027362761.1, forward strand.
CCTGGTAATCTCTACCTCTCAGACCAATAGCTGCCCGGCACCAAATCATCATTTCACTTTTTGGGGGCATGGCAATAGGGAAAGGGTCACACATTCGCACGCTACCAATCTCACCACCGGAGAGTTCTAGCTGTTGCCGTCGCATCAGTGCCCGGATCTCTTTCTGGAGCACTCGCTGCTGGCCGGAGCTGGCGTTCTTGGCAACCTGCTGTAAAAGGAAAATCACCTCTACAAGACAATTTTCAATTACATTAGTTCCTAGAGTTATCTTTGGGTGACTCTCGTGTTTGTCAATGTCTACAATGATCAGTCCCTGTGCTGCCAGTTCGACTCTACCGATTTTAATGGTCACCTCTTTAAATCCAATCTGTGGCACGGGCTGACCATTGCTGGCGATGATACTCAAGTCGTCGTCAGGGTAGCGGGTGATATCCGAGTCATTCCAGTACTGCTTGAAGAGCACGTACGGGATGGTGGTGACCTGTGACCCGGTGTCCAGTAGGGCACTCATAGGAATGACATCCAGTACCACGGGTAAGACTGGACGTCCTCCCACATATTTGTCGCGCCAGTTCGATGGGCCTGGTGATCTTTTTCCTGGGGGTTGGCCCTCTACCCCAGGTTGTGCCAGTTTAAAGGACAGTACCTTGCCATATGTCCGGGTTGATTGCAGCGGCGGCAGATGGGTCGTCTGTCCTCGTTGTATTGGTCGCTGGGTCTTCCTCTGGCCGGTGGGGTCCTCCTTGGTCGACGCCACGGGATGTCCTCCGGTCCGGATGCCAGCTGGATCTTCCCTGGAGTGGAAACCTGTAAAGACTGCACAGTTCGGGTTAGCGCAGCAACGCTTTTAGCTAGCTCTTGGACCTGATGGTGCAGGTCTGGAGCCGGGTCATTGTTCAAAGCCTGCGCATCAGCTCCCACAGGCCCTGCCGACAAGGGCGCCGCCTCCTGGTGGTAAGTGGTAGTGGGGCGTCTGGGGGTCACAACGCCACCTGGTGCCGGTTCTCGAAGCACCCGGATGGCTCTGTCCTTGAACTGTGCAAATCCCAGATGAGGGTCCTGTAAGGCCATTGCCCGCAACTGGGTTCGGTGGGCATTGCAATATAAACCCTCTATAAATTGTTCAGTCAACAGCCTGTCCTCGTCTCCCACGCCGTCAGGGTCGGTCTGATTAATGGCTCTCAGGGCCTCTTGTAGGTTCAGGGCATAGTCCCTTATACTCTCATGTGCCCGCTGTTTGCACCCGTAGAATCTAAGCTTGATCTCGGCTGAGGTGCGGGTATCAAAGGTGTCCCTCAGCCGGGTTAGTATCCCTGCGACAGTCCTCCCCCCAGGTGGCCAGGACTTTACCTCCCTTTGGGCTGCTCCGGTTAATTGGGCCACCAGGATGCTCACTTTTTGCTCCTCTGTGAGGGGGTACACCTGGAAGAGGCTATCCAGCTTTTCTCTAAAGTCATGCAGGGTATGTGACTCCCCTGAGTACTGGGGTAGCCAGGCTGCCCCCGGGATATAGGGCATGGTGAAAGGCATGACCGCAACAGCGGTGGCGCTGGCGGGGATTGAAGCGGTGAAGCTCTCCTCCGTATCCGACATCCTTCTCCCCCCTAGTGGACCGTGGCCTACCTTGCGATGATCCTCTTCCGTAGGCCGCGGCTCCACAGTGGATCGTCAGGGTTGAGGACCTTCTGTCGCGCTCCTGTGACGTCGGCGTCTGCTGAGCTCCTTCCAGGACCTTACGCAACGTCCGGACGTGAGGCGGGGCTTCAGTTCTCGCGCGCTTTCGGAGTCCACGCCCCTCTTCTTACCGCGCGGCGTCCTCAAGATGGCGTCCAATGGCGGGAAAACTCCACGTATGGCGGGAAGAAGGCCGAAGATGGCGCCGGATGGCGGGAAAACTCCACCGATGGCGGGAAGGAAGCGGAAGATGGCGCCGGATGGCGGGAATCTTCACCACAGGTAAGTTTGAACAGTCTTTTTCAGGCACGCAGTACCCGGTGGTTGCGGGCACGAAATCCTGCCGACTACGCCAAAAGTTGTCGCGCCCCTGTGCCTGTGTCGCGCTGCGTTGCGCATGCGGGAGCTTACCCGGAGCCGGATCTCTTGAGGGTTGTAGTCTCGTGGCGGTGATCCGGTCCGTGCCCAGGGAGTCAGACTAAGTGGCGCTGTATTAGTGGTAGATGTTGGACGACTACGCCACCCGTTGAGTACAGCTAAGGAGCTGCTGCTGCAGGGCAGACCGCTGAGGCCGGTGGTAGGATTGTGCAGCGTGATAGTATAACCCCCAACGGGAGGGGTATGGCCTCAGGGCAGCCAACGTGGATGATGGGGGTAGCAGGAACCACTCAGAGACGGTACGGTGTAGTTCAGGGTCTTTACTGGTGACAACGATAGACCCTCCCGGAGTACTGGCTAGCGATTGGGGCCTGGTCAGTCCTTGAGCAGATGGGATCTTCCCTGGCCAGGCGGAGTTGTAGGCCTCCCAAACTAACGATACTCTTCTGGCTACCTTGCTAGAAGCGGGTATAAGTAGCCCACGTCCCTGAGTGTACCGTGTGGTGCTCACCCGTATGGCCGGTGACTCGGGGCCTTCTAGTAGCTTCCGCTCCACGACGGCAGTGCTGGTCCCACGCGTGTGACCGTGCCTTCGGGTTTCTGGGCCAGAGGACCTGCAATCCCCTGCCGGTCGGTTTCTGCTGCTGGATAGGAGTTAGTCCCCACAGCTTCGGACTCCGGGTCCGGTGATAACTTCTCAGTCAGGGCGAGCTCTGCAGCTGCCAGCCCCTGACTCCTTGTAGCACTGCTCCCCCAGAGCTCCTGATGTTCTTTCCTATATCTGCTTCTCTTCTCTGTCTCTACTTCTTCTCTACTCACTAACCCTGCCTCAGCCCTAGGTTTATATAGGGGAAGTTCTTCCCCTCCCAGGACTGGGCAGGAGGTGTGGCATGCACAGGATCCCTGACCAAGAGACCTCCCACCTGCTCTCAGACATAACATTGCCGTTACTGTGGAAACCAGACCCCTGGGGTGCCACATATTAATTCAGCGAGCGTCATCAGAAGAAAGGAGGCAAGGAGGTGAACGCACGGGCCGCACACAGGCCGGCAGCATTCAGACAGTGCTCGCTCTAGGAAAAGAGCACAGTGAGTCAAAAGCAGAGGGACATGCAGATGAGGAGGTGTAGTTGTGCACCAAACTCCAACTCCACCATTTCTTGGCCACACCAAGGGTGCACGGAAGCCTCCTCATTTGCATATGGATTAGAAGTAGCGAGTACAGTGCTAGTATGGTTGCTATAGGGACTAAGTCTCTTACAATAGTGTATAGCCCATTTAGGCCACGACCCCACTATCAGTATTTGGTCAGTATTCGGTCAGTATTTTTTCTCAGGAGTGGGAGCCAAAACCAGGTGAGGAACAATCAGAGAAAAGGTATAATAGAAACAAATCACCAATTCTGCATTTATCACCCACTCCTGGTTTTGTCTCCCACTCCTGAGAAAAAATACTAACTGAATACTGACGAAATACTGATAGTGGGACCGTAGCCTAATAGTTTACAAAAAGTGAATGTGAGACATTTCAGTGTGTGATCTAATCACGAAACGAAATCACGCACAAGTCTGCGAAAATCATAGACAGCACACGGACGCCATCCATGTGCAATTCGTGTAATGCCTGTGTTTAACACTGTTATGAAAGAAGATGCTTTGCATTTTTTGTAGCATATGAGAAAATCACTGAAGGTAAAAATGGACACATTGATCAAACCCTGATGAAAATCGTTCTTTTTTTTTTTTTTTGCATACAACAAAAACCACTGAATTATATCTGTATCAGGCCTCAAGCTTCTTTAGGCCATGTACATCTGGCGCCCCTGCTGCGCATTGGTGCCACAGAACCCAGAAGGGTGCATGGATGGACATCTCCACAAGAGGCCTTCACTACTAGTCGTAGGCTAGAGATTAGTCAGTGTGTTCAGAGAGGAACACAGCTCAGAGTGAGCAGAGAGCGTGCCGACGCTCAGAGAGCGGTGAAGACACAGCACACCAGCTGCCAAGTAGTGAGGGCCCCGAGTGTGGTCGACGGCATGGAGAAGAGGAGAAAAGGAGAGTGGAACTCAGGGGGCAGAGGAGCATAGAAAGCTCACCCCGATATATATACCGGACACCGGGTCCGCACCTACAGGGACTCCCTACACCCAGTAGGAACCACCGGAACCCCTGGAGAACTACAGGCCCCAGGTCCACCTAATGCTGATTGCAGTACCAGGGCTAGGAGTCACAGAGGAGGCCCTACCACCAGGTCAGCAGGTGCAGTGAGAAACAGTAACCAAGCTAGGCCCAGCTCCAGGCAGGCCAGAAGCTTAGAGAGTAAAGCAACGGATCAGGAGGCCCTATACCCACTCACTGGGGAGAGTCCAGAAGTGCACCCTTCACCTGGAGTACCCTGGACCGTGCCTGCAGCATCACCAGTAAAGGTACTGAAGCTTACCCCTGTGTGAGTGTCCTTCCTTCCTCCGGGACAGACCTGCCGTCTCTCCCCTGCACCACCATCCAGTATATCCCCCACACTGCCCAGAGGCCCGCTGCCTCAGAGGGCTGCCCAGCAGCGGCGGCACCCCTTAGCCGCATTCCACAGGTGGCATCACGAATAATTCCAAAAAACCCCAAATAATAGAAGTTTCCCCATTTCACTGACTGCCCTGGGTCACGGACCGGGCCAGCCACCGTGATATCCCCCGGCAATCAGAGGCCCGGCTGCCGAGTACCCCACGGCCCTGGGGGCGCGTCATGTTTTGGCGTCACGAACAGGATTGCGTGCCCGTTGCCACCGGCTACTGGGCGCCTTAAAGACTGTAACCCTTACTGTGGTGAAATTTTCCCGCAATTCCAGAAGTTTTCCCGCCATATCCGCCATTTTTCCTGTTGCCGCGCGGGAAGAAGAGGGGCGTAACCGCTGGAAGCGCGCGAAGCCTAGGACATTCCCCGCCCCTGACGTCGTACCAGGAAGTGTCAGGTCCTGGAAGGAGCCAGAGGACGCTCTGACGTCAGACACGAGCGAAGCAAGGTCCTGGAAGAAGACCGTCGCCCGCGGAGCTGCGGCCTACCTGAAAAGAAAGTGAAGAAGGTAGGCTCTGGTTCACTAGGGGGGCGCAACAATGGGCGATGACCAGCAAGCCGCCGGAGCACCGGTTAACGCTCCTGATGCCCAACTTGCGCCCGGGGCTGCACAGGCCGTAGTGGCCGCTCCACCAGCAGGGGTCGTAACTCCGTTGATACCTATGGCCCTGCCGTATATCCCTGGAGCAAAGTGGTTTCCCCAGTATAATGGTAAGCCAGACACACTGTCCGGATTCAAGAGGAAAATATGCGGCATACTGGATATGTATTCTATGACTGGCAAGCAGAGAGCCACTGTAGTGTTAGGACAATTGACTGGTGCCACTGAGCGAGAAGTTGAAACCTGGCCAGGGCAGACCAAGAATCAGTGTCCATCATCTTTAAAAGTTTGCAAACAGCGTTTGAAAACCGCACTGAGACAGATCTCCGGATGAGGTTCTGCCAGTGTGTCCAGAAACCTGAGGACAGTATCCGGGACTACGCCTGGCGTTTACAGGAGGCCCTGTGGGCCCTGAAACAGGTTAGTCCAGCCAGCATCCATGAGGAAAATAAAATGCTGACGTAACAGTTCATCAGGGGGCTGAAGTCCCAGGAGGAGAGCAGACCTGTACGGTGGTGGGCCTTAGACCATCCAGATGCCACCTTTGACACCCTTAAGGACATGGCTATAAAGGGCCTGCAGCCGCTGGAAACCACAGACACTGCTATCCAGCGTTACCAGGGTGGGACCACCCCAGTGCCTGCAGCACCCAACGCTCCTTCACTAACTGCCGAAACAAGGATGCAAACAGTGCCCGCTAGCGAGCTGGACAACCTACGCTATGAAGTGCGCCAGCTAAGTAAAACCCTGGCTACTGTCATGAGCACCCTGCAGCTACGGACGGAGCCTGAGCCGGAAGGAAGGATCCTGCTAGCAGACAGCCCTGAGGATGTCCCCTGGATGAGAAGATGAAGGAGGACAACGCCATCCCGGAGGGGGACAATGCCACCCCGTGGGAGGACCAATGACCAACGGCACCCTCCAGAAGACTTCATCTGCTACCGCTGCCATAAAGCAGGCCACACCACGCCCTTTAAACGAGGAAACCCTGGGGCCGAGGGCCGACACCCAGGAGTAGACCAACCAGGCCCATCAAACTGGTACCGCTGGTTCGTGGGAGGAAGACCTTTCCTGTCCATTGTGCTGGACGGCATCGCAACACCTGCCCTGCTGGACACTGGATCTCAGGTAACCATCATGCCAGATGTCCTCTACAAAAGGTTCTGGTCCATAGACGAAGTTCGCCCGCCAGCTCCAAACCTTTCCGTGTATGCCTCCAATGGCCTTCCCCTTAACCTAGTCGGGGTTAAGGATGTGGCAGTAAAGATGGAAAGAGTGGAACTGAAGGACCAGAGACTAATTGTAGTAGAGCCTAATCCTGATGAACAAACAATATTGGCACAAATACTGTCGGTAACTGTTTGGGAGAAATGTTGTTTTTGCTCCAACAGATGGCCGCCACTGCCAAACCAGAGCAGAGGAGGTTGCTCGAGAAAGAGATCCAAGCCCTTATGTACCAGCAACAGGTAAAGCTATCAGGTGGTGAAATTGGTAATGTACGGGTGACAGACCCGATACCCATTGTGATCCCACCGATGAGTGAGATGCTGATTTGGTGTAGAGCAGCAATAGGTCTCAAAGGACGGAGCTACCAGGCGGTAGTAGACCCCCTTAGCTCGGAACATAGACCTACACTCTTGACTGCTAGAGGGGTAGTGTATGTAAGCAATGGGAGGGTGCCCGTACGCCTCCTAAACTATGGGGAGGACGAGGTTAGATTACCATGCTACGCCACTGTTGCCAAACTGTACACAGTAGATAACAACTGCATACACACGGTGGAGTCCTTAACCAGACGAAGTGGAGGATAATGACCTGGGAACCCAGGTGGAGGATTGGTGTCAACAGCTCCATGTTGGGACAGACACCACTCCTGCCCATTAGAAACAGGGTGTACACCGGGTGATTCAGGAATACGAGCAGGTATTCAGTAAACACCCACTTGACTTTGGGAGGATTAAAGGGGTACAACACCATATACCCACAGGTGACCATCCACCCATCAAAGAACGTTACAGGCCCATACCACCAGCACATTACCAGAAGGCGAAGGAGATGTTGCACGACATGAAGAAGGCAGGGGTAGTAAGGGATAGCTGTAGGCCCTGGGCAGCTCCCCTGGTCCTAGTCAGAAAAAAGGATGGAAGCATGGGAATGTGTGTAGATTACAGACAGGTAAATCACATAACACACAAAGATGCATACCTTTTGCCCCGTATAGAGGAATCCCTGGCTGCATTAAGGTCTGCAAATTACTTCTCCACCCTTGACCTCACTAGTGGGTACTGGCAAGTAGCTGTTGCTGAGGAGGATCGGGAAAAGACTGCCTTTACTACCCCAATGGGACTCTGCGAGTTCAACAGTATGCCGTTCGGACTCTGCAACGCCCCCGGAACGTTCCAGAGATTGATGGAGTGCTGCCTGGGACACCGCAACTTTCGAGACTGTACTGCTATACCTGGATTACGTGATAGTGTACTCCAAAATGTACAAGGACCATTTGAAGCACCTGGCTGAGGTATTTGAGTCACTGTCCCGGTATGGGATGAAGCTGAAGCCCTCCAAGTGCCACCTGCTCAGGCGAAAGGTACAGTACCTGGGGCACATCATCAGTCCAGAAGGAGTAGCACCGGACCCAGAGTAGGTCACTGCCATCCAGAAATGGCCAGAGCCGAAGAGCCTCAAGGAGGTACGTCAGTTCCTGGGACTAGTCGGGTATTACCGGAGGTTTGTGAAGGACTATACCAAGAAAGCGGCACCTTTGCAAGATCTCCTGGTAGGACAGTCAGGGAGAGGCAGAAAACCCCCGTTCCAGTGGGGTAAGGAGCAAGCTGAATTCTTTGAGGTGATGAAGGAGATCCTGACCGGCGAAGAGATCCTAGCCTACCCTGACTACAGCCAACCGTTCCTGCTGTACACTGATGCCAGCAACTAGGGATTAGGAGCTGTGTTAAGTCAGAAGCAGAATGGCCGATAGAAGGTGATCGCCTATGCAAGCAGGAAGCTCCGCCCGACCGAGAGGAACCCAGAGTGGTACGGGTCCGGGTGGTGGAACCTCTGTGCCGAGGTGCAAGGAGGGACCCAGAGGGGCGTGACTAAGTATCAACCTGAACCGACCCTGGTCGGACGGCAGCAAACGACACCGTGACCAGGGAGGATCCGGGCTGAGGGACCAGGTGCTACTTTGGGCATGACCTTGTAAGAGAGCAGGTGGCTCCCACGGGTCAGATGGTTGAGACTGACCGGTATGACGGATGGACACGGCAAGCAGGCAGAAGTCTCTGGTAGCTGACAGGTGGTCACGGTACGTGACAGCAGAGCAGGTAGTAGTCTCTAGGTTTACGAGGCAGGTGGTCTCAGCAAGTGACGGCAGAGCCTCCAGGCAGGCTGGCAGGAAACAGGCGGGCGCTCCCAGGTGAGCGGGCAGACCGACAAGGCAGGTAACAGGCAGGTAACAGGTGGGCGCTTCCAGGTGAGCGGGCTGACGGACTCTGTAGGTAACAGAAGGATGCTCCCAGGTGAGCGGACAGACAGACAGGGCAGGTAACAGTCGGATGCTCCCAGGTGAGTGGACTGGCAGACAGGGCAGGTAACAGGCAGGAAACAGGCAGGTAACAGGTGAGCGCTCCTGGTGAGCAGGCTGGCAGGCTCGGCAGGTAACGGCAGGTAACAGGCAGGTAACAGGTGAGCGCTCCAAGTGAGCAGGCTGGCAGGCTCGGCAGGTAACGGGCAGATAACAGGCTGGCAGGCAGGACGAGGAGTCAGGCTAGCAGCGGGACCTGGGGGCTGAAGCAGAGATAAGAAACTGTGCAACAACTTTGCTCGGGCACCTCCATTTTGGAGGAGGTGCCCTAAATATGGGAGGACCCTCGGCTATTGGCCGGGGACTCCTTAGGAAGGCGCGCGCGGCCCCTTTAAGAGGGGGGGAGCGCGCACACGCCCTAAGCACAGTGCCCAGGGGACTGCGCGCGCAGACAGCAGGCAGAGAAGGAGAGCGGGGAGCGTGGTGAGAGGGACGGCGTCTCTGTCCTGCAGGAGGCCGAGACGCCGAAGCTACAGGGCTGCGCGCGCCGACAGCAGGCTGGGAAGGAAATCGGGGAGCGAGGAGGTGAGAGGGACGGCGTCTCTGCCTGGAAGAAGGCAGAGACGCCGATGCTACAGTACCCCCCCCCCCTTTATGCCCCCACCCCCTTTTTTAGGCCAGAAAGGAATTTTTCAAGGAGAAGCGGGGCGTGGATGTTCTCCCTGGGTTCCCAAGTTCTCCCCTCAGGGCCAAACCCCTTCCAATCCACCAGAAAAAAAGTTCTCCCTCTTACCCTCTTAGTGGCCAGAATACTCTCTACCTCAAAAACGTCCTCAGCGGAAACCGGAGCAGGGGAAGTACCTGGATTGTTGGAAAAAGAGTTAAAGACAACGGGTTTGAGGAGAGATACGTGGAAGGAGTTGGGAATCCGTAAGGTGGCCGGGAGTTTTAACTTGTAGGCCACTGGATTAATTTGCTTGAGGATTTCGAAAGGGCCGATGAAGCGAGGACCTAACTTGTAGGAGGGTATCTTGAGCCGCACATGTTTGGAGGAGAGCCAAACCTTGTCTCCCGGACGGAATTGAGGCGGATCCAAACGTCTCTTATCAGAATATCTCTTCATCCGCTCGGAGGACTGAAGAAGTGCAGACCTAGTACTCTCCCAAATGGTAGAAAACTCGCTGACAAGAGACTCCGCGGCAGGGTTGTCCACAGAAGCAGAGTCGGGAAACGGAATCCGGGGGTGTTGGCCATAGACAATAAAGAACGGGGACTTGGAAGAGGATTCGCTCTCTTGGTTATTATAAGAGAATTCGGCCCAAAGAAGGAGGTCCACCCAATCAGAATGGTGGGCATTAACAAAGTGCCGGAGGTAGCTGGTAAGGATATGATTGATCCGCTCCACTTGACCATTGGACTGAGGGTGGTAAGCGGAGGAGAAATCCAGGGTTACATCCAGCAGTTTACATGTGGCTCTCCAGACGCGTGAGGTGAACTGAACCCCTCGATCCGACACGATGTGGAGGGGTAGGCCATGGAGACGGAAGATATGGCGGATAAAGTCCTTAGCCAGCTCTGGTGCGGATGGGAGACCAGGCAGGGGAATGAAGTGGGCCATTTTAGAAAAGCGGTCCGCGACCACCCAAATGACAGTACACCCGGCAGAAACAGGGAGATCGGTAATGAAGTCCATCGCGATGTGTTGCCACGGGGCAACAGGTATGGGAAGCGGCAGGAGATAACTGGCTGGTAAGTGTCTGGGAACTTTGTTGCGGCCACAAGATGAACAGGCAGAGACGAAGTCTACCACAACCTTCCGCAGGGTAGACCACCAGTAATGCCGGGAAATGAGCAGGAAGGTCTTCTTTTGGCCGGCATGGCCAGCTAGTTTAGAAGAATGACCCCAGCGAAGAACCTTCTCATGGTCAGGAACCGCTACGAACGTCTTGCCGGGTGGAAGACGAGTCAAATCCAAGGGGGCCACATTCATCACCTTGGAGGGGTCGATAATGTGCATAGGCTCCTCCTCTTGATCGGAGGACAGGAAGGATTGGGACAAGGCATCAGCTTTGACATTCTTGTCCGCCAGGCGGAAATGAAGGATGAAATCGAAGCGGGCATAAAACAAAGACCACTGGGCCTGACGTGGATTAAGTCTCTGGGCATTTTGGAGATATGCTAGATTTTTGTGATCTGTGTAGATGATCACCGGGTATAGAGCCCCTTCAAGCAGATAGCGCCACTCCTCCAGCGCCAATTTGACGGCTAGCAATTCTCGGTCTCCTATGGAGTAATTGCGCTCAGAGGAGGAGAAGATTTTGGAGAAAAAGCCGCAGGTTACCATTCTCCCGGATGAAGACTTTTGGGTGAGCACCGCTCCGGCTCCAGAGGAGGAAGCATCAACCTCCAGGTAGAACTGTTTGTTGCAGTCCGGACGGTGCAGCACAGGGGCAGAGGAGAAGGCTTGCTTCAGGGAAAGGAAGGCCTCCTCAGCTTCGGGTGGCCATACCTTGGGATTTGCTCCCTTACGGGTGAGCGCAGATATGGGAGCAGTCCGAGACGAGAAGCGTGGAATGAAGAGACGATAGTAATTAGCGAAGCCCAGGAATCACTGTATCGCCTTCAACCCCTCCGGACTGGGCCACTTTAGGACAGCAGAGAGCTTCTCGGGATCCATACGCAAGCCTGTCTGGGAGATAACATAGCCCAGGAATGGAAGAGAGGTCTGCTCAAAAAGACACTTCTCGTATTTAGCATAGAGGTGGTTCTGCCTGAGCCTAAGCAGGACCTGACGAACATCCCTCCGGTGTGTGGGAACATCCGGAGAGAAGACCAAGATGTCGTCCAGGTATACCACCGCGCAGGAGTAAAGAAGTTCACGGAAGATGTCGTTGACCAGTTCTTCGAAGACGGCGGGAGCATTGCAGAGGCCGAAGGGCATCACACGGTACTCATAGTGTTCGTCCCGGGTATTAAATGCCGTTTTCCACTCGTCTCCTTGACGGATACGGACCAGGTTATACGCTCCACGTAGATCCAGCTTGGAAAAGATCCTGGCGCCTTTAAGGCGATCAAATAACTCGGAGATGAGCGGCAGGGGGTATTTATTTTTAACCGTGATCTTATTGAGTCCTCTATAGTCAATACAGGGGCGTAGCGAGCCATCCTTTTTTTTGACAAAGAAGAATCCGGCTCCAGCCGGGGAAGTAGACTTCCGGATGAATCCCCTAGCCAGATTCTCCTCTGTGTACTCAGACATGGCCTGGGTTTCAGCCGAAGACAAAAGATAAATACACCCATGGGGTGGAGTGGCGCCAGGTAACAGGTCGATCGGGCAATCATATGGCCTATGAGGTGGCAATGTCTCTGCTTCCTTTTTACCGAAGACGTCAGCATAGGGCCAGTAAGGAGCCGGAAGACCGGGTAAATTAGCTGGGGTAGGTGGTGGACGAACCGGACAAGCCGGAACCAGGCAGGTCTTATGGCAGGCCGGCTCCCACCGGAGTACTTCACCGGATTGCCAGTTCAACACGGGTTCATGTGTCTGGTGCCAAGGTAGGCCTAGCAATAGGGAGTGGGAGAGTCCGGGTAGCACATGGAAGGCGATTACCTCAGAGTGCAGCATTCCCACCTGCAGGGTTACGGGTTCTGTGACGAGCAGGATGGTCACCGGAAGGAGTCTTCCATCCACGGAGGTGACTGACAATGGTTCAGCCAGAGACTTGGTGGGAATCCGGTATTTCTCAACCAGGGACTGGGAAATGAGGTTTCCAGCGGCTCCAGAATCCAGGTGGGCGAGTTCAAAGAGACGGTTCTCTCCCCAGGAGATAGAGACAGACAAAGTCAGGGATGGAGAGGGCTTACTTTTGTCTAGGGCGACCTCTCCGAGCGGTCCTAGACACTGGAGTTTCCCGGCCTCTCCGGGCAGGAACGGATCAGGTGCTCCTTACTGCCACAATAGAAGTTGCTCCCCTCGGCTCGGCGTGACTCTTGGCGAGATTTGACCATCTTGGTCTGGTCGATCTGCATGGGCTCGGGTGAGTGCACCCGGGGAGTGACAGAAGAGGAGACAGGTCTCTGGAAAGTAGGAGCAAGGCGGGGAAACCTTCTCTCACGGGTGGTCTCTTTGGTGCGCTCTTGAAACCGGATGTCAATCCAGGTAGCCAGCGACACCAGGTCATCCAGGGTGGTAGGAATGTCCCGACCGGCGAGCTCGTCTTTAATCCGACCGGAAAGGCCCTCCCAGAAGATGGACACCAGGGCCTCGTTATCCCAGGCAAGCTCAGAAGCGAGGATGCGGAACCGTATGGCATATTGGCCCACGGTGAGACTCCGTTGGCGGAGACGTAGCAGAGAGGAGGCTGATGAGGTCTTACGTCCCGGTTCATCCATGACTCTCCGGAAAGCAGTGAGGAAAGACGACAGGTCGGACACCAGGGGGTCCCCTTTCTCCCACAGGGGGTTAAGCCATGCCAGTGCCTCCCCAGTGAGATGGGACATGATGAATGCCACTTTGGCCCGGTCGGAGATAAACTGATGAGGCAAGAGTTCAAAGTGCAGGGTGCACTGGTTTATGAAGCCCCGAGCTAGAGCGGGGACTCCTCCGAAACGAGGAGGTGCAGAAAGCCGGGGTCCGGGGCAGGATGCCATGGTATTGGTGGGCAGCGGCGCTGCCGGAGTGCGAGTCGTGCGACTAGCGGTGGTTACTGGTGGAGCAGTCAGTGTGTCCAGGCGGGAGTTGACACTCCGCAGGTGGTTCAGGATGGATTCCTGTTGGGATTCCCGGTCGGAGATAAACTGATGAGGCAAGAGTTCAAAGTGCAGGGTGCACTGGTTTATGAAGCCCCGAGCTAGAGCGGGGACACCTCCGAAACGAGGAGGTTCAGAAAGCCGGGGTCCGGGGCAGGATGCCATGGTATTGGTGGGCAGCGGCGCTGCCGGAGTGCGAGTCGTGCGACTAGCGGTGGTTACTGGTGGAGCAGTCAGTGTGTCCAGGCGGGAGTTGACACTCCGCAGGTGGTTCAGGATGGATTCCTGTTGGGATCTCTGACGGGAGACTTCGTGGTATAGGTCAGAGAGCGAGGGAGCTTGGGTGCCACCGGGTTCCATGGCCCGAGCAAACTGTTACGGGTCCGGGTGGTGGAACCTCTGTGCCGAGGTGCAAGGAGGGACCCAGAGGGGCGTGACTAAGTATCAACCCGAACCGACCCTGGTCGGACGGCAGCAAACGACACCGTGACCAGGGAGGATCCGGGCTGAGGGACCAGGTGCTACTTTGGGCACGACCTTGTAAGAGAGCAGGTGGCTCCCACGGGTCTGAGACTGACCGGTATGACGGATGGACACGGCAAGCAGGCAGAAGTCTCTGGTAGCTGACAGGTGGTCACGGTACGTGACAGCAGAGCAGGTAGTAGTCTCTAGGTTTACCAGGCAGGTGGTCTCAGCAAGTGACGGCAGAGCCTCCAGGCAGGTTGGCAGGAAACAGGCGGGCGCTCCCAGGTGAGCGGGCAGACCGACAAGCCAGGTAACAGGCAGGTAACAGGTGGGCGCTCCCAGGTGAGCGGGCTGACGGACTCTGCAGGTAACAGACGGATGCTCCCAGGTGAGCGGACAGACAGACAGGGCAGGTAACAGGCGGATGCTCCCAGGTGAGCGGACTGGCAGACAGGGCAGGTAACAGGCAGGTAACAGGCAGGTAACAGGTGAGCGCTCCAGGTGAGCAGGCTGGCAGGCTCGGCAGGTAACGGCAGGTAACAGGCAGGTAACAGGTGAGCGCTCCAGGTGAGCAGGCTGGCAGGCTCGGCAGGTAACGGGCAGATAACAGGCTGGCAGGCAGGACGAGGAGTCAGGCTAGCAGCGGGACCTGAGGGCTGAAGCAGAGATAAGAAACTGTGCAACAACTTTGCTCGGGCACCTCCATTTTGGAGGAGGTGCCCTAAATATGGGAGGACCCTCGGCTATTGGCCGGGGACTCCTTAGGACAGCGCGCGTGGCCCCTTTAAGAGGGGGGGAGTGCGCGCGCACCCTAAGCACAGTGCCCGGGGGACTGCGTGTGCAGACAGCAGGCAGAGAAGGAGAGCGGGGAGCGTGGTGAGAGGGACAGCGTCTCTGCCCGGCAGGAGGCAGAGATGCCGAAGCTACAGGGCTGCGCGCGCCAACAGCAGGCTGGGAAGGAAAGCGGGGAGCGAGGAGGTGAGAGGGTCGGCGCCTCTGCCTGGAAGAAAGCAGAGACGCCGATGCTACACAGAGAACTATAGCAGCTTCAAGTTAGAGTTCCTGGCCCTCGTGTGGGCCATCATCGAGCGGTTCAAGCACCACCTAGCCTCCAGTAAGTTCATTGCCTACACCGATAATAACCCCTTGACTCATCTAGAAACAGCCAAGTTAGGAGCCATGGAGCAACGATGGATGGCTCGGCTGTCAAACTACCAATTCACCATTAAGTACCGGGCAGGCGGCAAGAATGCCAACGCCGATGCCCTGTCCAGGATGCCTCACCAGTCGGACACTGAAGAAGAAGTGGATGACCTGGAGGAGATTGAGCTACCTGCCTTCCACCGTAATGAAATGGTCCACGAGCAACGAGCCTCCAGGAGGCATCGCGGTAAGACGTTAAACCCTTTGCCTCACCACAGCTGGAAGGAGACCCAGGACAGCGACCCGGTTGTCAGCCGTATCAAAGAATTGATAACCGAGGAAGGTTCCTACCTGGAGAAGGACGCGTCTTCACAAGCCAAGCAACTGTGGAATGAGAGAAGCCGGCTGTTTATGTGGAATGAGAGAAGTCGGCTGTTTATCTATAGAGAGAAGCTGTGCCGAAGGTACGTCAACCCGAGAACCCATGAGATGGTATGGCAGATCGTAGTGCCTAGGACGGACATCCAGATGGTGTTGGAGGCCTACCACGATCAAGTGGGGCACTTTGGCTGGAAGAAGCTAGAAACCCTGCTGAAAGGTCGGTTTTATTGGGTTGGAATGCGCAGTTCCATAGAGAGATGGTGCTGGGATTGTGGACCCTGTAGCCTCAGAAGAAAAGACTACAGCAGCCAGAAGGCACCTCTGCAACCCATCAAGACAACTCGACCCTTGGAGATCGTGGCCCTGAATCATGTCAAGCTGTCACTGAGCAGGTCAGGATATTCCTATGCCCTGACCATGGTGGATCACTACTCCCGGTTCCTGGTGGTCGCCCCCGTCAAGGATCTGATGGCAGAAACTGCAGCGAAGACGTTTCAGGCGTACTTCTGCAGGCCCCATGGATACCCAGAGTAGGTGCTGACAGATCAAGGCCCAGCCTTTGAAGCCGAATTGTTCAAGGAGTTCTGCCATCTGTACGTGTGTAAGAAGATCCGGACTACACCGTACCACCCCCAAACCAATGGGTTATGTGAAAAGATGAATAACATCATCATCGACCTGTTGAAGACCTTATCGCTAGAAGAAAGAAAAAGGGGGCCAGACAAGCTACCTGACCTGGTAGATCTGTACAACCACATACCTGTGAGTTCCACCAATTGTACTCCAGCATATCTCATGCGAGCAAGACCCGGAAAGTTGCCCATGGACCTGGAGCTTGGTGTAGTAGAACCCGAAGCAGATATGTCCACTGAGGACTGGGACACGACGCGACAGGAACAGTACAGGAGAGTACAAGCCTGTGTCGAAGACAGTCTGAATAGGGTAAGAGACAAGCAGGATGCACAGTACAAGAAGAGTGCGCCAGCAGAACCCTTAGCACCTGGAGAAGTTGTGCTAAAGAGAAAAAGAAGAAACCACAAACTTGATGACCAGTGGGAGAGGGAACCCTACACTGTGTTAAATTCAAGATTTGATAACAGGAAGACCTGTTTAATTACCAAGGAGGGAGGAAGAACGACTGCAACGGTATCTAGAGACCATCTGAAGTTGTGTCCAAGTCTGCTAAAGCCCCAGGAAGAAGTGCCTCTCATCGTACCGGAGGAGCCTAAAGAAGCAGTAATACATACTGAATTAGGAGATTTCCCGGCAGATTGGCCCCAACTAGGAGGAGCAGTGATAATACCTGTGATCCACTTCTACCAACAGCCAGAAGACCCTCCACAGCAAGTAGGACCTGTAAGTGCCCCAGAAGAGCCTGCTCAGGAAGAATCCCCGGAAGAAGGATCACCGGTAGAAGCAGAGCCAGAAGGCCCAGTAACCAGTGTGCTTGCCAGCCCCATAGAGAGGTCAAGACAGTTCTACAATTTACCCACACGTAGATCTGATAGGGTAGCGGATAGTGCAAACACAGACATCAACAACACCCCAGTACTACGTAGGTCAACACGCAGTACAAAAGGCCAAGTCCCTGTCAGGTATAAGGAGTAAGTTAGAAATGCCTGCAGTGTGAATAGTTACCCAGTAGGGTATTGCATAATGTTTATTGTATAAACTGAAATTAAATATATGTGCATTTAGTTACCCGTAGGGTAAAAAGAGACTTGTGGGCTGAGGACTGTGAGCAGCCCAAAATCTGTCCTGTACACAGTTGCACTCTCTGGAGTGCCCTTTTTAGTGACCACTGAACAAAAACCCGTTTGGCGTGGCGGCAGACGTGGTCCAGCACCTGGATCACCTATGCCCTGTAGCCACGCCCAGGGCCTACATTGAGGGTTTTCAGGCGGTTCCCTCATGTTCCTTCATCGGTGAAATGGACACCATCAACTTGTAAGACTCTGAGGACACTCTATATTTGTATTTATTTATTATGTTTTTACACCTGTAACGTTCAAGAGATGTGCCTCCCATAAAGGGAAGAAATGTTAATGTTATTGTTAACCTGTTTTTGAAAAATGCTTCAGTCCAGGAGTACTGAATTTTTACTAGGGGGGAATGTGGCGCCCCTGCTGCGCATTGGTGCCACAGAACCCAGAAGGGTGCATGGATGGACTTCTCCACAAGAGGCCCTCACTACATTCATACACCTCCACCTACCACCTCAGACCAGCAGAGGGAGCCCGTTAGGGACATATATAGGGAAGGTGGAGCTAGGCAGCTGAGTTCAGTTTCAGTTACAGTACAGTCTAGTCGTAGGCTAGAGATTAGTCAGTGTGTTCAGAGAGGAACACAGCTCAAAGTGAGCAGAGAGCGTGCCAACGCTCAGAGAGCAGTGAAGACGCAGCACGCCAGCTGCCAAGTAGTGAGGGCCCCGAGTGTGGTCGACGGCGAGAAGAAGAGGAGAAAAAGAGAGTGGAATTCAGGGGGCAGAGGAGCATAGAAAGCTCACCCCGATATATATACCGGACACCGGGTCCGCGCCTACAGGGACTCCCTACACCCAGTAGGAACCACCGGAACGCCTGGAGAACTACAGGCCCCAGGTCCACCTAATGCTGATTGCAGTACCAGGGCTAGGAGTCACAGAGGTCCCAGCGTCCAGGGAGAGTGATCTCCAAAGAGAAGGCCCTACCACCAGGTCAGCAGGTGCAGAGAGAGACAGTAACCAAGCTAGGCCCAGCTCCAGGCAGGCCAGAAGCTTAGAGAGTAAAGCAACGGATCAGGAGGCCCTATACCCGCTCACTGGGGAGAGTCCAGAAGTGCGCCCTTCACCTGGAGTACCCTGGACCGTGCCTGCAGCATCACCAGTAAAGGTACTGAAGCTTACCCCTGTGTGAGTGTCCATCCTTCCTCCGGGACCGACCTGCCGTCTCTCCCCTGCACCACCATCCAGTACACCCCCCACACTGCCCTGAGGCCCGCTGCCTCAGAGGACTGCCCCGCAGCGGCGGCAGCCCTTAGCCGCATTCCACAGGTGGCGTCACGAATAATTCCAAAAAACCCCAAATAATAGAAGTTTCCCCATTTCACTGACCGCCCTGGGTCACGGACCGGGCCAGCTACTGTGATATCCCCCGGCAATCAGAGGCCCGGCTGCCGAGTACCCCACGGCCCTGGGGGTGCGTCATACATACTTTGAGTATTTAGTCAGTATTTTACAACTTTACCTCAGTATCTGTAAACCAAAATCAGAAGATGAACAATCAGAGGAAAAGTATAATAGAAACACGTCACGACTTCTGTATTTATTATCCACTCCTGGTTTTGGCTTACAAATACTGAGGTCAAAAACTCGTCAAATACTGAATGTATGAACGTGGCCTTACACTAGTTGATAATGGGCTGAACAAGTGAGGAAAACTCTCATTTGTGGGGTGATTGGATCATTTGTGTGGGCCCTAAAATCAGCATTTTAAACTGGGCATATGCTGCTGGGTATATGAACAATCGGTATGGGGATCGTTTAATGGTCTTCAATGAGCAGCAACCAACTTGTGATATTGTTGAATTTTGGCAGATATGGGAATATTAAATTTCCCAAAAATGTTGAAATTACACCCAAGCTGCTGATAGGGTCCCCAGAGCAGAGTCAGTCTGCTCAGTCCATCCAACCATACACCACCTACAGGTAGAACGTCTTCCTTCTTTCTGAGCACGATGTCTACAACGAAACCACACACTGAACATGTAGTTTCTGTGATTATGGGAGCAGGAATGAAAATAACTTGCTTGGTGTGAATACATAAGTGAGGAGCAGGGGATCACTGAAATGTGGGCGGAAGTTTATATAAATGTTATGACAGCGTAATTTAGATGGCGTTGGAAGTGAATGTTTATATAGGGATCTTCTGGGAAATGTTTACTGTGGAGGAAGTTCATGCATCAAAGTGAATGGGGAATAAGAGGCACAAAACATGGATTTCATTTCTTATCATTTAAGTTACACATGTAGAAAAAGTTCACATTTAAAGGGATTTTGTTTCCCATCTAACCCTATATAATATTAAAATAAAGTACTACAAAGACAAGGAATGGAAATGGTATAACTTCCAGGCATGATTTAGTAAGTATGGTTTTATATTTTACTTTGAATTTCCTAGGATCTGATGCAGAATAGTGAAAAAATAATCTGCAAACACAATTTATGGTATGCCTGTATCAGGCTATGTGCACATATTGAATGAATATACAACCCAAAAAATAATTATATTGCTGTGATGTAAGTGGGGCCGAATGGCACCCATAAACACCAAATTAAACCAACTCTTAATAAACATTATATATAACGAGGAAAGAGAGTTTTAATGGTTAAAAGATACTTATTTTATTTTATTATAGATATAAAAATACAAGTGGACAGAAAAAAATAGTAAGAAAAATTAAAGCAAAAACAGGTGCAAGGCAGCTCAACCCACCAGCCCACAAGGGGTACCTGGTAGCAAATTCATATATGGAATAGCTGACAGTATTAGTCTAAAGTGCAGCACAGCTAGGACAAGACCAGTCACTTCTAATAATAAGGTACGTATATTAAACCTATCAGTAACATCCATGCTCAGTTTCCTATATAACTAGGCAAATGGTCACAGAGACGGTCTTACCAAAGGGACTGTAGGCAGGCACGCAGCACACCAGATGAGGTGGATTAACCCCGACGCGCGTTTCGCACCACCGGCCCCTTCTTCCACCAATCAGCGAGTGAGACAACTGAGCTGTGCACTGTGCACCGGAGACAGAGGCACAGCGCCGGGACAATGGGAATGGGAGCGAGGTGAGTATGTGGTGTTTTTTTTTTTCATGGCTATGGGGTCAGTTGCTGGACATGGGGAGGCTATGGGGGCCAGTTGCTGGACATGGGGAGGCTATGGGGGTCAGTTGCTGGACATGGCGATGCTGTGGGGGTCAGTTACAGGACATGGGGAGGCTGTGGGGGTCAGTTGCTGGACATAGAGAGGTTGTGGGGACCAGTTGCAGGACATGGGGAGTCTTTGGGCATCAGTTGCTGGACATGTGGAGGCTGTGGGGGTCTCCTGCTGGACATGGGGAAGCTATGGGGGTCTTCTGCTCGACATGGGGAAACTATGGGGTTCGCCTGCTGGACATGGGGAGGCTATGGGGATATCCTTCTGGACATGGGGAAGCTATGGGGGTCTCTTTATGGACATGAGGAGGCTATGGCGGTCTCTTGCTGGACATGGGGTGGTTATGGGGGTCTCCTGCTGGACATTGGGTGACTATGGGAGTCTCCTGCTGGACATGGGGAGGCTATTGGAGTCTCCTGCTGCACATGGGGAGGCTATGGGCGTCTCCCGCTGAACATGGGGAGGCTATGGGGGTCAGTTGCTGGACATGGGGAGGCTGTAGGAGTCAGTTGCTGGACATGGGGAGGCTATGGGGTCAGTTGCTGCACATGGGGAGGCTATGGGGGTCAGTTGCAGTACATGGGGAGGCTATGGGGGTAAGTTGCTGGACATGGGGAGGCTAAGGGGGCAGTTGCTGGACATTGGAAGGCTATGTGGGTCTCCTGCTGGACATGGGGAGGCTGGGGGGGGGTCTTCTGCTGGACATAGGAAGGCTATGGGGGTCTCCTGCTGGACATGGGGAGGCCATGGTGGTCTCCTGATGGACATGGGGAGGCTATGGGGGTCTCCTTCTGGACATGGGGAGGCTATGGGAGTCTCCTGCTGGACATGGGGAGGCTATGGGGGTCTTCTGCTGGACATGGGGAAGCTATGGGGGTCTCCTGCTGGACATGGGGAAGCTATGGGGGTCTCCTGCTGGACATGGGGAGGCCATGGGGGTCTCCTGCTGGAGATGGGGAGGCTATGGGGGTCTCCTTCTGGACATGGGGAGGCTATGGGAGTCTCCTGCTGGACATGGGGAGGCTATGGGGGTCTTCTGCTGGACATGGGGAAGCTATGGGGGTCTCCTGCTGGACATGGGGAAGCTATGGGGGTCTCCTGCTGGACATGGGGAGGCCATGGGGGTCTCCTGCTGGAGATGGGGAGGCTATGGGCGTCTCCTGCTGGACATGGGGAGGCTATGGGGGTCTCCTTCTGGACATGGGGAAGCTATCGGGGTCTCTCTATGGACATGAGGAGGCTATGGCGGTCTCTTGGTGGACATGGGGTGGTTATAGGGGTCTCCTGCTGGACATGGGGTGACTATGGGAGTCTCCTGCTGGACATGGGAAGGCTATGGGAGTCTCCTGCTGGACATGGGGAGGCTATGGGGGTCTCCTGCTGAACATGGGGAGGCTATGGGGGTCTACTGCTGGACATGGGGAGGCTATGTGGAGGCTCTTACGGTATATAGGGGACTGTGTGATTGTGTGCTCAAACTGTATATAGGGGATGTCTGCATACTTAATTCTGCTCAATATTTAGTCATGCAATTAATATTAATATAAATTAATTATAATTAATATGTTAATATTGAGCAGAGTTAATTTCAGACTATTGTTTCGGCCCTCCACAACAGTCACAGTCTCTCATGTGGCCCCTCTGGAATATTAATTGCCTGCCCCTGCCTTAGAGCCATGAGCACTGCTGGTCAACATAACCTTATTCAGCACCTCCTGACCATGTAAAATAAATGTGTAGGTGTAAATCTACTGTGATTGCAAGGAACAAACTGTATTTCCTATAGGTATTTACTATGTACTCCTGTGTTTGAGGTTCTTACTAAGCATTTTGAACAAATTGTGTGAGGGCACCTACATTGGCAAAGTGTTACAGTCTTTTATATATTAGTAGTTTACTGTTGCACCTTAGTTGGCTTTTGCCATGCAGTGACAGCAGATTTGCATCTTCCCATTTATTTTACATTGGTAAGAGATACTGACTTTTTTTTTTTTTGCATTGTACTTTTGGAGATTATGATTGTGACCTTTTTGCCTTTGCACCCTTTCTACCCATCTAAGGCCTGTTTTAGTTACTGCACAACATTTTTTTATTTCTATCTACACTGTGTGCAGAATTATTAGGCAAGTTGTATTTTAGAGGATTATTTTTATTATTGATCAACAACTATGTTCTAAATCAACCCAAAAGACTCATGAATATCCAAGCTTAATAATTTTGGAAGTTGGAGTGGGTTTTTTTTAGATTTGGCTATCTTAGGAGGATATCTGTTTGTGCAGGTAACTATTACTATGCAGAATTATTAGGCAACTTAATAAAAAACAAATATAATCCCATTTCACTTGTTTATTTTCACCAGGTAAACCAATATCAGTGCACAAAATTTAGAAATAAACATTTCTGACATGCAAAAAAAAAATTAGTGATCAATATAGGCACCTTCCTTTAAGATGACACTCAACAGCCTTCCATCCATAGATTCTGTCAGTTGCTTGATCTGTTTTCGATCAACATTACGTGCAGCAGCCACCACAGCCTCCCAGACACTGCTACGAGAGGTGTACTGTTTTCCCTCCCTGTAGATCTCACATTTTATGATGGACCACAGGTTCTCTATGGGGTTCAGATCAGGTGAACAAGGGGGCCATGTCATTTTTTTTCTTCTTTTAGACCTTTACTGGCCAGCCACGCTGTGGAGTAGTTGGATGCATGTGATGGAGCATTGTCCTGAATGAAAATCATGTTTTTCTTGAACGATACTGACTTCTTCCTGTACCACTGCTTGAAGAAGTTGTCTTCCAGAAACTAGCAGTAGGTCTGGGAGTTGAGCTTCACTCCATCCTCAACTGAAAAAGGTCCCACAAGTTCATCTTTGATGATACTAGCCCATACCAGTACCCCACCTCCACCTTGCTGGCGTCTGAGTCGGAGTGGAGCTCTCTGCCCTTTACTGATCCAGCCTCTGGCCCATCCATCTGGCCCATCAAGAGTCACTCTCATTTCATCAGTCCATAAAACCTTTGAAAAATCAGTCTTAAGGTATTTCTTGGCCCATTCTTAACGTTTTATCTTATGTTTCTTGTTCAAAGGTGGTCGTTTTTCAGCCTTCCTTACCTTGGCCATGTCCCTGAGTATCGCACACCTTGTGCTTTTTGATACTCCAGTAACGTTGCAGCTCTGAAATATGGCAAAACTGGTGGCGAATGGCATCTTGGCAGCTTCACGCTTGATTTTCCTCAATTCATGGGCAGTTATTTCGCTTCTTGCGACCCTGTTGGCTATTTGTCATGAAACGCTTGATTGTTCGGTGATCACGCTTCAAAAGTTTGGAAATTTCAAGACTGCTTCATCCCTCTGCAAGACATCTCACAATTTTGGACTTTTCAGAGCCCGTCAAATCTCTCTTCTGACCCATTTTGCCAAAGGAAAGGAAGTTGCCTAATAATTAAGCACACCTTATATAGGGTGTTGATGTCATTAGTCAACACCCCTCCTCATTACAGAGATGCACATCACCAGATTTACTTAATTGGTAGTTGGCTCTCAAGCCTATGCAGCTTGGAGTAGGACAACATGTATAAAAAGTATCATGTGATCAAAATACTCATTTGCTTAATAATTCTGCACACAGTGTACTTGATTTGTCGGCCTAGGTTACTGACGAGGAGCAGTACCCCGAAACAGTGTCTGCAAATTGAGTTTCTGGTTCTGGCTTATATCCTAAGTCATGTGATAAGGCTCGTTAAAGGGTCACTATTGACTTTTAGGATTGCTACTTCCTGTGGGTGGCACTAGAGTTCTGGTCCTTTTCCTCTCTGAAGAGACAATTTGCATATTTCCCAGAGGAGCATTGCGGCTTTAAAAGTCTCCTCACCGCGACATGATTAACATGTCTCTCTCCGCAAGGAGAAAAGTTATCCCTTAGATGTCGGCCTAGGTTAAAATGTGAGATAAGTCTCTTGTTATATAGGTAGACTGTTTAATGTAGGGTCACATTTAAGTGAGGTCGCCTTTTCACAGCACAATTTGATCAAAAAAGTGCGCTTCTATTTGCCAGGGCTGCCGCTAGAAATTTCTAGTCCCACAAAGTCAAAGAGTCTGTCTATGCCCCCCAAATTTGGCGTGAAAATACAGGGAGAAATGCAAACTAGCAGGACGACACTGTAAGGAAAGTGCAGACCAGTTCAATGCTGGCTGCTGCTCCAGCGGAGTCTAGATTTCTCATTACTGCAACAGGCTGGATGAAGACTATACATCCTCTTTGAAAATGGCACTCAAGACCCCCAAATAAATTTGGATCCCCAAGGAGACCTCAAAATTTGTTTTGATCCTGACCAGACCCAGAAATGGCAGAGGTTTATGACAGGAGGCTAAAGGACACACAAAAACAAAGGGTTTTTTGTTTTCTAGTGGGGAGCTCTCTGTTGATGAGACGGAGCAGGGAAAGTGGCAGAAAAGATGAAAAAAAATAAAAACAATAATAATAATAATTATTATTATTGCCTGGAGTGTTGCTAGGCTATTAAAAGATGTGGGAAACAAATCCCAAAAACATATGTTAGATAGAAGCATCTGAGCAGATATCCATATTTCAGCCTCAGAATTTGTCAGCAGATTCTCAAAAAAATCCATTACAGATTTTCACGGACTATAGGAAAGGAGAAGCTGGAGAAACGTTTTTTTTCCGTCAGAAAAATTGATAACACTTGAACCACACTCTGGCTAAACTCAGATCAAAGTAATCTCACATACGAAAATAAGAAGGTCTGAATGAGGTCTAACTCACAGTCCTGCATTCTGTGCTGTTGTAGGGGACGCAGGTTGGTAGTCATGGGAGAACCCACACCCTGCCCCCCTACAAATAAACAATGTCTCGAGTCTCCTGTGGTGTGTGGGGGTGTATAACACTCATATTGTCATTGCAGATCTTTTCTTTCTTTGGTTCTTCCAGTACAGGAACCGCCGCACATTCAGTAGGAGACATCCAGTACGTTTTCTAATAAAAAAACTTTACTTAACTGTCTATTCTCATCATAGTGAAATATGCAGTCTTGAACTCAAATTCTTCCTCCTTCAAAATCCAAACTACAGCACTTTCTGATGTCCACTGTTTGGTTGCCCTGAGCTATCCCTTTCTGGTCTGGCAATCCTTGCCCCTGGGATGCTCTATCTGGCTCTGCAGCTTCTATGAGTCCCGTCCCAACTCCCTCTGCAATTCCCTGTTCGATTCCTCTTCTAGGAAGATTTTGAGGTACGCTTCTCAGTGCCTCAGATGGACCGTAGGCCCCGAACATTCCAGGATTCTCTGCTTGTGAGTATAGGTCGATGTACTCCTGTTGCTAAACATCTCATGCTCCTAGTGCTCTCAGTACCCCAAAACTGCTATCTCTTCATTCCCACTTTAACTCTAACTGACTGTAATCAGGAAGTCTCCTACTTGTTAACTATTCTGCTCCTCCTACACTGGAGCTGCTTCTGAACCCATTAACTGTTTCTTAACCTGTAACTAACTAATTCCTGATTCTATAGTGTCCACCACTGCACTTTTCCATTCCGTATCTATATCTAATGCTCTCTCCCACTCCTATTTAGTCCCCACTCTGAGCTGCCAACATCAAGGTAAGTGAAGTTAGAAGATGATGGTTAACATTTGTATGCCATTGCTATTGGATGGAATAAGAATAAAAATTAAAAAGGAGTGATTGGAGGAACACTGGTACATTTAAAGGGAATCTGTCACAAGGTTTTTACTACCTAATCTGAGAGCAGCATAATGTATAGACAGAAATCCTGATTTCAGTGATGTGTCACTAACTGGGCTGCTTATTGTAGTTTTGATTAAATCACTGTTTTATCAGCAGGAGATTATCACTAGAGGACTAGTAAATCTGCTGCCATGTAGTCCTTCATATTCATGAGCTCTGTATAAACTCACCACCACCACGGGTACGCTAACGACTGCTTCTGGCCCCTGATTGGCCAGCGGTCTGTATATAGGTGCAGGGAGCAGGTGGCTCTCTGCTCTGCAATACATTGCAGTAAAAATCGGGCTGGTGTTGGCCAATCCCCTGACTCCATGGATCCAGTCGCAGATGCACCCTCTGCAACCACAATTGTTAAGCACCTGATGAGGATTTGAAAATTCATAATTCCAAAATTGGTTTTCTAAACCAGTAAACCAGACATCTCTTTTAGTTCAGAACCAACATTCAGATAGGCCTGATGCTGGAGTTCAGTAAAAGTCTAAAAGGTACCTTAATACTTTCCAGTTCGTTTTTTTGACCATAAAGACCATGTCTGTTAAATATTTAATGATTAACGCTTTTTCCTCTGATTATAATACAAGAACCTAATGGTTCTTCTTACTATTCGTATCCTAATGACCTGGAAAATAGGTAATCTTTACCATAAGATGTGAAGTAATATATATTCATACATGGTCAAAAACCACAAAGGTCAAGTCTTTTTTGCTGTTTTCCTTATCTAGGCCAGCATGTTTCTGTAAGCTTTATCAAGCTGAATACATAAATAAACTTCATATCATTTTTGCATTTCAGAGCTGATGAGATGACCCCGATTCTCCGCTAGTTGCATAAAACATAATATGTGAGAGTGATATAATTATGTGGCTCCTGACAGTATGTGGGAATGAGGGCATGCACCGCCATATAATCGTCACCAGTTTGATGAGAAAATTCCACCAGCTACAATCTGCCCTTGTTTCGCGTCAT
Organism: Phyllobates terribilis; assembly: GCF_046119375.1. Taxonomy (NCBI): domain Eukaryota; kingdom Metazoa; phylum Chordata; class Amphibia; order Anura; family Dendrobatidae; genus Phyllobates; species Phyllobates terribilis. The sequence goes on from NW_027362761.1 coordinate 517,708,619, forward strand.
CTAGTCCATAACCTTTCATCTGATTTTAATTTCTATTTATGTTTTACTATTGAGCAAACACTTTAATTAACATTCCTTATGATTGGGGTGAAGCTACAGAAGGAATGCACATATGAAAGTTTGCAGGTGACATCTATAGCCGATTGTCAACATTGAACAAGTTCCAAAGTCACATCTGGATCCAAACCTGGCATTCCTTGCTCATATAGTATAGTAAAAGACATAACTGTATATAATTTTTTGTAAATTATCAAAATTTTATTATGTGCTGTCACTCAGTTTGGGACTTTAAATAAATAAGGTATAATATTTCATCTGAAAATTCTATACTAAATTCTCAAGATGGCAGATCACAGGCTTACTCTTAGGCTGCGTGCCCACTATGTGTTTTTCAAGCGTTTTTGCCGCGGAATTTCCGCAGCGAAAATTCTTAAAAAATGCTTGGTAATACGTGCCTCATGGTCCCCAATGACAATCCGCATGTGCTGTGCACATACTGCGGAAATTTCCGTTGCGGATTATCATTGCGGACAAATACGCAGCATGTCCATTAATTTTGCGGACATGCAGCGTAATTGCCGCCATTGACTTGCATTGAACCGCATATTATTCATGTGAGCACATGTGCACATGCGGATATCATGCGGTTCAATGTGCGGATGGTACCCGGGTCTGGAGAAGAGGAGACGCTCATCCAGACCCAGGTACCATAGAACCTGTAAAAAAAAGAATTTAAAATAAAAAATAAAGATTATACTCACCTTCCAATGGCCCCCGGTCTCCTCAGCGATGCGTCCAGTCTGTTGTATGGGTCACGATGGTGTGAAAGGACCTGCCATGGCGTCATTTAGTAATGTGACAGGTCAGTAAAATCTTAATTTTTTTACCATTCTTATTCTTTTTTTTTTTAACTATTACTTGGTCACACTATATAAATCCATGCCGTTTGCATGGATTTATATAGTGTGACCAAGTTGTCAAGCACTTTTCCAAGTGATGCTAAGATCGCTTGGAAAAGCGCTTGATAACCCGCATGCAGAAATGCATGCAAAAACGCTTGACAAATGCTTCTATCTGGCAGGAAAAACGCATGTAAAATCTGCATGAGTTTTTCCTGCCAGGGAGAAGCGGAAAAAAAATGCAGCATTTCTGCATCGTGGGCACTTAGCCTTAGGCTCACTGTTTTGTCTCACCTAGTGAGGTGGAGCCTCGAAGCCCCTGGGAGTGGATGAGCAACTGTTATGCAACACATGCAGATGGAAATGACAGAGGCTGTATTGTCTGGGTGGCAACTGGACCACAGCAACTGATGAAGCAGAGTTGAAACAACTGCAACAGATGAAGCGGAATTGTAACCCAGAAAGAAGTATAGTAGACTCAGAAATTACTTGAGCTGAATTTGCAACAGAAGCTGTTGTGGAGCAAAGTTTACTCAGTCAGAGAGTCCAATGCAGAAATTGATCAGTTTGACTCAGCTGCAGAGCTGAGTTAGTCACAGAGTCTGAACAGCACAGGCACAGCAGCATAGAATAATTGAATCAATGACAGAGCTGAGTTTGTCACAGAGCCAGATAGAACTGACACAGTTGTATAGCAGTATTGACCCAGAGGCAGAGCTGAGTTTGTCACAGTGTCCAGTCAGAACGGGCACAGCTGTATAGCAGATTTGGGTCATAAAAGCATTCCATGGTAATGGTGTGGATCCAACTTACCTGAATACTCAGGATGCAAACAGCAACCTAAGCCAGCCAATATGTTTTGCGAAATGATGCGGACCAAGTTGCCATATCCCATTGAATGTGGAGAGCTAGTAGCAGAAAGAGGACCCAGTGCCTGGAACCAGATCTAAGAAAGGTGAGGAACACTCAGTAACACTCCTTTACCCACACAGTGGCAAATAAGATATTACATGGTGGCTCGTGAAATGTAATGAATGGCCTAGAAAGGTCCACCACAGTGTAAGCTGCCAAAGCTCAGTGTCCTCCTCAGTGAGGTCCACATGCCCAAATAGTGGTTGTTAAAGCAGCAATCTTGATTGATTAGGCAGATCAGTACAGGTAAACTTAAGGAAGGGGAATAATAAACAGTAAATAGTTCCTAGTTTAAACCTCCGTCACATACAATATCGGTTCTAACGAGTTCACATACAATGTGACTGTCAGGCGCAGGCTAGAAAAATACCTATAATATCTAATGTTTGCAATTTCAGTGCTCTAAAAGTGATCAGTGACCTTCATAGGGATGTAATAAAAGAGACTACACATAATCAGGTGCAAAAAAAAAACCATTTACTTAACATAAAACTAATAACTCTGAAATACAAACATTTCAAAACTCCCGCCAAATAGTCCCCAGTTCGACTCTGTCAAAAAACTCTACAAAGAAAATTTATGGAAACAAACTTAATTTTAAGGTACCTTAAGTACTATTAAACACATATTCAATCAGAATTAGATCCTGAAGTTTCCCCAGAAAAATTACACTTGCAGAGCAAAGAGCAAGAAATACACATCATTTTTGCATGTGTCAGGCAGATTGCATTATGACATTTGTGACATTCATAATTAGAAAGCCTTCTGATTCCGCTTTCCGTGGTGCAGGTGGTGCATCTCCTTCTTTTGGGAGGTGGTGCAGGTGGTGAATTTTCACTATCATCTTCTGGGCGGAATCTTTTGAGCTGAACTTGAAGGCGTAGCTCTCCAAGCACTAGTTCATGGGCCAATTTTTTCAGATAGAATCGTCTACGGAGTGGTTCAAGCTTGTTTTCAAGGTAAATGACTTGTGAATTTATACCACCCAAATTCAACATAGCAAAAAATATGACCATTGGCCAGCGTTTGGTGTTTCTGCTGACGTTGAAAGTTGAGCACATCTGATCAGCTGTATCAACACCCCCTTTGGTTGCATTATAAAATGTAATTATCTCCGTTTTTTTTTGTGCCTCAGTCCCAGGATCGATGGCATCATCATCATGAAGTGTTGATAGAAGAAGTACAATTTTTTTTGCTTGTGGTACATAGGAAACCAAAACCTTTCCATTATGGAATGCAAACATACTGCTGTACTGTTGTCTCCCTTTCACACTTACAAACTGTGTAGGCAATTCTTTTTTATTTTTTCTTACAGTTCCGACATATGAAAGCTTCTGCATTTTCAGATAATCAATCAGATCACAATTTGAAAACCAATTGTCAGCTGTTATATTGCGACCCGATCCAAATAAGGGCTCAGCCAGTCTTTTTACAACATCACTGGGTTTGTTGCTGACACAGTAAGGACCTTCTGGTTGTTTTCCTGCATAAACTTCCAGGTTGTAAGTGTAGGTCTTACTGGCATCAACAAGGGCATACATTTTTATTCCATATTTGTTAGGCTTTGATGGAATATATTGACGAAAGGCACATTTACCACGAAAACCAGGGAGCATTTCGTCAATAGTGAGATTCTCCCCAGGGCAATAGCTTTTTTTACAGTTTTCAACAAATTTTTGGAATATATCACGAATTGGAGCAAGTCGGTCATGTGTTTTACGTTCGGTTCGGGTAGTTCTGTCGTCAAACCGAAGGCAACGAATTAGAAGCTTGAATCTGTTTATGGACATAACAAGGCCAAATTTTTCAACTCCATCCCCATCTTTACTCCAAAGTTCCTCCAAACTTTGTCTATTTGCCCTATAAGCTGCTGCAAGGTATAATAATCCAAAAAAAGCACGCAGTTCTATTTCATCTGTGGCCTTGATGGTTCTGTTGCAGATGAACTTGTCCTTTATAATGTCTATATATTGGTTGGTATATGTGACAATAGAGTCCAGAATGTCATCTGTGAATAAACTATTCCAGCATTTAACTGCAGTTTTTGCATTACTTGCAGTTCCTATAACTGCAGGAAGGTGAGTAATAATGTTTTGAGGTTCCCTACGTTTTTTCTGGAGTGGCTTCTTGTTCCATTGTTTTTTTTTATCTTTTCCCATATAATAAGATTCTACATCTTCATCCTCATCACTGTCACCATCTTGCTCTGTTTCAGAATCCATTTCACATACTTCCACCTCATCATGAGAATCAATCTCACTTTCCTCTCCTAAATCCTCATTCAGTGTGGGGTCTGCATCATCTAACAGCATGTTTGTTACTTCCTCAACATCAAGGTTTTTTGATAAATTGTACATTTTCCTCTCCATTTCAGCAGATAATCTGAAGCAAGAGAAGGAATATGTGTTAGGGAACTACTGTATATGCCTGAGCAGCACACTTTCTTTTTTAATCTGCCTTATTTCTATGAAATATCCTCACACTTTGTGCTATATATTCATAAAACAAGCTAAATAAACAATTGTGATGAATAAAAACATAAAATACCAACCTTATTGAGTGTGACGTGTTCACATACAATGAGCCTGAGAGATTAGCGCAGTTATATCTGTCCTCCTGAAGCTCTGCAATCCAATTGTGGTATGAGGTTTCACAGAGCTGCTAGAGACAGGAGACTACCTGGAGGGAGGGGATTTCCTCACAATCTGGTGAGGAAGGAGAAATGAAAGTAAAAGAGATGTGCCTGTCAGGCCTATTGTATGTGACGGAGAGCTAATAAAGAGAAAATAGGTTTGTGCATACTATTTAGCTTAATGGAACTGTATAAATCTGTATGCAGTCAGTCCTATTTAGAAACAGCTGCAATTAGATATATTTTTAATGCATCCTGGAGGGAAAAAAGGTGGATATACCCTTTAATGGGAATCTGTCACCTGTTTTTTTTACCTAACCTGAGAGCAGCAGCATAATGTAGAGGCAGAGACCCGAATTCCAGTGATTTGTCACTTTCTGGACTTTATAAAAATCTATTTTTTTTCTCAGTAGGAGAATATTATCCAGAAGAGGAGTAAACCTACTGCCAGGTAGTCCTCCATATTCATGAGCCCTGGATAACCCCGTCCCCACTACTGATTGACAAATTTCTGCCTATGCACAGTGTACAGAACTCAGCATTCAGAGAACTGCTAGATCTGCAGACCAGTAAGTGGCTCATCGCTGGAATCTAGGTCTCTAACCCTATATCATGCTCCTCATATTAGGTAGCAAAACCCTGCCAACAGATTCCCTTTGAAGGGAAACTTTCTCCAAATTCATCAGATTCATGCTGCCCGAACCATAAATAAGACACTGCAGCTAGGGATTTTTTATTCTGAAACATTGCAGCATTTAATAGAATACTTTGAAAAGCCAGGCGGAGATTATGTGTCTCAGATGACTAATCCCCAGAAGCTTCTACCTGCCCTCTTCAGTTTACTTACAAGTCTCTCTATGTGCATAAATAAGGAGAGACCTGTCAGTCAAAGGAATTGGGATTGCCGAAGAATTTCAGAGTAAAAGATATCTGGCTGCAATCACATGGTTGGGGCAACATGATTATGATGACAGGTTTCCTGTAACCACTAAACCACCCTATACCTACAGACCTACTATGTAATCTTATGGGAGACTCAATGTGAACCTCATAGGCTTAGGCTGTGGTCCCACTATCAGTATTTGGTCTGTATTCGATCAGTATTTTTTCTCAAGAGTGGGAGCCAAAACCAGGTGAGGAACAATCAGAGAAAACATTTAATAGAAACAAGTCACCAATTCTGCATTTATCACCAACTCCTGGTTTTGTCTCCCACTCCTGAGAAAAAATACTGACCGAATACTGACCAAATACTGATAGTGGGACCGTGACCTTAAACTGAGAAAGCAGCTTATGGTCCACATAGAATATGCTGTGCGTTCTGAGAAGTGTGAGTCCTGGACGCGTGGTTGAGATCAGGAACAGAACTGTACGGAACGGAACAGAAATCCACAAGTGTTTCCATCCTTCCATCCTTTACTCTCTTATCCTCATTTTTCCCTTTCAGTTCAGTATTCATAGAATCAGGTATCACAAATGAGATATATTTCACCATCTGGAGATATTGTCATTGTCTGCTGTCCTTTATGATGGTATATACTCCTTATTTAAAGAGGTCAGCAGGTTTCTTAGCAACCAGTATTTGGCTGCTGTTACTAATTAGCAATTTAGTCACAGGAATTACATATTGATACAGTGAACAGGTTTTGCTGTGTGCCAGGCAGTCACAAAGAAAAATGTAAAGTAATGCAAAAAAGAATCACACCGACCAAAATTAATCACATATCTCCAAAGAGATGGCTGCTAGTGATGGGCGAGTATGTTCGGTTAACCCTTTCGGCGAGTATGTTGGGGGCGAGTACCGAGTATCTTCAGCGTACTCAGGTATATGTTTGAATCACTCCCGTGTGCATGATTTGCGACTGTTTGACAGCTGTCTTCAGCCTGTTTCTTACTCTGAAGATACTCGGTGCTCGCCCGAGTATACTCGCCGAAAGAGTTAACTGAACATACTTGCTCATCACTAATGGCTGCAGATTTCATTGTATGAAATGATTTCTAGATGTTTCTTTCTTTACCTATTACTATTGACAAGAGTGGCACAAGATGACCAGTGCTGAAAAGAAAATATCAATATTTTACAATAATTGATTGTGATGAGGATTGTAGTGGGAGTTTTTCTAGCACATATTAATATATTGAAATTTTATAGTGAGAATTTGGAGTCCTTAAAGGTGACCTGTCATAAGGTCAAAAGTGATCCATTTTTTTATTTTATTTTATTCCTGCTCCTCCCCTGAGTATTTTTCTTTCTGTTTTTAAAAAATCTGCCATACGGTTCCAGAAATATGGGCCTTTTCATTTGGTGCTAATTTTTATGATCTTTATAAAGGGATGTGGCTCCCAGGGTAATAATGAAGAGCAGACTAAAGACACGCCCCCATGGAATCCTGTGAGCCACGCCCCTTGATAAATATCATAAAATTATGGAGAGTAAATAAAAAAGTCGATATCTCTGGAACCGTATGGTGGATTTTTAAAAAATAAAAAAATGGTATACTCTGGGGAGTAGTGGGAAGAAAATAAGAGCAAAAGCTAGCCCCTCCTTACCTTGTGACAGGTCCTTTTTAAAGGGAACCTGTCAGCTGCCCTCGCTCCTCTACAATGTCACCCTATTTCTACATTCTAACAATCTACAGTACTTCTTATACCTTGGTGATTCCTTTGTAATTGTAAAACTAAGTTTTTTTTCCAATAATTTTTATTGACATTTTTTAATACAGTGTAGGGAAGAAAGGGGGGGTAGGGAAAGGGATAAGTAGGTGAGTTTATCAAACAGAAGGGGAATGGAAGAGGAAAGGGCATGTGATATAGGGAGAACTTAATTTGTTACTGGTTTGCTATAACAGAAAACAGTATTATAGTAAGCAAATAGCATAAACAATTCAACTAAAAGAATTACACACAAAGTTTGATAGAGTTAAATTACCTATGAGAGTACCAAAAAGTACTGGAGATTAGAAAGTATGGAGGACGTATTGGATATGGTTGTCAGTAACTAGAAAGTTAGGGGAAGTTCGAGGTCAAGCGATCCCATTTTTTTAGGTATTTTGGAAGATTGTAAAATTAAGTTTTAATCCACTAGTATCCACTAATCTGATGGGGCTTTAATTCCCCCTGACTAAGCCTCATTCCTATCTTGTAAGTGCATTCACTGGGACATGATTGACATGATTTCCAAGAGCAACATCACCTTCGGCTCCTTACAATTGTCGCACATGCACATGGTGCTCTTCCTCCTGGTCTTGTGCAGTTTGCCGATAAAGCCTTTGAGTGTATACCCGGCTTCACTGCACATCCCCAGGGAGGAAAAACGTCACGCACATGTGCGAAATGTTTAGACTCAATGATGGCGCCCGGGGTGTGCTTATAAGTTGGGAGGGAGGATTAGTCCAAGTTAATCAACGCTTTCCCCCTGGACTAGTCCCCACAGATTTGCATAACTTGAGTGCAGATTAAAACTTGATTTTACAATTATAGAGCAATCACTAAGGAACAAGAAGTAGATTATTAGAATGTAAAAATAGAGTTCATTGGAGAGATGGTGACGGTTTAGAGTTGGCTAAGGCAGCTGACGAGTTCCCTTTTAAAGAGTTTTCCAGGAAAATTAAAGAAAAATAGATTAAAAAAAAAGAAATGTCATCAATTTAAATAAATTCTTAGATTCCTTTAATTGGCAAATCACACTCATTTTGCTCAGGGAGGTCTTCACTATAGTACATTAATATTCACTGGAGCAGTGGCAGAGGCACAGTGCTGAACCCGGGGAGGTAATTAACTGCTGATTTTATTATTTTTACATCAGCAATCCGATATCATGCAGAAAGGTGAAGTTGGAAACCTCCTTTAACCATTAACTATTACTAGCATGTCTGATATATCTGCCGAATTCACAGTAGTTTGAGAAATGCAAAAATCAACTTTTGTATCACAGAAAAAAAGCATATTTCACCTGTGCGTTTATATATCTGCATATATTAGCCCTAGTGCCGGCAATAATCACTAATATATGAATATATCTATGCAAAGCAAAGAGTGGTTTAATAATTAACAGTATTAAGCCACTAATTACCGCTTGTCACCACACTGATTGCTGCTAGGCTGATGACATTTGATTAAACTAATTAGCTTTTCTCATTTTCTACAGTAATGTAACGAATCAAACGATTTATTTTTCACATTTTTATTCCGATAAGAGTCCAGCGATAACATAAAATTTGTCATGTCACTTCAATACATCATTATGCATTGATTTATTTTGCTGTCAGTTAGACTAATCGTTAAACATTACGGTATATGTGACAACTACGGCTTTACTTAATAATGATATATAGTATAAAAAAATAAAAAATAGATAGAGGTTTGGACTTGTCTGTCAGAATATCAAGAAATCCTCCACTAGGCCCAGGCGTTAACACAATAATATGCCCTAAAGGTTCAGAAACCTCATTTGGAGCTAGCTTTGAACCCATGTACCACCAGGGTCTTCTCTTTTACTTGTGTGATGATTGCCAAATAACTAGAAATGAGCAGATCGTCCCTCACAAGATTGAATTAGAGTAGAATTTCCTGAAATCTGCAATTTGATTCTAGAGGATCAGTAAAAATATGCTTCACACTCAGTACACACATGCTGCACACTCAGTGGGCTAATGGCATCAAGCCCAGAAACACGGGATTCCCCATTAAGCCCTGAAGCAATCCTATCACATGGTGTAGAACAGCCAATCAGGGGTGCTATCACAGGGAACAACATTCTATGTCTGTACTCTGCAGGGATAGGAGCTCAGAGCCCACAGGATAGGGATAAATAAAGGCCTAATGCGATTGTGGTGTCCTACTTCAGTGCTGATGTCTGTAATGATGGAATGTGAATGTAAATGTGCATATCATACGTCATACAACTTACTTATGTACCTCAATCATCAAAGGTTTCCCAGTCTTTAGACATCTACTTCAGTCCTGGATATGATCCTGGCAGGTCTACTTTCAGCTCCCTCTTAACACAAGAGAAAGTTTACTCTATTGGTACGTCATCAAAGCTGTATGTGAAGGGGTCTATCAGACTGGTTCAAATCAATAGATATGCCGGTCCCCTTCTCTGTCTATATAGGAGCCATGACATAGGGGACACAATACTATTGTGGATTGTTCACAAAATTCATATCCTAATTATCCCTTAAAGGGGTTGCCTTATCCAAATCGATAAGTCTGCAGTCACTCTGTGTGATTTCAGACTTATGAATCTCCCTAGCGCAGGCACTGTGCGCTGTGGGGATTCATCGGTTTCTGAGCTGGGACCGGAGGGTATGTATGCGTTATACATACTCCCGGCCAGGGACCATCCAGTCGGCACGGCCTCACTGTATACACTTGTATGGGGCGAGGCCACGCCCACTGGACGGCCACGTCACTAGTCAGGGCCACGCTCAATACAAGTGTATGGAGAGAGGCCTCGCCCATTGAATGGGCTCAAGCTGGGGGTATGTATAACTCATACATACCCTCCGGTCCCGGCTGACAAACCGGCAAATCCCCGCAGCGCACAGTGCCCACACTGGGGGGATTCATAAGTCTCTAGTCACACAGAGTGACTGCAGATTTATCGATTTAGACCAGACAACGCCTTTAATCATAGGGTGCGAAGAGATTTTTGATAGTCCTAATAAAACTAGGAGCCAATAGCTGGTATTTGAGAATGCCAATGCTAGATCAAATTGCAAATTATGGTGGAGCTAGTGACAACCCCATGCTATCTGTATTGTTGGCAATGTGGGTTGCCATTCCCCAAAATGGGTTTGTTCACTTTGCTTAATCCGTTATGAAATGATCTCATATGGTGCATCAGAAAGGTTTGCAATATTCCGCCAATTCCAACCCCCCAGCTCTTGTTCTTGGAAGTATAATATGATATCAATCAGATGAACAGTCATTTATTTAATTATCACCCTTTCGTGTTCCTCGCACCTACAATATTATCAAATGCTTGGTCATACCATCCAATGGGTTGGATCTCCGCAGCTGGTCTCCGTTCTGGCTATAATAAAGGAGGCTTGCACATTAACACTCCCTAACCAATCAGCAGGGCATATGGAAAAAAATAGTCTAAAGAAGTCATCTCCATTAAGAAATGGCTGAATAGAATGTGAGAAGAGGACAACTTAAATATACATTTACAAGAGAAGCTCTAATTTGATCAAAGATCGGATTGTTTGATGAAAATGTATTGTCTCAGGCCAAAATAAGAAAAGCTCAGTGATTTTACAAAGAAGTCATTGTTATTCTGCCAAAACTTCGATTCTAAAGATTTATTGTAAAGTTATATTTTGTGCTAAATGCTCCATGTAAGACACAGATGTGCTGCAGACCTCTGCAGATGCTTAGAAGCCTGCTATGCTGGGATCATTGCTTTTTTTAAATGGAAAACAACGTGTTCCATATCACAATTTAATTGTAGTTTTGTAAATTTTGCTCGCTGATGTAAGTTATGAAAGTACGAGAAAGTAATTAGTCTTTCAGAAGTTGGCAGCTGTTGTCTCTCTGCTAGGAAGGAACATTCTGCATTTAGCATTTTCCTGAAATACCAAAATGTTATAATTAATCCCCTTAAAATACGCACTAATAATTACATGAGTATATGTGCATGTACATTGTCATAAAGTACTGGTGGCAATATAAGTGGGATACTACAAAATCTAAAAACATCTAGAATTACATCAGTCTGAAGTTTTTACCCTTGATATGAAATATATGAATATACTGTACCTTCTAAGAAGAGCTAGAGTAGATGTCAGTGTGTCACCCAGGGGGAATATAGGGGACTCGGTACCCGGGCCTTTTACCTTGTTTAGGAGGTCAAGGCAGTCAGCTCCCGGGCCCGTACTCTGGGTCTCTCTTTAAAAAGGGGTTTAATTGTACAGTTTGTCTCGTGATGTAGCACCCTGAGGATTCGGCTGCTACAGGGGTATTACGCTCAAGCCAGAGGTGTGGTATTCCACTCCCGGGTAAGGATGGAGTGTGGAACTGAGCTCAGTAGGCTGCATGCACTACATACATCCCATTTCCGGGGGACAGACCAATGGTACTCCCACTAGAGAAATGTGCAGGTACGACAGTGTCTGTCCCTGGCTGGAGTGGGAGGGGGGTGGAACATCCCAGTAGTGTAGGGGCAGATAGGGGGAGCAGTCTGGGTAATGCTAGGAGCTCATTGGGTGCTGGTCACCTGAGCTCACACATAGAGGGAGTATATAAGGTGGGAACCATCTTAGATCAGGGTCAGTCTGTCAGAGTTGAGTCAGAGAAGCAGAGCAGCTCAGCCAGCTCCAAGGCCAAGAGAGAGAGAGAGGAGAAAGAAGGACCCAGAGGGGGAGAAGAGGGAACTCCAAGAACCCAAAATTAGACCAGAGGGTGAAGAGTTGGCACAAGGGTACCGGATCCCAAGCTGGTGGAGGGCCCTAATCCTTAGCCAGAGACCGGAGGTCGTGGGCAGGATCTGCCACGACCACCCACTAAATCCACCCGGAAGGCAAACCAAGAATAGGGTCAGGGAACCCAGAGACAAGGGTTTTACCAACAAGAGGCCCGAGGGAGCCGGACTTAGGTGGATCCCTGGTGGGGAAGGCCAGAGAGAAGGACAAGTCAGAAAGGGAGCTCAGGACCACGCTCCAGAATCACCTGGGGGTTGGCCGAGTCCAGGACCTGGTGGACGCAGCACGGCTCGGGTGGTCACTCAAGGCCGGAGTGACCAACACAAAAGCAGTAAATAAAACCCTGAACTGCACAGCCCGACTCGGAGTCTTATTACCACTCTCACTGCACCACCACAACCACCACCCTCTACAACTGACCCCCTGAGGCTATACCCCTCCCTTTGGGGGTTATACTACCTGAGCTGCACACACACCACCAGCCTCAGCGGACCCTGCTGCAGCGGCGGCCGTAGTGACCGCAAATCAACGGGTGGCGTAGTCGACACTAAAGAACATCCAGTAACATCTGTAGGACTGCCACACACTGAGCTTGACACCCTGGGCACGGACCAGGTCACCGCCACTCGGAGACTACAACCCCCATCTGATCCGGCTCCGGGTATCCCCCAAACAACACTGGCCCAGGGGGCGCGTCAACTTTGGCGTAGTCGGCAGGATTTCGTGCCCGCAACAACCGGGTACTGCGTGCCTGAAGAAAAGTTCACCGTTACCTTAAAAAGAAGTCTCCCGCCGGTTCCGGAGGCTCCCCGCCAACGGACCCCATCACAGGTCGTTTCCCGCCGGTTGTCCGCCATTTGCAGCTTTTTCCCGCCATTTCCAAAGATTTCCCGCCTTGGAAGAGCGGACGCCATTATGGGCGTGCCAGAGGGTGGCAAGAGGTCACCTCCCATCGTGGGCCAGGTCGAAGAATGGCGCCAAAAGCGGAAACCGCCCCCACCAACAGAGACTGTGATGCTGGAAGTGTCCATCAGCGTGAGAGAACTGCCCCTGGAACTGACAATCACTAAGTTGCCCCGGGACCACCCTCAATGTGGGCGGAGACAGAACAAGAGAGCAAAGATGGGTGTCGCCTGGAGCAGTCTGGAGAGAGCGCACCCGGAGACAAGAAGTCTGGAGAGGAGTCCAGAGAAAGCCTACCCGGAGATGGAGGGAGAGTCAGGCAGCACCGACCCAGTGGTCAGGAGCCTGCTGCAAGCAACAACCCCACTAGGCCTAGTGGAGGTCCTGGCACAGCTCCCCCGAGACCGGGAGTGTGCACAGACTGCACTGGAGGGCCTCGCACGGAGGATGGCCCGGGTGCAGCGAGAGACATTGGCGGAGTGGAGCCGAGAGATGGCCCAGCAGACCGGAACCCGTCAGCGGAGCACGCCACCCGAGACGAGGAGACAGACCGTCTCTGAGGATGGTGCAGGAGGACTCAAGGCCGGAGACGGCGCCGAGAAGGGAGCTGAACGGACGGAGGCAGGTAAAGGGGTCGTCTCTACTAGAGATGAGCGTTGTTCTACTCGAACTGTTCGCCAATCTCAAATTCGAGCTGTTTTGGGCGGTGTTCGAGCCGATCGGCGAACACGAACAATTTGAGAAAAATTCGGCTGTTCGAGGTTATGTTCGATAACTGTTCGTGCACCAAAATCATAACTGGATTTTTTCTCAGTAATGATGAAAATTAATGTTAATACGCAGTTTGAGTGTACAGCGGGGCGGGGGGAGGGGCAGGGGATGGATCTCTGCAGGAACAATGAAGATCTCCATTTTTTTTTCTCTTTCCCGCATTTGCAGTGGGGAGGTGCAATCTGTCAGCCTATCAGCAGCGCACACACGGAGCGAAGTGCTTTTTTTCACACAAGCAAGGGCATGTGTGATTGGCAGTGTATGTCACATGTCCTTGCCCTATAAGACCAAGCCATTTTCCCCGTCGCCACCATTTTCTCACTGCTGCAGCTGCGTGTTAGACGGCACCGCTGTTGCTGTGTGCGCTATACCTTGTTAATTTCAAGCCAATTTTCGCACAAATATGCAGATAGCTTGGGAGTAGGGAATAGTTGTGATTGCAGTCCTTTTAAGGACTAGGTTACAGCATTTCCTACGACTTTTATCAGGCAGGTCTGTGCTCTTAAATAGATAGATTGTGGGAGTAAAGACTAATTGTAATTGGAGTCCTTTTCAGGACTAGGTTACATCAGTTCCTATCAGTTTTTGCCAGGCAGGTCTGTGCCAGTGCTGTGCAAGTTTTTTTCACAGCATTTGGCTGAATCTAGCAAAGCTAATCCTTTTTGGCCTATTGCAGAGTGTGTTAGTCAGTGGAGTAGCCTATCTGTGTTGCAAGATATACCACCTGTGTATAGAATACCAATTTTTTTACTGCACCTAGTGAAGTAAAATCTTTTGGGCATAGCATCATTCTATTAGTCCATCTATACTGACCTCCATCAGGTTGCAAACTGAATATAATTTTTTTCTGCATCTAGCTCTGAAAAAATATTTGGGCTTCTAGCAGTGTGTGGGACTTGGTCTATTAGTCCATCTATACTGACCTCCATCAGGTTGCAAATTGAATAAAAAAAATTTCTGCATCTAGCTCTGAAAAAATATTTGGGCTTCTAGCGGTGTGTGGGACTTGGTCTATTAGTCCATCTATACTGACCTCCATCAGGTTGCAAATTAAAAATATTTTTTTTCTGCATCTAGCTCTGAAAAAATATTTGGGCTTCTAGCAGTGTGTGGGACTTGGTCTATTAGTCCATCTATACTGACCTCCATCAGGTTGCAAATTAAAAATAATTTTTTTCTTCATTTAGCTCTGAAAAAATATTTGGGCTTCTAGCAGTGTGTGGGACTTGTTCTATTAGTCCTTCTATACTGACCTCCAGCAGGTTGCAAATTGAATATAATTTTTTTCTGCATCTAGCTCTGAAAAAATATTTGGGCTTCTAGCAGTGTGTGGGACTTGGTCTATTAGTCCATCTATACTGACCTCCATCAGGTTGCAAATTAAAAATAATTTTTTTCTTCATTTATCTCTGAAAAAATATTTGGGCTTCTAGCAGCGTGTGGGACTTGTTCTATTAGTCCATCTATACTGACCTCCATCAGGTTGCAAATTAAAAATAATTTTTTTCTGCATCTAGCTCTGAAAAAATATTTGGGCTTCTAGCAGTGTGTGGGACTTGGTCTATTAGTCCATCTATACTGACCTCCATCAGGTTGCAAATTAAAAATAATTTTTTTCTGCATCTAGCTCTGAAAAAATATTTGGGCTTCTAGCAGTGTGTGGGACTTGGTCTATTAGTCCATCTATACTGACCTCCATCAGGTTGCAAATTAAAAATAATTTTTTTCTGCATCTAACCCAGCCAATAGTTTTGGCCTAATACCACAGTTTGGCCACTCAGCTCTGCTCGGTTACCATCCATTGTTTTTTTGTGCAAACAACTCCAGAGTTGTGAATTAGTTAACCACCAAAATGAGTGGAAAAAGGCCTGCTGCTGGTGGAAAGGGGAATAGGCGTGTTGGGAAGGGGAAAAAAGGTTGTGTCCGTGGGGTAGGTGCAGAAGAAAGACCATCTTCCAGCCAAACTAAAATGTCTACTTCTTTTAGCGGACAATGTGATAAGATCCCTTTCTTACGGCCACGCCAATCGCTACAAATTCCAGATGAGGCACAAAAACAGCAGGTGCTTCAACGGATATCAAGTGCTCCTTTAAGTGGGCTCTCCTCCACATCAACTTCAACATCACAAATACTCCAGTCCTCAAAGGTGTCACCCAAATCGCACTTGCTTCCTCACAGCTCCCAAATCTCCAGCTGCCCGTCTGAGTATGAGGTAGAACAGATGGTTGAGTCTGCAGAGCTGTTTACTCATACTATAGCCTGGGAATCAGAGGTCGACTCCAGCGCTTCTGTGAATCCAGACGAGGAAATGATCTGCACTGATGCCCAGAATCTTTATGAGTCGGATCCAGGACCAGACGCAGAAGGTTCTGACCATAATGTAGACCCTCATTCCCAAACTGTAACTCCTGTTGGTGGAGACAATGAGGAAGACGATGATAAGACTCAAATACCTGATTGGAGCGACAACTTTAGTTTTTTGTCAGGGCAGGAACAGGTTGGCTCTGAGGACGACGGGTGTGATAACGCACAGGGTGATGATGATGAGGTCGGAGATCCCACTTACTGTCAACCCACAGTCAGCCAAGAGATGAGGTCAGCAGAGGAGGTGGAGGAAGATGCTAGTGACGACGAGGTCAGGTTGCGCCTTCCTGGACAGAGACGTAGTACTGGAAGCACGTCAACAACTGCATCCTCAAACACAACTCTGCCTCTCACCACAAGTCGTGGTGGCTCTTCAGGTCGCATGGGTGCTAAGCCTTGCATAGCCTGGGCATTTTTTCAGATCGATAAAGATGACCCAACTCGTGTTATCTGTAACATTTGTCAGCAAAAGCTAAGTAGAGGCCAAAAAATACATAGTTTGAGTACTTCATGCATGAACCGGCACATGGACATGAAGCATAAGTTGCAGTGGGAAGCTCAGTGTGCTACAATGCGGTCTAGCCGGCCGGGCCAACAACCGTCTGCCATATGTTGTGCATCCGCGGCTTCTTCATCCTCTGTGACTGGGGGGACAGCAGTCACACCTGTTTTGGGGCGCAGACCTGCCACCTCTTTACCCGCAACAGCCAGCGTGATTGGCAGGTCATCATTTTCTTTGGAGGTGGTAACACCAGCTGGTCTTGAGCGCTGTCCGACATCGATAGCACCACCTTTGGATCAAGGCAACCTAACATGTCCGCCTGCATCTTCCTCACAGACCGTCAGTTTGCCGGGGACACCCTTATCAACCCCGTCTAAGCACAATAGCCAGCCCTCGGTCCCTCAGATGTGGACAAGTAAAAGACCATTTCCTCCTAGCCATGAGAAAGCTAAGAGGTTGAATTTCACCATCTGCAAGCTCTTGGCTACAGAAATGCTGCCTTTCCGCCTGGTGGACACAGAGGATTTTCGAGACCTTATGTCCGTCGCAGTGCCCCAGTACCAGATGCCCAGTCGGCACTACTTCTCAAAGAAAGGTGTGCCTGCGCTCCACCAGCATGTCGCACACAACATCACCGCTTCTTTGAGAAACTCTGTGTGTGACAGGGTGCATTTCACCACAGACACTTGGACGAGTAGGCATGGACAGGGGCGTTACATGTCGCTGACTGGGCACTGGGTAACTATGGTGACAGCAGGACAAGGGGCTGCTGTCCAAGTCTTGCCGTCCCCACGAGTTGTGCGTCAATCCTCTTTATGTCATTTTTCCTCCACTGCTTCTGCCTCCTCAACCTCCTCTCCGTCTTCCACCTGCACCCAAAGCCTGTCTGGTCATGCCACAAGCTTTCTAACTGCGCAGAAGGGATCCTGCACACCTCCTTACTATGCTGGCAGTAGGGCTCAACGTCATCAGGCGGTTTTTACATTGAAATGTCTGGGAAATGTGAGTCACACAGCTGAGGAGTTGTGGTCAGCTCTGGAGAACCAATTTCATGAATGGTTGTCTCCACTGGACCTGAAACCAGGGAAGGCCGTGTGCGACAATGCTGCAAACCTGGGTGCGGCCCTTCGCCGGGGCAATGTCACACACGTGCCTTGTATGGCTCACGTGTTGAACCTGGTTGTCCAGCAATTTTTAGCCCACTATCCCAGACTAGATGGCCTTCTGCAGAGGGCACGGTCGCTGTGTGCTCACTTCCGCCGTTCGCATCCCGCAGCTCAGCGACTTACATCTCTACAGAAGTCGTTGGGCCTGCCACTTCACCGGCTAAAATGCGATGTGCCTACCCGGTGGAATTCAACTCTGCACATGTTGCAGCGACTGTGGCAGCACCGACAAGCCCTGGTGCAATACGTTCTGACGTATAGCCTGGGCCAACGAGATTCAGAGGTGGGGCAAATCACGCTGGAGGAGTGGTCTCAGATCAGGGACCTATGCACCCTTCTGCACAGTTTTGAAATGGCGACGAAGATGTTTAGTGCTGACGATGCCATTATCAGCATGACTATTCCGGTGATTTACATGCTGGAGCACATGTTAAACAGAATTCGGAGTCAGGTGGTGGCACAAGAGGAGGTGGAGGAAGTAGAGGAGGAGGAGTTGTATGCGGAAGGGCTAACATCTGCAAGGTCCAGACGGTCGGCAGCACCAAGGCGGCAGGCATGTGAGGGTGGGGGAGATGATTTTACCAGGGCGCATGGTAGCAGCCAAACTAGTGAGGAAGGTGCAGGAGCCCAGGAAGAAGTGGAGGACGAACTGATGGAAGACTCATCAGATGAGGGAGACCTTGATCACATTTCTGTTGTGCGAGGTTGGGGGGAGAGGACAGAGGAAGGAAGCATGATTGCTACCTCGCCACCAACACAACAGGGACTTGGTGCTCCTGGATGCGCAACACACATGAGTGCCTTCTTGCTGCACTACCTGCAACATGACCCTCGAATTGTGAGAATTAGAAATAATCCTGACTACTGGGTTGCCACACTGTTAGATCCCCGGTACAAAAGTAAATTTGCAGAAATTATTCCTGCCATAGAAAGGGATGCACGCATGCAGGAGTATCAGCAGAGACTGTTGCAGAATCTTACATGTGCTTTTCCACAAAATACCAGTGGTGCACGTAGTGAATCTCACAGTTCCAACTTGCCAACCGTGGGACCGTCAAGTGTTCAGCACTCAAACCGTAACAGAACCACAGTATCTGCTGGTAACATCAATTTTGCGGAATCATTTCACCACTTTTTTAGCCCATCCTTTGCAAGGCCACAGGAGACAAGAAGTCTGACACATAGTCAACGCCTAGAGACGATGGTACAGGAGTATCTCCAAGTAAACATTGAAGCCACGACTGTGTCACTGGACCCTTGCTCTTTTTGGGCTTCCAATCTGGATAAATGGCCGGAGCTAGCCACTTACGCCTTGGAGATCTTGTCATGCCCCGCAGCCAGCGTTCTGTCTGAACGTGTGTTCAGCGCTGCTGGTGGTGTGCTGACAGATAAGCGCACGCGGCTCTCCACTGATAATGTAGACAGACTCACGTTCATAAAGATGAACAAATCATGGATCCGAAACGACTTTTCTACCCCTGTGTCATCCTGGGGAGAGTAAAAGCTTGATAATTGGTTAAAATCACCCTACCAACCGTTTTAAGCTTTCAAATTACTAATCATGTTTATCTGTATCTTGACTGGAAAATAATTTGGGCTTTGTAGCAGTGTGCAGCACTGATCCTATTAGGCCATCTATAATAAGCTTCACCAGATTTAAAATTAAAAATAATTTTTAGCTGCATCTAGCCCGGAAAATAATTTTGGGGCTCCGAGATGCGCAAGACACATAAGTGCCTTCTTGCTGCACTACCTGCAGCATGACCCTCATATTGTCAGAATTCGAAGTAATCATGACTACTGGGTTGCCACACTCTTAGATCCCCCAAACTTTTCGATCAACCTTTTCATTTTAATAAAGACCAAAAAAATGGTCATTTTTGAAATTATAAGCATTAGCAGGTTGTTAGAAACTGAAATCAAACAGTTTTCAACTCAAAACTTTATTCTAGGTGATGTTACATTTTCACATAGGACCCCTTGTTCGAAAGGAGCTTCTGAACTCTCTCGTCCATTGAATTTGTCAGGTTTTGGATGGTTTCTGCTTCAATTGTTTTGCATGAGGACAGAATACCCTCCCAGAGCTGTTGCTTAGATGTGAACTGCCTCCCGCCATCATAGACACTCCTTTTAATGATGCTCCAAAGGTTCTGAATGGGGTAGAGGTCAGGGGAGCATGGGGGTCACACCATAAGTTTGTCCCCTTTTATGCCCATATCAGCCAGAGATGCAGATGTTTTATGTGCAGCATGAGATGGTGCATTATCATGCAGAAAAATGATCTTGCTGTGAAATACACGGTTCTTCTTCTTGAACCATGGCAGGAAGTGCTGTTTGAGAAAATCCACATACATTATGGAGTTCATCTTTAGCGCCTTCAGGGATCCTAAAGGGGCCGACAATCTCTCTCCCCATGATTCCAGCCCAAAACATTACTCCACCTCCTCCTTGTTGGCGCTGTAGCCGTGTTTGCGTGGGGTGTCCATCAACCAGCCATCCTCCACTCCATTCATCTGGACCATCGAGCGCTGCACGGCACTCATCCGTGAACAAAACAGTTTTGAAATCAGTCTTCATGTAATGTTTGGCCCACTGGAGCCGTTTCTGCTTGTGTGAAGTGGATAGAGGAGGTCGACAGGATGGCATATGCACAGCTGCAAACCTCTGAAGGACCCTGCATCTTGTTGTTCGGGGGACGTTGGAGGCACAAGCAGCTTCAAAAACTTGTCTGCTGCTATGACAAGGCTTTTTTGCCGCTGCTGTTTCAACCTGACGTAATTGCCTGTAGGAAAGAGTCCTCAATTTGCCCTTATCAGCACGCACACGTGTGTACTGTGAATCAGCTACATACTTCTTGATTGCCAAGACACTTCATCCTGATCATCGCACAATGTTGATTGTAGTCATGCCTTGACCTAAACACTCCACAATTTGTTGCTTCTCAGCAGCCGACACATCCTTTTTCTTTCCCATTTTGGCAGAAAATGTAGGCTGCTTAATAATGTGAGAGAGCCTTCTTAAGTAGTCTTGCCTTTCATTGGACACACCTGCCAAACTAATTAGCATAGGTGTCTGCAATTGCTTACAGTGATATAAAGAGCCCTGACACACATCACCATCAATGAGTTTAACTGACAAACAAACAAATTCTTCCCTTATCACTCCTAAACACTTTTTGCATAATAATTTGGAACGCGGTGTACATGTGCTTTTCCACAAAACACCAGTGGTTCACGTAGTGAATCTTACAGTTCTAACTTGCCAACCGTGGTCTGTATGGAATTGTTCAATAAAGGGCCCAAAATTAAGATAACATAGATGGGAGAGGTCTCTATGAATAGGAATTCCTAAGTATTTGATACCCTGTGAGGGCCAGGCAAAGGGAAAGTTGGACTGGATGGAATCCTATATGGATTTAGGGAGGGAGACATCGAGGGCCTCAGACTTCGCTGCATTGATTTTAAAATTTTACCATGTAACAAAGTGATCTATTTCAGCCATAACAGCAGGGATGGATATATGTGATTGAGTGATATATACTAGGACATCATCAGCAAATAGAGAGCACTTGTACTCGGTGCCTCCCACCTCAATCCACCTAATATTGGGGTTATGGCGAATTGATGAGAGCAGGTGCTCCGTCACTAGGATGTATAAGAGAGGGGACAGAGGACATCCCTGCCTTGTCCCATTGGTGATTGTGAAAGGTGATGAAAATGTTCTGACGCACCCCCTGGGCCTTGGGACACCCGGAGCCGGACCCTTTTTGGTGGATGCTGGTGGTTGTAGTCTTCGTGGCGGCGATCCGGTTCCGTGGCTCAGGGCGGTCAAACCAGTGGCGGAACTATTTATGTGGTTTTGATGTTTAAATGTCTGACTACGCCACCCGTGGATTGCGGTCAGAGTGAACCGCCGCTACAGGGCAGACCGCTAAGGCTGGTGTTGTGGGTGCAGCAGAGCGTAGCATAACTCTCCACGGGAGGAGTATAGCCTCAGGGCAGTGTATGCGGAGGATGGGGGTGATGGTGCAGGGCAGCAGCAGTAACGACACGGAGTCAGTGATGCAGTTCAGGGCCTTTACTCACAGTTCTTATTATCCAGACCACGTCTGCAGGTAACGGCTGCCCACGTCGTACTGTGCTCACCAGGTGAGGGGCTCAGACAACTCCCAGATAACTTTGGAGCGCTTCACAGGACCCCCTTTGTGTGTCCTTTGTCTGGCCTTTCTTACCAACACTTCTGTCCGGCTGCCTCGGGCCTCCTCTTGGTAAACTTGGCGCCAGTTTCCCTGACCCTATGTGGTGCCTTCCTAGCGGGTGGAGCAAGGGGCTGCGCCACATAAAATGTCAGAGCCTCCGGTTTCTAGCTGAGGGTCGTTTCCTGCCTCCACTAGTTCGGGGACCGGTCTCCCCCTTTGGCCTGACCCCTCCACGCAGGTGGATTCGGGCGTGCGGTGGCGACTCGCCCGTCCGCACCCCTGGGATCCCTTCATTCCTCGTTCCTGGAGCCTTCTCCGCTCCTCTTCCTTCCTTCTCCCTCTTGCAGGCCTGGGCCTCTGTTACTAGGCCCGCCTCCGGAGCAGAGCTCATGCAGAGCCCCTGCTCCCTGCCACTTCTGCTCAGACTTCTCTGCACTGAACTAAGATGGTGCCCACCTTTTATACTCCCTTCTCAATGCACCCAGGAACTGCTTCCTCCCTGCTCCTGCACTGCAGGGTTCCCCTTCCTCAGTGTTCCCTCCCCCCACTCCAGCCAGGGACAGGGACTGTCGTGCCCATCTCAGGGGCATATTGGTCGCCCTGCCCCACGGCAATGTGGTGTAATGCATGCAGGTGTCGGGTCCTGATCCACACTCCATCCTTATCTGAGAGTGAGATATCACACCTCTGGGTGAGGTGCAATACGTCTGTAGCAACCGAGCCCTCGGTGCTACAGTTCCATTTATCTTCAGCCTAGGTGACGTATTGTGATACAGGGCCGTGATTTTGGCTATAAAAGGGTCCCCTAGACCCCTACCCCAAGCTTTTTAAGAGAATCATATATGGCGTGCCAGGAGACTCTATGGAATGCTTTCTCAGCATCCAACGAGAGTATCTACTTACAAATTTTTAACTGCATCTAGCCCAGGAAATACTTTGTGCCTAGTAGCAGTGTCTGCTAGTCAGCGGATTATCCCGGCTGTTAAGCAAGCTACCCCACCTGTAGTTTGGACACTTAATTTTTTCAAAGGAAATGCTTCGGGACCACGGGATACTTAGTGAAGAGCATCAGGAGGCACCCCAAGGCATAGGGGCTGGGACTGGCACTAGGATGCCTTGCGGTGGACAGCCGAGCTCGATCCTTATAAAAGCTTTTAACTGCAGCAGCTTTAGTGGACGCTACTGGAGCTGGAATTACGCGGCTGCTGGCATGAGACTTGCCCTCCAATAGATCCTTGTAAATGGATTTAAAGTGTATTCATTTAAATTAGAGGGACAATTTAAATTAAAAAGCTTAGAGCTGCCTCCACCACAGGGGGGCTCTCTCGACCCACCAGCGGACAGGCACCAGTATTGGGAGAGGGGGGCTGGCCGTCAGGGTTCACCGCGGCTCTGGCACAAACCCGGCGACACGGAGGTGGCACGGGCAGGAGCGGACTGGCCGTGTCGGCTTCTCACTTTTTGGATTTTAGAAGGGCATGACATGCCTATATCTGTGTCTCCCCCTCCTTTTACTCCTCCACCTCTTTTCTTTTCGCATGACTATATGTACTTGTCACTTTTCCATGTGTTAGTTGTGTCTTCTGAGCAGTTTGTCAGCTTTTGGACACCTTTGAAGGTGTTTTCTATGTGTTTCTATGTGTTTTTGTTTGCCTGCCATTGGTTTTAACGGTGTTCGAAGGTGTTCGACGAACAGTTCGACGAACAGTTCGGCGAACACACGGGTGTTCGACGAACCGAACCGAACTCGAACACTACGGGGGTGGCTCAACACTAGTCTCTACCCCGAGCCGGGAAACCGTGTACCTGCCCCAGCTCCCCGTCGCAGAACCCGAAATTCCCCCTGCCGTGCCCGTCGCTGCATCGTCACCGCCGCAGACTAGGCCTCAACCGGAACCCGTGGCCACGACCCCTGTGACGTCACGCGCTTCGACCCTGAGCGCGGCAAAGCAGGAAATACCATCAGCCTGGTCGCAAGGCCTAGTACCCCCGGGCGCCGCCATTCCAACAGCGCCCCCTACCTCCGCGGAGCCACCAGCCTGGTCGCAGGGCCGAGTAACCACGGGCGCCGCCGTTCTTACGGTGCCCTTTTCCTTTAGCGTGCCCCAAGCCTGGTCGCAAGGCCTGGTCAACCCGGGCGCCGCTACCACCACAGCGCCCATAACACCTAAAGTACCGCACCTGGGTGAGGACCTGTTCGCCCAGCATACGTGCCCGGATGGGCAGCCCTTCATATGGCCACCGGAGTTTCACCATCCCCGACTCCGGAAAGAAAGACCCCTAGATGAACCCCTGATTCCGGTTCCGAAGCCCGTCAGGAGGACCCAGCCCCCGCTAGAGGAGGCACAGTTTGAGTGGGACCCCACCGGAGGAGACCTCATGGGGTTCACTCAGGAGACTCGGGCGGCCGCAGCGCAGCGTGCAGAGTGCTGCCGCCAGCAGCTCGAGGTCTTCGAGAAGGAGCGGAGAGAGAGGCGGGTCCGGGAACAGCAAGCACAGATAAGGAGCGCGGAGCAGAAGAGCCGGACCAGGAGGAACCCCCGTGCAGCTCATGGTCCCCGTACCACCGGGACTGTGATTAAATTCAACCTGCAGCATGGGTGGGGCTTCATAAAAGACCATCATACCCCCGGCGACGTCTTTGTCACACGCAGAGACGTAGAAAGCCATCTGCCGGAGGGACACAGAGGTCGTGACCTGTACGTAGGGGACGAGGTCACCTTCACCCGGCACAAGTGTGCCAAAGGATCCTACGCCCTCCATGTACATCGCCTGACGGAGGAGGAGCTGCGGTGTGAGGAGGAGCAGGAAGACCCGGACGGGTCTAAATCCAAAGAAGGAGCAGGAGGACGCCGTCGTTAAAGTACGGTAAAGAGACTGTAAATAGTTACCCATCGGGGTACAGTGAACTGTTGCTGCTTTAAATAAGTCCCCGTTGGGACAAGAGTGAACTGTTAACCCGTGTGTCCCTATTCCCATTACCTGGCCGAGGACTGAGAGCGGCCATATTCCCCTTGTATATAGTTGCGCTTCCTAAGGCGCCCCCTACCGGTTTTATAGTAAACTGTTGTTTTTCTTAAAGAGACTGTCGCGCTTTTCCCGGTCACAAGTTGCACCGTGGCCGGAGGAGCAAGAGTGTTTAAAAGGACGTTATTTATGAAGAGTTTTTATGAAAAGTTTTATGTGATGTTTTATATGTTTATGTTTATGAAAAAAAAAAATTGTATGTTTTGGATGTTTTTATATCTTACAGCCCGAGGACGTGCTGTGATTTACCAGGGGGGAATGTAGCACCCTGAGGATTCGGCTGCTACAGGGGTATTACGCTCAAGCCAGAGGTGTGGTATTCCACTCCCGGGTAAGGATGGAGTGTGGAACTGAGCTCAGTAGGCTGCATGCACTACATACATCCCATTTCCGGGGGACAGACCAATGGTACTCCCACTAGAGAAATGTGCAGGTACGACAGTGTCTGTCCCTGGCTGGAGTGGGAGGGGGGTGGAACATCCCAGTAGTGTAGGGGCAGATAGGGGGAGCAGTCTGGGTAATGCTAGGAGCTCATTGGGTGCTGGTCACCTGAGCTCACACATAGAGGGAGTATATAAGGTGGGAACCATCTTAGATCAGGGTCAGTCTGTCAGAGTTGAGTCAGAGAAGCAGAGCAGCTCAGCCAGCTCCAAGGCCAAGAGAGAGAGAGAGGAGAAAGAAGGACCCAGAGGGGGAGAAGAGGGAACTCCAAGAACCCAAAATTAGACCAGAGGGTGAAGAGTTGGCACAAGGGTACCGGATCCCAAGCTGGTGGAGGGCCCTAATCCTTAGCCAGAGACCGGAGGTCGTGGGCAGGATCTGCCACGACCACCCACTAAATCCACCCGGAAGGCAAACCAAGAATAGGGTCAGGGAACCCAGAGACAAGGGTTTTACCAACAAGAGGCCCGAGGGAGCCGGACTTAGGTGGATCCCTGGTGGGGAAGGCCAGAGAGAAGGACAAGTCAGAAAGGGAGCTCAGGACCACGCTCCAGAATCACCTGGGGGTTGGCCGAGTCCAGGACCTGGTGGACGCAGCACGGCTCGGGTGGTCACTCAAGGCCGGAGTGACCAACACAAAAGCAGTAAGTAAAACCCTGAACTGCACAGCCCGACTCGGAGTCTTATTACCACTCTCACTGCACCACCACAACCACCACCCTCTACAACTGACCCCCTGAGGCTATACCCCTCCCGTTGGGGGTTATACTACCTGAGCTGCACACACACCACCAGCCTCAGCGGACCCTGCTGCAGCGGCGGCCGTAGTGACCACAAATCAACGGGTGGCGTAGTCGACACTAAAGAACATCCAGTAACATCTGTAGGACTGCCACACACTGAGCTTGACACCCTGGGCACGGACCGGGTCACCGCCACTCGGAGACTACAACCCCCATCTGATCCGGCTCCGGGTATCCCCCAAACAACACTGGCCCAGGGGGCGCGTCAGTGACGCCACCTGTGGTTTCTGGTAATGGTTACTGGCACTGCTGCAGACCTTCGAGGGTGATGGGATGACAGCTGGGATGTTTCTGCTCCCCACAAGAGGAGCAGGCCCCCGGGGCAGTGTAGGTAAAAATGGTGGTGATGCTGGGGCTTTCAGTGCAGGAGAGAGGGCGCAGCAGGAGTAACTGACAGAGACAGGAGATTCACTTCAGTACCTTTACTGGTGCGGATGTCAGGTACGGTCCAGGGTACTCTGTAGGAAGGGTGCACTTCAGGACTTCTCCCCAGTGAGCGGGTATAAGGCCTCCTGGTCCGTGTCTCCCTCTCTCTAAGCTCCTGGCCAGTTTGCAACTGGGCCTAGCTTCTGTGTCGTGCTGTTCCTTCACCTGTCGCTTGGTAGTAGGACCTTTTTCTGGCAACCACTATCCCTGGACGCCAGGGCCTTCGTGGTTCCTAGTCCTGTCAAGGGTTTAGCTTCAGGTCGGCCAGGGACTTGTAGACCTCCTGGTATGCCAGTGATCCCTACTGGGTTTAAAGGACCCTGTAGGCGCGGATCCGGTGTCCGGTTCGTGTCTTGGGGTGAGCCTATGATGCTCCTCTGCCCCCTAAACTCCTCTCTCCTCTCCTCTTTGCCTCCGGCCACACTCGGGGCCCTCAATACAGCAGAAGACGTGCTGCGTCTTCACTGCTCTCAGTGGCAGCACACTCTCTCTCAGACTGAGACTGAACTGCTTGGCTCCACCCTCTATATATATATATCCCTAACGGGCTCCCTTTGGTGGTATGAGGTGGAAGGGTGGAGGTGTTTGTTTGTAACGAGGGCCTCTAGTGGAGAAGTCCATCCATGCACCCTTTTGGGTCCTGTGGTACCTGTGAACAGCAGGGTGCCACATTCCCCCCTAGTACAATTCAGTACTCCTGGACTGAAGCATTTTGTAACAGGTTAAAACAATAGCAATAATTATAATAGCAATAACAATAATAAACTTACAGTATCAATAATAAAGTTACAGTATGTCCCGTAACCAGGTGTCCATTTCACCAAAGAAAGTGCAAAAATGAGTAACATGAGGGACCCGCCTGAAAACCCTCAACGTAGGCCCTGGGCGTGGCTACAGGGCATAAGTGATCCAGATGTTGGACCACGTCTTCGGCCACGCCAAACGGGTTTTTGTTCAGTGGTCAAATAAGGGGGCACTTTTGATGAGTGTAACTATTTACAAGGACAGTTTTTGGCTGCTCACAGTCCTCAGCCTACAAGTCTCTGCACCCTGACGGGTAACTAAAGGCACACATTAATTTCAGTTTACATAATAAACAATAGGCAATACCCAACTGGGTAACTATTTATACTTTAGGCATTTTGTATTTTAATCCCTAAACCTGGCAGGGATTTGGCCTTGTGTGCTGCATGTGGACCTTCGTAGCACTGGGGTGATACTGGTGTCTGTGCATGCACTCTCTGCTAACCTGTCAGGTGTACGTGCTGGTAGATTATAAAACTGCCTCAATCTCTCTATGGGACTAGCAAGTGCACTGATTACAGGGCCTTCAGGCTCTGCTTCAACGGGTGATCCTCCTCTGACTGGAGACTCTTAATGTTCCTGAACAGGTTCCTCTAGGGCGCTCACAGGTTCTTCTTGTGGTTGATAGAAGTGTATTACTGGTATAGTAACTGCTCCATCAAGTTGAGGTCAGTCCACAGGGAAATCTCCTAGAACTGTGTGAAGCACATCTTCCTTGGGTTCTTCCAGTGCTATAGGAGGTACTTCTTCCTCCTGTGTCTTCAGTAGACCTGGGCACAATTTCAAGTGGTCTCTTGAGACTGTTGCGGTTGTTTTACCTCCATCCTTACTGATCAGGCAGGTTTTACTGTTGTCAAATCTGGAGTTTAGCACAGTGTAGGGCTCTCTTTCCCACTGGTCATCGAGCTTGTGACCTCTTCTTTTCCACTTTAGCACTATATAATAATAATAATAATAATCTTTATTTACAGTACAGACCAAAAGTTTGGACACACCTTCTCATTTAAAGATTTTTCTGTACTTTCTTGACTATGAAAATTGCACATTCACACTGAAGGCATAAAAACTATGAATTAACACATGTGGAATTATATACTTAACAAAAAAGTGTGAAACAACTGAAAATATGTCTTATATTCTAGGTTCTTCAAAAATAGCCACCTTTTGCTTTGATGACTGCTTTGCACACTCTTTGTCTATAATCTACACACATCCTCATGCTACCGTCCTTCTTTGTGACCAGGACCAGGGGAGCTGCCCAGGGGTTACAGCTATCCCTTACTACCCCTGCCTTTTTCATGTCATGGAACATTTCCTTGGCTTTTTGGTAATGTGCTGGTGGTATGGGTCTGTAACGCTCTTTGATGGGTAGATGGTTACCTGTGGGCATGTGGTGTTGTACCCCTTTAACCCTTCCAAAATCAAGTGGGTGCTTACTAAACACTTGTTCATATTCCTGAACCACTCTGTAAACACCGTGTTTCTGATGGACAGGGGTGGCGTCAGTCCCAACATGATGCTGTTGACACCAATTCGGAGCTTCGGAGTCATTGTCCTCCACTATTTCTGATGGGGTCAAGGATTCCACTGTGTGTATGGCATCATTATTCACAGTATACAATCTGGCAACAGTGGCGTATCTTGGCAATTTGACTTCCTCCCCCCCACAATTTAGGAGACGTACAGGTACCCTCGCATTGCGTACATCAACTACCCCTCTAGCAGTTAGGAGTGTAGGTCTGTGCTCTGAGCTAATGGGCTCCACTACCACCTGGTAGTTCTGTCCCTTGAGACTTATTGCTGCCCTACACCAAATCAGCATTTCACTCATTGGGGGAATCACAATGGGTATCGGGTCTGTCACCCATACATTACCAATCTCACCACCTGTTAGCTTTACCTGTTGCTGGTACAGGACGGCTCGAATTTCTTTCTGGAGCACCTTCCTCTGCCCTGGTTTGGCAGTGTCAGCAATCTGTTGGAGTAAAAACAACACTTCTCCCAAACAGTTACCAACAATATTTGTACCAAGTACCATATACGGATTGGTATCACCAGGGTTAGATTCTATGACAATTAGTCCTTGGTCCTTTAGTTCCACTCTCCCCACCTTCACTGTCACATCCTTAACCCCTACTAGGTTAAGCGGAAGGCCGTCAGAGGCATACATAGAGAGGTTCGGGGCTGGCGGGTGGAGTTCATCTATGGACCAGTACCTTTTGTAGAGGACATCAGGTATGATGCTTACTTGTGAGCCGGTGTCCAGTAATGCAGGTGTTGCTATGCCGTCCAGCACGATGGACAGGAAAGGCCTTCCTCCTACAAACCGGACGTACCAGCTTGATGGGCCTGGTTGATCTACTCCTGGGTGTCGGCCCTTGGCCCCAGGGTTTGCCCGTTTAAAGTACAGTTCCACGTCCGTGTCTCCCTCTCTCTAAGCTCCTGGCCAGCCTGCAACTGGGCCTAGCTTCTGTGTCGTGCTGTTCCTTCACCTGTCGCTTGGTAGTAGGACCTTTTTCTGGCAACCACTATCCCTGGACGACGGGGCCTTCGTGGTTCCTAGTCCTGTCAAGGGTTTAGCTTCAGGTTGGCCAGGGACTTGTAGTCCTCCTGATATGCCGGTGATCCCTACTGGGTATAAAGGACCCTGTAGGCGCGGACCCGGTGTCCGGTTCGTGTCTTGGGGTGAGCCTATGATGCTCCTCTGCTCCCTAAACTCCTCTCTCCTCTCCTCTTTGCCTCCGGCCACACTCGGGGCCCTCAATACAGCAGCAGACGTGCTGCATCTTCACTGCTCTCAGTGGCAGCACACTCTCTCTCAGACTGAGACTGAACTGCCTGGCTCCACCCTCCATATATATATATCTCTAACGGGCTCCCTCTGGTGGTATAAGGTGGAAGGGTGGAGGTGTTTGTTTGTAACGAGGGCCTCTTGTGGAGAGGTCCATCCATGCACCCTTTTGGGTCCTGTGGTACCTGTGAACAGCAGGGTGCCACATCAGCTATGTTGTAAATTAGTTTTCTGGGGAACATTAAAGAAAATTTGTGGCAGTTTGACATCTCTCAATTTTCGACACCCCATCACCTCTTAAGGTTATGGATACCTCTGAAATGGAAGAAATGTTTTGTTTAGTTTTATTTTGCATATTTTAGTGATATCTTAGCACAATTAAGTTTCAGGATCTGCACTTTGCAACCTTTTCCAAGTTTTAGATTTTTTTTTTGCGGGAATGTTAATAGAGCTCTGTGTGTATGCAGAGTGCTGCTATCTTTACTTGCTTTCATTTATCAGCAAAGCTCCAGAGCTGCACTTATTTCCTTTCATTGTACTTTCCTCCTTGTCTATAGCCTGTTTTCTCTGCTCTCCATAAAACTTTAGATACTTTCCCCTCTTTCCATTGCAGGTCTGTGTACAAGCCACTCCCTTCTTCATCCTGCTATAATTAAAACACGGAAAAAAGGGAACCTATGAGCAGGCAGCCATCAGAATCAGACACAGAAGCTCAGATTTGTGACAATTTGGAAAGGTAGAAAGATAATAACTTAACAGCAGTTGCTTAAAGCACTCCCATCAAAGTTATTATCCCCTTAAAATATTGCAATCAACATATTATATAGCTCTGTATACTTACAATTGCTCATTTTGCCTTTCTACCCAGCTTTTCCATTAGATCTATGACATCACGTGATTAAAAACAGCACAGCTGAATTCCACTAAGTGCAATGTAGAAACAGAAAGTCTCTTTTCCCTGCATGAGTCATCATTAGAACTACAATTCTACATCACTGCAATTTCCATTTCATCACATGGTAAAATGAATTGTGTCACTCAAAAGTACAACTCGTCCTGGAAAAACAATCCCTCATACAGCTGTATTGATGGAAAAAGAATGGGAGGAATAAGTGAAAACAAAGAAAAAAATCACAGAATGGGATGGGGTTAAGGGTGCAGTCTGATACTTTTCTGATGCAGTCTGGGGATTAAACTTAAACATTATTTATTATTATTTATTTATATAGCGCCATTGATTCCATGGTGCTGTACATAAGAAGGGGTTACATACCAAATACAGATATCACTTACAGTAAACAAAACTAACAATGACAGACAAGTATGGAGGGAAGAGGACCCTGTCCTTGCGGGCTTACATTCTACAGGAACGGGGAAGGAGACAGTAGGTTTGGGGGGTTGCAGTAGCTCCGGTGTTGTTGAGGGGTCATGGCCGGATGTAAGCTTGTTTGAAGAGATGGGTTTTCAGGTTCCATCTGAAGGATCCAACTGTGGTGGATAATCGGACGTGTTGAGGCACAGAATTCCATAGGATGGTGGGAGAAATATTGGAGGCGATTGGGTGAGGAACGAATAAGTGTGGAGGAGAAAAGGAGGTCTGGGGAGGACCGGAGATTACGTAAGGGAAAGTATTGGGAGATTAGTTCATAGATGTACATAGGAGATAGGTTATGGATGGCTTTGTAGGTCAGTGTTAGTAGTTTGAACTGGATACGCTGGGGAATTGGGAGTCAGTGAAGGGATTTGCGAAGGGGGGTAGCGGAGGAGTAGCGAGGTGAGAGATGAACCAGTCGCGCAGCAGAGTTGAGGATGGACTAGAGTGGTGCGAGAGTGCTAGCAGGTAGGCCACAGAGGAGGATGTTGCAGTAGTCGAGGCGGGAGATGATGAGGGCATGCACAAGCAGTTTAGTAGAGTTAGGGTTGAGGAAAGGACAGATTCTGGAAATATTTTTGAGCTCGAGGCGACAGGAGGTGGCGAGAGCTTGGATGTGGGGTTTGAAGGACAGTGCAGAGTCAAGGGTTACTCCGAGGCAGCAGATTGCCGGTACAGGGGAAAGAGTGATGTCATTTATTGTGATAGAAAGATCAGATGGGGAAGATATGCGAGATGGGGGAAAGATAATGTGTTCAGTATTGTCCACAATGAGTTTGACGAAGCGGGAGGAGAAGAAGCATTGAGGTCTATTTATTCTCGGATTTAGGATCCTTATTAATTTCGGAGTGTGATAAAGGATATATGTTATTGGTATGGGCTTTGCAAATGGCTGGTGTGGCAGGTGTATTTTAATAAAATTTTGGATGATGCCTATCAAATTTCTTCTGATAGTTTTGGAACTTGATGTCACCACTCAAAAATGGAAGTCCTTATAAAAGGATCTTTAGATCTTCAGAGCTATAATAGTTGCAGACCACTAATTTTGGAACCTGAGAATGTGAATAAATAACTGAACACTAGGAAATGTGTCTATTAAAGGTAATGTTCAATACCTTAGAACACGTTAAATGAATCAATGATGGTTGGAAAAAAACAGTAGTCATCAATTGACTGGTGCCACTCTCCAGTTCTTTTACTGTCTGCGTTATGTGTTGAGTGTCACATGACTGCTACGGCCAGTCAACAGCTTTTATCGGATGCAAACTTCACATTCCATTGAAGCTTGAAGAAACGATCTCTTTAAAAGTTTGCATGGAAAGTGAAGACTGCAGCCTATCAGTGGCCTGTCAATAGTGGAAGACCACGCAGCTACTATGGGGCCCATGAGTCGGTTGCCCCACCCGTCATCGCACTTTCAATTGTAATGGCAACCTGGATGCCAATACAGTTGAAAGTAATGATGAAAGATCATCTGATGTCTCAGTGCAGTGGGTGTGATGATGTCATCACATGTTGCCCACTGCCCTGCGGTGTGCTGTGCTTCAGAATGCTCACTGCAGACCAGGAGCAGTGTGGGGATGAGGAGGAGAGGTGAGTTTTTTTTTTGTTTTTAAATCAGTGAGTACATTGTGGTGGCCATAATACTGTATGGAGGACTATGGAGAGTGCAGTATATTATATAGAGGACTATGGGGTGTGCATTATACTGTATGGAGGACTATGGGGAATGCATTATACTATATGGAGGACTATGGGGTGCATTATACTATATGGAGGACTATGGGGAGTGCATTATACTTTATGGAGGACTATGAGGAGTGCATTATACAATAGGAAAAACTATGGGGTGCATTATACTATTGGGAAAACTAAGGGGAGAGCATTATATTATATAGAGAGCTGTGAGATGCATTATACTGTATGGAGGACTGTGGGGGTGCATTATATTATATGGAGAACTATGGGGAGTGTATAATACTATACGGAGGGCTATTAAGTGCTTTATACTATATGGAGGGCTATGGGGTGCATTATACTGTATGGAGGACTATGGAGGTGCATTATACTATATGGAGGACTATGGGGAGTGCATTATACTATAGAAAGAACTATGGGGAGTGCATTATACTTTATGGAAGACTATGGGGGTTCATTATACTATATGGAAGGCTACAGAGTGCATTATACTACATGGAGGACTATGGGGAGTGCATTATACTTTATGGAGGACTATGAGGACTATGAGGAGTGCATTATACAATAGGGAAAACTATGGGGTGCATTATACTATTGGGGAAACTAAGGGGAGTGCATTATATTATATAGAGGGCTATGAGATGCAGTATACTATATGGAGGACTGTGGGGGTGCATTATATTATATGGAGAACTATGGGGAGTGTATAATACTATATGGAGGGCTATTGAGTGCTTTATACTATATGGAGGGCTATGGGGTGCATTATACTGTATGGAGGACTATAGGTGTGCATTATACTATATGGAGGACTATGGGGAGTGCATTATACTTTATCGAAGACTATGGGGGTCCATTATACTATATGGAGGTTTACAGAGTGCATTATACTGTATGGAGGACTATGGGGGTGTATTATACTATATGGAGGACTATGGGCTGTGTATCATACTATATGGAGGACTATAATTGCACATTATACTATATGAAGGACTATGGGGAGTGCATTATACTATATGGAGGACTATGGGGTGTGCATTATACTGTATGGAGGACTATGGGGGTGCATTATACTATACGCAGGACTATGGGGGTGCATTATACTGTATTCAGGACTTTGGGGAGTCTTCAGTGTGGTGAAGTCTGGGAGAGCTGTGTGGAGATCACAGTTGGGGATTGTGAAGACCCGGGGTCTTCCGTGGGCGTAGCGCTATTCAGACAACACAAGGTGAGGGTAAAACAGTGTGACAATACTTTATTGAACCACAAAGCGGACAATAAGCACACAGAACAGTCCCAGCAAATACCCAAGATGGTACAACATTACACAGTCTCACCCTTCCGCTGGCCCACCTGGGATAGAACAGCTGTGACTTTGGGACTTTCAGGGCCAACTACCTCAATCAGTGTCCCCCTGCTTCTGGCGGACCCCCACAGAGAAAAGGTAGTGGCAATCTTAGGAAGCTAGCAGTTCATCGAGGTACAAGGCCAGGAGACCCGAGGGTCCCACCCTGGCCGCTCCGAGAGTTTCCATTTTCAGCGGTAAGGGGGCCCAATTAGAATTTCTTCTATGGTGTCCCATGATTTCTATGTATGCCCCAGGCTGCAACAGTCATTGAATGCTCCTCATCAGACTACTGGTTTCCTCTTCTTGTAGGTAAAGGCACATGACTGCTGAAACCAGTCTGCAACCTTTGATCAGATGCAGCTTTCACATTCCATTGCAGCTTGATTCTGACTCGGATACATTTTGAACACTGCAGTCGATCAGTGCTGTTGATTGGCTGCAGTGGCCATGACGTGCCCCCAGGGCTGTGGGGTACTCGGCAGCCGGGCCTATGGATGTTGGGGGGATATGTCACAGTGGCTGGCCCGGTCCGTGACCCAGGGCGGTCAATAAAAAGGGGGGAATTTCTATTTAAAGGGGATTTATAGAGTTCGTGACGCTGTGGTTTCTGGTAATTTGTACCAGTGCTGCGGCAGACCTCTGAGGCAGTTGATAGGCAGCTAGGATGGAACAGCTCACCACAGGTGGAGCGGGCCTCAGGGCAGTGTAGAGTTTGGTGGTGAGTGGTGATGCTGGGACTTGTAGTGCAGAGGGAGAGATGGCGCAGCTGAAATAATTGACGGAGGCAGTGCAGTGCAGTCATCCGAGTTTTTACTCACAGTTCTTATGTAAGTTCCACAGGTGCACTGTACGGGTGTCAGCCTCCCACGTCGCGCTGCGTTCACCAGACCAGGGGTTCAGCTCTTCCTCAGATTGATCAGGAGCGCTTGACGGAACCCCGCTGTAGCGCCGGCGTCCCTGCCCTCTGCTAGGCAGGGACGCTGTTCCCCTCACCTCTCTGCTCCGAGCCCGGCGTCCTCCTCCCGCTCTGCTGGCAGCGCGCGCTCCTTCCCGGCCACTGTGCTTAGGGCGCACGCGCGTGCGCTCCCTCCCTCTTAAAGGGGCCGCGCGCGCCGTCCTAAGGAGTCCCCGGCCAATGGCCGGAGGACTTCACCATATATAAGGCACCTCCTCCAAAATGGAGGTGCCCGAGCAATGTTGTTGCACTGTTCTCTACTCTGCTTCAGCCCTCAGGTCCCGTTGCCAGTTACCTGCCAGTTACCTGCCAGATTCCTGCCAGCTTGCTGTCTTATTCCTGCCTGATATTCTGCTACCTGCCTGCTAGCCTGAGGTCCGACGGTCTGCCTTCCAACTCCTGTCAGTCTGTCTAAGGACCAGCTTGCCCGCTCACCTGGGAGCGCACATCTGCTACCTGCCTGCTTGCCTGAGGTCCGACGGTCTGCCTTCCAACTCCTGTCAGTCTGTCTACGGACCAGCTTGCCCGCTCACCTGGGAGCGCACATCTGCTACCTGTCTGCTAGCCTACCTGGAGGCTCCGCCGTTACGTGCTGTGACCACCCGCCTGTCCTGAGACTCCTGCCCGCTCACCTGGGAGCGCTCATCTGCTGCCTGTCTGCTAGCCTACCTGGAGGCTCTGCCGTCACGTGCTGTGACCAAGCGCCTGTCCAGAGACTCCTGCCCGCTCACCTGGGAGCGCTCATCTGCTGCCTGTCTGTTGGTCTTCCTGGAGGCTCCGCCGTCACATGCTGTGACCACCCGTTTATCCAGAGACTCTCGCCTGCTCACCTGGGAGCTCACGTCTACCATCTGCCGCCACAGGTCGTACCAACCCTTTACCCAGAGACTGCCCCGGTCACTTGCCGTGACCTCCTGCCCGTTCATCCAGAGACTGCCCCGGTCACTTGCCGTGACCTCCCGCCCGTTCATCCAGAGACTGCCCCGGTCACTTGCCGTGACCTCCTGCCCGTTCATCCAGAGACTGCCCCGGTCACTTGCCGTGACCTCCTGTCCGTTCATCCAGAGACTGTCCCGGTCACCTGCTGTGACTGCCTGCCTGGTCGCCACCCGCTCCCTTACAAGGACCGCCCCCTTGTATAGTAGCTCAGAGGTTCCACCTCCCAGACCCGTTACAGTTTGCTCGGGCCATGGAACCCGGTGGCACCCAAGCTCCCTCGCTCTCGGACCTGTGTCATGAACTGTCCCGTCAGAGGTCCCAACAGGAGTCCATCCTGGGTCACCTGCGGAATGTCAATTCTCGCCTGGACACTCTGACTGCTCCGCCAGCAACCACCGCCAGTGCCATGACTCGCAATCCGGCAGCTCCGCTGCCCACTAATACCATGGTATACTACCCCGGACCCCGGCTTTCTGCACCTACTTGCTTCGGAGGCGACTCCGCCCAGGCTCGGGTCTTCATAAATCAGTGCACCCTGCACTTTGAACTCCTGTCCCACCAGTTTAACTCCGACCGGGCCAAAATTGCCCTCATCATGTCCCATCTCACCGGGGAGGCCCTGGCCTGGCTAAATCCTCTATGGGAGAGAGGAGACCCCCTGGTGTCCGACTTGCCTGCCTTTCTCACGGCTTTCCGGAAAGTCTTCGACGAACCCGGACGGAAGACCTCATCCGCATCATCACTGCTACGCCTCCGTCAGGGAAGTCTCACTGTGGGCCAATATGCCATACGGTTCCGTACCCTTGCCTCGGAGCTTGTCTGGGATAACGACGCTCTGGTATCCGTCTTCTGGGAGGGTCTGTCCGGCCGTATTAAAGATGAACTTGCCGGTCGGGACATTCCTACCACTCTCGATGACCTAATAACTCTTGCCACCCGGATTGACCTACGGTTCCAGGAGCGTGCCAAAGAGGTCACCCGTGAGAAGAGGTTTCCACGTCTAGCTCCTACTTTTCAGAAACCCGTCACTCCCTCCGTCTCTCCCCAGGTACACTCTCCTGAGCCTATGCAGGTCGACCAGACCAAGATGGTCAAAACCCGTCAGGACTTACGCCGTGCCGAGGGGAGCTGCTTCTACTGTGGCAGTAAGGAGCACCGGATCCGTGCCTGCCCGGAGAAGTCGGGAAACGCCTGTGTCTAGGTTCGCTCAGAGAGGTCGACCTAGACAAGAATAAATCCTCTCCATCTCTGCTGTTGTCAGTCTCAATCGTCTGCGGAGAGAACCGTTATTTCGAACTAGCCCAACTTGACTCTGGAGCAGCCGGGAATCTTATTTCACAGTCCCTGGTAGAGAAATACCGCATCCCCACCAAACCTCTGGCTGTACCCTTGTCTGTTGCTGCCGTGGATGGGGGCCTCTTACCACGCCCCATCCAACTCATCACCGAATCCATTACTCTGCAGGTGGGAATGCTGCATTCTGAGAGTATCTCCTTTCATGTTCTGCCTGGACTCTCTCACGCCCTCTTGCTAGGACTACCATGGCTCCAGAGACATGCACCCGTGCTTGACTGGCAGACCGGAGAAGTCCTTCGCTGGGGACAGGACTGCCACAAGACCTGTCTGGTTCCCGTCCATCCCGTCCGTCCTTCTCCTACCCCAGCTAATCTACCTGGACTTCCGATTCCTTATTGGTCTTATGCTGATGTCTTTAATAAAAAGGAGGCAGAGACACTACCCCCTCATAGACCATACGACTGCCCTATCGACCTGTTACCCGGTACTACTCCTCCCCGTGGGCGTATTTATCCATTATCCGCTGCTGAGACCCGATCGATGTCCGAATATATTGAGGAGAATCTGGCCAGGGGATTCATCCAGAAATCTACCTCCCCGGCGGGAGCAGGCTTCTTTTTCGTCAAAAAGAAGGACGGCTCTCTCCCTCCCTGTATAGACTATAGAGGCCTTAACCAGATCACGGTGAAGAATAAGTACCCCCTTCCGCTCATTCCGGAGTTATTTGATCGTCTGAGGGGGGCTAGAATCTTCACCAAACTGGACCTCCGTGGGGCGTACAACTTGGTCCGTATCCGTCAGGGGGATGAATGGAAGACGGCATTCAACACCCGGGACGGCCACTATGAATATCTGGTAATGCCCTTTGGTCTCTGTAACGCTCCTGCCGTCTTTCAAGAGTTGGTCAATGACATCTTCCGGGACCTTCTCTACTCCTGCGTAGTGGTGTACCTGGACGACATCTTGGTCTTCTCTCCGGATCTCCAGACTCACCGGAGGGACGTTCGTCGGGTCCTGCTCAGGCTCAGGCAGAATCACCTCTTCGCTAAATACGAGAAGTGCCTCTTTGAGCAGACCTCGCTTCCGTTTTTGGGCTACATTATTTCTCAGACTGGCCTACGAATGGATCCAGAGAAACTGTCTGCCATCGAGAAATGGCCTCGACCGGAGGGGTTGAAGGCCATTCAGCGGTTCCTGGGCTTCGCCAACTACTACCGCCTCTTCATACCACACTTCTCTTCCCGGACTGCCCCAATTTCCGCGCTCACCCGTAAGGGTACTAATCCTAAAGAGTGGCCACCCGAAGCAGAGGAGGCCTTTCTTTCCTTAAAACAGGCCTTCTCTTCCGCCCCGGTGCTGCATCGCCCAGACGGCAACAAGCAGTTCTTCCTGGAAGTTGACGCCTCCTCCTCTGGAGCCAGAGCGGTACTTACTCAAAAATCATCTTCCGGGAGGATGGTAACTTGCGGCTTCTTCTCTAAACTCTTCTCCTCCTCAGAGCGCAATTATTCCATAGGAGACCGAGAGTTATTGGATATCAAACTGGCATTGGAGGAGTGGCGTTACCTGCTCGAGGGGGCTCTTCACCCGGTAATAATTTACACTGACCACAAGAACTTGGCTTACCTCTAGCAGGCCCAGAGACTTAACTCGCGCCAAGCCCGGTGGTCCTTGTTTTTTGCTCGCTTTGATTTTGTTCTTCATTTTCGCCCGGCTGACAAAAACGTCAAGGCGGACGCCTTGTCTCGATCCTTTCTGGTGTCTGATCTCGAGGAAGATCCGAAACACATCATCGATCCCGCCAGAGTAATGCAGGTGGCTCCCGTGAGTCTAAATCGTCTCCCTCCCGGAAAGACGTTCGTATCAGTACCTGATCGGGAGAAGATCCTTCACTGGGGTCACTCGTCTAAACTGGCTGGCCACGCCGGTCAGAAAAAGACCCTCCAGCTTATTACCCGGCACTACTGGTGGCCTACCCTGCACAAGGACGTAATAGACTTTGTTTCTGCCTGTGTGTCCTGCGCCCGCAACAAGGTTCCGAGACATCTGCCAGCCGGTCGCCTCCTTCCGCTTTCTGTACCTGCTGCCCCCTGGCAGCATATAGCAATGGACTTTATAACTGACCTCCCAGTCTCTGCCGGTTGTACGGTCATTTGGGTGGTCGCTGACCGCTTCTCCAAGATGGCTCATTTCGTTCCCCTGCCAGGCCTCCCGTCTGCACCCGAGCTAGCTAAAGACTTTATTCGTCACATCTTTCGTCTTCATGGCCTGCCCCTCCACATCGTGTCGGATCGTGGGGTACAGTTCACCTCACACTTCTGGAGAGCCACTTGTAAACTGCTAGACGTCACCCTGGACTTCTCTTCCGCTTACCACCCACAGTCCAATGGTCAAGTGGAGCGGATCAATCAGAACCTGACCAGTTACCTCCGGCACTTCGTTAATGCCCATCATTCAGACTGGGTGGATCTCCTACCATGGGCCGAGTTCTCTTACAACAATCACGAGAGCGAATCCTCCTCCAAATCCCCGTTTTTTGTAGTCTTCGGTCAGCATCCTCGGATCCCATTTCCCGTCTCCACCTCGGTGGACAATCCGGCTGCGGAATCTCTCGTTAGCAAATTTTCCTCCATTTGGGAGAGTACCCGACCCGCACTCCTTCAGTCGTCCGAGCGGATGAAAAGACACGCTGACAAAAAACGCCTGGATCCTCCACAATTTCGTCCTGGAGATAAAGTCTGTCTCTCATCTAAATATGTCCGACTCAAGATACCTTCTTACAAGTTAGGGCCTCGGTTCATCGGTCCTCTGGAGGTCATCAGTCAGATCAACCAGGTGGCCTATAAATTGAAACTCCCGGCCAACTTACGGATCCCTAACTCCTTCCATGTATCTTTCCTCAAACCTGTGGTACTTAACTCTTTCTCCAAGTCTACAGGTATGCCTCCTGCTCCGGTTTCTGCTGAAGACGAGTTTGAGGTAGAGAACATTCTTGCCACCAAAAGGGTAAGAGGAAAGACCTTTTTTCTTGTAGATTGGAAGGGGTTTGGTCCTGAGGAGAGAACGTGGGAGCCCTGGGAGAACATCCATGCCCCTCTTATCCTTGCTAAATTTCTGTCTGGCCTAAAAAAGGGGGGGGCCTAAAGGGGGGGGTACTGTAGCGCCGGCGTCCCTGCCCTCTGCTAGGCAGGGACGCTGTTCCCCTCACCTCTCTGTTCCGAGCCCGGCGTCCTCCTCCCGCTCTGCTGGCAGCGCGCGCTCCTTCCCGGCCACTGTGCTTAGGGCGCACGCGCGCGCGCTCCCTCCCTCTTAAAGGGGCCGCGCGCGCCGTCCTAAGGAGTCCCCGGCCAATGGCCGGAGGACTTCACCATATATAAGGCACCTCCTCCAAAATGGAGGTGCCCGAGCAATGTTGTTGCACTGTTCTCTACTCTGCTTCAGCCCTCAGGTCCCATTGCCAGTTACCTGCCAGTTACCTGCCAGATTCCTGCCAGCTTGCTGTCTTATTCCTGCCTGATATTCTGCTACCTGCCTGCTAGCCTGAGGTCCGACGGTCTGCCTTCCAACTCCTGTCAGTCTGTCTAAGGACCAGCTTGCCCGCTCACCTGGGAGCGCACATCTGCTACCTGTCTGCTAGCCTACCTGGAGGCTCCGCCGTCACGTGCTGTGACCACCCGCCTGTCCTGAGACTCCTGCCCGCTCACCTGGGAGCGCTCATCTGCTGCCTGTCTGCTAGCCTACCTGGAGGCTCTGCCGTCACGTGCTGTGACCACCCGCCTGTCCAGAGACTCCTGCCCGCTCACCTGGGAGCCCTCATCTGCTGCCTGTCTGTTGGTCTTCCTGGAGGCTCCGCCGTCACATGCTGTGACCACCCGTTTATCCAGAGACTCTCGCCTGCTCACCTGGGAGCTCACGTCTACCATCTGCCGCCACAGGTCGTACCAACCCTTTACCCAGAGACTGCCCCGGTCACTTGCTGTGACCTCCTGCCCGTTCATCCAGAGACTGCCCCGGTCACTTGCCGTGACCTCCCGCCCGTTCATCCAGAGACTGCCCCGGTCACTTGCCGTGACCTCCTGCCCGTTCATCCAGAGACTGCCCCGGTCACTTGCCGTGACCTCCTGTCCGTTCATCCAGAGACTGTCCTGGTCACCTGCTGTGACTGCCTGCCTGGTCGCCACCCGCTCCCTTACAAGGACCGCCCCCTTGTATAGTAGCTCAGAGGTTCCGCCTCCCAGACCCGTTACACCCGCTTTCTTATGTTCCTTTCCTTGACCGACTTCACGCTGTGTCTTCTCCCTCCTGCCCTGCGCTTCCCCACTCACAGTCCCGCTCGGGTGCTCTGAAGTCCCTCTGGGCAACCTGGAGTTCCCGGACTTACTTGACCCTCACGGTGACTAGGATGAGGCTGTGGCAACTGCACTATAAAAGTCAGAAGCCTCCGGTTTTTCCAGCCGAGACCTGGAGTAACACGGCTGGTCCAGGGGCGGGTCCCCTTCTTGCGGCCTGATCCCTCTGACACCTGGCAGATTCGGGGCATACGGGTGCCGTCCTTCACTCGCCGTACCCCCTGGGATCCCTTATATAGAACGGAGCCTTCCTCCTCTGCTCCCCTCCTGGGCCTCTATCACTAGGCCCCACTTGTGGAGCAGAGCTCCTAAAGAGACTCTGCTCCCCGACTGTCTTTACTCTCTCCTCTCACTGACTGACCTGTCACCCTAAGATGGCTTCCCTTTATATACCTCCTTCTATGGTGCTCCTCTACTTCCTCCACCCACACCCACTACTGGTTCCCCCTACCTTTGGTTCCCCCCACTCCAGCCAGGGACAGGGCTCAGCAGGAAACACATTGCATCTTGCCCTTCCAGCCAGCCTGGAGTAGTGTAGTGTTGAATGTGGGTGTTGGGGTTCCGGGCAGCACGCCCTCCTTACCTGAGAGAAGGAGACACCACACCTCTGGGTGAGGTGCAGTACCTCTGTGGTGACTGAACCCTCAGGGGCGCCACAGCCACATGACGCCACTAGCTGGAAGAAGAAGCTAAGAAACAGGCAGTGGAAACAATGCAGTGTATGGAGAAGATGAATGTGATTTTTTTATTATATTTCCAACACCATGCGCCCATTTTGAATGTGGTTTAAATACTGGATAACCCCTTTAATCTATTGTCTTACATAGCAAGTGATGCTTCATTAAGCTCTCCTGTATAAATGACCTAGTCACTATCATTTTGAATTGATTTTATGTTTTCGGATCAATATCTGCTTATGGTCGATTTTGCTTAGCATCTCTTCTGTTTTATCCCTCACCTATTTATCACTAAATTGGTTGGGTACCACACTAGCTTTTCCACTTTACGAGGGTAATTTCGAGGGTTTTGTCAGATCTGCAATGTTTTGTAAAATGATAACAAAGTTTTTTGTCCAGGGAAGATTTAAGGGGAACTTAATTTAAGGGGAAAAAATTGATACTAGCAGAACCAGCGAAAAAAAGGGCAACCCGGTGTAACAGGCCAGATTAACCCCCCGTACAGAATATACCCGGGCTTAAAGTGGCCTAGGCCAGATTATATCCCGGGTATATTGTGGCCTAGGCCAAACTATACCCCGGGGTATAAATTGACCTAGGCCAGATTATACCCCTCTTGGCCAGAATATACCCCGGGTATATAATGGCCTAGGCCAAACTATACCTCGGGGTATAAATTGGCCTAGGCTGTCTCTGCCCCCCCTGTGCGCTGTTTGGGACCCCCTGTGAGATGTCAGGGGTCCCGTTCTTGAGTATATCACTCAATCCTGTGCGATGTCTGGGGCCCCTGTGCGATGTCTGGGGCCCCGTTCTTAAACATATTAAATATTAAAGTATAATAAAGATCAGTTTTTTCATGTTTATGAGCACCATTGAGGGATATACTCAAGAATTACATAATTTTTCAACATTTTAATGTTTAAAACTCTAAACACACAGACTTTTGTTACTTCAACCAGAAAACCTTGACAGTTCAAAAAACATGACTGTTCAGGCTATAATAAAAGTCATAACATTCTGAAACTACAACTTATAAAGATACCTTTACATGGGGCGATTATTGGTACAAGAGAGTCTTTCGGCAGATAATCGTACACAATGGCTGGTGACAGGACACTATAATATAAATGTGGCGCCCCTGAGGGTTCAGTCGCCACAGAGGTACTGCATCTCACCCAGAGGTGTGGTATCTCACCCTCAGGTAAGGAAGGAGTACAGCTCAGGACCCTAACACCTGCATTCACTACACCACATTTCCGGGGGACAGGGCGAGATTGCTCCTACGGGAGAGCACAGTCCCTGGTCCCTGGCTGGAGTGGGGGGAACCACCTAGAGAGGGGGAACCATGTAGTGGGTGTGGGTGGAGAAAGTAGATCAGGGGAGCACTTCAGTAGCTGTATAAATAGGAAACCATCTTAGGTCGGTTCAGCCAGTCAGAGGAGGAAGGTGACCGGAGCAGAGGCTCTGCACGAGCTCTCCTCCGGAGGTGGGCCTAGCACTGAGGCAGAAGTCTGAGAGGAGAGGGAGCAGGACGGCTCCAGGAATGAGGAGTGAAGGGTCCCTAGGGGTATGGGCCATGCAGCAAGACACCCGTACGCCCACTGCTACCAGGAGGTAGAGGGGTCAGGCCAGATAAGGGGAACCGGTCCCTCAACTAGTGGAGAAAACTACAAAGGCTCAACTAGAAACCGGAGGCTGCAGCACTTTATGTACTGTAAGCCAGAAGTCCACGCCAACTTCACTAAGAAGGTAGCCACATAGGACCCAGGGGACGGAACATACGTCGCCCGCCAAGGCCTGAGGGTACCGGATAGAAGTGTCGCTCGGTGTGAAGTGCAGGGAGAAGGCCAGAGAAAGGACACACAGAAGGGGGCCCTGATAAGTACTCCGGAGCTATCTGGGGGTGGACTGAGCCCCTCACTGTGTACACACAGCACGACAGGGGAGATTGCTCTGGTACCTGTAATCTGGACTGAAACAACTGTGAGTAAAGACCCTGGGACTGCACTATCTTGTGTCTGCGTTCCTTGCTGAGCCAGCACTCACTGCACTGGAACGCCCTGCACAACCACCATCATCCACGCACACTGCCCTGAAGCTACACTCTTCCTGTGGGGAGTTATATCACCCTTGCTGCCAAACCATCAGCTTCAGAGGACTGCTTCTCCAGCGGCGGCCTCACTAGCCGCACTCCACAGGTGGCGTAGTCAGATATTTACACCCATATATATAAATACGCCTTGGATTGACCACCCTGGGTCACGGACCGGGTCACCGCCACAGTG
Source organism: Phyllobates terribilis (assembly GCF_046119375.1). Classification (NCBI taxonomy): domain Eukaryota; kingdom Metazoa; phylum Chordata; class Amphibia; order Anura; family Dendrobatidae; genus Phyllobates; species Phyllobates terribilis. The sequence goes on from NW_027362761.1 coordinate 517,753,604, forward strand.
ACTACAACCCCCAGCGTCTACCGGCTCAGCTCCGGGTACCCCACGGCCCAGGGGGCGCGTCATAAACGTTCAAAGGTAAACACTGATAGCAACATTAACCCCATAGCGCTCAATGACGGACACTGCACGGCATGAGCGGGTGTAAATTACTGCTCCTTGCCGTGCAGTGTCCGTCATAGCTTTGAACTGCCACAGCGTGTAAACAATTGCAACTTTACATGAGTTTAAAACCTATCAGAAATAAAAGCAAAACAGTTGAATAGAAAGAAAAAGATGTCCAGAGATAGAACTGCAGCACAGGAACATGGGGAAGGATTAACTGGTATCCATCCTGGCACTGTAGGCATCCAGCTGTGCCTCCAGTTCTTCTGCTGATCACTGTTGCTTTGTGTTTCTGCCAGACTAGTGCATTGCAATACATTATACCTATGTAAAAAGTGAAAGTTCCATAGTGGGACTAAGTAAATATGAGAAAAAAAAATTGTAAAAATGTAAAATTATATATATATATATATATATATATATATATATATATATATATACACACACACACACATATATATTACACTAATAAATACAGATTTATAGGTAAAAAAAATAAAAATAAACAAAAAAGTACACATATTTGGTATTGCCACGTCCGGAACGACCAGCTCTATAAACGTGTCACACTAGTTAACCCTTTCAGTGAACAGTGTAAAAAAAATAAAAAAAAAACATGAGAAACTAAACTATGACTTTTCATCATACTGCTGGAAAAAAGTGGAATAAAACACGATCAAAAAGACAGATGAAAATAAAAATGGTACTGCTGAAAACTTCATCTTGTCCTGCAAAAATCAAGCCGCCATACAGCTTGATCAGCCGAAAAATTAAAAAGTTACAGCGCTCAGAATAAAGCAATGCAAAGATAATTATTTTTTTTAATAAAAGTTTTATTATGTAAAAGCGCGAAAACATAGAAAACTTACATAAATGTGGTACCGCTGTAAACGTACTGACCCGAAGAATAAAGCTGCCTTATCAATTTTACCACACAAGTAACAACAAAAAAAAAATCCTGAATTGTTGTTTTTTGTTCATTCTGCCTCCCAAAAATCAGAATAGAAACTGATCAAAAAATGTAATTTGCTCGAAAATGGTACCAATAAAAACGTCAACTCGTCCCGCAAAAAACAAGCCATCATATGACGGCCAAGATATGGAAAAATTATAGCTCTCTAAATATGGTGATGCAAGCATTAGTTTTTGCAAAAAAAAAGCGTCTTTTAGTGTGAGACAGCTGTCAATCATAAAAACCCGATATGAATCTGGCATCGCTGTAATCGCACCAACCCGAAGAATAAAGTGGCCTAATCATTTTTATACTGCACGAGGAATGGCGTAGTAAATAAATAAAACAAATTCTTCACCTGCTGCAGATTTGTTTATTCTGCCTTCCAAAGATCGCAGTATTGTTCGGCACACATTTATCCTGCGCTCTGCGTTGAGCACTTACACCGGGGTTTCCGTTTAAATCTCTGAAATACGTGATTCAGATGGAAACCCCTGATGGAAGATTCCCTATAATGAGGCAAATGGAGGCACTGTGGACGCCGTCTGACCTATGATCCAGTGGTGTCCATCTTTTTAGGCGTAAATAAAAGCGCGGTCAGCCACAGTTTTGTGCACTTCTGAAAAGAAGGATAACGCTGAACAGAGGCCAGACGGATTCCAGAGTAACTCTACTGCCTCATCTCATTATAGTGAATGGATCCCTCCGGAGTTTCAACTGAATCACGTCATTCGGAGATTTAGATGGAAACTCCAAAGTAAGTGCTCAGCGTAGAGCGCAGGATAAATGTGATCTAAAATGTTATGTAAAATGTTCCCAATAAAAGCTTCACAAAAAAGCCCCCACTCTGGTCTGTCATGTGTTAATGGAAATATAGGGGGCTTCTACATTACGGGTAGTATAAAGGCTCTGGAAAAGCTAAATGGCTCCTCGCCCCCCCCAATAAAAATTCAGCAAATTCTGCGTTCCCAAATCCAAATCCCCCTCCCTTCTGAGCACCGCAGTGTGTCTAAACCACATTTAGTTTCCACATGTTTGGCAGGGGTTTAATTTCCAAAATGGGGTCACTTGAGGGGGATTCTGCTCTTCTATCATTTAGGGGATGTGTATATGGGGTACGCAAACTATTGTAGGAAAATCTGCGCTTCAGGAGGTAAATAACGCTCCATCCCTCCCGAGTGTCGCCGTGTGGCCAAGCAGTACTGTACAGCCACATATGAGGAATTGCCACATTCAGCAGAAATTATGGGACAAATTTTGGTGCAATTTTTATCCATTATCCCAGTGTAAAAATGTCAAATCTGGGGCTAAAACAAAATTTTTGCTGTAAAAATATAATTATTTTTTCCTCACTGCCCAATGGAATAAAATTCTGTGACACACCCTTGGTGTCAGTATGATCACTGCACCCCTAGATGAGTTCATTGAGAGGTGTAGTTTGTAAAATGGGGTAATTTATGGGGGAATCTGCTGTTACAGCACCTCAGGGGATCTCCTAGTGGGTCATGGCACCCTCAAACCATAACAGTAAAATCTGTACTATAATATGGTGCTCCTTCCTTTCTGACCTTTGCACTGTGCCTCAAAAGTAGTTGCCAATTACATTGTAGGGTATTGGCATACTCAGGAGAAATTGCGCAACAAAATGAGAGGTCAATTTTCTCCTTTTACCCTTGTGAAAATAAACAATTTCGAGTTAAAAAAAAAAATTGTGATTTTTTTTATTTTCACTGCTCTACGTTATAAACGTCTGTGAAGCACCTGGGGGCTCAAAGTGCTCATCACACATCTAGATAAGTTCATTGAGGGGTCTAGTTTCCAAAATGGGGTCACTTGTGGGGGTTTTCCGCTGTTTAGGCACATCAGGAGCTCTCTAAATGCAACATGGCGTTAGCTGATTATTCTAGCAAATTTTGAATTCAAAAAGTCAAATGGCGCTCCTTCCCTTCCGAACCCTGCCGTGCGCCCAAACAGTGGTTTTCTGCCACATATAGGGTATCGGCGTGCTCAGGAGAAATTTCACAACAACTTTTGGGGTCCATTTTCTCCTGTTACCCTTGTGAAAATAAAAAAATTGGGGCTAAAAAGACATTTTTGTGATTTTTTTTTTCACGTCTCTATGTTAGAAACTTTTGTGAAGCACCTGGGGGTTCAAAGTGCTCATCACACATCTAGATAAGTTCATTAAGGGGTCTAGTTTCCAAAATGGGGTCACTTGTGGGGGTTTCTGCTGTTTAGGGACATAATGGGCTACCCAAACGCAACATGGAGTCCGCTAATTATTCCAGCAAATTTTGAATTCAAAAAGTCAAATGGTGCTCCTTCCCTTCCGAACCCTGCCATGAGCCCAAACAGTGGTTTTCTGCCACATATAGGGTATAGCCATGCTCAGGAGAAATTGCACAACAACTTTTGGGGTCCATTTTCTCCTATTACCCTTGTGAAAATAAAAAATTGGGGGATAAAAGAAAATTTTTATGATTTTTTTTTCACGTCTTTATGTTATAAACTTCTGTGAAGCACCTGGGGGTTCAAAGTGCTCATCCCACATCTAGATAAGTTCATTGAGGGGTCTAGTTTCCAAAATGGGGTCATTTGTGGGGGGTTTCCACTGTTTAGGCACATCAGGGGCTCTCCAAACGCAACATGGCGTTCGCTGATTATTCCAGCAAATTTTGAATTCAAAAAGTCAAATGGCGCTCCTTCACTTCCAAACCCTGCCATGCGCCCAAACAGTAGTGCTCTGCCACATATTTAGTATCAGCATGCTCAGGAGAAATTGCACAATACATTTTGGGGTCCATTTTTATCTGTTACGCTTGTGAAAAAAAAAAAAATTGGTCTAAATTTAATATTTTGTGAAAAAAAGTTAAATGTTAATTTTTTTCTTCCTCATTGCTTCAGTTCCTGTGAAGCACCTGAAAGGTTAATAAACTTCTTGAATGTGGTTTTGAGTTCCTTGAGGGGTGCAATTTTTAGAATGATGTCACTTTTGGGTATTTTCTGTCATATAGACACCTCAAAGTCACTTCAAATGTGATGTGGTCCCTAAAAAAAAATGTTTTGTAAATTTTGTTGGAAAAATGAGAAATCGATGGTCAACTTTTAACCCTTATAGCTCCCTAACAAAAAAAAAAATTTGTTTCCAAAATTGTGCTGATGTAAAGTAGACATGTGGGAAATGTTATTTATTAACTATTTTGTGTGACATATCTCTCTGATTTCAGGGCATAAAAATTCAAAGTTTGAAAATTGCAACATTTTAAAAATTTTCATCAAATTTCTGTTTATTTTACAAATAAACGCAAGTGATATCGCAGAAATTTTACCATTATTATGAAGTACAATATGTCATGAAAAAAGTCTCTCAGAATCAGTGGGATTTGTAGAAGCGTTCCAGAGGTATTGCCTCATAAAGTGACAGTGGTCAGAATTGAAAAAATTGGCCCGGTCATTAACCTACAAAGTGGCTCGGTCCTTAAGGGGTTAAAATGATTAGTAAACACTGATAACATCAAAATGATCATGCTTGTTTTCAAGATAAAGTGCATGTTCTGTAGTTGACTGCAGATTGAAGCTTGAGGGATAGGTCAACCAATCCATTGTGTCACCGACTTTTGCGTGGATGACGATGTCATAACTCAACAGATTTGCTGTGGCCATGATTTCTGCATCAGTTGCCCAGACGAGAGATGTCAGAGGTGCTCATATATTCATTCACATCTTGATTAAAGTAGCCCTGTAGTTTTTTGGATGTCAGTTTTCATGTGGTGGATGACTTTAGCTCTGTGAAGGGAGTAGTTGTCCTCTGTTCCTGTCAGGATATAGTTGATGGCCCGAAAGTAGCAGTTCCCATCACCTTTGGTTTTATATGTACGCCGTGGTTGTCCAAGATCTCTTTTGTATCTAAAGTACATAACCCTACTAAACATAAGGTCAAGAGTGGTGGTAAGATACTTACTTCCTGAACTTGATAGTGGGTTGAAAGTCTTGCTTTGCTTGTGTTTATGGATGGCAGAGTCACTGGGACAGTCATCAGCGGACTGGGGTGGTAGAGAAGTCTCTTCATTCTTATAAATCTTAAGGTTGCTGGCATGGTAGGTGTTGTTTAGTATCTTGCCAGTCTTATTGTTCTTAAGTTTTACTCGTCCCTTGGTTAAGGATTCCACAACTAAGTAGGGTCCAACCCAGCATGGTTCCTTCTTTGAGCCCATGCGATGAATACGACATTGATTCTTTATATAAACAATGGTGCCAGTCTAAGGTGCCCCAGCGAGGTAGTCGTGGGGGCGAGCTGTAGCCCCCTCTCGCTCTGGCACCCTACAGACATGTCGTGTCCTCCCTCTGATGTGTGGCTGTGTATGTGGTGCTCTCCACTTACTTCAAACCATCTGATCGCGGCTGTCTCCTGGCATTTCTCTTCTGGGACCAGGGCAGCAATAAATTCAGAGGACACGAGATTCTTAACCATAACTTGGACTTTACTTGGGGAAGAGGAATATGTAAAGTATTTACAGGCAGATATAATGGATAAGGCCCGACAGGTTATTATCTCTCTCACAGGCGCTGGCAACATCTTCAGCCCTGGTTCCCTCTTTAAGTGAAGCATCTCTGTGACTCTAATCTCTAGTCCAAGAGACTCTTCTGCAATACCAGCAGTGATCTGGATCCGATATCTCCCCCACGTCTTAGCCTGGAGTCCTATTTATCTTCCTCTGCTTCATGCAGACTAGAAGTGCCCCGGGTCCTCAATACTTCCTTTGAGCTTGTCCGGCCGGCTAACAGGACTCTTGCTCTTGTGTAGGGAGACTTTCACACTGGTGATCCCACTGTCTGAGGGTATGGAGCTCCCGTCTACCCTAGCAGCCACCATATATTCAAGCTGCCTGTACGGTTCACTGTCCTATCTCTAACTGAATATCTCTTCCTGCTTCTGGAAACTAAGCAGTCATTTTCCTAAAGTGCCCACCCTCTGTGAGCTGTCATCACTCAGCATTAACCCCATCACTGTCTATAACACTGCTAGCAGACTCAACCTAACATCTGCACCCAGGACAGTGGCATCTTGTGGCTGATTACAGGTACTGCAGCCCACAAGGAATTATGCCAGGAACAAGCTCCACAACACTCAAGGCTTGAGGAGGGCACTAAGTTCCCCTTTTACTCTACTGACTGGACCACTGAAGCTAACCCCTTAGCTTGGCCTACCAACAGTTCAGAGAGGTCTAACTACAGGAACACTTCTTTTAACTACCTCAGTGCCAATGGAAGGCTACGTCCTTCCCCACTATTACACCAGCAGTGATTTCTTTGTTGCTGTTGTGTCAGCGATCAAAGGCACACTTTTGAGTGGATCCTGTTATGAATGGTTGTGAGTGTATTTAGCACATCAGGGTGGGCATAATCTGAAAGAGAAATGACATCCACAGTGTCATTTGCTGATGGATTGAGGTCAATAGGAAGCTTAGCTATTCATCCATACATGACCTCAAATGGAGTGCAGTTGGTTGAGGCATGCACAGATGTGTGATAGGCAAACAAACACCAGGTATGAACTGGTCCCAGTTGGTTCCTTGGTCATTGACAAGCCTGCTAAGAGATTCTTTGAGTGTTCGATTGTCACGTTCCCGCTGACCACTCTCTTCCCTGGTCGCTAATCAAAGTGTCCATACAGCCTAAGTGGCAAATAATGGTGTGCAAAAATTTTGCTACTGACATGGCACTCTTGTCTGGAACAGCTGTTGCTTCCCTCCACTTGGAGAAATGATCAGTGACAGCAACTATATATTTGTTGCCGTTTGAGGTTTCCTGAAGAGGAACGATTATATCAATCCCAACTAAGCTCCATACTTTTCCAGGCACTGGTATACTGTTGAGTGGTGGAGCTTCTTTGCTGATTTTGGGACTTGTGACAAAACATTTTTGACAGGCTTTGACATGTTGGTGAACATCGTTCTTCATTCCCTTCCAGTAATAACGGTCACAAATTTTGGAAAATGTTTTATCTCTGCCAAAATGGCCACCAGAAGTTGGGTTGTCGTGACAGGCCTTCAGGATATTTGGTAGTCAGCTTTTAGTGAGAACCTCCTTTTTTCCATAGTAAATAATCCCTTTCTCTGCTCGATATGGCTTAGATGTTTGTCTAAACTGGGACTTGGCATTTGAACGTTTCTCTGGAGGTAGATCATAGATCTGCTGGGGGTACTTTTGTTCTGTTGCAATGTAGAATCTCAAAAGCTGATCATACAGTTGGTCTTCCATTGTTGTCAAAATTGGAAAACTTATTTTTTTGTTGGAGGTGTTCCAAGCTCACTTTATATACCTTATCAGGATAGAATAGGAACTCACACTGGAGAACTTAAAGTGCATATCATAGAGAACAGGGAGAAACATACATAACAAGTTACAACACATAACATTAACTAAGCACTGATGGAACTGCACCATCTACTGTCAGTTCAATGTAATGCCTCCAACACATGCTGTAAGTCTAGTCCACCCGTTCCCATGCACTAGATTTGCTGCTGATTTTCCACAGGGAAAAAATCAGCAGCCAATCTGCATCAAAATCCGCATCCCAATGATGTGGATTTCTTGTGCAGAACCACAGCAGATTTCTCCTTGTAACGTGGAAGAGGGAAATCTGCTGCAGACCGCATCAAAATCTGACAAAAGCCTCATTAAATGGTATATGGTTTGTGTATGTGCATCTATATATACTGTAGCAGTACAGTAGCAAAAAACACACTAATATTCTGCCTAGAGGAGTATAGACCATGGGTATATTATAGCCTAGGCCAAACTATACCCCAAGGTATAAATTGGCCTAGGCCAGAATATAAGCTTTCAGCTGTCTGCTTTACCTTGGCTGGTAATCAAAAACAGTGGGAACCAACGTAATTTTTTAAATTCATTTATTAAAACCAGGCTAAAAACACCTACATAAGCGCACTTACAACGCATGTGCTTCTTTTTAACTGTGGATTTAGCTTCAGCTTCTAGCTAATGCCTGTCCATTTCACCAGGAGTTATTTTAAAGTGCTCACAAATAGGGATGGCTAGGAGGGCAGGTAAGTGTAGAGGGATGGCAGGCGGGTCAGCAGCCCCAAATGTTGGAGCATATTCTGTCTCCCGTGAGGATGCTGCTGCAGAAGGTTGTGGCCACCAGCAATGATTCCACCTGTTTTTCTTTTTCCTCCTTGCTTTGTGGTCAGGAGACAAAGGAGTCAGCTCACTCTCATGTGCTGTTGTTCATCATCACACTAAGTAGAAACCACCTAATAGTTTCCTTATGATCTTCTCTAAAAAGAAAACTACCACAAAATGTCACATTTAACATTAAAGATAAAAAAAATGACAGGCACAGGCACTTGTTGGGCAAAATGATCAGCAGCTTCTCTTAATGAAGAACTCAAATTTATTGAGAGAAGAGAGGACTCACCCTTTCATATTCCTTGTATTGCTTTCATGAAGTGGTCCAGTACAGATTTCCACCTCATCCTGATGTCATCAGCTGAAATTAAAAAAATAATGTTAAAGCTGTATTATATTATCATCTAAACATTCAGATTGAGGGTCATTTTTGTAAAAGTTATGTTAATATAAACTGGAGTATGTAAGTTCAGTACATAATTACAAGCATTTGTACACATGAAATGTAACAAATTTGCATCTTAGAAAATGATAAATAAAAAACATATAAAACACATTATGTTCAAAAGTGATGTAAAAATGATGTAATTATGTGCATTAAAAAATGCAAAAATATATTGAATTACCGAGGACAACCTGCTGTTCTTAGTACCTACCCCTGTATATGTACAGTGCCCTACAGTCGTCAGTCGATGCTTGATCACACTCAGTATGGTCCCTTTAACCTGAAGTATGGGGTGGGCATCCACCTGATAAAAAGAAACATAAAAAAAAGTATTTGCATTTTACAAGAAAAAAAACAAGTAAAAATTGCGATTTGCATAAAAAAGGATTTATTTGAAAATGTGTAACAACCAACTTCAAAGGCTGAAATAATATGCGACTTTATGTGTATTCAAAACATTGTTCATTCGTCGCATAAAAAATAAAAAATCTGCAAGTTTATAGTGCTGCAATGTGATGGAGATCGCAACAAGTCTGTTAAAACAAAAATAGCAACATCCAAAAATCCCAAAAACGTGAAGATAGTAAAAAAAAACTCAAATATGTGAACAGCAATATCTTTTTTGAATAGAAAAGTGTAAAAAGGGTTTCAGAAATTTTTCAAGTTTTTTTTGGGGTGGACATGCTCAAAAGAACTCCACGTGCACATATCCTAATGTGACCCATCCTGCACTGTATTCTGCTCTGTACAGATTTCCTCATGCTGTTAACGTTCTCTGGATTTTGTAATAATATCAATTTGGCAACTTCGATCTAAAAAAAAAATTGGCTTGTACAAACAAAACCTTGGATGTTGTTTTTGTCAGCGTACAAATGACTCATTCATCCTTGGAGATAAATAAGCTCGGCCTGTCCAGGTAAACACGAGTAAATAATGAGATTATATTCAGAAAAATAAACTAACACTTGAGCCACAGGCGGAGATGATTACCAGTGATGTAGAATTACTGATTACCGGCACAAAAGCTGCAGACAGCAGGTTTCTGATAAATAATGGGGAGATATTATAACCACTTTATGTGGATTTCACTGCTACGTAATTACTATTGTACATACATCTGCATTGGCATATTATTGCACACTGGTGTCATTTGCCAATTTTCAGTAAAATTTGAATTAGGGCTCATTCAGAAGTCCGATTATTCCAATCCGATATTTAAACAATGAACATCAGTGTTCTGGTGATTGGTGGGGGTCTTAGCGATGGACCCCTATCAGTCTAGTATTTTTCCTTTATTCTGTAACTTCTAATATACACTGAACAAAAATACAAACGCAACACTTTTGTTTTTGCTCACATTTTTAATGAGCTGAACTCAAAGATCTAAAACTTTTTCTATGTACACTCAAAGCCTTTTTCTCTCAAATATTGTTCACAAATTTGTCTAAATCTGTGTTAGTGAGCATTTTTCCTTTGCCGAGAAAATCCATCCACCTCACATGTGCGGCATTTCAAGATGCAGATTAGACAGCATGATTATTTTACATATGTACCTTAGGTTGGTCACAATAACAGGCCACTCTAAAATGTGCAGTTTTATCACACAGCACAAAGCCACAGATGTTGCAAGTTTTGAGGGAGCGTGCAATTGGCATGCTGACTGCAGGAATGGCCAGCAGAGATGTTGCCTGTGAATTGAATTTTCATTTCTCTACCATAATCCATCTCTAAAGGCATTTCAGAGAATTTGGAAGTACATCCAACCGCAGACCAAGTATAACCACACCAGCTCAGGATCTCAACTGTGTCGCTGAGTCACTTTACATGGCCAGGCCGTGAGACGCCATTAAACAAGGAGTCCGAAGTCAAAGCCAGGCAGGTACATCATAAACAGAGGGAAGAGGCAAAGGCATAGTCGAGTAACTTTCCGTAGATCAGAATTGCAGGAGGAAAGCAGATCAGAGAAGAAGTGGTTAAACAGACGGATGGTCAGAACAAGGTCCAAAGTCAGGCAACAGAAGATCAATAAACAGAACTCAAGGCACAAAGAGCAAACCACACACTGTCTGAATGTACGTCTGGCAGAGATCTGGGGGAAACAGCTCAGTTAAGTAGCCAGGCATTCAACTGGGATAATGAACACCTGAAGATAACCAGTGCCTCCCAGGCTCAGATTGGACAGCCGAGCTGTCAATCACCACACTGACAGCTATTGCACGCCCCTGTACCAGATTGGATGGTCGAGCTGTCAATCACAGCACTGACAGCTCCAGCACGCCCCTGTACAAGATTAGATGGCTGAGCAGTCAGTAACTGCATCCCAGACACAGTGAGGGGTGGAACAGTGACATCAACATCCAGCATCTTCACCTCCAAGATCGCCTGAGACCAGCCACCCGGACAGCTGCTGCAGCAATCAGTTTACATAACCAAAGAATTTCTGCACAAACTGTCAGAAACCATTTCAGGAAAGCTCATCTGCATGCTCCTCATCCTCATTAGGGTCTCCACCTGATTGCAATTCATCGTTGTAACCGACTTGAGTGGGCAAATGCAAAATCCTGGTTTTCACTGTACAGGACAGATGGCAGACTTCAAGCATGGTGTTGTGTGAGTGAGTGGTTTGCTAATGTCAACTATGTGAATCGAGTGGCCCATGGTGACCGTGAGGTTATAGTATGGGCAGAAGTATGTTATGGACAACGAACGCAGATGCATTTTATTGATGCCATTTTGAATTCAAAGAGATACCGTGACAAGATCCTCAGGGCCATTGTTGTGCCATTCATCCACGACCATTACCTCATGTTGATAATGCATGGCTCCATGTTGCAAGGATCTGTCCATGGCCAACATACTCACTAGACATGTCACCCAATGAGCGTGTTTGGGATGCTCTGGATCGGCGTATACGACAACGTGTACAAGTTCCTGCCAATATATAGCAACTTCACACAGCCATTAAAGAGGAGTTGAGCAGCAATCCACAGGCCACAATCAACAACCTGATCAACTCTATGTGAAGGAGAGTGTTGCATTGAGTGAGGCAAATGGTGATCACACCAGAAACTGACTGGTTTTTTAACCCCTCTGGTCCCACCCAATACTGTAAAACTGCACATTTTAGAGTGGCCTTTTATTGTGGCCAGCCTAAGTCACACCTGTGCAATAATCAGCATCTTGATATGCCACACCTGTCAGGTGGATGGACAAAGGAGAAGTGCTTACAAACACAGATATAGACAAATTTGTGAGCAATATTTGATAGAAAGGGGCCTTTTCTGCACATAGAAAAAGTCAAAGATCTTTGAGTTTAGCTCATGCACAATTGGAGCAACAACAAAAGTGTTGCACTTATATTTTTGTTCAGTATATGTTGTATTCACACAGCATGTATAGTGATTGAAACATTCCATACAATCCATTGAACATTCAAAAAATTCACAATTCATGCAGATTGCCTCACCCCAAAAAATACCAGAGCCATTTCACACATTGCTGTAAAGATGAAGATTAGATCAGTCAGAAAGTGGCATCAGGTGTGGCCAAGCAGACTTCCCCAGAAATGCATTGCAGCTATCACAATTAAGGGCAACTATCATAAGTTCTATAAAAGATATTGGCAGGGAAAACAATGGCAGTGGCCCTTTTAGGATTTTACAGCATAGAGCTAGGAGGTCAGGTCGCACAGCTCATCATTACAGAGGGGGATAGAAAGACTCTGAGTGGGGTTTACTACTACTGCACTGAAGAACAAAGAAAATGGGAGTGGTAGTCTCAGTTTGTGAATAATAACAGATTCAAGCAATAGGGAGGTGCAGGACCTGCAGAGTTTGTGTGACTGTGAATTGATTGATCTATGATATACTGCAGCAACAGCACCTTAAAGGGCTTGTTTGGTCTTCTGATAAAAGTCTGCAGTCACATACAGTGAATAGCATGTGCACTGCACCCTGTCAGGATTGCCCTGGTATTGCCATTGAGAGGAGGCAGATTTGAGACTGAAAGTATGCAATTTGCATACTCTCAACTGCATTCCGACAAGACGTGCCTGGCTTCTCTCAATGCAAGTGAATTGAGAGAAGTTGAGCACGTCTAGTTGGCACGTGACCATCCATTGTCACCAGCAATACCAGTGAATCCTGATAGCGTTCACAACACAGGCTGTCAGGATTTGGAGGCCTGCAGTCAAAGAGAGTGTCCACAGACTTTTATCAGAAGCCCGGACAACCCCTTTAATAGCAGCATTCTTTTTATTATTTTATTTAATCAAAACAAAACTATTTGTCTCCTGTGACTCAGATTTTTGGCACTTCTCAACGTGTTCCTCATTTTTACTGAAAATAAGACAAGTTAAGCATGAATCATTTGTAATGCAGGGTGCGTTTTCTTTGATTGGTAAAGTGTACGCCATGCCACTGAGCATTATTATCATTATGTGAACTTTTATGTGATATCACTCTCTCTCTGTTTATCTGTATGCACGTTAAAGAGCGCTAACTTACACAGCACTTGATATTCTGGCTAGTACCTTTTGCATATCTGTTCTTAATACTGTGATTGTATCTATAATATAACGGCAGATGCGTGTCTCTGTCCGAAGCCTCGATAGACTGCGCATGCGTGACGCGCAGTCTGGCTCCAGACAGAAGACCGCATCCAGCCGTTACAGGTAAGACAGCAACTGCTATGGAGCCTGGGCCCGTGGCCGGAGGGGGCCCGTGAGGGCCCCAAGCAGCGTGGGAACGAGGAGGATAGGTGAGTAGGAGGTTGCGGCGGCAGAGGAGCGGGTTGCGGCAGTGGAGGAGCAGAGCACACTACAACGTGTGCCCGCTGCTATAGGGACATGAATATTCCCTCTGAGGCCACTCCCATGGGTGTGGAGAAGACGGAATATTCATTCTCTTTAGTAGCGGCCACGGAGGAGCACTGAGCCCCGCCTCCTGCTGTCAGTGGCCGCCGCTAAAGAGAAAGCATATTCACGCTTCTCCACGCCCATAGTCCCCGCATGGAGAAGCGTGAATGTGCCGGCAGCAGCTGCTGCAGACAGGACACAGCGCTGGAGCAGAGGTGAGGAAGGAAGGTGAGTATAAGTGTTTATTGTTTTATGTGTGCAGTGATTGGGGGGATGAGGAAGCCACACATACCAGGAATGGGGGATTGAGGAGGCCACACATACCAGGATTGGGGGGTTGAGGAGGCCACACATACCAGGGATTAGGGGATTGAGGAGGCCACACATACCAGGAAACTTGGATTAAGGAGGCCACACATACCAGGAATGGGGGATTGAGGAGACCACACATTCCAGGGATTAGGGGATTGAGGAAGCCACACATACCAGGGATTAGGGGATTGAGAAAGCCACACATACCAGGGATTAGGGGATTGAGGAAGCCACACATACCAGGGATTAGGGGATTGAGGAAGCCACACATACCAGGGATTAGGGGATAGAGGAAGCCACACATACCAGGGATTAGGGGATTGAGGAGGCCACACATACCAGGGATTAGGGGATTGAGGAGGCCACACATACCAGGATACTTGGATTGAGGAGGCCACACATACCAGGAATGGGGGATTGTGGAGGCCACACATACCAGGAATGGGGGATTGAGGAGACCACACATACCAGGATTTGGGGGTTGAGGAGGCCACACATACCAGGATTGGGGGGTGAGGGGTGCCACGCATACCAGGATTTGGGGGGTGAGGGGTGCCACGCATACTGGGATTGGGGGTGAGGGGTGCCACGCACACCGGCATTGGGAGTGAGGGATAGCGTGCCATGCATACCAGGATGAGGGATACCATACACACCAGGATAGGGATGAGGGGTGCCATGTATACCAGGATTGGGGATGAGGGGAGCCACGCATACCGGAAATGGGGATGAGGGGAGCCACGCATACCGGGATCGAGGATGAGGGAAGCCACGCATACCGGGATCGGGGATGAGGGGAGCCACGCATACCGGGATCGAGGATGAGGGGAGCCACGCATACCGGGATCGGGGATGAGGGGAGCCACACATACCGGGATCGGGGATGAGGGGAGCCATGCATACCAGGATCGGGGATGAGGGGAGCCATGCATCCCGGGATTGGATGGTGGGGACAGGATGGGGGCAGCATATACCAGCATGGGAGACCATATACCAATAAAAATGCTCGCCACCCAGGCGTAGAACGGGTTCAATAGCTAGTACAATATAACCCTATATGCTTTTGTAGTATTCACACAAGGGAGTTATTATCACTTACCTACCTTTAGTATTTTTATGTCTGACTGTTGTTTGTCTATTTTTATGTTTTTAATTATTATGCTATCCATTAAAGAATATATTTTTTATTGATTTGAGCCTTGCATATTTCTACATAGGTATTTATGTATTTACTTCTTTAAAGTTGCTCTGTCACCAGATTTCACAATGAAAAGTGTATACATTATAGAAATCTTAAGACCCGATGGGTCTAGTGTACTTATTGGTGTACCTATGTAGCCTGATTGACAGCTCCTCAGTGTTTCTTTTCCTTGCTTCTCAGTCTCCACCCACCTAGGTTTTAAGTGTCCCTCCTCCCTGTCGCTGCTGAACCTCTGTCAACCTAGCCTAATTGACAGATCCTTAGCGCTCCTTCTCCTTTTTCCTCCTTCTTGCTCCTGAATCTCCGCACCCCTAGCCTGCTTGGCAGCTCCTCAATGTCCCTCTTCCCTGCTGCTACTAAGATCTCAAACTGGTAAATACAAGCTGCAGCAGTCAGTCGGATAGAGTGGACATAGGCTGGATATATTTGGATTCAAGCTTCTCTCTCTTTAGCTGGACTCATAAAAACCTCGTCCAATATTCGATCATGGGAAGTAAAAGTACGGCAGCCTAACAGAGGCTGCGGATTGGTGGCAGGGCTCGAGTGGCATAACAGTGTGATGGCGGAATGCCACTGCCGGTGCGGGAGGTGAGTATCTGTTATTTTTATTTTACAAGAAAGCCTATTTTATTTAAAAACAGATTTTGGACAACCCTTTTAATAAGGTATGCCGTGTGTATTGTGAAATCTGGTTACAGATCCGCTTTAAATGGATTTAAAGGGAGGTGACTACAATTAAAATCAGAGATAGTAAGTATGAACCCTATGTCATCCTTGGAAATATACTAAACCGTTGCCTAATTATTTCTAATCTGGGTAATAATCAAAATGGCCACAGCTACATCTCCCATAGCTTTAGTAAGTTTATTACAATGGAAAGATACTAAAGACTGGCAGCATAAAGAGAGTAATCGAGGTCAATCGAATCTCCCTCAGACGCCTTTAGGTGCTTGTGAATGTCTTCTCATCACATCAGCTACATCTTCAAGCCTCTGATCGTGTCCAAATTTCCTTTCCCATTATTTTAATTTATTTTCTTTCATAAAAGGAAAAGCTCTTGGCATATTTGAAGAATTCTCTCAGTTGAAAAATGTTCTCTGTCAATGATTGTACTCGACACATTTCTTTTCCAGATAAAGAAAAGAAAACTTGAAATTGTTTTCTTTTTCATATCAAAGATGTAGTTACTGAAAGTGATTCGGTTGAATAAATGTAAGGAGGGGCTGACAATAAGAGGTGACTCCGAGATTATCATCGGGGAAACTGGAACCAATAAAGGGTATGTGCATATGACGTCTTTTTCAGATGGATTCCGCCTGCAGCCCACGTGAAAAAGTGCTCAATAAACATTAAATGGGTTGTCCAGTACTTTAAAAGATATGCCAATGTGTTTTAATGATAAATAGAAGCTTCTTTCTAATTACCTCCTCGTGCTGTTTCTGCCTGTGAGCGGTGCTATCCTTGGCCGCTCACAGGCAGCACGTGACCCCCCGCTGACGTCACGTCAAGTGAGGCGTGACTCAGAGCTCGGGTCCCCGCGGTGGCTGCTGGGTTGTGGGCGAGGTTATTCCCTGCGTCACACCTGGCATCCACTGCGTGCTGTCCCAATGAATGGGGAGAGGCAGAGCGTGTGGTGGATGCTGAGTGTGACGCGGTGGGGTAACCCTGCCCACAGCCTGGCATCCACCGTGGAACGCAGAAGAGGGACCCCCGGCTGCAGCCTGGATTTGTTGTGACGTCAGCGGATATCAGAGCCGGCTGCAGCCCGGGGTCACGTGCTGCCTGTGAGCGGCCACCGATAGCGCCATTCACAGGCAGAAACAGCACCAGGAGGTAATTAGAAAGAAGCTTCTATTTATCATTAAAACACATTGGCATATTTTTAAAAGTACTGGACATCCCCTTTAAAGCCACACGGATTTGTCACAAAACCTGAAGGGAATCCTGATGCCAGCAAAGTGAATGAGAATCTTGAAGTCTCATGCACATGTTGCTTATTTGTGACTTGCAGGTTTGGTGCAGATTCAAATTTGCAGCACGACAATTCTTTCAGCGATTTTGCAGCGTTTGACTGCTAACTCCTAAAAATCCACAATTGCACCTGCTTTGGAGGTGGAAATGGGTCCCCTTTAGTGTTAAGCGAGTATGTTCTATTAACCCTTTAGCCGAGTATGCTCGGGCCGAGCTCCGAGTAATTACAGCTGCTCGGTGATGCGTTTGAATCGCTCCCGTGTGCATGATTTGCAACTGTTTGACAGTTTTATTACATGTGAGGAATGTCTATTTCTTACACATTCCTCTGTAAGGCAGCACTAGTCATCATAATGGGGGATACTCACTGCACCGGGTCAATTAATGCACACCAGCAATGTCTTTCCGGTATTTCACAATGCTGCAGTTTATTGCACTTCATAAACCACAGTTCACACATATAATGTCCACGAGCCCAAGTGGCAGACAGGCCCACTTGGCCCAGGTTACAGCCTTCAGCAAGGTAATACTTTAGCAATGTCCATACAAGTGCCAATATAACAAAGTGTATTACCTTTGCCGGGTTTTAGCTGCTGCAGTCCATTTAACCCGCCACCACTGTGGCTTTAAGGCTTTCCCAGGTGGGGGTCTCTAGCCGTTGTCGCGTCTAAGGCTACTGGAATGTTTCACTCACACACATCCAGTCTGTGCCTTTCCGGACTCTTCACCAAGCCGCTGCCTTCCAAGGCCACTGGCATCTACACAAGATCCAGCCTCGACCTTTCAGGCTGCCAGGCTTCACTGTATCACGGTGTCCCACACACAAGGGGAACAGGCCTCACGCCCAACACACCGAACACACCTGTCTCCCATCAAACAGGGTTTATATATCCATCCCGTGCACACACACACACACACAGACAGGACCTTGCTGATGTCACAGTCATGTGATCAGACAGACATTCTGTGCGCGCAGGACCTGTGCTATGTCAGTCATGTGACCAGTCACCTGAGGGGGAAGCTACATGGTCAGGTAAAACACATCCTGGACCATTACCGTAATGCCAGCAAGTCGCTGCATTACACCTCCCATGTAATAAAGCAGTCAAACAGTTGCAAATCATGCACACAGAGCGATTTAACCTTATCACCGAGCAGCTGTAAATACTCGGAGCTCGGCCCGAGCATACTCGGACAGAACATACTCGCTCAACCCTAGTCCCCTTACCTCTTGTGCCCCTGTGCAGCCGCACAGGTTGAACCAGTGATATGTCCGCCCCTGTGTTATATCTACTCTATGCATCTGTAAGGATGATTAGGAATCTGGCTTTCCACTCCTCAGACATCCCCTGGTGGTTAAATGTATGAAAATGTATTTGACATGTATTTTGCTGCATTGAATTTAAGAGTTATCCTTCTGTGGCTGCAGTTTCCTGTTAGAAGTGTACACAGGGTTAACTTTAATTCCGGCCCAGGTTGGGGAGGAAGATGAGGATTGGGGGTTAGTGACAGGAATAGGAAGTTCGGTTAGTTAGTAAGTGAGTTCAGACAAGGAAAAAAGTAAGGACACCCCTCTGGTCGAGGTGAACTTCACCATAGTGTGTATGTGTGTGTCTTTGGAAGAGAAGAACAAAGAAGCAGACAGCGAAGGAAAACAACTAAAGAGAAGACCTCGAGTGGTGGCCGCAGTATACTCCTAGCAGGCAAGTTGGGGACGGGAACTTTGGTTCAGTAGCTTTGTGAGAGTCCCTACCGGCCTCCGGGAACGTAAGGTGTCAGCTTAAGTCTTGAAACAAGTCAACAAGCCTGGAGCACATACAGTAAAGGAGTTAGCCTTAGGCGCTTCGTTTACGTGGTTCCCGAGAAGTGAGCTGAAGATAGAGAAACCAGGAAGGAGCAGCTAAAGTGTTATAGCTGTCTAGGAAGCTTGAAAGTCCCTAATTCTGCTAGCGTGTAGTTTCACCAACTGTGCCACTGAAAATTTTGTTGAAGACATGCTACCGTACTGTAACACAAAAAAAGATGTCTGCATCTCCTGCTGTGCTTTGATGATAACTGAAACGGACAGTAAAGTTGAACTTGTTTTTATACGCTGTTGTGGTTTCCAGTTCGTGGGGTCGCGGGAATCACGGCCATGCTAAGCGTGGCGGACCAGAGGAGTCGGGAAGTGTCCACGATAAAAACATCAACACACACACTAGAAGCAGGCCCCTGTTTTGTATAACGTGCCAAAGTGTCAGACTATGGCTACCACCATAGGCACTTTTACACATCACCCTACCATCCATTATTTAAATGTTATTTATTTTCTAGGTATGTATACCAATGTGGTATTTTCATATGGTGCCCCGGGTCTGATTTTTGCATCCTACACACAGGGCCGGTGTCAGCACCCAGCGCACCTGGGCAAGTGCCAGGGCCCTGAGCAGGCGGGGGGCCCACTTGCGGTCGGGCACCCCGCTGGACTATGGGCAGAGGAGAGCGGTGCCAGCGCCCGCCCTTCTCCCCCCGCTTGCTCAGGGCCCCGGCAGCCGGATACTTACCTCTCCCCGTGCCTCCGCAGATCCGCTGTCTGCCTGCTGTGCGCTCCCTGTGACGTCTCAGGTCAGAGGGTGCGGTGACGTCTTTCCACTGCGCCCTCCCCTGAGCCGTCACAGGCAGCGCAGGGCGAGAAGACGCCGGCAATGCTGGAGTCCGGACCTGAGCAGCGGCAGCAGGTGAGGAGGAGTGAGGTGAGTATTTGATTTTTTTTTTTTTAATGTATAGAGGCATGGGGCATTATATGGGGGGGTGATATCCTGTATGGGGCATTATATGGGGGGGTGATATCCTGTATGGGGCATTATATGGGGTGTGACATCCTGCATGGGGCATCATATGGGGGGGTGATATCCTATATGGGGCATTATATGGGGGTGACATCCTGCATGGGGCATTATATGGGGGGGTGACATCCTGCATGGGGCATTATATGGGGGGTGACCTCCTGCATGGGGCATTATATGGGGGGGCTGACATCCTGCATGGGGCATTATATGGGGGTGGTGACATCCTGCATGGGGCATTATATGGGGGGGGTGACAACCTGCATGGGGCATTATATGGGGGGGTGTCATCCTGCATGGGGCATTATATGGGGGGGTGACATCCTGCATGGGGCATTATAAAGAGGGGGGTGACATCCTGCATGGGGCATTATATGGGGGGAGTGACATCCTGCATGGGGCATTATAAAGAGGGGGGGTGAAATCCTGCACTGGGTATTATATGGGGGGCTGACATCCTGCATGGGGCATTATATGGGCGGTGACATCCTGCATGGGGAATTATATGGGGGTGACATCCTGCATGGGGTATTTTATGGGGAGGAGAAGTGATATCCTGCATAGGGCATTATATGGGGGTAGTGACATCCTGCATGAGGCATTATATGGGGGGGTGACATCCTGCATGGGGCATTATATGGGGTGGTGACATCCTGCATGGGGCATTATATGGGGGCTGACATCCTGCATGGTGCATTATAAGGGGGGGAACAGCCTGCAAGGAGCATTATATGGGGGCCAGTATCCTGTATGGAGTGTTATAAGGGGACCAGTATCCTGTACAGAGCGTTATATGGGGGCCAGTATCCTATACGGAGCTTTTTATGGGGGCCAGTATTCTGTATGGAGCGTTTTATGGGGGCCAGTATTCTGTATGGAGCGTTATATGGGGGCCAGTATTCCGTATGGAGCATTATATGGGGGCCAGTATTCTGTATGGAGTATTTTATGGGGGCCAGTATACTGTGTGGAGCGATTCACCGGTTTCTGAGCTATTCTGGAATTTACAATAGATATCACTCATGTAATGTAAGAAGTGAAATCTTTGGCATTGTACTATATACACTGTGTGCAGAATTATTAGGCAAGTTGTGTTTTAGAGGATTATTTTTATTATTGATCAACAACTATGTTCTCAATCAACCCAAAAGACTCATAAATATCCAAGCTTAATATTTTTGGAAGTTGGAGTGGTTTTTTTTTTAGATTTGGCTATCTCAGGAGGATATCTGTTTGTGCAGGTAACTATTACTGTGCAGAATTATTAGGCAACTTAATAAAAACCAAATATAATCTCATCTCACTTGTTTATTTTCACCAGGTAAACCAATATCAGTGCACAAAATTTAGAAATAAACATTTCTGACATGCAAAAACAAAAAACAAAAAAATTAGTGATCAATATAGCCACCTTTCTTTATGATGACACTCAACAGCCTTCCATCCATAGATTCTGTCAGTTGCTTGATCTGTTTTTGATCAACATTGCGTGCAGCAGCCACCAGAGCCTCCCAGACACTGTTTCTCGAGGTGTACTGTTTTCCCTCCCTGTAGATCTCACATTTTATGATGGACCACAGGTTCTCTATGGGGTTCAGATCATGTGAACAAGGGGACCATGTCATTATTTTTTCTTCTTTTAGAGCTTTACTGGCCAGCCACGCTGTGGAGTAGTTGGATGCATGTGCTGGAGCATTGTCCTGCATGAAAATCATGTTTTTCTTGAACGATACTGACTTCTTCCTGTACCACTGCTTGAAGAAGTTGTCTTCCAGAAACTAGCAGTAGGTCTGGGAGTTGAGCTTCACTCCATCCTCAACCCGAAAAGGTCCCACAAGTTCATCTTTGATGATACCAGCCCATACCAGTACCCCACCTCCACCTTGCTGGCATCTGAGTCGGAGTGGAGCTCTCTGCCCTTTACTGATCCAGCCTCTGGCCCATCCATCTGGCCCATCAAGAGTCACTCTCATTTCATCAGTCCATAAAACCTTTGAAAAATCAGTCTTAAAATATTTCTTGGCCCTTTCTTCACGTTTTATCTTATGTTTCTTGTTCAAAGGTTGTCGTTTTTCAGCCTTCCTTACCTTGGCCATGTCCCTGAGTATCGCACACCTTGTGCTTTTTGATACTCCAGTAAATATGGCAAAACTGGTGGCGAATGGCATCTTGGCAGCTTCACGCTTGATTTTCCTCAATTCATGGGCAGTTATTTTGCGCCTTTTTTGGCCAACACTCTTCTTGCGACCCTGTTGGCTATTTGCCATGAAACGCTTGATTGTTCGGTGATCACGCTTCAAAAGTTTGGAAATTTCAAGACTGCTGCATCCCTCTGCAAGACATCTCACAATTTTGGACTTTTCAGAGCCCGTCAAATCTCTCTTCTGACCCATTTTGCCAAAGGAAAGGAAGTTGCCTAATAATTAAGCACACCTTATATAGGGTGTTGATGTCATTAGTCAACACCCCTCCTCATTACAGAGATGCACATCACCAGATTTACTTAATTGGTAGTTGGCTCTCAAGCCTATGCAGCTTGGAGAAGGACAACATGTATAAAAAGTATCATGTGATCAAAATACTCATTTGCCTAATAATTCTGCACACAGTGTATATATTTATCTGCGGTATCTGTGCATCATGAATCGTGGTATGTGTTAAAGGGGCCCACTGAGACTCTTTCGCCCTGGGCCCAGAAAAACCTGGAGCCGGCCCTGCCTATACAGTCCCCTATTTTCTCTTTTTAAGTGGTTTTAATATGTATGTCTCTTTGAATTGATGTATCAATAAAGGATTTTTACTTTAATCATTGGAGAAGAGTCTCCTTTTTCAGCCAGATCTATAGAGATAGATCACAGGTCTACAAAAAAAAATATTTTTTTTCAGGTGCCAAGGTTTTTTGAATGGATTAATGGTATTTTGAGGGTGCTGAATTAAAAAATCTCATTACTTTTGCTGAATTGGTTCTAGTTTTTGAGATAATTCATTCATGAAAATAATCCATTCCCCCCAAGCGACTTGTGTGTGATAACAAATGCAATAGCTTTTGGTCTTTTGACTCTCTAACAATGTCTTAGGTAATGAAATATCCCATATCATTATTTTGTATTTCAATTTGTAGGCTTACAATGCTATAAAAACAACTTTTTGAAGCCAGAATTCTACTGTAATTAATTAATTAACTAACTATTAAATATCTCAGAAACTAGAGCCAATCTGACAAAACCAAAGTCATATTCTTAATCAGCACCATAAACTTAATATAAAACCGTTCAGACATCATTGGCACCAAAATCACGGTATACCAGTGAATAGATATAAATAGATATAGATAGACGGACAGATAGACAGACAGATATATAGAGATACAGACATATTGACATACAGACAGACAGGTATATAGCCATACAATTGCACAGCACCCCAACATATTATAAAATTGCATCCTGTGGAGCTTATTGGACAGTTTTTAATGAATAAATAAATTAATGAAAAAAAAAACTACACGGAGTCCTTAAGAGCTGATATTATAAGGGTGAGAAGGTCCATAGTTATTGGGCCCTTCCCACCCTAAAGATACCAGCCTGCAGCCGTCCCAGAAGTGGTGCATCACATTAGATGCTCCAATTCTGGTGCTTCGTCTGGGCTGTTCCCGTTGCCCTGGTACGGTGGTAATCAGGGTAATGGGGCTTGGGGTTGATGTCAGCTGTGAATTGTGCAAAAATGTGGAGCCCAAAACTGTATCCCATATTCTAGATGTGGCCTTACAAGTCATTTATTGATGTTTAACAATACGTTGGGATCACAGGATTTTATTTCTCTTTTTATCCATTCTAAAATCTTGTTTCCTTTTGCGGCTGCTGCTTGACATTGAGTACTGCTGCTCAGCTTACTTACTAACCAGAATACCCAAGTCCTTCTCCTATTCTGTAGTCCCGAGTATACTCCCATGTAATGTATATGCAGCAATAGGATTACTACATCATAGGTGCATTACTCTACATTTATCTAAGTGTTTGCCTATTCAGTCATCTTATCCAGATTGTTTTATATGTCTCTG
This sequence comes from Phyllobates terribilis, assembly GCF_046119375.1. Classification (NCBI taxonomy): domain Eukaryota; kingdom Metazoa; phylum Chordata; class Amphibia; order Anura; family Dendrobatidae; genus Phyllobates; species Phyllobates terribilis. Next base: position 517,777,479 of record NW_027362761.1, read on the forward strand.
TCATACAAACTGTGCGCCACTGGGAACCGCTGATCTGTGATGACCCAGGTCCTGAATCACCACTGTACAAGGTATGATCCACTAGATGTCATAGCTGCAGGGCATTATGGGAAGGCAGCATGGAAATGCAAAAAAGATGTTAGCCCGCTCTCTGATGCTTCAGCAGTGTGAGAAATGGAGCCAGGAAACTGTTTTTTTGAAAATCTCAAATTGAATCTCAAAGTGTTCAAATTAGCGAATTTCAAGAAATTTGACCTGAACTCAATCCTTTGCGATCATCTGTAATCTGCATGTATCTAGAAGGACACCAGCAGGAAAACAGAATTCCCTTCAACTGCCCTAATAGATATACTATACAGACAAAACTATTGGGACCCACATCTTAATTATCAGGTTTATCATTCATTCGGCTAGCATGATGTCACGCAGTGCGCGCTGCACTGCTGCACCGGAGAGGAGCAGGAGGACTCGAGCCAAGCCGGGGGATGGTGAGTGTGTGTGAGTGTGTGTGTGTGTGTGAGTGATTGAGTGAGTGGGTGTGTGTGCAGGCAGATATCGTTGTGTGATGTCTGTTTATATGTATTTTTGTATTTCAAATGTGTTTATGTGTGTATGTATATGTCTGTATATGTTTGTGTGTGTGCGTGACTGCGTGCAGCCTCCCGCTGTCTCTGAGGGGGGGCGCCGTGCGGCCTCCCGCTGTGTATAGATGGCACCATGTGGCCTTCTGTGTATAGATGGCTATGTGCGGCCTCCCGCTGTATATAGATGGCTACACGCGGCCTCCTGCTGTGTATAGATGGCTACGTGCAGCCTCCTGCTGTGTATAGATGGCTATGTGCGGCCTCCTGCTGTGTATAGATGGCGCCGTGCGGCCTCCTGCTGTGTATAGATAGTGCCGTGTGGCCTCCCGCAGTGTATAGATGGCTACGTGCGGCCTCCCGCTGTGTATAGAAGACTACGTGTGGCCTCCTGCTGTGTATAGATGGCGCTGTGCGGCATCTTGCTGTGTATAGATGGCACCGTGCGGCCTCCCGCTGTGTATACATGGCTACGTGCGGCCTCCTGCTGTGTATAGATGGCACCGTGCGGCCTCCCGCTGTGTATAGATGGCACCGTGCGGCCTCCCGCTGTCTATAGATGGCTACGTGCGGCCTCCCGCTGTGTATAGATGGCTACGTGTGGCCTCCCGCTGTGTATAGATGGCACCGTGCGTCCTTCCGCTGTGTATAGATGGCACCGTGCGGCCTCCCGCTGTGTATAGATGGCACCGTGCGGCCTCCCGCTGTCTATAGATGGCTATGTGCGGCCTCCCGCTGTGTATAGATGGCTACGTGCGGCCTCCCGCTGTGTATGGAAGACTACATACGGCCTCCTGCTGTGTATAGATGGCTACGTGTGCTCAATATTAAGTCATACAATTAATGTAAGGCTATGTTCCCCCGATGCAGAAATGCTCCGGATTTTTTTTGAGCGTTTCTGAATCTCCCTGGCAGAAAAAACGCATACGGATTTTACATGCGTTTTTCTTGCCAGGGACAAGCGGAAGTGAAGCGTTCTAAACATGCATTTCCGCATGTGGGTTGACAAGCGCTTTCCAAGAGATTTTAGCATCACTTGGAAAGTGCTTGACAACTTGGTCACACTATATAAATCCATGCAACCGGCATGGATTTATATAGTGTGACCGTAAAAGAATGGTAAAAAATAAATATATACTTACCTTCTGATGGCCTGCCGACGTCAGTGGTCGCGTGACCCATCACATGGCTAAATGACATCACGGCAGGTCCTTTTCAGGCCATCGCGAGCTGCCGGCAAGCCAGGACGCATCGGATAAAGACACCGGGGGCCATCAGAAGGTAAGTATAATATTTATTTTTTATTTTATTCGTTTTTTACAGGTTCTATGGTACCCGGGTCCGGAGGAGAGTCTCCTCTTCTCCAAACCCGGGTACCATCCGCACATTGAAACACATGGATTCCGCATGTACAGATGCAGTGATGCGGATTCCATGCGTTCCAATGCAAGTCAATGGCGGCAAAAACGCAGCGCTTCCGCAAAATAATTGGCAGTGCTGCGGATTTTTCCGCAATGATAATCCGCAGCGGAAATTTCGGCAGCATGTTCACAGCACATGCAGATTATCATTGGGGAGCATGGCAAACCTTCTACCCAGCATTTTTTAAGCGTTTCTGCGGAAACACTTAAAAAACGCATAGTGGGCACACAGCCTAAAATAAATTATTATAATTAATATTGTGCCAAATTAATCTCACGTGAACTATCACATGATCTATCACAGGGAATCATGTGACATGTGATACATCAGAGGTGTGTGTGGGCGAGGGGCGCGCCTTCTAAACTGTCAGGGGCCCTTGCTACTCTTAATCCACCCCTGGCTGAGGCGCATAGTGAATAAAGGTCACCAACACTCTCCTGACTTCATAACTGCAGAATCCAAACCTCATCTGGTATTATTATGTGGCATCTCGGTACCCGTTCTATTACTCCTAAATGAGACAGTTGTAGTGTGGTTGTAGATTTGTTCCATTTTGTGCACTGAGTTTGGGGATATAATACATTGCATTGTAAATTGTACTTTCCTGCCATCTGCTGGCCAATGAGTGCATATGAAGTAATGATTAATCTCACACAAGCTGCCATAGCAACGGCTGGGAAGAGTCTCCCAGCTCAGGGCACAGTCTGACTGAACTCTGGTACAAACCAGTTGTGTGCGGTTCCTGCTGCTTAAGGAACATATAGAAGAGACATTATTCTCTGAGAGAAGAGTTTTCAATGGACATTTTTCCTCACATAATCTCTTTCATAAAAAGAGTGAAGTGTCTTCCAGTCAGGAGAGTACATGGACTCTTTTGCTCTCTGGTTATCCTAATCGCTTCTAGCCAGGACCAGATCCACGTGGCTGCCATGCCACCGACTTTGCTTAAACCTACCCCCTGAGAGAGGGAACGGTGGGATAAAAACTGTGAGTACATCCACACTTTAGTGCATTTCCACAGAGAGCCAATTTGTGAAGGTAAAAATGGGAAGGAAAAAAAAAGGGGAAAAAATCCTCCAGCGAAAAAAAAAAAAAAAGATTCTTATTTTAAAAAAATATGTTCTTTATTAATCGGTCATAGGAAGATTAAAAACATACAAACACCTTTAGGACATCCAAAGAACAGAGACCGACGAGTTTCGGCGAAGCACCTTAATCATGTGTGAAGTTCCCTCCTTAAGTTTAATATTTCTTGGACTGTGCATAGAATTTCCAAGAGGGGGCTGGAGACAACACAGCTAGGGGGAAGTCACTCATGACCAGGATTGGCCTGGAGGTTTCACCCCCCTTTTAAAAAAGTGGCGGTTGTGGGGATTGGATAATGGGAAGTTGGGGGCGGGCAGTCGGAGAGACGGACATATAGGGAAAAGTGTGGGAAAACCGCCATTCCCTGAGGAATCATAGAATCATAGAATCATAGAATCATAGAATGGTAAAGTTGGAAGGGACCTCCTGGGTCATCTGGTCCAACCCCCTGCTCAAAGCAGGATTCACTAGATCATCTCAGACAGATGTCTGTCCAGCCTCTGTTTGAAGACGTCCATTGAAGGGGAACTCACCACCTCTCGTGGCAGCCTGTTCCACTCATTAATCACCCTAACTGTCAAAAAGTTTTTTCTAATATCTAATCTGTGTCTCCTCCCATTTAGTTTCATCCCATTGCTTCTAGTCTTTCCTTGTGCAAATGAGAATAAAGATGATCCTTCTACAATGTGACAGCCCTTGACATATTTGTAGACAGCTATTAAGTCTCCTCTCAGTCTTCTTTTTTGCAAGCTAAACATTCCCAAATCCTGCAACCGTTCCTCATAGGACATGGTTTGCAGACCAGTCACCATTCTGGTCGCTCTTCTCTGAACTTGCTCCAGTTTGTCTATGTCTTTTTTAAAATGTGGTGCCCAAAACTGTACACAGTATTCCAGATGAGGTCTGACCAAAGAGGAGTAAAGACCGATAATGACTTCACGTGATCTAGACTGTATGCTTCTGTTAATACATCCCAGAATTGTATTTGCCTTTTTTGCTGCTGCATCACACTGTTGACTCATGTTCAGTCTATGATCTATTAGTATACCTAAGTCTTTTTCACATGTACTGTTGCTTAGCTCTATTCCTCCCATTTTGTATATGCTTTTTTCATTTTTATTGCCCAGATGTAGTACTTTGCATTTTTCCCTGTTAAAAACCATTCTGTTGGTTGCTGCCCACTGCTCCAGTTTATTTAGGTCTTTTTGAATCCTCTCTCTCTCTTCTCTAGTATTAGCTATCCCTCCTAGCTTTGTGTCATCAGCAAATTTAATCAGTTTACCCTCAATTCCTTCATCTAAATCATTGATAAAGATGTTGAACAATACAGGTCCCAGGACGGAGCCCTGTGGTACCCCACTTGAGACATTCATCCAGCTGGATGTGAAGCCATTTACAACCACCCTTTGAGTCCGATCACTAAGCCAGTTATGAATCCACCTAACAGTTGCCTGGTCCATTGCATACTTGGTCATTTTTTCAATAAGGATGGTGTGAGATAATTTGACAAATGCTTTGCTGAAGTCAAGATATACTATATCTACAGCATTTCCCTGATCCACCCAGTCAGTGATTCTGTCATAGAAGGAAATTAAGTTAGTCTGACATGACTTGTTAGTTACAAACCCATGCTGACTCTGGTTAATCACTTCATTCTTATCCATGTACTTACATACATGTTGTTTAATAATTTGTTCAAAGATCTTTCCTGGTATAGAAGTCAGACTCACCGGCCTATAGTTCCCTGGGTCCACCTTCTTCCCCTTTTTGAAGATAGGAACAACATTTGCTCTTCTCCAGTCTTCTGGGACTTCTCCTGTTCTCCAAGAATTTTCAAAGATTATGGAGAGTGGTTCTAAAGTTTCTTCTACGATCTCCTTCAGTACTCTGGGGTGTAATTCATCTGGACCTGGAGACTTGAACTCATTTATGTTAGCTAAATATTCCCTCACAATCTTTCTGTTTACAGATAACTTGGATTCCTCTATTCCTTTAAAAGAGGAGCAGCAGAGAGAGTTTACCTGAAAAATGGAGTCCGTGGAATCCCTGGTGGTCCAGCTGAGAGACGTCGCCCGGTCACACAGCGGAGGATGGCTAGAGGCCCAGCTGTCTGCTGGCGCTGCACAACGACGAGCGCGGCCCGCGCCGGAAGTCAGGGCCGTGGCGGAAGGGTTGCCAAATCTGGAGGTCTGGGTCCCGGCCGACCGGCGCATGCGCAATGCAGCTGGACCTCGCAGGCCAGCTGTTACTAGTAGCGTGGGCCACAGTACCGGGAGCGGGACCAGGAGAAACGGGGGAGCTGTACGTCTGCGGCAGGCACCACTGGCGATGCTCCTGTCAGGGTGCCTGCTGGGAGTAACACCAGGAGACCAGGGAGCAGTGCATCTGCGGGCAGGTAGCACTCCAGGGAACCCCTGCTGCCTGGCGCATGTGGAAGACGAGGAGTGGAGGTAGAGGCAGGCAGCGGCCCCGCTTTGCCCAGCAGAGTTCGTCCAGTCGGAGCGGACCAGGTCCGTGTGTCTGGGTCTGGAAGTCGGAGGAGGCCCAGAGCTGCATCAGGGCATGCAAGGAGGTCCGGCGGGAGGCGATCCTCGGTGAGAAGCCCATCTGCAGCGTCCGTGACTGGTGACGTGGAGGCCAGGAGCGCGGGCCTTGAGCAGCAAACTGATTCAGAAGGATCCGATTCCAGCGGCGACCGTGACGGAGGGAGAGATCGTCAGGACTCAGGATTTCTGGCTGGCGTGGACACAGCACCTGCTCAGCGGCGTGAGCATGATTCTATGTCTGGTTTGTCACCCACAGGGGCTGTATTGCTTGGGGAAGGTAGTGGTCAGTTTGCAGGGCCAGGGGGGAGGACTTTAGGTGGTTCCGGGAGTGCAGAGGTATCAGGTATTAGGGATATCTTGCATAGTTTGTCACAGATTTTGTTAAGAATGGAGGGCGGGGCGGCGGGCGGGTCAAGGGCATCCCCCGTAGGAGCCTGGTTGCCAGGTCAGGATGTATTGCCACAGTCTAGTTACGGTGTGGTCGGGTCTGCGGTGGGCAGAGGTAGCATCTACGGGTGTTTCAGTGTCGGTTCAGACAGAAAAAGACAAGGGAGATACGGTGAAGCTGGATGACAGGGCAAAGGGTGAGGTTTATGTGTGCTTCGAGGGACCGCTGGGGGCATATTTAAAAAAGAGGTGAAGGAGAAAATTTGGCGCGATGAGTATGTCAAAATTTTCTCCCTCCTTCCCTTGGAGAAGTTTAATTTAGACAAAGGGAAGAAGGATGATAGCAAAAAGGAGGAGGAGGAGAAGCGCAGGTGGCGCTTGATCCTTCAGACATTTGTAAATTGGCTTCAAGCGTTTGCTATATTTGCGGGGGTCATTGGGGAAAAGTTTCCTGAGAATTGCTCGGGTTTATTCTGTTATTTAGATTCTATTGGGGAAGCGCATCGTACGTACGGGGGACAGACATGGCTGAGGTACGACGAGCAATTCAGGCAGAGGAAGGCGGTGCGGCCTGAGATTAAGTGGGACCAGAAGGATATTGGCCTTTGGTTGAAAGTCATGGCCTCTGCTAGGTACGGGCAGTCCTTTCATGGGAGTGGAGGAAGCGGGAGTCACCGGAGGTAGTCAGGGAGGAAAAGAGAAGTCTGGAACGTGCTGGCAATTTAATGACGGCCAGTGCAAATACGGGAACACCTGTAAGTTCAAACATGTTTGTTCCCATTGCAATGGGAGCTCCCAAGGGGCCGCAAAATGCTTTAAAAAAGGGAAAGGAAAGCTGCCTATGGGTGCCAGTCAAGGGGGTGACTCCAGTGAATCTGCTAGGGATGGCCCCCTTTCTAAGTAGATATCCTGATCAATTGAAGGCTACTATTATTAGGAATGGGTTTTTGGAAGGTTTCAGGATCCCGCCACCGGATCACAAAGTCTCTTTCTCTATTAAGAATTTGAGGTCTGCTTTGTTGCATCCAGAGGTTGTTAATGCTAAGTTGTCGAAGGAGGTGGAGTTAGGTCATATGGCTGGACCGTTTGATAGTCTACCGGTTGAAGGGGTGATCATTTCTCCCATGGGGGTAGTTCCTAAGAAGGAGCCGAATAAATTTCGTTTGATTCAGCATTTGTCGTATCCAAAAGGTTTTTCGGTCAATGACGGTATCATGCCAGAATTATGTTCGGTTGAATATACATCATTTGATGCGGCGGTGTCTTGGGTGCGGCGGTACGGGCGGGGGTCATTGTTAGCAAAAACCGACATTAAATCAGCTTTTCGGGTACTTCCGGTTCACCCTGCTAGCATTCCATTATTGGGTTGTTTTTGGAACAAAGGTTATTTCCTGGATAGGTGTTTGCCTATGGGTTGTTCGATTTCATGTTCATTGTTTGAAACTTTCAGTACTTTTCTGGAATGGGTGGACAGGGATGTTGCGGGGGTGCAGTCCGTCATTCATTACCTGGACCACATTTTGTTCATAGGTCCCCCAGATTCGTTTGTTTGTGATAATTTGTTAGCAGCCATGGTGTGGGTTGCGGAACTTTTTGGTGTTCCTTTGGCTAAAGAAAAAACCGAAGGTCTTTGTACCATTTTGAGTTTTTTGGGAATACTGATTGATGCGGAACGAATGGAGTGCCGATTGCCCGAGGATAAATTGTCATTGCTCAGGCAGGAGGTGGAGCGAATCGGTAAGTTGCACAAGGTGACATTGAAGGAGCTGCAGTTGCTGCTTGGGAGATTGAACTTTGCTTGTAGGATTATGCCTATGGGCAGAATATTTTGTCGTAGGCTGTCAAGGGTGACCGCCCGCGTGCGGGCATCTCATCATTTCATTCATTTGAATAGAGAGCACAGGGAGGATTTGTTGGTGTGGAATCGTTTTTTGGACAATTACAATGGCAGGTCATTGATTCAGCAGGAGTTTTTGGACAGCTTTGAATGCGAGATTTACACGGACTCCGCAGGCGGTGCTGGCTATGGGGTTTTTGTAAAGGGAAGTGGAGCGTTGGAAAATGGCCTGATTCATGGAAGGAGAAGGGTTTTACAAAGAATCTTGCTCTGTTGGAGTTATTCCCAATTGTAGTCGCAGTCTCGATTTGGGGGGAGTTCTTCTTGAATCGGAGAGTTTGGTTCCACTGTGATAATATGGGTGTGGTGGCGGTGATTAACAGCTTGTCGGACTCATCTCCTCCAGTTATTAAGCTGGTCAGGGAACTTGTACTACGGTGTTTGGAGTTGAATGCATGGATTTCTGCGGTACATGTGCCAGGTGTACAAAATTCTATAGCGGATGCTTTGTCTCGTTTCCAGTGGGAGCGTTTTCGGGCACTGGCACCGGAGGCAGAAGTCGCAGGAGTCGAATGCCCTTCGCAGTTGTGGCATCTGATTACGGACGAGCTGGAAGATTGATCCTGGAGTCTGTTGCGAGTTCAACCTGGTCTTCTTATGAGGCATCGTGGCGAGTATGGCAAAGCTGGGTGTCCCAGTGAGGGGGCGGTAGAGAGTGACGAAGATAGGACTTGTTTCTTGTGGGTATGGCTGCAGAGTTAGGGTGGTCGGCATCCAGAATCAGTAAATTTGTTGCTGGGCTTGCATTCGGTTCCAAATTGCAGGGATTGTCTGATGTTACAAAATCATTTTTAGTCAAGCAGGCACTTAGAGGTTTTCGAAAAGGTAGCAAAAGTTTGGATAAGCATAGGCCAGTCACGTTTAGTATGTTGGAAAGGTTAGGTCATGTTTTGGAGAGGATTTGTTGTTCTACTTTCGAGTCGGCTCTGTTTAAGTTAGCTTTTTCCTTAGCCTTTTTTCGAAGCGATGAGAGTAGGCGAGTTGGTCGCCCCCAGCAGGAATAGGGCGGGCGGTTTATTAGCTGAAGACATGAGTTGCTGGGCCTGGGGTATCGATTTTTGGATTAGACGTGCAAAGACTGATCAGTTGGGTAGAGGCAAGCGCGTTGTGTTGGGCAGAGTGAACGGGGCTCTGATGTGTCCAAGAAGGTGCTTGGAGGCTTATTGGCAAGTGTGGTCAGGTAGATCCGGCCCATTGCTAAGTCATAGCGACGGGGCATTTCTTTCCCATTCTCAATTTATAGCGGTCCTAAAAAAGGGGGTGCAGGAGTTCGGCCTTAGCCCAGGTGTTTATGGTTCACATTCTTTCAGGATTGGCGCAGCGTCTGAGGCTGATAGGCGCGGCTTGGGGGCGGAGGTGATAAAGCGGATTGGCAGGTGGAGTTCGGACCGTTATTTGACGTATGTTCGGCGTTAAATACCGCAGGACTGTGTTATTTGCGAGTTGTTGAATATGCTTGTTTATTATTATTCTTTTAGGTGGCGTTCCCTTGTTAGCCTGGATGTTCGGACATTCGTATGTGCATTGGGGGGCGCTGCGTGATGACGTAAGGCGTGATGGTAGGCAATTGGGCTTTCCGAGGGAACAATTGGTTATCAGGTGGTTAGGCTTTAGGGGGATGGTATGGAGCCGGTTTATGTCGGAGTTTCACAAAGCGGCTAGATTGGACAGGACACCTGATATTCTGGTTGTACACATGGGGGGGAATGATTTGGGGGCTAGGCCCGTGAGGGAATTAATTCGGATATCCGTTTTGATATTTTGAGGTTGTGGTCTTCGTTTCCGGGGGTGCTGACGGTTTGGTCAGATATAGTGCCTAGGAAAAAATGGCGGGCGGCCAGATCAGTAAATGGGATAAATAGGGCACGAGTTAAGTTAAATAGGGCCGTGTCCAGTTTTGTGTCAAGGAATGGTGGGATAAGTGTTAGGCACTTTGAGTTGGAATCGGGGATTGGTAATTTCTGGTTGGAGGACGGTGTTCATCTAAATGCAATCGGTATCGATCTTTGGGCCCTGGCAATACAGGAGGGGATTGAAAGGGCATTGGTGGTTTTCGGGCACTCACGTGCCTAAGGTTTCAGGGCTGTTCGTGGTTGGCAGGGAGGGTGGGGTTCTTGGAGTTGGTACCGAATTGTCGGTGGAAGGAATTGGGAAAATTCCAGGTCGTTTAAATTGAGTGGGGGGTGATCTGGCAGTCGGTTCAGGGCTCTGGACGGGGTTTTACCTCGGGAGCATTTTAGTTGGTTTAGTCTTTCACGGACTGTGGAAGTTTTGGTGCCCTCGAGCTGGTGGTGCACGGCTGAGGGTATCATGGCGGTTGAGTTCTTATAGTTGATTTAAAAGCCAGATCTATTAGCTCCAAGAACCCTCCCTCCATATATATATATATATATATATATATATATATTTATATATTCATTGTTATTTTGATTGTTATTTGTTGTTTGTTAATAAACGGCCGCTGTGGACAAAATTTATCCAACGAATAACAGGTTGTAGCGTCTTTATTTTGGGGGTGGGATCACGGGATCCTGGGTATAGTGGGGAAAAAGGTAAGCCATCAGGTAAGAAACCATATTGGCCATACCAGGTTAAGGAGGGGGCTGGAGACAGCACAGCTAGGGGGAAGCCACCCATGACTGGGATTGGGCTGGAGGTTTCACCCCCCTTTTAAAAAAGTGGCGGTTGTGGGGATTGGATAATGGGAAGTTGGGGGCGGGCAGTGGGAGAGACGGATATATAGGGAAAAGTGCGGGAAAACCGCCATTCCCTGAGGAGCAGCAGAGAGAGTTTCCCACTCACCCTCCCCTTTTTTTGATTATTGTTTTTTTTTTTAGTTTACAAGTAATACATTAACAGGATTAGCTTGTCACAGTGGCTTAGTTGGCGGGGGGTGGGGTTCTTGGAGTTGGTACCGAATTGTCGGTGGAAGGAATTGGGAAAATTCCAGGTCGTTTAAATTGAGTGGGGGGTGATCTGGCAGTCGGTTCTGGGCTCTGGACGGGGTTTTACCTCAGGAGCATTTTAGTTGGTTTAGTCTTTCACGGACTGTGGAAGTTTTTTGGTGCCCCCGAGCTGGTGGTGCACGGCTGAGGGTAACATGGCGGTTGAGTTCTTATAGTTGGTTTAAAAGCTAGATCTATTAGCTCCAAGAACCCTCCCTCCACATATATATATATATATATTTATTCATTGTTATTTTGATTGTTATTTGTTGTTTGTTAATAAACGGACGCTGTGGCCAAAATTTATCCACGAATAACAGGTTGTAGCGTCTTTATTTTGGGGACGGGATCACGGGATCCTGGGTATGTTGGGGAAAAGGTAAGGCATCAGGTAAGAAACCATATTGGCCATACCAGGTCATGTACTAGCAAGTGAAGAGAACTCTTCTTCAGCCGCCCTGAGAGGCCATAATAATGCTTGTCTCATGAGGAGAGAACCATTATTTTCATATGCACAATATACTGTGAACTTTGCCTGTAAGAGAGACTGTACCCTGTTACCGCCTTCAGTAAAATTGATATGTTTACAAGTTCACCTGCGTGTCTGGCACATACCTTACACAAGTGCCACCTCACACTTTTGAAATTGTTGTGGACACGAGGGAAGCGTTGAGGGGTCCAGCAACCCACTTTAGCTACCGTGACATCATTATCTGCTGCCAGTGAGGCTACAAACTCCAGCTAGCCCTTCTGCAACATCTGTGTGCTGTATCAGAGACTCAGTCCGATTGTGAGCAGTCACCTCAGCATCTACATCATGAGTGAAAGCAGTGACAACAGCCAAGCTGGTGCTAGCACCCCTGCTGTGCCCATTGCGTGCAACATGCCGTTCTCTGTCCAATTTTATCCTGGGGCACCCTGGTTGCCATGCTACAAGGGGGAGCCGCACACCCTCAGGGACTTCCGTGACAAGTTGCTGGCTCTCTTTCTGCTGGGTCAGCTTGAGGGTGCTGCTTCCAGGGAAGTTCGATCCTGGCCCCCAACATAAAAGAAAATGCCTGAGCAAATCCTTGCGAAACTGAAGGATGCCTTTGAGGTTACATCCATCTCTGAGGTCAAGATGAGATTCTTTGCAAGACAGCAATAGCCAGGTGAGACCCTAGGGGACTATGCTCTATTCCTCCAAGACGCTTTCTCCACCGTTCTATAGGTTGACCCCCGTGAAAGTGTGGACTCTGACAAAATCTTGATAGATCACTTCATAGTGGGGACGGGCTCTGAGCTGTCACAGAGCCAACTCTGCATGCTTGCTGCACAACATCCCAGCTTCACCTTTTCAGACTTCAAGACCCTAGCCATCCGTGTCCTTGGCAATGAATATAAACAGGGAAACTATGTCCCCTTTGCTCCTCCAGCTGGGTCTATACCTGCTGCCCCTCCAACTTTTCAGATGACATCGCCAGGTACTATGCAAGCACCACAAGCTGCGCAGACTCCTGCTGTGGTCTCCAAGGCATCCCTTGAGACCTGTGTAGATGACATTGCCAGAGGACTCAAACAAGTCTCTCAGCTGATCAAAAATCTGATTATTTCACCTTCGCGCTCCAGGGAGCAAGCCCAAGACAGAACTCTCTCTCCTGAGCCTCCACCCAGAAGTCTACTATAGCATCGGCGTCTCTGCCCCCTGCCAGGCAGAGACGCCGTCCCACTCACCTCCACGCTCCCCGCGCTCCCCGCTCTGCGTTCTCCAGCACTCCTCTTCCTGCTGCCGGCACGCGCATCTCCCCGGGCACTGTGCTTAGGGCGCGTGCGCGCTCCCTCCCTCTTAAAGGGGCCGCACGTGCTGTCCTAAGGAGTCCCCGGCCAATAGCCGAGGGTCCTCCCATATATTAGGCACCTCCTCCAAAATGGAGGTGCCTGAGCAAAAGTTGTTGCACAGGGTTTCTGACCTCTGCTTCAGCCCTCAGGTCCCGCTGCTAGCCTGACTACCAGTCCTGCCCGCCAGCCTGTTACCTGCCTGTTACCTGCCGTGCCAGCCAGCCCGCTCACCTGAGAGCACTTGCCTGTTGCCTGCCTGTTACCTGCCGTGCCTACGAGCCCGCTCACCTGGGAGCACTTGCCTGTTGCCTGCCTGTTACCTGCTGTGCCTGCCAGCCCGCTCACCTGGGAGCACTTGCCTGTTGCCTGCCTGTTACCTGCCGTGCCTGCCAGCCCGCTCACCTGGGAGCACTTGCCTGTGACCTGCCTGTTACCCGCTTGTTACCTGCCGTGCCTACCCGGAGGCTCCTGCTGTCACTTGCCGTGACCACCTGCCAGCCCACCTAGAGGCTCCTGCCGTCACTTGCCGTGTCTACCTGATAGCCTACCTGGAGGCTTCTGCTCGCCAGGCTGCTTGCTGTGCCTACCTGCTATTCCGGTCAGTCCCTGCCATCTGTACCGTGGGAGTCACCTGCTCCCTTACAAGGTCGTCACCAGAGTAGCACCTGGTCCCTCGGCTCGGTCCCTCCCTGGTCTTGGAGTCGGTAGCCGCCGTACGACCAGGGTCGGTCCGAGTTGATACTTAGTTACGCCCCTCTGGGTCCCTCCTTGCAACGTAGCACAGAAGTTCCACCTCCCGGACCCATAACATCTACCTCCAGGCAAAGTTGCTCGTCGCAAGACACCTTTCTGTTAGCACTTCCACAGATATGGACACACCGAGGCCCAGTGCTATCAGCTAAATGGGCCACCCCCGAGGATGAGGACCTCCCCTCAGGAGGAAGAAAAAAAGGTCCAGAAGAAGCATTCTGGTGGGTGCCTCGCTTCATCTCACCCTGCCCGCACATAACTGTCCTGGTAAATGGTGTCCCTCTGCAAGCTCTCGTTGACAGCAGCTCACAGGTAACTACTTTGCAGAAGCGGGCATATCTTGAATATTGGGACTTTATTGACTTAAATAACCCTCCAGATGTCTGGATGAACATTATAGCTAGTATTGGTCAACCCATACCTCACCAGGGTTACTGGGAGCCCACTATTCGGATTGGGGCACTAAGCTCCAAATACAGGGTATCATTGTAACTGATCTAGAGGATGAGGGTTTTGCTGTAATGGTTCTAGGCATGAATGTTCTTAGAAATTGTTTTCCAGAAGTGTTGTCTGCCTTGCATGCCTCTCTCCCTACAGCTACATCTTCTGATCAGTGGACCATTCAGCATGCAATCCGTGTGCTTATCGCCCAGCAGAAGTTTGCAAATAGCAAGGGTGAAGTTTGTCGTGTCCGCATTTGAGACACCCGACCGGTGATTCTACGGCTTAGTTCAGAAACCATGGTATGGTGCCATGCCCGACTAGGTATTGAAAATCAAGATTATCAGGCTCTCCTCGAACCAATCCTGCTAGAAGGACAACCATTAGTGAAAGCTGCTCGCAGCATTGTAACTGTCTCCAACGGAAGAGTGCCAGTTCGACTGATTAACCTAAGTGACGCACTTGTTAACTTTCACAAATTTCATCCAGTAGCGCAGTTGTCTCAACTCTCACCAGAAGACATCATCTCAAGTGAAGTAACTGCTAATCAACATTCTACCCAAGCTGCTCAAGACAGTAAGGTTACTTCAGACCCCTGGTGGACTGAGCTAAATGTGGGAGATGCCACTACTCCAGTAGAGAGAATCAATGGAGTTCTGAACATTGCCAAATGTTATCATCAAGCATTCAGTAAGCACCCATTGGATTTCGGTAAGACTACTCTGATTCAGCATCGAATCCTCACAGGTGATCATTCTCCCATCAAGGAGCGTCCTATACCACCTGCGAAGTACCAGCCTGTTAAGAAAATGCTTCAAATTTGAAAGAGGCTGATGTCATACGTGAAAGTCAAAGCCCTTGGGCCGCACCGCTGGTCCTTGTGAAAAAATAAAGATGGCTCTATCCATTTCTGAGTGGATTACCACAAATTGAACAACATCACACACAAGGATGCCTATCCCTTGCCACGAATTGAAGAGTTCCTGACTGCTCTCAGATCTGCCTCCTACTTCTCTACTCTTGACTTAACCTGCGGATACTGGCAGGTTCCCATGGCGCCAGGAGACAGAGAGAAGACTGCCTTTACCACACCAATGGGGCTTTTTGAATTTAACTTTATGCCTTTCGGGCTATGCAATGCCCCTGCTATGTTCCAATGACTAATGGAGAGATGTCTTGGCCATGAAAATTTCCAGAGTGTCCTCCTTTACCTTGATGATGTTATTGTCTATTCCCGGACATATGATGACCACATTCGCCATCTGTCTGAAGTCTTCAAGGTACTAAGCCAACATGGCATCAAAATCAAGCCCTCCAAATGCCACTTGCTAAAACCACGAGTCAACTACCTTGGACATGTGGTAAACGTGGAAGGGGTACAGCCTGACCCCGACAAAATTGCTGCAGTTCAAAACTGGAGAACGCCCACTACTGTCAAAGAAGTCTGAAGCTTTTTGGGATTTGCAGGCTACTATCACCGCTTTATTCCTCACTTAGCTCTATTGTCTGAACCACTTACTGAGTTGCTACGGGGATGTCCCAAGGAAAGCTACAACCGAAGGCTTCCAGTAGACTGGACAAATCGTCAAGAACAAGCATTCCATATACTGAAAGCCCTTCTTACCCAGCCACCTATCCTGGCCTATCCTGATTACACTTAGCCATTCCTTTTGTATACAGATGCTAGCCTCCAAGGGCTAAGTGCTGTTAAGTCCCAGGTCTAGGACAACAAGATGGTGTGATTGCTTATGCTAGCCGCAGCCTCAGAGGAACTGAGAAGAATAACAGCAACTACAGTTCGTTCAAGCTTGAACTGCTTGCACTTGTCTGGACAGAAAAATTCAAGGATTATCTGGCTGCCACGCCCTTTACTGTCTACACAGACAATAATTCGCTAGCCCACCTGGATACTGCCTGGTTAGGAGCCATGGAACAACGGTGGGCTTCCCGCCTAGCGAACTATAAATTCACAGTCAAATACCACAGTGGCAAATCAAATGTCAATGCCGATGCATTGTCCCGGCTGCCTGTTGGAGAAGAACCACCCCAAGATGACATCTGGGAAGAGGTAGAAATGCCTCCTTTCTACTCAAGGTTTGCCCCACAGAGTGCCATCACTACGTCTGCTGAAAAGGCAGAATCTCATTCCAAGCCACCTGCTGAACTTCTTCAAGAGCCTTCCCTGTGGAAGAAATTACAAGAAGAGACCAGAACCCTTGGAGAACTCCATGACTTCCTTACTACTGGAAGAGTTCCAACCTGGCTACAACAAGCTCATTCTGATGTGGAACTTACCCACCTCTGGAGACAGAGAAAATGCCTATTTGTCCAGATAGGGCTGATAATGAGAAACACTTTGGACCCTGTCTCAGGTGACATAATTCACCAAATACTCATTCCCTGGAGTGATGCACGGGTCATCCTTGAAGCCTATCATGATTGCTCTGGTCATTTCGGTGTCCAGAAAACTGAAGCTACCATCCGCCGAAGGTTCAACTGGGTCGGTATGAGAGGAGACATTGAAAGTGGTTGCCGAGAATGTCCCGCATGTAACATCACAAAAGATGGATGCAGAGATCAAAAAGCGCCCTTACACCCTATCAAGTCACCAAAACCAGGAGAAATTGTAGCTCTTGATCATGTGAAAATGGGCCCAACTCGCTCTGGCTATATATATGCCCTCATAATGGTGGACCATTACACAAAGCTTGCCCCTATTGCTCCTGTCAAAGATCTTACAGCCAAAACTGCAGCTGAAGTCTTCTATACTAAGTTCATCCAACGCTATGGATGTCCAGACCACATTCTCACTGTTCATGGACATGCCTTTAAATCTCAACTTTTCCATGAGATGTGCAAGTACAGAGATTGTAAGAAATTGCGTACCACTGCTTACCATCCACAAGGTAATGGACTATGTGAAAAAGTGAACCAACTCATCATCGGTATGCTGCGCACTGCTGCTGCCACCAAGGGTGGCGCCTACACAGTGGACCCCCACAATTATCAGTCAAAATCTGAACATCAGGAGCTTCATAGCATTGGTGTTCTTGGCCAAAGAAATACTTGCAAGCCTTACATCACCAACCACAATGCTAAGCGTTGGATGGTGTGGTGTAAAGCCGCCACCAGTGGACTCTGGAGCAGTGAAGACAAGTTCTGAAAAATCACACTTCTCTATCACGTAATGGATGTGCCTGGATTTGGTGAATGCCAGGAGAACGTTACCCGCCTGACAGCTAGATATAGGTGGCTGTACAGAGGCATCTTGTGTCCATTCACTCACTAATGACACTCAGTAGTGACTTCAAGCCTATCAGACATTTAACTCAAGTAGTTCCCCATAGTGTGTACTGTCCTAAGACTGGAAGGTACGTGTGATACAGGAGGACTATTGAGGGAGGGAGAAAAGTGACTGGGCAGAGAAAGGACCGCTGTACAGCCTCCTCATGACAGGAGCTAGGAGGAAAGTTCTGACTTTACAGCTTTGAACTAGAGCAGATCATGCCCCTACATCTGTAAGAGAAAGAAGGGGGAGCACTCAGAAGCTGCATCTTTGTCACAGATCTTTCTGAACACCAGATACTGTGACATTTGAATACAGCACTATGGATGTAAGCCTTTATAGTTTATGAAGTTATGTCGATATGAATACATTTTTCTCTCCCCAGAGTCTTTAAAAGATATTTGTTGACCAACTGTAGCCACCACTAGAGGGAGCTTCGGAGCTTACTGAATAGTATTCTATCATAATAATGTTTCATGCTTACCCTGGCGGCAGCTGAAGACCACCATCATAATATTTCTTTTCAAATCTATGCCTATGCAATGGGTTTTGAGTTCCAAACAACAAAAGATTAAGGCAATGCAATAAAAACGGAACAGCCTTATTAATCAAAGTGTTTTTCTACATTTTTGTGTAAAACAAAACTTTTGCGAAACTCAAAGTTGAGCCAAAAATTTTGTAACTTTTGATGTTTCACACTAGTCCTGGCAAAGTGGGCATAGCATGGTTGGGAAAGGGTGTTCAACAAATTCTTCAAAGGTTACTACACTTTGGTGGTGTAATTTGCACCAAAAATGTACTCCAGTCTTGGACGCATGCCATTGATAAGATGTGCCACAATTAATAAGACGTGCCTAAATCATCCTACATGCCCCTTCATTAATGAACATACAGCAGCCTTAAATACATGCCCAAAAGCAAACATAGCTGATAAACCATAAGAGCTAGATCAGCATAAACTCTACTCCAACAACATACTGAACCAGGAGAAAAACAGGAGTATCTTGAATAAAAAACAGTCTTTATTAAATACATAAATATCAGAAATAAGTATTCAAGTCATAGCATTAACATAAATGGGGATGCGGAAAGAGTTAAGTGGTGGCAGCACAAAAACAGCCTGTGAACCCCCATGCATCCACATTATATGAGTAATTTGCGGGCTGGGGACTCCTAAGGCAAGGTGCCCATCATATTCAAGAGCAAATGGGCAGGGGACATTCAATCATACATAATAACCAGGACCGAGGAAAGTCCATAATGACATTTAGAGGTCCAAAGTCCAAGTAAATGTAAATGAAGAGAAGGAACCTTACCAGAGGAGGTAGAACACAGGACTAAAGTGCTGAGTGCAATAGACCCATGGGAGGGAGCGCCTCAACGCGCGTTTCACCTGGGGGAATGTGGCTTTCTCAAGAGGCTGGGGCAATGGTGCGTGTGAGGACCTTAAGTATGTCACTTCCGTGGTCATGTGACGCATCACATGACCAACTAGTGGTATCAGACTTCCGCATAATGGCGCATGCGCCGTGGGTATCCTGTCGCGTGCGTCCAAGCTGTCACGCCCACCACGCGTGCGCGAAGCGCACAGAGCAGGAGGCTACAGACAGCGCACCACGTCAGCCAGCATATTTACAGCAAACTGTATAGTAAGAATATGAAACAAGTCAATAATTATGGTGTGTACACAGACAATGACCAAAATATCCAATACAATACAGCGAGACATATACAGTGTTGCACATAATGGAAGTTCATGTTGTATTCTCAAATGGCATAAAGCCATTAGTAACATCACTCATCGCATAGTTATTATAACTTTGCAGATAATAGATGTTCCTCCCAGTAGCTGGCGATGAAAGAGTAGACACGGACCTGACCACAGAAGCACTCTGTACAGAGGTGTACAACGCAACATCACTGAAATAAGGATAAAAATGTAAAAATTAGCACCAGTATAAGAGACTATACAGCTAAAAAGTGGGTTAAAATAAATCACATGGGATATAGTTACAGAGGAAACAGGAGAGCAGTGCCAAAAATCATGCTGGATCATAAGAACGCGGCGAAGCTAAGAGCCTCATTTAATCCGCGTGGGCTAACCATTCCCAGAGTGACCATCCATCTTGCCTCCCTTTGGGCTAGCCGTTGTTTAATATTTCCACCTCTGGAGCCGAGACGCACCACTTCTATACCACGTATCTGCAGTGACCTAGGGTCACAATCGTGCACTGCCTTAAAATGACGTGGTAGCGTCTTCAGCTCCCGGGGGTCGGACGCCGTCCTGGCCGCGCCAATGTCCCGCACGTGCTCACGTACCCTGACACGAAGTTTCTGTGATGGAAGACCTATGTAGATCAAGTTACACCCACAAGTCGCATAGTATATTACATTGCTGGTGTTACACGAAATATATTGCAGGATTTTGAAATCACGGAAACTGTCAGAGGACGTAAAAGAGACACTGCGCAAGACATTGGCGCAGCCAAGACAGCGGCCGCACAGTGGGCCCACGGGAACCAAATGGGTTAGGCACATGGGGAATGTAATGACTGGAGACTAATAAATCTTTCAAATTCTTCCCCCGACGAGCCACCATTGGGGGAAACGGCTCCAAGCAATCACATAGTGCAGGTTCAGTGCCAAGAACCGCCCAATGTCGATTAAGAACCCGGTGCATCGTCTTACACTCATGGTTGAAAGACAAAATGTACCTCATCTTACCATTCGTTTTTTTTTCCCGGTCAGCTAGATCGGGGTATAATTCTAGATTCTAGATTTGAGGCCCAGGCGGCCGATCTGACTAGACGGTTTAAACAACGTGGATATAGTAACCGAAGCATCAGACGTGGCTATGAGAGGGCACGGGACACCTCCCGCAGTGGTCTCTTATACCCCGATCTAGCTGACCGGGAGAAAAAAACGAATGGTAAGATTAGGTACATTTCGTCTTTCAACCATGAGTGGGAGACGATGCGACGGGTTCTTAATCGACATTGGGCGATTCTTGGCACTGAACCTGCACTACGCGATTGCTTGGAGTCGTTTCCCCCAATGGCGGCCCGTCGGGGGAAGAATTTGAGAGATTTATTAATCTCCAGTCATTATATTCCCCATGTGCCTAGCCCATTCGGTTCCCGTGGGCCCACTGTGGGGTGTTTCCCGTGCGGCCGCTGTCTTGCCTGCGCCAATGTCTTGAGCAGTGTCTCTTTTACGTCCTCTGACAGTTCCCGTGATTTCAAAATCCTGCAATATATTTCGTGTAACACCAGCAATGTAATATACTATGTGACTTGTGGGCGTAACTTGATCTACATAGGTCTTACATCACAGGAACTTCGTGTCAGGGTACGTGAGCACGTGCGGGACATTGGCGCAGCCAGGACGGCGTCCGACCCCCGGGAGCTGAAGACGCTACCACGTCATTTTAAGGCAGTGCACGATTGTGACCCTAGGTCATTGCAGATACGTGGTATAGAAGTGGTGCGCCTCGGCTCCCGAGGTGGAAATATTAAACAACGGCTAGCCCAAAGGGAGGCAAGATGGATGCTCACTCTGGACACGGTTAGCCCACGCGTATTAAATGAGGCTCTTAGCTTCGCCGCGTTCTTATGTTCCAGCATGGTTTTTGGCACTGCTCTCCTGTTTCCTCTGTAACTATATCCCATGTGATTTATTTTAACCCACTTTTTAGCTGTATAGTCTCTTATACTGGTGCTAATTTTTACATTTTTATCCTTATTTCAGTGATGTTGCGTTGTACACCTCTGTACAGAGTGCTTCTGTGGTCAGGTCCGTGTCTACTCTTTCATCGCCAGCTACTGGGAGGAACATCTATTATCTGCAACGTTATAATAACTATGCGATGAGTGATGTTACTAATGGCTTTATGCCATTTGAGAATACAACATGAACTTCCATTATGTGCAACACTGTATATGTCTCGCTGTATTGTATATTTTGGCCATTGTCTGTGTACACACCATAATTATTGACTTGTTTCATATTCTTACTATACAGTTTGCTGTAAATATGCTGGCTGACGTGGTGCACATGTGTACCGTTGGTTTCCCTCGGAGCGCGCGCGCCCCGCTGTCTGTAGCCTCCTGCTCTGTGCGCTTCGCGCACGCGCGGTGGGCGTGACAGCTTGGACGCGCGCGACAGGATACCCACGGCGCATGCGCCGTTATGCGGAAGTCTGATACCACTAGTTGGTCATGTGACGCATCACATGACCACGGAAGTGACATACTTAAGGTCCTCACATGCACCATTGCCCCAGCCTCTTGAGAAAGCCACATTCACCCAGGTGAAACGTGCGTTGAGGCGCTCCCTCCCATGGGTCTATTGCACTCAGCACTTTAGTTCTGTGTTCTACCTCCTCTGGCAAGGTTCCTTCTCTTCATTTACATTTACTTGGACTGTGGACCTCTAAATGTCATTATGGACTTTCCTCGGTCCTGGTTATTATGTATGATTGAATGTCCCCTGCCCATTTGCTCTTGAATATGATGGGCACCTTGCCTTAGGAGTCCCCAGCCCGCAAATTACTCATATAATGTGGATGCATGGGGGTTCACAGGCTGTTTTTGTGCTGCCACCACTTAACTCCTTCTGTATCCCCATTTATGTTAATGCTATGACTTGAATACTTATTTCTGATATTTATGTATTTAATAAAGACTGTTTTTTATTCAAGCTACTCCTGTTTTTCTCCTGGTTCAGTATGCCCCTTCATTAAGGTTGGGTGTGCCACGCTAGTTTTCAAGACGTTCAAGGGGTTGCCCATTATTTTTATATTTATTGTCTATTCTTAAGATAGGTCATTAGTACCAGATTGGTGGGGGTGTAACACCTGGCACCCCCCTGATCAGCTGTTCCCAGCACAGTTCCATCAAGTGTATAGTGGCCATGGCTAGGTATTGCACATCTGCCCTTATTCATCTGATCAGTAGGAGTGCCCAGTGTTGCAACCCCATCGATGTGGATCGATCAAGGATAGGCCATCAGTATAAAAATACGAGATAACCCTTTTAATGAATCGGGTCCATCGTTCCAAAAATTATCAAGTTATCTTTTTTCTTCAGTATACCGAATGTATCGGGTTTTTTTTAAGCCAGAACTGTAGCAAAAAGACATGGACCTCAGATCCAAAAATTATACGTTGATCTAAAATTAGTTAGGGACCAACTCAGAGGTTTTCCGTCACGTGGCAGTGGGCTTCATACAGTCTGATCAGAATGTTAAACTAAGAACCTCATGTCAGTTTTGTAAATTTTTGCCTAGCGGCATTAGATCAACGTATGATTTTTTGATGTCCATGTCTTTTTTATACCGCTTTAGATAGGTTTTTTTATATTGTTTTAGTTTTTCACAGTTAAAACATGCTTTTTGGAAGAAAGAGTATTCTGTTTTGCTTCTTTCCAAGAATCATACTTTTTTTTTTTTAATTTTTCCAATGAGGTAGCTAAGCGAGGCTTGTTTTTCATGTTATGAGTTGTAGTTTTCATTGATGCCATCTTAGCGTACATATAATTTATCGACTAACTTTCATTGGTGTTGGGAGTGGGTAAAAAAAGCAAATCCACAACAAATGTATATCTAACTAATTTGTGATGAACCGTTTAAAGTTGTTTGTTTTTAATTCTTCCTCTTTCAACTCGGCTGACTACAACAGTGCCCTCCTCTGTCAGTGTCAGTGAATCAAATGAATGGGGAATGCCTCATAAGACACGATCCAAGGGAAAATCCTTTACCATGCAATGCTTATTTTTATTTTTCCATGTTTTTATTTCCTTATTCAGCATTTTATATCAATTTAAACTACACATTAGTAAAAATATTAGATGAAAAATAACTAATTTATTTTTCCGCAAGCTGCAAAATTTCATGTTGTATAACAGATTGAATGTCTCTCTGGGAGGAAATATAGGATCCATAACATTCTCATTTCGGCATTTTTTATATACACCATGGTTGACCTGACATCAGGATTTTGTACTCTACAACTGTACATTTCCATGCACAGAGTTTATCTGTGACCCAAAACGGGGATTTTATGTAAATATTTATCAATAATTTACAGCCGGAAGTATTGTGCAAATTCAGATATTTGGTGCGTTCAGACTTCTTATTACGGAAATCCTATTATGGAAGAAATATCATTTTTTACTGTGAGGAGAGATTTAGGATCTCCATAATAACAAACTCACATATTTTCTAAGTGGAAATAACAATTTTGTTGCCAAAGCCAATTCTTGATGTAAAGACTTTCAGTTCTTTGTAATTTAGATCTGAAAATATTATTTATATATATTTATAAATGCATTGATATATTTAGAAATCTTACTTATACTGTTTATATACCATATATATAAATATATATACACAGTATAAGTAAGATTTCTAAATATATAAATGCATTTATAAATATATATAAATAATATTTTCAGATCTAAATTACAAAAAAGAACTGATTGATGTAAATAAAGACTTTCAGTTGTTTGTAATTTAGATCTGAAAATATTATTCATATATATTTATATATATATATATACAGTACAGACCAAAAGTTTGGACACACCTTCTCATTTAAAGATTTTTCTGTATTTTCATGACTTTGAAAATTGTACATTCACACTGAAGGCATCAAAACTATGAATTAACACATGTGGAATTATATACTTAACAAAAAAGTGTGAAACAACTGAAAATATGTCTTATATTCTAGGTTCTTCAAAGTAGCCACCTTTTGCTTTGATGACTGCTTTGCACACTCTTGGCATTCTCTTGATGAGCTTCAAGAGGTAATCACCGGAAATGGTTTTCACTTCACAGGTGTGCCCTGTCAGGTTTAATAAGCGGGATTTCTTGCCTTATAAATGGGTTTGGGACCATCAGTTGTGTTGTGCTGAAGTCTGGTGGATACACAGCTGATAGTCCTACTGAACAGACTGTTAGAATTTGTATTATGGCAAGAAAAAAGCAGCTAAGTAAAGAAAAACGAGTGGCCATTATTACTTTAAGAAATGAAGGTCAGTTTGAAAAATTGGGCAAACTTTGAATGTGTCCCCAAGTGCAGTTGCAAAAATCATCAAGCGCTACAAAGAAACTGGCTTATATGAGGACTGCCCCAGGAAAGGAAGACCAAGAGTCACCTCTACTTCTGAGGATAAGTTTATCCGAGTCACCAGCCTCAGAAATCGCAGGTTGACAGCAGCTCAGATTAGAGACCAGGTCAATGCCACACAGAGTTCTAGCAGCAGACATATCTCTTCAACAATTGTTAAGAGGAGACTTTGTGCAGCAGGCCTTCATGATAAAAAAGCTGCTAGGAAACCACTGCTAAGGACAGGCAGCAAGCAGAAGAGACTTGTTTGAGCTAAAGAACAGAAGGAATGGACATTAGACCAGTGGAAATCTGTGCTTTGGTCTGATGAGTCCAAATTTGAGATCTTTGGTTCCAACCACCGTGTCTTTGTGCGATGCAGAGAAGGTGAACAGATGGACTCTACATGCCTGGTTCCCACCGTGAAGCATGGAGGAGGAGGTGTGATGGTGTTGGGGTGCTTTGCTGGTGACACTGTTGGGGATTTATTCAAAATTGAAGGCATACTGAACCAGCATGGCTACCACAGCTTCTTGCAGCGTCATGCTATTCCATCCGGTTTGCGTTTAGTTGGACCATCATTTATTTTTCAATAGGACAATGACCCCAAACACACCTCCAGGCTGTGTAAGGGCTATTTGACCAAGAAGGAGAATGTTGGGGTGCTACGCCTGATGACCTGGCCTCCACAGTCACCAGACCTGAACCCAATCGAGATGGTTTGGGTGAGCTGGACCGCAGAGTGAAGCAAAAGGGCCAACAAGTGCTAAGCATCTCTGGGAACTCCTTCAAGATTGTTGGAAGACCATTTCCGGTGACTACCTCTTGAAGTTCATCAAGAGAATGCCAAGAGTGTGCAAAGCAGTCATCAAAGCAAAAGGTGGCTACTTTGAAGAATCTAGAATATAAGACATATTTTCAGTTGTTTCACACTTTTTTGTTAAGTATGTAATTCCACATGTGTTAATTCATACTTTTGATGCCTTCAGTGTGAATGTGCAATTTTCAAAGTCATGAATAAATACAGAAAAATCTTTAAATGAGAAGGTGTGTCCAAACTTTTGGTCTGTACTGTATATATTTATAAATTCATTGATATATTTAGAAATATTAATTATACTGTTGTAAGGCAGCACTAGTCATCATAATGGGGGATACTCGCTGCATTGGGTAAATTAGGCACACGTGCAATGTCCTTACGGTATTTTCTCAATACAGCAGTTTATTATCTTATCATAAACCGCATACCACACAGTCCTTCTTAGTATATCACCGGCATGTTTACACACTTCACATCCGGGAGTCTCTCAAGTAGCAGACAGGCCCAGTTGGCCCAAGTTACAGCCTTCAGCAAGGTAACACTATAGCAATGTCTATATAAGTGTCCATATAACAAAGTGTATTACCTTTGCCGGGTTTAGTTGCTGCAGTCCATTTAATCCGCCACCACTGTGGCTTTAAGGCTTTCCCAGGTGGGGGTCTCTAGCCGTCGTTCCCTCAAAGGCCACTGACATCCGCACAGGATCCAGGCTCCGCCTTTCAGGACTCTTACTCAAGCCTCTGCCTTCCAAGGCCACTAGCATCCACACAGGATCCAGGCTCTGCCTTTCCGGAACCAGGCTTCACGGTATCACGGTGTCCCACACACACAGGGAACAGGCCTCACGCCCAACACACCGAACACAACTGTCTCCCATCAAGCAGGGTTTATATATGCATCCCGTGCACACACACACATACTGACTAGTGTTGAGCCACCCCCGTAGTGTTCGAGTTCGGTTCGTCGAACACCCGTGTGTTCGCCGAACTGTTCGTCGAACTGTTCGTCGAACACCTTCGAACACCGTTAAAACCAATGGCAGGCAAACAAAAACACATAGAAACACATAGAAAACACCTTCAAAGGTGTCCAAAAGCTGACAAACTGCTCAGAAGACACAACTAACACATGGAAAAGTGACAAGTACATATAGTCATGCGAAAATAAAAGAGGTGGAGGAGTAAAAGGAGGGGGAGACACAGATATAGGCATGTCATGCCCTTCTAAAATCCAAAAAGTGAGAAGCCGACACGGCCAGTCCGCTCCTGCCCGTGCCACCTCCGTGTCGCCGGGTTTGTGCCAGAGCCGCGGTGAACCCTGATGGCCAGCCCCCCTCTCCCAATACTGGTGCCTGTCCGCTGGTGGGTCGAGCGAGCCCCCCTGTGGTGGAGGCAGCTCTAAGCTTTTTAATTTAAATTGTCTCTCTAATTTGAATGAATACACTTTAAATCCATTTACAAGGATCTATTGGAGGGCAAGTCTCATGCCAGCAGCCGCGTAATTCCAGCTCCAGTAGCGTCCACTAAAGCTGCTGCAGTTAAAAAGCTTTTATAAGGATCGAGCTCGGCTGTCCACCGCAAGGCATCCTACTGCCAGTCCCAGCCCCTATGCCTTGGGGTGCCTCCTGATGCTCTTCACTGAGTATCCCATGGTCCCGAAGCATTTCCTTTGAAAAAATTAAGTGTCTAAACTACAGGTGGTGTAGCTTGCTTAACAGCCGGGATAATCCGCTGACTAGCAGACACTGCTACTAGGCACAAAGTATTTCCTGGGCTAGATGCAGTTAAAAATTTGTAATTAGATACTCTCGTTGGATGCTGAGAAAGCATTCCATAGAGTCTCCTGGCACGCCATATATGATTCTCTTAAAAAGCTTGGGGTAGGGGTCTAGGGGACCCTTTTATAGCCAAAATCACGGCCCTGTATCGCAATACGTCACCTAGGCTGAAGATAAATGGAACTGTAGCACCCTGAGGTCTCGGTTGCTACAGACGTATTGCACCTCACCCAGAGGTGTGATATCTCACTCTCAGGTAAGGATGGAGTGTGGATCAGGACCCGACACCTGCATGCATTACACCACATTGCCGTGGGGCAGGGCGACCAATATGCCCCTGAGATGGGCACGACAGTCCCTGTCCCTGGCTGGAGTGGGGGGAGGGAACACTGAGGAAGGGGAACCCTGTAGTGCAGGAGCAGGGAGGAAGCAGTTCCTGGGTGCATTGAGAAGGGAGTATAAAAGGTGGGCACCATCTTAGTTCAGTGCAGAGAAGTCTGAGCAGAAGTGGCAGGGAGCAGGGGCTCTGCATGAGCTCTGCTCCGGAGGCGGCCTAGTAACAGAGGCCCAGGCCTGGAAGAGGGAGAAGGAAGGAAGAGGAGCGGAGAAGGCTCCAGGAACGAGGAATGAAGGGATCCCAGGGGTGCGGACGGGCGAGTCGCCACCGCACGCCCGAATCCACCTGCGTGGAGGGGTCAGGCCAAAGGGGGAGACCGGTCCCCGAACTAGTGGAGGCAGGAAACGACCCTCAGCTAGAAACCGGAGGCTCTGACATTTTATGTGGCGCAGCCCCTCGCTACACCCGCTAGGAAGGCACCACATAGGGTCAGGGAAACTGGCGCCAAGTTTACCAAGAGGAGGCCCGAGGCAGCCGGACAGAAGTGTTGGTAAGAAAGGCCAGACAAAGGACACACAAAGGGGGTCCTGTGAAGTGCTCCAAAGTTATCTGGGAGTTGTCTGAGCCCCTCACCTGGTGAGCACAGTACGACGTGGGTAGCCGTTACCTGCAGACGTGGTCTGGATAATAAGAACTGTGAGTAAAGGCCCTGGACTGCATCACTGACTCCGTGTCGTTACTGCTGCTGCCCTGCACCATCACCCCCATCCTCCGCATACACTGCCCTGAGGCTATACTCCTCCCGTGGGGAGTTATGCTACGCTCTGCTGCACCCACAACACCAGCCTCAGCGGACTGCCCTGTAGCGGCGGTTCACTCTGACCGCAATCCACGGGTGGCGTAGTCGGACATTTAAACATCAAAACCACATAAATAGTTCCGCCACTGGTTTGACCGCCCTGAGCCACGGAACCGGGTCGCCGCCACGAAGACTACAACCACCAGCATCCACCAAAAAGGGTCCGGCTCCGGGTGTCCCAAGGCCCAGGGGGTGCGTCAGAACATTTTCATCACCTTTCACAATCACCAATGGGACAAGGCAGGGATGTCCTCTGTCCCCTCTCTTATACATCCTAGTGACGGAGCACCTGCTCTCATCAATTCGCCATAACCCCAATATTAGGTGGATTGAGGTGGGAGGCACCGAGTACAAGTGCTCTCTATTTGCTGATGATGTCCTAGTATATATCACTCAATCACATATATCCATCCATGCTGTTATGGCTGAAATAGATCACTTTGTTACATGGTAAAATTTTAAAATCAATGCAGCGAAGTCTGAGGCCCTCGATGTCTCCCTCCCCAAATCCATATAGGATTCCATCCAGTCCAACTTTCCCTTTGCCTGGCCCTCACAGGGTATCAAATACTTAGGAATTCCTATTCATAGAGACCTCTCCCATCTATGTTATCTTAATTTTGGGCCCTTTATTGAACAATTCCATACAGACCACGGTTGGCAAGTTAGAACTGTAAGATTCACTACGTGAACCGCTGGTGTTTTGTGGAAAAGCACATGTACACCGCGTTCCAAATTATTATGCAAAAAGTGTTTAGGAGTGATAAGGGAAGAATTTGTTTGTTTGTCAGTTAAACTCATTGATGGTGATGTGTGTCAGGGCTCTTTATATCACTGTAAGCAATTGCAGACACCTGTGCTAATTAGTTTGGCAGGTGTGTCCAATGAAAGGCAAGACTACTTAAGAAGGCTCTGTCACATTATTAAGCAGCCTACATTTTCTGCCAAAATGGGAAAGAAAAAGGATGTGTCGGCTGCTGAGAAGCAACAAATTGTGGAGTGTTTAGGTCAAGGCATGACTACAATCAACATTGTGCGATGATCAGGATGAAGTGTCTTGGCAATCAAGAAGTATGTAGCTGATTCACAGTACACACGTGTGCGTGCTGATAAGGGCAAATTGAGGACTCTTTCCTACAGGCAATTACGTCAGGTTGAAAGAGCAGCGGCAAAAAAGCCTTGTCATAGCAGCAGACAAGTTTTTGAAGCTGCTTGTGCCTCCAACGTCCCCCGAACAACAAGATGCAGGGTCCTTCAGAGGTTTGCAGCTGTGCATACGCCATCCTGTCGACCTCCTCTATCCACTTCACACAAGCAGAAACGGCTCCAGTGGGCCAAACATTACATGAAGACTGATTTCAAAACTGTTTTGTTCACGGATGAGTGCCGTGCAGCGCTCGATGGTCCAGATGGATGGAGTGGAGGATGGCTGGTTGATGGACACCCCACGCAAACACGGCTACAGCGCCAACAAGGAGGAGGTGGAGTAATGTTTTGGGCTGGAATCATGGGGAGTGAGATTGTCGGCCCCTTTAGGATCCCTGAAGGCGCTAAAGATGAACTCCATAATGTATGTGGATTTTCTCAAACAGCACTTCCTGCCATGGTTCAAGAAGAAGAACCGTGTATTTCACAGCAAGATCATTTTTCTGCATGATAATGCACCATCTCATGCTGCACATAAAACATCTGCATCTCTGGCTGATATGGGCATAAAAGGGGACAAACTTATGGTGTGACCCCCATGCTCCCCTGACCTCTACCCCATTCAGAACCTTTGGAGCATCATTAAAAGGAGTGTCTATGATGGCGGGAGGCAGTTCACATCTAAGCAACAGCTCTGGGAGGGTATTCTGTCCTCATGCAAAACAATTGAAGCAGAAACCATCCAAAACCTGACAAATTCAATGGACGAGAGAGTTCAGAAGCTCCTTTCGAACAAGGGGTCCTATGTGAAAATGTAACATCACCTAGAATAAAGTTTTGAGTTGAAAACTGTTTGATTTCAGTTTCTAACAACCTGCTAATGCTTATAATTTCAAAAATGACCATTTTTTTTGTCTTTATTAAAATGAAAAGGTTGATCGAAAAGTTTGGGGGATCTAAGAGTGTGGCAACCCAGTAGTCATGATTACTTCGAATTCTGACAATATGAGGGTCATGCTGCAGGTAGTGCAGCAAGAAGGCACTTATGTGTCTTGCGCATCTCGGAGCCCCAAAATTATTTTCCGGGCTAGATGCAGCTAAAAATTATTTTTAATTTTAAATCTGGTGGAGCTTATTATAGATGGCCTAATAGGATCAGTGCTGCACACTGCTACAAAGCCCAAATTATTTTCCAGTCAAGATACAGATAAACATGATTAGTAATTTGAAAGCTTAAAACGTTTGGTAGGGTGATTTTAACCAATCATCAAGCTTTTACTCTCCCCAGGATGACACAGGGGTAGAAAAGTCGTTTCGGATCCATGATTTGTTCATCTTTATGAACGTGAGTCTGTCTACATTATCAGTGGAGAGCCGCGTGCGCTTATCTGTCAGGACACCACCAGCAGCGCTGAACACACGTTCAGACAACGCTGGCTGCGGGGCATGACAAGATCTCCAAGGCGTAAGTGGCTAGCTCCGGCCATTTATCCAGATTGGAAGCCCAAAAAGAGCAAGGGTCCAGTGACACAGTCGTGGCTTCAATGTTTACTTGGAGATACTCCTGTACCATCGTCTCTAGGCGTTGACTATGTGTCAGACTTCTTGTCTCCTGTGGCCTTGCAAAGGATGGGCTAAAAAAGTGGTGAAATGATTCCGCAAAATTGATGTTACCAGCAGATACTGTGGTTCTGTTACGGTTTGAGTGCTGAACACTTGACGGTCCCACGGTTGGCAAGTTGGAACTGTGAGATTCACTACGTGCACCACTGGTGTTTTGTGGAAAAGCACATGTAAGATTCTGCAACAGTCTCTGCTGATACTCCTGCATGCGTGCATCCCTTTCTATGGCAGGAATAATTTCTGCAAATTTACTTTTGTACCGGGGATCTAACAGTGTGGCA
This sequence comes from Phyllobates terribilis, assembly GCF_046119375.1. NCBI lineage: Eukaryota > Metazoa > Chordata > Amphibia > Anura > Dendrobatidae > Phyllobates > Phyllobates terribilis. The sequence continues at coordinate 517,808,589 of NW_027362761.1, forward strand.
ACCCAGTAGTCAGGATTATTTCTAATTCTCACAATTCGAGGGTCATGTTGCAGGTAGTGCAGCAAGAAGGCACTTATGTGTGTTGCGCATCCAGGAGCACCAAGTCCCTGTTGTGTTGGTGGCGAGGTAACAATCATGCTTCCTTCCTCTGTCCTCTCCCCCCAACCTCGCACAACAGAAATGTGATCAAGGTCTCCCTCATCTGATGAGTCTTCCATCAGTTCGTCCTCCACTTCTTCCTGGGCTCCTGCACCTTCCTCACTAGTTTGGCTGCTACCATGCGCCCTGGTAAAACTATCTCCCCCACCCTCACATGCCTGCCGCCTTGGTGCTGCCGACCTTCTGGACCTTGCAGATGTTAGCCCTTCCGCATACAACTCCTCCTCCTCTACTTCCTCCACCTCCTCTTGTGCCACCACCTGACTCCGAATTCTGTTTAACATGTGCTCCAGCATGTAAATCACCGGAATAGTCATGCTGATAATGGCATCGTCAGCACTAAACATCTTCGTCGCCATTTCAAAACTGTGCAGAAGGGTGCATAGGTCCCTGATCTGAGACCACTCCTCCAGCGTGATTTGCCCCACCTCTGAATCTCTTTGGCCCAGGCTATACGTCAGAACGTATTGCACCAGGGCTTGTCGGTGCTGCCACAGTTGCTGCAACATGTGCAGAGTTGAATTCCACCGGGTAGGCACATCGCATTTTAGCCGGTGAAGTGGCAGGCCCAACGACTTCTGTAGAGATGTAAGTCGCTGAGCTGCGGGATGCGAACGGCGGAAGTGAGCACACAGCGACCGTGCCCTCTGCAGAAGGCCATCTAGTCTGGGATAGTGGGCTAAAAATTGCTGGACAACCAGGTTCAACATGTGAGCCATACAAGGCACGTGTGTGACATTGCCCCGGCGAAGGGCCGCACCCAGGTTTGCAGCATTGTCGCACACGGCCTTCCCTGGTTTCAGGTCCAGTGGAGACAACCATTCATGAAATTGGTTCTCCAGAGCTGACCACAACTCCTCTGCTGTGTGACTCACATTTCCCAGACATTTCAATGTAAAAACCGCCTGATGACGTTGAGCCCTACTGCCAGCATAGTAAGGAGGTGTGCAGGATCCCTTCTGCGCAGTTAGAAAGCTTGTGGCATGACTAGACAGGCTTTGGGTGCAGGTGGAAGACCGAGAGGAGGTTGAGGAGGCAGAAGCAGTGGAGGAACTTTGACATAAAGAGGATTGACGCACAACTCGTGGGGACGGCAAGACTTGGACAGCAGCCCCTTGTCCTGCTGTCACCATAGTTACCCAGTGCCCAGTCAGCGACATGTAACGCCCCTGTCCATGCCTACTCGTCCAAGTGTCTGTGGTGAAATGCACCCTGTCACACACAGAGTTTCTCAAAGAAGCGGTGATGTTGTGTGCGACATGCTGGTGGAGCGCAGGCACACCTTTCTTTGAGAAGTAGTGCCGACTGGGCATCTGGTACTGGGGCACTGCGACGGACATAAGGTCTCGAAAATCCTCTGTGTCCACCAGGCGGAAAGGCAGCATTTCTGTAGCCAAGAGCTTGCAGATGGTGAAATTCAACCTCTTAGCTTTCTCATGGCTAGGAGGAAATGGTCTTTTACTTGTCCACATCTGAGGGACCGAGGGCTGGCTATTGTGCTTAGACGGGGTTGATAAGGGTGTCCCCGGCAAACTGCCGGTCTGTGAGGAAGATGCAGGCGGACATGTTAGGTTTCCTTCATCCAAAGGTGGTGCTATCGATGTCGGACAGAGCTCAACACCAGCTGGTGTTACCACCTCCAAAGAAAATGATGACCTGCCAATCACGCTGGCTGTTGCGGGTAAAGAGGTGGCAGGTCTGCGCCCCAAAACAGGTGTGACTGCTGTCCCCCCAGTCACAGAGGATGAAGAGGCCGCGGATGCACAAGATATGGCAGACGGTGGTTGGCCCGGCCGGCTAGGCCGCATTGTAGCACACTGAGCTTCCCACTGCAACTTATGCTTCATGTCCATGTGCCGGTTCATGCATGAAGTACTCAAACTATGTATTTTTTGGCCTCTACTTAGCTTTTGCTGACAAATGTTACAGATAACACGAGTTGGGTCATCTTTATCGATCTGAAAAAATGCCCAGGCTATGCAAGGCTTAGCACCCATGCGACCTGAAGAGCCACCACGACTTGTGGTGAGAGGCAGAGTTGTGTTTGAGGATGCAGTTGTTGACGTGCTTCCAGTACTACGTCTCTGTCCAGGAAGGCGCAACCTGACCTCGTCGTCACTAGCATCTTCCTCCACCTCCTCTGCTGACCTCATCTCTTGGCTGACTGTGGGTTGACAGTAAGTGGGATCTCCGACCTCATCATCATCACCCTGTGCGTTATCACACCCGTCGTCCTCAGAGCCAACCTGTTCCTGCCCTGACAAAAAACTAAAGTTGTCGCTCCAATCAGGTATTTGAGTCTTATCATCGTCTTCCTCATTGTCTCCACCAACAGGAGTTACAGTTTGGGAATGAGGGTCTACATTATGGTCAGAACCTTCTGCGTCTGGTCCTGGATCCGACTCATAAAGATTCTGGGCATCAGTGCAGATCATTTCCTCGTCTGGATTCACAGAAGCGCTGGAGTCGACCTCTGATTCCCAGGCTATAGTATGAGTAAACAGCTCTGCAGACTCAACCATCTGTTCTACCTCATACTCAGACGGGCAGCTGGAGATTTGGGAGCTGTGAGGAAGCAAGTGCGATTTGGGTGACACCTTTGAGGACTGGAGTATTTGTGATGTTGAAGTTGATGTGGAGGAGAGCCCACTTAAAGGAGCACTTGATATCCGTTGAAGCACCTGCTGTTTTTGTGCCTCATCTGGAATTTGTAGCGATTGGCGTGGCCGTAAGAAAGGGATCTTATCACATTGTCCGCTAAAAGAAGTAGACATTTTAGTTTGGCTGGAAGATGGTCTTTCTTCTGCAGATGTTACTGTTGCTTTAACACCTACCCCACGGACACAACCTTTTTTCCCCTTCCCAACACGCCTATTCCCCTTTCCACCAGCAGCAGGCCTTTTTCCACTCATTTTGGTGGTTAACTAATTCACAACTCTGGAGTTGTTTGCACAAAAAAACAATGGATGGTAACCGAGCAGAGCTGAGTGGCCAAACTGTGGTATTAGGCCAAAACTATTGGCTGGGTTAGATGCAGAAAAAAATTATTTTGAATTTGCACCCTGATGGAGGTCAGTATAGATGGACTAATAGAGAAAGTCCGACACACTACTAGAAGGCCAAATATTTTTTCAGAGGTAGATGCAGAAAAAAATATATTCAGTTTGCAACCTGATGGAGGTCAGTATAGATGGACTAATACAACAAGTCCCACACACAGCTAGAAGCCCAAATATTTTTTCAGAGGTACTGTAAATGCAGATAAAAATTATTTTTAATTTGCAACCTGATGGAGGTCAGTATAGATGGACTAATAGAGAAAGTTCGACACACTACTAGAAGGCCAAATATTTTTTCAGAGGTAGATGCAGAAAAAAATATATTCAGTTTGCAACCTGATGGAGGTCAGTATAGATGGACTAATACAACAAGTCCCACACACAGCTAGAAGCCCAAATATTTTTTCAGAGGTACTGTAGATGCAGATAAAAATTATTTTTAATTTGCAACCTGATGGAGGTCAGTATAGATGGACTAATAGAGAAAGTCCGACACAATACTAGAAGGCCAAATATTTTTTCAGAGGTAGATGCATAAAAAAATATATTCAGTTTGCAACCTGATGGAGGTCAGTATAGATGGATTAATAGAACAAGACCCACACACAGCTAGAAGCCCAATATTTTTTCAGAGGTAGATGCAGAAAAAACTATATTCAGTTTGCAACCTGATGGAGGTCAGTATAGATGGACTAATAGAGAAAGTCCGACACACTACTAGAAGGCCAAATATTTTTTCAGAGCTAGATGCAGAAAAAAATTATATTCAGTTTGCAACCTGATGGAGGTCAGTATAGATGGACTAATAGAGAAAGTCCGACACACTACTAGAAGCCCAAATATTTTTTCAGAGGTACTGTAGATGCAGATAAAAATTAGTTTTAATTTGCAACCTGATGGAGGTCAGTATAGATGGACTAATAGAGAAAGTCCGACACACTACTAGAAGGCCAAATATTTTTTCAGAGGTAGATGCAGAAAAAAATATATTCAGTTTGCAACCTGATGGAGGTCAGTATAGATGGACTAATAGAACAAGTCCCACACACTGCTAGAAGCCCAAATATTTTTTCAGAGGTACTGTAGATGCAGATAAAAATTAGTTTTAATTTGCAACCTGATGGAGGTCAGTATAGATGGACTAATAGAGAAAGTCCGACACACTACTAGAAGGCCAAATATTTTTTCAGAGGTAGATGCAGAAAAAAATATATTCAGTTTGCAACCTGATGGAGGTCAGTATAGATGGACTAATACAACAAGTCCCGCACACAGCTAGAAGCCCAAATATTTTTTCAGAGGTACTGTAGATGCAGATAAAAATTATTTTTAATTTGCAACCTGATGGAGGTCAGTATAGATGGACTAATAGAGAAAGTCCGACACACTACTAGAAGGCCAAATATTTTTTCAGAGGTAGATGCAGAAAAAAATATATTCAGTTTGCAACCTGATGGAGGTCAGTATAGATGGACTAATACAACAAGTCCCACACACAGCTAGAAGCCCAAATATTTTTTCAGAGGTACTGTAGATGCAGATAAAAATTAGTTTTAATTTGCAACCTGATGGAGGTCAGTATAGATGGACTAATAGAGAAAGTCCGACACACTACTAGAAGGCCAAATATTTTTTCAGAGCTAGATGCAGAAAAAAATTATATTCAGTTTGCAACCTGATGGAGGTCAGTATAGATGGATTAATAGAACAAGACCCACACACAGCTAGAAGCCCAATATTTTTTCAGAGGTAGATGCAGAAAAAAATATATTCAGTTTGCAACCTGATGGAGGTCAGTATAGATGGACTAATAGAACAAGTCCCACACACTGCTAGAAGCCCAAATATTTTTTCAGAGGTACTGTAGATGCAGATAAAAATTAGTTTTAATTTGCAACCTGATGGAGGTCAGTATAGATGGACTAATAGAATGATGCTATGCCCAAAAGATTTTACTTCACTAGGTGCAGTAAAAAAATTGGTATTCTATACACAGGTGGTATATCTTGCAACACAGATAGGCTACTCCACTGACTAACACACTCTGCAATAGGCCAAAAAGGATTAGCTTTGCTAGATTCAGCCAAATGCTGTGAAAAAAACTTGCACAGCACTGGCACAGACCTGCCTGGCAAAAACTGATAGGAACTCATGTAACCTAGTCCTGAAAAGGACTCCAATTACAATTAGTCTTTACTCCCACAACCTATCTATTTAAGAGCACAGACCTCCCTGATAAAAGTCGTAGGAAATGCTGTAACCTAGTCCTTAAAAGGACTGCAATCACAACTATTCCCTACTCCCAAGCTATTTGTATATTTGTGCGAAAATTGGCTTGAAATTAACAAGGTATAGCGCACACAGCAACAGCGGTGCCGTCTAACACGCAGCTGCAGCAGTGAGAAAATGGTGGCGACGGGGAAAATGGCTTGGTCTTATAGGGCAAGGACATGTGACATACACTGCCAATGACACATGCCCTTGCTTGTGTGAAAAAAAGCACTTCGCTCCGTGTGTGCGCTGCTGATAGGCTGACAGATTGCACCTCCCCACTGTAAATGCGGGAAAGAGAAAAAAAAATGGAGATCTTCATTGTTCCTGCAGAGATCCATCCCCTGCCCCTCCCCCCACCCCGCTGTACACTCAAACTGCGTATTAACATTAATTTTCATCATTACTGAGAAAAAATCCAGTTATGATTTTGGTGCACGAACAGTTATCGAACATAACCTCGAACAGCCGAATTTTTCTCAAATTGTTCGTGTTCGCCGAACGGCTCGAACACCGCCCAAAACAGCTCGAATTTGAGATTGGCGAACAGTTCGAGTAGAACAACGCTCATCTCTAATACTTACAGGACCTTCCTGATGTCACAGTCATGTGATCAGACAGACATTCTGTGCATGCAGGACCTGTGCTATGTCACAGTCATGTGACCAGTCACCTGAGGGGGAAGGTACATGGTCAGGTAAAACACATCCTGGACCATTACCGTAATGCCAGCAAGTCTCTGCATTACATATCCCTCCCCTCTGTTCAAACTTGTGAGGTTGAACACATAATATACACAATCACTATAACCCCCCAGCTCACATAGAGACCATGTACTTTACAAGTGTGCTACTCAGCCCCTGGAACCTTAGTCAACGACATTAGCCCATTCCTTAGGGACCTACCATTTGTCACTGTCACTGACTTCGTCAGGTCACCTTTCCGGGTCGTAACCTTGTCAGAGCTCCCCCGCTCCCAGCGGTCAGTTGTAACCTTGTCAGGTCTCCCCCACTCCTAGCGGTCAGACGTAACCTTGTCAGGTCTCCCCCGCTCCCAGCGGTCAGTCGTAACCTTGTCAGGTCTCCCCCGCTCCCAGCGGTCAGTCATACAGCGGGGTGACTCACATGCCCTGGTATATAAGGTCCGGTTTGACTCCGTACTGTCCCGTCCTCTATTGGGTCGTTAGTATGGGCTGCTCAAACCTGAGTTACTGGAGGTCTCACTACCTCTAAACCCACGCCCACTACTCTCAGGACATCTTGAAAGGTCCCTAACTCCAGCTATAGCTGTTCTGTTATTTAAGGGGCCCTTTCTCTGTCTGGTCTCATAATTTCTAGACTGCTGCCCTCTTCTTCTACTCAGATGATGCTGTCTATCCACTCGCAGTCTAGTGAGATTCAACTTCTCTACCTCTCGCAGTTAGGTCACTCGGTACTCCAACAGCATGCGCATATATCCCAGGCTTTCTTCTGTTCCTACAGCGGAGAATGGTACCATGACGTCTTCGTCTGGTATCCAGTCCTGACGATCACGTGGACTGCTTACTTTCACCACACCAGACTTCTTGACCATCATCTGCATGGCTCGACCATTTCTCCCAACGAGCTTCCTCACCAGAACATGAGGCACCCGGATGACCTCTTCACGCATACTGTGAGTTTTCCTCATCAACTCCAGTTGTCTAACGGCTTGTTCCGTCTTCAACCGGAGAAACCGCTTCGTGCGAATACATCGCCAGTGCATGTCACTTAGGATAGCCACCCTTTTAACTGTGACTTAGGTCGTGGACAGGACCACCAGCTGTTTAGCTTCTGAGGTCAAGTACACCTTACAGGCTCCCACGGCCTTCTTAAACTCCTCATGCACGGACTCACTGGTGCATTCTTCCCTCAAATCCTCGGGCACATCTACGAGGCACTTGTACCAAGACGTTTCGGTCTCACCAGTGGTTTCCATACGATCAACCAGCTCAGGGTTCAGGGACAACTGACTTTCAGCTTCTTCCCCCTTTACGCTTCCCCTGAGTTGACTCACAGCTACAAATTCACCAATTTTCGTCTTGACCACTTCCATCTCATATTTATCCGTGGTTAACACTCTCTTAGCTCTCCTCAGGCCCACCATCTCTTGGTATAAGGGAGTGAGTACAACGTGTTCGCCCTTTTCCTTCTCCAAGAAGGCCTCATTCACTGAGTGATACTTTGTCAGGCGACTTTTGAGCCCGGAAACTTCTTCCTCTATCTCCGCCACTCGCCTCTCAGCGGCCCGTCTCTGAAGCTCCTCTTGCTTCCAATGGGTTTGTAGCGACTCCTTGATCTCGGCTCCTACATCCACTGAATCATCCGAGCTCACATCACTCGAGGAGATATCTGTTTCATACCTCCCATCACCAGCAGCCCACTCCTGGCCCTGGTCTGTGGCTTCTCCGATAGACTCCTCCATCTGCTTCTGCTCAACCTCCATCTTGCTGAGCCTTTCCTTAAGGCACGTCTCTGCTTTCTGGACATTATCACAGAACGTCCGCAGCTCCTTCACCTGAGCTTCCAGACCTAAGGTCTTTCTGCGGAGATCACCATTTTCATTACGGGTGTCCTACAGAGTGGTCTCAACCACTTGGCGTATGTGCTCTGCATCCACCTTATCACCCTCTAGTTTTCCTTTAACCCTGAGGAGATCCTCATAGTCTCTCTTGATTTGTTGCAGTTCCCTTTTGAGCTTTTGCTTCACTTGTATCAGCTCTACGTGTACCAGGGAGAACCTATCTTTCAACTCGCACAGCTCATCTTCAAACTCAGCTTTGTCAAGCCCCAACTGAAAAAACTCCTCTTTACTTCTCTGGAACTTTTCCTTCCAATTGTTGACTTCCTTGCTGTTTTCCTCCAGTTCTCGCTGCAAGTTCCTCACAACCTGGTTTATTTTCTGCCGTTCAGACTCCAGGCCCAGCTGGTCTGAGGACACGATCTCCAGGTTTCCACATAGTTGCTGCACGTCACTCTGACCCTGCTGGCTGATAGGCTCCAGCTCTTGGTCACGACTGGCCGCCTCCTCTTTCAGGGCTGTCAGATCCTTCTGACTCGGTACCGTACCGGAGGTTGCTACTGGCAACGTCACCTCCTCTTCTGCCTCAGAAGGAGGATCCACCCTTGAAACAAAGGCACACTGTACTACATTTTCCTTATTTTCACTTTCAGCCAAGTCTACAGGAGCAACCTTTTTGTGGCCCTTGCGCCATCTACGAGATGGGGACTTTCTCACCTCGTCTAGCCCCTCCTGACTGACCTCTCCTTCTACTTTCGTAGTGTCACCGTCAGCTACGGGGTCTGTGTCACTCCCCATGGTGTTGTGGACTAACAGGTGACCTCCCACTTTGACGTCACCCCCTTCTACTGGAGCTACCCCGTTATCAACGGTCACATTGTCATTTTTAGGAGGTACCAACCCACCACCAGTAATTTTTTTTGATTTTCTATCCTCCACGCTGTTTTGAACAACCGCCCCTTTTTAGACTCCGCCCCCTTTTTAACAAACACACCGGCAGGGGAATTTTTACAAGAAAAATCAACAATAGTCTTAGGACTCAGTTCACAACAGCTCTTACCACCTCCCCGGGCACTCTGGGACAACAATGGCGCCCCCGGAGAGATCACAGAATGGTCCGCTGCCGCCTCTCTGTAACGGGCCAACAGCTCTTGCCCTTCCTGCACCACGACCTCTTGTCGTTTCTCCCATACCTGCTGTTGTTTCTCAAATGCCTGCTGCGAGTCCTGCTGTTGTTTCTCCCATACCTGCTGTCGTTTTTCAAATACCTGCTGCGAGTCCTGTTGTTGTTTCTCCAATGCCTGCTGCTGCGACTCCAATGCCTGCTGCTGCGACTCCAACAGGCATTTCAATCGCTCAACAGCTTCAGACTCATCTGCTGCTCCCTTCACAGCCATCATTATCTGCTCCTGCATTTCTTCAGGAAACTCCATTACGGCGAAGAGCGATTGCACACGGTCATCTAACTCCTTCTCCATTCCGTCTGGAGATACTGCACCATTCATGGCCATCACGGTACACATTAGACACTTTACACCGCTCTCCCCGAAAATTTTCGTGGCCCCGCCGAGCCACCGCAAACCAGGTTTTGCGTGCGCGGACAATCTTTGCAACCCCGCCGAGTTGCAGCAAAACCGGATTTGAGTGCAACGACAACCTTCGCAACCCCGCCGAGTTGCAGCAAACAACCGGATTTGAGTGCGACGACAATCTTCGCAACCCCGCCGAGTTGCAGCCAGATGCTTTAATCCACACTCGTCGTCCTGTGCTGTTGCCCCTAGCAACCGGACTGCAGTTGCCCCTAGCAACCGGGCTGCAGTTGCCCGCATTCTCCATCATATGTAAGGCAGCACTAGTCATCATAATGGGGGATACTCGCTGCACCGGGTAAATTAGGCACACGTGCAATGTCCTTACGGTATTTTCTCAATACACCAGTTTATTATCTTATCATAAACCGCATATCACACAGTCCTTCTTAGTATATCACCGGCATGTTTACACACTTCACATCCGGGAGTCTCTCAAGTAGCAGACAGGCCCAATTGGCCCAAGTTACAGCCTTCAGCAAGGTAACACTATAGCAATGTCTATATAAGTGTCCATATAACAAAGTGTATTACCTTTGCCGGGTTTAGTTGCTGCAGTCCATTTAATCCGCCACCACTGTGGCTTTAATGCTTTCCCAGGTGGGGGTCTCTAGCCGTCGTTCCCTCAAAGGCCACTGACATCCACACAGGATCCAGGCTCTGCCTTTCAGGACTCTTACTCAAGCCTCTGCCTTCCAAGGCCACTAGCATCCACACAGGATCCAGGCTCTGCCTTTCAGGCACCAGGCTTCACAGTATCACGGTGTCCCACACACACAGGGAACAGGCCTCACGCCCAACACACCGAACACACCTGTCTCCCATCAAGCAGGGTTTATATATGCATCCCGTGCACACACACACATACTGACAGGACCTTGCTGATGTCACAGTCATGTGATCAGACAGACATTCTGTGCGTGCAGGACCTGTGCTATGTCACAGTCATGTGACCAGTCACCTGAGGGGGAAGGTACATGGTCAGGTAAAACACATACTGGACCATTACCGTAATGCCAGCAAGTCGCTGCATTACACTGTGTATATATATAAATATACAGTATATACACAGTATAAGTAATATTTCTAAATATATAAATGCATATATAAATCTGCATATATAAATATATTTAAAAATATTACTTATACTGTGTATATATGTAACACATGTACTTTAGATGCAGTGACACAGAAACACAGAGCAGCCAATACAGGGTTAATAAACAGGGGAAGTTTATAATAACAGGGTAAATCTCCACACAGGGCGTAACACTGGAAACTATGGGGGAAAAACAAGGGAAAAGCAGGTAAAAGTCTATTACTGACAGTTCACAGTTTAAATGGATGTAGCAGAGTCGAACCGGTTATAATCGACAGTTTTTTTTTCACTTAGCTGACTCTTGCTCCTCACAAGGCAGTTGCCAGCTGATGCCGGTGTTGATTTTTCAGGTATCCCCGCCCAAACAATGCTTCATCTTCTGGCGGCAGCGGGCAGTCTCCGGTTTTACCCACTGAGCCCCTAGTCCATAACACAGCACCTCACGTGCCCGGCTCCACCGACCCTGCGTCTCTTCTCTAGTCAGCTTGACTCCTCTGGTCCACTGCACTCGGCTCTTGCTCCCAGTCCTGGAGCCAGGAGCCTGGACCCTCTCACGCTGCTCTGCTCAGCAGGACCCAGCTCCGCTTTCCCGCGCAAACGTCCTCGTCTCTTCCTCTCTCTACCCATGTCACCAGTCCCTCGGTCACCTGACCTCCCAGCTCTCACTCTGGACACGCCCCCATCTTCCCAGTCACCTGACTCCCGTGCTCGCAGTCTGTCTTCCCCCTGCAACCAGAGGCATGGCCCCGGCAGTTCTGGATCCCTTGCTCTGAAAGCACTTACACCCCGGTCTTCCCCCTTACATATACACTACTGTTCAAAAGTTTGGCGTCACCCAGACAATTTTGTGTGTTCCATGAATACTCATACTTTTATTTATCAAATGAGTTGCAAAATGAATATAAAATATAGTCCAGACATTGACAAAGTTCGAAATAATGATTTTTATTAGAAAGAATAATTTCTCCTTCAAACTTTGCTTTCGTCAAAGAATGATCCATTTGCAGCTATTACAGCATTACAGACCTTTGGCCTTCTAGCTGTTAATTTGCTGAGGTAATCTTGAGAAATGCTTCCTGAAGCCCCTCCCACAAGTTGGATTGGCTTGATGGGCACTTTTTGCGTACCATACGGTCAAGCTGCTCCCACAACAGCTCAATGGGGTTGGTATCTGGTGACTGCGCTGACCACTCCATTACAGATAGAATACCAGCTGCCTGCTTCTTCCCTAAACAGTCCATGCATAATTTGGAGGTGTGCTTTGGGTCATTTTCCTGTTGTTGGATGAAATTGGCTCCAATCAAGCGCTGTCCAGACTGTATGGCATGGCATTGCAAAATGGAGTGATAGCCTTCCTTATTCAAAATCCCATTTACCTTGTACAAATCTCCCACTTTACCAGCACCAAAGCAACCCCAGACCATCACATTACCTCCATCATGGTTGGCAGATGGCGTCAGGCACTCTTCCAGCATCTTTTCAGTTCTTCTGCTTCTCACAAATGTTCTTCTGTGTGATTCAAACACCTCAAACTTTGATTTGTCTGTCCATAAAACTTTTTTCCAATCTTCCTCTGTCCAATGTCTGTGTTCTTTTGCCCTTATTAATCTTTTCCATTTATTAGCCAGTCTCAGATATGGCTTTTTCTTTGCCACTTTGCCTTGAAGGCCAGCATCCTGGAGTCGCCTCTTCACTGTAGACGTTGACACTGGCGTTTTGCGTGTACTATTTAATGAAGCTGCCAGTTGAGGAGATGTGAGGCGTCGATTTCTCAAACTAGAGACTCTAATGTACTTCTCTTTCTACTCTGGTTAGAGCCTGTTTGTGCTCTCCTCTGAAGGGAGTAGCACACACTGTTGTAGGAAATTTTCAATTTCTTGGCAATTTCTCACATGGAATAGCCTTCATTTCTAAGAACAAGAATACACTGTCGAGTTTCACATGAAAGTTATCTTTTTCTGGCCATTTTGAGAGTTTCATAAAACAAACAAATGTTATGCTCCAGATTCTCAACTAGCTCAAAGGAAGGTCAATTTTATAGTTTCTCAAATCAGCCAAACCGTTTTCAGCTGGGCTAACATACTTGTGCAAGGGTTTTCTAGGGTTTTCTAAACATCCATTAGCCTTCTTACACAGTTAGCAAACACAATGTACCATTAAAACACTGGAGTGGTGGTTGTTGGAAATGGGCCTCTATACACCTATGTAGATATTGCAATAAAAACAAGATGTTTGCAGCTAGAATAGTCATTTACCACATTAACAATGTATAGAGTGTATTTCTGATTCATTTAATGTTAGCTTTATTGAATGTGCTTTTCTTTCAAAAATAATGAAATTTCTAAGTGACCCCAAACTTTTGAATGGTAGTGTATTTAAATATATATACACAGTATAAGTAATATTTCTAAATATATAAATGCATCTATAAATAAGTGTAATATGAGTGTGTATATATGTGTATATATATGTATATATATATATATATATATATATATATATACATATATATATATATATATATATTATATGAAAAAGTTTGGGCACCCCTATTAATCTTCAGCTTAATGTTTTGTAAAAATTGGTGTTTTTTCCACAGCTATTTCAGTTTGATATATGTAATAACTGTTGGACACAGTAATGTTTCTGCCTTGAAATGAGGTGCGTAAGTATGGACACCCTTATCATTTTCTTGTTTTAAATACTCCTACCTACTTTTTACTGACTTACTAAAGCACTTTTTTTGGTTTTGTAACCTCATTGAGCTTTGAACTTCATAGCCAGGTGTATGCAATCATGAGAAAAGCTACTTAAAGTGGCCACTTGCAAGTTGCTCTCCTGTTTGAATCTCCTCTGAAGAGGGGCATCATGGGCTCCTCAAAACAACTGTCAAATGATCTGAAACAAAGATTATTCAACATAGTTGTTCAGGGGAAGGATACAAAAAGCTGTCTCAGAGATTTAACATAGTAACATAGTTTGTAAAGCCGAATAAAGATTGCGTCCATCAAGTTCGACCTGTTAGTTCTGTAATTGCTAAAGTTGATCCAGAGGAGGGCAAAAACCCCAAATGATTTGGCCAATCTTCACCTGAGGAAAAATTCCCTCCCGACTCTGAAACCAGCAGTCAGAATAAATCCCTGTATCAACCTACTATTTTATTTTATTTTTAAGTATATGCTGAAATCTGCCTGGTATCTAGAAATGCATCCAGTCCCCGCTTGAACTGGTGTAGTGAATCCGACATTACCGTCTCCTCACTCAGTGAATTCCATATTCTCACTGCTCTTACCGTAAAGAACCCCTTCCTATGCTGGTGCTGAAACCTTTTCTCTTCCAGTCTTAGTGAGTGCCCTCTTGTTACCGTAATATCCCTCCTTTTGAACAAATCCCGGGCAAGATCTCTATACTGTCCCCTAACATATTTGTACACATTTATTATGTCCCCCCTCAACCTTCTCTTTTCCAGGCTGAATAGTTCTAGTTTTGCCAACCTCTCTGGGTATTGCAGTCCCTCCATTCCCTTTATTAATTTTGTTGCCCTCCTTTGTACCTTTTCAAGCTCATTTATATCCTTTCTATATATTGGGGCCCATAACTGAGCACAGTATTCCAAGTGTGGTCTGACCAGTGCTTTGTACAGTGGAAGAACAATGTTCTCATCCTTTGCAGCTATACCTCTTCTGATACATCCCATTACCCTGTTTGCCCTTACAGCAGCGGCCTGACTTTGGGCACTCCAATTTAGTTTGCTATCAATCAAGATGCCCAAGTCCTTCTCCATCTCTGAATTCCCCAATGATTTCCCATTCAGTGAGTACTGGGGACTTCCATTTTTCCTTCCCATATGTATGACCTTACATTTCTCCTCGCTAAACCTCATTTGCCATTTAATGCTCCACCTACCCAGCTTATCGAAATCCCTCTGTAGGTCTGGACTGTCCTCTTTTGTATTAATTGTTTTACATAACTTTGTGTCATCTGCAAATATTGATATTTTACTATTTATCCCGTTGACTATGTCGTTAATAAAGATATTAAATAACATTGGGCCTAGTACAGACCCCTGTGGTACCCCACTAGTGACGCTTACCCAATCTGAGTATATTCTATTTATAACCACCCTCTGCCTTCTATCCTTTAGCCAGTTAGCTACCCACTTGCAGACATTTTCCCCCAGCCCCATCATTCTCATTTTGTATACCAACCTATTATGTGGCACGCTATCGAACGCTTTTGAGAAGTCGAGATACACGACATCCACTGGTTCCCCCTGATCTACTCGAGAGCTAACCTCCTCGTAGAAGTCAATCAGGTTTGTTTGGCAGGAGCGATTCCTCATGAATCCATGTTGGTTCGGGATTAAAAGATTATTAGCATCAAGATGCTCCGTAATTGCCTCTTTAATGAAGCTTTCAAAAATTTTGCCCACAACGGACGTCAGACTCACCGGCCGATAGTTTCCGGCGTCACTTTTCGCTCCCTTTTTGAATATTGGCACTACATTCGCCTGTCGCCAATCAAGTGGCACAGACCCAGTCTCAACAGAGTCCTTAAATATAAGATATAACGGTCTGTCTATCACATTACTTAGTTCCCTTAGTACCCGTGGGTGTATGCCATCAGGTCCTGGTGATTTGTTTATTTTAATGTTACTGAGGCGTTTCTGTACCCCAGCTTGGGTTAGATTTGTCATACTTAGTGGAGGATTAAGTTTGTCACTTCTCATTTCTCCTGTTAGTTCGATTTCCTTTGTGAAAGTTGTCGAAAAAAAATTATTTAATAGATTAGCTTTATCCTCCTCTTTCTCTATGATTTTGCCTTCCTCACTTTTTATCGGTCCAATATTATCCGATTTAATCCTTTTACTATTTATATACGTAAAGAACAGTTTGGGATTTGATCTACTTTCCCTAGCAATACGTTTCTCTGTTTCCTCCTTCGCTATTTTTATTTGTTTTTTACAGGTTCTCGTTTTTTCCTTGTAACACATTAGTGCCTCCTTACTGTTTTCCTGTTTTAATCTCTTGAATGCCTCTTTTTTGCCATTTAACGCCCCTTTTACGTTCTTGTTCAACCATATTGGTTTCCTCTTATTTCTGGCCCTTTTATTCCCATACGGTATATATCTCTCGCACTGAGTATTCAGAATTCTTTTGAAGGTTTCCCATTTACTATTCGTATTCCTTTGATTAAGAACTTTGTCCCAGTCAATAAGTTGAAGGCTTTCTTTCAGCTGATCAAACTTCGCCCTCCTAAAGTTTAATGTTTTTGTTGTTCCCTTATTGATAACCCTACTGAAGGGCATTTTGAAGTCGATAATATTATGGTCGCTATTACCTAGGTGCCCCCCTATCTGTACCTCAGTTATTCTATCAGGACTATTAGTCAATATTAAGTTCAACACGGCCTTCCCTCTCGTTGGTTCCTGCACTAGTTGGGAGAGATAATTATCCTTAATATTTGTCAAGAACCTTTTTCCTTTCTGAGATCTACAGGTTTCTGTTTCCCAGTCAATATCCGGGTAGTTGAAATCCCCCATTACAATCACTTCATTATGTTTTGCTACTTTGTCTATTTGTCCTAATAGCAGATTCTCATTCTCCTCTGTTATATTGGGTGGCTTATAGCAGACCCCCAGTAATATTTTATTATTATTTTTAGTTCCCTCTATCTCTACCCACATGGACTCGACCCCCTCTTCTCCCTCTCCTATATCTTCCCTTAGTCTGGGTTTTAGACATGACTTTACATATAAGCAGACTCCTCCGCCTTTCCCCTGTTTCCGGTCCCTTCTAAATAAACTATAATCTAATAAATTTACCGCCCAGTCGTAGCTATCGTCTAGCCAAGTCTCTGTTATACCTACGATGTCATACCTCTCCTCCGATATAAGCGCCTGCAGCTCATCCGCCTTATTGGTCAGGCTTCTTGCGTTGGTCAGCATGCAAGATAAAACTTTGGGGTTATTTAGCATCCTATTCTTCTCTAACGATCTAACTGTACTATCCCCACTCTCCTCTCCACCCTCATTATATTCACTTCTCCCCTTCCCCCTTGCTTGCCTCACATCCCACCTATTTCCTTGGTTCCCCCCCCCGTCTCTAGTTTAAAAACTCCTCCAACCTATTAGCCATCTTCTTCCCCAGCACCGCTGCACCCTCCCCATTGAGGTGCAGCCCGTCCCTACGGTAGAGCCTGTAGCCGACCGCGAAGTCGGCCCAGTTCTCCATGAACCCAAACCCTTCTGCCTTGCACCAACTCTTTAGCCACTTATTCACCTCCCTAACTTCCCGTTGGCGCTCCTGTGTGGCTCGCGGGATTGGTAGTATTTCTGAGAAAACTACCTTGGAGGTCCTTGCCCTAAGCTTCCTACCTAGGTCCCTGAAATATTTTTAAGGACCCTCCATCTACCACTCACTTTGTCATTGGTGCCGATGTGGACCATGACCGCTGGGTCTTCGCCAGCCCCACCCAGTAACCTGTCAACCCGATCCGCGATGTGCTGGACTCGAGCGCCAGGGAGGCAGCACACCGTTCGGCGATCCCGGTCTTTGTGACAGATTGCCCTGTCTGTCCCCCTAATAATAGAGTCACCCACTACCAGAACCTGTCTTGCCTGCCCTACACTTCCCCCCTCCCCCTCATTACTGGAGCATACACTCCCCCGGCAGTCAGAGGATCTGTCGTGCTCCAATAATGCCGGTTCTGAACCAGCCTTCCTATACTTCTTCCCTCTATCCCTCCTAACTGTTATCCAGCTCCCTGCCTGTTCAGCCTGCACTTCCCCTCTATGCTCCACCCCCAGTATTGACCCATTGAGTGTCTGCTCGGTGAGCAGCAAACTCCGTTCAATGTTGTCGATGCTCCTCAGTACCGCTATCTGAGCACTTAGATCCAGAATTTGGGCTTCCAAGTGCACGATATGCTCACATCTCTCGCAGCAGTATGGATCCTCGAGCGGTTGCTCACGGAATGCATACATTGCGCAAGATGTACACTGCACGGCTCTGGCCAAAATGGACGTCATTCTAAATATGGGGATTCAGTCAGTATATATATACAAGTACAAAACACAATTATTTATATATAGGTGTATGGACGGGGATCAATTAGGGATGTGCAAGTGTATCAATTAGATATCGGCGGGGGATCAGTTAAGTATGGACGGGGGATCAATTAAGTATCAAGTATGGACGGGGGAATCAGATAAGTAGGTCAGGTGGATTAATTAAGTAAAAAGTAAAGTAAAGAAAGAATGAAATACAGTCAGCAATTCAGTCCTAAGTCCTCCCTTCCAAACTCCCTGAATCCAAAGTCACTGAAAAACAAGTCACACACTTACTTTCGTTCGCACTTACGCTCCGGACACACGCAGCTCGTTCACACTCGCAAACTAAGACATTTAAAGAGTTTTTTTTTTAGCCTTAACCTGTCAGTTTCCACTGTGAGGAACATAGTAAGGAAATGGAAGAACACAGGGACAGTTCTTGTTAAGGCCAGAAGTGGCAGGCCAAGAAAAACATCAGAAAGGCAGAGAAGAAGAATGGTGAGATCAGTCAAGGACAATCCTCAGACCACCTCCAGAGAGCTGCAGCATTAACTTGCTGCAGATGGTGTCACTGTGCATCAGTCAACTATACAACGCACTTTGCACAAGGAGAAGCTGTATGGGAGAGTGATGCGAAAGAAGCCGTTTCTGCAAGCATGCCACAAACAGAGTCGGCTGAGGTATGCAAAAGCACATTTGGAGAAGCCAATTTCTTTTTGGAAGAAGGTCCTGTGGACTGATGAAACCAAGATTGAGTTGTTTGGTCATGCAAAAAGGCATTATGCATGGCGGCAAAAAAACACAGCATTCCAAGAAAAACACTTGCTACCCACAGTAAAATTTGGTGGAGGTTCCTTCATGCTTTGGGGCTGTGTGGCCAATGCCGGCACCGGGAATCTTGTTAAAGTTGAGGGACGCATGGATTCCACTCAGTATCAGCAGATTCTTGACAATAATGTTCAAGAATCAGTGACAAAGTTGAAGTTTCGCAGGGGATGGATCTTTCAGCAAGACAATGATCCAAAACACCGCTCCAAATCTACTCAGGCATTCATGCAAAGGAACAATTACAATGTTCTGGAATGGCCATCCCAGTCCCCAGACCTGAATATCATTGAACATCTGTGGGATCATTTGAAGAGGGCTGTCCATGCTCGGCAACCATCAAACTTAACTGAACTGGAATTGTTTTGTAAAGAGGAATGGTCAAAAATGCGTTCATCCAGGATACAGGAAATCATTAAAAGCTACAGGAAGCGACTAGAGGCTGTTATTTTTGCAAAAGGAGGATCTACTAAATATTAATGTCACTTTTCTGGTGAGGTGCCCATACTTATGCACCTGTCAAATTTTGCTTGAATGCAGATTGCACATTTTCTGTTAGTACAATAAACCTCATTTCAAGGCAGAAACATTACTGTGTCCAACAGTTATTACATATATCAAACTGAAATAGCTGTTGCAAAAACACCAATTTTTATAAAACATTAAGCTTAAGATTAATAGGGGTGCCCAAACTTTTTCATATAACTCTCTCCATATATATATATATATATATATATATATATATAAAAAAAAAATATATATATATATATATATATATATATATGTAAATGTATAAAAATATATAAATAACATCTCGTTGATATACAGTATATATCCACCAATGAAAGTGCCTATAACTGGCAAGAGAGTATAATGGAGTATTGAAAGAGGGTGGCCTAATTTGCTTGATCATATTTTCTTTTACATCATATGGATGGCTGGATGTGTGTGTATTTGATTGAAGTGAATTTATCCAAGTGGAATTGAATTCTACTTGAATTTTAAAAAATTAGAATTCTCCAGGCTATGGATTTTTTTCAAGTTGCTCAGCACAATTTAAGCAGACGACCAGCTGGCTACCATTTTGTTGAACTGCTGAGGGCCGGCAAAAGGTTAAAAATAATATTCACCACACCGCTCACATCTCTGGCCACCTCCGCTGCTTGCTGTCCCTCGTATGGTCCTCAATATCTATTCTTATCGTTGATGCACATTAAATCCTCGGGCCACTTAATACTAGGCTAGGATATCCCCACTAGGCCAGAATTTGTCTGCGCATGGACGTCGTAAGGTTGTGACGTCATGACTTCACAAAATGCACCGCAACCTTACAATGTGCACTCTCAGCCAGGACTTCCAGCCGTTACTAGGCATGGGACGTTCTTGCTCATGCACGTCACAAGGTTGTGACAGGAAGTCCCAAGGATTTCAACAAGCATTGAGAGTAAGAAGAGGCACCGATGACCGTACGGGGAACAACAAGCAGCAGAGGTAGCGGTGGGATGAGTATTAGCTGCTTTTTTCTACATCTTACCATTATAATACTCTGGGGTCTCCCAAGACTAGAGCGCATAATATGGGACATGCAATCTGCAGAGAAAAAAATTTCTGCAAATTGATTTTTCCAGTAAAACTGTCGTGCCGTTTTGGAATCTCATCAGATCCGCTCATCTCTAGTTTGCATCCCTTATCTGCGGAAGACCTTGGTCTAGGAAGCACTTTGGGTAGAAGATAAGTCGCGGGATGTAGTTTGATACTTTAGGCACTAAGACATTTATTTAAATGTTTATTTTGAAATATTCTACCTATCAAAATATTCTACAGATATAGTTCACCCTTTATGGCAGCAGTATTCAATAATAAAAATATCATATTTTCTCACCACTCCCTGTTGAAAGAAATTGCTTCCATAAAACCGGCACTTACTCTCCTTATATGACAGGATCCCAAACCTATAATAAGGCCCTTTACAAAGAAGCGCTGTGGAGTCTGCAGGTGCAGACTTCCTAAAATACAAGCAGACAAAAGAAATTATACAGTAAATTTTTATTTCAAAAGCTTCTTATAATAATAGCCGGGTACAGCAGAAGCTGACAGCCATAAATTATAACCTAACACTTGGCAGAAATTGCAGTTGTGAATGCAAACAAGGTTCTAGCATGAGGCCACCAGTGTGAATAGACTTGCATTACCACTAATATTAGGTATATAGAAAGAACAAGCAAAATACGAGCAGAAGACACAAGCTGGAATTCAGGAAGAATTTAGTCAGAGAGCGTTCAGAAAGCAAAAACGAACACCTATCACGTCACAACTACTGGGTGCCCACAGATAGACAGCTCCCCAAAGATTAGCCCTAAATCATACTTTTTTAAAAGCTGGCAATATTCAGGATATTTTGAGTCAAGAGAAAAAGCAAGAAAGGTCACTTCTGTGCAGAGAACACAGAGCAAAATGTGAACAGAGCCTTAGTGGTCTTCAGCCATCACTCATACAGCTGCTCTGAGCATTAAATCAATCAGGAGTACCCTCACACACACAACGTCTTCTGTAGTTGAGTTCGTTCCAAAACCCTCCTGAAAAAGCATTTAATAATGCTAAAACAAATGAACACTAGTGTTGAGTGAGCATGCTCGACACTGCTCGGTACTCGCCCGAGCATCTCACTACTCGGGATGTTCGGCGAGCATCGAGCATTTCCGGGTTACTCGGGCAGGAGCTCGGGCCTCCGCCCAGCATGTTTGACTTTCTTTACAGAGCCAATGAACATGCAGGGATTGCCGGCCAGTCACTGTAATGCCGCAGCCGTGTTGGTTGTGGGCATTACAGTGATTGGCTGGCCGCACAGCGTCACCTCGAGTATTTAAAACCAGGCGCCGCCATCTTGGACACAGTCGCTCCGGATCAGACGGTGTAGGGAGAGTGCTGCTGAGCTAGGGAGAGATTTATACTGCGAAATAGGTAGTGTAGGGTCTCTAAAGCCTGCAAAATCAAACAAACAGTCCTTCTCAGGACTAATATCCATCCCAGATATCATGCAGGCAGGCTGTATAAAAGACGCAGTGGTTATACTAACAAACACTGCATTACAGTCCTGTGTGCTGCTTCTCAAATTGCTAGACTTAGCCCCAGGTCTCAGGGGCCAGGAAAAATCCATTTTTTTTCATCTAAATCCTCTTTTTTTTTTCCCTCAGTCAGACTGTACAAATACCCGTCTTATTAACCTTTTGGCATGCCCCCCCAAAAAAAAAAATTGAGTGTGTCTGTGAGTGTTCAGACACAAATATATCTGTTTAAAAGAGTCTGGTTTCGGCCACATAACTGGAACTGTGGTTTTGCAGTTCCACGGTTCAAATCTCTGTATTATCCACTTTTTTGCCTTTTTTCCATAAAAAAAACATTTTGAGTGTCTAGCTGACTGTTCAGACACAAATATATCTGTTTAAAAGATTCTTGTGTAGGCCAGAGAACTAAAACTGTGGTTTTCCTCTGCCACGGTTCAAATCTGGGTATAATCCACCTTTTTTGCATAAAAAAGACAGTTTGAGTGTCTCGCGGACTGTTCAGACCCAAATATATCTGTTTAAAAGATTCTGTTGTAGGCCAGACAACTAAAACTGTGGTTTTCCTCTTCCACGGTTCTAATCTCCTTTTTATTACCCTTTTGCCATTGATAGTGCGAGTGTAAGCTATTTTACTTCATTTACAATGGGCAAGGCATGTGGCAAGGGACATGGATCTGGGCGTTCTGGTGATGGTGCTTGCAGAGGACGGGGCCGTGGCCAAGGTGAAAATGTGCCACAACCAACAGCCACATCTTCTTGCTCCCAGTTCTTGACCAAATTACTAGGGAAGCACACAACAACACCACTATTGCGAACTGATCAGTGTGAACAGGTTATTAATTGGGTAGAAGATAATACTTCCAGTTACCTGGGCACCACCACCTCCGGTCTGTCTTCCACACGGTCAAGTCTTAGTAGCCGTGAGTCTCGAACACATACTCCTCCTCACCCTGATGCTCTTTGCTCCCACCATGCTGAGTGTTGTCAGACAGCAACTGATCCCACAGTTAGACACTCTGAAGAGCTGTTCACTGGTCCATTTCCATATTTGTGCCCCTCGCCTGCTCTGCTTGAAGTGGTGGAAGAGGAGATCCCATGTAGCGATGGCCAAATATTTGAACAGCCACGGCCACAGGAAGGCGACGCTTGCAATTTGTCACAAGAGGTGGACGATGACGAGACACAATTGCCACACAGTGAGGAGGAGGAGGTGGTGGATGATCTAGTAACTGACCCAACGTGGCAGGAGGATACACAGAGCGAGGCCAGTAGCACACAGGGGAAGGGAGGCAGAGTACCCCAACAGGCAGGAAGAAGCAGTGTGGTGGCCTCAGACGGGAGGCAGGCAATCATTCCCCGTAACACCAACACGAGGAACGTTGCCAGTACAACTGGTAGGTCTTCCAGAGTCTGGAATTTTTTTAAAGACTCTGCTGATAACCCCAAAAAGGCCATTTGTACCACCTGACAGGCCAGCATCAGCAGGGGTGACAAAACTACCAGCCTGACCACCACCAGCATGATCAGGCACATGTCAGCAAAGCACCCGACTTTGTGGGGCGAACCCAAGGGTCCACGACCAGTGTCAGCGGGTGTCACCACTGCTTCTTCCGCTGTTGTGCGTGTAAGAGAACCCCCTGTTGTGTGTGCAAGGCAATCCCCTGTCCATACTGCATGCACAGATGCCCCCTCCTCTCAGTCTTCACTTGTTATGGTAGTTTCTCAAGAAACAGCATCAACGTCCACGTCCATGTCCCACTGCAGCGTTCAATTGTCCATATCCCAGACCTTTGAACGAAAGCGCAAATTCGCAGCCAAAACCCCACAGACCACAGTCCTAAATTCACACATTTCATGATTGCTTGCGTTGAAAATGCTGCCTTTTAGGCTGGTGGAGACGGAATCCTTCCGCAACCTTATGGCGGTGGCCGTCTCTTGGTACTCGGTCCCCAGCCGACACTATTTTTCCCAGTGTGCCATCCCCGCACTACACAAGCACGTGTCCCAAAACATCTGCCGTGCCCTTAACAATGCAGTTACTGGGAGAGTCCACCTGACAAAGGACACGTGGACAAGTGCTTGTGGCCAAGGACGGTACATCTCCCTGACGGCACACTGGGTAAACATAGTGGAAGCTGGGACCCAGTCGGACCTTGGGACGGAACACATCCTTCCCACACCGAGGATTGCGGGCCCTATGTCAATCAGAGTTGCCCCCACAGTGTACAGCTCCTGCGCATCATCCTCCTCCTCCTCATGTTCAGCCTCCATCACCACATCAGTTACAAGCTGGACGCACTGCAGTACTGCCTCAGCCAAGCGGCAACAGGCTGTGCTGAAACTCATAAGCTTAGGTGATGAACCTCACACTGCTTGTGAGTTGTGGACCGCTGTGAAAGAGCAGGCAGATCTGTGGCTGAGACCGCTGAACCTACATCGAGGCATTGTCATGTATGACAGTGGCCATAACCTGGTGGCGGCTCTGAGGCGAGGCGAGATCACACACGTACCATGCCTGGCTCATGTGCTTAACCTCGTGGTTTAGCGGTTTCTTAAATCGTACCCCGAGTTGCCAGATCTGCTCGTCAAAGTACGCCGCCTGTCAGCTCATTTTCAGAAGACGGCTACAGCTTCCGCCGCCCTTGCTGTGTTACAGCAGCATTTGCAGCTTCCGGCACACCGACTGGAGTGTGATGTCCCCACACATTGGAACTGTACCCTCCACATGTTGCTAAGGATTTGTGAGCAGAAGAGAGCAGTTGTGGAGTTCCAGCTGCAACAAGGCCGTCGATATTCAGGTCAGACTCCACACATAAGACCTCAGGAGTGGACCTGGATGTCTGACATATGTACCATCCTGACAAACTTTGAGGAGTCCACCAAGATAGTGAGTGACGATGACGCCATCATTAGTGTCAGCATGTCAGCATCCCACTTGTCTGTCTTTTGCAATGCTCTCTGCAGAGAATAAAAGAGGAGGCATTGCAACCAGAGTATGATGAGATCGATCAAGAAGCCGTAGCGGGCGATTACACACAGCCCATCCTCATCTCATCCCATCGTGCACTGGGGGAAAATGAGGGAGAAGAGGAGGAGGAGGAGGAAGAACAGGAGCTGGTATCATGCGCTGTAGACGGTAGTACCTGTACAACTGTCATACCGTAGGTTCAGCGCGGGTGGCCTGAGGACAGGGGGGAGGAGGAGGAGGAGGAGAGCATGGTCAGTCATCATCTTGGTGAGGACACGGAATTCTTGCCCGTTACCAGTCTGACACGCATGGCTGACTTTATGTTACGCTGCTTTAACCGTGACCCTCGCATTGTCAAAATGTTGGGTGACAGTCATTACTGGTTGGTGACACTTTTAGACCCCCGCTACAAGGAGAGCTTTCACTCTTATTCCTGAGGAGGAGAGGTCTACAAAAATGGGACAGTACCAGAAAGCCCTAGCTGCACAAATGTTAAAAAAATTCCCATCTGAACACGCTAGTGGCAGAGGTCACAGTTCGCAGCCCAACCAACGCGTATAGGTGAGAGAGATGCAACTCCAAACCAGCAGAGGCAGGGGAACACTGTCAATGTTCTAGGACAGTTTTCTGAGACCCGCCCAGCTTACAGGCCCTGAGGCGCGGGGTACTCTCACAAGGAGTGGAAAGTTTCAAAAGATGGTGAGAGAGTACCTTGCCGACCGTACCAACGTCCTCCGTGATTCCTCTGTGCCTTTTAATTATTGGGTATCCAATGAACTCGCTCTGTACGCCTTGGAGGTCCTGGCCTGCCCTGCCGCTAGCGTATTATCGGAGCGTGTTTTTAGTGCCGCTGGGGGAATTATAACTGATAAGGGCACTCACCTGTCAACTGACAATGCTAACAAGCTGACCCTTATCAAAATGAACAAGGGCTGGATTGGGCCAGACTTCTCATCACCACCAAATGACAGCAGAGTAGCATAAAGTCAAATCCACTGTGTTATTTCAGGAGGTGTATTCCCATCCACCGCTTCACACCCACACATGGGTATATGCTTCCTCATTTCGGCTGTTTTTTGCTCTTCTCCTTATCCTCAGCCTCCACCACCACTATACCACGAGGGTGACCATGGTCTGTGTTGCCAGCATTGCAAGTTCCTCCGTCCTAATTTTTGGCAGCTTTCGCTTGGAAGGCATAGGCAAAGACTATGGGAGACCCACTCCCTAATAATGGGAATAATGTTTTTAATATGCTGTACTGCATGGCTCTTGTAAGGGGCATTGCAAGTTCCTCCGTCCTAATTTTTGGCAGCTTTTGCTTCGAAGGCATAGGCAAAGACTATGGGAGACCCACTCCCCAATAATCGGAATAATGTTTTTAATATGCTGTACTGCATGGCTCTTGTAAAGGGCATTAAAATCGTCTTGTTAAGCTACTGTGACCTCCACGTCTCTTCCAAGGGTCTTTGATATTGTCTTTTTATTCCACTAGGACCTCCACGTCTCTTCCAAGGGGCATTGATATTGTCTTTTTATTCCACTGTGACCTCCACGTCTCTTCCAAGCGGCATTAAAACCGTCTTGTTAAGCTACTGTGACCTCCACGTCTCTTTCAAGGGTCTTTGATATTGTCTTTTTGTTCCACTGGGACCGCCACCACTCTTCCAAGGGGCATTGATTGTCTTTTTTTTCCACTGCGACTTCCACCACTCTTCCAAGGGGCATTGACATTGTCTTTTTATTCCACTGGGACCTCCACGTCTCTTCCAAGGGGCATTAAAACCGTCTTGTTAAACAACTTTGAACTCCACGTCTCTTCTAATGGGCATTAAAACCATATTGTTAAGCTACTGTGACCTCCACGTCTCTTCCAAGGGGAATTAAAACTGTCTTGTTAAACCACTCTGAACTCCACATCTCTTCCAAGGGGCATTAAAACCACCTTTTTAAGTGGTCCCGGGCGGCTGGGGACTTTGTATGGATACCAGGCCGCCGACGCAGCCATGACATGGTGGCCGGCGTCTGCCTCCACAAGCCTAAAAGGCCTCATTTCAAGTGCAAGCAAGCTAGCAGTATGGTATTGCAGCCTGGGGGTGGGTGGGTGGCAGGCTGCACACTTACGCTTGCATTCCAAGAAAACAAAGCAGATGCTAACTTCTATCATCATCATCATGCTCCTCACCTTGGCACTCTAAACTCCCCTGATGGAGAAGCCAGGGCCCACCGGAGGAGTCTGGTTGTCTGGTGGGCTCGGCCAATGCTGCCCTAAAGCAGGCCAGGCTAAGAAAAGTGTGGGGAAGGTTACCGGGACAAATAGGGGCGGCTGGGGACCGAGTATGGACATCCGGCCGCCCCCTGGCAGCTGGGGACCGTGTGTGGACGCAGCCATGACGTGGTGGCCAGATTCCGCCTCCACATGCCTAAAAGGCCCAATTTCAAGTGCAAGCAAGCAAGCAGTATGGTATTGCAGCCTGGGGGTGGGTGGGTGGCAGGCTGCATACTTGCGCTTGCATTGCAAGAAATGGGGGAGGTACAATTGAACACTGTCCTAGGACAAGGACTTGCACGGGGATAGTTGCAAGTCTGCATCTTCTGATGCGGCAAGGATCATTTCTGATGGGCACACTTTTAGGCAGTGACCTGGGTGTCAGAGATGCTTAGAGGGGTCTTCCCCATGCTGTTCCCATGTCTTTTCAGCACTGTATGCATGTGTTACACAGCACATGGCCAGATAAGATTGTGAAATGTTAAAATGACATTTCCCGGTGAATGCATTTGTCACGGTTGAAAGCAATACAAAAGTGCAAAACCGCATAAAAAATGCTACTTGTGAACATAGCCCAAGGTGTGGAGGGGTATTTTTGTTTTTGGTTATTTATTTTACCTTATACACAAGTCTTTTCCCTGGAAAGGATGTTCCTTAACATATTTCACAACAAAACAGTTTCAGTTTCGTTTTTGAACATTTTATTGTGAGCCCGTAAAAGTGGCTTAATACCTCTGACCACGTTGTTGACAGCAGTGACCTGGGAGTCAGAAATGCTCCCTGGGGCGATCCCCATGCTGTCCCCATGTCATTTGAGCACTGTCACTATCGTTTTGGGCATTTTTTAGGCTTTCTACAGACTGCTGGGGGTGCCGCCGCAAAAATGCTCGGGTCTCCCATAGACTAGACTAACATTGGGCTCGTTGCTCGGGTCGAGCACCCGAGTATCACACGGTGAGGTCGGCCCGAGCTTCGAGCACCCGAGCATTTTAGTGCTCGATCAACACTAATGAACACTTATACTGCAATGTAAAAACGACGTGCGTTTCCTATGCTCAGTCTTTTTGAGCTTCTTTTAACCCCTTAGTGACTGAGCCAATTTTGACCTTAATAGCCAGGTCAAATTTTTGAGAACTGACCAGAGTCACTTCATGTGGTAATAACTATAGAATCCTTCAATGTATCCCAGTGATGTTGAGATTGTTTTTCGATACACCTTGTACTTTATGTTAGTGGTAAATTTAGGATGGACCCCAAAAATTGTTACCCAGTTTCTTCTGAGCTCACTGATACCCCTCATGTGGTCAGAAACCTCTATTTGGACAAACGGCAGGGAACGGATGGGATGGAGCACTGTTTGAATTTTGGAACACAAATTTGGCTGAAATTGATAGTGGATGCCATGTCCCATTTTCTGGGCCCTTAAGCAGCAAAAAAAAAAACAACAATTGACCCCGTTTTGGAAACTACAGCCCACGGGGATTGTATTCAGGGGTATAGTGAGCATTTTGAACCCACAGGTACTACATAGAATTTGACAACAATGGGTCGTACTCATTATATTGAAAATTTTTATTTTTTTCACGAAAATGTTGTCTTAGCCCCAAATTTTTCACTTTTGCTTTTTGTTTGTTACCCACTTTCTTCTGAGCACAACGATACCTCACATGTAGTCAAAAAGTACTGTTTGGACACACGGCAAGGCTTGGAAGGGAAAAAGCAACATTTGGTATTTGGAATGTAAATTTGGCATACATTGTATACATTGTAGACACCATGTCTCATTTGCAGTGTCCCTGAGGTACCAAAACAACAGAAATCTCCACAAGTGACCCCATTTTGGAAACTAAACCCATGAAGGAATTAATCTAGGGCTCTGCTGAGCATGTCGAATAATAATAATAATCTTTTTATTTATATAGCGCCAACATATTCCACAGTGCTTTCCAATTCAGACAATTTTACAGGCACTGTCCCCATTGGGGCTCACAGTCTACATTCCCTATCAGTATGTCTTTGGAGTGTGGGAGGAAACTGGAGAACCAGGAGGAAACCCATACAAACACAGGGAAAACATACAAACTCCTTGCAGATGTTGTGCTTGGTGGGATTTGAACCCAGGACCCCAGTTCTGCAAGACTGCAGTGCTAACCACTGAGCCACCGTGCTGCCCACAAAGCCACAATGCTCCTCTGGGAAATATGTAAATTGTCTCAAGGGTTCAAGGGTCGTTATTGACTTTTAGGATTGCTACTTCCTATAGGTGGCACTAGAGTTCTAGTTCTCTTCCTCTATGAAGAGACCATTCTCATATGTAGTTGTACACTACTGTTTGAGCACATGCAGATTCCATTTGAATAGATTGTGGGCTCCATTAGCTGAGCCCCTGAGGTGCCAAAACAGCACAACTTACCTCCAACTGATCCCATATTAGAAACTTCACTGCTTAGGGAATTCATCTAGGGGTGTAGTGAGTATTTTGAACCCATAGTTGCATCACAGAATTTTAGAACAGTGGAAATATTTAGTGGTAAAATGTAATTTTTGCTGCAAATTTGTCAGTTACACAAGGGTTAATAGGTGAAACTGGACACGACAATTTATTGAGCAATTTCTCCAGAACACGGTGATGCCCCATATGTCGTGAGATACTACTGTTGGGCCACACGTCAGGGCTGAGAAGGAAGGAGCGCTATTTGGCTTTTGGAGCCCTAGGATAGTTTGCGGGTGACATTTGCGAAGCTCCTAAGATGCCAGAACAGCAGAAAAAACCCAGTGACCTCATTGTACAACTGAGCCTCTCAATGTTTTCGTATTTTTCAGGCTTCATTCGCACAATGAGTTTTTGGTAAGTTTTTGATGTTGCATATTTTCTGCACCATTTTTGCACCTATTAGGTAAATTAAGTTGCTTGCGTTTTTTCATTGCAGTTTTGATGCTGTGTTTTTTGTCTCTTTGCTGCTGCTTTGTTTTTGATACTTTCTGGTATTTGGCTTTGACAGAACTTTATTGATATAGATGTGTACAGATTACATGTGTTTTTGATGCACTTCCTCAGCGGAAATTCACTAAAAACGCATGTACGTTATTTACCTGTGCATTTTCCGCATCTAATGCAATTTTCTATGGGGAAAATCTGCACCAAAAACTTAGCATATCTGCAAAAGAAATTGACATGTTGTGGATGTGAAACACGCATCACAGGTCAGTTTACGCTGAGTTAAAGAGAAGCACAATGGGCAGGAGATTCTATTAATCCCCTTCACTTTGCAGGAACTGTAAGATGCTGCACTTGTGATGCAGCAAAAATAAGTGGAGTCAAAAAACTCACCAAAAAATGAATCATGGGCACACAGCCGAACAGTTAAAACACCTAAAAATAAATCATGAAAAAACCCAAGATCAAGAAGAACAATAACACCTTCATCACCCAAGACCATCAGAACCACTATGTCTATAACCTAGATGAAAATTTTAAAGGCTAGTTCATTATCTTAGACAATTTACCTGTAAAACACCCTAAAATATGAGAGATTTTAACCCTTAGGAGTGCTAAAATAAATTTTACTCAATAAGCTTCTCTACTGGAACTTGCTACTTTGCAAGCTGTTTTTCCACTACCCACCATGGCTTTGCTATCTCCTTGGACTGTCTATCCTTTCTTCTGTTTCAGAAATATACTATGTAGCACATACTTTACTGATTATAGGGGTTGTGCAATACTTGGACAACCCTTTCTCAATCTGCTTGTCATGCCCCTATAAAATAAAAACACCTATACTCGCCGTTCCTGTGGTGTCAGCACTCACTCTCATGGGACTCGTGAGGCTCATGCCAATAAGTGCTGGCATCACTGACCTCGCCTTCAGAAGTATATGTAATTAACAGGACGTGAGGGCGGCGCTTGGCTGCTCACTTCTTGTTAATTACGTACATGTCTAAAGGTGGGGACAGTGACGTTAGTGCTGATTCGACGAAGGACTCACGTGTCACAACAATATCACGTGAGCCTCAGGAATGCGAGTGCCGATACCACTGGAACAGAATCTGCATCGGAGGTGAGTATAAGCTTTTTTATTTTAATGGGGCTAAACATGGGGAATGAGAAGGGGTTGTCCAAGTGTGGCACCCCAGGGGTCCGATTGCCACAGTGGCATTGCCTCTCTCACAAGGGGTGATGCCATGCCTGGAAGCAAGGAGCGGTCCCCTAATCAGGTATACCAGCATACAACACTTTCCTTGCTCCAGACCAAAAAGGGGAGCTCCTCCCCTTAACAACTGGAATCTGGAGGCGGGGTTAGAGAGAGTGAGTTGAGAGAAGTTGAAGACAGGACAGTGATGAGAAAGGACCTGGGGAGGGGTGCTATGTACAAGCTTGCCCCAGAGGAGAGAAGCGCAAGTGAACCGGACCCCGGAGTCCGTGGTTGTGGGGCACTGAAGGCCCAGCAGCTAGATCTGGAGGGCAGGAGACTGCAGATCTCCTGGCCCCACCAGACACCCGGCGGCTTAGCAGCATCATAGGGCCCAGCACTGCCACATGGGAGCAACGCTTGAGGAAGACCCGAGCTGCCTGCCATACGGGTGAGGAAAAAGATGTTTTACTCAGGGACGAGGGCCGCAGCATGGCTTCAGGCAGCAAGGCCAAAGAGAATAGCGCAGAGGGAAAGCCTACAACTACACCTGGCGAGGTGGATCCCCAACTTGCTTCCACTCTGCCCGGACATCCACTACCAGCTAGTACCCATGCCCCGGTCTGCTTTGTTAAACCGCAAGTAAAGGTACCGGAAACCGAAATTAATGTGTTGTCTGTTCATTACCTGCGCCCTCAGCCCTGCACGACACTGCTCCTAACGACAACATCTACTCTTCAAATCATCTACACTGCCCTGGAGCTTAGCTCTGCCTGTGGAGAGCTGAACCAACTCTGCTGCATCACCATCAGCTCCAGAGGATCTGCACCGCAGCGGTGGCCCCATATAGCCGCATACGTCAGTCGGTGACGTCAAGAACATTATCTCCAAAAGCTTTATTCCCCTTTTACTTTTCTTTTAATTGACCGCCCTGGGTCACGGACCGGGTCACTGCCACTGTGACATCCCCCAGCACCGACCGGCCCGGTTACCGAGTACCCCACGGCCCAGGGGGCGCGTCACAAGTAGTGGACAACTCCTTTAATTGACATGTTGCTCCTAGTCCTCTTCACAGTGAGGTTCTACAGATGCAGATTTCCTCAGGATACATAGTCCTATAAACCACACTAAGTAGAGTACAGTAAAAAGGCTCACAGACCTTCCTACTGCCGGTATCATCTCTGGCGCCTCTTCTGATTAGAAGGCCACAGTGACAATGTGTGTTCATTGTGCCATTACATAATGACCTCTTGGAATCCTATTAATGTCATGCCAGGTGTGGGAAAGACTTAGTGCAGCACAGAGGGAAAAGGGAAAGTGAGCCCAGACTCTAGAGAATGGGGGAATTGTAGACCTCTTAGTCTGGTCTAGCATCACATTGTCTCCCCTATCATCTCTATATTGCCTCCTCAGCAATCGCCGCACGCGTGCCTCGCCCTACTCTCCCTGGCGTATGGCTACGGATAGGGATGGAAGGAGATGAGCACTAGTCAACCTCCACTAAACTCTATAAAGAACAAGGGTGGACAAAACAGGAGAAATGGCTTAGCTTTAGATGAACTCCAAATAAGCACACAGCCTCAAACTCCAGAGAGGACGAGTACTGCTCCTGCTAAGCTTCACAAGTACAAATGGATATAGCCGGTGACTCCCTCTCAGATACACCAGGTATTTTATACACCCAGGCAGAGAGCTAATTAATAGTGTTGAGCCACCCCCGTAGTGTTCGAGTTCGGTTCGGTTCGTCGAACACCCGTGTGTTCGCCGAACTGTTCGTCGAACTGTTCGTCGAACACCTTCGAACACCGTTAAAACCAATGGCAGGCAAACAAAAACACATAGAAACACATAGAAAACACCTTCAAAGGTGTCCAAAAGCTGACAAACTGCTCAGAAGACACAACTAACACATGGAAAAGTGACAAGTACATATAGTCATGCGAAAATAAAAGAGGTGGAGGAGTAAAAGGAGGGGGAGACACAGATATAGGCATGTCATGCCCTTCTAAAATCCAAAAAGTGAGAAGCCGACACGGCCAGTCCGCTCCTGCCCGTGCCACCTCCGTGTCGCCGGGTTTGTGCCAGAGCCGCGGTGAACCCTGATGGCCAGCCCCCCTCTCCCAATACTGGTGCCTGTCCGCTGGTGGGTCGAGCGAGCCCCCCTGTGGTGGAGGCAGCTCTAAGCTTTTTAATTTAAATTGTCTCTCTAATTTGAATGAATACACTTTAAATCCATCTACAAGGATCTATTGGAGGGCAAGTCTCATGCCAGCAGCCGCGTAATTCCAGCTCCAGTAGCGTCCACTAAAGCTGCTGCAGTTAAAAAGCTTTTATAAGGATCGAGCTCGGCTGTCCACCGCAAGGCATCCTACTGCCAGTCCCAGCCCCTATGCCTTGGGGTGCCTCCTGATGCTCTTCACTGAGTATCCCATGGTCCCGAAGGATTTCCTTTGAAAAAATTAAGTGTCTAAACTACAGGTGGTGTAGCTTGCTTAACAGCCGGGATAATCCGCTGACTAGCAGACACTGCTACTAGGCACAAAGTATTTCCTGGGCTAGATGCAGTTAAAAATTTGTAATTAGATACTCTCGTTGGATGCTGAGAAAGCATTCCATAGAGTCTCCTGGCACGCCATATATGATTCTCTTAAAAAGCTTGGGGTAGGGGTCTAAGGGACCCTTCTATGGCCAAAATCACGGCCCTGTATCGCAATACGTCACCTAGGCTGAAGATAAATGGAACTGTAGCACCCTGAGGGCTCGGTTGCTACAGACGTATTGCACCTTACCCAGAGGTGTGATATCTCACTCTCAGGTAAGGATGGAGTGTGGATCAGGACCCGACACCTGCATGCATTACACCACATTGCCGTGGGGCAGGGCGACCAATATGCCCCTGAGATGGGCACGACAGTCCCTGTCCCTGGCTGGAGTGGGGGGAGGGAACACTGAGGAAGGGGAACCCTGTAGTGCAGGAGCAGGGAGGAAGCAGTTCCTGGGTGCATTGAGAAGGGAGTATAAAAGGTGGGCACCATCTTAGTTCAGTGCAGAGAAGTCTGAGCAGAAGTGGCAGGGAGCAGGGGCTCTGCATGAGCTCTGCTCCGGAGGCGGGCCTAGTAACAGAGGCCCAGGCCTGGAAGAGGGAGAAGGAAGGAAGAGGAGCGGAGAAGGCTCCAGGAACGAGGAATGAAGGGATCCCAGGGGTGCGGACGGGCGAGTCGCCACCGCACGCCCGAATCCACCTGCGTGGAGGGGTCAGGCCAAAGGGGGAGACCGGTCCCCGAACTAGTGGAGGCAGGAAACGACCCTCAGCTAGAAACCGGAGGCTCTGACATTTTATGTGGCGCAGCCCCTCGCTACACCCGCTAGGAAGGCACCACATAGGGTCAGGGAAACTGGCGCCAAGTTTACCAAGAGGAGGCCCGAGGCAGCCGGACAGAAGTGTTGGTAAGAAAGGCCAGACAAAGGACACACAAAGGGGGTCATATGAAGTGCTCCAAAGTTATCTGGGAGTTGTCTGAGCCCCTCACCTGGTGAGCACAGTACGACGTGGGCAGCCGTTACCTGCAGACGTGGTCTGGATAATAAGAACTGTGAGTAAAGGCCCTGGACTGCATCACTGACTCCGTGTCGTTACTGCTGCTGCCCTGCACCATCACCCCCATCCTCCGCATACACTGCCCTGAGGCTATACTCCTCCCGTGGGGAGTTATGCTACGCTCTGCTGCACCCACAACACCAGCCTCAGCGGTCTGCCCTGTAGCGGCGGTTCACTCTGACCGCAATCCACGGGTGGCGTAGTCGGACATTTAAACATCAAAACCACATAAATAGTTCCGCCACTGGTTTGACCGCCCTGAGCCACGGAACCGGGTCGCCGCCACGAAGACTACAACCACCAGCATCCACCAAAAAGGGTCCGGCTCCGGGTGTCCCAAGGCCCAGGGGGTGCGTCAGAACATTTTCATCACCTTTCACAATCACCAATGGGACAAGGCAGGGATGTCCTCTGTCCCCTCTCTTATACATCCTAGTGACGGAGCACCTGCTCTCATCAATTCGCCATAACCCCGATATTAGGTGGATTGAGGTGGGAGGCACCGAGTACAAGTGCTCTCTATTTGCTGATGATGTCCTAGTATATATCACTCAATCACATATATCCATCCATGCTGTTATGGCTGAAATAGATCACTTTGTTACATGGTAAAATTTTAAAATCAATGCAGCGAAGTCTGAGGCCCTCGATGTCTCCCTCCCCAAATCCATATAGGATTCCATCCAGTCCAACTTTCCCTTTGCCTGGCCCTCACAGGGTATCAAATACTTAGGAATTCCTATTCATAGAGACCTCTCCCATCTATGTTATCTTAATTTTGGGCCCTTTATTGAACAATTCCATACAGACCACGGTTGGCAAGTTAGAACTGTAAGATTCACTACGTGAACCGCTGGTGTTTTGTGGAAAAGCACATGTACACCGCGTTCCAAATTATTATGCAAAAAGTGTTTAGGAGTGATAAGGGAAGAATTTGTTTGTTTGTCAGTTAAACTCATTGATGGTGATGTGTGTCAGGGCTCTTTATATCACTGTAAGCAATTGCAGACACCTGTGCTAATTAGTTTGGCAGGTGTGTCCAATGAAAGGCAAGACTACTTAAGAAGGCTCTCTCACATTATTAAGCAGCCTACATTTTCTGCCAAAATGGGAAAGAAAAAGGATGTGTCGGCTGCTGAGAAGCAACAAATTGTGGAGTGTTTAGGTCAAGGCATGACTACAATCAACATTGTGCGATGATCAGGATGAAGTGTCTTGGCAATCAAGAAGTATGTAGCTGATTCACAGTACACACGTGTGCGTGCTGATAAGGGCAAATTGAGGACTCTTTCCTACAGGCAATTACGTCAGGTTGAAAGAGCAGCGGCAAAAAAGCCTTGTCATAGCAGCAGACAAGTTTTTGAAGCTGCTTGTGCCTCCAACGTCCCCCGAACAACAAGATGCAGGGTCCTTCAGAGGTTTGCAACTGTGCATACGCCATCCTGTCGACCTCCTCTATCCACTTCACACAAGCAGAAACGGCTCCAGTGGGCCAAACATTACATGAAGACTGATTTCAAAACTGTTTTGTTCACGGATGAGTGCCGTGCAGCGCTCGATGGTCCAGATGGATGGAGTGGAGGATGGCTGGTTGATGGACACCCCACGCAAACACAGCTACAGCGCCAACAAGGAGGAGGTGGAGTAATGTTTTGGGCTGGAATCATGGGGAGAGAGATTGTCGGCCCCTTTAGGATCCCTGAAGGCGCTAAAGATGAACTCCATAATGTATGTGGATTTTCTCAAACAGCACTTCCTGCCATGGTTCAAGAAGAAGAACCGTGTATTTCACAGCAAGATCATTTTTCTGCATGATAATGCACCATCTCATGCTGCACATAAAACATCTGCATCTCTGGCTGATATGGGCATAAAAGGGGACAAACTTATGGTGTGACCCCCATGCTCCCCTGACCTCTACCCCATTCAGAACCTTTGGAGCATCATTAAAAGGAGTGTCTATGATGGCGGGAGGCAGTTCACATCTAAGCAACAGCTCTGGGAGGGTATTCTGTCCTCATGCAAAACAATTGAAGCAGAAACCATCCAAAACCTGACAAATTCAATGGACGAGAGAGTTCAGAAGCTCCTTTCGAACAAGGGGTCCTATGTGAAAATGTAACATCACCTAGAATAAAGTTTTGAGTTGAAAACTGTTTGATTTCAGTTTCTAACAACCTGCTAATGCTTATAATTTCAAAAATGACCATTTTTTTGGTCTTTTTTAAAATGAAAAGGTTGATCGAAAAGTTTGGGGGATCTAAGAGTGTGGCAACCCAGTAGTCATGATTACTTCGAATTCTGACAATATGAGGGTCATGCTGCAGGTAGTGCAGCAAGAAGGCACTTATGTGTCTTGCGCATCTCGGAGCCCCAAAATTATTTTCCGGGCTAGATGCAGCTAAAAATTATTTTTAATTTTAAATCTGGTGGAGCTTATTATAGATGGCCTAATAGGATCAGTGCTGCACACTGCTACAAAGCCCAAATTATTTTCCAGTCAAGATACAGATAAACATGATTAGTAATTTGAAAGCTTAAAACGTTTGGTAGGGTGATTTTAACCAATCATCAAGCTTTTACTCTCCCCAGGATGACACAGGGGTAGAAAAGTCGTTTCGGATCCATGATTTGTTCATCTTTATGAACGTGAGTCTGTCTACATTATCAGTGGAGAGCCGCGTGCGCTTATCTGTCAGCACACCACCAGCAGCGCTGAACACACGTTCAGACAGAACGCTGGCTGCGGGGTATGACAAGATCTCCAAGGCGTAAGTGGCTAGCTCCGGCCATTTATCCAGATTGGAAGCCCAAAAAGAGCAAGGGTCCAGTGACACAGTCGTGGCTTCAATGTTTACTTGGAGATACTCCTGTACCATCGTCTCTAGGCGTTGACTATGTGTCAGACTTCTTGTCTCCTGTGGCCTTGCAAAGGATGGGCTAAAAAAGTGGTGAAATGATTCCGCAAAATTGATGTTACCAGCAGATACTGTGGTTCTGTTACGGTTTGAGTGCTGAACACTTG
The DNA here is from genome assembly GCF_046119375.1 of Phyllobates terribilis. Taxonomy (NCBI): domain Eukaryota; kingdom Metazoa; phylum Chordata; class Amphibia; order Anura; family Dendrobatidae; genus Phyllobates; species Phyllobates terribilis. Next base: position 517,846,232 of record NW_027362761.1, read on the forward strand.
ACGGTCCCACGGTTGGCAAGTTGGAACTGTGAGATTCACTACGTGCACCACTGGTATTTTGTGGAAAAGCACATGTAAGATTCTGCAACAGTCTCTGCTGATACTCCTGCATGCGTGCATCCCTTTCTATGGCAGGAATAATTTCTGCAAATTTACTTTTGTACCGGGGATCTAACAGTGTGGCAACCCAGTAGTCAGGATTATTTCTAATTCTCACAATTCGAGGGTCATGTTGCAGGTAGTGCAGCAAGAAGGCACTCATGTGTGTTGCGGATCCAGGAGCACCAAGTCCCTGTTGTGTTGGTGGCGAGGTAACAATCATGCTTCCTTCCTCTGTCCTCTCCCCCCAACCTCGCACAACAGAAATGTGATCAAGGTCTCCCTCATCTGATGAGTCTTCCATCAGTTCGTCCTCCACTTCTTCCTGGGCTCCTGCACCTTCCTCACTAGTTTGGCTGGTAAAACCATCTCCCCCACCCTCACATGCCTGCCGCCTTGGTGCTGCCGACCTTCTGGACCTTGCAGATGTTAGCCCTTCCGCATACAACTCCTCCTCCTCTACTTCCTCCACCTCCTCTTGTGCCACCACCTGACTCCAAATTCTGTTTAACATGTGCTCCAGCATGTAAATCACCGGAATAGTCATGCTGATAATGGCATCGTCAGCACTAAACATCTTCGTCGCCATTTCAAAACTGTGCAGAAGGGTGCATAGGTCCCTGATCTGAGACCACTCCTCCAGCGTGATTTGCCCCACCTCTGAATCTCGTTGGCCCAGGCTATACGTCAGAAAGTATTGCACCAGGGCTTGTCGGTGCTGCCACAGTCGCTGCAACATGTGCAGAGTTGAATTCCACCGGGTAGGCACATCGCATTTTAGCCGGTGAAGTGGCAGGCCCAACGACTTCTGTAGAGATGTAAGTCGCTGAGCTGCGGGATGCGAACGGCGGAAGTGAGCACACAGCGACCGTGCCCTCTGCAGAGGGCCATCTAGTCTGGGATAGTGGGCTAAAAATTGCTGGACAACCAGGTTCAACACGTGAGCCATACAAGGCACGTGTGTGACATTGCCCCGGCGAAGGGCCGCACCCAGGTTTGCAGCATTGTCGCACACGGCCTTCCCTGGTTTCAGGTCCAGTGGAGACAACCATTCATGAAATTGGTTCTCCAGAGCTGACCACAACTCCTCAGCTGTGTGACTCACATTTCCCAGACATTTCAATGTAAAAACCGCCTGATGACGTTGAGCCCTACTGCCAGCATAGTAAGGAGGTGTGCAGGATCCCTTCTGCGCAGTTAGAAAGCTTGTGGCATGACCAGACAGGCTTTGGGTGCAGGTGGAAGACCGAGAGGAGGTTGAGGAGGCAGAAGCAGTGGAGGAACTTTGACATAAAGAGGATTGACGCACAACTCGTGGGGACGGCAAGACTTGGACAGCAGCCCCTTGTCCTGCTGTCACCATAGTTACCCAGTGCCCAGTCAGCGACATGTAACGCCCCTGTCCATGCCTACTCGTCCAAGTGTCTGTGGTGAAATGCACCCTGTCTCACACAGAGTTTCGCAAAGAAGCGGTGATGTTGTGTGCGACATGCTGGTGGAGCGCAGGCACACCTTTCTTTGAGAAGTAGTGCCGACTGGGCATCTGGTACTGGGGCACTGCGACGGACATAAGGTCTCGAAAATCCTCTGTGTCCACCAGGCGGAAAGGCAGCATTTCTGTAGCCAAGAGCTTGCAGATGGTGAAATTCAACCTCTTAGCTTTCTCATGGCTAGGAGGAAATGGTCTTTTACTTGCCACATCTGAGGGACCGAGGGCTGGCTATTGTGCTTAGACGGGGTTGATAAGGGTGTCCCCGGCAAACTGCCGGTCTGTGAGGAAGATGCAGGCGGACATGTTAGGTTGCCTTGATCCAAAGGTGGTACTATCGATGTCGGACAGCGCTCAACACCAGCTGGTGTTACCACCTCCAAAGAAAATGATGACCTGCCAATCACGCTGGCTGTTGCGGGTAAAGAGGTGGCAGGTCTGCGCCCCAAAACAGGTGTGACTGCTGTCCCCCCAGTCACAGAGGATGAAGAGGCCGCGGATGCACAAGATATGGCAGACGGTGGTTGACCCGGCCGGCTAGGCCGCATTGTAGCACACTGAGCTTCCCACTGCAACTTATGCTTCATGTCCATGTGCCGGTTCATGCATGAAGTACTCAAACTATGTATTTTTTGGCCTCTACTTAGCTTTTGCTGACAAATGTTACAGATAACACGAGTTGGGTCATCTTTATCGATCTGAAAAAATGCCCAGGCTATGCAAGGCTTAGCACCCATGCGACCTGAAGAGCCACCACGACTTGTGGTGAGAGGCAGAGTTGTGTTTGAGGATGCAGTTGTTGACGTGCTTCCAGTACTACGTCTCTGTCCAGGAAGGCGCAACCTGACCTCGTCGTCACTAGCATCTTCCTCCACCTCCTCTGCTGACCTCATCTCTTGGCTGACTGTGGGTTGACAGTAAGTGAGATCTCCGACCTCATCATCATCACCCTGTGCGTTATCACACCCGTCGTCCTCAGAGCCAACCTGTTCCTGCCCTGACAAAAAACTAAAGTTGTCGCTCCAATCAGGTATTTGAGTCTTATCATCGTCTTCCTCATTGTCTCCACCAACAGGAGTTACAGTTTGGGAATGAGGGTCTACATTATGGTCAGAACCTTCTGCGTCTGGTCCTGGATCCGACTCATAAAGATTCTGGGCATCAGTGCAGATCATTTCCTCGTCTGGATTCACAGAAGCGCTGGAGTCGACCTCTGATTCCCAGGCTATAGTATGAGTAAACAGCTCTGCAGACTCAACCATCTGTTCTACCTCATACTCAGACGGGCAGCTGGAGATTTGGGAGCTGTGAGGAAGCAAGTGCGATTTGGGTGACACCTTTGAGGACTGGAGTATTTGTGATGTTGAAGTTGATGTGGAGGAGAGCCCACTTAAAGGAGCACTTGATATCCGTTGAAGCACCTGCTGTTTTTGTGCCTCATCTGGAATTTGTAGCGATTGGCGTGGCCGTAAGAAAGGGATCTTATCACATTGTCCGCTAAAAGAAGTAGACATTTTAGTTTGGCTGGAAGATGGTCTTTCTTCTGCAGATGTTACTGTTGCTTTAACACCTACCCCACGGACACAACCTTTTTTCCCCTTCCCAACACGCCTATTCCCCTTTCCACCAGCAGCAGGCCTTTTTCCACTCATTTTGGTGGTTAACTAATTCACAACTCTGGAGTTGTTTGCACAAAAAAACAATGGATGGTAACCGAGCAGAGCTGAGTGGCCAAACTGTGGTATTAGGCCAAAACTATTGGCTGGGTTAGATGCAGAAAAAAATTATTTTGAATTTGCAACCTGATGGAAGTCAGTATAGATGGACTAATACAACAAGTCCCACACACAGCTAGAAGCCCAAATATTTTTTCAGAGGTACTGTAGATGCAGATAAAAATTAGTTTTAATTTGCAACCTGATGGAGGTCAGTATAGATGGACTAATAGAGAAAGTCCGACACACTACTAGAAGGCCAAATATTTTTTCAGAGCTAGATGCAGAAAAAAATTATATTCAGTTTGCAACCTGATGGAGGTCAGTATAGATGGATTAATAGAACAAGTCCCACACACAGCTAGAAGCCCAAATATTTTTTCAGAGGTACTGTAGATGCAGATAAAAATTAGTTTTAATTTGCAACCTGATGGAGGTCAGTATAGATGGACTAATAGAGAAAGTCCGACACACTACTAGAAGGCCAAATATTTTTTCAGAGGTAGATGCAGAAAAAAATATATTCAGTTTGCAACCTGATGGAGGTCAGTATAGATGGACTAATAGAGAAAGTCCGACACACTACTAGAAGGCCAAATATTTTTTCAGAGCTAGATGCAGAAAAAAATTATATTCAGTTTGCAACCTGATGGAGGTCAGTATAGATGGATTAATAGAACAAGACCCACACACAGCTAGAAGCCCAATATTTTTTCAGAGGTAGATGCAGAAAAAAATATATTCAGTTTGCAACCTGATGGAGGTCAGTATAGATGGACTAATAGAACAAGTCCCACACACTGCTAGAAGCCCAAATATTTTTTCAGAGGTACTGTAGATGCAGATAAAAATTAATTTTAATTTGCAACCTGATGGAGGTCAGTATAGATGGACTAATAGAGAAAGTCCGACACACTACTAGAAGGCCAAATATTTTTTCAGAGCTAGATGCAGAAAAAAATTATATTCAGTTTGCAACCTGATGGAGGTCAGTATAGATGGACTAATAGAGAAAGTCCGACACACTACTAGAAGGCCAAATATTTTTTCAGAGGTAGATGCAGAAAAAAATATATTCAGTTTGCAACCTGATGGAGGTCAGTATAGATGGATTAATAGAACAAGACCCACACACAGCTAGAAGCCCAATATTTTTTCAGAGGTAGATGCAGAAAAAAATATATTCAGTTTGCAATCTGATGGAGGTCAGTATAGATGGACTAATAGAACAAGTCCCACACACTGCTAGAAGCCCAAATATTTTTTCAGAGGTACTGTAGATGCAGATAAAAATTAGTTTTAATTTGCAACCTGATGGAGGTCAGTATAGATGGACTAATAGAATGATGCTATGCCCAAAAGATTTTACTTCACTAGGTGCAGTAAAAAAATTGGTATTCTATACACAGGTGGTATATCTTGCAACACAGATAGGCTACTCCACTGACTAACACACTCTGCAATAGGCCAAAAAGGATTAGCTTTGCTAGATTCAGCCAAATGCTGTGAAAAAAACTTGCACAGCACTGGCTCAGACCTGCCTGGCAAAAACTGATAGGAACTCATGTAACCTAGTCCTGAAAAGGACTGCAATTACAATTAGTCTTTACTCCCACAACCGATCTATTTAAGAGCACAGACCTCCCTGATAAAAGTCGTAGGAAATGCTGTAACCTAGTCCTTAAAAGGACTGCAATCACAACTATTCCCTACTCCCAAGCTATCTGTATATTTGTGCGAAAATTGGCTTGAAATTAACAAGGTATAGCGCACACAGCAACAGCGGTGCCGTCTAACACGCAGCTGCAGCAGTGAGAAAATGGTGGCGACGGGGAAAATGGCTTGGTCTTATAGGGCAAGGACATGTGACATACACTGCCAATGACACATGTCCTTGCTTGTGTGAAAAAAAGCACTTCGCTCCGTGTGTGCGCTGCTGATAGGCTGACAGATTGCACCTCCCCACTGTAAATGCGGGAAAGAGAAAAAAAAATGGAGATCTTCATTGTTCCTGCAGAGATCCATCCCCTGCCCCTCCCCCCACCCCGCTGTACACTCAAACTGCGTATTAACATTAATTTTCATCATTACTGAGAAAAAATCCAGTTATGATTTTGGTGCACGAACAGTTATCGAACATAACCTCGAACAGCCGAATTTTTCTCAAATTGTTCGTGTTCACCGAACGGCTCGAACACCGCCCAAAACAGCTTGAATTTGAGATTGGTGAACAGTTCGAGTAGAACAACGCTCATCTCTACTAATTAACAAGAGAGAGGTAGCCGCTCGGTTCTAAAGACAGCCTCTTATCTAAGAGTCTGTCTGCAATGTCAAACGTAGAGATCGCCTGCAACCCACTGCAGGGCGACTGTCTATAACCTCTGACACACCTGTGACAATTAATCAATAGAGGTGTTGGGGAAGTCACTGGTAATAAGAGGTTCACAGTGCTCTGATCCGGTGATCACTGAGTAGCAAAGTGGCCACTGCACTGGTTCTGCAAATCACTTTTGCTCTTCTCTAACACATAGTTATATAAGAATTAATCTGAAAACAAAAACTTTTAGCAATAATACTATAAATCAAACTCTTTATTAATTTACCAAAGGTTTTGGAGTCTAACAAACCTCAAATTTTTGCAGTTCGAGCCTAAGACTCCAGGAAAATAGCAGCCAATCATCAACCATTTTTCTGTCTGGTTTAAAGGGCCAGGAAGCGGTTAATTATAAAATATATACTCATGTTACCTGTCCTAGACCTCCCCCCCGTATCATTACACCACATCAGCCCCCCTTCCTCTGTTCCTTGGCTTCATGTAGTCACATAGGGGGACGACATGCTATTGGGTAAGGGGCAGGCTGATGACAGGTGAGTATATATTATCTATTATTTTTTTAACCCCCCCCCCATTTATTATACTTTTGTGTTTGGAGAAAAATCAGAGAATAATAAATGTCTTTCTGGGGCAATTCCTATTTAGATCGACTTTAGTCAGACTAATTAGAATCTGAAAAGCCAAATCAAGTGAATCTACGAATTTAGGGTGATTGGCTCATCTCTAAATAAAATCTTATGAAATATGTTCAACTATAGCACCGGAATCTTATTTCCTGCAATGCCTGTGGATGGTTTGTTATGTATAGACCTGTCTATTCCCCAAAGATTTTTGGTTCCCAAGTATAATCAAATAATCATTATTATAAAATTCAGGAGAAACGCCCTCCATTTACTCCACACTGCCCCACCCAGACAGAGGATCTGACGCGCCCCTGGGCCGGTGTCGCGCTGCGTTGCGCATGCGGGAGCTTACCCGGAGCCGGATCTCTTGAGGGTTGTAGTCTCGTGGCGGTGATCCGGTCCGTGCCCAGGGAGTCAGACTAAGTGGTGCTGTATTAGCGGTAGATGTTGGACGACTACGCCACCCGTTGAGTACAGCTAAGGAGCTGCTGCTGCAGGGCAGACCGCTGAGGCTGGTGGTAGGATTGTGCAGCGTGATAGTATAACCCCCAACGGGAGGGGTATGGCCTCAGGGCAACCGACGTGGATGATGGGGGTAGCAGGAACCACTCGGAGACGGTACGGTGTAGTTCAGGGTCTTTACTGGTGACAAAGATAGACCCTCCCGGAGTACTGGCTAGCGATTGGGGCCTGGTCAGTCCTTGAGCAGATGGGATCTCCCCTGGCCAGGTGGAGTTGTAGGCCTCCCAAACTAACGATACTCTTCCGGCTACCTTGCTAGAGGCGGGTATAAGTAGCCCACGTCCCTGAGTGTACCGTGTGGTGCTCACCCGTATGGCCGGTGACTCGGGGCCTTCTAGTAGCTTCCGCTCCACGACGGCGGTGCTGGTCCCACGCGTGTGACCGTGCCTTCGGGTTTCTGGGCAAGAGGACCTGCAATCCCCTGCCGGTCGGTTTCTGCTGCTGGATAGGAGTTAGTCCCCACAGCCTCGGTCTCCGGGTCCGGTGATAACTTCTCAGTCAGGGCGAGCTCTGCAGCTGCCAGCCCCTGACTCCTTGTAGCACTGCTCCCACAGAGCTCCTGATGTTCTTCTCCTATATCTGCTGCTCTTCTCTGTCTCTACTTCTTCTCTACTCACTAACCCTGCCTCAGCCCTAGGTTTATCTAGGGGAAGTTCTTCCCCTCCCAGGACTGGGCAGGAGGTGTGGCATGCATAGGATCCCTGACCAAGAGACCTCCCACCTGCTCTCAGACGTAATATCTCTATCACTGTGGCAACCAGACCCCTGGGGTGTCACATTCCCCCCTAGTGAAATTTAGTACTCCGGGACTAAACATATTTTTAGAAAAACATAACAAGGTATAAACAATAATAATACAATAAGAAAAACACATGAAGATGGTTACGGCGTGTCCGCAACCGGGTGCAGTCTTTGAAGAAAACAAAGGTGTCCATTTCACCAAAACAGGGAGATGTAACCAGGTAGGGGTCTGTCCTGCCCCGAGTCCTTAACAGTCTTTTAGTCCATCCTGGGTTAAGCTCCAACTAATTGTACAAGGATTCACGGTAAATCCACCAAGGACTCCTAAAAATAACTAGAAACACATAATTATTTACAAGTAACAGACAGGTGACCACAAATAAAACAATTTAAACACTTCAAATCCTCCAACGTGCGGGTAACTGGCCTCTAGTGGCCCTAGTGGACCTACGGAGCTGACTGTCTGGCCCCGAACTACAGGGTGTAGGAGCTGTCAAGGGTAAACTGGGCAGCTGTCTACGGGCTCCTTGGCTCACTAGGGGTACGGCAGGCTCACTATGAGCAGAGGGTTGATCCTCCTGTTCTGTTTGTGTGGAGTCTGCTGCCTCCTGGACCGGCTGTTCTTCCAGCTCTACCTGTTGCTCCGTAGGTGCTTGGGATGCTGGTTGGAGGAAGGTGAGTACGGGTACCACAACTGCACCATTGACTTGAGTCCAGGACCGAGGGAAGTCTCCGAGCACAGTACTAACCATATCTTCCCTTTCCTCTACGGGTCGAGGGTCTTCTTGCTCTCCTTCTGGGTTCCGTAGCTGTTCGGGACACTTCTTCAGGTGATCCCGGGATACAATGGCTGTGGTTTCCCCTCCGTCTTTACTGATGGTACAGACCTTTGGGTTGTCGTGGCTTGAGGGCAGTACGGTGTACGGGTCCTTCTCCCACTGGTCGTCCAACTTGTGGAGCCGTCTCTTCCTCTTCAAGACCTGCTCTCCGGGTACCAGGGGAACAGCGGGAGCATACTGGTTGTAAGTTTTCTCTTGTCTTTCCCTAGCTTGACAGAGACTTCGCTCCACGCTCTCCTGTACTTTCCGGTACTGCTGCTGCCTCTCTGTGTCCCAGTCTGCTTCTGGTGAAGTGTCCTCGGGTGTCAGGACTCCCATCTCCAGGTCAACAGGTAGCTTACCAGGTCTTGCCCTCATCAGGTAAGCCGGGGTACAGTTGGTGGAACCTACCGGGATGTGGTTGTATAGGTCCACTAGGTCGGGCAGCCTCTCAGGCCACAGACTGTGTTCTTCCAGGGGCAATGTTTTCAGAAGATCTATCACCACCTGGTTCATTTTCTCACAAAGTCCATTAGTTTGCGGATGATAGGGTGTCGTCCTTATCTTCCGGCAGCCATACAGAGTGCAGAATTCTTGGAAGACCTCCGCTTCAAAGGCAGGTCCCTGGTCTGTCAACACTTGGTCCGGGTACCCGTGTGGACGGCAGAAATGCTGCTGGAAGGCTCTAGCTGCTGTTCGAGCTGTTAAGTCCTTGACGGGGACGACAACCAAGAACCGGGAGTAGTGATCCACGATGGTTAGTGCGTAGACGTAGCCACTTCTGCTTGGGGTCAGTTTTACATGATCCAAGGCTACCAGTTCCAACGGCTGCCGGGTGACGATGGACTGCAGGGGAGTCTTCTGGCTGGCACGGTCCTTCCTTCTTAGGTTGCACGGGCCACAGTCTCTGCACCACCTCTCGATGGTTCCCCTCATGCCTACCCAGTGGAACCGCCCGCGCAGCAGGAACTCCAGCTTCTTCCATCCGAAGTGTCCAGCCCCGTCGTGGTATGCCTCCATCACCACGGCTGCGTCTCTTCGTGGCACCACTACTTGCCAGATTAGTTCATGCGTCCGGGAGTTAACCATTCGGCGGCACAACTTCCCCTTGTAAAGGAACAGTCGACTCTTCTCAGCCCACAGTTGTTTGGCTTCCTCCGGAGCGTCCGGGTCAAGGCGAGCCTCTGGCCGAGTCAGCATCTCCTTCACCAGTCGGACGGCAGGGTCACTGTCTTGCGTTTCCTCCCAGTTGTAGTGAGGCAAGGGGTTAAACGTAGCGGCTTGCTTACTCCTTACCCGATGGGAATACTGGATAGTCCCATGACGGTGGAACGCGGGGAGTTCGACTTCTTCCAGTCCCTCTGGATCTTCTCCTACGTCCGGTAGGTTTGGCATCCTGGACAGGGCGTCCGCGTTGGTATTGGAGCGTCCTGCCCGGTATTTGATTGTGAACTCGTAGTTGGACAGACGGGCCATCCATCTCTGCTCTAGGGCACCGAGTCTTGCCGTGTCCAGGTGTGTCAACGGGTTGTTATCCGTGTACACGGTGAACCGGGAAGAAGCGAGGTAGTGCTTAAAGGGTTCGGTGACTGCCCACACCACTGCCAGGAACTCTAGCTTAAATGAGCTGTAATTCTCAGGGTTTCTTTCGGTGGGTCGCAGTTTTCGACTGGCGTAAGCGATTACTCGTTCTTTCCCCTGCTGGATCTGGGACAGTACGGCTCCTAGCCCGATGTTACTTGCGTCGGTGTAGAGGATAAAGGGCTGGCTGTAATCAGGGTACGCCAGGATTTCATCCCCCGTGAGGGCCATCTTCAGCTGGCGGAAGGACTCTTCTTCTAACTTCTCCCATCTGAAGGGTGGCTTCTGGTTCTTGGCCTTCCGGGACTGGCCTATCAGGAGGTCCTGCATAGGAGCTGCCTTTTTGGTGAAACCGGGGATGAATCTGCGGTAATAGCCTACCAACCCGAGGAACTGCCGCACTTCCTTTACACTGGAGGGACTTGGCCATTCCTTAATTGCGGTGATCTTATCAGGGTCGGGAGCCATTCCATCAGCGCTCACCACGTGTCCCAGGTACTGCACCTTTGGTTTCAGGAGGTGACACTTGGAGGGTTTCACCTTTAGGCCGTAGCTTGCCAGAGCTTCGAACACTTCCGCCAGGTGTTTCAGGTGGTCCTCATACGTCTTGGAATATACGATGACATCGTCCAGGTACAGCAGGACCGTCTCAAAGTTTCTGTGGCCCAGACAGCACTCCATTAATCGTTGGAAGGTTCCTGGTGCGATGCAGAGTCCGAACGGCATGCAGGTAAACTCGCTAAGTCCCATCGGGGTGGTGAATGCGGTCTTCTCCCGGTCCGCCTCTGCTACAGGAGCCTGCCAGTACCCACTAGTGAGATCCAAGGTAGAGAAGAAGTTAGCAGATCTTAAAGCAGCCAAAGACTCCTCTATCCTTGGTAAGGGGTACGCATCCCTGTGTGTGATACGGTTGATTTTCCGGTAATCTACACACATCCTCATGGTGTTGTCTTTCTTTTTGACTAGGACTAGTGGAGCTGCCCAGGGGCTACAGCTATCCCTGATCACCCCAGCCTCCTTCATGTCTCTAAGCATCCCCTTGGCGTGTTGGTAGTGTGCAGGGGGTACGGGTCGATACCTCTCTTTTATGGGAGGATGGTCTCCCGTGGGGATGTGGTGTTCTACCCCCTTGACTCGCCCGAAGTCTAACGGGTGTTTACTAAACACTCTCTCGTACTCTTGAACCACCCGATAGACTCCCTGTTTCTGGTGTGAGGGAGTGGAGTCAGTACCCAAATGTAGTTGCTGACACCAGTCCTCCATTGTTTTCTGAGAGCCGTTACCTTCCTCCGGGGAATATGAAGGCAAGGGTTCTACGGACTGTATGGAATCTTGATTGATGGTATACAATTTGGCTAGCGTGGCATACCGGGGCAGGTACACTTCCCTCTTCCCGATATTTATTATGCGAACGGGCACCCTCCCATGGCGTACATTGACCACCCCCCGTGCTGTCAAAATGGTGGGCCTACTGTCTGAGTAAACTGGTTCTACCATTGCCTGGTAATCTCTACCTCTCAGACCAATAGCTGCCCGGCACCAAATCATCATTTCACTTTTCGGGGGCATGGCAATAGGGAAAGGGTCACACATTCGCACGCTACCAATCTCACCACCGGAGAGTTCTAGCTGTTGCCGTCGCATCAGTGCCCGGATCTCTTTCTGGAGCACTCGCTGCTGGCCGGAGCTGGCGTTCTTGGCAACCTGCTGTAAAAGGAAAATCACCTCTGCAAGACAATTTTCAATTACATTAGTTCCTAGAGTTATCTTTGGGTGACTCTCGTGTTTGTCAATGTCTACAATGATCAGTCCCTGTGCTGCCAGTTCGACTCTACCGATTTTAATGGTCACCTCTTTAAATCCAATCTGTGGCACGGGCTGACCATTGCTGGCGATGATACTCAAGTCGTCGTCAGGGTAGCGGGTGATATCCGAGTCATTCCAGTACTGCTTGAAGAGCACGTACGGGATGGTGGTGACCTGTGACCCGGTGTCCAGTAGGGCACTCATAGGAATGCCATCCAGTACCACGGGTAAGACTGGACGTCCTCCCACATATTTGTCGCGCCAGTTCGATGGGCCTGGTGATCTTTTTCCTGGGGGTTGGCCCTCTACCCCAGGTTGTGCCAGTTTAAAGGACAGTACCTTGCCATATGTCCGGGTTGATTGCAGCGGCGGCAGATGGGTCGTCCGTCCTCGTTGTATCGGTCGCTGGGTCTTCCTCTGGCCGGTGGGGTCCTCCTTGGTCGACGCCACGGGATGTCCTCCGGTCCGGATGCCAGCTGGATCTTCCCTGGAGTGGAAACCTGTAAAGACTGCACAGTTCGGGTTAGCGCGGCAACGCTTTTAGCTAGCTCTTGGACCTGATGGTGCAGGTCTGGAGCCGGGTCATTGTTCAAAGCCTGCGCATCAGCTCCCACAGGCCCTGCCGACAAGGGTGCCGCCTCCTGGTGGTAAGTGGTAGTGGGGCGTCTGTGGGTCACAACGCCACCTGGTGCCGGTTCTCGGAGCACCCGGATGGCTCTGTCCTTGAACTGTGCAAATCCCAGATGAGGGTCCTGTAAGGCCATTGCCCGCAACTGGGTTCGGTGGGCATTGCAATATAAACCCTCTATAAATTGTTCAGTCAACAGCCTGTCCTCGTCTCCCACGCCGTCAGGGTCGGTCTGCTTAATGGCTCTCAGGGCCTCTTGTAGGTTCAGGGCATAGTCCCTTATACTCTCATGTGCCCGCTGTTTGCACCCGTAGAATCTAAGCTTGATCTCGGCTGAGGTGCGGGTATCAAAGGTGTCCCTCAGCCGGGTTAGTATCCCTGCGACAGTCCTCCCCCCAGGTGGCCAGGACTTTACCTCCCTTTGGGCTGCCCCGGTTAATTGGGCCACCAGGATGCTCACTTTTTGCTCCTCTGTGAGGGGGTACACCTGGAAGAGGCTATCCAGCTTTTCTCTAAAGTCATGCAGGGTATGTGACTCCCCTGAGTACTGGGGTAGCCAGGCTGCCCCCGGGATATAGGGCATGGTGAAAGGCATGACCGCAACAGCGGTGGCGCTGGCGGGGGTTGAAGCGGTGAAGCTTTCCTCCGTATCCGACATCCTTCTCCCCCCTAGTGGACCGTGGCCTACCTTGCGATGATCCTCTTCCGTAGGCCGCGGCTCCGCAGTGGATCGTCAGGGTTGAGGACCTTCCGTCGCGCTCCTGTGACGTCGGCGTCTGCTGGGCTCCTTCCAGGACCTTACGCAACGTCCGGACGTGAGGCGGGGCTTCAGTTCTCGCGCGCTTTCGGAGTCCACGCCCCTCTTCTTCCCGCGCGGCGTCCTCAAGATGGCGTCCAATGGCGGGAAAACTCCACGTATGGCGGGAAGAAGGCCGAGGATGGCGCCGGATGGCGGGAAAACTCCACCGATGGCGGGAAGGAAGCGGAAGATGGCGCCGGATGGCGGGAATCTTCACCACAGGTAAGTTTGAACAGTCTTTTTCAGGCACGCAGTACCCGGTGGTTGCGGGCACGAAATCCTGCCGACTACGCCAAAAGTTGACGCGCCCCTGGGCCGGTGTCGCGCTGCGTTGCGCATGCGGGAGCTTACCCGGAGCCGGATCTCTTGAGGGTTGTAGTCTAGTGGCGGTGATCCGGTCCGTGCCCAGGGAGTCAGACTAAGTGGTGCTGTATTAGCGGTAGATGTTGGACGACTACGCCACCCGTTGAGTACAGCTAAGGAGCTGCTGCTGCAGGGCAGACCGCTGAGGCCGGTGGTAGGATTGTGCAGCGTGATAGTATAACCCCCAACGGGAGGGGTATGGCCTCAGGGCAACCGACGTGGATGATGGGGGTAGCAGGAACCACTCGGAGACGGTACGGTGTAGTTCAGGGTCTTTACTGGTGACAAAGATAGACCCTCCCGGAGTACTGGCTAGCGATTGGGGCCTGGTCAGTCCTTGAGCAGATGGGATCTCCCCTGGCCAGGCGAAGTTGTAGGCCTCCCAAACTAACAATACTCTTCCGGCTACCTTGCTAGAGGCGGGTATAAGTAGCCCACGTCCCTGAGTGTACCATGTGGTGCTCACCCGTATGGCCGGTGACTCGGGGCCTTCTAGTAGCTTCCGCTCCACGACGGCGGTGCTGGTCCCACGCGTGTGACCGTGCCTTCGGGTTTCTGGGCCAGAGGACCTGCAATCCCCTGCCGGTCGGTTTCTGCTGCTGGATAGGAGTTAGTCCCCACAGCCTCGGACTCCGGGTCCGGTGATAACTTCTCAGTCAGGGCGAGCTCTGCAGCTGCCAGCCCCTGACTCCTTGTAGCACTGCTCCCACAGAGCTCCTGATGTTCTTCTCCTATATCTGCTGCTCTTCTCTGTCTCTACTTCTTCTCTACTCACTAACCCTGCCTCAGCCCTAGGTTTATCTAGGGGAAGTTATTCCCCTCCCAGGACTGGGCAGGAGGTGTGGCATGCATAGGATCCCTGACCAAGAGACCTCCCACCTGCTCTCAGACGTAATATCTCTATCACTGTGGCAACCAGACCCCTGGGGTGTCACAGATCCGCCAGGCTACTCCATGAAATCCTCAGCAGATTAGTTTGGGCTCATCCATTATTCGCTCATTCTTCTCACCTCCCACATGAAAGTAAAAGGATCATTTCCATCATAACAGTCATGCTTCTCAGCCATGGAGTAATCAACGCCCACGTTTTCAATTGCGGGATTCATTTTTCTTTAGTGTTATGCACATATGTTCTCAGGATTATTATCTTCCGGTGTCCATGACGGGATGATGTCCCAAGTGAGGAATTTCATAGATGCCTCATTCACATTGAATTCAGCGAGGAGGATGTTTATAGTATTTTCTGCACACTGTTTAGAGAGCTTACATAGGTCCTTACTTGTTTTATATCAGTCAGAAATCAAACGCTGTGTTATGCATCACACTATTACACATCACATAGCTTAACCCACTCATTACTTGGTTATGGAATATACAACAAGTGCTTAAATAAAGCTATAATACAATGAAAACATGTTCTAAGAAAGTTTCAAACAAACTCTTATGGAAATATAAAGGGAATCTGAGGCCAGGTTACTTTTACTCCATCTGATAGCAAAACCGAAAAAAAATGAAATGGAGTATAAGATGGTAGGCATGCAAATTAGGAACATGTTCTCATTGACCATGAAACAGACAAAACCTAAGAAAGAAGCAAAATGAACTTATACCCTGCTGTAAGTAAATAAGTAAAAGCAATAGTGCATATATATAAATAGGGTACTTCGTAAACACCGTTTTTAATTTTAAAAAAAGCGCAAAAGTCATCCAATCAAGGTGTACCCAAATTTGGGATGGTCCTAACCTATAGTATTAAAATATTACCATGTGTTATAGTGACGTCAGTGTGAATCAGGGCTGTGCAAGACTGGGTCCCGAACATGTGGACAGTCAGCAAATGGGAAGCTATATAAATATAGCAAAATATACAGAAAAAGCAAAAACTGCTTTCTTATCGTATGGGAGCAGTTTCTCTTGAGCATATTCAATGCAATCACAAGCAAGTGTTGAGTAGAGATAAGCGAATCGATTTAAAGCAATTTGAATTCTCTACAAATTTCACAAAAATATTACATTTCCCAGAATCTGGAAATTTTTGAGTGATTTGTTCAAATGCAGCAAAATGGCAGATGGCTGGACGTCTATTTGCTGTTTTAGTAAAGGTAGTAGAGTAAAATATGCATATACTGTATGTGGTGAGGCCAGGGACTGGAAATTCATATTCCCAGTTGTGAAGGTCTCAGCAGGAATGCTAGTCTGTCTGACTTCAAAGGACCCCAGGAGAGAATTGAATACAGGTCAGCTAGGATATATACCTTTGTAGTGCAAACACCTATTCCTGACAAGAGTATGGGGGAGCTAATTGAATCATAGCAATGAGGAATAGCTAATTGAATTACCTCTGAAGTCAGGGGAAAGCTCCTGTGTTAGATCAATTACCATGCGCACCTTACAATGAGGATATTGCTGGGAAATGTATTATGAAATGTCTGATAGAAGTGAAGAGGAGATTACATGTAAATCGCCTATTTTCTGCCCTGCCCAAGTTACGTATAAATGTGTCCCTCTGTGAGAGAGGAGGGGTCTTCTGTTGAGGGTCACCTGTCGCTACAGATGGGCAGAAAGACACTAGGAACCGCCCTGGACCGATGACAGCACCCTTCCTGCCGTGTCCAGAGACCTTTGATGAAAGTGTGGTATATTCACTTTTATTCCTTTTAATTTTACTGTATCGTATTACTGCTTCCTTACTGTATTTGTCTGACTACTGTATATATACACTACCGTTCAAAAGTTTGGGGTCACCCAGACAATTTTGTGTTTTCCATGAAAACTCATACTTTTATTTATCAAATGAGTTGCAAAATGATTAGAAAATATAGTCCAGACATTGACAAGGTTAGAAATAATGATTTTTATTAGAAAGAATACCTTTCTCCTTCAAGCTTTGCTTTCGTCAAAGAATTCTCCCTTTGCAGCAATTCCAGCATTGCAGACCTTTGGCATTCTAGCTGTTAATTTGCTGAGGTAATCTTGAGAATTTTCACCCCATGCTTCCTGAAGCCCCTCCCACAAGTTGGATTGGCTTGATGGGCACTTTTTGCATACCATACGGTCAAGCTGCTCCCACAACAGCTCAATGAGGTTGAGATCTGGTGACTGCGCTGGCCACTCCATTACAGATAGAATACCAGCTGCCTGCTTCTTCCCTAAATAGTTCTTGCATAATTTGGAGGTGTGCTATGGGTCACTGTCCTGTTGTAGAATGAAATTGGCTTCAATCAAGCGCTGTCTACACAGTATGGCATGGTGTTGCAAAATGGAGTGATAGCCTTCCTTATTCAAAATTCCATTTACCTTGTACATATCTCCCACTTTACCAGCACCAAAGCAACCCCAGACCATCACATTACCTCCACCATGCCTTACAGATGGCGTCAGTCACTCTTCCAGAATCTTGTCAGTTGTTTTGCGTCTCACAAATGTTCTTCTGTGTGATCCAAACACCTCAAACTTTGATTTGTCTGTCCATAAATTTTTTTTCCAATCTCCCTCTGTCCAATGTCTGTGTTCTTTTGCCCATATCAATCTTTTCCTTTTATTAGCCAGTCTCAGATATGGCTTTTTCTTTGCCCTGAAGGCCAGCATCCCGGAGTCGACTCTTCGCTGTAGATGTTGACACTGGCAGTTTGTGTGTACTATTTAATAAAGCTGCCTGTTGAGGAGCTGTGAGGCATCGATTTCTCAAACTAAAGACTCTAATGTACTTGTCTTGTTGCTCAGTTGTGCAGCGGGGCTTCGAACTTCTCTTTCTACTCTGGTTAGAGTCTGTTTGTGCTCTCCTCTGAAGGGAGTAGTACACACCGTTGAAGGAAATCTTCAGTTTCTTGGCAATTTCTCGCATGGAATAGCCTTCATTTCTTAGAACAAGAATAGACTGTCGAGTTTCACATGAAAGTTCTCTTTTGCTGGCCATTTTGAGAGTTTCATTGAACAAACAAATGTAATGCTCCATATTCTCAACTAGCTCAAAGGAAGGTCAATTTTATTGCTTCTCAAATCAGCCAAACCGTTTTCAGCTGGGCTAACATACTTGTGCAAGGGTTTTCTAGGGTTTTATAAACATCCATTAGCCTTCTTACACAGTTAGCAAACACAATGTACCATTTAAACACTGGAGTGGTGGTTGTTGCTCACCAGCATACGCGGTGGTTTGAGACCACTGCACACACTGAGGAACAGGGGAAAATGATTCGCTGCAGGTATCGGCCACTGAACTGCGCTGAGCTCACTGGACAGGGCAGTCTAAGAACAGCAATTTTTTGCAAAGTGATGGAAATAAATTTTATAAGGAACCTGATTGTTTTTTTTTTAAACTTGTATTAATTGAATTTTCTAATTATGTAAATGTGGCACCCCAGTGGTCTGGTTACCACAGTAATAGAGATATTATGTCTGAGAGCAAGTGGGAGTGAAGACACTAACCCGGACACGGAGTCCGAGGCTGTGGGGACATCCAAGTCCAGAAGCAGAATCCAACCGACAGGGGATTCCATGTCCTCTGGCCTTAGAAACCCGAAGGCACGGTCACAAGCAAGGGACCAGCACCGCCATCGTGAAGCGGAGGCTAACGGAAGGCCCCAAGTCACCGGCCATACGGGTGAGCACCACACGGTATACTCAGGGACGTGGGCTACTTCTACCCGCATAGAGCAAGGTAGCCAAGAAAGAGTGCAGATAGTCGGGGAGGCCTACAACTCCACCTGGCCAGGGGAGATCCTGCTTGCTCACAGACTGACCAGGCCCCTACTGCTAACCAGTACTCCCGGGAGGGTCTGCTTTATACCATCAGTAAAAACCCTGAATTGCACCACACGTCTCTGTGTTTCATCGCCGCACCAGCACCATTACTTCTGGGACGCTCACACCATCACTCCCATCATTCACTCTAGCTGCCCTGAGGCAATACTTCTCCCGTGGGGAGTCATCCCATTCTTGGCTGCGCATGTAACATCAGCCTCAGCGGTCTGCAGCGCAGTGGCGGTCCCCACTGACCGCAATCCACGGGTGGCGTAGTCGGACAATTACAGTACCAATAGACTGCCACTGGTTTGACCGCCCTGGGCACGGACCGGGTCGCCGCCACACGGAGACTACAACCCCCAGCATCTTGCAGAAGGCCCGGCTCCGGGTATCCCCCTGCACAACACAGGCCCAGGGGGCGCGTCAACTTTGGCGTAGTCGGCAGGATTTCGTGCCCGCAACCACCGGGTACTGCGTGCCTGAAAAAGACTTTTTTACTTACCTGTGGTGAAGTTTCCCGCCGTCCGGAGTCATTTCCCGCCATCGGACGCCATCTTGGACCGTTTCCCGCCGTCTTCTGCCTTCTTCCCGCCATCCGCAGCTGCTTCCCGCCTTCGGACGCCATCTTCGGGACGCCGCGCGGGAAGAAGAGGGGCGTGGATGCCGAAAGCGCACGAGATCCAAAGCTCCGCCCCAAGCTCCGCACCACGCTCCGACGCTGCGTAAGGTCCTGGAAGGAAGGAAGAGCGACGCTGACGTCATCGGAGCGCGACGCCAGGTCCTCAACCCCGACAATCGACTGCGGAGCCGCGGCCTAAGGAAGAAGAGCATCGCAAGGTAGGCCACGGTCCACTAGGGGAGAAGGAGGATGTCAGACACCGAGGGGAGCTCCACCGCCACACCGGCCGCCATCGCAACCGCTGCAGCGGTCATGCCATTCACCATGCCCTATATCCGGGGGGCAACCTGGCTACCCCAGTACTCAGGGGAGTCACATACCCTGAGTGACTTTAGGGAAAGACTTGATAGCCTCTTCCAAGTATACCCCCTCACAGAAGAGCAAAAAGTGAGCATCCTGGTGGCCCAGTTGATCGGGGCAGCCCAAAGGGAGGTAAAGTCCTGGTCACCTGGGAAGAAGAGGACTGTCAGAGAGATACTAGCCCGGCTGAAAGACATGTTTGACACCCGCATCTCAGCCGAGATAAAACTAAGATTTTACGGGTGCAAACAACGGACACATGAACTGATCTGGCAGGTCGTGGTACCGAGACGGGACGCGGCTATGGTGCTGGAGGCCTACCACAATGGGGCAGGGCACTTCGGATGGAAGAAGCTGGAGTTCCTGCTGCGTGAACGGTTCTACTGGATAGCCATGAGAGGAGCCATTGAGAGGTGGTGCAATCTAAGAAGAAGGGACCGTGCCAGCCAGAGGACTCCCCTGCAGCCCATCATCACCAGGCAGCCGCTGGAACGGGTCGCCCTGGACCATGTTAAACTGGCTCCAAGCAGAAGCGGGTATGTCTACGCCCTAACCATCGTGGATCACTACTCCCGATTCCTAGTGGTGGTCCCCGTCAAAGACTTAACAGCACAAACAGCAGCTAGAGCCTTCCAGCTGCACTTCTGCTGCCCACACGGGTACCCGGACCAAGTGCTGATGGACCAAGGACCAGCCTTCGAAGCGGAGGTCTTCCAGGAGTTCTGCAACCGGTATGGCTGCAAGAAGATAAGAACAACGCCCTATCACCCCCAAACCAATGGACTCTGCGAGAAGATGAACCAGGTGGTGATAGATCTGCTAAAAACATTGCCCCTGGAAGAACGCAGTCTGTGGCCTGAGAAACTGCCCGATCTGGTGGACCTGTATAACCACATCCCGGTAGGTTCCACCAACTGTACCCCGGCTTACCTAATGCGAGCAAGACCTGGTAAGCTGCCTATTGACCTGGATATGGGAGTCCTGACACCCGAGGACACCTCGCCAGAAGCAGACTGTGATACAGAACGGCAGCAGCAGTACCGGAAAGTACAGGAGAGCGTCGAGCAAAGTCTCTGCCAATCAAGAGAAAGGCAGGAGAGGACTTATAACCAACATGCTCCCGCTGTTCCCCTGGTACCTGGAGAGCAGGTCTTGAAAAGAAAAAGGCGGCTCCATAAGTTGGACAACCAGTGGGAAAAGGACCCGTACACCGTACTGCCCTCAAGCCACAATAATCCGAAAGTGTACGTCATCAGAAAGGATGGAGGAGAGACCACAGCCACTGTCTCCAGAGACCACCTGAAAAAGTGCCCCGAGAAGTTGCAAAGCACGGATGAAGATCAGGAAGACCCTCAACCCGTAGAGGAAAAAGAGGAAATGATCACCACCGTACTCGGAGACTTTCCCCGGTCCTGGACACAAGTAAACAACGCTATTGTGGTGCCCGTCCTCACCTTTCTCCAGCCAGCCCCTCAAGTGCCTACAGAAGACCAGGTAGAGCTGGAAGAGCAGCCGGCCCAGGAGGCAGAAGAGTCCACACCAGCTGCCCAGGAGAATCAACCCTCTGCTAGTAGTGAGCCTGCCGTGCCTCTAGTGAGCCAAAGAGTGCGCAGACAGCTGCCCAGCTTACCCATAACACCTCCTACACCCTGTAGTGCAGGACCAGTTAGTGAGCTCCGTAGGTCCACTAGAGTCACTAGAGGTCAGATGCCCGCTCGCTGGAGAATATAAATGAATGCACTGTAAATTTACCTGTTTATTGAGAAATGTTGATGGTTTATGTTTGTTGCCTGTTATTAATTATGTTTCTCAGTTACCCTGCAGATTTCTATGGACTAACAGGTTATGGACACTGGATAACCGGAACAATTCTTGTAGATAGTTGCACCTTGGTGCCTCTTGCGAAGACGGCCGCAGAAGAGAAAACCTGTCTGGCGTGGTCTACTTGCGGCCCAAAGTAGCTAGCTTCAGCCTTGCAGCCACGCCCAGGGCCAACGCAACGGGTTTGCTTTGGACAGGTCCCCTACTTCGCTTAAAACTTCACCTTGGGTGATATGGACACCCGGTTGCAGACACGCCATGACCTTTAAAGAACTAAAGCTTCTTGTAAATATGTTATTGTATTATTGTTATACCCTGTATTTATGTTTCTTTAAAAAAAATGTGTTTAGTCCTGGAGTACTAAAACTTACTAGGGGGGAATGTGGCACCCCAGGGGTCTGGTTACCACAGTAATAGAGATATTATGTCTGAGAGCAAGTGGGAGGTTTCTCTGGTCAGGAGCCCTAAGCATGCAACACGGCCCACCCAGACCTGGGAGGGGAGGAATCTGCCCTTATAAACTGGGTCTGGGGCGGGATTAGGTTAGTCAGAGCCTGGAGTGAAGTCCCAGACAGAGACGCAGTCAGGTCTGGAGGACAGCAGACACAGGGAAAGTGACAACAGGACCTCTGTAGGAGCAGGAGTGAGTGCCAGAGGCTGGAAGCTAGATAGCTCGCCTTGGCTGAAGACACTAACCCAGACACGGAGTCCGAGGCTGTGGGGACATCCAGGTCCAGCAGCAGAATCCAACCGGCAGGGGATTCCATGTCCTCTGACCTTAGAAACCCGAAGGCACGGTCACAAGCAAGGGACCAGCACCGCCATCGTGAAGCGGAGGCTAACGGAAGGCCCCAAGCCATACGGGTGAGCACCACACGGTATACTCAGGGACGTGGGCTACTTCTACCCGCATAGAGCAAGGTAGCCAGGAAAGAGTGCAGATAGTCGGGGAGGCCTACAACTCCACCTGGCCAGGGGAGATCCTGCTTGCTCACAGACTGACCAGGCCCCTACTGCTAACCAGTACTCCCGGGAGGGTCTGCTTTATACCATCAGTAAAGACCCTGAATTGCTCCACACGTCTCTGTGTTTCATCGCCGCACCAGCACCATTACTTCTGGGATGCTCACACCATCACTCCCATCATTCACTCTAGCTGCCCTGAGGCAATACTTCTCCCGTGGGGAGTCATCCCATTCTTGGCTGCGCATGTAACATCAGCCTCAGCGGTCTGCAGCGCAGCGGCGGTCCCCACTGACCGCAATCCACGGGTGGCGTAGTCGGACAATTACAGTACCAATAGACTGCCACTGGTTTGACCGCCCTGGGCACGGACCGGGTCGCCGCCACACGGAGACTACAACCCCCAGCATCTTACAGAAGGCCCGGCTCCGGGTATCCCCCTGCACAGCACAGGCCCAGGGGGCGCGTCATAAACAAGGGTACAAAACAAGCAATAAAGTAAAATGTTACCATCCAAGTTAAATTGGATAAAAAAATGTATATTAATATTAAAATTACAGTATGTATAATAGTATGGCTGTGACCTCATACAGTCTGATCACAATGTTAAACGAAGAACCTCGTGTTCAGTTTTGTACATTTTTGCCTGGCGGCATTAGATCAACATATGATTTTTGGATGTGTGGTCACTGTTTTTTCTCTACAGTTCTCGCATAATAGAATAAAGAGAAACCTGTCCAAGATGTTTTATGTCAAAAGCACCCAGTGCTGAGTTCATCAAGAATTTAATGTTTAATGTCCGTAGAAGGTCTTCTAAGTTTGATAGTTTATTGATGAAAAAAAATGTGTTAGGGGTGAGGGGTGTTTGCACGGAAGTCCCTACATTCTCTAATTTTCCAAAGAGCTTAATATGGTATAAATAATTTGGTCTTCTAAAAGTTCCCTTTCCAAGTAGCAGGTTGTATCCTGTAACTGCATTTTGTGGTAGATTAGGGAGGGTAGGATGGCTATGAAACGTTCTCAAGTGTTAAAAAAACTTTTCCACAGTAGATACTTTAAGGATGGATGCCTCTAGCTAATTCATTTTAAGGCTTTGTCACACTATTCTATAACATGGCTGAGTGCTGATGTTTTATCGGATACCATTCGGCCCAATGTTATACTTTGGGGAAGTGCAGATCTGCGATTATTTTCTCATGCCGATTCAGCATGAGAAAACAAACGCAGCATGCTGGGTGTGGCTCTGATATTCAGATCACATGCACCCATACAAGTCTATGGGTACGAGTTAAACTTCGGACTACAGTTAGATGTCACCCAACTGCAGTCTGATGTATGCTCACAGAGACAATGGAGAAGATGGAGAAATTAATTTCTCCATCTTCTCCTCACCTGTGATCAGATTCTCTCATGAGAGAGAATCGGATCACACTAAGGTGACACTTGGATCACACTCTGACAGAGTAACATTAGCATAATCGCCGCGATTCTCTCCAATGACACGGGCCGTGTGACCCCGGCCTAAATGATAGTTTTCGATAAATAATTTATGCTATGGAGCATGAGGAGATATCCATGTTGAATGATAGCTTTGTTTTGTTTTTTTGATGCAGCAGAGATCATATTTAAAAGTTTTCAGGGGCTCTTTTCACATATGTATTTCCTGGTTCTGAAATGTACAAAGTTGGTCAGGTGTGTCAAGATATAGGGCCCATTTCACTAAGGTTGGAGTAAGGTGCGCTTTATTGATTATAATGTGCACACCACTTAATGAATTAGGTGTGCTTTACAACTGGCATGCGCCACCATCAGAAATGTACTCTACTCAATTTACTTCACTCTTCTAATTTTGATGAATTAGATGAACGGAATTAGCAAAGCCGTATCCCAACCATACACTACACATTCTGGTGGAGCTAGCCAGAACTAGCCAAAAATCGTAACATTTTTGCACAGATTCCAAGTTCCGAAAGAATTTTGCGACATTTTAAGGTGTGTAACGTAGTGTTGAGCCACCCCCGTAGTGTTCGAGTTCGGTTCGGTTCGTCGAACACCCGTGTGTTTGCCGAACTGTTCGTCGAACTGTTCATCGAACACCTTTGAACACCGTTAAAACCAATGGCAGGCAAACAAAAACACATAGAAACACAAAGAAAACACCTTCAAAGGTGTCCAAAAGCTGACAAACTGCTCAGAAGACATAACTAACACATGGAAAAGTGACAAGTACATATAGTCATGCGAAAAGAAAAGAGATGGAGGAGTAAAAGGAGGGGGAGACACAGATATAGGCATGCCATGCCCTTCTAAAATCCAAAAAGTGAGAAGCCGACCCGGCCAGTCTGTTCCTGCCCGTGCCACCTCCGTGTCGCCGGGTTTGTGCCAGAGCCGCGGTGGACCCTGACGGCCAGCCCCCCTCTCCCAATACTGGTGCCTGTCCGCTGGTGGGTCGAGCCAGAACTAGCCAAAAATCGTAACATTTTTGCACAGATTCCAAGTTCCGAAAGAATTTTGAGACATTTTAAGGTGTGTAACGTAGTGTTGAGCCACCCCCGTAGTGTTCGAGTTCGGTTCGGTTTGTCGAACACCCGTGTGTTCGCCGAACTGTTCGTCGAACTGTTCATCGAACACCTTTGAACACCGTTAAAACCAATGGCAGACAAACAAAAACACATAGAAACACATAGAAAACACCTTCAAAGGTGTCCAAAAGCTGACAAACTGCTCAGAAGACATAACTAACACATGGAAAAGTGACAAGTACATATAGTCATGCGAAAAGAAAAGAGATGGAGGAGTAAAAGGAGGGGGAGACACAGATATAGGCATGCCATGCCCTTCTAAAATCCAAAAAGTGAGAAGCCGACCCGGCCAGTCTGTTCCTGCCCGTGCCACCTCCGTGTCGCCGGGTTTGTGCCAGAACCGCGGTGGACCCTGACGGCCAGCCCCCCTCTCCCAATACTGGTGCCTGTCCGCTGGTGGGTCGAGCGAGCCCCCCTGTGGTGGAGGCAGGTCTAAGCTTTTTAATTTAAATTGTCTCTCTAATTTGAATGAATACACTTTAAATCCTTTTATAAGGATCTATTGGAGGGCAAGTCTCATGCCAGCAGCCGCGTAATTCCAGCTCCAGTAGCGTCCACTAAAGCTGCTGCAGTTAAAAAGCTTTTATAAGGATCGAGCTCGGCTGTCCACCGCAAGGCATCCTACCGCCAGTCCCAGCCCCTATTCCTTGGGGTGCCTCCTGATGCTCTTCACTGAGTATCCCGTGGTCCCGAAGCATTTCCTTTGAAAAAATTAAGTGTCCAAACTACAGGTGGTGTAGCTTGCTTAACAGCCGGGATAATCCGCTGAATAGCAGACACTGCTACTAGGCACAAAGTATTTCCTGGGCTAGATGTGTGACACCCCAGGGGTCTGGTTGCCACAGTGATAGAGATATTATGTCTGAGAGCAGGTGGGAGGTCCTTTGGTCAGGGATCCTGTGCATGCCACACCTCCTGCCCAGTCTTGGGAGGGGAAGAACTTCCCCTGTATAAACCCGGGGCTGAGGCAGGGTGAGTCAGACAAGGAGAGTGGAGAAGAGAAGCAGCATAGGAAACAGCAGAGTTACAAGGAGTCAGGGGCTGGCAGCTACAGAGCTTGCCCTGACTAAGAAGATTCTTTACCGGACCCGGAGTCCGAGGCTGTGGGGACTAACTCCTACCCAGCAGCAGAATCCGTCGGGCAGGGGATTTCAAGTCCTCTGGCCCAGAAGCCTGAAGGCACGGTCACACGCGTGGGACCAGCACCGCCATCGTGGAGCGGAAGTCATTAGAAGGCCCCGAGTCACCGGCCATACGGGTGAGCGCCACACGGTACACTCAGGGACGTGGGCTACTTACATCAGCTTCTAGCAAGGTAGCCAGAAGAGTACAGTCAGTTTGGGAGGCCTACAACTACGCCTGGCCAGGGGAGATCCCATCTGCTCAAAGACTGACCAGGCCCCGTTTGCTAGCAAGTACTCCGGGAGGGTCTGTCGTTGTTACCAGTAAAGACCCTGAACTACACCGTACCGTCTCTGAGTGGTTCCTGCTACCCCCATCATCCACGTCGGCTGCCCTGAGGCCATACCCCTCCCGTTGGGGGTTATACTATCACGCTGCACAATCCTACCACCGGCCTCAGCGGTCTGCCCTGCAGCAGCAGCTTCCTGGCTGCACTCAACGGGTGGCGTAGTCATCAACTATTTACTACTAATAGACTGCCGTCTAGTTTGACTCCCTGGGCACGGACCGGGTCACCGCCACAAGATTACAACCCTCCACGGATCCGGCTCCGGGTAAGCTCCCGCGTGCGCACCGCAGCGCGACACAGGCCCAGGGGCGCGTCAGATGCAGTTAAAAATTTGTAATTAGATACTCTCGTTGGATGCTGAGAAAGCATTCCATAGAGTCTCCTGGCACGCCATATATTATTCTCTTAAAAAGCTTGGGGTTGGGGTCTAGGGGACCCTTTTATAACCAAAATTATGGCCCTGTATCGCAATACGTCACCTAGGCTGAAGATAAATGGAACTGTAGCACCCTGAGGGCTCGGTTGCTACAGAGGTATTGCACCTCACCCAGAGGTGTGATATCTCACTCTCAGGTAAGGATGGAGAGTGGATCAGGACCCGACACCTGCATGCATTACACCACATTGCCGTGGGGCAGGGCGACCAATATGCCCCTGAGATGGGCACGACAGTCCCTGTCCCTGGCTGGAGTGGGGGGGAGGGAACACTGAGGAAGGGGAACCCTGTAGTGCAGGAGCAGGGAGGAAGCAGTTCCTGGGTGCATTGAGAAGGGCGTATAAAAGGTGGGCACCATCTTAGTTCAGTGCAGAGAAGTCTGAGCAGAAGTGACAGGGAGCAGGGGCTCTGCATGAGCTCTGCTCCAGAGGCGGGCTTAGTAACAGAGGCCCAGGCCTGGAACGAGGAACGAAGGGATCCCAGGGGTGCGAACGGGTGAGTCGCCACCGCACGCCCAAATCCACCTGCGTGGAGGGGTCAGGCCAAAGGGGGAGACAGGTCCCCGAAACTAGTGGAGGCGGGAAATGACCCTCAGCTAGAAACCGGAGGCTGTGACATTTTATATGGCGCAGCCCCTCGCTACACCCGCTAGGAAGGCACCACATAGGGTCAGGGAAACTGGCGCCAAGTTTACCAAGAGGAGGTCCGAGGCAGCCGGACAGAAGGGTTTTTAAGAAAGGCCAGACAAAGGACACACAAAGGGGGTCCTGTGAAGCGCTCCAAAGATATCTGGGAGTTGTCTGAGCCCCTCACCTGGTGAGTACAGTACGACGTGGGCAGCCATTACCCGCAGAAGTGGTCTGGATAATAAGAACTGTGAGTAAAGGCCCTGGACTGCATCACTGACTCCGTGTTGTTACTGCTGCTGCCCTGCACCATCACCCCCATCCTCCGCATACACTGCCCTGAGGCTATACTCCTCCCGTGGGGAGTTATGCTACGCTCTGCTGCACCCACAACACCAGCCTCAGCGGTCTGC
This sequence comes from Phyllobates terribilis, assembly GCF_046119375.1. Classification (NCBI taxonomy): domain Eukaryota; kingdom Metazoa; phylum Chordata; class Amphibia; order Anura; family Dendrobatidae; genus Phyllobates; species Phyllobates terribilis. The sequence continues at coordinate 517,873,785 of NW_027362761.1, forward strand.
CCTGCAGCGGCGGTTCACTCTGACCGCAATCCACGGGTGGCGTAGTCAGACGTTTAAACATCAAAACCACATAAATAGTTCTGCCACTGGTTTGACCGCCCTGAGCCACGGAACCGGGTCGCCGCCACGGAGACTACAACCACCAGCATCCACCAAAAAGGGTCCGGCTCCGGGTGTCCCAAGGCCCAGGGGGCGCGTCTGAACATTTTCATCACCTTTCATAATCACCAATGGGACAAGGCAGGGATGTCCTCTGTCCCCTCTCTTATACATCCTAGTGACGGAGCACCTGCTCTCATCAATTCGCCATAACCCCAATATTAGGTGGATTGAGGTGGGAGGCACCGACTACAAGTGCTCTCTATTTGCTGATGATGTCCTAGTATATATCACTCAATCACATATATCCATCCCTGCTGTTATGGCTGAAATAGATCACTTTGTTACATGGTCAAATTTTAAAATCAATGCAGCGAAGTCTGAGGCCCTCGATGTCTCCCTCCCCAAATCCATACAGGATTCCATCCAGTCCAACTTTCCCTTTGCCTGGCCCTCACAGGGTATCAAATACTTAGGAATTCCTATTCATATAGACCTCTCCCGTCTATGTTATCTTAATTTTGGGCCCTTTATTGAACAACTCCATACAGACCACGGTTGGCAAGTTAGAACTGTAAGATTCACTACGTGAACCACTGGTGTTTTGTGGAAAAACACATGTACACTGTGTTCCAAATTATTATGAAAAAAGTGTTTAGGAGTGATAAGGGAAGAATTTGTTTGTTTGTCAGTTAAACTCATTGATTGTGATGTGTGTCAGGGCTCTTTATATCACTGTAAGCAATTGCAGACACCTGTGCTAATTAGTTTGGCAGGTGTGTCCAATGAAAGGCAAGACTACTTAAGAAGGCTGTCCCACATTATTAAGCAGCCTACATTTTCTGCCAAAATGGGAAAGAAAAAGGATGTGTCGGCTGCTGAGAAGCAACAAATTGTGCAGTGTTTAGGTCAAGGCATGACTACAATCAACATTGTGCGATGATCAGGATGAAGTGTCTTGGCAATCAAGAAGTATGTAGCTGATTCACAGTACACACGTGTGCGTGCTGATAAGGGCAAATTGAGGACTCTTTCCTACAGGCAATTACGTCAGGTTAAAAGAGCAGCGGCAAAAAAGCCTTGTCATAGCAGCAGACAAGTTTTTGAAGCTGCTGGTGCCTCCAACGTCCCCCGAACAACAAGATGCAGGGTCCTTCAGAGGTTTGCAGCTGTGCGTACGCCATCCTGTCGACCTCCTCTATCCACTGCACACAAGCAGAAACGGCTCCAGTGGGCCAAACAATACATGAAGACTGATTTCAAAACTGTTTTGTTCACGGATGAGTGCCGTGCAACGCTCGATGGTCCAGATGGATGGAGTGGAGGATGGCTGGTTGATGGACACCCCACGCAAACACGGCTACAGCGCCAACAAGGAGGAGGTGGAGTAATGTTTTGGGCTGGAATCATGGGGAGAGAGATTGTCGGCCCCTTTAGGATCCCTGAAGGGGTAAAGATGAACTCCATAATGTATGTGGAGTTTCTCAAACAGCACTTCCTACCATGGTTCAAGAAGAAGAACCGTGTATTCCACAACAAGATCATTTTCATGCATGATAAAGCACCGTCTCATGCTGCACATAACACATCTGCATCTCTGGCTGATATGGGCATAAAAGGGGACAAACTTATGGTGTGACCCCCATGCTCCCCTGACCTCTACCCCATTCAGAACCTCTGGAGCATCATCAAAAGGAGTGTCTATGATGGCGGGAGGCAGTTCACATCTAAGCAACAGCTCTGGGAGGGTATTCTGTCCTCATGCAAAACAATTGAAGCAGAAACCATCCAAAATCTGACAAATTCAATGGACGAGAGGGTTCAGAAGCTCCTTTCGAACAAGGGGTCCTATGTGCAAATGTAACATCACCTAGAATAAAGTTTTGAGTTGAAAACTGTTTGATTTCAGTTTCTAATAACCTGCTAATGCTTATAATTTCAAAAATGACCATTTTTTTGGTCTTTATTAAAATGAAAAGGTTGATCGAAGAGTGTGGGGGATCTAAGAGTGTGGCAACCCAGTAGTCAGGATTACTTCGAATTCTGACAATCTGAGGGTCATGTTGCGGGTAGTGCAGCAAGAAGGCACTTATGTGTCTTGCGCATCTCGGAGCCCCAAAATTATTTTCCGGGCTAGATGCAGCTAAAAGTTATTATTAATTTTAAATCTGGTGGAGCTTAGTATAGATGGCCTAATAGAATCAGTACTGCACAATGCTACAAAGCCCAAATTATTTTCCAGCCAAGATACAGATAAACATGATTAGTAATTTGAAAGCTTAAAATGGTTGGTGAGGTGATTTTAACCAATCATCAAGCTTTTACTCTCCTCAGGATGACACAGGGGTAGAAAAGTCATTTCGGATCCATGATTTGTTCATCTTTATGAACATGAGTCTGTCTACATTATCAGTGGAGAGCCGCGTGCGCTTATTTGTCAGCACACCACCAGCAGCGCTGAACACACGTTCAGACAGAACGCTGGCTGCGGGGCATGACAAGATCTCCAAGGCGTAAGTGGCTAGCTCCGGCCATTTATCCAGATTGGAAGCCCAAAAAGAGCAAGGGTCCAGTGACACAGTCATGGCTTCAATGTTTACTTGGAGATATTCCTGTACCATCGTCTCTAGGCGTTGACTATGTGTCAGACTTCTTGTCTCCTGTGGCCTTGCAAAGGATGGGATAAAAAAGAAGTGAAATGATTCCGCAAAATTGATGTTACCAGCAGATACTGTGTTTCTGTTACGGTTTGAGTGCTGAACACTCGATGGCTCCACGGTTGGCAAGTTGTAACTGTGAGATTCACTACGTGCACCACTGGTGTTTTGTTGAAAAGCACATGTAAGATTCTGCAACAGTCTCTGCTGATACTCCTGCATGCGTGCATCCCTTTCTATGGCAGGAATAATTTCTGCAAATTTACTTTTGAACCGGGGATCTAACAGTGTGGCAACCCAGTAGAATTTCTAATTCTCACAATTCGAGGGTCATGTTGCAGGTAGTGCAGCAAGAAGGCACTCATGTGTTTTGCGCATCCAGGAGCACCAAGTCCCTGTTGTGTTGGTGGCGAGGTAACAATCATGCTTCCTTCCTCTGTCCTCTCCCCCCAACCTCGTACAACAGAAATGTGATCAAGGTCTCCCTCATCTGATGAGTCATCCATCAGTTCGTCCTCCACTTCTTCCTGGGCTCCTGCACCTTCCTCACTAGTTTGGCTGCTACCATGCGCCCTGGTAAAACCATCTCCCCCACCCTCACATGCCTGCCGCCTTGGTGCTGCTGACCGTCTGGACCTTGCAGATGTTAGCCCTTCCGCATACAACTCCTCCTCCACTACTTCCTCCACCTCCTCTTGTGCCACCACCTGACTCCGAATTCTGTTTAACATGTGCTCCAGCATGTAAATCACCGGAATAGTCATGCTGATAATGGCATCGTCAGCACTAAACATCTTCGTCGCCATTTCAAAACTGTGCAGAAGGGTGCATAGGTCCCTGATCTGAGACCACTCCTCCAGCGTGATTTGCCCCACCTCTGGATCTCGTTGGCCCAGGCTATACGTCAGAACGTATTGCACCAGGGCTTGTCGGTGCTGCCACAGTCGCTGCAACATGTGCAGAGTTAAATTCCACCGGGTAGGCACATCGCATTTTAGCCGGTGAAGTGGCAGGCCCAGCGACTTCTGTAGAGATGTAAGTCGCTGAGCTGCGGGATGCGAACGGTGGAAGTGAGCACACAGCGACTGTGCCCTCTGCAGAAGGCCATCTAGTCGGGGATAGTGGGCTAAAAATTGCTGGACAACCAGGTTCAACACGTGAGCCATACAAGGCACGTGTGTGACATTGCCCTGGCGAAGGGCCGCACCCAGGTTTACAGCATTGTCGTACACGGCCTTCCCTTGTTTCAGGTCCAGTGGAGACAACCATTCATGAAATTTGTTCTCCCGAGCTGACCACAACTCCTCAGCTGTGTGACTCACATTTCCCAGACATTTCAAAGTAAAAACCGCCTGATGACATTGAGCCCTACTGCCAGCATAGTAAGGAGGTGTGCAGGATCCCTTCTGCGCAGTTAGAAAGCTTGTGGCATGACCACACAGGCTTTGGGTGCAGGTGGAGGACCGAGAGGAGGTTGAAGAGGCAGAAGCAGTGGAGGTACTTTGAGATAAAGAGGATTGACGCACAACTCGTGGGGACGGCAAGACTTGGACAGCAGCCCCTTGTCCTGCTGTCACCATAGTTACCCAGAGTCCAGTCAGTGACATGTAACGCCCCTGTCCATGCCTACTCATCCAAGTGTCTGTGGTGAAAAGCACTCTGTCACACACAGAGTTTCTCAAAGAAGCGGTGATGTTGTGTGCGACATGCTGGTGGAGCGCAGCCACACCTTTCTTTGAGAAGTAGTGCCGACTGGGCATCTGGTACTGGGGCACTGCGACGGACATAAGGTCTCGAAAATCCTCTGTGTCCACCAGGCGGAAAGGCAGAATTTCTGTAGCCAAGAGCTTGCAGATGGTGAAATTCAACCTCTTAGCTTTCTCATGGCTAGGAGGAAATGGTCTTTTACTTGTCCACATCTGAGGGACCGAGGGCTGGCTGTTGTGCTTAGACGGGGTTGATAAGGGTGTCACCGGCAAACTGCCGGTCTGTGAGGAAGATGCAGGCGGACATGTTAGGTTGCCTTGATCCAAAGGTGGTGCTATCGATGTCGGACAGCGCTCAACACCAGCTGGTGTTAACACCTCCAAAGAAAATGATGACCTGCCAATCACGCTGGCTGTTGCGGGTAAAGAGGTGGCAGGTCTGCGTCCAAAAACAGGTGTGACTGCTGTCCCCCCAGTCACAGAGGATGAAGAAGCCGCGGATGCACAAGATGTGGCAGACGGTGGTTGGCCCGGCCGGCTAGGCCGCATTGTAGCACAGTGAGCTTCCCACTGCAACTTATGCTTCATGTCCATGTGCCGGTTCATGCATGAAGTACTAAAACTATGTATTTTTTGGCCTCTACTTAGCTTTTGCTGACAAATGTTACAGATAACACGAGTTGGGTCATCTTTATCGATCTGAAAAAATGCCCAGGCTATGCAAGGCTTAGCACCCATGCGACCTGAAGAGCCACCACGACTTGTGGTGAGAGGCAGAGTTGTGTTTGAGGATGCAGTTGTTGACGTGCTTCCAGTACTACGTCTCTGTCCAAGAAGGCGCAACCTGACCTGGTCGTCACTAACATTCTCCTCCACCTCCTCTGCTGACCTCATCTCTTGGCTGACTGTGGGTTGACAGTAAGTGGGATCTCCAACCTCATCATCATCACCCTGTGTGTTATCACACCCGTCGTCCTTAGAGCCAACCTGTTCCTGCCCTGACAAAAAACTAAAGTTGTCGCTCCAATCAGGTATTTGAGTCTCACCTTCGTCTTCCTCATTGTCTCCACCAACAGGAGTTACAGTTTGGGAATGAGGGTCTACATTATGGTCAGAACCTTCTGCGTCTGGTCCTGGATCCGACTCATAAAGATTCTGGGCATCAGTGCAGATCATTTCCTCGTCTGGATTCACAGAAGCGCTGGAGCCGACCTCTGATTCCCAGGCTATAGTATGAGTAAACAGCTCTGCAGACTCAACCATCTGTTCTACCTCATACTCAGACGGGCAGCTGGAGATTTGGGAGCTGTGAGGAAGCAAGTGCGATTGGGGTGACACCTCTGAGGACTGGAGTATTTGTGATGTTGAAGTTGATGTGGAGGAGAGCCCACTTAATGGAGCACTTGATATCCGTTGAAGCACCTGCTGTTTTTGTGCCTCATCTGGAATTTGTAGCGATTGGCGTGGCCGTAAGTAAGGGATCTTATCACATTGTCCGCTAAAAGAAGTAGACATTTTAGTTTGGCTGGAAGATGGTCTTTCTTCTGCAGATGTCACTGTTGCTTTAACACCTACCCCACGGACACAACCTTTTTTCCCCTTCCCAACACGCCTATTCCCCTTTCCACCAGCAGCAGGCCTTTTTCCACTCATTTTGGTGGTTAACTAATTCACAACTCTGGAGTTGTTTGCACAAAAAAACAATGGATGGGAACCGAGCAGAGCTGAGTGGCCAAACTGTGGTATTAGGCCAAAACTATTGGCTGGGTTAGATGCAGAAAAAAATTATATTCAATTTGCAACCTGATGGAGGTCAGTATAGATGGACTAATAGACCAAGTCCCACACACTGCTAGAAGCCCAAATATTTTTTCAGAGCTAGATGCAGATAAAAATTATTTTTAATTTGCAACCTGATGGAGGTCAGTATAGATGGACTAATAGACCAAGTCCCACACACTGCTAGAAGCCCAAATATTTTTTCAGAGCTAGATGCAGAAAAAAATTATATTCAATTTGCAACCTGATGGAGGTCAGTATAGATGGACTAATAGACCATGTCCCACACACTGTTAGAAGCCCAAATATTTTTTCAGAGCTAGATGCAGAAAAAAATTATATTCAATTTGCAACCTGATGGAGGTCAGTATAGATGGACTAATAGACCAAGTCCCACACACTGGTAGAAGCCCAAATATTTTTTCAGAGCTAGATGCAGATAAAAATTATTTTTAATTTGCAACCTGATGGAGGTCAGTATAGATGGACTAATAGACCAAGTCCCACACACTGCTAGAAGCCAAAATATTTTTTCAGAGCTAGATGCAGATAAAAATTATATTCAATTTGCAACCGGGTGGAGGTCAGTATAGATGGACTAATAGACCAAGTCCCACACACTGCTAGAAGCCCAAATATTTTTTCAGAGCTAGATGCAGATAAAAATTATTTTTATTTTGCAACCTGATGGAGGTCAGTATAGATGGACTAATAGACCAAGTCCCACACACTGCTAGAAGCCCAAATATTTTTTCAGAGCTAGATGCAGAAAAAAATTATATTGAATTTGCAACCTGATGGAGGTCAGTATAGATGGACTAATAGACCAAGTCCCACACACTGCTAGAAGCCCATATATTTTTTCAGAGCTAGATGCAGATAAAAATTATTTTTAATTTGCAGCCTGATGGAGGTCAGTATAGATGGACTAATAGAACAAGTCTCACACACTGCTAGAAGCTCAAATATTTTTTCAGAGCTTGATGCAGATAAAAATTATTTTTAATTTGCAACCTGATGGATGTTAGTATAGATGGACTAATAGAAAAAGTCCCACACACTGCTAGAAGCCCAAATATTTTTTCAGAGCTAGATGCAGAAAAAAATTATATTCAATTTGCAACCTGGTGGAGGTCAGTATAGATGGACTAATAGAACAAGTCCCACACACTGCTAGAAGCCCAAATATTTTTTCAGAGCTAGATGCAGATACAAATTATTTGTAATTTGCAACCTGATGGAGGTCAGTATAGATGGACTAATAGACCAAGTCCCACACACTGCTAGAAGCCCAAATATTTTTTCAGAGCTAGATGCAGATAAAAATTATTTTTAATTTGCAACCTGATGGAGGTTAGTATAGATGCACTAATAGACCAAGTCCCACACACTGCTAGAAGCCCAAATATTTTTTCAGAGCTAGATGCAGATAAAAATTATTTTTAATTTGCAACCTGATGGAGGTCAGTATAGATGGACTAATAGACCAAGTCCCACACACTGCTAGGAGCCCAAATATTTTTTCAGAGCTAGATGCAGATAAAAATTATTTTTAATTTGCAACCTGATGGAGGTCAGTATAGATGGACTAATAGACCAAGTCCCACACACTGCTAGAAGCCCAAATATTTTTTCAGAGCTAGATGCAGATAAAAATTATTTTTAATTTGCAACCTGATGGAGATCAGTATAGATGGACTAATAGACCAAGTCCCACACACTGCTAGAAGCCCAGATATGTTTTCAGAGCTAGATGCAGATAAAAATTATATTCAATTTGCCACCTGGTGGAGGTCAGTATAGATGGACTAATAGACCAAGTCCCACACATTGCTAGAAGCCCAAATATTTTTTCAGAGCTAGATGCAGATAAAAATTATTTTAAATTTGCAACCTGATGGAGGTCAGTATAGATGGAATAATAGACCAAGTCCCACACACTGCTAGAAGCCCAAATATTTTTTCAGAGCTAAATGCAGATAAAAATTGTTTTTAATTTGCAACCTGATGGAGGTCAGTATAGATGGACTAATAGACCAAGTCCCACACACTGCTAGAAGCCCAAATATTTTTTCAGAGCTAGATGCAAAAAAAAATTATATTCAGTTTGCAACCTGGTGGAGGTCAGTATAGATCGACTAATAGAACAAGTCCCACACACTGCTAGAAGCCCAAATATTTTTTCAGAGCTAGATGCAGAAAAAAATTATATTCAATTTGCAACCTGATGGAGGTCAGTATAGATGGACTTATAGAATGATGCTATGCCCAAAAGGTTTTACTTCAGTAGGTGCAGTAAAAAAATTGGTATTCTATATACAGGTGGTGTAGCTTGCAACACAGATAGGCTACTCCACTGACTAACACACTCTGCAATAGGCCAAAAAGGATTAGCTTTGCTAGATTTAGCCAAATGCTGTGAAAAAAACTTGTACAGCACTGGCACAGACCTGCCTGGCAAAAACTGATAGGAACTGATGTAACTTAGTCCTGAAAAGGACTGCAATTACAATTAGTCTTTACTCCCAACCTATCTATTTAAGAGCACAGACCTGCCTGATAAAAGTCATAGGAAATGCTGCAACCTAGTCCTTAAAAGGACTGCAATCACAACTCTTCCCTACTCCCAAGCTATATGTAGATTTGTGCGAATATTGGCTTGAAATTAACAAGGTATAGCGCACACAGCAACAGCGGTGCCGTCTAACACGCAGCTGCAGCAGTGAGAAAATGGTGGCGACGGGGAAAATGGCTGGGTCTTATAGGGCAAGGACATGTGACATACACTGCCAATGACACATGCCCTTGCTTGTGTGAAAAAAAGCACTTCGCTCCGTGTGTGCGCTGCTGATAGGCTGACAGATTGCACCTCCCCACTGTAAATGCGGGAAAGAGAAAAAAAAATGGAGATCTTCATTGTTCCTGCAGAGATCCATCCCCTGCCCCTCCCCCCGCCCCGCTGTACACGCAAACTGCGTATTAACATTAATTTTCATCATTACTGAGAAAAAATCCAGTTATGATTTGGGTGCACGAACAGTTATCGAACATAACCTCGAACAGCCGAATTTTTTTCAAATTGTTCGTGTTCGCCGAACGGCTCGAACACCGCCCAAAACAGCTCGAATTTGAGATTGGCGAACAGTTCGAGTCGAACAACGCTCATCTCTAGTGTAACGCCAGAAAAATGACAAAAAAACTCGTAATGAATTCGGACCAAATTGTTTAATTCATAGTCAAAATTTCTTAGTCACCTCACACGACGCATTTGAAACATGTGTCTGTCAGATAAATGCATATCCTGTAGCCTGTGGTTGAATAAATGATCTGTGAAAGATTCATAAAGGAAATATGTCAGCAAGATTCCGCCCAAAAACCTATTTAAATTTGCATGTAGCTCTTTCAAAGATAAGTCCATCAATACCTTTGCATGGCCATTCACTTCCTCCATTACTGAGAAATCAGCGTTTGAAATGATATACAAATGAGGCTATAGATCTGAAGTCTCTGTCACTCCAGCTCTATTACCTGCCCAGTGGCTCCTCCTCCTAATTGACTGACAGCCTCTGTGCTGTGATTTAAGGCAAAGGAGTTGTCAGTCAAGCAGTAGGAGGCAGGGCTGGGTGGCGGACAGAGTTGAAGTGACAGAGGCTTGATACGTACAATAGCTCTTCAGCCTCATTTGTATATCAATTTAAGTTATGATTTCTCAGTAATGGAAGAACGGATTGGCCATGTAAAAGTATTTCTGGACTTATATTTGAAAGAGTTACATGCACATATAAATAGTTTAGAGGATGAAATCCTGCTGACAGATTCCCTTTAAGGTTATTTCTATATAGCTAGCAAATGGGAGTATTTTTAGGGAATAAGTCAACATCCATTGTAAGTCCGAGACATTAGTGTTAGGTAACGAAAGTTTATTTGGAATTGTTTATGCATAGTATGGCGTTTTATTTGAATTTTATTCTGATTCTCCTAAATTTCATAATTGTTTCCTAATGATTCCTTATAAATATGTATTAGGGTCTGTCACATGGCAAATTCAGATGTTGTGTTGCACTTCAGTGTAAAGAGGAGTGAGGAGGGAGATGAAGCTGCAGTTTCTCTGTGGAAGTGAGACAAGGAAGAAACAGGAAAGAGCTTTTAAAGGGAACCTGTCACCACTTATTTCCCACATAAAGTAGGGCCAGCATCTATAAGTCCTTTGTGACAGCATTCTGGAATGCTGGCTGTCAGGGATGACACCGGCAAGATCATACAATATCCCACCGCTGCCGTCAATTTGTTAGGGATTCGGCACACGCACGATCCTGATTACTCACTATGCAGCTATCGGCAAGCGAGCAGTGAGCGTATGGCGTACACACCTCTGAATTCCAAAGCATACAATGTGTACATGCCCCCGTACGATCACTGCCAGCTTCACGATAACCCAATTAAGATTATTTGCTGCCACGACCAATCAGTTTTAAATATTCAAATACAAGACAAGCCTGATTGGACACCTGCTTTCTGGTAGTGTATATGGCTTCAGGGGTAGGAACGATTACAAAACCGAAGAAACAGAACTATAAAATTTTATATTTAATCCAAAAGAGAGGCAGTGTTTATGAAAAATATACAAAGATTTTACAAAGGGAGGCAATACAATACAGAATATACAGTTACACAAAATAAAAAGGGATTAACGGAAGAAACTTACCAGACAGATCGCAGAGACGATTCAGTTTAGCTGGAGGGGGGGGACGCTCCAATAGACTGTTATCGAATGGGACCCATGCTTACAAAATATGTATCTCCCGGCAAGAGTATAGATCCAGGCTCAGCTGGATCTTTATTGCCGAAGGAGTGACCCTGCCCACACACTCCCCTGTGATGACCTCATATGGGCTGGTCTCCGCTCTTCATGGTTTTTATTAAATCTCTAAGTTCTGTGATAACTTCTTGCTGGTTCATCGCAGAAGTTAGCAAGTGACGCCATCTTTTTTTTGCAATTTTACCTTTACTTAGAGACCACACATAACCTGCCTGCTGTCGGTTATTTTCGTGTTCTTGCGTTAAAGCTCCCCGGGAGGGTTTATAGATACGGAAAAATATGGATATTGTTCCTTAGCTAACCCCTCCGCTAAAAATATGGGTCCCATCATTATCAGAATTATAGAACTTCCGATATTTCATATTTCATATCGGTGCCTACAAGACTGCAGATCGTAGACATGTACAAGTGAGAATATCCTGGCAGTTGTGGAGAGCGAGATTTATTTCATTTGAGGCTTAAAGAGCGGTTTCCTCTTTAGCCAGGTGTCTACTCATCACAGGTATCTGCTACTAAGAGCTACATTCGTATGGTAATTAGATTGGACAATTGAGTTTGCCACCTCTCCTGTGTACTGCAATTTGCATAGAGACAGCTCTGCAGATTGCAAGCTCTTCTCCTTGTGAGTAAGATAGGGGAGGGGGGATGAGTGAAAGGGATTTGGAGGGAGAGAGAGATCTTCAGCATTTTCTATGACACTGTCTATATGTCTATATTTGCTCTCCATAAAATAAAAATTCTGGTCTTGAACCAGTGCCTCTTCTTGTAATGGGGGGCAGAATGGTAGTCAAGTCCGAGCATCGCATGTTCTCCACCCCGGCCCGCTACAGAAATATGGGGACCTTTGAGTCCCTGGGTGTGTGCGAGTGTTACGGTTCAGGGTGTTGGAACCTCTGTGCCGAGGTGCAAGGAGGGACCCAGAGGGGCGTGACTAAGTATCCACCCGAACCGACCTTGGTCGTACGGCAGCAACGACACCGTGACCAGGGAGGATCCGGGCTGAGGGACCAGGTGCTACTCTGGGGACGACCTTGTAAGAGAGCAGGTGGCTCCCATGGGTCAGATGGCTGGGACTGACCGGTATGGCAGATGGACACGGCAAGCAGACGGAAGTCTCTGGTAGATGACAGGTGGTCACAGTTCGAGAAAGCAGGGCAAGTAGCAGTCTTTTAGGTTTACCAGGAAGGTGGTCACAGCAAGTGACGGCAGGGTCTCCAGGCAGGCTGGCAGGAAACAGGCGGTGCTCCCAGGTGAGCGGGCAGACAGACGAGGCGGGTAACTGACAGGTAACTGGTGGGCGCTCCCAGGTGAGCAGGCTGGCGGACACAGCAGGTAACAGGCAGGTAACTGGTGGACGCTCCCAGGTGAGCAGGCAGACAGATGAGACAGGTAACAGGAAGGTAACAGGTGGACGCTCCCAGGTGAGCGGTCAGACAGACGAGGCAGGTAACAGGCAGGTAACTGGTGGACGCTCCCAGGTGAGCGGTCTGACAGACAGGGCAGGCGGATGCTTCCAGGTGAGTGGACAGATAGCCAAGGCAGGTAACAGGCAGGTAACAGGTGAGCGCACCAGGTGAGCAGGCTGGCAGGCTCGGCAGGTAACGGGCAGAAACAGGCTGGCAGGCAGGACGAGAAGTCAGGCTAGCAGCGGGACCTGAGGGCTGAAGCACAGATCAGACACAGTGCAAACAACTTTGCTCGGGCACCTCCATTTTGGAGGAGGTGCCTTATATATGGGAAGTCCTCCGGCAATTGGCGCCCTAAGCACAGTGCCCGGGAAGGAGCGCACGCCGGCAGCAGCGAGGGAAGGAGCGCTGGAGGGCGCCGCGCGCGGAACAGGAAGGTGAGAGGGACGGCGTCTCTGCCTAGAAGGATGCAGAGACGCCGAGGCTACAGCGAATTGTGATGCTTCTGTGGAGAAGATCTCCATACTCACTTCTGACCCGTCTCAATGGGTGCCAATTCTTGTGGTCTTCAGAATGAGGAAACCACACCAGCTTGAAAACGTAAAAACTTCTTAACTCACAGTAACCATCAAATACAGAGAATAGCATGTGACACAGTTTCCTTTCTCTTCATTCACATACAACGGCACTTTCCCAGTGATGATGTACACAGACACAAATCTTGAAATGAAGAATAACACAGAATGCTTTAGCCTTAAGGAAAACTCAATTTTTCTTGGAACCTAAATGTAACGGAGCTCCTGCTACCACCCTACTGTTCCCGCTACCTGACTTTCTTGGATACACCTTGCAAATAAGGCTGTCCTAGTTCCGGCATGTTTGTGGAGTCCCCAAATTGGCCTCTTCAGGTAAGTTTGCTCTGATTGTCACTGTTGCGCCTATTCTCCAGTATTTGACACATACACACCCTTCTCTTGTTCTTGTCCAGTTCATTTCTCTCTACTGTCTGACTCTAAGATGGATGCCACCAGCTTCCATAGATCCCTAAGTTCAACTGCCACCCACCTAAGGGCTGGCCTAAACTTGTTAACCTTGTATACAACTACCAGAACATATAGTCAAAGTGATATTAACTGTAACACATTGCTGCCATACAATGGTCAGACATTAAACAACATATTCTTATGACAAAGCACAATAAAACAGCTTTAGAAGGGAGTGGGAATCCTTGACCACCCCCTCACACTCTCTTCTTGCTTCGTGTGGATGGCATGTTCTATGTCATCCACACAGTGTCCTCGGCATCGCTCTCCTGCACAGGGTCATTTTTTCTACCCTGCCGAGGACAGAGCACAGTATTGTAGTGCATATGCGCAGGCGCTCTTTGGCCTTTCCCTGAGCATGTGCATTACAGTACTTTGCTCTGCCCTCGACAGGACAGAGAGAAGTGCGCCTGCACAGGAGCGTGATGCCAAGGACACTGTGTGGAGGACATAGAACACGTCATCCACAAGAAGCAAGAAGAGAGGAGGCACGAGATCAAGGCCAGTGACGTCCATCACACCGGACCGCCCCATAGGTGAGTATAATAATAGGTATTTTTTTGTTTTATGGAGAGTGTATTGGGGACATATATACAGCATTCTAGAATGCAGTCACATAGGGCTTACTGGTGCTGGCCATACTTTATATGGGAAAAAACAGGTGACAGGTTCCCTTTAAATCAAACCAGAGAAAGTCTACTCACTCTGAAGAAAAAACAAAAATACACTCTACCTCACATCTACTGCTGCCCAAGTAGGGACTAATATCATAAGTAACGCAATAACCACATAAAATGCAGGTAAGATATGTCCTCTGAATGGTATCACAATTTATTTGTCTTTAAAAAAAAATGTCCTGTGTAATTAGTTACATAATGATGGCAAGTAGGGGACTTGCATTCAGACTGCAGTATTAAAATTTTATGTACATTAGGGCTTTTCTAGCACCGAGCATACAACTACATTGCAATTAAAATGACATTCAAGTACATACAAGAGAGCACTTTTATGTCTATATTTATAGATGGCTTGTTTATTACTGTGTATCCTCTGAAAGGCAGATGTTGATTTATCAAACCGACCTAAAAAAGAAGAAAGTCTCCAGTAGACGTCTTCTGTTCATTTGTCTGGCACTGTCTCACATCTCCACTTAAAAAACAAATGAACAGATATGTTTCTTTAAACCTTCCAGCTGAGTTGTCTCCTGACGATTCTTTGATGTTCCTCAAAACAAAATGATGTAATTTCTGCAGAATATCAATGACTTAACTGTCAAGAGAAGGAATTATATATCAAGACAGAGATGTCATACAAAGCTGTGTATGTAATATTGTGGAAAAAGTCTACAAACACACTGATCTCGAGATCTCACTGATGGTCAGGTTCATGGTCTCACTCAATGACATCTGCAGTGGACACAATGGACAATGAACCTCTAATATTAATGGACATCAAGCCCGAAAGACGATGTCTTCATAATCTACGCAGTAAACTTTGGGAAAACTTAGTGGCCTTACCATCTTGGTGGCACAAGAGGGTAAGGCCACTAAATGTGTAAATGTTTGGAAAATAAGAGTATGGATGGAGAGTCTCTCATTCTTTGCAATTGTTTCCCAACAAGAAGCCTGAAGAAGGGATTATCCAATGCTACAACACAACTTTTGAGATCGGATATATTAAAGGGAACCACAGGGAGCATCAATCAAACTCTGGCTGAGTTATTGCAGCCGTGAAGTTTTACTTTGCAACGCTTTGGCGTTTCACAGAAAATGTAATTTTAAAAGCCGGCTGAGGTCTATGCCTCTTGGATGATTAGTCTGACGCTGGTCCTGGGTGGCTTCTTCTCATACACACTTCCCATAACTGAAAAGTCACTCTCTATTACAACACATAAGAAATTATTTTTCAGTCTTGGATAGTAGAGCAATGAGAAGCATCTGGAGACCAGGCTCGGACTAGTCATGTGTCATCCCAACTGGCTTTTCAATGTATATTTTGTCTGAAATATCACAGCATCTTGAGTAAAACACGACTTCAATAACGCAGCCAGTGTCTGACTCATGGTGCCTGTGGTTGCCTTTAAATAAACCATCCTCGTAACTGCACCTAAAATCGTCTGTAGTGTTGTTCCTTTCTTTTTTTTGCCAAAAATCAATTGTGCCTAGGCAGTGAGCACTCCCTTAACCCTGCACAAGAAACCCAGGGACACTATGGCGAGAGCAAACATTGGTTACAATATAACCCAGAAATCTGACCATTATTTAGCTATACTGCTTCAAGGGGAATTCCCATCTTGGACAATTATGGCAAACTTACGGGATATGCCATATACTATATGTCTGATACATGTTCATCCTATGTCTGAGACCTGCAACTATCGTGAGAGCAAACCCCACCTTATTCAGCTGCAAATGCATTCACAAGACATTTATTGCATATCCTGGAAATATACCACCAATGTCCAAAATAATAATTCGCCTTTAATTTACTATAATTTAGACCTCTCACATTTTTTATATTTGCAACTTGCTTTCAAAGTCACACTAGGAACCTAAGAGATTCCGCTAATAAATCTTGCTGTAGGTTAATTTAGGTTCATTTTTGGTGCTTCTATCTCCTTTAGCACATACTCTTAGGCAAGTTATGATAGAAACAAATATGTCTCAATCACTGTTAATTTTTCGGTGTGAATCTCACACCCTAGTGCATACATGTCAAATTCTGGCCTGTGGGCCAAGTCTGGCATGCAGGGTGATTATATTTGGCCCCCAACACCAAAACCACCACCCCTTTGTGGGGCCATTATGCTGTATGGAGGACATTGTGGAGCCCACTATACTGTAGAAGGGGCCCATAATACTATAAGGAGGACTATGTGGGATCCTATATACTGTATAGAGGACTATATGGGGCCCATTATTCTGTATGGAGGACTATGTGGGGCCCATTATTCTGTATGGAGGACTATGTGGGGCCATTATACTGTTTGGAGGACTATGTGGGGCCCATTATTCTGTATGGAGGACTGTGTGGGACCCATTATACTGTATACTGGTTGGCCCGTTACTTTGTCCAAGTTTTTCATTTTGGCCCTCAGTGTTTGACATCCCTGCCCTAATGCAAAGAAATGGAGTAGCAGCACAGTAATGTATGAAGTAGTTAAGGGGCAAGCAAAACAACAGTAGCATGGACCTGTTCATGGCCCCCTCATATATCACAACATTTAAGGTGGCCCCAGTCATCAAATATTTATTTATTGGAGGTGGTTTCTTTTAAAATGTATCTTTATTTATTGAATTTTTAAAAGAGAAAAGTCGATGTAAATACTTTTATGCCCAAAAATAACAAAAGTATTCTCGGAGTGATACCTTTATTTGCTAACCAGAAAAAAAAAGAGATGTTACAGCAAGACATTTCTTAAATGTTGTGCCTTTTGTCTTATCAATTCATTTGTAATATTGCCTGATGAAGGAGCCCCTGTACTCTGAAAGTTTGCATATATATATTTTTTTCTGGTTAGCCAATAAAGGTATCACTCCGAGAATATAACTTTGTATTGTACATCATAAAAGAGAAAAGGTAATACAATCACAAGGCACAAACCATGCCGTGATAGAAAGGCAACAACAACAAAAAGAAAAATAGTATCAATAAAGACAGTCAGTCATAAAGAATAAGAAGTATTGTCTTATCATAGGGATCCTAAAAGCAATCCAAGGCAATAACACAAGTTGTACATTAAGGAATAGGATATAAAATTTCATAACCGCACAAACTAAGTGGAATAACACCGCCATAAGAAAAAAGCAGTGAATCTAAATTCCAACCAATATAACCAGGTTTTGTAGAAGCATTTATAGGAATTATTGATAGTAGAGGTGAGTTCCGCCATTAACAACATCTCATTCATTTTAGAAAACCAGAGGGAGATTGTCGGAGTTGTATCTTTCCTCCAAAGCAGAAGGATGCACGCTTTTGCAGTCGCGATTAAGTGTCTTAATATCGAATGCCTGTATATTTTTAAGGGTCATGGGCACTCAAGTCTCATTGATGCACATCGGATCTTTGGATGTCTAAGGGTTATCTGGTACTATTTTTTTATTTTTTTATGGGCTTAAGAAATTACAGGCAGGTAGTTGCTAACTACCTGTCTGTTCTGCCCGGTGCCGATCTCTGCCGGCTCAGAGCAGTGACGAACTGTTCCTTCTGGAGATTCTGCGGCTTCCGATGGCGTTGCATCGATAGAGCAGCATCTTCTCTTCCGCTCTGCTTTGTTGATGGTGTTTAACTGCTAATATCATGCTCATTGGCAGCCAGCTCTCTGCAGATTAACTGCTAATGCCCCCTTTTATTAAAAATAAGCTTTGAAGGCAGATTCTCATACAGATCAGTGTATGGCCCATAGGTCTTAACAGTTCAATTACATATTAAGCAAAACATGGATTTCTAAAACATCGGAATACAGATATCAAGGTATCATTATTCTGTTTCCTATGATCTGCATGCCCATAGAGATGGCTTGGGAGGGTTAAGCCTACTGACAGATTCCCTTTAATTCTTGATACCATATATCATAGGACTCATTCGTAGGTCTTGTGGAGTCAATGCCCTGATAGATCAGATCTGTTTTGGTGGCACAGGTTCTGCATTGGGCCCATTTATATTGGACAGTCCTAGCTCATGCAATATCTCTTGTCTGCTGCCTGTAGAGAATTCTACATAAATTGGTTCATTTATTTAAGGGCGAAAAACTAATATTCTGCATAATACAGTAATCCACAAATAATGTGCAAATATTTCAGGCCAATAAAGCAACCAGTTTGGTGCTTAGAATTACTCAGCGTTTATGAAGAATGATACGTTAGTGTGTGCTGCAGCAGATGGCTGATTTCCTTTATTTCAATTAATTTGCTATTGTCAGTTGCACTTTTTGAACATCTGCTGGAGACGAGCACTAATTACAGTGACAGGAAGCGGCGCAGTATTTTAAACACGAGGGACACAAGGCAAAGTTGCTTCGGAAGTCATTGCATTGAATGCATGTTCAATTAAAGTGACAATCACATTAGGAAAAGGGTGCGCACAGCAAGCATTTAGGAAAATATAATGAACTATTATGTATGAAGTACGCAAACTACAACATAAAGATGCAGATATAAAACCTCAAAAAATCCGCTATCGGTTACATATTAATAATGGGCACAATGGAATGGAGGAAAGGCATTAGAGTGCAGGCTTCAGGGTAGTTGAGAAACAGTTTTATTATGCGTTTCAGGCTCGGAATTTGTCTTTTTTCGAATGTAAACTACACAATAAAAAACACATATAAAATACATATTTGTAATGTCAACTGAGTCCATTGTCTCAAATACCATCTAATACAGAAGCACCTACCATAAAGTATTCTAAATCCAAGGATAAGACCCATCTATAAGATTACACCCAGTGCATAGAAGCAAGAAAAAGGTACAAGTTGGAAGTTGTTAGTATTCTTATACCTTATAGCTTTTCCTGCGTCTATTACATCACCTATTTTTGACTGGTAGTGGATTTATTTATATGTTTTTATCTATACAGTCATGGCCAAAAGTGTTGGCACCCTTGAAATCATTCCACAAAATGAAGTATTTCTCCCAGAAGACTAATAAAGACTGCTTCGGTCATTTCACCCGAGTCACACAGTGTATAATGTTATTGTGGGACAGGAAAAGGTGGGTAGTTTGATGAGAAGGCAAAGGTCAGCCATTCCATACTCATGACGTTTATGTTTATGACCATGTTGTCACGCACAGTGTGGGAAAGACTAAGTGCAACACAAAGGGATGAGGGGAAGGAAGCCCAGACACTAGGGAAAGGGGGAAAGGTGACCCCTAGGCAGATCTAATAACATCCTGCCTACCCTACCATCCCTATATTGGTTCCACACAAATCGCCGAGCAGGAAACTTAAGCCCCGTATATCCCTAGAGCTAGGCCCTAGATAGAGAGGGGGGGGGGGGTGAGCACTGGTCAGTCCCCACTATGAACTAAAGACAACAAGGGAGACAAACAAAGGGGGGAAAACTTAGCTTGAGCAGACACCAGAGAGATAACACCAAACATCCTCCAAGGGCACCAGAGAGGAAGCCGACTGTTATAGCTCCAAGCCTTCCCATGGGAAAATGCGAATATCACCGGCGACTCCTTGAAGCAGACTGAGAGTTTATAAACACCCAGACCAGGGTGTATCAATCAGAGCAAGAAAGAGGTTGCTGCTGGGTCCAAAAGTCAGAAGGATTAAGAAGGCATTTGCAATGCCAAACGCAGAGACCTTCTGCAGCCAGATGCAGAGCGACTGTCTATTACATCTGACACACCCGTGACACGTATTTATGAGTGGAGGTATCATAGGTGCAGTCTGTCTAGCTGCACAAGGGCCCCAAAAGCCAAAATCATTAAAACAGTGATAATAAAAGTGTTTTCTTTTAGCTTGTATGTAAAGCCGTGTTCACTCCTTGTTTAGTGAGTACCTTTGGTGTATTGATTAGATAATAAGATGTCTACAGATAATCATGATATCTACGATGTACAAGTCCTGTACACTCATGGCAAAATAATCTACATCTAACATCCCTCAGGCATGTACAGTATATGTCAGTTTCCCTTTTTTTATTGCCGCTTACAGTAGTTTCTTTTATAATTGCCCACTGCAAAAAAGGTAGCCTCATAATGTAATGTCCATAGTGCCTAAATAACAGAATTAATTATTCCATTGGTTTGTGGTCTGTTTCATTTATGTGGGATTTTTAAGAAAGTTAACTTCTGAAAACCCAAGATAATGCACAAGCTCATTAGAGCTCAGTACTGGATAAATACGTAGAGGTGGTGGACTATGCTGTCGCATTCCTACCCCTGAAGACACCAATCGAGTGATGTGTTGTATTATAATGTGAATAATGTCTTGCATCTTTTGTATGTACCATACCATGTGAATTATAATGTATAGAGTGTGATAAGTATTGTTAGTATATTGTAGGATGTGATAATGTAAGGTAATGTAATGCATAGTGTAAAGTGTAGTGTTATAAGATAGGTAGTGTAATGTATAGGGATATAGATAGTTGACAATAGGGTAAATTTGGAGTTAATGTTTGGGACTAGCTCGCAGTGGGAGGGATTAGTGTCAGGGAAAGTGGCTGGTTTCCTGGTAGTTAAAGAGATAGGGTTTAAAGTGTGACATGAGCAGAGCTTCATGACAGAGTGAAACTGAGTGAGAGAAGACCAAAGGCAGGAGATAGTGTGATCTTGAAGAAACGTGGCATAAACGTGACTTTCTTGAAATGGGTCCTAGGAGAGGACACTTAGCCATGAGACCTTGAAGGGTCCCGAGCAGTAGATTCAGGATGCCAGCAGTGGAAAAAATAGGATGCGGAAAAGCTGAGCAAGTAAAGAAGACTTGTGACTCAGGACTGTAAAGTTAAAGCTGGGTTGTGGCGAAGTAGAGAAAACAGTGTGCCTTTAAAGCCCTGCAGTATACTACAGAGGAAGGTTACTGTGTGGAATAATGCTTCTTACGGTAAAGGAATCGTCCATAAAACTTTGTACCAGCTATCCCTTGTAAATAACTGTCATGGTTCTGGGTTCCAACCCTTGAGCCTGTGCTTTGTGGTCGGCTTCTCTGTCCACCGAGCCACAGCAGATACACCTTTTCTCCAAGTGCTTAGTTTCTGTTATCCTTGCTTCATTCTTTTTAGAGTAACAGGTGTTTTGATTTACTAATTTCTCTGCCCTATCACCTTTCGGGTGCGGCTTTATATATTTCCCCCCTGCTGGTATTTCCTGCTGATGATAGTTTCTTTTGGATGTCTAGCCATACTGCTGTAGTCTAAGCCAGTCAGTGAAAGACCAGCTAGGGTGTATCTCTCTGTTTATGTTTTTTACCCAGCACCTATCTTGTTTCTTTTTAGGAAGTACAGTGGCATTTAAAAGTTTGGGCACCCCTGGTCAAAATTACTTTTATTGTGAACAGATAAACAAGTTGAAGATGAAATAATCTCTAAAAGGCCTAAAGTTAAAGATGACACATTTATTTTGTATTTTAGGTAATATATATATATATATATATATATATATATATATATAAATATATATATATATATATATATATTCATCTTTTACATTTTAAAAATTACAAAAAGGAAAATGGGCCAATGCAAAAGTTTGGAAACCCTACATGGTTAGTACCTAGTAGCATCCCCTTTTGAAAGTATCACAGCTTGTAAACACTTTTTGTAGCCAGACAAGAGTCTTTCAATTCTTGTTTGAGGGATTTTCATCGATTCTTCCTTGGAAAATTCTTCCAGTTCTGTGAGATTCCTGGGTTGTCTTGCATGCACTGCTATTTTGAAGTTTAGCCACAGATTTTCAATGATGTTCAGACCAGGGGACTGTGAGGGCCATTGTAAAAGCTTCAGCTTGCGCCTTTTGAGGTTGTCTATTGTGGATTTTGACATGTGTTTAGGTTCATTATTATCCATTTGCAGAAGCCATCCTTTTTTCAACTTCAGTTTTTTTACAGATGGTGTTGTGTTTGCATCAAGAATTAGTTGAAATTTCATTGAATCCATTCTGTCCTCTACTCGTGAAATATTCCCTGTGCCATTGGCTGCAACACAACCAAAAAGCATGATTGATCCACCTCATGCTTAATGGTTGACGAGATGTTCTTTTCCTGAAATTTTGTGCCCTTTTTTCTCCACACATACCTTTGATCATTGTGGCCAAAGAGTTCTGTTTTAACTTCATCGGTCCACAGGATTTGTTTCCAAAATGCATCAGCCTTGTGTAAATGTTCTTTTGCATATTTCTAACACTAAATTTTATGGTGAGGATGCAGAATAGGTTTTCTTCTGATGACTCTTCCATGAAGTCCATATTTGTACAAGTGTCTCTAAATAAAGTCTGAACATTGTTAAAAAAAAATAGGTGTGTCATTTTTTTCTGATATCCATAACTTTTTTATTTTTACATTGGTGTAGTTGTATTAGGGCTTGTTTTTGTGTACCAAGATGCAATTTTTAATGGTATAGTTTTTTTCTTCATAAAGTGTTTTCATTTGCATTTTTGGGGGAGTTGTAGCAACCAAAAAATGGCAATTTTGGTATTTACGTTTGCTTTATTCATTTATAGAGTTTATCTTATTGGTTAGTAATTTTATAGTTTAATAGAGCAGACTTTTACAAATTTGGCAATGTTTTTAAATGGGGAAAAAGGGGGTATAAGTTTTAACTTTTATTTTCTTTGAATAACTACTTTTTTTTTAAATGTATTTTGAATTTTTTTGTCCCACTAGGGACCTGAGCCTGCAATCATTTGAGCGTTTTTACTGCAGTATATTCTGTATAGTCAAAATTACAGTCTTCTATGAAGCCCAGCCTGTTGCTGGACCTTTACCGGAGTACCAACATGGCGGCAACCAAGCGCTGTGGGGCACCTGAACATGCTCGCTACAGCAGGATCACACGTCTTAAATGCTGCAGCCAGAGATTGACAGCAGCATGTCAGTGGTTATGGGACAATGATTGAAGCTAGCTGGCAGGTGCTAGTTGTATAATAAAGCCATTAAAGCCATAGAAAAACCTCATTCCACACAATCATATAAAAGATATAAAACACATCGGCCGTCATCCTATTAGAATGATTTCATACCACATTGTCTTTGAGTCCAATTAATTTTCACAGAACACAGGGATATTAGAAAATGACTCTGAATAGATCCGTTCTGTTGTAGCAGATTATATTAATAGTGGTCCACTGCTCAGCCGCCTGAAACAGATATTTTTTTTTAGATTAAACTTGTGATTCAGAAACTCACACATCTTTATCCTCCTTCACTTCATCGTCTTTCATTCATTTTTATTATAATGGATTTTAATTGGGAGAATGAATAATAAATGCAGGGGAGACGGATGAATCACGTTTTCTTTTACAACACCTTAATGACTGGATGTGTGTTTTTTTAATCAGCATGGGAAGAAGACAAGCCTTCTCAATACTTTTCCATATCTGCCTAACAACAGGAAACTGCATTTCTTATGCCCACTTAACTCCTCCCCCCGTGAGCTGACCCCATTAGGTAAAGGGAACCTGTCACCAGCAAAAATGCTACTAACCTGTAGATATGGGATTAATCTGCAGGCTAATAGAGTTACTAACCTGCCCGGCGCCTGCACTTAGCCGAACGCTTCACGGAGAAATTTAACTTTATTCCCCCAGGCAGCATTCAGTTTCAGTCACGTGGGCAGTGTCGGCGTGGGATCAGTCCCCACTCTGAGAATACAGAGAGAAGGCTAAAACCACACATTAATGCTGGGTGAGGGTCATTCGGGGTTGGGGTGCGGTTAACCAGCGCAGCCACCGTGACTGAAACCGAATGCTGCCAGGGAGAATAAAGTTAATTTTCTCCCTACAGCATTCGGCTATGTGCAGGCACCGGTCAGATTAGTAACTAAAGAGTAAATTAGTAAATCTGCAACCAAAACGCGTGTGTGGCTATTTTATGCAGCATTTTTCTTGCCAAGAGATGCAAAAATGGTGCAAAAATTTGTGCTGCAAATACTTAATGTCTGCACATACCCTAAAAAGTGTTCCCGAAGCTTCAAATATGCCTGAATATATGATAAAACATTTTTAAAAAATGCTAACATAAACTTGGATAAAATTGGCATGAAAAAAATGCTTCAAGTCTTAGAAAACAGTAGACTTTTTGGTAATTATTTATATCCTATTTCTCTTAAATTCCATATGAAAAAATCTCTGCATGCCTAGGTAAGAAATCAGAGTATATGGAGGTACAGTAAGAGCCTCATGTAGTAGAATAGTATTCACATGAATTGCTCTTTAACAGCATCAAAAACAGGAAATCTACAAATCTCATGTATGTAATGTGGAAAAAAGAGTGGAAAAATGATGTCTGTTGATGGCAGCCGCTGTAGTGTGTAGCTTGATAAGTTATGTGGATAAAGTCAGATCAAAATAAGTAAACTGATGCCAAACTCGTTATTTATAATCTTGTGAACTTCCTGTGCTACAAACAAATAGCCCAGGCTCAGTATAAATATGTTATGTTAAAAACACCTTGATGGCACTGCTAGATACCCGGATTAGATGTCAGCGTAACAAAGAAAATGGATATCTAAGGGGCAACTTTTCTCCTTGCGGAGAGTGACGTGTTAAGCTTGTCAAGGTGAGGAGACTTTTTAAGCCTCAATGCTCCTCTGGGAAATATGAAATTGTCTCTTCAAACAAAGAAAATGGAAGATTCATTGAAGAGACGGCTGTGCAGTAAAATATTTGGCATTTCAGTGACACAATTCGGGGAGTAGTTCCCTTCATCTGACTACATAACATATGCTTTCATAGTCTTTTCATAGTTTTTAAGGTTGAAGGAAGACTAAGTCCATCTAGTTCAACCCATAGCCTAACATGTTGATCCAGAGGAAGGCAAAAAAAAAACATGTGGCAAACACTAAGCTCCACATTGGGGAAAAAAAGTCCTTCCCGACTCCATACGACAATCAGACTAGTACCCTGGATCAACGCCCTATCAAGGAATCTAGTATATATAACCTGTAATATTATACTTTTCAAGAAAGACATCCAGGCCCTTCTTATATTTTAATAGTGAATCACTCATTACAACATCATGCAGCAGAGAGCTCCATAGTCTCACTGCTCTTACAGTAAAGAATCCGCGTCTGTGATTATGATTAAACCTTCTTTCCTCCAGATGTAGAAGATGCCCTCTTGTACCCATCTCAGGCCTCAGAGTAAAAAGATCAGTAGACAGGTCTTTGTACTGTCCCCTCATATACTTGTACATAGTAATAAGATCACCTCTAAGCCTTCTTTTTTCCACAGTAAATAACCCCAAGTGTAATAACCTGTCTTGGTATTGCAGACCCCCCAGTCCTCTAATAACCTTGGTCACTCTTCTCTGCACCCGCTCTAGTTAAGCTATGTCTTTCTTATACACTGGAGACCAGAACTGTACACAGTATTCTAAGTGTGGTCGCACTAGTGACTTGTATAGAGGTAAAATTATGTTCTCCTCATGAGCATCTATGCCTCTTTTAATGCATCCCATTATTTTATTTGCCTTTGCAACAGCTGCCTGACACTGGCCACCAAACGTGAGCTTGTCGTCTACCAATACACCCAGGTCTTTTTCAGTGACAGTTTTGCCCAGTGTTTTACAATTAAGCATATAATTATACATTTTATTTCCTCTGCCCAAGTGCATTACCTTACATTTATTCCCATTAAAGCTCATTTGCCATTTATCAGCCCAAGCTTCTAGTTTACATAGATCCTCCTGTAATATAAAATTGTCCTCCTCTGTATTGATTACCCTACAGAGTTTAGTGTCATCTGCAAATATTGAAATATTGCTCTGTATGCCCCCTACAAGGTCATTAATAAATATGTTAAAAAGAAGGGGGCCCAATACTGACCCCTGTGGTACCCCACTGTTAACTGAGACCCAGTCTGAGTGTTTTCCATTAATAACCACCCTTTGTTTCCTATCACTGAGCCAATTCTTAACCCACATACATATATTTTTCCCTATCCCCATTGATCTCATTTTATGTATCAACCTTTTGTGTGGAACCGTATCAAAAGCTTTTGAAAAGTCCATATACACAACATCCACTGCATTTCCTTGGTCCAGTCCAGAACTTGCCTCCTCATAAAAACTGATCAGATTAGTTTGACAGGAACGGTCCCTCGTAAATCCATGTTGATATAGGGTCATGAGGTTATTCTTCTTCAGATACTCTAGTATAGCATCTCTTAGAAAACCCTCCAGGATTTTACCCACAGTAGAGGTTAAGCTTACTGGCCTATAATTTCCAAATTCAGTTTTTGTCTCCTTTTTGAATATTGGCACCACATTTGCTATACGCCAGTCGTGTGGTACAGACCCTGCTATTATGGAATCTTTAAAGATTAAAAATAATGGTCTATCTATGACGTTACTTAATTCCTGCAGTACTCGTGGGTGTATCCCATCCGGGCCCGGGGATTTGTCAACTTTAGTGAGTTTTAGACGCCGTCGTACTTCCTGCTGGGTTAAGCAAGTGACATTTAATGGAGAATTTTTGTTATCACTAATCATGTTTTCTGTCATGCGATTTTCTTGTGTAAATACGGTTGAAAAAAAATCATTTAGCATACAGTGGTGGCCAAAAGTATTGGCACCCCTGCAATTCTGTCAGATAATACTCAGTTTCTTCCTGAAAATGATTGCAATCACAATTCTTTGGTATTATTATCTTCATTTAATTTGTCTTCAATGAAAAAACACAAAAAGAATTGTCCTAAAGCCAAATTGGATACAATTCCACACCAAACCTAAAAAAGGGGGTGGACAAAAGTATTGGCACCCTTTGAAAAATCATGTGATGCTTCTCTAATTCGTGTAATTAACAGCACCTGTAACTTACCTGTGGCACCTAACAGGTGTTGGCAATAACTAAATCACACTTGCAGCCAGTTAACATGGATTAAAGTTGACTCAACCTCTGTCCTGTGTCCTTGTGTGTACCACATTGAGCATGATGAAAAGAAAGAAGACCAAAGAACTGTCTGAGGACTTGAGAAACCAAATTGTGAGGAAGCATGAGCAGTCTCAAGGCTACAAGTCCATCTCCAAAGACCTGAATGTTCCTGTGTCTTCTGTGCGCAGTGTCATCAAGAAGTTTAAAGCCCATGGCACTGTGGCTAACCTACCTAGATGTGGACGGAAAAGAAAAATTGACGAGAGATTTCAACGCAAGATTGTGCGGATGGTGGATAAAGAACCTCGACTAACATCCAAACAAGTTCAAGCTGCCCTGCAGTCCGAGGGTACAACAGTGTCAACCCGTACTATCCGTCGGCGTCTGAATGAAAAGGGACTGTATGGTAGGATACCCAGGAAGAGCCCACTTCTTACCCCGAGACATAAAAAAGCCAGGCTGGAGTTTGCCAAAACTTACCTGAGAAAGCCTAAAACGTTTTGGAAGAATGTTCTCTGGTCAGATGAGACAAAAGTAGAGCTTTTTGGCAAAAAGCATCAACATAGAGTGTACAGGGAAAAAAAAGAGGCATTCAAAGAAAAGAACACGGTCCCTACAGTCAAACATGGCGGAGGTTCCCTGATGTTTTGGGGTTGCTTTGCTGCCTCTGGCACTGAACTGCTTGACCATGTGCATGGCATTATGAAGTCTGAAGACTACCAACAAATTTTGCAGCATAATGTAGGGCCCAGTGTGAGAAAGCTGGGTCTCCCTCAGAGGTCATGGGTCTTCCAGCAGGACAATGACCCAAAACACACTTCCAAAAGCACTATAAAATGGTTTGAGAGTAAGCACTGGAGACTTCTAAGGTGGCAAGCAATGAGTCCAGACCTGAATCCCATTGAACACCTGTGGAGAGATCTCAAAATGGCAGTTTGGAGAAGGCACCCTTCAAATATCAGGGACCTGGAGCAGTTTGCCAAAGAAGAATGGTCTACAATTCCAGCAGAGCATTGTAAGAAACTCATTGATGGTTACCGGAAGCGGTTGTTCGCAGTTATTTTGGCTAAAGGTAGTGCAACCAAGTATTAGGCTGAGGGTGCCAATACTTTTGTCTGGCCCATTTTTGGAGTTTTGTGTGAAATGATCAATGATTTGATTTTTGCTTCATTCTCTTTTGTGTTTTTTCCTTGCAAGCAAATTAAATGAAGATAATAATACCAAAGAATTTGTGATTGCAATCATTTTCAGGAAGAAACTGAGTATTATCTGACAGAATTGCAGGGGTGCCAATACTTTTGGCCACCACTGTATTGGCTTTTTCCTCATCCTCATCCACCATTTCACCCAGACTATTTTTAAGGGGACCAACACTATCATTTTTTAGTTTTTTACTATTTATGTAGTTAAAGAATATTTTGTGGTTATTTTTACTTTCTCTGGCAACGAGTCTCTCTGTCTCAATCTTTGCTGCCTTGATTTGGTTTTTACAGAATTTATTTAATTTTCTATATTTATTTAATGCCTCATCACTACCTACTTACTTTAGTTCTCTAAATGCTTTCTTTTTGTCACTTATTGGGCCCCTTACAGCTCTATTTAGCCATAGTGGTTTCCTCCTATTTCTAGCATGTTTATTCCCATAGGGTGTATATTGTGCACAGGTCCTATGCAGGATGCTAATAAATGCAATGCTGACATCTAATCTGGGTATCCAGCCGCACCCTCAAGGTGTTTTTTCTATATCACAGCAATATAAATACTTCAAAATGGTACACGTGATTCATGAATATTGAGCAAAATCAAAAATGTTCTCTTTTACCTTTGACTCAATTTGCAACATGCTAGAGCAAAAAGTCACACGTTTTGCAAAATGGTGCAAAAATTGCAATTAAATAACTGCCGTACATAAAATCAATCCAAGGGGGACTATAGTATGTTTGCGCCAAATTTTCAAACTTTTTTTTTTTTTTAAAAGTCGCATTTGATGAATCAGTTTACAACATCTGCAAAATCCACGTTATTGTAAAAACCTGAAAACTAATTAAACAACCAAAGACAACTTTAAAAGAAAGTGCAAATCAAAAAGTCACTAATTGAAAGGAATTCAAAACAAAAAACTGAGGGGAAATGCAATGATGAATCAAGAGTGATGTTTAACAAACCCAATTCAAAAATAGGCTAAAAAATACACTCCCTATTCCAGCCATGCTGGAAATTTATAAATCCACTGCAAGTTTCAGCTCTGGCAATGCACAGTGACGTGTGACAAAATCCACATGTACAGTAACAGTTGCAGATTTCGTTGTAGATTTTCAAGCTAGTCTCTAAGGATCTTTTATACAGTCCTGTGAACTTAGTTTTTTTGTCCATTGTGGAAACAAAACCTTGAAGAGAATTGTGGCAAACAACATAAGCCAGGTACAAAAATAAGCAGGTACTGATTTATAACTTTGTGGTCTGATTTGTATGGCAAGGTCAGAAAAAATTATACCTGTTACTTTTACAAACGACTGTTTTTTTGTCAGAAAGTTAAGAAAACTGACCTTACATGGACCCCCGATGATGCCGAGAACAGGACTCTGAAGTCCCCCTTTTGAAAAGAGTGATCTGTGGGACTGCTGGAAATATCCATGTGCACTGCATTGGTGGATATGTGCGGCCATTGTTCTGCTCAGATGGTGCACTTCAGAGCCTGTTTTCGGGATCAGTGGGGGTCCATTTAAGGTCAGATTTGTTAGTTTCTTGGGATCGTTGAGAGTCCCATCGGTGTGACCTCCAGCCAACAGCAAGATATCACCTGTCTCATTGATAGGGATAACTTGTGCAGATGAGAATAACCCTTTAAAGGGACTCTATCAGCACAGAATGACTATTCAAACTAAGTCCCACCGCCCGGTGCTTCATGGCGGGAACGATCATTTACATACACCTTCCCACCTGCTTTTTTGTGACTTCCGGTCCGCCCAGGAAACACTGGAGGAATCCGGCTGGTCACAAGATGCAAAAGAGGTCCAGAGCGGCAACAGGAAAAACAGAAGACGGTGGCCAGTATTTTATTACACACCCAGAACATACATGATTGAAACTAAACTGGTGGTGAAATGAAAAAAAAAACAGAGTGGTATCCTACGTGGGCATTTCTGTAATGGCTCTTGAAATTTCCTGCTTAGATAGGAGTAGGACTTAAGTTTGAGAAAGGAGATCTCAATCTGAGAAGGTAGACCTCACTTGTAACATCTAGATTCCATGTTTTTTGTAGCAAAGCTACAAAAACAAATCAAAATCCCACAAGACCCTATGAGTGAACCTAGTATAACTTGGCTGCACTGCTCCTGACAACTTCATAATGCATAGATAAGTGCATGAAATGCTTGACAGGTTGATAAAAAAAGATGTGCGTGGGATTGTTTCCAATTGTCCTCTGACATTTCCATCTTGAAAGGAAAGTTAAAACATCCTGTTTAAACATATTTCTGAGCAAAACAAAATAAAGGCAAAGCTACTAAACTTAGAGTTTATTCTCCGCATTGTTTTTCTATAAGTTCCCCAATGTCTAGTTACAGTGCCTACAAGTAGTATTCAACCCCCTGCAGATTTAGCTGGTTTGATAAGATGCAAATAAGTTAGAGCCTTCAAACTGCAAACGAGAGTAGATTTTATGAACAGAAGCATAAATCTTACAAACCAAAATGTTATGTTGCTCAGTTGAATTTTATTAAATTTTAAACATAAAAGTGTGGGTCAATTATTATACAACCCCTATGTTTAATATTTAAAAAAAAAAAAAAAATCACAAAATAATAATAATAGTAAAAAATAAATAAATAAATATATATATATTTTGAATCGCCGCATCCGGAAAGATCCACCCTATAAAATGTCACACTAGTTAACCCCTTCAGTGAACATCAAACAATGCTTTATCATCAGTGGAATAAAACGCAATCAAAAAGACGAAAGTAAATAAAAATGGTATCACTGAAAACATCATCTTGTCCTGCAAAAAAAAACTGACATGCAGCTCCCTCAGTGAAAAAATAAAAAAGTTATAGCTCTCAGAACAAAGCGATGCAAAACAATTCTTTTTTCTATATAGTTTTTATTGTGTAAAAGTGCCAAAACATAAAAAAAATATAAATGTGGAATCGCTGTAATCATACTAACCCGAAGAATAAAGCTGCCTTATTCATTTTACCACTCGCGGAACGGCATAAAAAAAAAAAAAAAACACATTCCTGAATTGCTGGTTTTTGTTCATTCTCCCAATAATCGTAATAGCAAGTGATCAAAAAATTTCATGTGCACGAAAATGGTACCAATAAAAATGTCAACTCGTCCTGCCAAAAACAAGACCTTACATGACTCTGTGGATAGAAATATGGAAAAATTATAACTCTCAAATATGGCAATGAAAAAACTAGTGTGACGGTAGCCAAACATAAAAACTCGATATAAATCTGGTATCGCTGTAATTGCACCGACCCGAAGAATAAAGTCGTCTAATCACTTATACCGCATGAGGAACGGAGTAAAAAATAATTAAAACCAATTCTTCACCTGTTGTTGATTTGTTCATTCTGCCTCCCAAAGATCGCAGTAAGGCTCGCCGCACATTAATCCTGCACTTTACGGTGAGCACGTACACCGGGGATTCTATGTAAATCTCTGAAATTCGTGATTCAGACAGAACCCTCTGTGGAAGATTCAGTATAATGAGGCAAGTGGAGGCACTGTAGATGCCATCTGACCTGTGAGCCGGCGATGTCTATCTGTTTAGGCGTGCAGTTTTGTGCACCACTGAAAAAAAAGGACAACGCTGAACAGAGGCCAGATGGGTCCAGAGTAACTCTGCTGCATCATTATAGTGAATAGATCCTTCGGGTTTCATCTGAATCATGTCACTCAGAGATTTAGATGGAAACCCCGATATAAGTGTTCAGCATGGAGCGCACGATAAATGTGATCCAAAATGTTATGTAAAATGTTCCAAATCAATGTAAAAAAAGCAAGTCCCCACTCAGGCCTGCCTTCAGTCAATGGAAATATAGGGGCTTCCATGTTACTGGTAGTACAAAGGCTCTGGAAAAGCACTATGGCTCCTTGCCCTCCAAAAGATATCCAATGAATTCTGTACTCCCAAATCCAAATGCCCCCTCCCTTCTGTGCTCCACAGTGTGCATAAGCCACATTTAGCATCCACATGTTTGGAATTTCTTATGAGAGCCCACCTAATTTATGGGTGCGTGTCTCTAGAAGCATGAGCTGGTCATAATGTACTGGTCACTACAATGTACTGGTCACTACAACGTACTGGGGACTACAACATACTGGTCACTACAACAGCAGTTTGCAATTTTCATGCAGCAACATCCACTGCTGCTTGTTTCTGTAAAACACCCATGGGGTCAAAATCATCACTACACCTGTGGATAAATTCCCAAAGGGGTATAATTTCCAAAATTGGGTCACTTGAGGGGGATTCTGCTCTTTTAGCACTTAAGGGCTTTGTATATGGAGTCTGCAAAGTATTCTTGGAAAATGTGCATTCCAGGAGGCAAATAGCGCTCCGTCCCTTTCGAGTCTTGCCGTATGGCTAAACAGTACTCTACATCCACATATGGGGTATTGTCACCTTCAGCAGAAATTGTGGGACAAATTTTGGTGCCATTTTTAACCACTTCCTAGTGTAAAAATGTAAAATCTGGGGCTAAAACTACATTTTGGTAATAAAAATGTATTTATTTTTTCTTCATCACCCAATGGTATAAAATTCTATGACACACCTGTGGTGTCAATATGATCACTGCTCCCCTAGATGAATTCTTTGAGAGAGGCGCTCCCAGTGGGTAATGGAACACGCAATCCAAAACAGCAAAATCTGCACTATAATATGGCGCTATGGCACTCATTCCCTTCTGAGCTTTGCACTGTGCCTCAAAAGTATTGGCGCACTCAGGAGAAATTTTTACAACAAAATGAGGTCCATTTATTCCTATTAGTCCTTACAAAAATTAAAAACTTGGGGCTAAAACATTTTAGTGGTACAAATGTAATTTATTCTTTCTTCTCCGCCCAATGGTATAAAATTCTGTGAGGCACATGTGGTGTCAATATGATCACTGCACCCCTAGATGAATTCATTGGGGGGTTTAGTTTGCAAAATGAGGTCACATATGGGTTTTTTTTGCTGTTCTGTCACTTCAAGAGCTCTGCCAATGTGACATGGCACCCTCAAATCATTCCTGCAAAATCTGAACTCCAATATGGTGCTTCTTCCCTTCTGAACTTTGCACTGTGCCTCAAAAGTAGTTTTTGACCACATATGGGGTGTCGGTGTACTCAGGAGAAATTGCACAACACATTTTGGAGTCCATTTTCTCCAGCTATCCTTGTGAAAATGAAAAAAATTGGGACAAAAACAACATTATTTGTGGGAAAAATATGTTTTTTTCATTTTCACAGATCAAAGTTGTAAAATTCTGTGAAGCACCTGGGGGTTCAAGGTGCTCACCACATATCTAGATAAATTCCTTGAGGGGTCTAGTTTCCAAAATGGTGTCACTTGTGGGTGTTTCCTCTGTTTCGGCCCATCAGCGGCTCTCTAAACTTGACATGGCATCCAGCCAGTTTTGAGTTCAAAAGTCAAACAGTGCTCCTACATTCAGTGTGCCCAAACAGTAGTTTTCCCAAGATATGGGGTATCAGCATAATCAGGTGAAATGACACAACAATTTTTGGGGTCCATTTTCTCTTGTTTTTCTTGTGAAAATTAAAAAAATTAGGTCTAAAGTAAAATGTTTGTTCATTTCTTTCTTCTACATTGCAAAAATTCCTGTGAAGCACCTGAAGGGTTAATAAACTACTTGAACGTGGTTTTGAGCACCTTGAGGGGTACTGTTAGAACCTTGCTCTTAGGTTTTTTTTCCTTTGCTGGTCACATGACCTTGTTGGCCTATTTAATCCTGCTCCGCCCTTCTGGCTTTGCTGGACTTCATTGTATAACTACTTTCTAGCTAGCCTGTGCTCTGTATCTAACTCTGTTAGTTTGCTTGGTCTACGGACCTCTATGTTCTATATATTTTGTTTGTTCGTCTGTCTGCTACTATTTCTGTTAGGAGGTGTCCTATATTCCTCCCAGTCCTTAGTACTTGTAGGGATTCCTTCCCCACATCTATAGGTCTCCGTACAGACTAGCTTAGGACTTTAGCAGGTCTGATCGCAGGATCAGGTTCCCTGTTACATCGCAGGGATTCAGCTGAGTTCTATCGTAGGGACAGATCTCCTCTCTTTCCTTAGCTCTGGTAGCAGAACATAACAGTAAGTCCAGCCCGCAAATTCTCTAAGGAAAGATTTTTCTGTTCCATCATGGTGTCGGTTCAGGATTTGGCTAAACACCTGCAGGGACTCTCTCTGGAAGTGGCCGAGCTCCGTCAGCACGTGAGTAACTGTCCTGGAGCACATTTCTTGGAGCCTAAGGTATGTTTGCCGGATTTATTTTTTGGTGAACACCGAGAATTTTTTTCATTTAAAAATGCTTGCTTATTGTATTTTCGTTTGAGACCCAAGTCCTCTGGGGATGAATCCCAGCGCATAGGGTTCATAATGTCACTTTTGCGCAAAGAGCCTCAGGAGTGGGCCTTTTCTTTGCAACCTAGTGATACATGCTTCAGATCAGTGGATAGTTTTTTTTCTGCTTTGGGACTATTATATGATGATCCTGACCGTGTCGCATCAGCTGAGACTGAGTTGAGACGTTTGAAACAGGGATCAGGTAATGTGGAAAAATATTGTACTCATTTCCGTCGTTGGTCTACTCAAACAGGGTGGAACGATTCTGCTCTGAAAAGTCTATTTCTTGCTGGGCTCAATGAAAGGGTTAAAGACCTGCTAATTGCTTATCCTACACCTGAAGATTTGCAACAGGCTATGCAATTAGCTATACGGGTGGATAGGAGACTGCGTGCAAGGGTTAATGAGAGCAAATCCTCTGCTATGTCAGTTTCTGGTTATGAGAATGTGTGTACTAACAGTGGTGAACCGATGGAGATTGGATCGGTGGCACCTCGCTCTCAAGAAAAAGATCGTAGATTTTCTGAAGGCTTGTGTTTCTATTGCGGAAAATCTGGTCATTTGATTAAAGACTGTGAGCTTCGTATGAAGAAAGAAAAAAAAATGGTCAGTCATGCCCGTATTGCCTGTTTAAATTCCAAGGGTGTATTTTTAGCTGCTTCCACGATTGCTCAGGAAAAATTAATGGAATTTCGGGTGTTTGTTGATTGTGGGTCTACTCTGAATGTTATTGATGGGGGATTCTTGGAAAGACTCAATTTAAAACCCGAACCTTTATCATCCCCCATTGCTGTGGTTTCTGTGGATGGTTCCCCTTTGAAGAATATTACTCTCAAGGTCTGTGAATTTCCTCTCACTATTAATGGTGTTCACCATGAGAAATTGGATTTGGTAGTTTTGAATAACTTGCCTTCTCCAGTAATATTGGGATTGCCCTGGTTAAAATTTCACAATCCTGTACTGGATTGGTCTACCAGTGAAATTAAATCCTGGAGCCATAAATGTTATGACAAGTGTTGTAACGGGCGTATTGCAGCTTTGGATAGGGGAGAATTGCCTGTTCCTATTCAGGATTTTTGGAGAGTTTTTTCTGAGAAGGAATCGCAGGTTTTGCCTCCCCATAGAGACTATGATTGTTCTATTGAATTTGTCCCTGGAGCGACTCTTCCTAAAAGTCGTTTATTTAACCTTACTATTCCTGAGAGGAAGGCTTTGGAGGAATACATACAGACAAGTTTGGCCGCCGGTCACATTAGGCCCTCTAAGTCTCCTGTGGCGGTTGGATTTTTTTTTGTAAAAAAAAAGGACGGCGGTTTTCGTCCTTGTCTGGATTTTCGTGAGATTAACAAAATTACTGTACGCAATCCTTACCGACTGCCATTGATTCCTGATCTGTTTAACCAGTTAATGGGGGTCAAGTGGTTCTCTAAAATTGACCTTAAGGGGGCATACAATCTGTTGCGCATGAAGGAGGGTGACGAATGGAAGACTGCTTTTAACACTCCTGTGGGTCATTTTGAGAATCTGGTTATGCCTTTTGGTCTTACTAATGCTCCTGCATTTTTTCAGAATCTTATTAATGACATCCTTAGACCTTTGATCGGCAAAAATGTGGTTGTGTATTTGGATGACATTTTGATTTATTCGCCGGATCTGGAGTCTCATTGGCGGAGCGTACGTGAGGTATTACAGTTATTAATGGACAATTCGCTTTTTGCTAAGCTGGAGAAATGTGAGTTCGCTGTACAGAGAATTAGTTTTTTGGGTTACATTATCTCCAGCGAAGGTTTTGAGATGGACCCGGTTTAAGTTCAAGCTGTACAGGAATGGCCTAGGCCTATTGGTTTGAAATCGATACAGAGGTTTTTAGGTTTCGCCAATTATTACAGAAAATTCATAAAAAATTTTTCTAGTATTGTCAAACCTCTGACCGATCTCACCAGGAAAGGTGCTGATGCGGTTCAGTGGTCTTCTGAGGCCATTGAAGCTTTTGTGTATCTCAAGGAGAGGTTCACCTCTGCTCCCATCCTTATGCAGCCTGATGTGACTAAGCCGTTTTTGGTTGAGGTTGATGCTTCCTCTGTGGGGGTTGGCACAGTATTGTCTCAGGATAACGGGGATGGATTACATCCCTGTGCCTTTTTTTCAAAAAATTTTTCGGAGACTGAACTGAATTACGATATTGGTAATCGGGAATTATTGGCTATTAAACTCGCATTTGAACACTGGCGCCACTTCTTGGAAGGTGCGGAATTTCCCGTTCAGGTTCTTACGGATCATAAAAATCTGATATATCTTGATGCTGCCAAGCGCCTGAATGCCCGTCAGGCTAGGTGGGCACTGTTTTTCTCGCGGTTTAATTTCTCCGTTACTTACATCCCTGGTACTAAGAATGTTAAGGCGGATGCCTTGTCTCGCAGTTTTTCTCCCATAGTCGGTGCTGAGAAAGAGGAGAACATTTTACAAGAAGGTGTTGCGATAGCTGCTTTGGACTCCGTTTTGGAAGATGAGATTCTTAAAGCACAGGAGAATGCCCCATCTAACACTCCTCATGGGAGGTTGTTTGTGCCTGGGACCTTTAGGAGAGATTTGTTTGTTGAGTGTCACGAATCTCGGTTGGCAGGTCATCCCGGAATCTCTGAGACCAAGAGACTGGTGGGTCGCAGTTTTTGGTGGCCTGGATGGCAGAAGAAAGTCATTAAGTGGGTGCGTCAATGTACTATATGTGCTAGATCTAAGTCCTCACATACTCCTGCTGCGGGGTTGCTTTGTCCTTTGGAGGTTCCCAGTGCTCCTTGGACACATTTGGCTATGGACTTTATAACTGACCTTCCCCCCTCTGAGGGTTTTACTGTCATCTGGGTGGTCGTGGACCGTTTTAGCAAGATGTGTCACTTGGTTCCCTTCATCAAACTGCCCTGCGCTAAAACTCTCGCTAAGGCCTTTGTCAAGGAAATTGTCAGACTTCATGGCGTTCCTACTGACATTGTTTCTGATAGGGGTCCTCAGTTCGTGGCTCGTTTTTGGCGTGCCTTTTGTGACAGGTTGGGAGTTCATTTGTCGTTCTCGTCCGGATATCATCCTGAATCTAATGGCCAGACAGAAAGGAAAAACCAGGATGTTGAGCAGTTCTTGCGTTGTTTTGTGGCAGACAATCAAGAGGGGTGGTCTGAGTTTCTGCCACTTGCTGAATTTGCTCTGAACAATCATACATCTTCTTCTGCTAGTTGTTCGCCTTATTTTTGTTGTTCTGGGAGACATCCGTCGTTTGGGTCGTTCTCCAAGTTGGGATCTGCCGTGCCTGAGGAGGAGAATTTTTCCGGTGATTTGGAGAGAGTTTGGACGGATGTGCGTGGTAATCTTCAGGAGGCCAACAGAAAATCTAAAGACTACTTTGATAGGAAACGACAGGAGGTTTTGTTCGCTGTTGGTGACATGGTTTGGTTGTCCTCTAGGAATCTGCGGTTGAGGATTCCTTCTAAGAAATTGGGTCCCAAGTTTGTAGGGCCCTTTAAGGTGCTTCAGGTTGTCAACCAATCTGCTGTTAGGTTGGAGGTTCCTACCTCCTGGAGAATTAATCCGGTATTTCATGTCTCTCTGTTGAAAAAAGCTTTTTATCGGATTGTGACGCCTCTGCCTCTGTTCCTCCGGTGGTGGAGGATGGGGAATATGAAATTTCTCGCATCCTTAACTCTAGACGGTATAGAGGTAGTTTGCAGTATCTTGTGGCCTGGAAAGGTTTCGGACCCGAGGATAACTCTTGGGTGAGGTCGGATGATGTTTCCGCGTCCAGACTTATCAGAGCGTTTCACAGGAGATTTCCTGATAAGCCTGGTCCTAGGGGATCCGGAGGATCCTCTTAGAAGGGGGGGTACTGTTAGAACCTTGCTCTTAGGTTTTTTTCCTTTGCTGGTCACATGACCTTGTTGGCCTATTTAATCCTGCTCCGCCCTTCTGGCTTTGCTGGACTTCATTGTATAACTACTTTCTAGCTAGCCTGTGCTCTGTATCTAACTCTGTTAGTTTGCTTGGTCTACGGACCTCTATGTTCTATATATTTTGTTTGTTCGTCTGTCTGCTACTATTTCTGTTAGGAGGTGTCCTATATTCCTCCCAGTCCTTAGTACTTGTAGGGATTCCTTCCCCACATCTATAGGTCTCCGTACAGACTAGCTTAGGACTTTAGCAGGTCTGATCGCAGGATCAGGTTCCCTGTTACATCGTAGGGATTCAGCTGAGTTCTATCGTAGGGACAGATCTCCTCTCTTTCCTTAGCTCTGGTAGCAGAACATAAGAGGTACAGTTTTTCGAATGGTGTCAATTTTGGGTATTTCATATAGGCCCCTCAAAGTCATTACAAATGTGATTCGGTCCCTAAAAAAAATGGTTTTGTAAATTTTGTTGGAGAAATCGCTGGTTAACTTTTAACCCTTTTAACTTCCTAACTAGTGTTGAGCGAGTATGTTCTATTAACCCTTTCGCCGAGTATGCTCGGGCCGAGCTCCGAGTATTTATAGCTGCTCAGTGATATGGTTGAATCGCTCCCGTGTGCATGATTTGCAACTGTTTGACAGTTTTATTATATGTGAGGAGTGTGTAAGAAATAGACATTCCTCACATGTATTAAAGCTGTCAAACAGTTGCAAATCATGCACACGGGAGCGATTCAACCATATCACCGAGCAGCTATAAATAATCGGAGCTCGGCCCGAGCATACCCAGACAGAATATACTCGCTCAACCCTATTCCTAACCAAAAAAATTATATTTTAAAAATTGTGCTAATGTAAAGTAGACATGTGGGAAATGTTATTTATGAACTATCTTGTGTGACATAGCTTTCTGGTTTAAGGGCATAAAAATTAAAAGTTTAAAAATAAAATTGGTTTTTACAATTTTTGCGAAATTTCTGATTTTTTCACAAATAAACGCAAGTCTTATAGAACAAATTTTACCACTATCATGAAGTACAATATGTCACGAGAAAACAAATTCAAAATCAGTGGGTTCCGTTGAAGCGTTCCATAGTTATTGCCACATAAAGTGACACTGGTCAGAATTGTAAAATTTGGCCTGGTCATTAAGGTGAAAACAGGCTTGCGGAGTAAAGGGGATAATAAATCACATGCTTAGTGAAAAGAAGTCTACCTGTGTGCAATCTAAGTGTCACATGGTCTGTCAGTATATATACATACACTAGTGGCCAAAATTGAGGCAACACCTGCAGTTTTTCACCATCTCCAATATTTAATGAAAGTTTTCACTGACATACTTACTTGAACACATGTCCTCTACTGCGATATGTATTCTATGTTTGTTTATAGTGACCTGGGTGTGATTTAAGACCGATATTGTGCCAGCAGTATTAGACAGGAGTGGTCACCTAAGAAGAGAGCCAAAGCTGCTACTTTAAGAGAAGAAGGGTACAGTTACCGGGAAATTGCAGCACGAATTGGAAAAGGGATCTCATCGGCCAGCGTTCTCAAAGTGTGTAAGAGGTTTCAAGAGGCTGGTTCGATAAAGAATAAACCAGGTAGAGGAAGGAAGAAGGCTATAACTCCTCAGACTGATATAAGAATTGTTACAATCGCCCTAAATAACAGGAAATCAACTGCTGTTGACATCAACAAGGAGATTGTCAACACTGGAGTGACAGTGTCCGATCGGACGGTTCGACGCCAATTGGTAAACGCAGGGTTAAGAGCCAGAATACCACGTAAAAAGCCATTTTTGAATGCCTCACAGCATTAGAAACGTCTGCAGTGGCCAAAGAACATTCTAAATGGACCATTGGACAATGGAAAGATGTTTTATGGAGCGATGAGACACGCATATCCATCTTTGGCAGCGACGGTGTCCGCTACGTTCGACGATGACCTGGAGAGGATTGCTTGCCAGAGTGTACAGTACCCACCATGAAGCATCCTCTGAGTGTTATGGTATGAGGCTACATGTCCAGAGATGCAGTTGGTAGGCTGCAGGTAATTGAAGGAACAGTTAATGCTGAAAAGTACATCAAGGAAGTCCTTCAGCCTAAACTCATTCCTTCGGCACGTGTTGTATTTGGTGAAAGGACACCGTTTATTTTTCAGCAAGATGGAGCCCCATATCATACAGCTAAAGAATGTCTTTCTTGGTTCAAGGACAAAAATGTCCAGCTATTGAATTGGCCAAGAAACAGCCCAGATCTCAATCTCTGGTCTCGGCTCAAAAGAGCAGTGTCAAAACAGCGGGCTTCAAACAAGCAGGAACTCATTGCA
The DNA here is from genome assembly GCF_046119375.1 of Phyllobates terribilis. NCBI lineage: Eukaryota > Metazoa > Chordata > Amphibia > Anura > Dendrobatidae > Phyllobates > Phyllobates terribilis. The sequence continues at coordinate 517,914,663 of NW_027362761.1, forward strand.
GCCATCATCAAATCATGGTTTCATATCATCACACCATCTGATTTAAACAAACTGGTAGATAGCATGCAAAGTAGATGCCAGGCAGTTATCAAGGCCAAGGGCTTTCCAACTTAGTATTATGAAAATAGAACAAATAAATGGATTTTCTCCCACAGTCATCTGAGTGACAATAGTGTCCAATTTGTTGACAAATGAACACATTTCCAGCTAATATTGTGTTTCTATATGAGATTTTGTTATTTCTTCTTAAAAACCTTACTTTGAAATCAAAAACATTCATGAAATTTGGATTTGTATTGGCAAAATGCTAAAAATTCTTAAATCTTGAGGGTGTTGCCTCAATTTTGGCTACTAGTGTATTTTCTGAAAGGCCACAGAGGCTGCAACACCATTAAGCAAGAGGCACCACTAACCGAACAACACCATGAAGACCAAGGAGATCTCCAAACAAGTCAGGGACAAAGTTGTTGAGAAGTACAAATCAGGATTGGGTGTTAAAAATATCCCAATCTCTGATGATCCCCCAGAGCACCAGCAAATCCATTATCATCAAATGGAAAGAACATGGCACCACAACAAACCAACCATGAGAGGGCCACCCACCAAAACTCTCAGCCCGGGCAAGGAGGGCATTAATCAGAGAGGCAGCACAGAGATCACAGGTAACCCTGAAGGAGCTGCAGAGCTCCCAAGCAGAGACTGGAGTATCGTCCATACAACCACAATAAGCTGTACACTCCATAGAGGTGGCCTTTATGGAAGAACGGGCAGAAAATATCCTTTACTTACACACAAAAATTGTAAGGCTCTTTTTGAGTTTGCCAAAAGACATGTGGGAGACTCCCCAAATTTATGGAGGAAGGTGCTGTGGTCAGATAAGACCAAAATTGAACTTTGAACCAAGTTCGGAAGACAGGGTGCGGAACCGGATGGCATGCTGGCTTACAGACAGACCTCCCTGAAGCAGTGTGAGAAAGGAAGTTGCAGCAGAAGACACAACCTGGCTCATCGAAGACCTTATGGGAGACCACCAGTAAGGCCTGCAGATCCAAGGTCACTGGGTCCCCCCTCTCCCACAAGAGGTTGAGCCATGCTAGGGCCTCTCCTGCTAGGTGGGACATTAGGAATCCCAATTTATCCCGATCAGAAATAAACTGTTGGGCTAATAGTTTATAGTGCAGCGTGCACTGATTAAGGAACACTCGGCACTGCTTAGAATTCCTGTTGTAACATCGCAGAGCAGACAGACGAGGATTAGCTCCTGGAGCATAAGTTGCAGACTGAGTAGTCATGGCCGCAGTTGCTGCAACTTGGCCAGCAGTGGATGAAGCAGCCGATGTCAGGGCTTCCAGATGTCTATTCACTGTCTGCAGATAGGACAGAGTTTTTCCTGCTGATCTCGCTGGCGGGATATCTCTTGATACAACTACGAGGGCGAAGGGGCATTGGGATCAGCGGGGTCACACATGTGAATTGTGGACCCACTTTGCCACGAGCCAGGCTTACCCAGAGGGGCATGGCTAAGCGGCTACCTTGACTTCGCTAGAGCTCCTGATTGTGGAGTTAGACTTGCACTGCAGAGAGCCTGTAACTGGAACAGGTTCTGGTTCAGACAACATGGGTTTCAGGAACAGGTTCCAGCACAGACAACATGGGTTTCAGGGACAGGTTCAGACAATAAGGGACTCAAGGAGAGGGACATGGCAACATACTAATTGCACACACACTAAGTAGGAAAATTACAGGGGTTGCTCAAGCACCTCCCTACTGAGGAGGGTGCTTATATACCTGATGCCTCCCAGTAATTGGCTGGGGGCATTTCCAAAATGCTCACGCTGCCCCCTTAAGGATCGGGAAGCGTGCGCACACACTAGGTGCGCTGCCGGGATGACCTGCATGGCATGCACAGGCCCAGGGAAGCAGGAAGCCACAGCAGGGTACGGCGACACTGCCGCACGGCCGTGGCGGTAAGTATGTTGGCGTCCCTGCAGGGAGGACGAAGAGGGACATGCAGGGACGCCAGCATTGGCATTACACAAACAAGAAGCCCACTTTACCTAACACACAATCCTCAGTTTCAGGATTTTTCTGCAGTAGCAAAATTAGGACTGAGTGGTATTAAATTGCTCTCCTTTTTTGCAACGTGTGAAGAATAAAAGAATGCTGTTATTAAGGTGCTGTTATTGCAGTATATCTCAGATCAATAATTCTCAGTTATACTGACTCTGCAGTACAGCACCTCCATATCACTTGAATATTGGATTGTTATTCACAGAATGAGACTTCCACTCACATTTTCAAAGTATTTTAGCTCTGCGGCAGTATCTCACAATCAGATTAGGCTTTTTTATATCCCCATGTTTAATAAGTTGTACACTCTAACCTTCTATCTCTTTGATGGAAAATCATAAAATGGCTCTGGTTTGCCCTGCCCTTATTTTTTTATAATGGCTGTGATGGTTTTCCCTGATTGGCTCCTCTAGACCATGTGATATGATAGCTGCAAGACCATTATGGGGAAGCCTGCACAGCCTGATGTCATAATCCTACTCTCTGATTGATGCAGTCTTCAGCAGTGTGTGAAATGACACTGGGCATTTATTTACTTTTTTATGATCCTCACGAATCAAATCGAAAATTGTTCAAATTCACCAGGACCAGAGAATTTCATAAAATTCTAAACAAAGTCAATTCAAACCAGATCAATCCACTCATCACTATTGACCATGAATGCTGGCTTTTTTTTGCAGTGATTTTAATAAAATTGTGGCAAAATGCTGCAGCTTTGCAAAAACCCTAAAACCAGAGCTAATTGCATCCTATTGATGGATATGGGATGACTGTGATCCCGCCGGCTCTGCACCTATGACTGCAGCAAATTTGTCACAGTAGCACGCACTGTGTGATACATAGACATGTTACCACTTTTCTTTACCAACACCACCTCTTAGATGCCTTACATAACACCAATATTTGGCACCAATATTTTGGCACAATTTTGGCACATTATAAGGCTTCTTTAAGCTATACCCTCTTTTTACACGCATTCAAAACTGTAAAGTCTAAAACAAAGCATCTATTATAGTACAAATTGAGGTAGAATTTAGGAGTTTTCCCACATTGTGAGATATAGCAGTTGAGATCTCTATAAAAAAAAAAGCAGCAGGAATGTTAATAAGAAGAAATATTTAAGCACTGAAAATCTTATAGCTTTTTTTCTTGGCATGATGCAATTTTGCACTAATTTTCACAAAACTGTGCTAAAAATGCTGCAGTTTTACCTCGACTTGACTAAAACTGGGGCAAAAGAAAGGGATAAAAGCAAAATATGTCAGTAAGGCAACACGGAGGTAAATTTACTTTGAAATCTACAGTACAGTGGGTACGGAAAGACCCCTTTAAATTTTTCACACTAAATTGTCAGCTAAAGTCTTGTGGGTCTGAGAATAAACAAGTCAACAAGCCTGGAGCACATACAGTAAAGGAGTTAGCCTCAGGCGCTTCGTTTACGTGGTTCCCGATAAGTGAGCTGAAGATAGAGAAACCAGGAAGGAGCAGCTAAAGTGTTATAGCTGGTTAGGAAGCCTGTAAGTCCCTAATTCTGCTAGTGTGTAGTTTCACCAACTGTGCCGCTGAAAAGTTTGTTGAAGACATGTTACCGTACTGTAACACAAAAAAAGATGTCTGCATCTCCTGCTGTGCTTTGTTGATAACTGAAACGGACAGTAAAGTTGAACTTGTTTTTATACGCTGTTGTGGTTTCCCGTTCGTGGGGTCACGGGAATCACGGCCATGCTAAGCATGGCGGACCAGAGGAGTCGGGAAGTGTTCACGATAAAAAATATCAACACACACTGGAAACAGGCCCCTGTTTTGTGTAACGTGCCAAAGTGTCGGACTACGGCTACCACCCTAGGCATGTTTACACATCACGCTACCATCCACTATTTAAATGTTATTTACAGTGGGTGCGGAAAGTATTCAGACCCCTTTAAATTTTTCACTCTTTGTTTCATTGCAGTCATTTGGTAAATTCTAAAAAGTTAATTTTTTTCTCATTAAAGTACACTCTGCACCTCATCTTGACTGAAAAAAACAGAAATGTAGAAATTTTTGCAAATTTCTTAAAAAAGAAAAGCTGAAATATCACATGGTCATAAGTATTCAGACTCTTTGCTCAGTATTGAGTAGAAGCACCCTTTTGAGCTATGAGTCTTCTTGGGAATGATGCAACAAGTTTTTCACACCTGGATTTGGGGATCCTCTGCCATTCTTCCTTGCAGATTGTCTCCAGTTCCCTCAGGTTGGATAGTGAACGTTGGTGGACAGCCATTTTCAGGTCTCCAGAGATGCTCAATTGGGTTTAGGTCAGGGCTCTTGCTGGGCCAGTCAAGAATGGTCACAGATTTGTTCCGAAGCCACTCCTTTGTTATTTTAGCTGTGTGCTAAAAGTCTGAGGTCCAGAGCACTCTGGGAGAGGTTTTCATCCAGGATATCTCTGTACTTGGCCGCATTCATGTTTCCTTCAATTGCAACCAGTCATCCTGTCCCTGCAGCTGAAAAACACCCCCATAGCATGATGCTGCCACCACCATGTTTCACAGTTGGGATTGTAACTCGCCCCCAGGGCCGTGGGGTACTCGGCAGCCGGGCCTCTGGCTGCTTGCAGGGGATATCACGGTGGCTGGCCCGGTCCGTGACCCAGGGCGGTCAGTTAAATGGGGGAATGCTTTTATATGGGGATTTTGGTATTTTTCGTGATGCCACCTGTGGTGTCTGGTGAGGATCACCAGCACTGCAACAGTCCTCTGAGGCAGATGGCAGGGCAGCTTGTGATGGAACGGCTCCCCACAGGTGAAGCAGGCCTCAGGACAGTGTAGATGAATGGAGGTGCGCTGGGCATTGTAGTGCAGGGAGGGAAATGGCACCGGCGAAATAAAGGAGCGGAGGCAGCTCAGTGCAGTCATCCAAGATTTACTCACAGTTCTTAGACAGTCCACAGATGCACTGTACTGGTGCAAGCCTCCCGCGTCGCGCTGCGTTCACCGGGCAGGGGCTCAGTCCTTCATCAGGCAGTTCGGGTGTGCCTGGCAGAACCCCACTTTCTTATGTACCTCTCTAGACCGACTTCACGTTGGGTCTTTACTCCCTCCTGCCCTGCGCTTCCCACTGTGAATCCAGTTCGGGTGCTGCTAGGTCCCCCCTGTCCGTCGGAGTTGCACAGACCTGCTCGACCTTACTTGGATTGAAGTGGAAGTTTGGCTCCTGGCTATAGAAGTCAGAAGCCTCCGGTTTTTCCAGCCGAGGCTTGAAGCTGCATGACTGGGCCAGGGGCCGGTCCCCTTCTTGCGGCCTAGATCCTCCTGACACTTGGCAGGTTCGGGGTGTACGGGTGCCACCTGCACTCGCCGTACTCCCCTAGGATCCCTTCCATAGAACTTAGCTCACTCCCTACTCCCCTCCTGGGCCTCTGTCCTAGGCCCTTGCCTAGTCTCTGCTCCCAGACTGTTCCTCTGAACTGTCCCTACTCCAACTCCCTTTTCTCTTAAGATGTCTACCTTTTTATATATCTACTGTATGAGTGCTCCCATGAACTACTTCCTCCACCCACACCCACTGCTAGTTCCCCCTAACTTTGGGTTCCCCCCACCCCAGCCAGGGTCAGGGCTCAGCAGAAAACTACATTGCGTCTTGCTCCTCCTGCTGGCCTGGGGTAGTGTAGTGTTGGATGTAGGTGTTGGGGTTCAGTGCAGCACTCCCTCCTTACCTGAGAGAAAGGGAGACACCACACCTCTGGGTGAGGTGCAGTACCTCTGTGGCGACTGAACCCTCAGGGGCGCCACATTTTTATTGGGTAGGTGATGAGCAGTGCCTGGTTTTCTCCACATATACCGCTTAGAATTATCACCAAAAAGTTCTATCTTCGTCTCATCAGACCAGAGAATCTTATTTCTCATAGTCTGGGAGTCCTTCATGTGTTTTTCAGCAAACTCTATGCGGGCTTTCATATGTCTTGCACTGAGGAGAGGCTTCCGTTGGGCCACTCTGACATAAAGGCCCGACTGGTGGAGGGCTGCAGTGATAGTTGACTTTGTGGAACTTTCTCCCATCTCCCTACTGAATCTCTGGAGCTCAGCCACAGTGATCTTGGGGTTCTTCTTTACCTCTCACTGTAACATACCTGGTGGCGGGCTTGCATAGTGCACCATCTCCCACTATGCAAGATCGCAAACTTGATCTTCAGTCCAGTCTGCTAGCCTGGCTTCTATTCATGCTGTCTGCTTACCTGTAACATACCTGGCGGCGTCCTTGCATGGTGGTCCATCTCCCACTGTGCAAGAGCGCGCACTTGATCCTCAGTCCAGAATGTCTCTCTGGCTTCCCTCCTTGCTGTCTGTTTGTCTGTTTTGGCTGCATAGGGCGACGCCCGCTGAACTTCCTGTTTCTTGTACCTGCTGCGGACACGCCCCTGTTGCACCTTCAGCCTATTGCTGTCCATCTTTGGGTATTTATACCACCTTCTTCCTCAAGATGGCGCCTGAGCATTGTGTCCTGTCAGTCGGCTTTTTGTCTCTGACCTGCCAGGTCCTATCCTGTTTTCCTGCCTGTTCTCCAGTTCTGTGTCTGAACTGTGGTCTGTTCTTGTGAACACGCTTCTAGCCTGTTCTTTCGTCTTCTAGGGGCTGTATTCCTAGATCTGCCTGTCTGTGCCTTGCGGTATCTGTTCCCGTCTGAACAGAGTCCTGTTTGTGTCCCAGCCTTGCTGTATTTGTTCCCGTTTCTCTGTTTCCAGTTGTCTGTGCCTTGCGGTATCTGTTCCCGTCTGAACAGAGTCCTGTTTGTGTCCCAGCCTTGCTGTATTTGTTCCCGTTCCTCGGTTCCTAGTTGTCTGTGCCTCGTTTCTACTTTTGCCTTTTCTCCCTTTTCCCTCTTTGTCTGTTTTCTGCGTCTTTCTGCAGAGTCTGAACTTGCTCCTAAATTCCTTCTCGTCGTCTCTGTACCTCTGTTGTGAATTTACTGTACGCTCGCTACTTCTTTGTAAGTACTGTGTGTGCTTCTGGTTCTGCCTTTCCTTCTCCGTCTGTTCTTTGTGAACAGAGTCCTATCCCCCTGCCTTGTCTGCCGCTCTGCGGTTTCCGCTCTGCTCCTGCCTTGTCTGCTGCTCTGCGGTTTCCGCTCTGCTCCTGCCTTGTTCGCCGCTCTGCGGTTTCCGCTCTGCTCCTGCCTTGTTTGCCGCTCTGCGGTTTCCGCTCTGCTCCTACCTTCTTAGCCGCTCTGCGGTTTCCGCTCTGCTCCTGCTTAGCTTGCCACTCTTGCGGTTTCTGCTCTGCTCTTGCCTTGCTTGCCGCTCCTGCGGTTTCCGCTCTGCTCCTGCCTTGTTTACCGTTCTGCGGTTTCCGCTCTGCTCCTGCCTTGTTTACCGCTCTGCGGTTTCCGCTCTGCTCCTGCCTTGTTTACCGCTCTGCGGTTTCCGCTCTGCTCCTGCCTTGTTTGCCGCTCTGCGGTTTCCGCTCTGCTGCGGCCTTCTTAGCCGCTCTGCGGTTTCCGCTCTGCTCCTGCCTTGTTTACCGCTCTGCGGTTTCCGCTCTGCTCCTGCCTTGTTTGCCGCTCTGCGGTTTCCGCTCTGCTGCGGCCTTCTTAGCCGCTCTGCGGTTTCCGCTCTGCTCCTGCCTTGTTTACCACTCTTGCGGTTTCCACTCTGCTCTTGCCTTGCTTGCCGCTCCTGCGGTTTCTGCTCTGCATCTGCTCGCTGCTCCGGCAGTCCTGTCCTGCTCTGCTTCTGCTCGCTGCTTCGGCAGCCCCGTCCTGCTCTGCATCTGCTCGCTGCTCCGGCAGTCCTGTCCTGCTCTGCTTGTGCTCGCTGCTCCGGCAGTCCCGTCCTGCTCAGCTCTTGCCCACCGCTTCGGGCGTTCCCTCTCTGCTGTGTTTGGCTACCGCATCTGCGGTTCTGTTTCTGTGACCCAGTCTGTACTGGGTCTTGTCCTCTCTGTGCTCCAGCCCGTCCTTTCGGCCAGTACCTCCCTGCCTGCATATTCGCCTGTATCCACCCGTCTGCATACCTGCCGTGTTCGCTTATATCCACCAGTCTGTGCCAGCCTAACCTGCCTGTTCCAGTAATCCCTGTGTGGGTCAACCCCCGTGTCCGGAGTTTGACCTGGAGTAGCACCTGGTCCCTCTGCCCGGTTTCTCCCTGGTGCACTGGCATCGTATGCCGTCGTGCCATCTTGGTCGGATCGGCCAGATACTTAGTCACGCCCCTCCAGGCACTCTCCGGTTCATGGTCCAGTGGAACCACTTCTCCCGCACACGCCAGTCAGTCCGGGCGTGTGCATAACAGCATGCTCAGGCCATGGTTCCCGTTGAGCCCCACGGCCTTCGCTCTCTGAGAAGTTTTCCAGCGAATACATGCATTAAAAATAAATAGATTTTTTTTTTTTTTCTCAGCTGAGTTCCAGGTGAATTACGCACCCGTCCAGATGGATCTATCTGCTCTCGTTCCTGCGGGTCCGCCACGTTACTATGGGGATCCAAGACAAAGTCGTGCATTTGTGGAGCAATGCATGCTACATTTCAAGTTCTACCCTCAATGTTTTCCCACCGATCGGGTTAAGGTGGCATTCATTATGTCTTACCTGGCGGGTGATGCCTTGGAATGGATCAACCCCCTATATGAAACACAGGATCCGATCCTCCTGGACCTAATGGCCTTCCTGGTGGCCTTTCTAATGGTCTTCCATGATCCTAACCCGGAGGCTCCTGCTGAAGCTTCACCTCCCAATATCCCGGAGCAGCCCCGATGGGTAATGTGTGTGGGTAGCGCAATAGTCCTCCAGCCCAATGAGACTACTGCCCACCCAGAATCCTCACAGGGTGACTACGCTTTCCGGAATACTTCTCCCAACCTCAAGAGGCAGTCCAGACGTGCTAGACGTAGAGGCAAGCCGTCCCACCAGGGTCTGTCCTCCCTGAGACCTCCTGACCCCAACCTTGAAGTCCCTACTGAAGCTTCATCTCCCTGTATCCCGGAGAAGCCCCAACGGGTAATGTGCGTGGGTAGTGCTCCGGTTCTCCTGCCCGAAGAGACTTCTGCCCATCCAGACTCCACACAGGAGAACTTCCTGCACCCGGCATCAGATGCTTCACCCACTTTAACCGGTGTGCATGTCCAAGGATGCTCCAAAGCTGTGGTTACCTCTGAGTCTGTGCACCTCTACTACCTGGCGGAGGACCCCCTGTTGCCTCCTGAATCCTCCGGGATACCACTCGATGACAAATGGAGAGAGACTTCTCTACACTCGGTACTCGATACTTTGTCCGCTTCGTCCTGTGAGCCTGACAATGGGTACCCCAAAGTGGTAGTTACCCCCGAGTCTCTATACCCCTCCGACCAGGCGGAGGACCTCCAGTTGTCTCCAGAACCCTTCAGGGTGCTACCTGGTAGCGAAAGGACAGAGACTCTCCTATACTCTGTACCTGATACCTCGCTCGCTTCGTCCAGTGAGTCCAACCTAGTGTACTCCGAAGCAGAGGTTACTCCCGAGTCTCTACACCCCTCCGACCAGGCGGAGGACCTCCAGTTGTCTCCAGAACCCTACGGGGTGCTACCTGGTAGCGAAAGGACAGAGACTCTCCTATACTCTGTACCTGATACCTCGCTCGCTTCGTCCAGTGAGTCCAACCTAGTGTACTCCGAAGCAGAGGTTACTCCCGAGTCTCTACACCCCTCCGACCAGGCGGAGGACCTCCAGTTGTCTCCAGAACCCTTCGGGGTGCCACCTGGTGGTGAATGGACAGAGACTTTCCTATATCCTGGATCTGATACCTCGCTTGCTTCGTCCAGTGAGTCCGACCTTGTGTACTCTGAAGCAGAGGTTACCCTTGAGTCTCTACACCCCTCTGACCAGGCGGAGGACCTCCAGTTGTCTCCAGAACCCTTCGGGGTGCCACCTGGTGGTGAATGGACAGAGACTTTCCTATACTCGGTACCCGATACCTCGCCTGCTTCCGACCTAGTGTACTCTGAAGCAGATGTTTTCTCTGAGCCTCTGCACTCTTCTGACCCGGCGGAGGACCTCCAGTTGTTTCCTGAATTCTCCGGGGTACCACCAGATAACAAAGAGACAGTGACTTTTCCTCATTATGTACCTGATAACCCGTCTATTTCTTCCTGTGAGCTTGACAAGATGTACCTCGAAGCAGAGATTACCCCCAAGTCTCTGTCCCCCTCCAACCCGGTGAAGGACTTCCAGTTGTCTCCTGTACCCTCTGGGGTGCCACCTGAAAATATGTGGAGAGAGACTTCCTTGTGTGCTGTTCCTGGTACTCCACCCGTTTCGTCTGTTGCTAAGGATGGCTGGATAGGAGGTAGTGTAGCACCCTGAGGACTCGGCTGCTACAGGGGTATTACGCCTCAAGCCAGAGGTGTGGTATTCCACTCCCGGGTAAGGATGGAGTGTGGAACTGAGCTCAGTTAGCTGCATGCACTACACACATCCCATTTCCGAGGAACAGACCGATGGTACTCCCACTAGAGAAATGTGCAGGTACGACAGTGTCTGTTCCTGGCTGGAGTGGGAGGGGGGTGGAACATCCCAGTAGTGTAGGGGCAGATAGGGGGAGCAGCCTGGGTAAAGCTAGGAGCTCATTGGGTGCTGGTCACCTGAGCTCACACATAGAGGGAGTATATAAGGTGGGCACCATCTTAGATCAGGGTCAGTCAGTTGTCAGTCAGCCAGTCAGACAGTCTGTCTGAGAGCCTGAGAAGCAGAGCAGAGGAGAAGGAAGAGAGACCCAGAGGCGCAGAGGGGACCCCAAGATCCCAAAATAAGGACAAAAGGGTGAAAGGTCGGCAAAAGGGTACCGGATCCCAAGCTGGCAGAGGCTACAGCACACCTTAGCCAGGAACCGGAGGTCGTGGGCAGGATCTGCCACGACCCTCACCAAATCCACTAGAAAGGCATACCAAGCATAGGGTCAGGGAGCCCAGAGGAGGCTTGACCACCAAGAGACCCGAGGGAGCCAGCCAAAAGTGGATCCCTGGTGGGAACGGCCAGAAGAAGGGAGAGTCAGAAAGGAGCTCAGGACCATACTCAAGAATTGCCCGGGAGTTGACCGAGTCCAGGACCTGGTGGACGCAGCACGGCTTGGGTGGTCACTGCTGTACACAGTGACCCGAGCAACACCAGTAAGTAAAACTCTGGAACTGCATTTTATGCCTCTGAGTCTCCTTGCTGCACCTTCACAACCACCATCCTCCACGGCTGACCCCCTGAGGCTATACCCCTCCCGTTGGGGGTTATACTACCAAAGCTGCACACATACCAACAGCCTCAGCGGACCCTGCTGCAGCGGCGGCCTTTTGACCGCAAATCAACGGGTGGCGTAGTCGACACAAAGAACTCTAATAACATCTGTAGGACTGCCACACACTGAGCTTGACACCCTGGGCACGGACCGGGTCACAGCCACTCGGAGACTACAACCCCCATCTGATCCGGCTCCGGGTATCCCCCAAACAACACTGGCCCAGGGGGCGCGTCAACTTTGGCGTAGTCGGCAGGATAACGTGCCCGCAACAACCGGGTACTGCGTGCCTGAAGAAAAGTTCACCGTTACCTCAAAAAGAAGTCTCCCGCCGGTTCCGGAGGGTCCCCGCCAACGGACCCCATCACAGGTCGTTTCCCGCCGGTTGTCCGCCATTTGCAGCTTTTGCCCGCCATCCATGGAGTTTCCCGCCACAGGGAGACGATTCCCGCCATTTCCAAAGATTTCCCGCCTTGGAAGAGCGGACGCCATTATGGGCGTGCCAGAGGGTGGCAAGAGGCCACCTCCCATCGTGGGCCAGGTCGAAGAATGGCGCCAAAAGCGGAAACCGCGCCCACCAACAGAGACTGTGATGCTGGAAGTGTCCATCAGCGTGAGAGAACTGCCCCTGGAACTGACAATCACAAAGTTGCCCCGGGACCACCCTCAATGTGGGCGGAGACAGAACAAGAGAACGAAGATGGGTGCAGCCTGGAGCAGTCTGGAGAGAGCGCACCCGGAGACAAGACGTCTGGAGGAGAGTCCAGAGAGAACACACCCGGAGATGGAGGGAGAGTCAGGCAGCACCGACCCAGTGGTCAGGAGCCTGTTGCAGGTCGCCACTCCAGAAGGCCTGCTGGAGATCCTGGCGCAGCTCCCCGGAGATCGGGAGCGTGCACAGACCGCGTTGGAGGGCCTCGCACGGAGGATGGCCCGGGTGCAGCAGGAAACACTGGCGGAGTGGACTCGAGAGATGGCCCAGCAGGCTGGAGCCCGCCAGCGAAGCATGCCACCCGCAGCGAGGAGCAAGTCCACCTCTGAGGACGGCGAAGGAGGGACGACGGCCGGAGACGACGCCGCGGAGGGAGCCGAAGAGATAAAGGCAGGTAATGGGGACGACAGCATCCCGTGCCCAGAAGCCGTAAACCTGCCCCAGCTCCCCGTCGCAGAGCCTGAAGCCCCACTCACCGTTCCCGTAGCCGCTGCGTCATCGCTCCAAGCTAGGCCTCAAGCGTCCGGAGCCGCGGCCACGCCCCCTGCTACGTCACGCGCCTCAATCCAGAGCGCGGCCAAGCAGGAGACGCCACCGGCCTGGTCGCAAGGCCGAGTGCCCCCGGGCGCCGCAGTACCAACAGCGCCCCCTACCTCTGCCGAACCACCGGCCTGGTCGCAAGGCCAGGAACACCCGGGCGCCGCCGTCTTTACGGTGCCCTTCACCTTCAGGGTGCCCCAAGCCTGGTCGCAAGGCCTGGTAAACCTGGGCGCCGCTACCACCTCCGCGCCCTCAACATCTAGAGTGCCGCACCTGGGTGAAGACCTGTTCGCCCAGCATACGTGCCCGGATGGGCAGCCCTTTATATGGCCACCGGAGTATTACCAACTTGAGCTCCAAAAAGAAAGACCCCTAGATGAGCCCCTGATTCCGGTTCCGAAGCCCGTTAAGATCACTCCACTCTCGTTGGAGGAAGCGCAGTTTGCGTGGGACCCCACCGGAGGAGACCTCATGGGATTCACCCAAGAAACGCGGGCGGCTGCAGCTGAACGTGCGGAGTGCTGCCGGCAGCAGTTAGAGGTCTTCGACCGGGAGAGGAGAGAGAGGCGGGTCCGAGAGCAGCGGCTGCAAATCCAGAGCGCAGAGCAGAAGAGCCGGACCCGGAGGAACCCCCGTGCAGCCCACGGTCCCCGTGCCACCAGGACTGTAATTAAATTCCAACTGCAGCACGGTTGGGGTTTCATCAGGGATCATCACACCCCCGGCGACGTCTTTGTCACCCGCAGAGACGTAGAAAGCCATCTGCCGGAGGGACACAGAGGTCGTGACCTGTATGTAGGGGACGAGGTCACCTTCACCCGGCACAAGTGTGCCAAAGGACCCTACGCCCTCCATGTGCATCGCCTGACGGAGGAGGAGCTGCGGTGTGAGGAGGAGCAAGAGGACCCGGACGGGTCTGAAGAATCTAAAGAAGGAGCAGGAGGACGCCGTCGTTGAAGTACGGTAGAGAGAGACTGTACATAGTTACCCGTCAGGGTATAAGAACTGTTCTAGTTAAAATATAGTCCCCGTTGGGACCAGCCAATTGAACTGAAACCCGTGTGTCCCTATTCCCACTGACCGAGGACTGAGAGCGGTCATTCCTCCCTAATACCTGGCCGAGGACTGAGAGCGGCCATATTCCCTTTGTATATAGTTGCGCTTTTTAAGGCGCCCCCTACCGGTTTTATAGGAAACTGTTTTCTTCCAAAAGAGACTGTCGCACTTTACCCGGTCACAAGTTGCACCGTGACCGGAGGAACCAGAGACAGGAATGTTTACAAGAATGTTTCTAATGAGGAGTTTTATATGAAAAATTTTTTTAAATATATATATTGTTTTATATGTTTATGATGTTTATGAAAAAAAAAAATTGTATGTTTTGATGTTTTTGTTCTCTTACAGCCCGAGGACGTGCTGTGATTTACCAGGGGGGAATGTAGCACCCTGAGGATTCGGCTGCTACAGGGGTATTGCACCTCAACCCAGAGGTGTGATATTCCACTCCCGGGTAAGGATGGAGTGTGGAACTGAGCTCAGTTAGCTGCATGCACTACACACATCCCATTTCCGAGGAACAGACCGATGGTACTCCCACTAGAGAAATGTGCAGGTACGACAGTGTCTGTTCCTGGCTGGAGTGGGAGGGGGGTGGAACATCCCAGTAGTGTAGGGGCAGATAGGGGGAGCAGCCTGGGTAAAGCTAGGAGCTCATTGGGTGCTGGTCACCTGAGCTCACACATAGAGGGAGTATATAAGGTGGGCACCATCTTAGGACAGGGTCTTTTGTAGAGAAGTCTTTGTGCAGAGTCAGAGGAAGAGAGCAGAGGAGAAGAGCAGCTCCAAGGCCAAGAGAGAGAGAGGAGTCTGAAGGACCCAGAGAAAACAAGAGGGAACTCCAAGAACCCAAAATTAGATCAGAGGGTGAAGAGTTGGCAACAGGGTACCGGATCCCAAGCTGTCAGAGAGAAAAGCACACCTTAGCCAGAGACCGGAGGTCGTGGGCACGATCTGCCACGACCCTCACCAAATCCACCAGGAAGGCAGACCAAGCATACGGTCAGGGAGCCCAGAGGAGGCTTGACCACCAAGAGACCCGAGGGAGCCGGACATAGGTGGATCCCTGGTGAAAACGGCCAGAAGAGAGGGAAAGTCAGACAGGAGCTCAGGACCACGCTCCAGAACTGCCTGGGGGTTAGCCGAGTCCAGGACCTGGTGGACGCAGCACGGCTCGGGTGGTCGCTTCAGGCCAGAGTGACCATAAGAACACCCGTAAGTAAAAACCCCTGAACTGCACAGCCCGACTCTGAGTCTTCTTGCTGATTGATCCTGCACCTTCACAACCACCATCCTCTACATCTGACCCCCCTGAGGCTATACCCCTCCCGTTGGGGGTTATACTACCAAAGCTGCACACATACCAACAGCCTCAGCGGACCCTGCTGCAGCGGCGGCCTTTTGACCGCAAATCAACGGGTGGCGTAGTCGACACAGAGAACTCTAATAACATCTGTAGGACTGCCACACACTGAGATTGACACCCTGGGCACGGACCGGGTCACAGCCACTCGGAGACTACAACCCCCGTCTGATCCGGCTCCGGGTATCCCTAACAACATGGCCCAGGGGGCGCGTCAGTAGCATCCTAGCTAACCAGATGAGATCAATTTTTCCTGTGGACAGTGGAAGTGATCTCCTTGAAGTGAACGACTGGTCCTCGAATTCCCTGCGGAAGATTCTGGCAGGCCTGAAGAAGAGGGGGCGTAAGGGGGGGGTACTGTAACATACCTGGCGGCGTCCTTGCATGGTGGTCCATCTCCCACTGTGCAAGAGCGCGCACTTGATCCTCAGTCCAGAATGTCTCTCTGGCTTCCCTCCTTGCTGTCTGTTTGTCTGTTTTGGCTGCATAGGGCGACGCCCGCTGAACTTCCTGTTTCTTGTACCTGCTGCGGACACGCCCCTGTTGCACCTTCAGCCTATTGCTGTCCATCTTTGGGTATTTATACCACCTTCTTCCTCAAGATGGCGCCTGAGCATTGTGTCCTGTCAGTCGGCTTTTTGTCTTTGACGTGCCAGGTCCTATCCTGTTTTCCTGCCTGTTCTCCAGTTCTGTGTCTGAACTGTGGTCTGTTCTTGTGAACACGCTTCTAGCCTGTTCTTTCGCCTTCTAGGGGCTGTATTCCTAGATCTGCCTGTCTGTGCCTTGCGGTATCTGTTCCCGTCTGAACAGAGTCCTGTTTGTGTCCCAGCCTTGCTGTATTTGTTCCCGTTTCTCTGTTTCCAGTTGTCTGTGCCTTGCGGTATCTGTTCCCGTCTGAACAGAGTCCTGTTTGTGTCCCAGCCTTGCTGTATTTGTTCCCGTTCCTCGGTTCCTAGTTGTCTGTGCCTCGTTTCTACTTTTGCCTTTTCTCCCTTTTCCCTCTTTGTCTGTTTTCTGCATCTTTCTGCAGAGTCTGAACTTGCTCCTAAATTCCTTCTCGTCGTCTCTGTACCTCTGTTGTGAATTTACTGTACGCTCGCTACTTCTTTGTAAGTACTGTGTGTGCTTCTGGTTCTGCCTTTCCTTCTCCGTCTGTTCTTTGTGAACAGAGTCCTATCTCCCTGCCTTGTCTGCCGCTCTGCGGTTTCCGCTCTGCTCCTGCCTTGTCTGCTGCTCTGCGGTTTCCGCTCTGCTCCTGCCTTGTTCACCGCTCTGCGGTTTCCGCTCTGCTCCTGCCTTGTTTGCCGCTCTGCGGTTTCCGCTCTGCTCCTGCCTTCTTAGCCGCTCTGCGGTTTCCGCTCTGCTCCTGCTTAGCTTGCCGCTCTTGCGGTTTCTGCTCTGCTCTTGCCTTGCTTGCCGCTCCTGCGGTTTCCGCTCTGCTCCTGCCTTGTTTACCGTTCTGCGGTTTCCGCTCTGCTCCTGCCTTGTTTACCGCTCTGCGGTTTCCGCTCTGCTCCTGCCTTGTTTACCGCTCTGCGGTTTCCGCTCTGCTCCTGCCTTGTTTACCGCTCTGCGGTTTCCGCTCTGCTCCTGCCTTGTTTACCGCTCTGCGGTTTCCGCTCTGCTCCTGCCTTGTTTGCCGCTCTGCGGTTTCCGCTCTGCTGCGGCCTTCTTAGCCGCTCTGCGGTTTCCGCTCTGCTCCTGCCTTGTTTACCGCTCTGCGGTTTCCGCTCTGCTCCTGCCTTGTTTGCCGCTCTGCGGTTTCCGCTCTGCTGCGGCCTTCTTAGCCGCTCTGCAGTTTCCGCTCTGCTCCTGCCTTGTTTACCGCTCTTGCGGTTTCCACTCTGCTCTTGCCTTGCTTGCCGCTCCTGCGGTTTCTGCTCTGCATCTGCTCGCTGCTCCGGCAGTCCTGTCCTGCTCTGCTTCTGCTCGCTGCTCCGGCAGCCCCGTCCTGCTCTGCATCTGCTCGCTGCTCCGGCAGTCCTGTCCTGCTCTGCTTGTGCTCGCTGCTCCGGCAGTCCCGTCCTGCTCAGCTCTTGCCCACCGCTTTGGGCGTTCCCTCTCTGCTGTGTTTGGCTACCGCATCTGCGGTTCTGTTTCTGTACTGGGTCTTGTCCTCTCTGTGCTCCAGCCCGTCCTTTTGGCCAATACCTCCCTGCCTGCATATTCGCCTGTATCCACCCGTCTGCATACCTGCCGTGTTCGCTTATATCCACCAGTCTGTGCCAGCCTAACCTGCCTGTTCCAGTAATCCCTGTGTGGGTCAACCCCCGTGTCCGGAGATTGACCTGGAGTAGCACCTGGTCCCTCTGCCCGGTTTCTCCCTGGTGCACTAGCGTCGTATGCCGTCGTGCCATCTTGGTCGGATCGGCCAGATACTTAGTCACGCCCCTCCAGGCACTCTCCGGTTCATGGTCCAGTGGAACCACTTCTCCCGCACACGCCAGTCAGTCCGGGCGTGTGCATAACATTACCTCTGTTCTGACTGCTTAGGGCGGCGGCCCGGTTACTTCCTGTTTCTTGTAGCTGCTGTGGGCACACCCCTGATGCGTCCCCAGCCTATTGCTGTCTGTCACTTGATATTTAAACCAGCTCCACCTTGAAGCTGGTGCCCGAGCAACTCTTACCCTCAGAGAGCTCCTAGCCTCTGATGTGCCAGGTCCCGTTCTGTTTTTCCTGCCTGTCCGTTTTTCCTGGAGACTGTATTCCCAGGCCTGTCTGAACACGCTCCTAGCCTGTTCGTCCCGCCTTCTGGGGTCCCGCATACCCAGACCTGTTATCTGTGTCTTCTAGCCTGTTTGTCCGCCATTCTGGGGGCCGCATTCCCAGACTCGCTCCTGTATCTCGCTGCAGTGTCAGTTCCTGTCTGAACACTCAGTTCCTGTCTGAATACTCTCCTAGCCTGTTACCTGTTTTTCTCTATGTCCGTACCTTCCCTTTTTCTGCAGAGTCTTAACCTGCACCTAACACCTACTCGTTGTCGCTGTACTTCCGTTTGTGAGTTTAGAGTCCACTCGCTACTTCATTGCAAGTATCTTGTGTGTATCTGGTTCTGCCTTTCCCTTCCCGTCTGTTACGTGTGAACAGAGCCCTGTCCCCTCTGCTCTGCCTTTGCTCACCGCTCCGGTGGTTTATCTCTGCTCTGCATTACTCACCGCTCCGGCGATTCCTGCCCACTCTGCCTTGTTCACCGCTTCGGCGGTTTCTGCCCGCTCTGCCTTGCTCACCGCTCCGGCGGTTTATCTCTGCTCTGTCTTACTCACCGCTCCAGCGGTTCCTGCCCACTCTGCCTTGTTCACCACTCCGGCGGTTTCTGCCCGCTCTGCCTTGCTCACTGCTCCGGCGGTTTATCTCTGATCTGCCTTACTCACCGCTCCGGCGGTTCCTGCCCGCTCTGCCTTGTTCACCGCTCCGGCGGTTTCTGACGCTCTGCCTTGCTCACCGCTCCGGCGGTTTCTCTCTGATCTGCCTTGCTCACCACTCCGGCGGCTCCTGCCTGCTCTGCCTTGCTCACTGCTCCGACGGCTCCTGCCTGCTCTGCCTTGCTCACCGCTCCGGCGGCTCCTGCCTGCTCTGCCTTGCTCACCGCTCCGGCGGCTCCTGCCTGCTCTGCCTTGCTCACCGCTCCAGCAGCTCCTGCCTGCTCTGCCTTGCTCACCGCTCCAGCGGTTCCTCTCTGCTCTGCTTGTCTACCGCATCTGCTGTTCTGTTCCTGAGTCCCAGTCTGTACTGGCCCCTATCCCGTCTGCACTCCAGCCGTGCTTGCCAGTACCTCCCTGTCTGTGCGCCAGCCATGCCTACCAATACCCACCAGTCTGTGTGCCAGCCTAACCTGCCTGTTCCTGTATTCCCCGGTGTGGGTCAACAGCCGTGTCCGGGGTCTGACCTGGAGTAGCACCTGGTCCCTCTGCTTGGTTCCTCCCTTGTGCATGGCGTCGATAGCCGTCGTGCGACCTTGGATACTTACCCCTCCAGGCACTCTCCGGTTAATGGCACAGTGGAATCACTAAATCACGCACACGCCAGTCAATCCGGGCGTGTGCATAACACTCACCAAGGCTCTTCTCCCACAATTGCTCAGTTTGGCTGAGCGGCCAGGTCTAGGAAGACTTCTGGTCGTACCAAACTTCTTCCATTTAAGGATTATGGAGGCCACTGTGCTCTTAGGAACCTTGCATACTGCAGAAATTCTTTTGTAACCTTGGCCAGATCTGTGCCTTGCCACAATTCTGTCTCTGAGCTCCTTGGGCAGTTCCTTTGAGCTCATGATTCTCATTTGGTCTGACATGCAGTGTGAGCTGTGAGGTCTTATATAGACAGGTGTGTGCCTTTCCAAATCAAGTCCTATCAGTTTACTTAAACACAGCTGGACTCCAATGAAGGAGTAGAACAATCTCAAGGAGGATCACAAGGAAATGGACAGCATGTGACTTAAATATGAGTGTCTTAGCAAATGTCAGAATACTTATGGCCATGTGATATTTCAGTTTTTCTTTTTTAATAAATTTGCAAAAATTTCTACATTTCTGTTTTTTTAATCAAGATGGCGTGCAGAGTGAGATTTTTTCTCATTTTTTTTAATGAGAAAAAAAATTAAATGTTTAGAATTTACCAAATGGCTGCTATGAAACAAAGAGTGAAAAATTTAAAGGGGTCCGTACCCACTGTATATGTCTGTTACATTTTCTGTAACAGTATGAAGGCCGCAACAGACCCCTCCTCAGTCCCTCCACACATCGTATAAAGTCCCCACAAAAGCATCGCACATGCCAGTGACATCTCTACTCTTGTGTTACTGAGCTGACAGTCACAACCAGAGAATGTCACATATTCATGAAGGTCCTTTCATTTCTTTCAGTCTCTACTCTCATTGAATGGTGGAATAGAGATCTGACAGCTCCCTGCTTCAACCATCTCTTTGTGTCCTGAGAACTTAAAAAAAAGTGTGTGGCCAGGCGGCCCTACATAGCTGCAAGGGGACCGGCCCAGGGGTCATATGCCCATCAGCCAATTGGCCTACCCTGCCTCTGCCATTGGGCAATGACAGGTGCAAAGAATGTGAAAAGAATTTCCAGCACCTATAGTGCTGACAAAATGATGATGAAGAGAAATCACTTATTAAAAAGGGAATGAATGGCAAGTTACAGACCATGGAAATTTTAAAGATTCTTGCACATATTAGACTGCTATTGTGACCAAAAATAGTTTTAATTTGATGAAGGCGATTATGAGGTTTATGTAAAAAGACAGATATGTTGTAATAACTGTAACTGAGAAACTCTACTATAATGTAGATTCATGAGAAAAATGGATGAAATAAAATAAATACAATTTAATGTAATTTCTTGCTGCATTGCAGTGATTGTAGGGTAAATATTCTTGTAAGGTTATTTATTCGTGACTACGTGATAATACGGGCAAAGTCTCCGTAATTGTTAGCTTTTAATCCCTCAGCTGTGAGCAGTGAATTCTGCAAAGACGTCATTCATTTTCCCTGGGCCTGATTACATCCACTACAATATTTCCATCCAATCCATTTCTTTCATTGAACAAGTCGTCTATTACAGCAGGAAAGCAATTAGCTTTTGTAAGTCCCCCAGTCAATCATGTCCATAATGAGAGTTAGACAGCAAAAATTTGCAGCCTCTTTGTTAATGGTGATGAAAGTCATCTTTGATGTTCGTTTCCTGTGATTGAGAACCCGACGTAATAAATGATGTGATGGATGATTCTACTATAGATTGTAGTATGGATGCTGAGAAGTATCTGGAGGAGGATATTGAAATTCTTATCATCTGTGAGGTATTGATGAATTATCACGTCAGTTAGCTCAAGCTTTTCTGCTAGTTAAATTTTTGTTTTACACAGTCAAGAACAGGGACCTGCTGTGTGCCGCTGCCGGTGGAGGGGTGACCGCCCATGAGCGACTCTATTCAATCTTTTCTGAAGGATACTAAGGAAAGTAAGTAAGGAAAGTTGCACAGGTGTGCTTGCCATGATTTTGCAAGATGGGAATACCCTTTTAATCTCTATGATACAGTTCTTTGCGTTTCAAGCATTCTGCCCTTTTTCAACTGCCTAGTGTTCCCCTGTCTCAGGTCCTTGCCTCTCAAAGGATTGGTCTTCAATGGCACTTTCTTCCAGACGTAGTCTCCTTATCATCTCTTACAATTAATAAAATTCTGAAGCACCTGTAGGTTCAAAAGATTCCCCATCTCATTGCATAAATTCCTTGATCAGTGTAGATTCTAAAATGGGGTCAATTATGGGAGGAATTTGATGTTCTCACATTTCGTGGATTCTATTAATGGTGCCCACAATCTAATCAAAGAAAATCTGATGTCCAAAAGTCAAGAAAGGGGCTGGAGGCAGGGCAACCTAGAAGGAAGCCCCACATGACCGGGATGGGCCAGCAGGGTGTAATTTGAATCCCAATGTTCGGGATTGGGTAGAGGTCAGGATGGGCGGGCATTGGGACGGGGGTGGAGATGGGGGAAGAGAGGTATAAGAAGGAAAAGTGCGGGAAACTGGTAGTCCAGAGGAGAAGAGCATAGGAAAAAGTAATAGAGGAACACATTTAAAAAAAAAAAAATCTTACCTTAATTCCAAATCGTTTGGGACGTTTCTCCGGCTGTCATGGAGTCCGTGGAGTCCCTTGTCGCTAGGTTGAGGGAGGCAGCAAGATCCAGGCGAGGAGGATGGCTCGAGGCCCAGCGGTCTGCTGGGGAATGCAGGCGAAGAAGAATCCCCGTCGGGATCAGGAAGAACCGCCAGGAGGACGCGGCCACCCGAGAGGCTCTCCCCAGAGATGGTGGGTACGGGCAGCAGGCACAGGCTGCAGAGCCCCTCAGGGGACCCTGCGCCCGGTGACCATGCCGGCGGAACCCCCCGCCAGCGTGCACGCCGCGGCAGGAATCCGCCCAGCCGGCCTGCTGGCTCTCCAAGTGTCAGGTTGCGGTCCAGGAAGGAGGTGCCCCGCTCTGTTGTGGTGCAGCCTACTCCGGCGGCGCGCCGCAGTACCAGAGCGCAGGCCGCGCCGGAAGCAAGGCCCATGCTGCAGACGCGTCATCCAGGGAGCGGAGCCTCACCGGAAGGGCGGCCCACGTCACTTCCGCCCCCGGGAACAGACGGCAGGAACGACAGGCCTATCAGCGGCGGGCGCGCGGACACGCCCCCCGCTCCAAGATCCCGCGGCAATGTACGGAGCGGGAAATTCAAAAGACGGAGCACCAGCGCTACTGCAGAGGCAGATAACGGAGGGAACACTCGCGCGGTAGGCACACCTGGCGAGGTACCTGTCGGGGTGCCTGCCAGACAGACCAGCAGGGGAAGAATGCAGCAGAGGCGCAAGGGCAGGCAGCAATTCCAGGACCTCCTGCCTGGCCCAAGTCACACCAGGCAGAGGGATGAGGCGGCAGGCAGCAGCATAGGGTTGCCTGGCAGTTTTTCTCTGACTGACACGGATCGGGCCAGGGAGTCCGGATCTGTTAATCAAGGCCGTACATGGATGGCGGTGAGGACCGGAGCAGAGATGAGTG
This sequence comes from Phyllobates terribilis, assembly GCF_046119375.1. Lineage (NCBI taxonomy): Eukaryota > Metazoa > Chordata > Amphibia > Anura > Dendrobatidae > Phyllobates > Phyllobates terribilis. The sequence continues at coordinate 517,937,176 of NW_027362761.1, forward strand.
GAGGACGAGCGGCTGGGACATCAACACGGGCTCGGGTCCCCCCTGGTGACGTGGAGGCCAGGGGCGCGGGCCCTGAGCGCATGGAGGCGGGCGGATTGGACTTCGGTGGAGATCAAGGCGAAGCAAGGAATCGTCAGGACTCGGGGCGTACGGCTGGCAGGGACACAGCACCCGTGCAGCTCGGTGAGTATGCATCTATGTATGGTTTGTCGCCCGCGGGGTCATTAGCGGACGGGGTGGGGGATAGGCAGTTGGCGGGCCCCAGCGGGTGAAATGTTAGAGGAGGTAGTGGGTAGGATGTATGCGGGATTAGGGATATGTTAGTTAACATGTCGCGCATTCTGGCCAGATTAGAAGGCGGTGGGGCTAATCAAGTGGGGTCGTCACCAGCGGGGGCTTGGGTACATAGTCAAGCGGCGCTGTCACAGGAGGGGAGCGAATTGGCCAGGTCAGCGGCGTTGGCAGCCGGGATACCGTCTGGGGTGTCGGTGTGTGTGCAGACGGAAAAGGAGAAAGAGGATACTGTAAAACTGGATGATAGGGCGAAAGGGGAGGTATATGTGTGTTTTGAGGGGCCGTTAGGGGCGCATTTAAAAAAAGAGGTTAAGGAAAAAATTTGGCGGGATCAGTATGTGGAAATTTATTTCCTTCTTCCGTTGGAAAAGTTTAACCTGGATAAGGGAAAAAAGGACGACAGTAAGAAAGAGGAGGAAGAAAAGCGCAGGTGGAGGTTGATTCCACAGACGTCTGTTAACTGGTTACAAGCTTTTGCAATAATGGTTAGCGTTATTGGGGAAAAGGCTCCTGATAATTGCTTGGACGCTATTGGGGAGGCTCATAGGACTTATGGGGGTCAGGCATGGTTACGGTATGACGAGCAATTTCGTCAGAGGAAGGCAGTTCGCCCGGAGATTAGATGGGATCAAAAGGACATTGGATTGTGGCTGAAGGTTATGGCCCCAGTGAGGTATGGGCAGTCCTTTCACGGGAGCAACAGTGGCGGGAACCAATCAGCAGGACATGGGGGAAACAGTCAGGGGGCACAAAGCACTAAGAAAGAAGCGGGAACTTGCTGGCAATTCAACGATGGCCATTGCAAATATGGGAGTTCCTGTAAATTTAAACATGTGTGCTCCCATTGTAGTGGAGGCTCACACGGAGCATCAAAATGTTTTAAAAAGGGTAAGGGAAAGCCGACAGTGGGTACCGGTCAAGGGGGTGACTCCAGTGAGGGTGCACCAGATGGCCCCCTTTCTAAGTAGGTATCCGGATCAGTTGAAGGCTAAGGTTATTTCGGACGTTTTTTTGGAAGGTTTTAGAATACCTCTTCCTGAGCACGAGGTCCCCGTTTCAGTAAAAAATTTGATGTCGGCCTCCCTTCATCCTGATGTGGTCAGTGTGAAATTGGCTAAGGAAGTGGAGTTGGGCAGGATGGCGGGACCGTTTCAGGACTTACCTAGTAGCAAAGTGATTATCTCTCCTCTGGGGGTTGTGCCCAAAAAAGAGCGGAATAAGTTTCGGTTAATTCAGCATTTGTCGTACCCGAAGGGGCTCTCGGTGAACGATGGCATTGCACAAGAATTGTGTTCAGTTGAATATACTTCATTTGATGCTGCGGTGCAATGGGTACGGCGATATGGGTCAGGATCGTTGCTAGCAAAAACGGATATCGAGTCGGCTTTTCGGTTGCTGCCAGTTCACCCGGATAGTATCCCGTTGTTAGGTTGTTTTTGGAATGGGGCATATTACGTGGATAGGTGTTTGCCAATGGGTTGTGCAATTTCGTGTTATTTGTTTGAAACGTTTACTACATTTTTGGAATGGGTTGTGAAGGACCTGGCATCAGTTAAGTCAGTCATTCATTATTTGGATGATTTCTTGTTTATAGGCCCTCCACAATCGTTGTTGTGTAGGAATTTATTAGGTACTATGGTGTGGGTGGCAGAGCATTTTGGCGTACCTTTGGCTGAAGAAAAGACAGAAGGCCCTTGCACAACCATAAGTTTTTTGGGCATTGTAATTGATACAGAAAGGATGGAGTGTCGGTTACCGGAGGACAAATTGATTTTGCTCAAGCAGGAGGTTGATAGAGTCGGGAGGCTGTGCAAGGTGCCCCTGAGGGAGTTCCAATCGCTGTTAGGGCGACTGAATTTTGCATGCAGGATTATGCCAATGGGCAGAATATTTTGTCGCAGGTTGTCAGGCGCGACATCATTTTATTCGGCTAAATAGGGAATTAATTCAGCAGGAGTTCTTAAGCAGCTTTGATTGTGAGATATTTACGGATGCGGCGGGAGGTGCTGGTTATGGGGCCTATTGGAAAGGGAGGTGGAGTGTTGGAGTATGGCCGGGCGAGTGGACGGAGAAGGGTCTTACGAAGAATTTGGCTTTTTTGGAATTGTTTCCCATCGTTGTTGCGGTTACTATTTGGGGTGAGTGTTTTGCCAACAGGAGAATCTAATCAAAGAAAATCTGATGTCCAAAAGTCAAGAAAGGGGCTGGAGGCAGGGCAACCTAGAAGGAAGCCCCACATGACCGGGATGGGCCAGCAGGGTGTAATTTGAATCCCAATGATCGGGATTGGGTAGAGGTCAGGATGGGCGGGCATTGGGACGGGGGTGGAGATGGGGGAAGAGAGGTATAAGAAGGAAAAGTGCGGGAAACTGGTAGTCCAGAGGAGAAGAGCATAGGAAAAAGTACCCACCCACCCACCCTATTTTTCCATTGGTATCTTTGTAGGTTATGGGTAAAAGGGTGGTTTTTCTTTTTAGCAGGGACGAATTAAAGTGGCATTTGATGTGGCATAAAGAAGAATATTTAAGTTGTGTAAGAAGGATTGTCACAGTGGCTTGGCGGGGGGTGGGGTTCTTGGAGTTGGCACAGAAGTGTCGGTGGAAAATTATTTGAATTTTACAGGCAGTGGTTTGATTAAGCGGGGTGATCTGGCATCTGTTTTTTTGGGGCTCTGGACGGGGTTTTACCCTGGGAGCTTTTGGTGCCCTCGAGCTGGTGATGGACGGCTGAGGGTAACACGGTGGTTCGACTTCAGTTTAGTTTTGCCAGATCAATTTTTAACTCCAAGAACCCTCCCTTCTTATTTATTTCATAATAATGTATATATGTTAATGTTGTTTGTTAATAAAATGGCCGCTGTGGCCAAATTTATCCAAAGAAAATTACAGGTGCAGTGTTTTTATTTGTTAAAGTATGTAAGTGTGGTAAGATGGGGGCGGAGGCATATGAACGGTGGAACCCGGGTTGGCCGTATACGGTCATATAGCTCCTGCCCCTCAGGGCCCATGCTGTGAGCCCAACCACCTAAGGGGTATTGGTACTGGTAATATTTGCATAATGAAATTCGTGGTATATTTTCTCTTAGAATTCCCTTGCAAGAATAAAAATTTGGGGTCTAAAGTATTATTTTACCAGAAAAAAAAATTTAATTTTTCTTTTTCATTGCCCAATCATATAAAATTCCGTAAGCACCTGTAAGTTAAAAATGCTCACCACACCCCTAGATGAATTCTTTGAGGGGTTTATTTTACAAAATGGAGTTACTTGTTGAGGGTTTTTGGCACCTTAGTCCCTCAGGTGTCTGCAATCTATTCCAGCCACATTTGTGCTCCAAAAATCAAATTGCACTCTATTCTTTCTAAGCTCTGCCATGCACCAAAACATTAGTTTTTGATCACATATGAGATATGATTGCATTCAGGAGAAATTAATACATAATAAATATTTGGGCTCATTTTATCAAATTAACCCCTGTAAAAAATGACAAATTTGGACCTAAAAGAACATTGTGCTGGAAATAATTTAAGTTTTGTTTTAGTGACTCAATGTTATAAACAAGTCTGTTTTCCAAAATGGAGTCACATGTGGGTGTTTCCTGCTGTTTTGGCACCTCTGGGGCTTTCTTAACGTGACATGGTATCAGCAATCTATTTCAGACAAATTTCCTCCAAAAATCAAATAGCGCTCCTTCCCTCCTGAGCCCTGCCATGTAGCCAAACAGTAATTTTCAACATTTGGGATATCACCATGTTTGGGAGAAATTGACAAGCAAATGGGGAGGTCTATTTTCTCCTATTACCCATCGTGAAATTACAAATTTGGGGTTAATTAAAAAATGTAACTTTGCATTAATTCTTGTGAACCAACTGAGAGGTCAATGAATTTTGCGAAACCCGTTTTGAAAAATTTGAGGAGTGTAGTTTATAAAATTGTATCCGTTTCAGATATTTCGTAATATAAAGGCTGCTCAAAGTCACTTCAAAACTGAATAGGTCCATAAAAAATAGGTTTTGTAAATTTCCTCTATAAATATAATCACTGCTAAAGTTTAACCAGTCTAACATCTTAACAAAAAAAAAGGATATTTGAAAAATGATGCTGACATAAACTAGACATATAGGAAATGTCTTTTAGCTAGTTTGTGTGATATAACCATCTGGTTTAGGGGTATAAACATAAAAAAAAGTTTGAAATTGGAAATGTTTCAAAACTTTTTGTCAATTTTCACATATTTAAAAAAAAGCAAAAAATATTGACCTAAATTTCCCACTAACCTAAAGTCATGAAAAAAACAAACTCAGAATCACTGGGTTAAAGCATTCCAGGGTTATTTATATATACTGCTCGCTTATATATAATTTCCACAGAGCTTTACACACTTTATCAGTTATTACCACATAAAGGGACACATATCAGATTTGAAAAATGGGGCTTGGTCATTAAGGTAAAAAATTGGCTCTGTCACTAATGGGTTAATGCATCATAGTTTTAAATAGGACTGAAGGTACCATATTATCACATTACCAAACATAAATGGTAAATTCAGCTCTGCTTCAACTAAGCAAACAGCCAGGGTTTGCTGCCCTCTTGTGGTAGCTTGTGGTATTGTGACAATATATATTTTTTTTAAAAAGGTGCCTATGTCTAATATTCTATTAGTCTTACTCTTGAAGATCAGGTGATATGCTCAAATGGCGTTCTGTATGTCTTTCTAATAATTGAGTTAAAGGGAATGTGTCACTTGGTTTTTCCGAAATAAACTACGGCCACCACCCTTAATGCCTCTTTTACAGCAGTCTAGAAAGCTGTATATAAGCTACCAACCACCTCTGCATAGCCCACAAAATACCTTTTATAATGCCCTTATACAGCATGTTCCGGTCCTATGGGCATCACTGGTCTTGCTTCAGCACTTCCTCTATCCCCGCAATCACCGTCCTCCTGCCCTGCTTCATATGGATGACACGTACACTATGTCCTCCACACAGTGACCCCAATCTCACTCCTGTGCAGGCGCATTTTGCTCTATGCTGCTGAGGGTAGAGCAAAGTACTGTAATGCACATGTGCCAGGAGAAGCCAAAAAGTGGTGATAACCCAGAAGTAAAGCCGGCGCATGCGCACTACAGTACTATGCTCTACCCTCAGCAGGGCAAAGCGAAGTACGCCTGATCAGGAGAGACATTGGGGGAGCTGTATGGATGACTGCTGAGGTCACTTGATACAATTCAGATCTCATGGCTCCCAGTGATGAGCATGTGATTGTCAAGGCCACTGAAAGTTTGGAGCACGCATGTGCCAGCCAGTTGTAACCAAAGATTAGTAGGACTGCTGGAGTTTCTTTCCCTGATCAGCTGTCGTTTGAAGAGGGGAATATTCATTGTTTTTGTAGTTTTATAACATTTGCTGCAGTTTTTATTTTATTTTTAACCCTTTACCACAAAATGACAGAATTACATTAGCACAGGGGTCACCGTGTGAGAAGGGGGTTCAGGAGCTGATCGACTTCCACGCACTGTGGATGCTGGCTATGCTACATAGCCAAGTAGTGGCAAGATCTGAGATCCATTGCTGCAAACTGCTGAGCCACCATGTTGCCCACTAGTACTCTTCTTCCACTCCTCTTCTCCTTAGTGTTGGGGTTCCTCAGGGTTCAGTCCTAGGTCCCCTCCTCTTTTCTCTGTATACTGCCCCTATTCCACAAACCATCAGCAGATTGGTTCCCAGTACCATCTCTATGCTGATGACACCCAATTACAGCAATAAGTGGTACCCAGTTAGTTATAATAATAAATAGCAAGAGGGTAAAACATAAGCTTTATTCAGTATTATTTTAAAAAGGTTCAAAAAAACCTTGTGCGTTCCATATGCGTTCCACAGACCGGAAGTTGTCATTTTTTATCGTCCTGTATGGTTTGCGCACAGGATATGACGTCATACCCGGAAGTAAACGCTGTTTTCAGCATGCAGCACATGTATAAGAGGCACTGCAGCAATGGGTACTACTAACCAGCCACTAAAGCATATCCAACGAATGGGGGCATGATTATAGGCACTTTACTCCCCTGATGATCAAAGGGAAACGCGTCGGGAGCCTGCCTGCGTTGAGACTGCATACCCATCATTAATGGAGGATCAGATAAGTTGAAAAATTTCCTCTATGATTATATAATAATGTTTAATGCCACAAAATAGTTTATTCAGTTGTGGATATAATGAATACATTCTTGCTGTTGTTGTGGTTCTATATGATTGGCTGATTAGCTTTATATACTTACTAGCATATACCTTTCCCATACGCTGTGTATTGTATTTACATCAATACCTTATCTTATTTGGCTGAATTATGGATGGGAAATAGCTAGAGAGGACACGGTTGTTTGGTGAACTATACAAGTGAGATTATTTGTGTTAGTATTCATCATTTACCTGAGAAATTATTTCCTCAAAGGTCCTGTATGACCTATTTCTTATATAGGAACACCATCAGGATAAGGATAAGTTTCCTATTGTGTCTTAACATTTTTGTACTTTGGTACTTCTTGTACTTATGCATGCACTCTGCACCTTTTTTTTTTTGACACCCAATTACACAACACTTCTTCTGATATTACCCCTACATTACTACAAACTACCAGTGATTGTCTGTCCGCTGTCTCCTACATTATATCCTCCATCTATCTAAAATTGAATCTTTTCAAAACTGAACTCCTTGTGTTTCCTCCCTTTACTAACCTACTTAAAACAGAAATTGCCATTTCCATGTGTGGTTCTATCATAACTAGCAGAACACCTGCTATCTTGGGGTTGAATTTGACTCAGATCCTTCATTCATTCCCTATATCCGATCACTCACGCGCTCATGTCACCTTCACCTCAAAAACATGTCTAGAATTCTTACCTTTGACTCTGAAAAAACTCTTATTGTTACTCTAATTCATTCTCGTCTGGACTATTGCAACTCTCTACTAATCAGTCTCCCTCTTACTAAACTCTCCACTCTCCAATCCATCCTGAATGCAGCAGCCAGGATCATATTTCTGCCAAACCGCTACACCAATGCCTCCACCCTGGGCCAGTCATTGTACATGACTGGCTAGAGTACAATGTAAACTTATCACCCTTAGCCACAAAGCTCTCCAAAGTTCTGCGCCACCCTACATCTCCTCCCTCTTCTCTGTGTACCATCCTAGCCATCCTCTCCATTCTGCTAATGACCTAAGACATCCTCCATATTCTGATCCTTTCACTTCAGTCTCCAGGACTTCTCTCATGTTGCACCAGTTTTCCACAATGCACTACCCCAGATAATCCAGTTAATTCATGATATTCACAGTTTTAAGAAAGCCCTAAAAACACATTTCTTTTGACTGGCCTATCACCTCACCAAACCAATCTAACTATTCCCTCTTCTCCTTTCCATGCACTCAGTAGCACTTTGTATCTATACTTGTACAAATACTGGATGGTGACTGGTTAATGCAGCATTATTTGAATGCCCCTATTTATTATACTGATGTCTGGACCATACATGACAAGCACTTTATTTTTACCTTTTCTGTCACCCCTATTTCCTCATAGATTATAAGTTTGCGAGCAGGGCCCTCTCTCCTCTTGGTATCTGTTGCACTATATGTTACTCTGTAATGTCATTTCTTGTTTGTACAAGTACCTCAGAATTTTATAGTGCTGTGGAATATGCTGGTGCTATAGAAATGAAAACTATTATTATTATATGAGAGAGATATATGGAGAGAGTGATATGGAGAGATAAATACTAGTGTTAAAATTGATTCAAACAACCATATGATTACTCAGTACTAGGGGTCATTAGTCGGTGCTCGGATTGAAATGTTCACCCCACATGTTTAGCACCTGTGACACGGCCAATAAACATTGCCTGCCAGTCACTGTAATGCTATAGCCATGTTGGTAGTGCCATTATTGTGATTGGCTGACCGCAGTACATCATGAGGGGGGTACAAAAGAACAGGTGCCGCCATGCTCGGCACACTGACGCCATTGCATAGGTCAGGGACAGTTTTTATAGGAGGGATAGAGTGGTTGTCCAGGCCTGTGTGAGCAAAATTTAATGAATCAGAGTCCTATACTGCTGATACTGGTGCTGATGCTGAACCATCATAATAACAGTCCTTCTAATGGCTAATTTTGTGTTTTGCTGTTTGTATCAGATACATTCTGCATTTAGCCTACGGAGGGACAGTTGCAGGAGCAGGGAGAGGGGCAAAATGCAGCCTCTAGGCAGGGCTTAGGGCTTTGCAGCCGTAGCTAAATATATATCTGCTGCACGTGACCACATTCGGGGGGGTGAAAAAATGTACTATATTGTCATCCATAGAGTATTACGTGCTTTGTGTTACATTTCGGTGGTATAGAACACTTCAAAAAAGCATTCAAAACTCTTTCTGGATTCAATTAGTCATCCACAGAGTATTACGTGCTTTGTGTTACATTTCGGTAGTATATAACACTCCAAAAAAGCGTTCCAATTTCTTTCTGGATTGAATTAGTAAGCAATACAGTGTAACGTGCTTAGTGGGCTACAAGGCAACAAAGATGGCAGAATCCTGCAAGACTTCCCAGAGAGTGAATGGAGGAATATCAGAGCCAGACCAAGCTGGCATGATAGCGTAGGTGGCAGGAGCCTGTTGTCCGGGACAGGCCGCGTTTCCGGAAGCACCAAGGCCCGAACGTAGGCCACAGGCTGGATTCTTGCATATTGCAGTCGGAAGTGCCAGGATCCAGTAACTGGTGAGCGGACTGTGGGACCTAGGCTGGTCGGAAGAGAGAAGGAGGCGAGCCAGAACCAGGGCTGGAGAAATGCTAGAGGGCCTGCTAACCACAAGGTACCTACAGTTGGCATCCCAGGGGGAGGTCATTATGTGCGAGCGGCAGCGGAGAGGAGGGTCCATAGAAGAGTTTGGGGCGCATCATCACATCTTGTACAACTAGTGGGCAGTAGAGACGGAACACTTGCCTCAAAGGCTGCCAGAGCTGACGGCTGAAACCAGGGTCACGTTTCTCAAAATGGAGGGGCAATATCGCTGGTATGCAGTGGGTATGATCCGAAAAGGAAGGGAGCAGGATGAACCCTTCTTGCGAAATGAACGAGCCTGGGAGAGCCTCATCGAGGCGTCTTGAGACGGGGCTACCACTTCCAAGAGATCGGACTGTCCTTGGCTTGTCCTTGTGCAGGTGACACAAGGGGCTGTTACCCATTTCTACCTGTCAGGGGTTCCAGAACTACCTGAAGTCGGGTCACTTACAGCCCAGGCACCTGGGAATTCAGGCTCCAAAAAGCAGTAGGAGACAGTACCTCCAGCCTCAAGAGGAAGGAGAAGAAGAAGCGGACACTTGAAGAAAACAACTGTATTACCCTCCTTATACTTTTTTCCTGCATTTGTACTTTGTGCAATGCCTTTATGAGTGTAGGAGTACATCAACCACACTTTAAAAATATTTGAAAGAGAAACTTGTAAAGCACTCAAGAAAGAATAAAGTTACGTTAAAACCAAGCACACCATTGTTTTTCTTATGAAATTCTCAATAAGTTTGATGTGTCACATGACCCTCTTCCCATTGAAAAAAATAAAGTTGGATCCAAAATGGCTGACTTCAAAATGGCCACCATGGTGAACTCCCATCTGGAAAAGTTTTCCCCCTCTCATATACTAATGTGCCACAAACAGGAAGTTGATATCTCCAACCATTACCATTTTATTTAGGTGTATCCATATAAATGGCGCACCCTGTATATACGGTAGAACTTAGTTTGTGTGAAACTTCACTTGCCACAGGTGTAGAAATTTGGTCCCTCGGTACTCGGTCCCCATCCGTCAATATTTTTCCCGGTGTGGAATCCCCGCCTTCTACCAACACATGTCCAGGAATGCCATCTGTGCCCTTACCAATGCGGTTACTGGGATTGTCCACTTAACGACCAACACGTGGACAAGCGCTTGTGGCCAGGGATGCTACATTTCCCTGACGACACACTAAGTGAACATTGTGGAGGCCAGGGCTGAGTCACATGTTCTACCGATACCGACGCCGAGGATTGCTGGCCCTTCTTCTATCAGGGTTTCCTCCACCTCCTACACTAGTTCCTGCATTCCCTCTTGCTGCTCCTCATCCTCCATCTCCGATGTGCTATCTCATAGCACGTCGTCCACATAAACTGGAAGCTGGAAACTCGGCAGCACTGCCTCAGCGAAGCAGCAACAAGCTCTACTGAAGCTAATTTGTCTAGGTGACAAACCGCACACCCAGGCAGAGTGATTGAAAGGAATAACAGACCAGACAGATCTGTTACTTTCATCGCTGAACCTACAACCAGGTATGGTCGTGTGTGGTAATGGCCGTAACATGGTGGTGGCTGTGAAGCTTAGCAAGTGCCCATTTCCGCAAGTCAGCTACAGGTGCCACCTCTCTGGCATTGCTGCAGCAGCACATGCAAGTGCCGTCTCACTGACAGGTGTGCAACTTGACCACGCGCTGGAACACCACTTTGCACATGCTGGCAAGACTTTGTGAGCAGCAGAGGTAAGTTGTGGAATACCAGCTACAACATGCCTGTCGGTATTGTGGTCAGTCTTACACATAAAAACTGAAGCGTGGGCATGGTTGTCTGACATTTGTGCGGTTCCCCAAGATTTTGAGGACTAAACAAATATGGTGAACGATGACACCATAATCAGCGCAATGATCCTGCTTCTGTGCCTACTTAAACAGTCACTGCTGACAATTAAACATGAAACTTTGCATGCAGACCAGGTGGATATAAAGAAAGACATGAGACAGGGAGATACTACTACTTCAGATCCTTATGTCTCCTGCTCAGCGCAGATTGGGTAACAATGAGGAGGTGGAGGCTGAGGAAGAGGAGGAGGAACAGGAGTGGGCTGATAGCACAACAGAGGCTAGCACCCACACAAGCTTCATCCCGTCTCTCTTACATGGATGAGCTGAGGAGGGGAATGAGGAAGAGATGGAGGAGGCGATGGAGAGTAGTCATCATGGTGGAGACAAGTAAGAGTTGGCTGTAGGAACTCTGGCCGACCATGTACCGCTGCCATTCCCGTGACCGTTGCGTTATATTCATCTTGGCCAAAAAAGACTACTGGATGTTCACCCTTCTAAACCCACGCTACAAGGAGAACCTTTCATCTCTCCTTCCTGAGGCAGAGAGGTCTACTAAAAAGATGATATACCAGAAAGCCCTTGTGGAAAATATGTTGAAAAGATTCCCTTCAGTCAACGCTAGCAGCAGGGGGCATGCTTCCTTGCCCAACCACGGAGAAGAGGTGAGGGAGACACACCAGGAACAGCTGAGGAAGGCGTACACTGTCAAAGGCCTGGGCCAATTTCATGATACCCTCTCAGAGTCCAGGCCCTGACGACCGAGTATTTTTGACAATGAGGGAAATGTTTTTAAAGATGGTCAAGCAATACCTGGCTGACAAAACCTGCATTCTCCCTAATTCCTCTTCGACCTTCGTCTATTAGGTCTCAATGCTGGAAACCTGGCATGAGCTGTCCCTCTCTGCCTTGCAGGTGTTCTGCTGCCCTGCTGCTAGCATCTTGTCTGAGTGGATTTTTAGTGCTCGGGGGTGAAGGTGTCATAATATTTTCACAGAAGGATTCTGGTTTTTCAAGGTACTCGTTGGAAAAGATCAGTCGTTCTTTTTTTTGTCTTTTTTTCAGGAATGGTTTCTTCCTTGGCCTTTGCCCATAAAGGTGTACTTGTTTTAGTGTTCGGCATATGATACTTGTTGAAACCATGACCCCAGACTGTTCCAGGTTGTCCTTCAGGTATTTGGATGTTTGACATGGTGTTTTTCCAACCTTCGAGGACATTTCTTGTCAATTTTCCTCTTTCCCTCACGTCCAGTGAGGTTAATGATGATTCCATGCTTGTCAAACTTCTTAATAACATTGTGCACTGTTGAAACTGGGATACCAAGGTCTTTGGAGATGGCCTTATACCCTTTGGAAGTCTTGTGTTTGCTAATAATATCAGTTCTGATGTCCTCAGACAGCTCCTTTGTCTTCACTATTGTAACAAAAGAATAGGGCCTACCATGTGACTTTTTAAAGCACTGAGGTCATCATTCATTGGCTAATTCATGTCACATGGGCACCGACAATTAATCACAGGTGAATCTCTTTTGTGATTTACCACAGGCGAGTCAAAATGTGTTTCCATACTAAATTAATGTAAAGGGTGCCAATACCAGTGTCAAAGCAAGCTTTAGGTTTTTCTATTTTTCCCTCCCATTGCCTTTTGTTCTAAATTATTGTTTATCATTTGCTCTTTTGTATTTAACACGAGTCTCTATACAAAAAAACTTTTTCACTTGATTAATTTTTTTCAGGAGATATTCCACATTATGTACAGTACTTAAACTTCATGGGTGCCAATAACGATGAGCAGGACTGTAGTGTGTTCACCTAATGCTGCATGAACTGGTCACCAATCAGTATGTTTACGGACACAGAGGGCTATTATGTGCATGTAGGGTGTGTGAACAGATCATAGGAGGGTCATGGTTTTGAAGAGAATTTTTTATGGGTAAAACCGGGATAGTTAGATAAATATGTTGAGGTGATACGCCAGTCTTTATGTCTAATACAGGGTGTACCTTGTCCCTCTGAGTCTCTAATTTTTGTCACTTCTTGCTTCCTTCATAAATTACACTGACGTTTCCAATTTAATAAAAAATTAAATTTTGGTTTACTTAATTTTTTTTATTAAATCCTTTTTACATTTTGACTCATATACAAGTCATTATAGAGGAAAATGTTTCTTAACATTTTTTTTCCTGTAAACTCCAAGTTCTCTTTTATTTTTAATGTTTGATTGTCAGTCCTTAAAGTGGAGTAAAAGTGTGACACCATTGTTCTCAGCTGCGATCTGGGAGTCAGAGATGTTTCCAGGGGTCCTTCCCATGTTGTTCTCCTTCCATTCAGCACTTTTTCCATCCATTTCAACATTTTCAATGTCCCCCAGACCTACTTGTAGGGTCTGCTGGAAAAATGCTCGGATTTCCCATTGACTCCCATTATACTCATTCGAGTAACGAGCATCTGAGCATTGTAGTACTCGCTCATCCCTACTCAGTACCACCACAATAGTAGTAATATGGAAACAATACTAGGACGCAGGGCTGCCATCAGGGCATTACTGTCCTTACTAGTCTATGGGGCTCAGTGAGCAGAAGCATAGAGGGGGGCTCAGACACGCTGGCAGGCAGGGCCCATCGCCTCTTTGCTTCTGCTCATCGGGCCCCAAGGGCAACAGTTCAGGGTCGTTGCACGCCACATGCATAACAACACTGTACAGTTAAATGATAATTTTGCGCTTTATGTAATTGACCAAAGGATTTAACTAAATGACTCTTAAGAAAAATAGATTTAGTTAGCAAAATGTTTAGTGGGAATGTGTTACGAAGTTTTTATGTTAAGGGCATTGACACCTCTCTGGTTATTGTTAACTAATCTGTTTGTGAGATGATTAAAAGGCACTTAGTGCAGAAATTCAGCATAGCCTATATTTCTATTTCCCGTATTTCATATTTTCTGCCAAAATTCAAGAAAGGCCATATTAGTAAGTGCCTTATCATGTCAAACACATTCGTCAACAATAACCAGAAAATTGGCAAATCCCGTTAATCATAGTTTTTGGAAGAATTTACTTTAAAATTTGTCACCCCTTATATCATAAAATAATAAATAAACATAGACTGCTTTTCTAATAGACTGACCTGTCCAGAAGAGATCCCTTTTCAGAAGTCACCTCGTTATCATAACAAGCAGGATTACAATGAGAGATAACAGAATTCACCATTCACAGTAGGTAGTGTCACAGCTCACCTCTTCCTCCTTCTTGCACAATGACATCTGCATGTCACATGAGAATATGTATAGAAAACTCTCCCAAGGAAATAGAGTCCCATATAATGTCTTGTGATATATATATATATATATATATACATATATATATATATATATATATATATATATACACATGCTTATGTCCAATGTCCATATCTCCAAACAGGCAAGAGAGCAGCTTCCATAAATGTACAGAAAACTGAATACAATAATCTGCAATCAGAAATACAGATTATAAAAAAATTATCACAATCTGGTTTCAATTAGTTTAAAGAATGTATGTGACACATTCCCTTAAAGAAAAATAAAGAAAAATATTCCTAAAAAGATTATTGGATGGATATTTAAAAAAATGTTTAATCGGTGAGAGTAGAGTAGGGTCCTGCCAGAAGAATCTACCTTGTTGTGGTGGAGGCTTAAAAAATCTTTTTGGTCAAAACAAAAGCTGATGGCTATGTATGTGATATGGTTCGATGGGAACTGTTAATGTGTGATTGGTGACGGCGTGGTGCAGAAAAGGAGTTTTTCCAAGAGTGGGCGGTGGGACTGTGGAAAGTGCGAGGGGTGGAGGCGAAGTTTGGCTGGAGGCGTAGCTGGGGTGAAGCCTGGGTGGAATGTCAAGGGGGCCAAAAAATTTGACATTATGGGACCCTGAAATTCCTAGTGGCAGCCCTGCTAGGATGGCAGCAACCAGTGGGACCCATCTACACCCATCTGTTCAGAGAAGTCTGGCCAGAAATAGCCTTCATAGAAGAATTACAGGACATATCAGATTGGTTCCAAATTTATTCTGCAGCAGGAAAAGTGTCCGAAAATTACAGCCAATGTCATTAACAACTATCTTCAGCATAAAGAAGAACAAAGAGTCTTGGAAATGATGATGTGGCCCCCACGGAACCCTGAACTCAACATCATTGAGTCTATGTGGGATTATATGAAGAGACAGAAGGATTTGTACAAACCTACATCCACAGAAGATCTGTGGTTGGTTCTCCACGATGTTTGGGACAACCTCTCTGCTACTGATATTAGTGCCATATTACAACTAGTGTCGTTGTACAGAGCAATCATATGGTTTTGTGAATCAAACCTAATACTAGTCTACTAGAAAAAGGAAGGGATAGAAAAACTGAGCTCCTTTGTTGTCACTAATTTTGAAAAATATGAAAAATAACTACAAATATACACCATTCTTGGAAAATTGGGTCGTGTGTGTGTGTATTTTTTGTACCAGTTGTGGCACCAATCATATATTCATTTAGTTAAGTTTAAAAATGAAACTTGCAAAACCCTGGAATCTTTTTTTCTTTTACGTTTTTGCTCATTGAAATAAAGTTAACTTTCCATGTGTCATCTTGTAAAATTATTTTATTTTTATCTGTTCATTCTGCGCTTTTCTTTAGCTGCTCACTTCCTGTTTTTTCTATGGAAAAGCTTGAAGCTAATGGAGAAAAGTTATCAACATCTCATAAGATTGCAGCGACATGGATAAACTGTTTACCTTACAGAGACTTTGTTGATACAGTTTTAAGGCTTTGCTAAATTTCCTTGAATAGGGTTCTGACGCAGATAGATCTTCAGAATAATATACACTTATTTCATTCCTCACTCCTATGACAGTGACCCAGATTACTCACTTATTGAATTTACCACACTTTCAACAAACTCATAAGGTTGTCATCGAGAGATTTCAGCCTCTGCAATTACAGTTGATAAACAAAGGAGGTCAAATAAAGTGACAGCGCTCCCTGATGGATGAGTGGGCAACATAGTGTGTAATACAAAATATGGACAAAAAAATAAAAAAGATTCATGAAGGATTATTACCCCCCCCCCAAAAAAAAAAAACGTCTCAGAGAAAAACATAGCTTGATAGCCACCGGGACTGAGTCAGATAGGAGGCCACCCCTCTGCTTCCAGTCCCTCGACATACATGCAAAGAAAGACCTGTCACTCCAGGGCATGTGGGGAAAAGCAACAGGGGACCCGCCTGTCTGCCTAGTCTCCTGTGTAGCTCAGTCCTTGGTGGCTATTATACTGCCACAGCATTTCAGTGTTAACCCCTTCCCTACCCTAGATGTACTCAGTACGTCCTGGTTGAGAAGTGCTACTTCCGGGCGATTTGGAGTGCACAGCAGCTGTATGCGCGCGATCGCTGCTGGATGTTCAGCTAATATCATAGCTGAAACCCGCACCGCTCGTGGCAGTTTAATCCCCTAAATACTGCAATTAATATTGATCACAGCATTTAGAAGACAGGGAGAAAGAGGGAGCCCCCTCTGCCCTCCTATCGGTGCCCCTGCGATGATGATCGTTGCCATGATGACGACATTTGGGTCACCAGGCTTTAGCAAGCTAGTTAGACCATGCTGAGAGTGGTGCCCGCACCGCTCCTGGCAGTTTCACCCCCTAAATACTGCGATCGATATTTATCGTAGCAATTAGGAGGCAGGCAGAGGGAGGGAGCCCCCTCTGGCCTCCGATTGGTGCCCCCACGACAACATCGCGGGGACCCGATCATTGCCACGGTGACCTGACGTTGTCATGACTATATCTGGGTCACCAGGCTCTAGCAAGCTATCTAACAAGTTTGTGTGTGAGCAGACTGACAGTTCCAATGCATTGCAATGCTGGTGCATTTCAGTGCATTAGAACTGTGATCAGAATGCTGAAAGTGAAAGTCCCATAAAGGGATTAAGTAAAAAAGTTAAAAAAAAATTGTAAAAATATTTTTTAAAAAATCACAAAATAAAAATTATATATTGTACCCATAAATTTGTATTTTTAGGTAAAAAAAAATAAAACAAAACAAAAAAAAGTACACCTTTGGTTTCGCCGCTTCCAGAACGACTCACTGTATAAAACTGTCACACTAGTTAACCCATTTAGTGAACACCGTTAAAAAAAAAAAAACGGTGCAAAGAACGATGCTTTTTGATGATACGACCAAACAAAAAGTGGAATAAAATGCAATGAAAAAGACAAAATATAAATGAAAATGGTATTGCTGAAAATGTTATCTTGTCCAGTAGAAAACAAACCACCATACAGCTCCATCAGCGGAAAAATAAAAAAGTTATAGCTCTCAGAATACAGAGAAGATTTTTTTCTTCAATAAAAGTTTTTATTGTGTAAAAGTGGCAAAACATAAAAAAACTATATGAATAAGGGATCGCTGTAATCATACTGACCAAAAGAATAAAGCTGCCTTATCAATTTACTAGAGAACAGCATACAAAAAAAAAAAAAATTCCTGAATTGCTGATTTTTGTTCATTTTGCCAAAAATCGGAATAGAAAGCTATCAAAAAACATCTTATGCCCGAAAATGGTACTAATTAAAACATCAACTCGTTCTGCAAAAAACAATCCCTCACATGACTCTGTCAACCGAAATATGGAAAAATTATAGCTATCAAAACATGGCGATGCATAAACTAGTTTTTGCAATTAAAAGCGTTTTTTAGTGTGTGACAGCAACCAAACATAAAAACCGGATATAAATCTGGTATTGCTATAATCGTACAGACCTGAAACATAAAGTCGCCTAATCACTTATACCACACGAGACACGGCATAAAAAATACAGAAAACAAATTCTTCACCTGCTGTTGATTTTTTCATTCTACCTCCCAAAGATCGCAGTATGGCTCGGCTCACATTTATCCTGCGATCTGCGCCTAGCACTTAAACTGAGGTTTCCATGCAAATCTCTGATGTACAATACAAAATTATATTGTGGTACCGTGTTAGCCCGAAAAATCGATGTAAATACTTTTATGCCAAAGAGCTACAAGGATACCAAGAAGTAGCCTCCTGAATTACAGACAGAGGGAGGACAACAACAGGGTACCTCTTGTGGTCACATACAACCCCCACATGAACATCCTAAGGAAAATTGGTGCTGATCTCCAACCCATATTCCACAGAGACCACAAACTGAAAGAAATATTCCCAGAACTACCACTTCTCTCCTACAAACAGCCCCCTAACTTAAGGAATCTCCTTGTCAGAAATGTCCTCTCATCACCATCAGTGACGGGCACATTCCCATGTAAAAACAAAAAATGCAAAACTTGTACCCACATATTACCATCAAATACAGTCTGCATACCTAACACAAATCAGGACTACAAAATCATGGATGTCTTTTCATGTACATCCTCCAATGTGGTGTACATGATACAATGTACAAGGTGCCCAGAAGGAGTTTATATTGGAGAAACTATGCAAAGGCTGCAAACGAGAATGAATTTACACAGACACACAATTAAGAATAAACTGGACCCACCTGTGGGAAAACATTTCTCTGGCTGGGGACACTGTATGAAAGATCTAAAAGTTTTAATACTAAAAGGTCACTTCAAGGGCAACAGAGAAAGAAAAATTTTGGAATTCAAATTGATAAGGATGTTCAATTCACTGACAACAGGACTAAATATAACACCTGGCTTTATGACTCACTACATGGACACAATTCACACCTCCAGATAATTAAACATTCACAAGGCCTCTCATTTTGCAACAAATAAAACTAATTTGCTCTCCCTAACTTATCAGTAGGAGGCATCACAACTTACACCTCATGAACAAATGTCTTGTTGTAACATCTCTCAAATGTTGTGCCTTTTGTCTTATGAATTCATTTGTAATCTTGCCTGAAGAAGGAGCCTCTGTGCTCTGAAAGCTTGCATATATACATATATATACACTGTGTTCTGAATTATTAGGCAAGTTGTATTTTAGAGGATTATTTTTATTATTGATCAACAACTATGTTCTCAATCAACCCAAAAGACTCATAAATATCCAAGCTTAATATTTTTGGAAGTTGGAGTGTTTTTTTTTTAGATTTGGCTATCTTAGGAGGATATCTGTTTGTAACTATTACTGTCCCGAATTATTAGACAACTTAATAAAAAACAAATATAATCCCATCTCACTTGTTTATTTTCACCAGGTAAACCAATATCAGTGCACAAAATTTAGAAATAAACATTTCTGACATGCAAAAACAAAAACCAAAATAATTAGTGATCAATATAGCCACCTTTCTTTATGATGACACTCAACAGCCTTCCATCCATAGATTCTGTCAGTTGCTTGATCTGTTTTCGATCAACATTGCGTGCAGCAGCCACCACAGCCTCCCAGACACTGTTCCGAGAGGTGTACTGTTTTCCCTCCCTGTAGATCTCACATTTTATGATGGACCATAGGTTCTCTATGGGGTTCAGATCAGGTGAACAAGGGGCCCATGTCATTATTTTTTCTTCTTTTAGACCTTTACTGGCCAGCCACGCTGTGGAGTAGTTGGATGCATGTGATGGCGCATTGTCCTGCATGAAAATCATGTTTTTCTTGAACGATACTGACTTTTTCCTGTATCACTGCTTGAAGAAGTTGTCTTCCAGAAACTGGCAGTAGGTCTAGGAGTTGAGCTTCACTACATCCTCAACCCGAAAAGGTCCCACAAGTTCATCTTTGATGATACCATCTCATACCAGTACCCCACCTCCACCTTGCTGGCTTCTGAGTCGGAGTGGAGCTCTCTGCCCTTTACTGATCCAGCCTCTGGCCCATCACGAGTCACTCTCATTTCATCAGTCCTTAAAACCTTTGAGAAATCAGTCTTAAGATATTTCTTGAACCATTCTTGAAGTTTTATCTTATGTTTCTTGTTCAAAGGTGGTCGTTTTTCAGCCTTCCTTACCTTGGCCATGTCCCTGAGTATTGCACACCTTGTGCTTTTTGATACTCCAGTAACGTTGCAGCTCTGAAATATGGCAAAACTGGTGGCAAATGGCATCTTGGCAGCTTCACGCTTGATTTTCCTCAATTCATGGGCAGTTATTTTGCACCTTTTTTGGCCAACACGCTTCTTGCGACCTTGTTAGCTATTTTCCATGAAATGCTTGATTGTTCGGTGATCACGCTTCAAAAGTTTGGAAATTTCAAGACTGCTGCATCCCTCTGCAAGACATCCCACAATTTTGGACTTTTCAGAGCCCGTCAAAACTCTCTTCTGACCCATTTTGCCAAAGGAAAGGAAGATGCCTAATAATTAAGCACACCTTATATAGGGTGTTGATGTCATTAGTCAACACCCCTCCTCATTACAGAGATGCACATCACCAGATTTACTTAATTGGTAGTTGGCTCTCAAGCCTATGCAGCTTGGAGTAGGACAACATGTATAAAAAGTATCATGTGATCAAAATACTCATTTGCCTAATAATTCGGAACACAGTGTATATATATATATATATTATTTCTGGTTAGCCAATAAAGGTATCACCCCAAGAATACTTTTGTCATTTTTGGCATAAAAGTATTTACATGCAAATCTCTGAAATACGTGATTCAGACAAAACCCCTAGTGGAAGATTGCCTATAATGTGGCAGATGGAGGCACTGTGGATGCAGTCCGGCCTTTGATCTGGCGGTTTCTGTCTTTTTAGGCATGCATAAAAGCGCGATCGACCACAGTTTTGTGAACCTTCGAAATGAAGGACATCACTGAACAGAGGCCAGATGGACTCCAGAGTAACTCTGCTGCCTCATTATAGTGAATGGATCTCTCAGGGGTTTCATCTGAATAATGTTATTCGGAGATTTGGATGGAAACCCTGATGTAAGTGCTTAGCGTAGAGCGCAGGATAAATATGATCCAAAATGTTATGTAAAATGTTCCCAATAAAAGCTTCAACTCAATCCACAAAAAAAGCAAATCCACACTCAGGTCTGTCATCTGATAACGGAAATATAGGGGGCTTCCATGTTAGTGGTAGTACAAGGAATTGGAAAAGTGCTATGGCTCCTCACCCTCCAAAAGAAATTCAGCAAATTCTGCGCTCCCAAATACAAATGCCCCCCTTCATTCTGAGCCCCAGTGTGCCTAAACCACATTTAGCATCCACATGTTTGGCATTTCTGTAGCAATGAGATCCCTCATAATTTACAGGTGCATGTCTCCAGAATCACGAGCTGGGCATAATGTACTGGGCACTACAACGGCAGTTTGCACTTTTCACTCAGCAACATCCACTGCTGCTTGTTTCTGGAAAATACCCATGGAGTCAAAATCATCATTTATCTACACCTGTAGATAAATTCCCAAAGGGTATAATTTCCTAAATGGAGTCACTTGTGGGGGGTATTCTGCTCTTCTAGCACTTAGGGGCTCTGTATATGGAGTCTGCAACCATTCTTGGAAAATCTGCTCTCCAGGAGGCAAATAGCGTTCCGTCCCTCCCAAGTCTCGCCATATTGCTAAGTAGTACTGTACAGCCACATATGGGGTATTTCCACGTTCAGCAGAAATTGTGGCACAAATCTTGGGGCCATTTATACCCATTGTGGGGGTAAAATAAAATTTTGGTGGTAAATCTGTAATTATTTTTTCTTTACTTCCCATTGGTGTAAAATTCTGACACACACCTGTGGTATCATTATGATCACTGCATCCTTAGATAAATTCATTGAGAGGTATAGTTTGCAAAACGGGGTCACTTATGGGGGATTCTGCTGTTCTGGCACCTCAGGGGCTCTGCCATTGTGACATGGCACCCTCAAACCAGCCCAGCAAAATCTGAACTCCAATAGGGTGCTTCTTCCATTCTGAGCTTTATATTGTGCCTCAAAAGTAGTTTTTGATCACATATGGGGTATCTGCATACTCAGGAGAAATTGCACAACACATTTTGGGTTTCATTTTCTCCTGTTACCCTTGTGAAAATAAAAAAAATTGGGACCGAAAGAACATTTTTGTGGGAAAAATTTGATTTTTTTATTTTCATGGCTCTACATTATAAACTTCTGTCAAGCACCTGGGGGTTCAAAGTGCTCACCACACATCTAGAGAAGTTTCCTGAGGGGTCTAGTTTCCAAAATTAGGTCACTTGTGGGGGTTTTTCATTGTTTAGGCACATCAGGGGTCATCCAAACGTGATGTGGCGTCCGCTAATTTTTCCAGCAAATTTTGCATTTAAAAAGCCAAATGGTGCTCCTTCCCTTCTAAGCGCTGTCATGCACCAAAACAGTAGTTTTCCCCCCACATATGGGGTATCTGTGTACTTAGGAGAAATTCAACAACAAATTGTATGGTGAAAATTCTCCTGTAACCCTTGCAAACATACAACATTTGGGGCTGAAAAATATTTTTGTGGCAAAAATGTGATTTTTTTATTTTCACGGCTCTACGTTATAAACTTCTGTAAAGCACCTGTGGGTTCAAGACACACACCTAGATACGTTCCCTGAAGGGTCTAATTTCCAGAATGGTGTTAGTTGTGTGGGGTTTCTACTGTGTAGGCATATCAGGTGTTTCACAAACGCAATTATTCCAGTAAATTTTGCATTCAAAAAGTCAAATGGTGCTCCTTTCCTTCTGAGCCCTGCCGGGCGCCCAAACAGTAGTTTTTGCCCAAATTTTGGGTATTGGCATGTTCAGGAGAAGTTGCAAAACATATTTTTGGGTCCATTTTCTCCTGTTACTCTTGTGAAAATAAAAAAAAATTGGGTCTAAATTGAAATTTTTGTGAAAAAAGGCTAAATGTTTATTTTTTTCTTCCACATTGTATTCAGACCTGTGAAGCACCTTCTTGGATGTGGTTTTGAGCACCTTGAGGGGTACAGTTTTTAGAATGGTGTCTCTTTTGGGTATTTTCTGTCATATAGACTCCTCAAAATCACTTCAAATGTGATATGGTCGCTTCAAAAAATGGTTTTGCAAATTTTGTTGGAAAAATGAGAAATCGCTGGTCAACTTTTAACCCTTATAACTTCCTAACAAAAAAAATGATGTTTCAAAAATTGTGCTGATTTAAAGTAGACATGTGTGAAATGTTATTTAATAACTATTTTGTGTGACATAACTCTCTGATTTAAGGGCATAAAAATTAAAAGTTTGAAAATGTTTCAAAATTTTCACCAAATTTCCGTTTCTTTCACAAATAAACTCAAGTCAAATTTTACAACTATCATGAAGTACAATACAGTATGTCACGAAAAAACAATCTCAGTGGGATCCGTTAAAGCATTCCAAAGTTATTAACTAGTAAAGTGACACTGGTCAGAATTGTAAAATTTGGCCTGGTCATGAAGGTGAAAAGATGAAAACAGGCTTGGGGATTAAACATATATGGCTGAATTCAAGGAGCTGGTGTCTGATACATGCTGCCATTGGATTGGGCTGCATGTATCAGCTGTCAGGTTCCCTTTGAAACCATTTTGATTTGTGGAAAAACAGTATACTAACACAGGTTTCAGCCGAACTTCAGCTGTTTCATGTGTATCTACTGGAGATGAGCAGATCGATCTGCAGAGGATAAACTTTGAGTGGAATTTGCTGACATTCTCTTGTACCTGCAAAGTTGAACATGCTACTATTTGATACTTGAGGATCGCAAAAAATGCCATCAGTCATTACACACAGTACTAAAGGCTCACAGAGTGGGGTATTGACATAAGGCACATTCTGGGGTGGTTCCCCATAAGAAGAGTATACAAACATGAAACAACTCCTAAAACAGAGCCAATTTTTGGAAAGGCTTGGTGACAAGCCATTTGGTTTTTCAAGCTGCTGTTCCTGCTGCTTAACAAAAAGAGATACTTTTTATCAAGCTATCCAAAAACTATTTGTAATTGCTTATTTTGTGAGTATAACCCTGTTGCGGATGCCTAAGAAAGGGATCATAGTTTCACTCCTAATTGAGAAGCCATTGGAATGAAGCTAGTGACTGGGTTTAAGGCAAGGTCGGAGCAGGGGGGTGGTGGACTTAGAATGGCTAATGAAATGAATGAGTTCTTCAATAGATTCAGCAATAAAGGTGCGGTAGCAGCAGGGAAGGGGGAGGAGGCCGGGGAACAACTAGCTAAATTAACAGGGGGTGAAATAGATCATTTCTCGGTCTCCAAAAATGACGTGAGGGACCAGTTTAGTAAGCTGGCCATTGGCAAAGCAGCAGGGCCTGACGGCCTCAGTCCACGTGTCCTCAGAGTGTGTGCAAATCAGTTGTGTATTGTCTTCCAGCATCTCTTTAACCAGAGCTTACAATCAAAGAGAGTACCAGTGCTATGGAAGACTTCCTGCCTGGTGCCGGTTCCCAAGACTACCTTCCCTGCTTCCCCGGGGGACTATAGACGGGTGGCCTTAACATCGCATGCGATGAAGTCCTTGGAGAGAATAGTACTTGCTCACTTGTGTCCGAGGGTGATGGCGCATACTGATGCTCTTCAGTTTGCGTACCGGCAGGGACTGGGGGGTGGACGATGCTGTAGCGTCTTTGCTACAAACAGTACATTCCTTTTTGGACAATGATGGAACCACTGTGCGTGCTTTGTTCTTTGATTTCTCTAGTGCGTTCAACACATTACAGCCACTCTTACTGTGTGGAAAGTTGATTAAAATGGCGGTGGATGAGGGACTTGTGAATTGGATAATTGACTACCTGTCGGATAGGCCACAGTTTGTTAGGTGGGGGATGGCTACATCAGATAGTGTACTGAGCAGTGTCGGAGCCCCGCAGGGAACAGTGCTGCCGCCATTCCTCTTTACATTGTACACAGCTGACTTTCAGTATAAATCAGACCGTTGTCACCTCCAGAAGTACTCGGATGACTCTGTGATAGTTGGCGGTATTGGGAAGGACCGGGATGAAGAGGAATATAGAAGGGTGGTTGCGGACTTTGTAGTATGGTGCCAGGCTAACCATCTAGAACTAAATGTTAAGAAAACCAGGGAGTTGGTGATGAGCTATGGAAGGTGCAAGAAGGTATGCCTACCTGTTACCATTGACGGTCAGGATGTGGAGATGGTGGACAGTTTCAAATATTTGGGGGTTTACCTGGATAGCAAGCTAGACTGGAAGTGCCACATGGAGAAGGTCTACAAGAAGGGGATGAGTAGATTGTACTTCCTAAGGAAGTTAAGGTCTTTTAATGTGTGTGGCAAAATCCTTGAGGTGTTCTACCAATCCATTGTGGCTAGTGCCACCTTTGCGGCAATAATTTGCTGGGGTAACAGTGTGCGTGTTGCTGACGCCAACAAGCTCAACAAACTTATAAAGAAGGCTAGCGCGACGGTGGGCCTACAGCTTGGGACTTTTGAAGAGGTGGTAGAGGATAGGATTAAGAAGAAGTGCAGAGCTATAATGGGCAACAACACACACCCGCTTTATGAACTGTTTGCGAAACAGAAGAGCACATTCAGCAATCGCCTAATACAACTAAGGTGTAAAAAGGAAAAATACAGGAGATCGTTTGTTCCAACAGCTATGGGGGTGTTTAAGAAATGTCTGAAAAGCAATGTCTAAAGCATTCCAAATGTTATGTTATCATATGTGTCATGTTCGAGATCTGTGTTCTGCTGCTGTGATACCGCAATTTCCTCCGGGATAAATAAAGTATATCTTATCTTATCTTATCTTATCTTATTACATCTTCACGTTCCAGACAGTACACCTATATTGTCTCCTGAAATAAAGGAATAATTTTTGGATGCCTTTTGAAAAAGTTATCGCTACTTCATTTAGCAAGGAAAAAAGCTCTGCTTCCCAAACAGGGATCATTTTCGCACTCCTCAGGAGAAAAATATATATTTGACTGTTGGGCTTACTTAAGCATTGTTGTAAACTAAATTCATCCCTTCATGGCTGCTGTATCCCTATGATGGATAGTTTCAGCAGGACAACGTACCATGCCACAAGGATCTGTGGCACCCCAGGGGTCTGGTTTTCCACAGTAACAGCAATGTTATGTCTGAGAGCAGGTGGGAGGTCTCTTGGTCAGGGATCCTGTGCATGCCACACCTCCTGCCCAGTCCTGGGAGGGGAAGAACTTCCCCTATATAAACCTAGGGCTGAGGCAGGGTTAGTGAGTAGAGAAGAAGCAGAGAAAAGAAGCAAATATAGGAAGAAACAACAGGAGCTCTGTGGGAGCAGTGTTACAAGGAGTCAGGGGCTGGCAGCTGCAGAGCTCGCCCTGACTGAGAAGTTATCTCCGGACCCGGAGTCCGAGGCTGTGGGGACTAACTCCTATCCAGCAGCAGAAACCGACCGGCAGGGGATTGCAGGTCCTCTGGCCCAGAAACCCGAAGGCCCCGAGTCACCGGCCATACGGGTGAGCACCACACGGTACACTCAGGGACGTGGGCTACTTATACCCGCCTCTAGCAAGGTAGCCAGAAGAGTATCGTTAGTTTGGGAGGCCTACAACTCCGCCTGGCCAGGGGAGATCCCATCTGCTCAAGGACTGACCAGGCCCCAATCGCTAACCAGTACTCCGGGAGGGTCTATCTTTGTCACCAGTAAAGACCCTGAACTACACAGTACCGTCTCCGAGTGGTTCCTGCTACCCCCATCATCCACGTCGGCTGCCCTGAGGCCATACCCCTCCCGTTGGGGGTTATACTATCACGCTGCACAATCCTACCACCGGCCTCAGCGGTCTGCCCTGCAGCAGCAGCTCCCTGGCTGCACTCAACGGGTGGTGTAGTCGTCCAACATCTACCGCTAAAACAGCGCCACTTAGTCTGACTCCCTGGGCACGGACTGGATCACCGCCACGAGACTACAACCCTCAACAGATCCAGCTCCGGGTAAGCTCCCGCGTGCGCAACGCAGCGCGACACAGGCCCAGGGGCGCGTCAACTTTTGGCGTAGTCGGCAGGATCTCGTGCCCGCAACCACCGGGTACTGCGTGCCTGAAAAAGATTGTGAAAACTTACCCGTGGTTAAGATTCCCGCCATCCGGCGCCATCTTCCGCTTTCTTCCCGCCATCGGTGGAGTTTTCCCGCCATCCGGCGCCATCTTCGGCCTTCTTCCCGCCATCCGTGGAGTTTTCCCGCCATTGGACGCCATCTTGAGGACGCCGCGCGGGAAGAAGAGGGGCGTGGACTCCGAAAACGCGCGAGAACTGAAGCCCCGCCTCACGTCCGGACGTTGCGTAAGGTCCTGGAAGGAGCCCAGCAGACGCCGACGTCACAGGAGCGCGACGGAAGGTCCTCAACCCTGACGATCCACTGCGGAGCCGCGGCCTACGGAAGAGGATCATCGCAAGGTAGGCCACGGTCCACTAGGGGGGAGAAGGATGTCGGATACGGAGGAGAGCTTCACCGCTCCAACCCCCGCCAGCGCCACCGCTGTTGCGGTCATGCCTTTCACCATGCCCTATATCCCGGGGGCAGCCTGGCTACCCCAGTACTCAGGGGAGTCACATACCCTGCAGGACTTTAGAGAAAAACTGGATAGCCTCTTCCAGGTGTACCCCCTCACAGAAGAGCAAAAAGTAAGCATCCTGGTGGCCCAATTAACCGGGGCAGCCCAAAGGGAGGTAAAGTCCTGGCCACCTGGGGGGAGGACTGTCGCAGGGATACTAACCCGGCTGAGGGACACCTTTGATACCCACACCTCAGCCGAGATCAAGCTTAGATTCTACGGGTGCAAACAGCGGGCACATGAGAGTATAAGGGACTATGCCCTGAACCTACAAGAGGCCCTGAGAGCCATTAAGCAGACCGACCCTGACGGCGTGGGAGACGAGGACAGGCTGTTAACTGAACAATTTATAGAGGGTTTATATTGCAATGCCCACCGAACCCAGTTGCGGGCAATGGCCTTACAGGACCCTCATCTGGGATTTGCACAGTTCAAGGACAGAGCCATCCGGGTGCTCCAAGAACCGGCACCAGGTGGCGTTGTGACCCACAGACGCCCCACTACCACCTACCACCAGGAGGCGGCGCCCTTGTCGGCAGGGCCTGTGGGAGCTGATGCGCAGGCTTTGAACAATGACTCGGCTCCAGACCTGCACCATCAGGTCCAAGAGCTAGCTAAAAGCGTTGCTGCGCTAACCCGAACTGTGCAGTCTTTACAGGTTTCCACTCCAGGGAAGATCCAGCTGGCATCCGGACCGGAGGACATCCCGTGGCGTCGACCAAGGAGGACCCCACCGGCCAGAGGAAGACCCAGCGACCGATACAACGAGGACGGACGACCCATCTGCCGCCGCTGTAATCAACCCGGACATATGGCAAGGTACTGTCCTTTAAACTGGCACAACCTAGGGTAGAGGGCCAACCCCTAGGAAAAAGATCATCAGGCCCATCAAACTGGCGCGACAAATATGTGGGAGGACGTCCAGTCTTGCCTGTGGTACTGGATGGCATTCCTATGAGTGCCCTACTGGACACCGGGTCACAGGTCACCACCATCCCGTACGTGCTCTTCAAGCAGTACTGGAATGACTCGAATATTACCCGCTACCCTGACGACGACTTGAGTATCATCGCCAGCAATGGTCAGCCCGTGCCACAGATCGGATTTAAAGAGGTGACCATTAAAATTGGTAGAGTTGAGCTGGCAGCACAGGGACTGATCATTGTAGACATTGACAAACACGAGAGTCACCCAAAGATAACTCTAGGAACTAATGTAATTGAAAATTGTCTTGCAGAGGTGATTTTCCTTTTACAGCAGGTTGCCAAGAACGCCAGCTCCGGCGAGCAGCGAGTGCTCCAAAAAGAGATCCGGGCACTGATGCGACGGCAACAGGTGGAACTCTCCGGCGGTGAGATTGGTAGCGTGAGAATGTGTGACCCTTTCCCTATTGCCATGCCCCCAAAAAGTGAAATGATGATTTGGTGCCGGGCAGCTATTGGTCTGAGAGGTAGAGATTACCAGGCAATGGTAGAACCAGTTTACTCAGACAGTAGGCCCACCATCTTGACAGCACGGGGGGTGGTTAATGTACGCCATGGGAGGGTGCCCGTTCGCATAATCAATATCGGGAAGAGGGAAGTGTACCTGCCCCGGTATGCCACGCTAGCCAAATTATATACCATTAACCAAAATGCTATACAATCTGTGGAACCCTTGCCTCCATCTCACCCGGAGGAAGGTAACGGCTCTAAGAAAACAATGGAGGACTGGTGTCAGCAACTACATTTGGGTACTGACTCCACTCCCTCACATCAGAAACAGGGAGTCTATCGGGTGGTTCAAGAGTACGAGAGAGTGTTTAGTAAACACCCGTTAGACTTCGGGCGAGTCAAGGGGGTAGAACACCACATCCCCACGGGAGACCATCCTCCCATAAAAGAGAGGTATCGACCTGTCCCCCCTGCACACTACCAACACGCCAAGGGGATGCTTAGAGACATGAAGGAGGCTGGGGTGATCAGGGATAGCTGTAGCCCCTGGGCAGCTCCACTAGTCTTAGTCAAAAAGAAAGACAACACCATGAGGATGTGTGTAGATTACCGGAAAATCAACCGTATCACACACAAGGATGCGTACCCCTTACCAAGGATAGAGGAGTCTTTGGCTGCTTTAAGATCTGCTAACTTCTTCTCTACCTTGGATCTCACTAGTGGGTACTGGCAGGTTCCTGTAGCAGAGGCGGACCGGGAGAAGACCGCATTCACCACCCTTATGGGACTTAGCGAGTTTACCTGCATGCCGTTCGGACTCTGCAACGCACCAGGAACCTTCCAGCGATTAATGGAGTGCTGTCTGGGCCATAGAAACTTCGAGACGGTCCTGTTGTACCTGGACGATGTCATCGTATATTCTAAGACTTATGAGGACCACCTGAAACACCTGGCGGAAGTGTTCGAAGCTCTGGCAAGCTACGGCCTAAAGGTGAAACCCTCCAAGTGTCACCTCCTGAAACCAAAGGTGCAGTACCTGGGACACGTGGTGAGCGCTGACGGAGTGGCTCCCGACCCTGATAAGATCACCGCAATTAAGGAATGGCCAAGTCCCTCCAGTGTAAAGGAAGTGCGGCAGTTCCTCGGGTTGGTAGGCTACTACCGCAGGTTCATCCCCGGTTTCACCAAAAAGGCAGCTCCTATGCAGGACCTCTTGATAGGCCAGTCCCGGAAGGCCAAGAACCAGAAGCCGCCCTTCAGATGGGAGAAGTTGGAAGAGGAGTCCTTCCGCCAGCTGAAGATGGCCCTCACGGGGGATGAAATCCTGGCGTACCCGGATTACAGCCAGCCCTTTATCCTCTACACCGACGCAAGTAACATCGGGCTAGGAGCCGTGCTGTCCCAGATCCAGCAGGGGAAAGAACGAGTAATCGCTTACGCCAGCCGAAAACTGCTACCCACCGAGAGAAACCCTGAGAATTACAGCTCATTTAAGCTAGAGTTCCTGGCAGTGGTGTGGGCAGTCACCGAACGCTTTAAGCACTACCTCGCTTCTTCCCGGTTCGTCGTGTACACGGATAACAACCCGTTGACACACCTGGACACAGCAAGACTCGGTGCCCTAGAGCAGAGATGGATGGCCCGTCTGTCCAACTACGAGTTCACAATCAAATACCGGGCAGGACGCTCCAATACCAACGCGGACGCCCTGTCCAGGATGCCAAACCTACCGGACGTAGGAGAAGATCCAGAGGGACTGGAAGAAGTCGAACTCCCTGCGTTCCACCGGCATGGGACTATCCAGTATTCCCACCGGGTAAGGAGTAAGCAAGCCGCTACGTTTAACCCCTTGCCTCACTACAACTGGGAGGAAACGCAGGACAGTGACCCTGCCGTCCGACTGGTGAAGGAGATGCTGACTCGGCCAGAGGCTCGCCTTGACCCAGACGCTCCGGAGGAAGCCAAGCAACTGTGGGCTGAGAAGAGTCGACTGTTCCTTTATAAGGGGAAGTTGTGCCGCAGAATGGTTAACTCCCGGACGCATGAACTAATCTGGCAAGTAGTGGTGCCACGAAGAGACGCAGCCATGGTGATGGAGGCATACCACGACGGGGCTGGACACTTCGGATGGAAGAAGCTGGAGTTCCTGCTGCGCGAGCGGTTCCACTGGGTAGGCATGAGGGGAACCATCGAGAGGTGGTGCAGAGACTGTGGCCCGTGCAACCTAAGAAGGAAGGACCGTGGCAGCCAGAAGACTCCCCTGCAGTCCATCGTCACCCGGCAGCCGTTGGAACTGGTAGCCTTGGATCATGTAAAACTGACCCCAAGCAGAAGTGGCTACGTCTACGCACTAACCATCGTGGATCACTACTCCCGGTTCTTGGTTGTCGTCCCCGTCAAGGACTTAACAGCTCGAACAGCAGCGAGAGCCTTCCAGCAGCATTTCTGCCGTCCACACGGGTACCCGGACCAAGTGTTGACAGACCAGGGACCTGCCTTTGAAGCGGAGGTCTTCCAAGAATTCTGCACTCTGTATGGCTGCCGGAAGATAAGGACGACACCCTATCATCCGCAAACTAATGGACTTTGTGAGAAAATGAACCAGGTGGTAATGGATCTTCTGAAAACGTTGCCCCTGGAAGAACGCAGTCTGTGGCCTGAGAAGCTGCCCGATCTGGTGGACCTATACAACCACATCCCGGTAGGTTCCACCAACTGTACCCCGGCTTACCTAATGAGGGCGAGACCTGGTAAGTTACCTGTTGACCTGGAAATGGGAGTCCTGACACCTGAGGACACTTCACCAGAAGCAGACTGGGACACAGAGAGGCAGCAGCAGTACCGGAGAGTACAGGAGAGCGTGGAGCGAAGTCTCTGTCAGGCTAGGGAAAGACAAGAGAAAACTTACAACCAGTATGCTCCCGCTGTTCCCCTGGTACCCGGAGAGCAGGTCTTGAAGAGAAAAAGACGGCTCCACAAGTTGGACGACCAGTGGGAGAAGGACCCGTACACCGTACTGCCCTCAAGCCACGACAACCCAAAGGTCTGTACCATCAGTAAAGACGGAGGGGAAACCACAACCATTGTATCCCGGGATCACCTGAAGAAGTGTCCCGAACAGCTACGGAACCCTGAAGAGGAACAAGAAGACCCTCGACCCGTAGAGGAAAGGGAAGACATGGTTAATACTGTGCTCGGAGACTTCCCTCGGTCTTGGACTCAAGTCAATGGTGCAGTTGTGGTACCCGTACTCACCTTCCTCCAACCAGCATCCCAAGCACCTACAGAGCAACAGGTAGAGCTGGAAGAACAGCCGGTCCAGGAGGCAGAAGACCCCACACCAGCAGACCAGGAGGATCAACCCTCTGCTTGCAGTGAGCCTGCCATATCCCTAGTGAGCCAAAGGGCCCATAGACCGCTGCCCAGTTTACCCTTAACAGCTCCTACACCCTGTAGTTCAGGGCCAGACAGTCAGCTCCGTAGGTCCACTAGGGCCACTAGGGGCCAGTTACCTGCACGTTGGAGGATTTGAAGTGTATAAATTGTTTTATTTGTGGTTACCTGTTTATTGTTGCTTGTGTATAATTATGTGTTTCTAGTTATTTTTAGGAGTCCTTGGTGGATTTACCGGGAATCCTTTGTACATAGTTGGAGCGTAACCCAGGACGGACTAAAGACTGTTAAGGACTCGGGGCAGGACAGACCCCTACCTGGTTACGTCTCCCTGTTTTGGTGAAATGGACACCTTGCTTTCTTCAAAGACTGCACCCGGTTACGGACATGCCGTGACCACCTTTGTGTGTTTCTTTATTGTTATTGTTATATCTTGTTATGTTTTTCTAAAATATGTTTAGTCCCGGAGTACTAAATTTCACTAGGGGGGAATGTGGCACCCCAGGGGTCTGGTTTTCCACAGTAACAGCAATGTTATGTCTGAGAGCAGGTGGGAGGTCTCTTGGTCAGGGATCCTGTGCATGCCACACCTCCTGCCCAGTCCTGGGAGGGGAAGAACTTCCCCTATATAAACCTAGGGCTGAGGCAGGGTTAGTGAGTAGAGAAGAAGCAGAGAAAAGAAGCAAATATAGGAAGAAACAACAGGAGCTCTGTGGGAGCAGTGTTACAAGGAGTCAGGGGCTGGCAGCTGCAGAGCTCGCCCTGACAGAGAAGTTATCACCGGACCCGGAGTCCGAGGCTGTGGGGACTAACTCCTATCCAGCAGCAGAAACCGACCGGCAGGGGATTGCAGGTCCTCTGGCCCAGAAACCCGAAGGCCCCGAGTCACCGGCCATACGGGTGAGCACCACACGGTACACTCAGGGACGTGGGCTACTTATACCCGCCTCTAGCAAGGTAGCCAGAAGAGTATCGTTAGTTTGGGAGGCCTACAACTCCGCCTGGCCAGGGGAGATCCCATCTGCTCAAGGACTGACCAGGCCCCAATCGCTAGCCAGTACTCCGGGAGGGTCTATCTTTGTCACCAGTAAAGACCCTGAACTACACAGTACCGTCTCCGAGTGGTTCCTGCTACCCCCATCATCCACGTCGGCTGCCCTGAGGCCATACCCCTCCCGTTGGGGGTTATACTATCACGCTGCACAATCCTACCACCGGTCTCAGCGGTCTGCCCTGCAGCAGCAGCTCCCTGGCTGCACTCAACGGGTGGCGTAGTCGTCCAACATCTACCGCTAAAACAGCGCCACTTAGTCTGACTCCCTGGGCACGGACCGGATCACCGCCACGAGACTACAACCCTCAAAAGATCCGGCTCCGGGTAAGGTCCCGCGTGCGCAACGCAGCGCGACACAGGCCCAGGGGCGCGTCAGATCCACCACAAGTCTTTGGACTGGTTTACAGCGAACAGTGATGCCAGCTCACAGTCTTAATACGTAGTCGAAATGTGTTGGTGTTTCTGACTGAGTTGTCTTGTCCATATTTATGTTCCTGCAATAAATCTGAAGATTTTAGTCCACTCACAGAGTGTCAAGAAGTTTTTCTTGCTTTCCGCAGTCTCCAGAAACAATAAAGTATATCTGGGACAAGGTAGAACGGACTGTTTAGAGTAATTTGTAGCAAAATAATATCTCTCAACTTTTACAGAACAAAAAGAGGGACAAACTATGTGATGTGCAAATTTTTACCATGACCTTAGTCAAACCCTAAAGTCATACATATTTACCATTTCTTTCAACCCTGGTAGAAGAAGATGTCAGAGGAGGCATGGTATCAGTGAGTGACATTTCGCAGACCGCCCGGGACAGCAGAGCATAGACCCAATCCAGGATTGTCCATTGTGTGACAGGTGGGATCTCTGGGTTTATATTTTGCTTTTTCACTCATAGTTGTAGCAGCCTTAGCAGCCTTAACCTTGTCATTTTTATCATTTTTACGTAAGCTACATTATATACATAGTAACTATTACAATTAAAAAAGTTTATAATTTTTAATTAGATTTATATTTTGTACTCTTGTGATTCTAATAATGGTATTACTAAAATCCCTGTACCTAAATCTGTTGATCCAGAAGAAGGCAAAAATCCCTGAACACATTCAGCCAATTTCCATCATGGGGAAAAATTCCTTCTTGACCCCGAGAAAAGGCGATCAGTCCAAGAACCGTAGATCAAATCTAATTATGATACTAGTTATGTAATTATTATTATCGTATTAAACATACTACTATAGGTGTAATATATGAGGTCTGAATTTTTTTTTTATCTGTAAGGCAATTTTCACACACAGTGTAAATACTGTGAGGTTTATTTTCTGCAGGTGTCCACACCTAATGACACAATTAGAAAAATCTTTTTGACAGTGAGGTTGATCAATGAGTGGAACAGGCGGCCACGAGAGGTGGTGAGTTCTCCTTCAATGGAAGTCTTCAGAGGCTGGACAGACATCTGTCTGAGATGATCTAGTGAATCCTGCTTTGAGCAGGGGGTTGGACACGATGACCATGGAGGTCCCTTCCAACTCTAACATTCTATGATTTTATGAATAAAAATCTTCGCTGTTTATTGCATTTTTTGCTGTTTTTTTAAGCATTTAAGCATTCCTTATTATTCATGCATTATTATTTCAACACACAATGTGTTTTTTATGTTACCAAAAAGCTTTGATTCTGCAGTTAAAAAAGCAGCAACGTTTTTCCCATGTTTTTTTTACATGGAAAAAAGCAGCAAAACCGCACATTTCAGAGGCGTCTTTAAACACACAGTAGGTTGGAGTTTTCTTAAAATCAGATCCAATTTGCTTGGACAATTAAATGCAGAATTTCTGTGCAAAAAAACCCCCCTGAGCATTTACACTGCATGTGAACACGGCCTAACTGTCCAAGCAAAGTAGATGTGATTTCATGAAATGGCCGCCCACTGTGCGTCCAAACACGCTGTTGAACTGTTCTATTTTGGTGTATTTTTTCTCTATAAACTTATGTGGAGCTTG
The DNA here is from genome assembly GCF_046119375.1 of Phyllobates terribilis. Taxonomy (NCBI): domain Eukaryota; kingdom Metazoa; phylum Chordata; class Amphibia; order Anura; family Dendrobatidae; genus Phyllobates; species Phyllobates terribilis. Next base: position 517,972,474 of record NW_027362761.1, read on the forward strand.
AAAAATAAGCATGTAAAAAAACACTGTTACATTTTTCAGTGCAGAATTAAAACTTTTATGTGCTATAAAAACCCATTAAAAATACTGATCCAAATCTGCACCAAAAATTCATCAAATAAAGGGGAAGAATAATAAAAAAGCAACAAAAATACAATAATCAGGGAAGACTGTTATTGTGTGATGTGGTATGGACACCTACAGAAAACGTGCATATAAAAAGCAGCAGAAAAAAATGCAGCACTTGTGCTACATGTGAACACAGCCTCAGCATTACATTTTTAGAACATTTTTTATGGGTATAATGAATAAAAAAGTATTACGCCTTTTTAACGTCACTGTAAATAATCTGTTCACTGTATTGTTACTATAATAGGGACACCAAATATGTCCATTACTTAACGATTTGTGATGTTTATGCTTTTTTTAAAAGTGCATTAAAATGTCATTATTGTAATTGTTTTTCATTATTTTTTAGTAATTTTATAGGAAAAAAAAATCTGACTTTTACTTTACCTCTAGATTACAGGGATATAAATGGACTGCTATACAGAGATGCATTTCTATGTATCAGCACAATGTACCTGTAATTTAGGAGCCTACAATGCACATTCAAGTATAGAAAATTCTCTCACACTTGTGAGCCTGTTGCTCGTAGCTTTTACTACAGCCTACAATGATGCAAGTTGGGTGTTCGAATCCTGGTGAATCCTTGGAAGTATTGCATCTCCGAGAAGCTATCCCGTCCACACAGGCCAATGCTCCTGTAGAACAATTTCAACACCTGGTGAATCACATCTAACAGATCAAAAAATGGCGTTACTTACCCCTTACCAATGAATATGGATGGATAGAACATTTTATGCTCTTCCAGTATTGTTATGCTTGTGTGCCATCTGCTGCCAAAATACAAACATGACTTAAAATTATTTCTAAATTTCTACATAAGTTTCTATGTAATTTGTAGCCTACGGAGGACATGAAGCATTATTTTTTGTTTTTTTAGACCAAACTTATTAAAACATTTTTTTGAAGAGTAAGAGGATTATGTAGCGCCGGCGTCCCTGCCCTCTGCTAGGCAGGGACGCTGTTCCCCTCACCTCTCTGCTCCGTGCCCGACGTCCTCCTCCCGCTCTGCTGGCAGCGCGCGCTCCTTCCCGGCCACTGTGCTTAGGGCGCGTGCGCGCGCTCTCCCTCCCTCTTAAAGGGGCCGCGCGCGTCGTCCTAAGGAGTCCCCGGCCAATGGCCGGAGGACTTCACCATATATAAGGCACCTCCTCCAAAATGGAGGTGCCCGAGCAATGTTGTTGCACTGTTCACTACTCTGCTTCAGCCCTCAGGTCCCGTTGCCAGTTACCTGCCAGATACCTGCCAGATTCCTGCCAGCTTGCTGTCTTATTCCTGCCTGATATTCTGCTACCTGCCTGCTAGCCTGAGGTCCGACGGTCTGCCTTACAACTCCTGTCAGTCTGTCTAAGGACCAGCTTGCCCGCTCACCTGGGAGCGCACATCAACTACCTGCCTGCTTGCCTGAGGTCCGACGGTCTGCCTTCCAACTCTTGTCAGTCTGTCTATGGACCAGCTTGCCCGCTCACCTGGGAGCGCACATCTGCTACCTGCCTGCTAGCCTACCTGGAGGCTCCGCCGTCACGTGCTGTGACCACCTGCCTGTCCAGTGACTCCTGCCCGCTCACCTGGGAGCGCTCATCTGCTGCCTGTCTGCTAGCCTACCTGGAGGCTCTGCCGTCACGTGCTGTGACCACCCGCCTGTCCAGAGACTTCTGCCTGCTCACCTGGGAGCGCTCATCTGCCGCCTGTCTGTTGGTCTTCCTGGAGGCTCCGCCGTCACATGCTGTGACCACCCGTTTATCCAGAGACTCTCGCCTGCTCACCTGGGAGCTCACGTCTACCATCAGCCGCCACAGGTCGTACCAACCCTTTACCCAGAGACTGCCCCGGTCACTTGCCGTGACCATCTGCCCGTTCACCCAGAGACTGCCCCGGTCACTTGCCGTGACCATCTGCCCGTTCATCCAGAGACTGCCCCGGTCACTTGCCGTGACCTCCTGCCCGTTCTTCTAGAGACTGTCCCGGTCACCTGCTGTGACTGCCTGCCTGGTCGCCACCCGCTCCCTTACAAGGACCGCCCCCTTGTATAGTAGCTCAGAGGTTCCGCCTCCCAGACCCGTTACAGTTTGCTCGGGCCATGGAACCCGGTGGCACCCAAGCTCCCTCGCTCTCGGACCTGTGTCATGAACTGTCCCGTCAGAGGTCCCAACAGGAGTCCATCCTGGGTCACCTGCGGAATGTCAATTCTCGCCTGGACACTCTGACTGCTCCGCCAGCAACCTCCGCCAGTGCCATGACTCGCAATCCGGCAGCTCCGCTGCCCACTAATACCATGGTATCCTACCCCGGACCCCGGCTTTCTGCACCTCCTCGCTTCGGAGGCGACTCCGCCCAGGCTCGGGGCTTCATAAATCAGTGCACCCTGCACTTTGAACTCCTGTCCCACCAGTTTAACTCCGACCGGGCCAAAATTGCCTTCATCATGTCCCATCTCACCGGGGAGGCCCTGGCCTGGCTAAATCCTCTATGGGAGAGAGGAGACCCCCTGGTGTCCGACTTGCCTGCCTTTCTCACGGCTTTCCGGAAAGTCTTCGACGAACCCGGACGGAAGACCTCATCCGCATCATCACTGCTACGCCTCCGTCAGGGAAGTCTCACCGTGGGCCAATATGCCATACGGTTCCGTACCCTTGCCTCGGAGCTGGCCTGGGATAACGACGCTCTGGTATCCGTCTTCTGGGAGGGTCTGTCCGGCCGTATTAAAGATGAGCTTGCCGGTCGGGACATTCCTACCACTCTCGATGACCTAATAACTCTTGCCACCCGGATTGACCTACGGTTCCAGGAGCGTGCCAAAGAGGTCACCCGTGAGAGGAGGTTTCCACGTCTAGCTCCTACTTTTCAGAAATCCGTCTCTCCCCAGGTACACTCTCTTGAGCCTATCCAGGTCGACCAGACCAAGATGGTCAAAACCCGTCAGGACTTACGCCGTGCCGAGGGGAGCTGCTTCTACTGTGGCAGTAAGGAGCACCGGATCCGTGCCTGCCCGGAGAGGTCGGGAAACGCCTGTGTCTAGGTTCGCTCAGAGAGGTCGACCTAGACAAGAATAAATCCTCTCCATCTCTGCTGCTGTCAGTCTCAATCGTCTGCGGGGAGAACCGTTATTTCGAACTAGCCCAACTTGACTCTGGAGCAGCCGGGAATCTTATTTCACAGTCCCTGGTAGAGAAATACCGCATCCCCACCAAACCTCTGGCTGTACCCTTGTCTGTTGCTGCCGTGGATGGGGGTCTCTTACCACGCCCCATCCAACTCATCACCGAATCCATTACTCTGCAGGTGGGAATGCTGCATTCTGAGAGTATCTCCTTTCATGTTCTGCCTGGACTCTCTCACGCCCTCTTGCTAGGTCTACCTTGGCTCCAGAGACATGCACCCGTGCTTGACTGGCAGACCGGAGAAGTCCTTCGCTGGGGACAGGACTGCCATAAGACCTGTCTGGTTCCCGTCCATCCCGTCCGTCCTTCTCCTACCCCAGCTAATCTACCTGGACTTCCGATTCCTTATTGGTCTTATGCTGATGTCTTTAATAAAAAGGAGGCAGAGACACTACCCCCTCATAGACCATACGACTGACCTATCGACCTGTTACCTGGTACTACTCCTCCCCGTGGGCGTATTTATCCATTATCCGCTGCTGAGACCCGGTCGATGTCCGAATATATTGAGGAGAATCTGGCCAGGGGATTCATCCGGAAATCTACCTCCCCGGCGGGAGCAGGCTTCTTTTTCGTCAAAAAGAAGGACGGCTCTCTCCGTCCCTGTATAGACTATAGAGGCCTTAACCAGATCACGGTGAAGAATAAGTACCCCCTTCCGCTCATTCCGGAGTTATTTGATCGTCTGAGGGGGGCTAGAATCTTCACCAAACTGGACCTCCGTGGGGCGTACAACCTGGTTCGTATCCGTCAGGGGGATGAATGGAAGACGGCATTCAACACCCGGGACGGCCACTATGAATATCTGGTAATGCCCTTTGGTCTCTGTAACGCTCCTGCCGTCTTTCAAGAGTTGGTCAATGACATCTTCCGGGACCTTCTCTACTCCTGCGTAGTGATGTACCTGGACGACATCTTGGTCTTCTCTCCGGATCTCCAGACTCACCGGAGGGACGTTCGTCAGGTCCTGCTCAGGCTCAGGCAGAATCACCTCTTCGCTAAATACGAGAAGTGCCTCTTTGAGCAGACCTCGCTTCCGTTTTTGGGCTACATTATTTCTCAGACCGGCCTACGAATGGATCCAGAGAAACTGTCTGCCATCGAGAAATGGCCTCGACCGGAGGGGTTGAAGGCCATTCAGCGGTTCCTGGGCTTCGCCAACTACTACCGCCTCTTCATACCACACTTCTCTTCCCGGACTGCCCCAATTTCCGCGCTCACCCGTAAGGGTACTAATCCTAAAGAGTGGCCACCCGAAGCAGAGGAGGCCTTTCTTTCCTTAAAACAGGCCTTCTCTTCCGCCCCGGTGCTGCATCGCCCAGACGGCAACAAGCAGTTCTTCCTGGAAGTCGACGCCTCCTCCTCTGGAGCCAGAGCGGTACTTACTCAAAAATCATCTTCCGGGAGGATGGTAACTTGCGGCTTCTTCTCTAAACTCTTCTCCTCCTCAGAGCGCAATTATTCCATAGGAGACCGAGAGTTATTGGCCATCAAACTGGCATTGGAGGAGTGGCGTTACCTGCTCGAGGGGGCTCTTCACCCGGTAATAATTTACACTGACCACAAGAACTTGGCTTACCTCCAGCAGGCCCAGAGACTTAACTCGCGCCAAGCCCGGTGGTCCTTGTTTTTTGCTCGCTTTGATTTTGTTCTTCATTTTCGCCCGGCTGACAAAAACGTCAAGGCGGACGCCTTGTCTCGATCCTTTCTGGTGTCTGATCTCGAGGAAGATCCGAAACACATCATCGATCCCGCCAGAGTAATGCAGCTGGCTCCCGTGAGTCTAAATCGTCTCCCTCCCGGAAAGACGTTCGTATCAGTACCTGATCGGGAGAAGATCCTTCACTGGGGTCACTCGTCTAAACTGGCTGGCCACGCCGGTCAGATAGCACTCGTCTGATTTAAACGGGCGTCTGCAAGAACCCTTACAGTTATTTTTATATATGGAATATTTGATTTTTTCATCAGGAGTCAGCAAGTAGTTAATATATGTTGTTATTATTATGCAATACAATGTTTTATGCTATATCATGAGCTTATATGTATTATGCTGTTGTTTGGTGAACGCAGGCCAAGACATATAATTGCACACTTAAAGGGGTTGAACGGCATTGGGGTACAAATCTGCAGTCAATCTATGCGACTGGAGACATGTGACACATTACAACAAGTGCACTACAAGCTGTGAGGATTCTTGGGTGCCCTGAGCGGGTGGTCATATGACTGCAAGTATGTGTATGCATACTTCCAGCCACATTCCAACTAGACTTGTCCGGCCTTGCTCAATACACTTGCATTGAGAGAGGCCACGCCCACCTGCTCGGCCCGTGACCGGATGTATGCAAATCACATTGTTATTTATTTTTACATTTGATGGTGTTTTGTTTGAGTATACCCGGAATTCTCAAATTAGACATCATCAAAACTTCTCTGCAGTGGTTAGCAAAGGAAATATGCACTATAGTCACAATATATACAGTACAATTTACATCTTTCAGGCATAAAGCACATTACAAATGATATTAAAGAAATGCATTCAGTATTCTAAAGGTTTCACGTGTGTAAAGACACAAACTGGATAAAAGTGGCTTGATCATTCTACGGGTGGCCTCCGAGGTGGCAGCAAGCTACCGCTAAGACGTTAAAAAATGATGTTTCCGCAAAAGCACCACCGGCATTTTTCCGAAGCATCTTCTGCTTGAAAAATTCGGCTGTTACGCTGACAGACGTCATGTGCATATGCCCCAAGTAGCATTTTTAGATTTTGTCTGTTACCTTACCCAACTGAATTTTAAGGTGTGAACCATCTCTATACCAAAACGGAGGAATCTTAATAAAACAGTTGTGTTTTAATGTATGCTATCAGCAGGGGGCAGTATCGCTCTCTCCTGAAATGCAGGCAAGTTTATTCTCTGTACGGGAACGAAACCCGACCTCTCTGTACTGAGGACTGTAATACCGGTTGCATTTGTTTTGTTTTTTTATTTTATTCTTTTTCATTTATAAAGTATGTGATTAATATAATTTGATTCTCAGTTTCTGCTTAGCATCACATGAATTATTATTTATTTATTGTGCATTGCTTATATTGTGCTACACTATTCCAAAGCGCTTTACAGACATTATCGCTACTGTCCCCATCAGGGCTCACAATCTAGATTCCCTATCTGTATGTCTTTGGAGTGTGGGAGGAAACTGGAGAACCCGGAGGAAACCCACACAAACAAGGGGAGAACATACAAACTCCTTGCAGATGTTGTCCTTGGTGGGATTTGAACCCAGGACCCCAGCACTGCAAAGCAATAGTGTTAACCACCGAGCTACTTAAAAAGAATCCACATTAATTCATTGAAGGGGACAAAAGATCTAAGACAAAAATGACACAAAATTGCAATAAAACATATCTAGAGCATGGAAAACCCACAATAAAAAAATATAAAAGAAAGCCACCAAACTGTTTTGTATTTAATACTTCCCTATTAACAAATCATAATAAAAATGCAGTGTTTTTCCCAAGCTCTGTGTCAAAGCAACCAAAGTGTGGATCACACAGTGTTTTGTTATGGCGTGACAGTTTTCACATGTACCAGAGACACTGACACATGTACACCCATTCAAATGAATGAGTCTATGCACATGTCAGTGTGTTTCCACGCACCGTGTGTTCATGGGCAAAAACATTCTGATATGTCCATTTTTTACAAACTGAACAGGCCGTAAAATATCCCACACTGATGACACATGGATGACATCCGTGTGTCATCAGTGTGACACATACTGGCGGCTGTGAATCAGCTGTATAGTTATAAGGAGGAGACAGGTTGTGAATGGCTTTGTATACCATGGTTAGGGTTTTGAACTGGAGTCAGTGGGCAATGGGGAGCCAGTGAAGGGATTGACAGAGAGGAGAGGCCAGGGAATAGCGGGGGGACAGGTGGATTAGTCGGGTAGCAGAGTTTAGGATAGATCGGAGGGGTGCGAGAGTGTTAGAGGGGAGGCCACAGAGCAGGAGGTTGCCGTTGTCGAGGCGGGAGATCATGAGGGCGTACACTATTGCTTTTGCAGATTCGTGGTTGAGGAATCTGCGGATTCGGGAGATATTTTTGAGTTGGAGTCGGCATGAAGTAGAAAGGGCTTGGATATATGGTTTGAAGGATAGGTCATAGTCCACGGTTACCCCAAGACAGCGAGATTGCGGGACTGGGGAGAGTGAACAGCCATTGACATTGATAGATAGGTCAGGTGCGGGGGATGAATGAGATGGTGGAAAGATGATGAGTTCTGTTTTATCCATGTTAAAGGGGTTGTGCGGTACTTTAGATCACCCCCCCCCATGTATCCACCCCAAGTCCCTAAGACTTTTTGTAAATACTTTCTGCTGTTGATAATGCCGGTGAGCGGCACTATCGGTGGCCGCTCACAGGCATCACGTGAACCCCGGCTGCAGCCGGCCCTGACATCCGCTGATGTCACAACAAGTGCTGGCAGCAGCCGAGGGTCACGATCTTCCTGGTTACAGGTGGATGCCAGGCTGTGGGCGGGGTTACCCCCCCGCATCACACTCGGCATCCACCGCGAGCACTGACTCTCACCATTCAGTGGGAAAGCACGCGGTGGGTGCCGGTTGTGACGCGTGGGGTAACCCCGCCCACAACCCAGCAGACACCGGGGGGACCCCAGCTCTGAGCCACGCCTCACTTGTCGTGACGTCGGCACTGGGGTCACGTGATGCCTGTGAGCGGCCACCGAATGCGCCACTCACAGGCATTATCAACAGCAGAAGGTATTTACAAAAAGTCTTAGGGACCTGGGGAGGGATACATGGGGGAGTAATCTGAAGTACCGCACAACCCCTTTAAGTTTTAGAAATCTGTCAGAGAAGAAGGATGAGATAGTGGTCAGACATTGTGAAATTTTGGTCAGTAGGGAGGAGATATTGGGTCCAGGGAGGTAGATCTGTGTGTCGTCAGCATAGAGGTGGTACTGAAAGCCGTGAGACTCTATGAGTTGTCCCAGGCCAAAGGTGTAGATGGAGAAGAGCAGGGGTCCTAGGACTGAACCTTGGGGGACGCCGACAGATAGGGGGCGAGATGAGGAGGTGGTGTGTGAGTGGGAGACACTGAATGTCCTGTCTGTTAAATATGAGGAGATCCAAGATAGGGCCAAGTCTTTGATGCCAAGAGATGAGAGAATCTGTAGTAAGAGGGAATGGTCCACTGTGTCAAAGGCAGAAGACAGGTCTAGGAGGAGGAGACAGAGTAGTGTCGCTTGGATTTGGTGGTTAGTAGGTTGTTGGTCATTTTAGTCAGGGCAGTTTCAGTAGAATGGTGCGGTCGGAAGCCAGATTTGAGGCGGTCAAAGAGAGAGTAGAAGGAGGACAGTTCAAAGTGGACTTGTTGTTCCAGAAGTTTTGAGGCATAAGGGAGGAGTGATATGGGGCGATAGCTAAACAGACAGGATGGGTTGACGGATGGCTTTTTGAGGATGGGTGTGATCGAGGAATGTTTGAAGCATGAGAGGAAGACACCAGTTGTTAGTGACAGGTTGAAAAGGCGGGTTAGGGTTCGGATGAAGACTGCGGTGAGGATAGGGATGAGGTGGGAAGGGATTGGGTCAAGTTCACAGGTGGTGAGGTGTGATTTGGAGAGTAAAGATTGATCTTCCGTAATGGTGGAGAAGCTGGTTTTGGAGGAGGAGGATTGAGTAGGTGTGAGGAGGGTCAGGGGGGACTTTAGGCAAAAGCTTTGTCTGATGGTGTCTATCTTCTGCTTGAAGAATGAGGCAAAGTCTTCGGCTGAGATGAGAGGAGAGGGAGGAGGAGCTGGGGGACGGAGGAGAGAATTGAAAGTGTTGAATAGTTGTTTGGGGTTGTGTGACAGGGAGGATATGAGAGATGAGGAGTATGTTTGTCTTGCAGCAGTGAGTGTGGACTAGAAATTAGTGAGGGACTGTTTGAATGTGATGAATTGCTCATTGGAGTGGGACCTTTTCCATCTATGCTCAGCAACCCTGGAGGCGCATCATAGCTCTTTGGTTAGGCTGGTGTGCCAGGGTTGCCTGTTGATTGTGCGAGCTTTGGTATGTGTGAAGGAGGCGACCGAATTGAGGGCTGCAGCTGTTGTGGTGTTATATTAAGCGGCAGCAACATGCGCATCATGTAAGGAACTGATGTCTGTAAGAAGGAGGAGGGTTTCAGAAAGTGAGTGTAGATCAAGGTGTTTAAGATTTGTGCGAGGGTGTGCAAGTTTGTGGAGTGGGGATTGTTGCCCTGGAGAGGAGAGGGTAGAGAATGTAAGTAGGTTGTGGTCAGAAAGAGGGAGAGGTGAGTTGGAGAGGTTAGATAGGGAACAGAGGCGGGTGAAGATGAGGTCCAGTGTGTGGCGATCTTTGTGAGTGGGGGCAGAAGACCATTGAGCAAGGCCGAATGAGGAAGTGAGGGATAGAAGCTTAGAGGCAGCTGAGAGGGAAGTGTCAATAGGGATGTTGAAGTTACCCATGATAATGGTGGGGATGTCAGCGGAAAGGAAATGAAGTAGTCAGGTGGTGAAAAGGTCTAGGAAGGTGGTGGCTGGTTCTGGGGGACGGTAGATGACGGTCAGCTGGAGGTTGGAGGGGTAGTAGAAGCGCACACAGTGCACCTCAAAAGAGGGGAGAGTATCGGAGGGTGGCAGTGGGATTTGGGTGAAGGAGCAGTTGACTGATAGGAGAAAACCTACTCCTCCACCATACTTGCCATTGGGGCGGGGAGTGTGGGAAAGGTGGAATCCACCGTATGAAAGTGCAGCTGGACAGGCAGTGTCAGAGGGGGTGAGCCAGGTTTCAGTGATGCCAAGGAAGGAAAGTTTGCTAGTGGTGAAAAGATCTAACGTGAACAAACCCTTTTACGTTAGATGTTAGATTATTTTCCCTTTATTTTCAATCAACCGTGTGATCTGATTCTAGTGGTGAAAAGATCATGGATGTAGGAAAGTTGGTTACAGACGGAGCGAGCGTTCCATAGAGCTCTTGTTAATGCAACTGGGGAAGCGGGGGCTTGGAATCTCTGATCATTGTCCCCTGCTTGCACTGCGATCAGCGTTAGCAAGGGACAATGCTGAGAGTAGTATTCACCTCCCGATGACTCCAAAACCTGTAAAAATAAGAATAAAATTAAAAAAAACATTATACTCACCTGGCTTGAGGGGATCGCACATGCTGAGGAGCAGAGGAGAATGACTAGCGAGCGGGCCCCTGACCTGCGCTGAGCTCAGTGACTGACAGAACACTGCTCACTGATCACAGCGCAAGCAGGGGAAAATGATGAGAGATTCCTGCAGCACCCGGTGCTTGGGAACAGTGCTAAGTGTACCGCTGATTCCCATCCACTGGTACGTGTGATCCTGATGAGGTTCATGGGCTGCACACGGTTGCCACACGTATGCCACACAGGTAGACACAGACACACAGATACGGATATCCCCAGTACTGGTTTTTCTAGTACCAGAAATATCCAGACTTGTGAAAGAGCTGCATTTTTTGCATACACTGTGGCCCAATATTTCTATGAATTTTACACTGAAATGTAAAATGCTCTCCACACAATGGATTTTTGTTGTTGCAGCTTAGGGAATTAAAAAAAAAAGGAAAAAAAAATGATCTGGCTTTGGAATGTATAGTGGTATTTTGCTCCCATAGATCTCAATTGGGTTTTCCCTGCATTTACAAATGCATTGTGTTAAATTGTCATATATATTGTTTCTTTTTCTGTGGAAAATTTCACATTCAAAGAGGAATGCTTGAATCACATGATTTCTAAACCACACAAAATGCACATGCTGAAAAAAAAAAAAAGGAGCAAACCTCTGCTGTTAATTCTTTTTAAGTGGATTTCTGCATTATGACCCTGATTCATCAAAGCAATTTAGCCAGAATTCTGATGCAAACTGCTTTGAAAAGTCGCAAAACTTTTGCACAACTCTAAATTGTGCAAAAATGTTCCGACTTTTGGCGTTTTCATGCCAGTTTCTCCCAGCTCTACCAAAATGGACAGAACTGGGGCGAGACAGGGGTTGGAGGGGATGTAAAGCACAAGTCTCACTCTGGTGGAGTGGAGGAAAATTTTGGGCGCTGCATACTCCATTCGTCAGATGCTCCAGATTCATTAGAGGTGCGCACCACTTCATGAATCTAGAGCCCCTGACTCCTCCCTGCCCCTCATCAAGACCAGCAAGGAAATCGTCAGTCTTCATGAATCAGGGGCTATAACTTTGCAACAGAATACATTAAAAAGCCATAAGAAAGAACTGAACAAAATTTTTCCACATGGAATTTACTGTGATGTAGATTTACAGATTTTTACTCCACATTTCATTTTGTTCAGTGTAGAGGGATGAAATTTGCTAATTCTACTGCAAATCTGGATTTTTTTCTTTGTTGTTCACCGCAGATTTTTCTATCATCCGTTAACAGATGATAGAAAAATTATTTTACCATTATTACTTTAAACAGTCTTTATATTTTCTTTAGAAAAAAAAAAAGGACCAATTTCTACCAATGTGCTGGATCAGATTTGGTCAGTGAGTCAGTTTTTTTCCATGAAGCTATGCGCACAAGGAGTTTTTAGGAATTAAGTCACATTAAAATTCTCCTCAAAAGCATTTTATAATGCTTGAAAACTATTTATTTCTATGAATAATCCACAATGTGTTTATTTTTTAACTTTTTTTTCCCAGAAGAGGTTTTAAAAACACTTTTTGGAAAGAAAATGTTCACATCACTTCTTTCAAGTGGATCCTGATAGAATCTGTCTAAAGGGAACCTGACATGTAAAATAATGCTATTAACCTGCAAATCTGGGGTTAAACTGCAGGTTACTGGCATTCTGACACCGTGCTGGGCCTGCACTGAGAGCCCCGGTGCTGGGAGGAAATTAACTTTATTCCCCCTTTCCTCAGCAGCCTCCAACTTTTAGTCACAGGGGTGGCACCGGCAGAGAGCCGGCCTAGGCCAAACTATACCCCGAGGTATAAATTGGCCTAGGCCAGATAATACCCCTCCGGGTCAGAATATACCCCAGCTGCTATAGATCAGATTTTTCACGCTTTTCAGAACCATTGAGTGATATACTTAATAACGGGGCCCCAGGCAGCGCACAAGGGCCCCAGGCAGCACACAGGGGCCCCAGGTAGCGCACAGGGGCCCCAGGCAGTGCACAGGGGGACAGAGACAGCGCACAAGGGGGGAAGAGACAGCGCGCAAGGGGAGGAAGAGACAGCACGCAGGGCCCCTGTGATCTTTCTTTGCCCCCCTGTGCGCTGTCTCTGCCCAACTGTGCGCTATCTGGGACCCCCTGTGTGCTGTCTGGGACCCCCTGTGCGATGTCTGGGGCCCCTGTGTGACCTCTGGGGCCCTTGTGCAACATCTGGGGCCCCTGTGCAATGTCTGGGGCCCCTGTGCAACGTCTGGGGCCCCTATGCGATGTCTGGGGCCCTGTTCTTGAGTATATCACTCAATTCTGTGCGATGTCTGGAGCCCCTGTGCGACGTCTGGGGCCCCTGTGCAATGTCTGGGGCCCCTGTGCAACGTCTGGGGCCCGGTTCTTGAGTATATCACTCAATGGTTCTCATAAATGTGAAAAATCTGATCTACAGCAGCAGGGGTATATGCTGGCTCGGAGGAGTATAATCTGGCCTAGGCCAGTTTATACCCGGGGTATAGTTTGGCCTAGGTTATAATATACCCATGGTCTATACTCCTCTATGGCAGAATATTAGTGTGTTTTGCTGCTGTAGTGCTGCAGTATATATAGATGCACATACACAAACCATATACCAATTCATGCGGCTTTTGTCAGATTTTGATGCGGTCTGAAGCAGATTTCCCTATTCCACGTGACACGGAGAAATCTGCTGTGATTATGCACAAAAAATCCACATCATTGGGATGCGGTCGCTAGATACAGTAGTTTTCCTATTGCTGTTCTGTATTCTTCATTATTTGGTAGAATATTTTTTCACTGTTCATCTCTTTGAGATAATTAGTTTCCATTGGAGACTTTACTGTTTTTGCATCCTTTAATCCAATTTTTTCTGTTATGTCTTGAATCATGTGATTTTGATTCAGTAGGAAACTTCCATTTTCTTCTCTTTCTACCTGTATTCATAGGTACTGTTTTACATTTCCCAAGTCTCTGATTTCGAAATGTTGCTTCAGGATTTTTAGAATTTTTCTTTATCCCTTTCTTGTTTAAAACAAATCAAAATGTCGTCTACATATATGAGTACATAAATCCATCAATTAATCAGCCTTTTTGTGTACAAGCATGGATCAGCTTTGCGTCTTTGAAATTTTTCATTTGTAAGTACTTCCGTGATTTTGTCATTCCACGCTTTAGCTGCTTGCTTTAAGCCATATATGCTTTTCTGTAGTTTGCAAACTTTGTTTGGATTTCTTTCATCTTTGAATCCTGGAGGTTGTTCCCTGTAAATGTCTTCTGTTAAATCTCCATTCAGAAAAGCTGTCTTTACATCCAGATGTCTCAGTTCCATCTGTTTCATTGCTGCAACTGTAAGTAAAGTTATTATTGTAGTGTGTTTGACAACTGGAGCAAAAGTCTCATCATAGTCTTCTCCATATTTTTGAGAATACCCTTTAGCTACGAGTCTTGCTCGGTATCTTTCAGCTGTGCCATCTGTTTGGTATTTTACTTTAAAAATCCATTTACATCCTATGGCTTTTCTTCCTTCTGACAAATCTGTTAGTGTCCATGTATTTGAATCATGCATGGATTTAATTTCTGTTTCTGTTGCTTCTATCCATTTATTAGCTTCTTCTTCAGGAAGTTTAGATATGTCTTCCCAAGAGGTAGGCTCATAGATTTTTCTTATGCTTGTCTTGCATGAGAGACGTTTTGGTGGTTTTCCTTTGTTCTCTCTCATTGAACGCCTTGGTTCTGTGTCTGTAGTTGTGATTCTTCACTTTCAGTATTTTGTTCTTCATTGATTTCTACTTCTTTCTCATCAGATATTTCTTCAGTTATGTCACTATTGTGTTTCTTATTTTTTGTTTCAACTGAAATCATAATGTCTTCATTTAAATCTTCAATGAATGTCACACTGTTACTCACCGTAACTCTGTCTGTTTGGGATCTAGGATTCTATATCCTTTGCAATATTCACTATATCCAACGAATATTCCTTCCATGGATCTGTTTTGAAGTTTGGAACGTTTTTCTGTTGGAATGAATATAAAAACTTTACATCCAAAAACTTTTAAATGATTGACACTTGGTTTCATACCTTGCCACAGTTCATATGGAGTTTTCGTCAGTTTTCTGGAAAAAAAGTCGGTTCCATAGATATGTAGCTGTCATTGCTGCCTCACCCCAATATTTCTCTGGTAGTTTGGAATCCGTCAGCGTACATATTATCATTTCTGTTAGAGTTCTGTTTTTCCTTTCTGCTACTCCATTTTGTTCAGGTGTGTATGGAACAGTTTTCTGGTGTTTTATTTCATTTTGTCTTAAGTAGTCTTCTATTCTTTGACCTGTAAATTCACCTCCATTATCACTTCTGATGACAATTGGCTTCCTTTGAAATTTGTTACTTGATCTTGTTACATAGTCTACAAGTTTATCAAAAACTTCACTTTTGTTCTTAATTAAGTATGTGACTGTGTATCTTGAGTAGTCGTCTATAAAAGTCAACATGTATCTATTGCCTCCTGATGTAGTCACTTTCATGGGTCCACATACGTCAGTATGCACCAAATCAAGTGGTCTTTCGCTTTTCATCTCACTTTCTTTTGGAATAGATATCCTTGTGGCTTTGGATTTTATACAACATTCACATCTTACGGTAATTGAGCAATCTGATATCTTTAAATCTTTTGTCAATTCTTTTCTCTGTAGTTCCCTTATACTGTCAGGGTGTCTATGTCCTAGACGTCTATTCCACATGTGAATACAGTTTTTGTGATCATGTGTACATACCTTCATCTGTTCCTTTGGTGTGTCAAAATGATATAATTGTTCATCTGCCTTGACTTTGGTTATCACCTTGTTTCCTGCAATAATTGCACACTCATTGTCTTTGAATTTTACTGTAAGTCCTTTTGCGGTTAAACGTTTCACAGATAATAATCCGCCTTCCAATTTTGGAACATACAACACATCCTGTACAAGTATCTTTGAATCTTGTCCGAACTTGTTTGAACAATTTAGCATACCTTGTCCGATACCTTCTGCGGTTATTTTGCTTCCATCTGCAAGATAAATGGCTTCTTTCATATCTAAATCAAGATCAGTAAAGAAATTCTTGTCACTTGTCATATGACTCGTTGCTCCTGAATCAATAAACCAACCAAGTGATGATTTCTTGCCTGTTACTTTAAATGTGCCATTCCAATTATTCTCACATGAATCGTAAAATGTGTTTTTTACTTTCTGTGTATGCTTTTTATGTTGTAATTTTTGTTGTTCTGCTTTCCATATGGTACAGTCTTTCTTTAAATTACCTTTTTTCTTACATCTGAAGCATTCTCTTGTTTCTTTATTATAGGGTTTTTTAAATTCTGTAGCTTTAAGAGCGTTTTCACTGTCCTTTTCAGAAGAAGAATCATTTCTTTGTTCTTTTCTTCTCTGATATTCATCTATTAGTCTTGTTTTCACAAAATCTAATGTAATGTCAGTTTCTGGTCTCATCTCAAGGGCATTTATCAAGGCTGTATACGAATCTGGTAAACTGCACAATAATATAGCTGCTACATGACTATCTTTAATGTCTTCACCAATAGATCTTAGTTGTGATATCACTTCCATCATTGAGAATATGTGCTTCGGCATGTCGTCATTTGCACTCAATCTCATACTGTGGGCGGCACGGTGGCTCAGTGGTTAGCACTGCAGCCTTGCAGCGCTGTGGTCCTGGGTTCAAATCCCACCAAGGACAACATCTGCAAGGAGTTTGTATGTTCTCCCTGTGTTTGCGTGGGTTTCCTCTGGGTTCTCCAGTTTCCTCCCACACTCCAAAGACATACTGATAGGGAATTTAGATTGTGAGCCCTGATGGGGACAGCAACAATAATGTATGTAAAGTGCTGCAGAATATGTTAGCACTATATAAAAATAAAGATTATTATTATTATACTGTAAAGCTTTCTTAATAAAAATAACTTGTGATTCAAGCTAGGTCATTCATACAGTTTTCTTAATTCTTCCCACATTCCTTTAGCTGCTTCTTCATTTCTTATATGTATTAATTGAGCATCATCCACTAATAAGCTAATGGTGGCTCTCGCTTGTCTATTCTTCTTATCCCATGTCTGATTATCTTGATCTGGTCTTTCTGTCACAATTACTTCCCATAAATCATCCTTAGATAACAACATCTCTACTTTGAATTTCCATAACTGATAATTTTCACGATTCAGTTTAGCTACTGTAAATTTCAGTTCTGTGTTACTCATCATCTTTATATAGTCTTACTTGTTTAGAGAGTTGTACTGAAGATATTCTCCTGTTTTTCTTGCTGATAGTTCCTGTATGTCCTGCCTGTGTTGAATTCTCTGTAATTATATCCAGCTCCTGGGATCATGAATTCCTCTGTCACTCTGTATCTGGATTTATTTCCTTCTGTTTACAGAGCTTATCTGTGTGCTCCGTTATCTGGGGTTATAAACCAGGATCCTCTTGTAGTGCGGGCCTGTAGTGTCTGGGCTTTAGTGTCTGGGTTCCGGCCTGGGCCCATAACCTGTCGCAGAGTGAATCTACTTACAGTCACCACTGTACTTACGAGAGCTTCAATCAGCAAGATATCTTGAGTAAACAGTATTTACTTCATACTGGATAAACAAGAGATACAATTCAGTGTCACACAGTACGTGTGCTGCTGACATAACACATTCAGGAAAGAAAGAACAACACAGGAAGTAAGAACAACCAACAATTGAGAGCTTTCCTCCCACACATTACAGCAAGTATCTAACTTTACACACTATCGCCATCTGCTGTCTGGTTAGTATAAAGTCCTCCTTTCACTTATAATAAGTCCTAATCTGTTGTATATGCCAACACAGGAAACATCAAACGGCAACAAAAATATAGTTGCTGTCACTGATCATTTCTCCAAGTGGACTGAAGCAACAACTGTTCCAGACAAGAGTGCCATGTCAGTAGCAAAATTTTTGTACACCATTATTTGCCGCTTAGGCTGTATGGACACTTTGATTAGCGACCAGGGAAGAGAGTTTGTGAACTCAATCATCGACAACCTGATGGATCATTTTCAAACAGATCACCGCATTTCATCTGCCTACCATCCACAAACAAATGGTCAGAGAGAAAATGACAAACGAACACTCAAAGAATCTCTTAGCTAGCTTGTCAATGACCAAGGAACCAACTGGGATCAGTTCATCCCTGGTGTTTTGTTTGCCTATCACACATCTGTGCATGCCTCAACCAAGTGCACTCCATTTGAGGTCATGCATGGACGAAAGGCTAAGCTTCCGATTGACCTAAATCGATCAGCAAATGACACTGTGGATGTCATGTCTCTTTCAGATGACGCCAACCCTGATGTGCTAAATATAGTCACAATCATTCATAACAGGATCCACTAAACTGTAAAGTACCAACATCCATTCTGCTCAGGAACACAAAAAGTGTGCCTTTGATCGCCGACACAACAGCAACAAAGAAATCACTGCTGGCACCATTGTTTATATAAAGAATCAATGTCGTATTCATCGCATGGGTTCAAAGATGGAACGACGCTGGGTTGGACCCTACTTAGTTGTGGAATCCTTAACGAAGGGAGGAAAAAAACTTAAGAACAATAAGACTGGCAAGATACTAAGCAACACCTACCATGCCAGCAACCTTAAGATTTACCAGAATGAAGAGACTTCTCTACCACCCCTGTCCCAGCGACTCTGCCACCCAGAAACACAAGCAAAGCAAGACTTTCAACCCACTACCAAGTTCAGGAAGGAAGTATCTTACCACCATTCTTGACCTTACATTTAGTAGGGTTGTGTACTTTGGAAGTGTGGCACTCTGCTGTTCACAGGTACCACAGGACCCAAAAGGGTGCATGGACGGACTTCTCCACAAGAGGCCCTCATTACATACAAACACCTTCACCCTTCCACCTCATACCAATAGAGGGAGCCCATTAGGGATATATATATGGAGGGTGGAGCTAGGCAGTTCAGTCAGTCAGACAGAGTCAGAGAGTCTGAGAGCGTGCTGACGCTGAGAGCAGCGAATACGCAGCACGTCTGCTGCCGTATTGAGGGCCCCGAGTGTGGCCGACGGCGAGGAGGAGAGGAGAGAGGAGTTGAGGGGGCAGAGGAGCATCATAGGCTCACCCCGAATATACAAACCGGACGCCGGGTCCGCTCCTACAGGGTCCTTTATACCCAGTAGGGATCACCGGCATACCAGGAGGACTACAAGTCCCTGGCCAACATGAAGCTAAACCCTTAACAGGACCAGGAACCACGAAGGCCCTGACTTGCCCCCTGGGCCGTGGGGCACCCGGTGCCGGGCCGGTGGATGCCGGGAGTGATGTCACAGTGGCGGTGGCCCCGTCCGTGACCCAGGGCGGTCATTAAAAGGGGGATATTTACAGGGAATTCAAAGTGTTTGTAATGAGTTTGTGACGCCACCTGTGGTGTCTGGTAAAGATTACCAGTGCTGCGACAGACCTCTGAGGCAGGTGTTTGGGCAGCTTGGTTAGAACAGCTCTCCACAGGTGGAGCAGGCCTTAGGGCAGTGTAGGGGTGTATGGTGGATGCTGGTGAGAGACGGCAGGACGGTCCCGGAGGAAAGACGGACACTCACACAGGGGTAAGCTTCAGTACCTTTACTGGTGATGGTGCAGGCACGGTCCAGGGTACTCCGGACGAAGGGCGCACTTTTGGACTCTCCCAGTGAGTGGGTATAGGGCATCCTGATCCGTGGCTTTACTCGCTAAGCTTCTGACCTGCCTGGAGCTAGGCCTAGCTTGGTTGCTGTCTCTCTCTCTCCCTTGCACCTGCTGACCTGATGGTAGGGCCTTCTCTTGGAGATCACTCTCCCTGGTCGCTGGGGCCTCCGTGACTCCTAGCCCTGGTACTGTAGTCAGCGTTTGGTAAACCTGGGACCTGTAGTCCTCCAGGGGTTCCGGTGGTCCCTACTGGTTATAAAGGGTCCCCGTTGGCGTGGACCCGGTGTCCGGTATATATATCGGGGTGAGCCTGGTATGCTCCTCTGCCCCCTCGCTACTTCTT
This sequence comes from Phyllobates terribilis, assembly GCF_046119375.1. Classification (NCBI taxonomy): domain Eukaryota; kingdom Metazoa; phylum Chordata; class Amphibia; order Anura; family Dendrobatidae; genus Phyllobates; species Phyllobates terribilis. The sequence continues at coordinate 517,992,009 of NW_027362761.1, forward strand.
CCTTCTCCTCTCGCCTTCGGCCACACTCAGGGCCCTCACTAGGCCTTCACTCATGCTGTAGGCCTTGGCTCACCTAAGCACAGCAGCCAGCGTGCTGCCTCTTCGCTGCTCTCTGAGCGTCAGCACGCTCTCTGTTCAACTCTCAGCTCTCTCCCTCTCCGTGTTTGAGTAGGAACTCCCTGCCTAACTCCACCCTCCAGTGTCTATATCTCCCCATACGGGCTCCCTCTGCTGGTCTGAGGTGGTAGGGTGGAGGTGTGTGAATGTGTCAGGGCCTCTTGTGGAGAAGTCCATACATGCACCCTTCTGGGTTCTGTGGCACCAGTGCGCAGCAGGGCGCCACATCCCCCCCTAGTAAAACTCAGTGCTCCTGGACTGAAGCATTTTTCTCAAAACAGGTTAAACAATAACATTTCTTCCCTTTATGGGAGGCACTTTTCTTGAACGTTACAGGTAACATTATAATACAATAATATAAAGTATTTTCAGAGTTTCTCAAATCAGTTCCAGAGAGATCCCAACAGGGTATCCCTCTCACTGGTTAAAGTGCAAAGGCAGCTTGAGGGACCTGTCTGTAAACCCTCCACGTAGGCCCTGGGCGTGGCTGCAGGGCACAGGCGATCCGGGGTCGGACCACGACTTCTGCCACGCCAAACAGGTTTTTGTTCTGAGGTTGCTTAAAAGGCACCCCAGGGAGTGCAACTATGTACATGACAGTTTTTGGGCTGCTCACATTCCTCAGCCACCGAGTCCTTTATATATACCCTTATGGGTAACTAAATGCAATGAGAAGTGTCCGTGTCACATAAATTGTCCATTAGCACAGCAAAATAAATCAATAAATAAATACATGAAATTATTGCAAGAACATACCCTCTATTCACTCCCTATACCTGACAGGGGTCTGGCCTTTTGTGCTATGCGATGAACTACGTAGTACTGGGATGTGTGTAGTGTGGATGTTTGCGCTATTTTCCGCTCTATCAGCTCTATGTGTTGGTGAACTGCAAGACTGCCTTAACCTTTCTACGGGACTGGCAAGTACACTGGTTCCTGGGCCTACTGGCTCTGCTTCTACTGGTGATCCTTCTTCCGGGGATTCTTCCTGAGCAGGCTCTTCCGGGGCACTTACAGGTCTTACTTGCAGTGGAGAGTCTTCTGGTTGTTGGTAGAAGTGTAGCACAGGTATTATTACCGCTCCATCCTGTTGAGGCCAATCTGCCGGGAAATCTCCTAAGACAGTATGGAGTACTTCTTCTTTAGGCTCCTCCGGTACGGTGAGAGGCACTTCTTCCTGGGGCTTCAGCGGACTTGGGCACAACTTCAGATGGTCTCTTGATACCGTTGCAGTTGTTCTTCCTCCGTCTTTGCTAATTAGACAGGTTTTCCTGTTGTCGGATCTGGAATTCAACACAGTGTAAGGTTCCCTTTCACACTGGTCATCAAGCTTGTGGCTTCTTCTCTTTCGTTTCAGCACAACGTCTCCAGGTGTCAAGGGTTCGGCTGGTGCACTCTTGTTGTACTGTGCTTCCTGCTTATCTCTCACCCTACTTAAACTGTCTTTGACACAGGCCTGTACTCTCTTGTACTGTTCCTGTCAAGTCGTATCCCAGTCTTCAGTGGACATATCTGCTTCTGGCTCTACCACTCCAAGCTCCAGGTCCATGGGCAACTTTCCGAGTCTTGCTCTCATGAGGTACGCTGGAGTACAATTGGTGGAACTCACAGGTATGTGATTGTACAGATCTACCAGGTCAGGTAGTTTGTCTGGCCACTGGTTTCTTTCTTCTAGAGGTAAAGTCTTCAACACGTCGATGACTATGTTATTCATCTTTTCACATAACCCATTGGTTTGGGGGTGGTACGGTGTAGTCCGGATCTTCTTACATCCGTACAGATGGCAAAACTCTTTGAACAGCTCGGCTTCAAACGCAGGGCCTTGATCCGTCAGCACCTTATCCGGGTATCCATGGGGCCTGCAGAAGTAGGCTTGAAACGTCCTTGCTGCAGTTTCTGCCGTCAGATCCTTGACGGGGGCTACCACCAGCAACCGGGTGTAGTGATTCACCATGGTCAGGGCATACGAGTAGCCTGACCTGCTGGGTGACAGCTTGACGTGGTCCAGAGCGACGATCTCCAGGGGCTGGGTTGTCTTGATGGACTGCAGGGGTGCCTTCTGGCTGCTGTAGTCTTTTCTTCTGAGGCTACAGGGTCCACAATCCCGGCACCACCTCTCTATGGAACTCCGCATTCCAACCCAATAAAACCGATTCTTCAGGAAGGTTTCCAGCTTCTTCCAGCCAAAATGCCCCGCTTGATCGTGGTAGGCTTCCAACACCATCTGGATGTCTGTCCTGGGCACTACGATCTGCCATACCATCTCATGGGTCCTAGGGTTAACATACCTTCGGCACAGCTTCTCTCTATAGATGAACAGCCGGCTTCTCTCATTCCACAGTTGCTTGGCTTGTGGAGAAGCGTCCTTCTACAGGGAGGAACCTTCCTGGGCTATCAGTTCTTTGATACGGCTGACAACCGAGTCGCTGTCCTGGGTCTCCTTCCAACTGTGGTGAGGTAAAGGGTTTAGTGTCTTACCACGATACCTCCTGGAGGTGCGCTGCTCGTGGACCATCCCATTTCTGTGGAAGGCAGGTAGCTCAATCTCCTCCAGGTCATCCACTTCTTCTTCAGTATCTGGTGAGGCATTCTGGATAGGGCATCGGCGTTGGTGTTCTTGTGGCCTGCCCGGTACTTGATGGTGAACTGATAGTTTGACAGCCGGGCCATCCAACGCTGTTCCATGGCTCCCAATTTGGCTGTCTCTAGATGTGTCAAGGGGTTGTTGTCAGTATAGGCCGTGAACTTAGTGGAGGCCAGGTAGTGCTTGAATCGTTCAGTGATGGCCCAGACCAAGGCCAGGAACTCCAACTTGAAGGAGCTATAGTTTTCTGGATTCCTCTCGGTAGGACGAAGCTTCCTGCTGGCATAGGCAATCACCTTCTCTTTGCCATACTGCTTCTGGCTTAACACAGCTCCTAGTCCCTCGTTGCTGGCATCAGTGTACGGCAGGAAAGGTTGGCTGTAGTCAGGGTAGGCCAGGATTTCTTCGCCAGTCAGGATCTCTTTCATCACTGCAAAGGACTCAGCCTGCTCTTTCATAGAATCATAGAATCATAGAATGGTAGAGTTGGAGGGGACCTCCTGGGTCATCTGGTCCAACCCCCTGCTCAAAGCAGGATTCACTAAATCATCTCAGACACATATCTGTCCAGCCTCAGTTTGAAGTCATCGATTGAAGGGGAGCTCACCACCTCTCGTGGCAGCCTGTTCCACTCATTGATCACCCTAACTGTCAAAAAGTTTTTTCTAATATCTAATCTGTGTCTCCTCCCATTCAGTTTCATCCCATTGCTTCTAGTCTTTCCTTGTGCAAATGAGAATAAAGATGATCCTTCTACAATTTGACAGCCATTGAGATATTTGTAGACAGCTATTACCCCTCTGGAAGGGGGGGGTTCTTGCCTCTGTTGGACTGTCCTACCAGGAGATCTTGCAAAGGCGCTGCCTTCTTGGTGTAGTCCTTTACAAATCTCCGGTAGTACCCGACCAGTCCCAGGAACTGACGTACCTCCTTGAGATTCTTCTGCTCCGGCCATTTCTGGATGGCAGTGACCTTCTCTGGGTCTGGTGCTACTCCTTCTGGACTGACGATGTGCCCCAGGTACTGAACCTTCTGTTGGAGCAGGTGGCACTTGGAAGGCTTCAATTTCATCCCATACCGGGACAACGACTCAAATACTTCCGCCAGGTGCTTCAAATGGTCCTCATACATCTTGGAGTACACTATCATGTCATCCAGGTATAGCAGCACGGTCTCAAAGTTACGGTGTCCCAAACAGCACTGCATCAATCTCTGGAACGTTCCAGGGGCGTTGCAGAGTCCGAATGGCATACTGTTGAACTCGCAGAGTCCCATCGGGGTAGTAAAGGCCGTCTTCTCCCGATCCTCCTCAGCAACTGCTACTTGCCAGTACCCACTAGTGAGGTCAAGGGTAGAGAAGTAATTTGCAGACTTTAATGCAGCCAGGGATTCCTCTATATGGGGCAAAGGGTATGCATCTTTATGTGTTATGCGATTTACTTGTCTGTAATCTACACACATTCTCAGGATTCTATCCTTTTTCCTGACCAGGACCAGGGGAGCTGCCAAGGGGCTACAGCTATCTCTTATTACCCCTGTTTTCTTCATGTCATGCAACATTTCCTTCGCTTTCTGGTAGTGTGCTGGTGGTATGGGCCTGTAACGTTCTTTGTTGGGTGGATGGTCACCTGTGGGTATATGGTGTTGTACCCCTTTAATCCTCCCAAAATCAAGTGGGTGTTTGCTGAATACCTGTTCGTATTCCTGAACCACCCTGTATACACCTTGTATTTGATGGACAGGAGTGGCGTCAGTCCCAACATGGAGCTGTTGACACCAATCCTCCAGCTGAGCTTCGGAGTCATTGTCCTCCACTGTATCTGGTGGGGTCAAGGATTCCACCGTGTGTATGGCATCATCATTCACAGTATACAACCTGGCAACAGTGGCGTATCTTGGTACTTTAACTTCATCCTCCCCACAATTTAGTAGACGTACGGGTAACCTCCCATTGCGTACATCAACCACCCCCCTGGCAGTTAATAGTGTAGGTCTGTGCTCTGAGCTAATGGGCTCCATTACCGCCTTGTAGTTCTGTCCTTTGAGACCTATTGCTGCACTACACCAAATCAGCATTTCACTCATCGGGGGAATCACAATGGGTATTGGCTCTGTCACCCGTACATTACCAATCTCGCCACCTGTTAGCTTTACCTGTTGCTGGTACAGGAGGGCTCGTATCTCTCTCTGGAGCACCTTCTTCTGCCCTGGTTTGGCAGTGTCAGCAATCTGTTGGAGCAAAAACAACACTTCTCCCAAACTGTTACGAACAATATTTGTACCAAGTATCATGTACAAGTCTGTATCACCAGGGTTAGATTCCACTACAATCAGTCCTTGGTCCTTTAGTTCCGCTCTCCCCACCTTCACTGTCACGTCCTTAACCCCGACTAGGTTAAGAGGAAGGCCGTTAGAGGCATACACAGAGAGGTTCGGGGCTGGCGGCTGGAGTTCATCTACGGACCAGTACCTTTTGTAGAGGACATCAGGTATGATGGTTACCTGCGAGCCAGTGTTCAGCAGGGCAGGTGTCGCGATGCCATCCAGCAAAATGGACAGGAAAGGTCTTCCTCTCACGAACCGACGGTACCAGTTTGATGGGCCTGGTTAGTCTACTCCTGGGTGTCGGCCCTCGGCCCCAGGGTTTGCTCGTTTAAAGGACAGTTCCACGCTGTGTGGCCTGCCTTGTGGCAGCAGTAGCAGATGAAGTCTCCTGGAGGGCGAAGTTGGTCGTTGGTCCTCCCACGGGGTGGCGTTGTCCTCCTCCGGGGTGGCGTTGTCCTCCTACGGGGTGGTGTTGTCCTCCTTCTATTCCTGATCCAGGGGACATCCTCAGGGCTGTCGGCCAGTAGGATCCTTCCTTCCGGCTCAGGCTGCAGGGTGCTCAGGACAGTGGCCAGCGTTTTACTTAGCTGACGCACTTCAGAGCGCAGGCTGTCCAGCTCGCTAGGGGGCACTGTTTGCATCTTTGTTTCAGCCGTTAATGAAGGAGCGGTGGGTGCTGCGGGCACTGGGGTGGCCCCACCCTGGTAACGTTGGATAGCAGTTTCTGTTGTCTCCAGGGGCTGCAGACAATTATAGCCATGTCCTTAAGGGTGTCAAAGGTGGCATCTGGATGGTCTAAGGCCCACCACCGTACAGTACTGCTCTCCTCCTGGGACCTCAACCCCCGGATGAACTGTTCCGTCAGCATTTTATTTTCATTTTGTATGCTGGCTGGACTAACCTGTTTCAGGGCCCGCAGGTCTTCCTGGGCACAGTGGTTGAACCTCATCCGGAGATCTGTCTCAGTGCGGTTTTCAAACACAGTTTGCAGTGTCTTAAAGATGATGGTTACTGATTCCTGGTCTGTGGCAGGCCAGGTTTCAACTTCCCGCTCTGCGGCACCAGTCAATTGTCCCAGCAGCTCTCTGCTTACCAGTCATAGAATACATGTCTAGCACACCGCATATTTTTCTCTTGAATCCGGACAGGGTGTCTGGTTTGCCGTTATACTGGGGAAGCCATTTCGCTCCAGGGATATACGGCAGGGCCATGGGTATCAACGGGGTCATGACCCCTGCTGGTGGAGCGGCCGCTCCGGCCTGTGCAGCGCCGGGCGCAGGTTGGGCATCAGGAGCGTTAACCGGTGCTCCGGCGGCTTGCTGGTCGTCGGCCATGGTTGCGCCCCCCTAGTGAACCGGAGCCTACCTTCTTCACTTCTTATCAGGTAGGCCACAGCTCAGACATCAGAGCATCCTCTGGACTCCTTCCAGGACCTGACGCTTCCTGGTTCGACGTCAGGGGCGGGGCGTGTCCTGGGCTTCGCGCGCTTCCAGCGGTTACGCCTCTCCGATTCCAGCGGTTACGCCCCTCTACTTCCCGCGCGGCGACAGGAAGATGGCGGAAAATGGCGGGAAATCTCGGGAATGGCGGGAAACCTTCACCACAGTGAGTATTACAGTCTTTTAAGGCGCACAGTAGCTGGTGGCAGCGGGCACGGAATCCTGTTCATGACGCCAAGGCTGACGCGCCCCCTGGGCCTATGGATGCCGGGGGTGATGTCACAGTCGTGGTGGCCCGGTCCGTGACCCAGGGCGGTCATTAAAAGGGGGATATTTACAGGGAATTCGAAGTGTTTGTAATGAGTTTGTGACGCCACCTGTGGTGTCTGGTAAGGATTACCAGCGTTGCGACAGACCTCTGAGGCAGGTGTTTGGGCAGCTTGGTTAGAACGGCTCCCCACAGGTGGAGCAGGCCCCAGGGCAGTGTAGGGGTGTATGGTGGATGCTGGTGAGAGACGGCAGGACGGTCCCTCTCAGCTATCTCCCTCTCCGTGTCTGAGTAGAAACTCCCTGCCTAACACCCTCCAGTGTCTATATCTCCCCCAACGGGCTCCCTCTTCTGGTCTGAGGTGGTAGGGTGGAGGTGTGTGAATGTGTGAGGGCCTCTTGTGGAGAAGTCCATCCATGCACCCTTCTGGGTTCTGTGGCACCAGTGCGCAGCAGGGTGTCACAGCCCCAGCATTACCAGGGATAGTGGTTGCCAGCAGAAGGTCCTACTACCAAGCGACAGGTGAAGGAACAGCACGACACATAAGCTAGGCCCAGTTGCAGGCTGGCCAGGAGCATACAGAGAGGCAGACACGGACAAGGAGGCCTTATACCCGCTCACTGGGGAGAAGTCCTGAAGTGCACCCATCCTACTGAGTACCCTGGACCATACCTGACATCCGCACCAGTAAAGGTATTGAAGCGAATCCCCTGTCTCTGTCAGTTATTCCTGCTGCGCCATTCCGCCTGCACTACAGGTCCCAGCATCACCACCCACCCACCAAACTCCACACTGCCCCGGGGGCTCGCTCTACCTGGGGCGAACAGAAATACCTCAGCTGCCATCCCATCACCCCCCGGAGGTCTGCAGCAGTGCTGGTAAACCTTACCAGGCACCACAGGTGTCGTCACGAACTATTTACTTTATTTTTATCTCTATCCAAGTTACAATCCCCTTTTTGGTTAACCGCCCTGGGCCACGGACCGGGCCAGCCACTGTGACATATCCCCCCCCCAGCATCCATAGGCCCAGCTGCCGAGTACCCCATTGCCCCGGGGGCGCGTCAGATGCACAAGAGATCTTGGACAACCACGGCGTACATATAAAACCAAAGGTGATGGGAACTGCTACTTTTGGGCCATCAGCTATATCCTGACAGGAACAGAGGACAACTACTCCCTTCTCAGAGCTAGAGTGATCCACCACATGAAAACTCACTTGTCAAAAAAAACTACAGGGCTCCTTTAATCAAGATGTGAATGAATATGTGAACACCTCTGGCATCTCTCATTATGGAGTCTGGGCAACTGATGCAGAAATCATGGCCACAGCAAATCTGTTGAGTTGTGACATTGTCATCCACACAAAAGTCGGTGACACCATGGATTGGTTGCCCTATCCCGCAAGCTTCAATCTGCTGTCAACAGCAGAACATGCACTTTATCTTGAAAACAAGCATGATCATTTTAATGTTATCAGTGTTTACCTTTGAACGTTTCTATTATAGTGCCCTGTCACTGTGGCGCCCTGCTGCGCATGGTGCCACAGAACCTGGAAGGGTGCACGGACGGATTTCTCCACAAGAGGCCCTCACTACATGCAAACACCTCCACCTTCCACCTCATACCAGCAGAGGGAGCCCTGAAAGGGATATAAAAAGGGAAGGTGGAGCCAGGCAGCTCAGTCTTAGATAGGGTTTAGAGTGTACAGTGAGTGCTCAGAGAGACAGGAGCACGCAGTCTGCTGTGTGAGGCAAGCTAGGCCTCCAGCGGCACTGAAGCCTAGTGAGGGCCCCGAGCGTGGCCGACGGCGAGGAGGAAGGGAGTGATAAATGGGGCAGAGGAGCATACCAGGCTCACCCCAGCATTTATACCGGACACCGGGTCTGAGCCTACAGGGACCCTTCATGCCCAGTAGGGTTAACCGGAATCCCAGGGGGACTACAAATCCCCCTGGCAAACCTGAAGCTAGACACGTACAGGACCAGGTACCACGAAGGCCCCGACATCCAGGGAAAGTGGTCACCAACAGGAGGTCCTACTTCAGAGCAACAGGTAGAAGAAAAAGCAAGACACATAAGCTAGGCTCAGTTGCAGGCTGGCCCGGAGCTTACACAGAGGCAGACACGGATCAGGAGGCCTTATACCCGCTCCCTGGGGAGAAGTCCAAAAGTGCGCCCTTCACCTAGAGTACCCTGGACCGTAAAGCTGTACCAGTAAAGGTAACGAAGCAAAACCCCCTGTCTCTGTCCGTTACTCCGGCTGTGCCATTATATCTCTACCTGCACCACAACGCCCAGCGCACCCACCATCTATCTATCTACACTGCCCTGAGGCCCGCTCCACCTGTGGGGAGCTGTACCATCTTTAGCTGCCTTGACACCTGCCTCAGAGGACTGCTGCAGCGCTGGTGACCTTCACCAGACACCACATCTGGAGTCACGAATTTCTCTGAACTTTTATTAGTAATCGCTACCCCTTTGTGCACTGTTTCGCCCTGGGCCAGCCACCATGATATACTGTCCCCAAACAGTAAGGCCCACGGGGGCGTGACAATCCCAACTGGCGTCATGAACAGGATTGCGTGCCCGTTGCCACCGGGTACTGTGTGCCTTAAAAAAGACTGTAAATCTTACTGTGGTGAAGTTTTTCTTGCCAATTGCCGCTGTTTCCCGCCATTATCTGCCATTTTCGAGTCGCCACGCGGGAAGTAGAGGGGCGTAACCGCTGGAAGCGCGTGAAGACACGCCCCGCCCCTGACGTCGAACCAGGAAGCGTCAGGTCCTGGAAGGAGCCAGAGGACGCCCTGACGTCAGAAGCGAGCGACGCAAGGTCCTGAAAGAAGACGGTCGCCCGCGGAGCTGCGGCCTACCTCAAAGAAAAGTTCAAAAGGTAGGCTCCGGATCACTAGGGGGGGCGCAACGATGTCCGAAGCCCAGCAGAGCGCCGGAATACCGGTTAACGGCCCCGATGTCCCACTTGCGCTCGGCACTGAGCAGGCTGAAGCGGCCGCTCCACCAGCAGGGCCTGTAACCCCTGTCATACCTATGGCCCTGCCTTATATCCCGGGAGCGAAGTGGTTCCCTCAGTATAACGGCAAACCGGACACACTGTCCGGATTCAAGAGGAAGATATGCGGCATACTGGACATGTACTCTATGACTGGAAAGCAGAGAGCCGCTGTAGTGTTAGCACTATTGACTGGTGCCGCTGAGACAGAATTTGAAACCTGGCCAGCCGCAGACCAAGAATCAGTGTCCACCATCTTTAAAAGACTGCAAACCGCGTTTGAAAACCGCACTGTAACAGATCTCCGGATGAGGTTCTACCATTGTGTCCAAAAACCTGAGGACAATATCCGGGACTATGCCTGGCGCTTACAGGAGGCCCTACGGTCCCTGAAACAGGTTAGTCCAGCCAGCATCCATGATGAAAATAAAATGCTGACAGAACATTTCATCCGGGGGTTAAAGTCCCAAGAAGAGAGCAGAACTGTACGGTGGTGGGCCTTAGACCATCCGGATGCCACCTTTGACACCCTTAAGGACATGGCTATAAAGGGCCTGCAGCCCCTGGAAACAACAGACACTGCTATCCAGCGTTACCAGGGTGGGGCCACCCCAGTGCCTGCAGCACCCACCGGTCCTTCACTAACGGCTGAAACAAGGATGCAAACAGTGCCCCCTAGCGAGCTGGACAGCCTACGCTCTGAAGTGCGCCAGTTAAGTAAAACCCTGGCCACTGTCATGAGCACCCTGCAGCTGTGGACGGAGCCTGAGCTGGAAGGAAGGATCCTGCTAGCCGACAACCCTGAGGATGTCCCCTGGATGAGAAGAAGAAGGAGGACAACACCACCCCGTGGAAGGACCAACGGCGCCCTCCAGAGGACTTCATCTGCTACCGCTGCCATAAAACAGGCCACACCACGCGGAGGTGTCCTTTAAACGAGAAAACCCTGGGGACGAGGGCCGACACCCAGGAGTAGACCAACCAGGCCCATCAAACTGGTATCGCCGGTTCATGGGAGGAAGACCTTTCCTGTCCATTGTGCTGGACGGCATTGCGACCCCTGCCCTGCTGGACACAGGATCTCAGGTAACCATTATGCCTGATGTCCTCTACAAAAGGTTCTGGTCCATAGACGAACTTCACCCCCCAGCTCCAAACCTTTCCGTGTATGCCTCCAATGGCTTTCCCCATAACCTAGTCGGGGTTAAGGATGTGGCAGTAAAGGTGGGAAGAGTGGAACTGAAGGACCAGGGACTAATTGTAGCAGAGACTAATCCTGATGATACAGACTTGTATATGGTACTTGGCACAAATATTGTTAGTAACTGTTTGGGAGAAGTGTTGTTCTTGCTCCAACAGATGGCTGACACCGCCAGACAAGGGCAGAGGAGGGTGCTCCAGAAAAAGATCCAAGCCCTTATGTACCAGCAACAGGTAAAGCTATCAGGTGGTGAAATTGGTAATGTACGGGTGACAGACCCGATACCCATTGAGATTCCCCCAATGAGTGAAATGCTGATTTGGTGTAGAGCAGCAATAGGTCTCAAAGGACGGAGCTACCAGGCGGTAGTAGAGCCCCTTAGCTCAGAGCATAGACCTACACTCTTGACTGCCAGAGGGGTAGTGGATGTACGCAATGGGAGGGTGCCCGTACGCCTCCTAAACTATGGGGAGGATGAGATTAGATTACCACGCTACGCCACTGTTGCCAAACTGTACACAGTAGATAACAACTCCATACACACGGCGGAGTCCTTAACCTCACCAGACGAAGTGGAGGATAATGACCCGGCAACCCAGGTGGAGGATTGGCGTCAACAGCTCCATGTTGGGACAGACACCACTCCTGCCCATCAGAAGCAGGGTGTACACCGGGTGGTTCAGGAATACGAGCAAGTATTCAGTAAGCACCCACTTGACTTTGGGAGAATTAAAGGGGTACAACACCATATACCCACAGGTGACCATCCACCCATCAAAGAACGTTACAGGCCTATACCACCAGCACACTACCAGAAGGCGAAGGAGATCTTGCACGACATGAAGAAGGCAGGGGTAGTAAGGGAGAGTTGTAGTCCCTGGGCAGCTCCCCTAGTTCTAGTCAGGAAAAAGGACAGAAGCATGAGAATGTGTGTAGATTACAGACAAGTAAATCGCATTACACATAAAGATGCATACCCTTTACCACGTATAGAGGAATCCCTGGCTGCCTTAAAGTCTGCACATCATTTCTCCACCCTTGACCTCACTAGTGGGTACTGGCAAGTAGCTGTTGCTGAGGAGGATCGGGAGAAGACAGCCTTCACCACCCCGATGGGACTCTGCGAGTTCAATAGTATGCCGTTTGTACTCTGCAACGCCCCCGAAACGTTCCAGAGATAGATGGAGTGCTGCCTGGGACACCGCAACTTCGAGACTGTACTACTATACCTGGACGATGTGATAATGTACTCCAAAACGTATGAGGACCACTTGAAGCGCCTGGCAGAGGTATTTGAGTCGCTGTCCCGGTATGGGATGAAGCTGAAGCCCTCAAAGTGCCACCTGCTCAAGCGAAAGGTACAGTACCTGGGGCACATCGTTAGTCCAGAGGGAGTAGCACCAGGCCCAGAGAAGGTCACTGCCATCCAGAAATGGCCGGAGCCGAAGAGCCTCAAGGAGGTACGTCAGTTCCTGGGACTAGTCGGGTATTACCGGAGGTTTATGAAGGACTATACCAAGAAAGTGGCGCCTTAGCAAGATCTCCTGGAAGGACAGTCCGGGAGAGGCAGAAACCCCCCGTTCCAGTGTGGTAAGGAGCAAGCTGAATCCTTTAAGGTGATGAAGGAGATCCTGACCGGCAAAGAGATCTTAGCCTACCCTGACTACAGCCAACCGTTCCTGTTGTACACTGATGCCAGCAACGAAGGATTAGGAGCTGTACTGAGTCAGAAGCAGAATGGCCAATAAAAGGTGATCGCCTATGCAAGCAGGAAGCTCTGCCCGACCGAGAGGAACCCAGAGAACTAGAGCAGCTTCAAGTTGGAGTTCCTGGCCCTGGTCTGGGCCATCACCAAGCGGTTCAAGCACTATCTAGCCTCCAGTAAGATTACTGCCTACACAGACAATAACCCCTTGACTCCCCTGGAAACAGCCAAGTTAGGAGCCATGGAACAACGATGGATGGCTCGGCTGTCAAACCACTAGTTCACCATTAAGTACCGGGCAAGCCGGAAGAATGCCAACGCCGATGCCCTGTCCAGGATGCCTCACCAGTCGGACACTGAAGAAGAAGTGGATGACCTGGAAGAGATTGAACTACCTGCCTTTCACTGTAATGGAATGATCCACGAGCAACGAGGCTCCAGGAGGCATCTCGGTAAGACGCTAAACCCTTTGCATCACCACAGCTGGAAGGAGACCCAGGACAGCGACTCGGTTGTCAGCCGTATTAAAGAACTGATAACCCAGGAAGGTTCCTCCCTGGAGAAGGAAGCGTCTCTACAAGCCAAGCAACTGTGGGGAGAGAGAAGCCGGCTGTTCATCTATAGGGAGAAGCTCTGCCGAAGGTATGTCAACCCGAGGACCCATGAGATGGTATGGCAGATTGTAGTGCCCAGGACGGACATCCAGATGGTGTTGGAGGCCTACCACGATCAAGCGGGGCACTTTGGCTGGAAGAAGCTAGAAACCCTGCTGAAAGGTCGGTTTTACTGGGTTGGAATACGCAGTTCCATAGAAAGATGGTGCCGAGACTGTGGACCCTGTAGCCTCAGAAGAAAAGACTACAGCAGCCAGAAGGCACCCCTGCAACCCATCAAGACAACTCGACCCTTGGAGATAGTGGCCCTGGACCATGTCAAGCTGTCACCCAGCAGGTCAGGATATTCCTATGCCCTGACCATGGTGGATCACTACTCCCTGTTCCTGGTGGTCGCCCCCATCAAGGATCTGACGGCAGAAACTGCGGCGAAGACGTTTCAGGCGTACTTCTGCAGGCCCCATGGATACCCGGAGCAGGTGCTGACAGATCAAGGCTCAGCCTTCGAAGCCGAATTGTTCAAGGAGTTCTGCCATCTGTACGGGTGTAAAAAGATCCGGACTACACCATACCACCCCCAAACCAACGGTCTCTGTGAAAAGATGAATAACATCGTCATCGACCTGCTGAAGACCTTACCATTAGAGGGGAGAAATCAGTGGCCAGACCTACTACCTGACCTGGTAGATCTGTACAACCACATACCTGTGAGTTCCACCAATTGTACTCCAGCATATCTCATGTGAGCAAGACCAAGGAAGTTGCCCATGGACCTGGAGCTTGGTGTAGTAGAACCCAAAGCAGATATGTCCACTGAGGACTGGGACACGACCAGACAGGAGCAGTACAGAAGAGTACAAGCCTGTGTTAAAGACAGTCTGAATAGGGTAAGAGACAAGCAGTAAGCCCACTACAATAAAAGTGCACCCGCAGAACCCTTCACACCAAGAGAAGTGGTGTTAAAAAGAAAAAGGAGAAACCACAAACTTGATGACCAGTGGGAGAGAGAACCCTACACTGTGTTAAAGTCAAGATTCGATAGCAGAAAGACCTGCCTAATTACCAAGGACGGAGGAAGAACAACTGCAATGGTATCAAGAGACCACCTGAAGTTGTGTCCAGATCTGCTAAAGCCCCAGGAGGAAGTGCCTCTCACCGTACAGGAGGAGCCTGAAGAAGAAGTAATCCACACTGAATTAGGAGATTTCCCGGCAGATTGGCCCCAAATAGGAGGAGCAGTGATAATACCTGTGATCCCCTTCTTCCAACAGCCAGAAGACCCTCCACAGCATGAAGAGCCTGTAAGTGCCCCAGAAGAGCCTGCTCAAGAAGAATCCCTGGAAGAAGGACCCCCGGTTGGAGCAGAGCAAGAAGGCCCAGCCAATGGTATACTTACCAGTCCCATGGAGAAGTTAAGGCAGTATTACAACCTAACCACACATAGAGCTGACAGGGTAGCAAACACAGATACCATTCACACTCCCATACTATGCAGATCAACACATAGCACCAAAGGCCAGGCCCCTGTTAGGTTTAGCGAATAAATAGGAATACCCACAGTATAAATAGTTGCCCCTGGGGTATGTTATAATTGTGAAATTGGCATGTATTTAATTATTGTTGTGTTTTGCCTTGCTTATGGACAATTTACGTGATATGGACACTTTTCTATTGTATTTAGTTACCCGTGGTGTATATATAAAAAGACTCTGTGGCTGAGGACCGTGAGCAGCCCAAAAACTATTTAAGTACATAATTGCACTCCCTGGAGTGCCTTGTTACTGACCACTGAACAAAAACCCGTTTGGCGTGGCAGAAGACGTGGTCCATCACCTGGATCACCTGTGCCCTACAGCCACGCCCAGGGCCTACGTGGAGGGTTTGCGGACGGGTCCCTCATGCTACTTATCTACTTTTGGTGAAAAGGACACCAGGTTTGGGACTTGCTGTAACCATATTGTTATTATTATAATTGTTATTATTGTTGTTTAACCTGTTTTTTGCAAAAATGCTTCAGTCCAGGAGTACTGAGTTTTACTAGGGGGAATGTGGCGCCCTGCTGCGCATGGTGCCACAGAACCTGGAAGGGTGCACGGACAGATTTCTCCACAAGAGGCCCTCACTACATGCAAACACCTCCACCTTCCACCTCATACCAGCAGAGGGAGCCCTGATAGGGATATAAAAAGGGAAGGTGGAGCCAGGCAGCTCAGTCTTAGATAGGGTTTAGAGTGTACAGTGAGTGCTCAGAGAGACAGGAGCACGCAGGCTGCTGTGTGAGGCAAGCTAGGCCTCCAGCAGCACTGAAGCCTAGTGAGGGCCCCGAGCGTGGCCGACGGCGAGGAGGAAGAGAGTGATAAAGGGGGCAGAGGAGCATACCAGGCTCACCCCAGCATTTATACCGGACACCGGGTCTGAGCCTACAGGGACCCTTCACGCCCAGTAGGGTTAACCGGAATCCCAGGAGGACTACAAGTCCCCCTGGCAAACCTGAAGCTAGACACGTACCAGGTACCACGAAGGCCCCGACGTCCAGGGAAAGTGGTCACCAACCGGAGGTCTTACTTCAGAGCAACAGGTAGAAGAAAAAGCAAGACACATAAGCTAGGCTCAGTTGCAGGCTGGCCAGGAGCTTACACAGAGGCAGACACGGATCAAGAGGCCTTATACCCGCTCCCTGGAGAGAAGTTCAAAAGCGCGCCCTTCACCTAGAGTACCCTGGACCGTATCTAACAGCTGTACCAGTAAAGGTAACGAAGCAAAAACCCCTGTCTCTGTCCGTTACTCCGGCTGTGCCATTATATCTCTACCTGCACCACAATGCCCAGCGCACCCACCATCTATCTATCTACACTGCCCTGAGGCCCGCTCCACCTGTGGGGAGCTGTACCATCCTTAGCTGCCTTGACACCTGCCTCAGAGGACTGCTGCAGCGCTGGTGACCTTCACCAGACACCACATCTGGAGTCACGAATTTCTCTGAACTTTTATTAGTAATCGCTACCCATTTGTGCACTGTCCGCCCTGGGCCAGCCACCGTGATATACTGTCCCCAAACAGTAAGGCCCACGGGGGCGCGACATCACCAGCCATGTGTACGATTATCAGCCGAAAGCCTCTCTGGAATCAATAATCGCCCAATGTAAAGGAACCTTTATAAACTGAAGTTACAGAATGTTATAACTTTTATTATATCCTGAACAGTCAAGTTTTTTATGAACCGTCAAGGTTTTCTGGTTGAAGTAAAAAAAGTCTGTGTGTTTAGAGTTTTAAAGAATAAAATGTTGAAAAATTATGTAATTCTTGAGTATATCAATGGTGCTCATAAACGTGAACAATCTGATCTTTTAATATACTTTAATCTTTAATATACTCAAGAACGGGGCCCCAGAAGTCGCACAGGGGCCCCAGACAGAGCACAGGGAACAGAGACAGCGCGCAAGGGGGGGAAGAGACAGCGTGCAAGGGGGGGAAGAGACAGCGTGCAAGGGGGGAAGAGATAGCGCGCAGGGCCCCTGTGCGCTGTCTCTGCCCCCCTGTGCGCTGTCTCTGTCCCCCTGTGCGCTGTCTGGGACCCCCTGTACACTGTTTTGGACCCCCTGTGCAATGTCTGGGGCTCCGTGCGCTGTCTCTGTCCCCCGTGTGCTGCCTGGGGCCCTGTGCGCTGACTGGGACCCCGTTATTGAGTATATCATTCAATGGTTCTCAAAATCCTGAAAAATCTGATCTACAGCAACTGGGGTATATGCTGACCAGGAGGGGTGTAAACTGGCCTAGGCCAATTTATACCCGGGGTATATTCTGGCCCAGAGGGGTATAAACTGGCCTAGGCCAATTTATAACCCGGGGTATAGTTTGGCCTAGGCCAGAATATACCCGGGGTATAATCTAGCCTAGGCCACTTTAACCCCGGGTATATTCTGGGCGGGGGGTTAATCTGGCCTGTTACACTGGTCCTAATGCTGAGCCTGCTGCCAGTCAGCACAATTACTGCTGCAGCTCTCTATATACTGAGCTGAAGATTGCCGAGGTGGGGAATAAAGTTAATTTTCTCCCTGGCAGTGGGGCTCTAGTGCGGGTACCGCACAGAGTCAGACTAACCCCCTATCTACAGGTAAATAGTGTTATTTTACATGACAGGTTCCCTTTAAACTAGGCACCGTCCAATCAAAAGTTTGTAAAAAATACACTTCAGGAAAAAAAATTCCAAAAATTCTTTTAAGGTGTGTGTACAAGACGTCTTTTTCAAGCAGATTCTGCCTGAAACCCACCTGAAAAAGCGCTGAAAAGCCGTGTCAAAAAGTGAACATAATGCATAGGACTATAAAGATGACATTCCTGTGCACATGTTCAGCCTTATGGCATTTCTTTAAACTGCTTCAGGATTCAGAAACAGTGAAGTGATAAAAGAAGTAGCATGATCATTGCATGGAAGCCGCTCATTTGTCATTGATTAAACCCTTTCTGACGTGATCAGTAAAAGTACATCACACATACATTACACATCACGGGATCGTGCTCGCACACAAGCGTTGCAGGGCAATCGCCGCTGGGTGTCAGCTGATTGTCACAGCTGACACCCGGTGCTATGTGCCTTCAGCGGTCCTGCACCGCTCCCAGCACATTAACCCCCGAAATGCTGTGATCGAAGTCGAAGGCAGCATTCCGGGAGCAAGGGGAGGTAAGCGCTTACCGCGCTGTCTGTGCCGGGTCCCGGTGGTTGTCATGGTGACCCAATATCGGCATGATGACATCCGGGTCACCAGACAGCAGGGAGTTAGCTTGATCGTGCTCAGTGCGCGGTCTAACTAACTTGTGTGTGCAAGGCTGCAGCCTGCATAGCATAGAGATGCTTCTGCAGCATTTCTATGCTATGCAAGTGATCTGAGTTAAAAAAGTGAAAGTCCCATGGTGGGACAAAGTGTAAAAGTAAAAAAAATATTCAGAAAGTGAAAAAAATTGTACCAATATTAAAAAAAAAAATAATCCCAAAAAATAAAAATATACTGTACCCATAAATAAATATTATTATGAAAAAAAAACAAAAAACAATAAAAGTACACATATTTGGTATCACCGCTTCCGGAACGACCTGACCAATAAAACTGTTCCACTAGTTAACCCCTTTAGTGAACATGGTAAAAAAAATAAATAAAAAAACTAAGCAAAAAGCAATGCTTAATCATCATGCCCCCAAACAAAAAATGGAATAAAATGTGATCAAAAAGACGAATTTAAATAAAAACTAGTCTTTGCAAAAAAAATGTTTTTTTAGTGTGTGACAGCTGTCAATCGTAAAAACCTAATATGAATCTGGTATCGCTGTAATCGCACTGACCCGAAGAATAAAGTTGTCTAATCACTTGTACCGCATGAGGAATGGCGTAAAAAAAACCTCTAGGGTTAGGGTGTGCTTGGTTTAGGGTTGTGTTAGGATTAGGGTTGTGCTAGGGTTAGGGTTAGGGTTGTTCTAGGATTAGGGTTGTGCTAGGGTTAAGGTTGAGCTAGGGTTAGGGTTGGGCTAGGGTTAGGGTTGTGTTAGGGTTGTGCTAGGGTTAGGGTTGTGCTAGGGTTAGGGTTGTGCTATGGTTAGGGTTGTGCTAGGGTTAGGGTTGTGTTAGGGTTGTGCTAGGGTTAGGGTTGGGCTAGGGTTAGGCTTGGACTAGGGTTAGGGTTGTGTTAGGGTTGTGCTAGGGTTAGGGTTGTGCTAGGGTTAGGGTTGTGCTAGGGTTAGTGCTGTGCTAGGGTTAGGGTTGTGTTAGGGTTGTGCTAGGGTTAGGGTAGGGTTAGGGTTGGGTTAGGCTTTGGTTAGGGTTAGGGTTGGGTTAGGGTTTTGCTAGGGTTAGGGCTGGGCTAGGGTTAGGGTTGGGCTAGGGTTAGGGTTGGGCTAGTGTTAGGGTTGTGCTAGGGTTGTGGTTGGAGTTAGGGTGGGGTTGGGGTTGTGATTTTTTCAAAAGTAAAAAAAATAAATGACGATATAGCGACTAGTGTTGAGCACAAGTGCTCGTTACTTGAGTTTGCAACGGGTGCTTGGATATGCACCAAGTATTGCTGGTGCTCAAGTGATATGCTCGAGTCTCCGCCCCATATGTTTTGCAGCTGTTATACAGCTAAAAAAACCTTGCAGGGATTGCCTGCCATGCACGAGTGATCCCCGCATGTTTTTTTTTGGGTGTCTAATAACCATGAAACATGCGGGACGGGGACTCGAGCATGTCACTTGAGCACCCGCGATACTTGGTGCATACCCGAGTATCCGATGCAAACTCAAGTAGCAAGCACTTGCGCTCAAAACAGGTGTTGAGCCACCCCCGTAGTGTTCGAGTTCGGTTCGTCGAACACCCGTATGTTCGCCGAACTGTTCGTCGAACTGTTCGTCGAACACCTTCGAACACCGTTAAAACCAATGGCAGGCAAACAAAAACACATAGAAACACATAGAAAACACCTTCAAAGGTGTCCAGAAGCTGACAAACTGCTCAGAAGACATAACTAACACATGGAAAAGTGACAAGTACATATAGTCATGCGAAAAGAAAAGAGGTGGAGGAGAAAAAGGAGGGGGAGACACAGATATAGGCATGTCATGCCCTTCTAAAACCAAAAAAGTGCGAAGACGACACGGCCAGTCCGTTCTAGAGATGAGCGTTGTTCTACTCGAACTGTTCGCCAATCTCAAATTCGAGCTGTTTTGGGCGGTGTTCGAGCCGTTCGGCGAACACGAACAATTTGAGAAAAATTCGGCTGTTCGAGGTTATGTTCGATAACTGTTTGTGCACCAAAATCATAACTGGATTTTTTCTCAGTAATGATGAAAATTAATGTTAATACGCAGTTTGAGTGTACAGCGGGGTGGGGGGAGGGGCAGGAGATGGATCTCTGCAGGAACAATGAAGATCTCCATTTTTTTTTTCTCTTTCCCGCATTTACAGTGGGGAGGTGCAATCTGTCAGCCTATCAGCAGCGCACACACGGAGCGAAGTGCTTTTTTTCACACAAGCAAGGGCATGTGTCATTGGCAGTGTATGTCACATGTCCTTGCCCTATAAGACCAAGCCATTTTCCCCGTCGCCACCATTTTCTCACTGCTGCAGCTGCGTGTTAGACGGCACCGCTGTTGCTGTGTGCGCTATACCTTGTTAATTTCAAGCCAATTTTCGCACAAATCTACAGATAGCTTGGGAGTAGGGAATAGTTGTGATTGCAGTCCTTTTAAGGACTAGGTTACAGCATTTCCTACGACTTTTATCAGGCAGGTCTGTGCTCTTAAATAGATAGATTGTGGGAGTAAAGACTAATTGTAATTGGAGTCCTTTTCAGGACTAGGTTACATCAGTTCCTATCAGTTTTTGCCAGGCAGGTCTGTGCCAGTGCTGTGCAAGTTTTTTTCACAGCATTTGGCTGAATCTAGCAAAGCTAATCCTTTTTGGCCTATTGCAGAGTGTGTTAGTCAGTGGAGCAGCCTATCTGTGTTGCAAGATATACCACCTGTGTATAGAATACCAATTTTTTTACTGCACCTAGTGAAGTAAAATCTTTTGGGCATAGCATCATTCTATTAGTCCATCTACACTGACCTCCATCAGGTTGCAAATTGAATATAATTTTTTTCTGCATCTAGCTCTGAAAAAATATTGGGCTTCTAGCTGTGTGTGGGACTTGTTGTATTAGTCCATCTATACTGACCTCCATCAGGTTGCAAACTGAATATATTTTTTTCTGCATCTACCTCTGAAAAAATATTGGGCTTCTAGCTGTGTGTGGGACTTGTTCTATTAATCCATCTATACAGACCTCCATCAGGTTGCAAACTGAATATATTTTTTTCTGCATCTACCGCTGAAAAAATATTGGGCTTCTAGCTGTGTGTGGGACTTGTTGTATTAGTCCATCTATACTGACCTCCATCAGGTTGCAAACTGAATATTTTTTTTTCTGCATCTACCTCTGAAACAATATTGGGCTTCTAGCTGTGTGTGGGACTTGTTCTATTAATCCATCTATACAGACCTCCATCAGGATGCAAACTGAATATATTTTTTTCTGCATCTACCTCTGAAAAAATATTGGGCTTCTAGCTGTGTGGGACTTGTTGTATTAGTCCATCTATACTGACCTCCATCAGGTTGCAAACTGAATATATTTTTTTCTGCATCTACCTCTGAAAAAATATTGGGCTTCTAGCTGTGTGTGGGACTTGTTCTATTAATCCATCTATACAGACCTCCATCAGGTTGCAAACTGAATATATTTTTTTCTGCATCTACCTCTGAAAAAATATGTGGCCTTCTAGCAGTGTGTGGGACTTTCTCTATTAGTCCATCTATACTGACCTCCATCAGGTTGCAAACTGAATATAATTTTTTTCTGCATCTAGCTCTGAAAAAATATTTGGCCTTCTAGCAGTGTGTGGGACTTGTTCTATTAGTCCACCTATACTGACCTCCATCAGGTTGCAAATTCAAAATAATTTTTTGTCTGCATCTAGCTCTGAAAAAATATTTGGCCTTCTAGCAGTGTGTGGGACTTTCTCTATTAGTCCATCTATACTGACCTCCATCAGGTTGCAAACTGAATATATTTTTTTTCTGCATCTACCTCTGAAAAAATATTGGGCTTGTAGCTGTGTGTGGGACTTGTTCTATTAATCCATCTATACAGACCTCCATCAGGTTGCAAACTGAATAAAAAAAATTTCTGCATCTACCTCTGAAAAAATATTTGGGCTTCTAGCTGTGTGTGGGACTTGTTCTATTAGTCCATCTATACTGACCTCCATCAGGTTGCAAATTGAATATAATTTTTTTCTGCATCTAACCCAGCCAATAGTTTTGGCCTAATACCACAGTTTGGCCACTCAGCTCTGCTCGGTTCCCATCCATTGTTTTTTTGTGCAAACAACTCCAGAGTTGTGAATTAGTTAACCACCAAAATGAGTGGAAAAAGGCCTGCTGCTGGTGGAAAGGGCAATAGGCGTGTTGGGAAGGGGAAAAAAGGTTGTGTCCGTGGGGTAGGTGTTAAAGCAACAGTAACATCTGCAGAAGAAAGACCATCTTCCAGCCAAACTAAAATGTCTACTTCTTTTAGCGGACAATGTGATAAGATCCCTTTCTTACGGCCACGCCAATCGCTACAAATTCCAGATGAGGCACAAAAACAGCAGGTGCTTCAACGGATATCAAGTGCTCCTTTAAGTGGGCTCTCCTCCACATCAACTTCAACATCACAAATACTCCAGTCCTCAAAGGTGTCACCCCAATCGCACTTGCTTCCTCACAGCTCCCAAATCTCCAGCTGCCCGTCTGAGTATGAGGTAGAACAGATGGTTGAGTCTGCAGAGCTGTTTACTCATACTATAGCCTGGGAATCAGAGGTCGACTCCAGCGCTTCTGTGAATCCAGACGAGGAAATGATCTGCACTGATGCCCAGAATCTTTATGAGTCGGATCCAGGACCAGACGCAGAAGGTTCTGACCATAATGTAGACCCTCATTCCCAAACTGTAACTCCTGTTGGTGGAGACAATGAGGAAGACGATGATAAGACTCAAATACCTGATTGGAGCGACAACTGTAGTTTTTTGTCAGGGCAGGAACAGGTTGGCTCTGAGGACGACGGGTGTGATAACACACAGGGTGATGATGATGAGGTTGGAGATCCCACTTACTGTCAACCCACAGTCAGCCAAGAGATGAGGTCAGCAGAGGAGGTGGAGGAAGATGCTAGTGACGACGAGGTCAGGTTGCGCCTTCCTGGACAGAGACGTAGTACTGGAAGCACGTCAACAACTGCATCCTCAAACACAACTCTGCCTCTCACCACAAGTCGTGGTGGCTCTTCAGGTCGCATGGGTGCTAAGCCTTGCATAGCCTGGGCATTTTTTCAGATCGATAAAGATGACCCAACTCGTGTTATCTGTAATATTTGTCAGCAAAAGCTAAGTAGTGGCCAAAAAATACATAGTTTGAGTACTTCATGCATGACCCGGCACATGGACATGAAGCATAAGTTGCAGTGGGAAGCTCAGTGTGCTACAATGCGGCCTAGCCGGCCGGGCCAACCACCGTCTGCCATATCTTGTGCATCCGCGGCCTCTTCATCCTCTGTGACTGGGGGGACAGCAGTCACACCTGTTTTGGGGCGCAGACCTGCCACCTCTTTACCCGCAACAGCCAGCGTGATTGGCAGGTCATCATTTTCTTTGGATGTGGTAACACCAGCTGGTGTTGAGCGCTGTCCGACATCGATAGCACCACCTTTGGATCAAGGCAACCTAACATGTCCGCCTGCATCTTCCTCACAGACCGGCAGTTTGCCGGGGACACCCTTATCAACCCCGTCTAAGCACAATAGCCAGCCCTCGGTCCCTCAGATGTGGACAAGTAAAAGACCATTTCCTCCTAGCCATGAGAAAGCTAAGAGGTTGAATTTCACCATCTGCAAGTTCTTGGCTACAGAAATGCTGCCTTTCCGCCTGGTGGACACAGAGGATTTTCGAGACCTTATGTCCGTCGCAGTGCCCCAGTACCAGATGCCCAGTCGGCACTACTTCTCAAAGAAAGGTGTGCCTGCGCTCCACCAGCATGTCGCACACAACATCACCGCTTCTTTGAGAAACTCTGTGTGTGACAGGGTGCATTTCACCACAGACACTTGGACGAGTAGGCATGGACAGGGGCGTTACATGTCGCTGACTGGGCACTGGGTAACTATGGTGACAGCAGGACAAGGGGCTGCTGTCCAAGTCTTGCCGTCCCCACGAGTTGTGCGTCAATCCTCTTTATGTCAAAGTTCCTCCACTGCTTCTGCCTCCTCAACCTCCTCTCGGTCTTCCACCTGCACCCAAATCCTGTCTGGTCATGCCACAAGCTTTCTAACTGCGCAGAAGGGATCCTGCACACCTCCTTACTATGCTGGCAGTAGGGCTCAACGTCATCAGGCGGTTTTTACATTGAAATGTCTGGGAAATGTGAGTCACACAGCTGAGGAGTTGTGGTCAGCTCTGGAGAACCAATTTCATGAATGGTTGTCTCCACTGGACCTGAAACCAGGGAAGGCCGTGTGCGACAATGCTGCAAACCTGGGTGCGGCCCTTCGCCGGGGCAATGTCACACACGTGCCTTGTATGGCTCACGTGTTGAACCTGGTTGTCCAGCAATTTTTAGCCCACTATCCCAGACTAGATGGCCTTCTGCAGAGGGCACGGTCGCTGTGTGCTCACTTCCGCCGTTCGCATCCCGCAGCTCAGCGACTTACATCTCTACAGAAGTCGTTGGGCCTGCCACTTCACCGGCTAAAATGCGATGTGCCTACCCGGTGGAATTCAACTCTGCACATGTTGCAGCGACTGTGGCAGCACCGACAAGCCCTGGTGCAATACGTTCTGACGTATAGCCCTGGGCCAACGAGATCCAGAGGTGGGGCAAATCACGCTGGAGGAGTGGTCTCAGATCAGGGACCTATGCACCCTTCTGCACAGTTTTGAAATGGCGACGAAGATGTTTAGAGCTGACGATGCCATTATCAGCATGACTATTCCGGTGATTTACATGCTGGAGCACATGTTAAACAGAATTCGGAGTCAGGTGGTGGCACAAGAGGAGGTGGAGGAAGTAGAGGAGGAGGAGTTGTATGCGGAAGGGCTAACATCTGCAAGGTCCAGACGGTCGGCAGCACCAAGGCGGCAGGCATGTGAGGGTGGGGGAGATGGTTTTACCAGGGCGCATGGTAGCAGCCAAACTAGTGAGGAAGGTGCAGGAGCCCAGGAAGAAGTGGAGGACGAACTGATGGAAGACTCATCAGATGAGGGAGACCTTGATCACATTTCTGTTGTGCGAGGTTGGGGGGAGAGGACAGAGGAAGGAAGCATGATTGTTACCTCGCCACCAACACAACAGGGACTTGGTGCTCCTGGATGCGCAACACACATGAGTGCCTTCTTGCTGCACTACCTGCAACATGACCCTCGAATTGTGAGAATTAGAAATAATCCTGACTACTGGGTTGCCACACTGTTAGATCCCCGGTACAAAAGTAAATTTGCAGAAATTATTCCTGCCATAGAAAGGGATGCACGCATACAGGAGTATCAGCAGAGACTGTTGCAGAATCTTACATGTGCTTTTCCACAAAATACCAGTGGTGCACGTAGTGAATCTCACAGTTCCAGCTTGCCAACCGTGGGACCGTCAAGTGTTCAGAACTCAAACCGTAACAGAACCACAGTATCTGTTGGTAACATCAATTTTGCGGAATCATTTCACCACTTTTTTAGCCCATCCTTTGCAAGGCCACAGGAGACAAGAAGTCTGACACATAGTCAACGCCTAGAGACGATGGTACAGGAGTATCTCCAAGTAAACATTGAAGCCATGACTGTGTCACTGGACCCTTGCTCTTTTTGGGCTTCCAATCTGGATAAATGGCCGGAGCTAGCCACTTACGCCTTGGAGATCTTGTCATGCCCCGCAGCCAGCGTTCTGTCTGAACGTGTCTTCAGCGCTGCTGGTGGTGTGCTGACAGATAAGCGCACGCGGCTCTCCACTGATAATGTAGACAGACTCACGTTCATAAAGATGAACAAATCATGGATCCGAAACGACTTTTCTACCCCTGTGTCATCCTGAGGAGAGTAAAAGCTTGATGATTGGTTAAAATCACCCTACCAACCGTTTTAAGCTTTCAAATTACTAATCATGTTTATCTGTATCTTGGCTGGAAAATAATTTGGGCTTTGTAGCAGTGTGCAGCACTGATTCTATTAGGCCATCTATAATAAGCTCCACCAGATTTAAAATTACTAATCATGTTTATCTGTATCTTGACTGGAAAATAATTTGGGCTTTGTAGCAGTGTGCAGCACTGATTCTATTAAGCCATCTATACTAAAGCTTCACCAGATTTAAAATGAATAATAATTTTTAGCTGCATCTAGCCCGGAAAATAATTTTGGGGCTCCGAAATGCGCAAGACACATAAGTGCCTTCTTGCTGCACTACCTGCAGCATGATCCTCATATTGTCAGAATTCGAAGTAATCATGACTACTGGGTTGCCACACTCTTAGATCCCCCAAACTTTTCGATCAACCTTTTCATTTTAATAAAGACCAAAAAAATGGTCATTTTTGAAATTATAAGCATTAGCAGGTTGTTAGAAACTGAAATCAAACAGTTTTCAACTCAAAACTTTATTCTAGGTGATGTTACATTTTCACATAGGACCCCTTGTTCGAAAGGAGCTTCTGAACTCTCTCGTCCATTGAATTTGTCAGGTTTTGGATGGTTTCTGCTTCAATTGTTTTGCATGAGGACAGAATACCCTCCCAGAGCTGTTGCTTAGATGTGAACTGCGTCCCGCCATCATAGACACTCCTTTTAATGATGCTCCAAAGGTTCTGAATGGGGTAGAGGTCAGGGGAGCATGGGGGTCACACCATAAGTTTGTCCCCTTTTATGCCCATATCAGCCAGAGATGCAGATGTTTTATGTGCAGCATGAGATGGTGCATTATCATGCAAAAAAATGATCTTGCTGTGAAATACACGGTTCTTCTTCTTGAACCATGGCAGGAAGTGCTGTTTGAGAAAATCCACATACATTATGAAGTTCATCTTTAGCACCTTCAGGGATCCTAAAGGGGCCGACAATCTCTCTCCCCATGATTCCAGCCCAAAACATTACTCCACCTCCTCCTTGTTGGCGCTGTAGCCGTGTTTGCGTGGGGTGTCCATCAACCAGCCATCCTCCACTCCATCCATCTGGACCATCGAGCGCTGCACGGCACTCATCCGTGAACAAAACAGTTTTGAAATCAGTCTTCATGTAATGTTTGGCCCACTGGAGCCGTTTCTGCTTGTGTGAAGTGGATAGAGGAGGTCGACAGGATGGCGTATGCACAGCTGCAAACCTCTGAAGGACCCTGCAACTTGTTGTTCGGGGGACGTTGGAGGCACCAGCAGCTTCAAAAACTTGTCTGCTGCTATGACAAGGCTTTTTTGCCGCTGCTCTTTCAACCTGACGTAATTGCCTGTAGGAAAGAATCCTCAATTTGCCCTTATCAGCACGCACACGTGTGTACTGTGAATCAGCTACATACTTCTGGATTGCCAAGACACTTCATCCTGATCATCGCACAATGTTGATTGTAGTCATGCCTTGACCTAAACACTCCACAATTTGTTGCTTCTCAGCAGCCGACACATCCTTTTTCTTTCCCATTTTGGCAGAAAATGTAGGCTGCTTAATAATGTGAGACAGCCTTCTTAAGTAGTCTTGCCTTTTATTGGACACACCTGCCAAACTAATTAGCACAGGTGTTTCAATTGCTTACAGTGATATAAAGAGCCCTGACACACATCACCATCAATGAGTTTAACTGACAAACAAACAAATTCTTCCCTTATCACTCCTAAACACTTTTTGCATAATAATTTGGAACACAGTGTACATGTGCTTTTCCACAAAACACCAGTGGTTCACGTAGTGAATCTTACAGTTCTAACTTGCCAACCGTGGTCTGTATGGAGTTGTTCAATAAAGGGCCCAAAATTAAGATAACATAGATGGGAGAGGTCTCTATGAATAGGAATTCCTAAGTATTTGATACCCTGTGAGGGCCAGGCAAAGGGAAAGTTGGACTGGATGGAATCCTATATGGATTTGGGGAGGGAGACATCGAGGGCCTCAGACTTCGCTGCATTGATTTTAAAATTTGACCATGTAACAAAGTGATCTATTTCAGCCATAACAGCATGGATGGATATATGTGAATGAGTGATATATACTAGGACATCATCAGCAAATAGAGAGCACTTGTACTCGGTGCCTTCCACCTCAATCCACCTAATATTGGGGTTATGGCGAATTGATGAGAGCAGGTGCTCCGTCACTAGGATGTATAAGAGAGGGGACAGAGAACATCCCTGCCTTGTCCCATTGGTGATTGTGAAAGGTGATGAAAATGTTCTGACGCGCCCCCTGGGCCTTGGGACACCCGGAGCCGGACCCTTTTTGGTGGATGCTGGTGGTTGTAGTCTCTGTGGCGGCGACCCGGTTCCGTGGCTCAGGGCGGTCAAACCAGTGGCGGAACTATTTATGTGGTTTTGATGTTTAAATGTCCGACTACGCCACCCGTGTATTGCGGTCAGAGTGAACCGCCGCTCCAGGGCAGACCGCTGAGGCTGGTGTTGTGGGTGCAGCAGAGCGTAGCATAACTCCCCACAGGAGGAGTATAGCCTCAGGGCAGTGTATGCGGAGGATGGGGGTGATGGTGCAGGGCAGCAGCAGTAACGACACGGAGTCAGTGATGCAGTTCAGGGCCTTTACTCACAGTTCTTATTATCCAGACCACGTCTGCAGGTAACGGCTGCCCACGTCGTACTGTGCTCACCAGGTGAGGGGCTCAGACAACTCCCAGATAACTTTGGAGCACTTCACAGGACCCCCTTTGTGTGTCCTTTGTCTGGCCTTTCTTACCAACCCTTCTGTCCGGCTGCCTCGGGCCTCCTCTTGGTAAACTTGGCGCCAGTTTCCCTGACCCTATGTGGTGCCTTCCTAGCGGGTGTAGCGAGGGGCTGCGCCACATAAAATGTCCCAGCCTCCTGTTTCTAGCTGAGGGTCGTTTCCTGCCTCCACTAGTTTCGGGGACCGGTCTCCCCCTTTGGCCTGACCCCTCCACGCAGGTGGATTCGGGCGTGCGGTGGCGACTCGCCCGTCCGCACCCCTGGGATCCCTTCGTTCCTCATTCCTGGAGCCTTCTCCGCTCCTCTTCCTTCCTTCTCCCTCTTCCAGGCCTGGGCCTCTGTTACTAGGCCCGCCTCCGGAGCAGAGCTCATGCAGAGCCCCTGCTCCCTGCCACTTCTGCTCAGACTTCTCTGCACTGAACTAAGATGGTGCCCACCTTTTATACTCCCTTCTCAATGCACCCAGGAACTGCTTCCTCCCTGCTCCTGAACTACAGGGTTCCCCTTCCTCAGTGTTCCCTCCCCCCACTCCAGCCAGGGACAGGGACTGTCGTGCCCATCTCAGGGGCATATTGGTCGCCCTGCCCCACGGCAATGTGGTGTAATGCATGCAGGTGTCAGGTCCTGATCCACACTACATCCTTACCTGAGAGTGAGATATCACACCTCTGGGTGAGGTGCAATACCTCTGTAGCAACCGAGCCCTCAGGGTGCTACAGTTCCATTTATCTTCAGCCTAGGTGACGTATTGCGATACAGGGCCGTGATTTTGGCTATAAAAGGGTCCCCTAGACCCCTACCCCAAGCTTTTTAAGAGAATCATATATGGCGTGCCAGGAGACTCTATGGAATGCTTTATCAGCATCCAACGAGAGTATCTAATTACAAATTTTTAACTGCATCTAGCCCAGGAAATACTTTGTGCCTAGTAGCAGTGTCTGCTAGTCAGCGGATTATCCCGGCTGTTAAGCAAGCTACACCACCTGTAGTTTGGACACTTAATTTTTTCAAAGGAAATGCTTCGGGACCACGGGATACTCAGTGAAGAGCATCAGGAGGCACCCCAAGGCATAGGGGCTGGGACTGGCAGTAGGATGCCTTGCGGTGGACAGCCGAGCTCGATCCTTATAAAAGCTTTTTAACTGCAGCAGCTTTAGTGGACGCTACTGGAGCTGGAATTACGCGGCTGCTGGCATGAGACTTGCCCTCCAATAGATCCTTGTAAATGGATTTAAAGTGTATTCATTCAAATTAGAGAGACAATTTAAATTAAAAAGCTTAGAGCTGCCTCCACCACAGGGGGGCTCGCTCGACCCACCAGCGGACAGGCACCAGTATTGGGAGAGGGGGGCTGGCCGTCAGGGTTCACCGCGGCTCTGGCACAAACCCGGCGACGCGGAGGTGGCACGGGCAGGAGCGGACTGAACGTGTCGGCTTCTCACTTTTTGGATTTTAGAAGGGCATGACATGCCTATATCTGTGTCTCCCCCTCCTTTTACTCCTCCACCTCTTTTCTTTTCGCATGACTATATGTACTTGTCACTTTTCCATGTGTTAGTTGTGTCTTCTGAGCAATTTGTCAGCTTTTGGACACCTTTGAAGGTGTTTTCTATGTGTTTCTATGTGTTTTTGTTTGCCTGCCATTGGTTTTAACGGTGTTCGAAGGTGTTCGACGAACAGTTCGACGAACAGTTCGGCGAACACACGGGTGTTCGACGAACCGAACCGAACTCGAACACTACGGGGGTGGCTCAACACTAGTTGTGATTGCTGCTTTGGACTCCGTTTTGGAGGATGAGATTCTTAAAGCTCAGGAGAATGCCCCATCTAACACTCCCCATGGGAGGTTGTTTGTGCCTAGGACCTTTAGGAGAGATTTGTTTGTTGAGTGTCATGAGTCTCGGTTGGCAGGTCATCCAGGAATTTCTGAGACCAAGAGACTTGTGGGTCGCAGTTTTTGGTGGCCTGGATGGCAGAAGGAAGTCATTAAGTGGGTTCGCCAATGTACTGTGTGTGCTAGATCCAAGTCTTCGCATGCTCCTGCTGCGGGGTTGCTTTGCCCTCTGGAGGTTCCTAGTGCACCTTGGACACATCTGGCTATGGACTTTATTACTGACCTTCCCCCCTCTGAAGGTTTCACGGTCATCTGGGTGGTCGTGGACCGTTTTAGCAAGATGTGTCACTTGGTTCCCTTCATCAAACTGCCTTGCGCTAAGACACTCGCTAAGGCCTTTGTCAAGGAAATTGTCAGACTACATGGTGTTCCTACTGACATTGTTTCTGATAGGGGACCTCAGTTCGTGGCTCGTTTTTGGCGTGCCTTTTGTGACAGGTTGGGAGTTCATTTGTCGTTTTCATCTGGATATCATCCTGAGTCTAATGGCCAGACAGAAAGGAAGAACCAGGATGTTGAGCAGTTCTTGCGTTGTTTTGTGGCAGACAATCAAGAGGGGTGGTCTGAGTTTCTGCCACTTGCTGAATTTGCTCTTAACAACCATACATCCTCTTCTGCTGGGTGTTCGCCTTTTTTTTGTTGTTCTGGGAGACATCCGTCTTTTGGGTCATTCTCCAAATTGGTTTCGGCTGTGCCTGAGGAGGAGAGTTTTTCCAGTGATTTGGAGAGAGTTTGGACGGATGTGCGTGGTAATCTTCAGGAGGCTAACAAAAAATCTAAGAGGTACTTTGATAGGAAACGGCAAGAGGTTTTGTTTGCTGTTGGTGACATGGTTTGGTTGTCCTCTAAGAATCTGCGATTGAGGATTCCTTCTAAAAAATTGGGTCCCAAGTTCGTAGGGCCCTTTAAGGTGCTTCAGATAGTTAACCAATCTGCTGTTAGGTTGGAGGTTCCTACGTCCTGGAAGATTAACCCGGTGTTTCATGTTTCTCTGTTGAAAAAAGCTGATGTGTCGGATGGTGACGCCTCTGCCACTGTTCCTCCGTTGGTGGAGGACGGGGAATATGAAATTTCCCGCATCCTAAATTCTAGACGGTATAGAGGGAGTTTGCAGTATCTCGTCGCTTGGAAGGGTTTCGGACCTGAGGATAACTCATGGGTGAGGGCGGATGATGTTTCTGCTTCCAGACTTGTCAGAGCGTTTCACAGGAGGTTTCCTGGTAAGCCTGGGCCTAGGGGATCCGGAGGATCCTCTTAGAAGAGGGGGTACTGTTAGAACTCTCCTGTTAGTTTTTTTTTTTAGTTTGCTGGTCACATGACCATTTTTGCCTATTTAATCCGGCTCCGCCCTCCTGGTCTTGCTGGACTTCATTGTATTTACTACTCTTGAGCTATCTTGGTGCTCTGTTGCCGTTCTCTGTTAGTTTTGCTAGGTCTTCTGACCTCTATGCTTTTTGTTGTGTCTTTGACTGCTACTATTTCTGCTAGGAGGTGTCCAACTTATCGCAGTCCCTAGTTCTTGTAGGGATCCCTCCCTCACATCTATAGGTCTTCGTTCAGACTAGCCGAGGACTTTAGCGGGTCTGATCGCAGGATCAGGTTCCCCGTTACATCGTAGGGATCTAGTTTAGTTCTTTGTAGGGATAGTTCTCCTGTCTTTCCTTAGTCCCTGTAGCAGATCATAACACTAACATCATTTTCAATGTGACGGCCCTGGGCACGGAACTGGTCGAGGCCACGACTGCATCCCCGTCCTCAACATCTGACCCGGCTCCGAGAATCCCCCATCTTCCCAGGGCAGGGCTTGCGAGCGTCACACACGCACACACACACAGTTCGCAGACATGCACACACACACAGTACGCAGACACTCACACACACAGTTCGCAGACATGCACACACACACAGTACGCAGACATGCACGCACACACACAGTACGCAGACACGCACACACACAGTACGCAGATACGCACACACACAGTACGCAGACATGCACGCACAGTACGCTGACACGCACGCACAGTATGCAGACACGCACACACACAGTACGCAGACACGCACGCATAGTATTATTATTATTTATTATTATAGCGCCATTTATTCCATGGCGCTTTACATGTGATAGGGATATACATAACAAAAGCATTTACATAATCTTAACAAAACGAGTCAGCGACTGGTACAGGAGGAGCGAGGACCCTGCCCGCGAGGGCTCACAGTCTACAAGGGATGGGTGAGGATACAGTAGGTGAGGGTAGAGCTGGTCGTGCAGTGGTGTTTGCTGCAGGTTGTAGGCTTGTCGGAAGAGGTGGGTCTTCAGGTTCCTTTTGAAGGTTTCCACGGTCGGCGAGAGTCTGATATGTTGGGGTAGAGAGTTCCAGAGTAGGGGGGAAGCACGGGAGAAATCTTGTATACGATTGTGGGAGGAGGAGATAAGAGGGGAGTAGAGCAGGAGATCTTGTGAGGATCGGAGGTTGCGTGCAGGTAAGTACCGGGAGACTAGGTCACAGATGTATGGGGGAGACAGGTTGTGGATGGCTTTGTATGCCATGGTTAGAGTTTTGAACTGAATTCTCTGGGCAATAGGGAGCCAGTGCAGGGATTGACAGAGAGGAGAGGCCGGGAATAGCGGGGGGACAGGTGGATTAGTCGAGCAGCAGAGTTTAGGATAGATTGGAGAGGCGCAAGAGTGTTGGAAGGGATGCCACGGAGCAGGAGGTTGCAGTAGTCGAGGCGGGATATGATGAGGGCATGCACTAGTGTTTTTGCAGAGTCTTTGCTGAGGAATGCACGGATCCGGGAGATGTTTTTGAGTTGGAGTCGGCAGGAGGTGGAAAGGGCTTGAATATGTGGCTTGAAGGAGAGATCAGAGTCCAGGGTTACCCCAAGGCAGCGAGCTTGTGGGACTGGGGAGAGTGAACAGCCATTGACGTTGATGGATAGGTCGGATGGGGGATGTGAATGAGAGGGTGGAAAGATGATGAACTCTGTTTTATCCATGTTGAGTTTTAGAAACCTGTCGGAGAAGAAGGATGAGATGGCGGACAGACATTGTGGGATTCTGGTTAGTAGGGAGGAGATATCGGGTCCAGAGAGGTAGATCTGTGTGTCGTCAGCATAGAGGTGATACTGAAAGCCGTGAGACTCTATGAGCTGTCCCAGGCCGAAGGTGTAGATGGAGAAGAGCAGAGGTCCTAGAACTGAACCTTGGGGGACACCGACAGATAGGGGGCGAGATGAGGAGGTGGTGCGTGAGTGGGAGACGCTGAATGTCCTGTCTGTTAAGTATGAGGAGATCCAAGATAGAGCCAAGTCCGTGATGCCAAGATATGAGAGAATCTGGAGTAAGAGGAAATGGTCCACTGTGTCAAAGGCAGATGACAGGTCCAGAAGGAGGAGGATGGAGTAGTGCTGCTTGGATTTGTCATTTAGTAGGTCGTTGGTGACTTTGGTCAGGGCAGTTTCAGTCGAGTGATGCGGTCGGAAGCCAGATTGCAGGCGGTCGAAGAGGGAGCAGGAGGAGAGGTGGGAGGACAGTTCAAGGTGGACATGTTGTTCTAGAAGTTTTGAGGCAAAGGGGAGGAGTGATATGGGGCGGTAGCTAGTCAGAGAGGAAGGGTCAAGGGAGGGCTTTTTGAGGATGGGTGTGATTGCGGCATGTTTGAAACATGAGGGGAAGACACCGGTTGTTAGTGACAGATTGAAGAGGTGGGTTAGGGTTGGGATGAAGACTGTGGTAAGGTTAGTGATGAGGTGGGATGGGATTAGGTCAAGTTCGCAGGTGGTGAGGTGTGATTTGGAGAGTAAAGAGGAGACTTGACCTTCTGTAATGGTGGAGAAGTGGGGTTTGGAGGAGGAGGGTTGAGTAGATATGAGGAGGGGTTGTGTGGACTTTAGGCAAAAGTTTTGTCTGATGGTGTCAATCTTCTGTTTGAAGAATGAGGCAAAGTTGTCGGCTGAGATGAGAGAAGAGGGAGGAGGTGCTGGGGGACGAAGGAGAGAGTTGAAAGTGTTAAATAGCTGTTTAGGGTTATGAGATAGGGAGGATATGAGAGATGAGAAGTAGGTTTGTTTTGTTGTAGTGAGTGCGGACTTGAAATTGGTGAGGGATTGCTTGAATGCGATGAAGTGCTCGATGGAGTGAGACCTTTTCCATCTCCGCTCCGCAACCCTGGAGGCCCGGCGCAGTTCTTTGGTAAGTTTAGTGTGCCAGGGTTGCCTGTTGAATGTGCGAGGTGTGGTGTGTGTGAGAGGGGCGATCGAGTCTAGAGCTGAAGCTATTGTGGTGTTATATGAGGCAGCACCAACGTCTGCATCGTGTAAGCAATTTATGTCTGTGAGAGGAAGGAGGGATTCAGAGAGAGAGTGTAGGTCAAGGTGTTTGAGATTTCTGCGACGGTGTGTAAGTTTGTGGAGTGGGGATTGTGCACCCGGAGAGGAGAGGGTAGAGAATGTGAGGAGGTTATGGTCAGAGAGAGGGAGTGGTGAGTTATAGAGGTTAGATAGGGAACAGAGGCGGGTGAAGATGAGGTCCAGTGTGTGACCATCTTTGTGGGTGGGTGTGGAAGACCATTGAGTGAGTCCAAAGGAGGAAGTGAGGGATAGGAGCTTAGAGACAGACAAGTGGGAAGTGTCAATGGGGATGTTGAAGTCACCCATTATGATAGTGGGGATGTCAGTGGAAAGGAAGTGAAGCAGCCAGGTGGTGAAATGGTCTAAGAAGGTGGTGGCTTGCCCTGGGGGTCGGTAAACGACGGCCAGTTGGAGGTTGGAGGGGGAATAGATGCGCACACAGTGCACCTCAAAAGAGGGGAGTGTAACGGAGGGTGGCAGTGGGATTTGGGTGAAAGCGCAGAGTTCTGATAGGATTAAACCTACGCCTCCACCATGTTTGCCATTGGGGCGGGGGGTGTGGGAAAGGTGGAATCCGCTATATGAAAGGGCAGCTGGGGAGGCTGTGTCAGAGGGGGAGAGCCATGTTTCGGTGATGGCGAGGAAGGAGAGTTTGTAATGAAAAGATCGTGGATGAAGGAAAGTTTGTTGCAGACATAGCGAGCGTTCCATAGAGCTCCTGTTAGTGTAGCTGAGGAGGTGGGTATTAGTTGGATGGGTATGAGGTTAGAAGGGTTGCGACAGTTTGAGGAAGGTCGTGGATAGGAGGTAGAAGTAACTGTGGGGATATGGCGAGGAGGACCAGGATTTGGAGAGATATCTCCAGCAGTGAGGAGGAGCAGAGAAAGTGTTAGCAGGTGGGAGCAGGAGAGAGCATGAGGTGGCTGTCTGTGTTTGGAGATCCAGGATTGAATGTTGAGGAATAATTTGGAGGAGGAGGTGAGGTGAATTGGGAGGATAGAGGGAGCGATGAAGAGTTTCTTACTAGATGTAGGGATTTGAGGGGTTATTAGAAAGTGGAGGACTATAGAGGAAAAAGTGAGAGCTAACAGAAACATAGTTAAAAGAGAGTGAGTGGTCAAAGTGTGGGTTACCTGACTCCTGCCCTGACTAACTGCCTCTGAAATAACTGCCACTTCTCTCCGAAGCCACTTTGCACAAGAAGACGCGTGCACACCCCAGCACGCGTGCACTCATTTGCCTAATAATTCGGCACACAGTGTACAGTTCTAGGGTATGCAGTGAGTCCATCGGCTGCCAACATTTAGGAAAAACCCCACTAACAATTTATAGACACATAGAGCAGGGCCACAGTAACTACACGTTACCATTAGAAAGGAGAGGGTCTGCTATACAGTTATAGGGTATGTAGTGAGTCCAATGGCTGCCAAAATTTAGGAAAAACCCCACTAACAATTTAAAGACACATAGAGCAGGGCCACGGTAATGACATATTCCCATTAGAAAGGAGCGGGCCTCCCATACTGTTTGCCTATGTAGTGACTGCAATGGCTGTCAAAAATTTGGAGGCACTCCAATGCCCCTTGCAAGAGACATAAAGGTTGGAGGGCCTCCTGAAAAAAATGCTACCATTTTTAGGAAGTGTTTCTCCCATACTGTTTGCCTATGCAGTGAAGCAACGCTTGCCAAAACTTTGGAGGAACTCCATTTCCCCTTGCAAGAGATGTAGAGGTCGGAGGGCCTCCTGAAAACAATGTTCCCATTATTAGAAAGTGTGTCACCCACACTGTTTGCCTATGCAGTGAAGCAACGGCTGCCAAAAATTTGGAGGAACTCCATTGCCCCTTGCAAGAGTTAATACACACAATTCATGGAAAAAGATAGTGTGTACACCCTGAATCGGGTGTATATTCTAAATTAACATTCCATTTATTACCATATTAGACACTACCATTAATGGACTAAATAAACCCCATCGTCAAATAAGCATGAAAAACACATAAGAAACAAAAGACGATAAAAGGGGCCACTGGATTTGAAAATATTGTAACAAAGTTTATTATCAATAATTAGTCACACAGCAGGGGTAGGTGCAAGTACAATAGGAAAAGCTAAAAAAAACGTAAAAACAACCCACTCCACATGGCAGTCACCATAGTAAGCCCTATATTATATATAATTAGGTCATTGATTTGAGACATACAAAAACAAAGAGGATGTCACCATGGTGAACTACAACAAGTGACAACTCTATAAAAAGTTCACAGAGTAATCTATCATAATGCCCTTATAGCATATAAAGAGTGAAAAATCACTCACTAGCTCATACACATGTATTTTCCCCAGAGCATTCACCATATACAGTGGTGGCCAAAAGTATTGGCACCCCTGCAATTCTGTCAGATAATACTCAGTTTCTTCCTGAAAATGATTGCAATCACAAATTCTTTGGTCTTATTATCTTCATTTAATTTGTCTTCAATGAAAAAACACAAAAAGAATTGTCCTAAAGCCAAATTGGATATAATTCCTTTGGATGAACTCCAATGCCCATTGCAAGCGATGTAGAGGTCGGTGGGCCTCCTGAAAACAATGTTCCCATTTTTAGGAAGTGTGTCTCCCATACTGTTTGCCTCTGCAGTGAAAAAACGGCTGCCAAAACTTTGGAGGAACTCCAATGCCCCTTGCATGAGACGTAGAGGTCGGATGACATCCTGAAAACAATGTTCCCATTATTAGGAAGTGTGTCTCCCATACTGTTTGCCTATGCAGTGAAGCAACGGCTGTCAAAAATTTGGAGGAACTCCAATGCCCCTTGCAAGAGAAGTAGAGGTCGGAGGGCCTCCTGAAAACAATGTTCCCTCTATTAGGAAGTGGGTCTCCCATACTGTTTGCCTATGCAGTGAATGCAATGGCTGCCACAAATTTGGAGGAGCTACAATGCCCCTTGCAAGAGATGTAGATATGTTGATATGTTACATATGGTGGTGATATGGTGGTGGAGTATGAAAATGTGGAGAAGGAAGAGGACAAGAGCAAATAGACAACATCAGGAAGCATATACCCATGACTGGGTGTGAAGACAGAGGTGCATGGGAATAGAGTTAGAATTCCCCAAAAAAGGCACTGCATTTGAGTTTATGTTACGCTGCTATCATTCGGTGATGTTTAGAAGTCTGGCCCAATCCAGCCCTTGTTCATTTTTATAAGAGTCAGCCTGTCAGCATTTTCAGTGGTTATAACTAGTGTTGAGCGAACATGCTCGACACTGCTCGGTACTCGCCCGAGCATCACGCTACTCGGGATGTTCGGCGAGCACCGAGCATTTCCGGGTTACTCGGGCGGGAGCTCGGGTCTCCGCCCTGCATGTATGGCGCTCTTTACAGAGCCAATGAACATGCAGGGATTGCCAGCCAGTCACTGTAATGCCGCAGCCATGTTGTTTGTGGGCATTACAGTGATTGGCTGGCCGCACAGCGTCACCTCGAGTATTTAAAACCGGGCGCTGCCATCTTGGACACAGTCGCTCCGGATCAGACAGTGTAGGGACAGCGCTGCTGATTTAGGGAGAGATATATCCTGCAAAATAGTTAGTGTAGGGTCTGTAAAGGCTGCCAGATCAAACAAACAGTCCTTCTCAGGACTAATATCCATCCCAGGTATATCAGGCAGGCAGGCAGGCAGGCTGTATAGGAGACGCAGTGGTTATACCAGCAAACGCTGCATTACAGTCCTGTGTGCTGCTCCTGTTGCTGAAATAGCTGGACTTAGCTCCAGGTCCCGGGGGCCAGGAAAAATCCTTTTTTTTTATCTAGATCCTCTTTTTTTTTTCCTCCTTCACAATGTACAAATACCCATCTTATTAACCTTTTGGTGCACCCCCCCCCCCAAAAAAAAAAGTGTGCCTCTGATTTTTCAGAAACAAATATATCTGTTGAAAATAGTCTGGTGTAGGAGAAATAGAAGTGTGGTTTTGCAGTTCTATGGGCCATTTGTATCTAAAAAAAACAGTTTGAGTGTGTCGCTCACTGTTCAGCTGCAAATATATATATATTTTAAAAAGCCTGGTATACACCAGTAAATTATTACTGTGGTTTTGATGTTCCACGGTAAAACATCTCTATTATCCTGTTTTTGGCATTTTTTGCTGTATAAAAATAATAAGTGTCTCCCTGATTTTTCAGGCACAAATATATCTGTTGAAAGTAGTCTGGTGTGGGCCAGAGAGACAGAAGTGTGCTTTTGCTGTTCCATGGTAAAAAATCTCTATTATCCTGCTTTTTGCATTTTTTGCTGTAAAAAAAAAAAAATATAGTGTCTCCCTGATTTTTCAGACACAAATATATCTGTTGAAAATAGTCTGGTGTAGGCCCGAGAAATACAAGTGTGGTTTTGCAGTTCCACGGTACAAACCTCTGTATTATCCACTTTTGGGCCATTTGTATCTAAAAAAAAACAGTTTGAGTGTGTCGCTCACTGTTCAGCCGCAAATATATATATATTTTAAAAAGCCTGGTATACACCAGTAAATTATTACTGTGGTTTTGATGTTCCACGGTAAAACATCTCTATTATCCTGTTTTTGGCATTTTTTGCTGTATAAAAATAATAATAGTGTCTCCCTGATTTTTCAGACACAAATATATCTGTTGAAAATAGTCTGGTGTAGGCCAGAGAGACAGAAGTCTGCTTTTGCTGTTCCACAGTAAAAAATCTCTATTATCCTGCTTTTTGCATTTTTTGCTGTAAAAAAAAAAAAATAGTGTCTCCCTGATTTTTCAGACACAAATATATCTGTTGAAAATAGTCTGGTGTAGGCCCGAGAAATACAAGTGTGGTTTTGCAGTTCCACGGTACAAACCTCTGTATTATCCACTTTTGGGACATTTGTATCTAAAAAAAAACAGTTTGAGTGTGTCGCTCACTGTTCAGCCGCAAATATATATATATTTTAAAAAGCCTGGTATTCACCAGTAAATTATTACTGTGGTTTTGATGTTCCACGGTAAAACATCTCTATTATCCTGTTTTTGGCATTTTTTGCTGTATAAAAATAATAATAGTGTCTCCCCGATTTTTCAGACACAAATATATCTGTTGAAAATAGTCTGGTGTAGGCCAGAGAGACAGAAGTCTGCTTTTGCTGTTCCACAGTAAAAAATCTCTATTATCCTGCTTTTTGCATTTTTTGCTGTAAAAAAAAAAAAATAGTGTCTCCCTGATTTTTCAGACACAAATATATCTGTTGAAAATAGTCTGGTGTAGGCCCGAGAAATACAAGTGTGGTTTTGCAGTTCCACGGTACAAACCTCTGTATTATCCAATTTTGGGCCATTTGTATCTAAAAAAAAACAGTTTGAGTGTGTCGCTCACTGTTCAGCCGCAAATATATAGATATTTTAAAAAGCCTGGTATACACCAGTAAATTATTACTGTGGTTTTGATGTTCCACAGTAAAACATCACTATTATCCTGTTTTTGGCATTTTTTGCTGTATAAAAATAATAATACGGTCTCCCTGATTTTTCAGACACAAATATATCTGTTGAAAATAGTCTGGTGTAGGCCAGAGAGACAGAAGTGTGCTTTTGCTGTTCCACGGTAAAAAATCTCTATTATCCTGCTTTTTGCATTTTTTGCTGTAAAAAAAAAAAAAAATAGTGTCTCCCTGATTTTTCAGACACAAATATATCTGTTGAAAATAGTCTTGTGTAGGCCCGACATCCCAGTGTGGTTTCGCAGTTCCACGGGTCAGATCGCTGTACTATCCAGTTTTGGGCCTTTGGTATCTAAAAAAAAAGCAGTTTGAGTGTGTCGCTCACTGTTCAGCCGCAAATATCTCTATTTAAAAAAGTGTGGTATACCCCAGTAAACAATAACTGTGGTTTTCCTCTTCCACGGTTCTAATCTACTCTTTATTACCCTTTTTCCATTGATAGTGCAAGTGTAAGCTATTTTACTTCATTTACAATGGGCAAGGCGCGTGGCAAGGGACGTGGAAGTGGACGTTCTGGTGATGGTTCGTGCAGAGGACGGGGCCGTGGCCAAGGTGAAAATGTGCCACAACCAACAGCCACATCTTCTCGCTCCCACTTCTTGACCGAATTACTAGGGAAGCACAGAACAACACCAGTATTGAGAACTGATCAGTGTGAACAGGTTATTAATTTGATAGCAGACAATACTTCCAGTTACCTGGGCACCACCACCTCCGGTCTGTCTTCCACACGGTCAACTCTTAGTAGCCGTGAGTCTCGACCGCATACTCCTCCTCACCCTGATGCTCCTTCCTCCCACCATGCCGAGTGTCGTCAGACAGCAAGTGATCCCACACTTGGACACTCTGAAGAGCTGTTCACTGGTCCATTTCCATATTTGGGCCCCTCGCCTGATACGCTTGAAGTGGTGGAAGAGGAGATCCCATGTTGCGATGCCCAAATATTTGAACAGCCACGGCCACAGGAAGTCGACGTTGGCAATCTGTCACAAGAGGTGGACGATGACGAGACACAATTGCCAGGAAGTGAGGAGGAGGATCGTGGTGCGCAAGTGGAAGAGGAGGAGGTGGTGGATGATCTAGTAACTGACCCAACGTGGAAGGAGGACATGCAGAGTGAGGCCAGCAGCACACAGGGGGAGGGAGGCAGAGTACCCCAACAGGCTGGAAGAAGCAGTGTGGTGGCCGCAGAGAGAAGGCAGGCAACCGTTCCCCGTAACACCAACACGAGGGACGTTGCCAGTAAAGTGGTAGGTCTTCCAGAGTCTGGAATTTTTTTAAAGACTCTGCTGATAACCCCAAAAAGGCCATATGTTCCACCTGCCATGCCAGCATCAGCAGGGGTGACAAAACTACTAGCCTGACCACCACAGGCTCAGGCACATGGCAGCAAAGCACCCGACTTTGTGGGGCGAAACCCAGGGTCCACGACCAGTGTCAACGGGTGTCACCACTGCTTCTTCCACTGTTGTGCGTGCAATAGAACCCCCTGTTGTGTGTGCAAGGCAATCCCCTGTCCATACTGCATGTAAAGATGCCCCCTCCTCTCAGTCTTCACTTGTTATGGCAGTTTCTCAAGAAACAGCATCAACGTCCACGTCCACGTCCCACCGCAGCGTTCAATTGTCCATATCCCAGACCTTTGAATGAAAGCGGAAATTCGCAGCTAACGCCCCACAGGCCACAGTCCTAAATTCGCACATTTCACGACTGCTTGCATTGGAAATGCTGCCTTTTAGGCTGGTGGAGACGGAATCCTTCCACAATCTTATGGCGGTGGCCGTCCCTTGGTACTCGGTCCCCAGCCGACACTATTTTGCCCGGTGTGCCATCCCCGCACTACACAAGCACGTGTCCCAAAGCATCTGCCGTGCCCTCAACAACGCAGTTACTGGGAGAGTCCACCTGACAACGGACACGTGGACAAGTGCTTGTGGCCAGGGACGGTACATCTCTCTGACGGCACACTGGGTAACAATAGTGGAAGCCGGGACCCAGTCAGACCTTGGGACGGAACACATCCTCCCCACACCGAGGATTGCGGGCCCTATGTCAGTCAGAGTTGCCCCCACAGTGTACAGCTCCTGCGCATCCTCCTCCTCCTCCTCCTCCTCATGTTCAGCCTCCATCTCAGATATCACCACATCAGTTACAAGCTGGAGGCATTGCAGTACTGCCTCCGCCAAGCGGCAACAGGCTGAAACTCATAAGCTTAGGTGATAAACCTCACACTGCTTGTGAGTTGTGGACAGCTGTGAAAGAGCAGGCAGATCTGTGGCTGAGACCGCTCAACCTACATCCCGGCATGGTCGTGTGTGACAATGGCCGTAACCTGGTGGCGGCTCTGAGGCGAGGTGAGATCACACACGTACCGTGCCTGGCTCATGTGCTTAACCTCGTGGTTCAGCTGTTTCTTAAATAGTACCCCGAGTTGCCAGATCTGCTCGTGAAAGTAGGCCGCCTGTCAGCTCATTTTCGCAAGTCGGCTACAGCTTCCGCCACCCTTGCTGTGTTGCAGCAGCGTTTGCAGCTTCCGGCACACCGACTGGTGTGTGATGTACCCACACGTTGGAACTCTACCCTCCACATGTTGCAAAGGAGCAGAAGCAGAAGAGAGCAGTTGTGGAGTACCAGCTGCAACAAGGCCGTCGATATTCAGGTCAGACTCCACACATAAGACCTCAGTAGTGGACCTGGATGTCTGACATATGTACCATCCTGACAAACTTTGAGGAGGCCACCAAGATGGTGAGTGGCGATGACGCCATCATTAGTGTCAGCATCCCACTTGTCTGTCTGTTGCAACGCTCTCTGCAGAGAATTAAAGAGGAGGCATTGCAGCCAGAGTATGATGAGATGGATCAAGAAGCTGTAGCGGGCGATTACACACAGCCCAGCCTCATCTCATCCCAACGTGCATTGGGGGACAATGAGGGAGAGGAGGAGGAGGAGGAGGAAGAACAGGAGCTGCTATCATGCGTTGTAGACGGTAGTACCTGTACAAGTGTCATACCGTCGGTTCAGCGTGGGTGGCCTGAGGACAGGGGGGAGGAGGAAGAGGAGGAGGAGAGCATGGTCAGTCGTCATCTTGGTGAGGACACGGAAATCTTGCCCGTTACCAGTCTGGCACGCATGGCTGACTTTATGTTACGCTGCCTTAACCGTGACCCTCGCGTTGTCAACATGTTGGGTGACAGTCATTACTGGTTGGTGACACTTGTAGACCCCCGCTATAAGGAGAACTTTCACTCTCTTATTCCTGAGGTGGAGAGGTCTACAAAAATGGGGCAATACCAGAAGGCCCTTGCTGCAGAACTC
Organism: Phyllobates terribilis; assembly: GCF_046119375.1. NCBI lineage: Eukaryota > Metazoa > Chordata > Amphibia > Anura > Dendrobatidae > Phyllobates > Phyllobates terribilis. The sequence goes on from NW_027362761.1 coordinate 518,035,794, forward strand.
TTAAAAAATTCCCATCTGAACACGCTAGCGGCAGAGGTCACAGTTCGTTGCCCAACCAAGGCGTACAGGCGAGAGAGATGCAACTCCAATCCAGCAGAGGCAGGGGAACACTGTCAACGTTCTGGGACAGTTTTCTGACACCCGCCCAGCTTACAGGCCCTGAGGCGCGGGGTACTCTCACAAGGAGTGGAAAGTTTCAAAAGATGGTGAGGGATTACCTTGCCGATCGTACCAGCATCCTCCGTGATTCCTCTGTGCCTTTCAATTATTGGGTATCCAAGCTGGACACTTGGAATGAACTCGCTCTGTATGCCTTGGAGGTCCTGGCCTGCCCTGCCGCTAGCATGTTATCGGAGCGTGTTTTTAGTGCCGCTGGGGGAATTATAACTGATAAGCGCACTCGCCTGTCAACTGACAATGCTGACAAGCTGACCCTTATCAAAATGAACAAGGGCTGGATTGGGCCAGACTTCTCATCACCACCAAATGACAGCAGAGTAACATAAAGTCAAATCCACTGTGTTATTTCGGGAGGTGTATTCACATGCACCGCTTCACACCCACACATGGGTATACGCTTCCTCGTTTCGGCTGTTTAATCTTCTTCTCCTTATCCTCAGCCTCCACCACCACTATACCATCAGGGTGCCAGCATTGCAAGTTCCTCCGTCCTAATTTTTGGCAGCTTTTGCTGGGAAAGCATAAGCAAATACCATGGGACACCCACTCCCCAATAATGGGACTTATGTTTGTAATATGCTGTACTGCATGGCTCTTGTAAGGGGCATTGCTAGTTGCTCCGTCCTAATTTTTGGCAGCTTTTGCTGGGAAAGCATAAGCAAATACTATGGGAGACCCACTCCCCAATAATGGAACTTATGTTTGTAATATGCTGTACTGCATGGCTCTTGTAAGGGGCATTGCAAGTTGCTCCATCCTAATTTTTGGCAGCTTTTGCTGGGAAAGCATAAGCAAATACTATGGGAGACCCACTCCCCAATAATGGGACTTATGTTTGTAATATGCTGTACTGCATGGCTCTTGTAAGGGGCATTGCAAGTTGCTCCGTCCTAATTTTTGGCAGCTTTTGCTTGCAAGGCATAAGCAAATACTATGGGACACCCACTCCCCAATAATGGGACTTATGTTTGTAATATGCTGTACTGCATGTGACGCGCCCCCTGGGCCGTGTGTACACGTGTGTGGGATACCCGGTGCCGGGTCTCTGGGGTCTGTAGTCTCCGTGGCGGTGACCCGGTCCAGTGGCTCAGGCTGGTCAAACCAGTGGCAATCTTTCTTAGGTTTTGAGGTTAATTGTCCGACTGCGCCACCCGTGGATTGCGGTCAGGGAGTACCACCGCTGCGAGGCAGACCGCTGAGGCTGGTGTTGTGTGCGCAGCATAAAATGGGATAACTCCCCTCGGGAGGAGTATAGCCTCAGGGCAGTGAGTGTGGATGATGGGGGTGATGGTGCACGAGCGCAGCAGGAATGACTCAGAGTCTTTGCAGTGCAGTTCAGGGTCTTTACTGATGATTATAAGGTAGACTCTCCCGGGAGTACTGGCTAGCATAAGAGGCCTGGTCAGTATGTGAGCAAGCAGGAGTTCCCCTGGCCAGGTGGAGTTGTAAGCCTCCCCGTCTGTCTGCACTCTTCCTGGCTACCTTGCTGTAAGTGGGTAGAAGTAGCCCACGTCCCTGAGTGTACCGTGTAGTGCTCACCCATATGGCTGGTGACTTGGGGCCTTCTGTTAGCCTCCACTCCACGACGGCGGTGCTGGTCCCTTGCTTGTGACTGAGACTCCGGGCTTCTATGGCCAGAGGACCTGAAATCCCCTGCCGGCTGGTTTCTGCTGCTGGATATATAAGTCCTCACAGCTTCGGACTCCTGTGTCCGGTTCCTATTGTCTTCTGCCAGGGCCAGCTCTGCTCAGCTTTCAGCCCCTCGTCTTTAGCTCCTAGCTCCTACAGAGCTCCTTGCTGTTACTTTCCCTTGCTCTCACTCTGACTCTGACTGTTCTCTGTTCTCTGACTCACTCAACCCCACCCCAGATCCAGTTTATAAGGGCAGAATTCTCCCCTCCCAGGACTGGGGCAGGAGGATGTTGCATGTTTAAGGGATCCTGACCAGGAAACCTCCCACTTGCTCTCCGACGTAATCTCTATTACTGTGGTGACCAGACCCCTGGGGTGCCACACATGGCTCTTGTAAGGGGCATTGCAGTACCTCATAATTTTTGGAAAGCATTCCATTCACTGCTTAGGCCAACAGTGCACAGGAGACCCAGTTGCTATAAATGGAAAAAAAGGTTTAGTTAATGCCCTCTGACCTCCATGTCATTTCCAAGGGGCATTGGAGTGCCTCGAAATTTTTGGTAGGCATTGCACTCACTGTATGCCCTATAACTGTGTAGCCGAACCGCTCCTTTTGTTACAGAAACATATCCTACAAGACATATCTGGTTGACTGGCCTGATATTGATGTGAATGGTCCCTGTTCCTCCTGCTCTTTCTCCTTTGCCACTACCTCATCCATCATTTATCACCTGAAGCTTTGTTTTAACGGGAGTCATAGAACTTGGATAGTAGCAGGAAAACATCCAGCAATCCTCGGAGGAGGTAGGATATGCGCCAAAACGCTGACCTCCTCAGGCCTAGCCGCTACTACATACATGCGCTTGCATTACAACAAAACAAAGCAGATGCTAACTTCTATCATCCTCATCATGCTCCTCACCTTGGCACTCTCAACTCCCCTGATGGAGAAGCCAGGGCCCACCGGAGGAGTCTGATAGTCCGGTGGGCTCGGCCAATGCTGCTCTAAAGCAGGCCAGGCTAAGAAAGTGTGGGAAAGGTTACCGGTACAAATAGGGGTGGCTGGGGACCGAGTATGGACACTCGGCCACCCCCTGGAGGCTGGGGAGCAAGCGGGGACACCCGGCCACCAGGCGGCTGGGGACTGAGTATGGATGCCAGGCCGCCGACACAGCCATGGCGTGGTGGCCAGATTCTGCCTCCACATGCCTAAAAGGCCCAATTTAGAGTGCAAGCAAGCAAGCAGTATGGTATTGCAGCCTGGGGGTGGGTGGGTGGCAGGCTGCATACTTGCGCTTGCATTGCAAGGAATGGGAGAGGTACAATTGAACACTGCCCTGGGACAAGGACTTGAATGGGGATAGTTGCAAGTCTGCAACGACAGGTGCAAGGTGGGAGGCATCTTCGCATGTACCATGAACAGGGGTTTGGCATGCACACACTACAGTGGAATAGGCTCTCCTTCCCACTAGATGCACTGGGGAGGGCACAGGTAATGTTTTGGTATACGCGCTTAATCTTATGTATAAGGCACACCAGGACAAATAGGGGCGGCTGGGGACTGAGTATGGATACCTCGCTGCCGAAGCAGCCATGAGGTAGTGGCCAGCTTCGGCCTCCTCTAAACTAAAAGGCCCCATTTCAAGTGCAAGCTAGCAGTATGAATTGCAGTCTGGGGGTGGGTGGGTGGCAGGCTGCACATAACACATCTGCATCTCTGGCTGCTATGGGCATAAAAGGGGACAAACTTATGGTGTGGCACCCATGCTCCCCTGACCTCAACCCCATTGAGAACCTCTGGAGCATCATCAAAAGGAGTGTCTATGATGGCGGGAGGCAGTTCACATCTAAGCAACAGCTCTGGGAGGGTATTCTGTCCTCATGCAAAACAATTAAAGCAGAAACCATCCAAAACCTGACAAATTCAATGGACGAGAGAGTTCAGAAGCTCCTTTCGAACAAGGGGTCCTATGTGCAAATGTAACATCACCTAGAATAAAGTTTTGAGTTGAAAACTGTTTGATTTCAGTTTGTAATAACCTGCTAATGCTTATAATTTAAAAAATGACCATTTTTTTATTCTTTATTAAAATGAAAAGGTTGAAAACTCTGCTGTGCATAATAATTTGGAACATGCATTTTGAGTGCAGTTTGAGTTTTTTATTTTTTTAAAAATATACTGTTATCATAAGTAGTGTTGAGCCACCCCCGTAGTGTTCGAGTTCGGTTCGGTTCGTCGAACACCCGTGTGTTCGCCTAACTGTTCGTCGAACTGTTCGTCGAACACCTTCGAACACCATTAAAACCAATGGCAGGCAAACAAAAACACATAGAAACACATAGAAAACACCTTCAAAGGTGTCCAAAAGCTGACAAACTGCTCAGAAGACACAACTAACACATGGAAAAGTGACAAGTACATATAGTCATGCGAAAAGAAAAGAGGTGGAGGAGTAAAAGGAGGGGGAGACACAGATATAGGCATGTCATGCCCTTCTAAAATCCAAAAAGTGAGAAGCCGACACGTTCAGTCCGCTCCTGCCCGTGCCACCTCCGCGTCGCCGGGTTTGTGCCAGAGCCGCGGTGAACCCTGACGGCCAGCCCCCCTCTCCCAATACTGGTGCCTGTCCGCTGGTGGGTCGAGCGAGCCCCCCTGTGGTGGAGGCAGCTCTAAGCTTTTTAATTTAAATTGTCTCTCTAATTTGAATGAATACACTTTAAATCCATTTACAAGGATCTATTGGAGGGCAAGTCTCATGCCAGCAGCCGCGTAATTCCAGCTCCAGTAGCGTCCACTAAAGCTGCTGCAGTTAAAAAGCTTTTATAAGGATCGAGCTCGGCTGTCCACCGCAAGGCATCCTACTGCCAGTCCCAGCCCCTATGCCTTGGGGTGCCTCCTGATGCTCTTCACTGAGTATCCCGTGGTGCCGAAGCATTTCCTTTGAAAAAATTAAGTGTCCAAACTACAGGTGGTGTAGCTTGCTTAACAGCCGGGATAATCCGCTGACTAGCAGACACTGCTACTAGGCACAAAGTATTTCCTGGGCTAGATGCAGTTAAAAATTTGTAATTAGGTACTCTCGTTGGATGCTGAGAAAGCATTCCATAGAGTCTCCTGGCACGCCATATATGATTCTCTTAAAAAGCTTGGGGTAGGGGTCTAGGGGACCCTTTAATAGCCAAAATCACGGCCCTGTATCGCAATACGTCACCTAGGCTGAAGATAAATGGAACTGTAGCACCCTGAGGGCTCGGTTGCTACAGAGGTATTGCACCTCACCCAGAGGTGTGATATCTCACTCTCAGGTAAGGATGTAGTGTGGATCAGGACCCGACACCTGCATGCATTACACCACATTGCCGTGGGGCAGGGCGACCAATATGCCCCTGAGATGGGCACGACAGTCCCTGTCCCTGGCTGGAGTGGGGGGAGGGAACACTGAGGAAGGGGAACCCTGTAGTGCAGGAGCAGGGAGGAAGCAGTTCCTGGGTGCATTGAGAAGGGAGTATAAAAGGTGGGCACCATCTTAGTTCAGTGCAGAGAAGTCTGAGCAGAAGTGGCAGGGAGCAGGGGCTCTGCATGAGCTCTGCTCCGGAGGCGGGCCTAGTAACAGAGGCCCAGGCCTGGAAGAGGGAGAAGGAAGGAAGAGGAGCGGAGAAGGCTCCAGGAACGAGGAACGAAGGGATCCCAGGGGTGCGGACGGGCGAGTCGCCACCGCACGCCCGAATCCACCTGCGTGGAGGGGTCAGGCCAAAGGGGGAGACCGGTCCCCGAAACTAGTGGAGGCAGGAAACGACCCTCAGCTAGAAACAGGAGGCAGTGACATTTTATGTGGCGCAGCCCCTCGCTACACCCGCTAGGAAGGCACCACATAGGGTCAGGGAAACTGGCGCCAAGTTTACCAAGAGGAGGCCCGAGGCAGCCGGACAGAAGGGTTGGTAAGAAAGGCCAGACAAAGGACACACAAAGGGGGTCCTGTGAAGCGCTCCAAAGTTATCTGGGAGTTGTCTGAGCCCCTCACCTGGTGAGCACAGTACGACGTGGGCAGCCGTTACCTGCAGACGTGGTCTGGATAATAAGAACTGTGAGTAAAGGCCCTGGACTGCATCACTGACTCCGTGTCGTTACTGCTGCTGCCCTGCACCATCACCCCCATCCTCCGCATACACTGCCCTGAGGCTATACTCCTCCCGTGGGGAGTTATGCTACGCTCTGCTGCACCCACAACACCAGCCTCAGCGGTCTGCCCTGGAGCGGCGGTTCACTCTGACCGCAATCCACGGGTGGCGTAGTCGGACATTTAAACATCAAAACCACATAAATAGTTCCGCCACTGGTTTGACCGCCCTGAGCCACGGAACCGGGTCGCCGCCACGGAGACTACAACCACCAGCATCCACCAAAAAGGGTCCGGCTCCGGGTGTCCCAAGGCCCAGGGGGCGCGTCAGAACATTTTCATCACCTTTCACAATCACCAATGGGACAAGGCAGGGATGTTCTCTGTCCCCTCTCTTATACATCCTAGTGACGGAGCACCTGCTCTCATCAATTCGCCATAACCCCAATATTAGGTGGATTGAGGTGGGAGGCACCGAGTACAAGTGCTCTCTATCTGCTGATGATGTCCTAGTATATATCACTCAATCACATATATCCATCCATGCTGTTATGGCTGAAATAGATCACTTTGTTACATGGTCAAATTTTAAAATCAATGCAGCGAAGTCTGAGGCCCTCGATGTCTCCCTCCCCAAATCCATATAGGATTCCATGCAGTCCAACTTTCCCTTTGCCTGGCCCTCACAGGGTATCAAATACTTAGGAATTCCTATTCATAGAGACCTCTCCCATCTATGTTATCTTAATTTTGGGCCCTTTATTGAACAACTCCATACAGACCACGGTTGGCAAGTTAGAACTGTAAGATTCACTACGTGAACCACTGGTGTTTTGTGGAAAAGCACATGTACACTGTGTTCCAAATTATTATGCAAAAAGTGTTTAGGAGTGATAAGGGAAGAATTTGTTTGTTTGTCAGTTAAACTCATTGATGGTGATGTGTGTCAGGGCTCTTTATATCACTGTAAGCAATTGCAGACACCTGCAATTAGTTTGGCAGGTGTGTCCAATGAAAGGCAAGACTACTTAAGAAGGCTGTCTCACATTATTAAGCAGCCTACATTTTCTGCCAAAATGGGAAAGAAAAAGGATGTGTCGGCTGCTGAGAAGCAACAAATTGTGGAGTGTTTAGGTCAAGGCATGACTACAATCAACATTGTGCGATGATCAGGATGAAGTGTCTTGGCAATCAAGAAGTATGTAGCTGATTCACAGTACACACGTGTGCGTGCTGATCAGGGCAAATTGAGGACTCTTTCCTACAGGCAATTACGTCAGGTTGAAAGAGCAGCGGCAAAAAAGCCTTGTCATAGCAGCAGACAAGTTTTTGAAGCTGCTGGTGCCTCCAACGTCCCCCGAACAACAAGATGCAGGGTCCTTCAGAGGTTTGCAGCTGTGCATACGCCATCCTGTGGACCTCCTCTATCCACTTCACACAAGCAGAAACGGCTCCAGTGGGCCAAACATTACATGAAGACTGATTTCAAAACTGTTTTGTTCACAGATGAGTGCCGTGCAGCGCTCGATGGTCCAGATGGATGGAGTGGAGGATGGCTGGTTGATGGACACCCCACGCAAACACGGCTACAGCGCCAACAAGGAGGAGGTGGAGTAATGTTTTGGGCTGGAATCATGGGGAGAGAGATTGTCGGCCCCTTTAGGATCCCTGAAGGCGCTAAAGATGAACTCCATAATGTATGTGGATTTTCTCAAACAGCACTTCCTGCCATGGTTCAAGAAGAAGAACTGTGTATTTCACAGCAAGATCATTTTTTTGCATGATAATGCACCATCTCATGCTGCACATAAAACATCTGCATCTCTGGCTGAGATGGGCATAAAAGGGGACAAACTTATGGTGTGACCCCCATGCTCCCCTGACCTCTACCCCATTCAGAACCTTTGGAGCATCATTAAAAGGAGTGTCTATGATGGCGGGAGACAGTTCACATCTAAGCAACAGCTCTGGGAGGGTATTCTGTCCTCATGCAAAACAATTGAAGCAGAAACCATCCAAAACCTGACAAATTCAATGGACGAGAGAGTTCAGAAGCTCCTTTCGAAGAAGGAGTCCTATGTGAAAATGTAACATCACCTAGAATAAAGTTTTGAGTTGAAAACTGTTTGATTTCAGTTTCTAACAACCTGCTAATGCTTATAATTTCAAAAATGACCATTTTTTTGGTCTTTATTAAAATGAAAAGGTTGATCGAAAAGTTTCAGGGATCTAAGAGTGTGGCAACCCAGTAGTCATGATTACTTCGAATTCTGACAATATGAGGGTCATGCTGCAGGTAGTGCAGCAAGAAGGCACTTATGTGTCTTGCGCATCTCGGAGCCCCAAAACTATTTTCCGGGTTAGATGCAGCTAAAAATTATTATTAATTTTAAATCTGGTGAAGCTTTAGTATAGATGGCCTAATAGGATCAGTGCTGCACACTGCTACAAAGCCCAAATTATTTTCCAGTCAAGATACAGATAAACATGATTAGTAATTTTAAATCTGGTGGAGCTTATTATAGATGGCCTAATAGAATCAGTGCTGCACACTGCTACAAAGCCCAAATTATTTTCCAGTCAAGATACAGATAAACATGATTAGTAATTTTAAATCTGGCAGAGCTTATTATAGATGGCCTAATAGAATCAGTGCTGCACACTGCTACAAAGCCCAAATTATTTTCCAGCCAAGATACAGATAAACATGATTAGTAATTTGAATGCTTAAAACGGTTGATAGGGTGATTTTAACCAATTATCAAGCTTTTACTCTCCCCAGGATGACACAGGGGAAGAAAAGTCATTTCAGATCCATGATTTGTTCATCTTTATGAACGTGAGTCTGTCTACATTATCAGTGGAGAGCCACGCGCGCTTATCTGTCAGCACACCACCAGCAGCGCTGAACACACGTTCAGACAGAACTCTGGCTGCGGGGCATGACAAGATCTCCAAGGCGTAAGTGGCTAGCTCCGGCCATTTATCCAGATTGGAAGCCCAAAAAGAGCAAGGGTCCAGTGACACAGTCATGGCTTCAATGTTTACTTGGAGATACTCCTGTACCATCGTCTCTAGGCGTTGACTATGTGTCAGACTTCTTGTCTCCTGTGGCCTTGCAAAGGATGGGCTAAAAAAGTGGTGAAATGATTCCGCAAAATTGATGTTACCAGCAGATACTGTGGTTCTGTTACGGTTTGAGTGCTGAACACTTGACGGTCCCACGGTTGGCAAGTTGGAACTGTGAGATTCACTACGTGCACCACTGGTATTTTGTGGAAAAGCACATGTAAGATTCTGCAACAGTCTCTGCTGATACTCCTGCATGCGTGCATCCCTTTGTATGGCAGGAATAATTTCTGCAAATTTACTTTTGTACCGGGGATCTAACAGTGTGGCAACCCAGTAGTCAGGATTATTTCTAATTCTCACAATTCGAGGGTCATGTTGCAGGTAGTGCAGCAAGAAGGCACTCATGTGTGTTGCGCATCCAGGAGCACCAAGTCCCTGTTGTGTTGGTGGCGAGGTAACAATCATGCTTCCTTCCTCTGTCCTCTCCCCCCAACCTCGCACAACAGAAATGTGATCAAGGTCTCCCTCATCTGATGAGTCTTCCATCAGTTCGTCCTCCACTTCTTCCTGGGCTCCTGCACCTTCCTCACTAGTTTGGCTGCTACCATGCGCCCTGGTAAAACCATCTCCCCCACCCTCACATGCCTGCCGCCTTGGTGCTGCCGACCGTCTGGACCTTGCAGATGTTAGCCCTTCCGCATACAACTCCTCCTCCTCTACTTCCTCCACCTCCTCTTGTGCCACCACCTGACTCCGAATTCTGTTTAACATGTGCTCCAGCATGTAAATCACCGGAATAGTCATGCTGATAATGGCATCGTCAGCTCTAAACATCTTCGTCGCCATTTCAAAACTGTGCAGAAGGGTGCATAGGTCCCTGATCTGAGACCACTCCTCCAGCGTGATTTGCCCCACCTCTGGATCTCGTTGGCCCAGGCTATACGTCAGAACGTATTGCACCAGGGCTTGTCGGTGCTGCCACAGTCGCTGCAACATGTGCAGAGTTGAATTCCACCGGGTAGGCACATCGCATGTTAGCCGGTGAAGTGGCAGGCCCAACGACTTCTGTAGAGATGTAAGTCGCTGAGCTGCGGGATGCGAACGGCGGAAGTGAGCACACAGCGACCGTGCCCTCTGCAGAAGGCCATCTAGTCTGGGATAGTGGGCTAAAAATTGCTGGACAACCATGTTCAACACGTGAGCCATACAAGGCACGTGTGTGACATTGCCCCGGCGAAGGGCCGCACCCAGGTTTGCAGCATTGTCGCACACGGCCTTCCCTGGTTTCAGGTCGAGTGGAGACAACCATTCATGAAATTGGTTCTCCAGAGCTGACCACAACTCCTCAGCTGTGTGACTCACATTTCCCAGACATTTCAATGTAAAAACCGCCTGATGACGTTGAGCCCTACTGCCAGCATAGTAAGGAGGTGTGCAGGATCCCTTCTGCGCAGTTAGAAAGCTTGTGGCATGACCAGGCAGGCTTTGGGTGCAGGTGAAAGACCGAGAAGAGGTTGAGGAGGCAGAAGCAGTGGAGGAACTTTGACATAAAGAGGATTGACGCACAACTCGTGGGGACGGCAAGACTTGGACAGCAGCCCCTTGTCCTGCTGTCACCATAGTTACCCAGTGCCCAGTCAGCGACATGTAACGCCCCTGTCCATGCCTACTCGTCCAAGTGTCTGTGGTGAAATGCACCCTGTCACACACAGAGTTTCTCAAAGAAGCGGTGATGTTGTGTGCGACATGCTGGTGGAGCGCAGGCACACCTTTCTTTGAGAAGTAGTGCCGACTGGGCATCTGGTACTGGGGCACTGCGACGGACATAAGGTCTCGAAAATCCTCTGTGTCCACCAGGCGGAAAGGCAGCATTTCTGTAGCCAAGAGCTTGCAGATGGTGAAATTCAACCTCTTAGCTTTCTCATGGCTAGGAGGAAATGGTCTTTTACTTGTCCACATCTGAGGGACCGAGGGCTGGCTATTGTGCTTAGACGGGGTTGATAAGGGTGTCCCCGGCAAACAGCCGGTCTGTGAGGAAGATGCAGGCGGACATGTTAGGTTGCCTTGATCCAAAGGTGGTGCTATCGATGTCGGACAGCGCTCAACACCAGCTGGTGTTACCACCTCCAAAGAAAATGATGACCTGCCAATCACGCTGGCTGTTGCGGGTAAAGAGGTGGCAGGTCTGCGCCCCAAAACAGGTGTGACTGCTGTCCCCCCAGTCACAGAGGATGAAGAGGCCGCGGATGCACAAGATATGGCAGACGGTGGTTGGCCCGGCCGGCTAGGCCGCATTGTAGCACACTGAGCTTCCCACTGCAACTTATGCTTCATGTCCATGTGCCGGTTCATTCATGAAGTACTCAAACTATGTATTTTTTGGCCTCTACTTAGCTTTTGCTGACAAATGTTACAGATAACACGAGTTGGGTGATCTTTATCGATCTGAAAAAATGCCCAGGCTATGCAAGGCTTAGCACCCATGCGACCTGAAGAGCCACCACGACTTGTGGTGAGAGGCAGAGTTGTGTTTGAGGATGCAGTTGTTGACGTGCTTCCAGTACTACGTCTCTGTCCAGGAAGGCGCAACCTGACCTCGTCGTCACTAGCATCTTCCTCCACCTCCTCTGCTGACCTCATCTCTTGGCTGACTGTGGGTTGACAGTAAGTGGGATCTCCGACCTCATCATCATCACCCTGTGCGTTATCACACCCGTCGTCCTCAGAGCCAACCTGTTCCTGCCCTGACAAAAAACTAAAGTTGTCGCTCCAATCAGGTATTTGAGTCTTATCATCGTCTTCCTCATTGTCTCCACCAACAGGAGTTACAGTTTGGGAATGAGGGTCTACATTATGGTCAGAACCTTCTGCGTCTGGTCCTGGATCCGACTCATAAAGATTCTGGGCATCAGTGCAGATCATTTCCTCGTCTGGATTCACAGAAGCGCTGGAGTCGACCTCTGATTCCCAGGCTATAGTATGAGTAAACAGCTCTGCAGACTCAACCATCTGTTCTACCTCATACTCAGACGGGCAGCTGGAGATTTGGGAGCTGTGAGGAAGCAAGTGCGATTTGGGTGACACCTTTGAGGACTGGAGTATTTGTGATGTTGAAGTTGATGTGGAGGAGAGCCCACTTAAAGGAGCACTTGATATCCGTTGAAGCACCTGCTGTTTTTGTGCCTCATCTGGAATTTGTAGCGATTGGCGTGGCCGTAAGAAAGGGATCTTATCACATTGTCCGCTAAAAGAAGTAGACATTTTAGTTTGGCTGGAAGATGGTCTTTCTTCTGCAGATGTTACTGTTGCTTTAACACCTACCCCACGGACACAACCTTTTTTCCCCTTCCCAACACGCCTATTCCCCTTTCCACCAGCAGCAAGCCTTTTTCCACTCATTTTGGTGGTTAACTAATTCACAACTCTGGAGTTGTTTGCACAAAAAAACAATGGATGGTAACCGAGCAGAGCTGAGTGGCCAAACTGTGGTATTAGGCCAAAACTATTGGCTGGGTTAGATGCAGAAAAAAATTATTTTGAATTTGCAACCTGATGGAGGTCAGTATAGATGGACTAATAGAGAAAGTCCGACACACTACTAGAAGGCCAAATATTTTTTCAGAGGTAGATGCAGAAAAAAATATATTCAGTTTGCAACCTGATGGAGGTCAGTATAGATGGATTAATAGAACAAGACCCACACACAGCTAGAAGCCCAATATTTTTTCAGAGGTAGATGCAGAAAAAAATATATTCAGTTTGCAACCTGATGGAGGTCAGTATAGATGGACTAATAGAACAAGTCCCACACACTGCTAGAAGCCCAAATATTTTTTCAGAGGTACTGTAGATGCAGATAAAAATTAGTTTTAATTTGCAACCTGATGGAGGTCAGTATAGATGGACTAATAGAGAAAGTCCGACACACTACTAGAAGGCCAAATATTTTTTCAGAGGTAGATGCAGAAAAAAATATATTCAGTTTGCAACCTGATGGAGGTCAGTATAGATGGATTAATAGAACAAGACCCACACACAGCTAGAAGCCCAATATTTTTTCAGAGGTAGATGCAGAAAAAAATATATTCAGTTTGCAACCTGATGGAGGTCAGTATAGATGGACTAATAGAACAAGTCCCACACACTGCTAGAAGCCCAAATATTTTTTCAGAGGTACTGTAGATGCAGATAAAAATTAGTTTTAATTTGCAACCTGATGGAGGTCAGTATAGATGGACTAATAGAGAAAGTCCGACACACTACTAGAAGGCCAAATATTTTTTCAGAGCTACATGCAGAAAAAAATTATATTCAGTTTGCAACCTGATGGAGGTCAGTATAGATGGACTAATAGAGAAAGTCCGACACACTACTAGAAGGCCAAATATTTTTTCAGAGGTAGATGCAGAAAAAAATATATTCAGTTTGCAACCTGATGGAGGTCAGTATAGATGGATTAATAGAACAAGACCCACACACAGCTAGAAGCCCAATATTTTTTCAGAGGTAGATGCAGAAAAAACTATATTCAGTTTGCAACCTGATGGAGGTCAGTATAGATGGACTAATAGAACAAGTCCCACACACTGCTAGAAGCCCAAATATTTTTTCAGAGGTACTGTAGATGCAGATAAAAATTAGTTTTAATTTGCAACCTGATGGAGGTCAGTATAGATGGACTAATAGAGAAAGTCCGACACACTACTAGAAGGCCAAATATTTTTTCAGAGGTAGATGCAGAAAAAAATTTATTCAGTTTGCAACCTGATGGAGGTCAGTATAGATGGATTAATAGAACAAGACCCACACACAGCTAGAAGCCCAATATTTTTTCAGAGGTAGATGCAGAAAAAAATATATTCAGTTTGCAACCTGATGGAGGTCAGTATAGATGGACTAATAGAACAAGTCCCACACACTGCTAGAAGCCCAAATATTTTTTCAGAGGTACTGTAGATGCAGATAAAAATTAGTTTTAATTTGCAACCTGATGGAGGTCAGTATAGATGGACTAATAGAGAAAGTCCGACACACTACTAGAAGGCCAAATATTTTTTCAGAGCTAGATGCAGAAAAAAATTATATTCAGTTTGCAACCTGATGGAGGTCAGTATAGATGGACTAATAGAGAAAGTCCGACACACTACTAGAAGGCCAAATATTTTTTCAGAGGTAGATGCAGAAAAAAATTTATTCAGTTTGCAACCTGATGGAGGTCAGTATAGATGGATTAATAGAACAAGACCCACACACAGCTAGAAGCCCAATATTTTTTCAGAGGTAGATGCAGAAAAAAATATATTCAGTTTGCAACCTGATGGAGGTCAGTATAGATGGACTAATAGAACAAGTCCCACACACTGCTAGAAGCCCAAATATTTTTTCAGAGGTACTGTAGATGCAGATAAAAATTAGTTTTAATTTGCAACCTGATGGAGGTCAGTATAGATGGTCTAATAGAATGATGCTATGCCCAAAAGATTTTACTTCACTAGGTGCAGTAAAAAAATTGGTATTCTATACACAGGTGGTATATCTTGCAACACAGATAGGCTACTCCACTGACTAACACACTCTGCAATAGGCCAAAAAGGATTAGCTTTGCTAGATTCAGCCAAATGCTGTGAAAAAAACTTGCACAGCACTGGCACAGACCTGCCTGGCAAAAACTGATAGGAACTCATGTAACCTAGTCCTGAAAAGGACTGCAATTACAATTAGTCTTTACTCCCACAACCGATCTATTTAAGAGCACAGACCTCCCTGATAAAAGTCGTAGGAAATGCTGTAACCTAGTCCTTAAAAGGACTGCAATCACAACTATTCCCTACTCCCAAGCTATCTGTATATTTGTGCGAAAATTGGCTTGAAATTAACAAGGTATAGCGCACACAGCAACAGCGGTGCCGTCTAACACGCAGCTGCAGCAGTGAGAAAATGGTGGCGACGGGGAAAATGGCTTGGTCTTATAGGGCAAGGACATGTGACATACACTGCCAATGACACATGCCCTTGCTTGTGTGAAAAAAAGCACTTCGCTCCGTGTGTGCGCTGCTGATAGGCTGACAGATTGCACCTCCCCACTGTAAATGCGGGAAAGAGAAAAAAAAATGCAGATCTTCATTGTTCCTGCAGAGATCCATCCCCTGCCCCTCCCCCCACCCCGCTGTACACTCAAACTGCGTATTAACATTAATTTTCATCATTACTGAGAAAAAATCCAGTTATGATTTTGGTGCACGAACAGTTATCGAACATAACCTCGAACAGCCGAATTTTTCTCAAATTGTTCGTGTTCGCCGAACGGCTCGAACACCGCCCAAAACAGCTCGAATTTGAGATTGGCGAACAGTTCGAGTAGAACAACGCTCATCTCTAGTAGAGGCCAAAAAATACATAGTTTGAGTACTTCATGCATGAACCGGCACATGGACATGAAGCATAAGTTGCAGTGGGAAGCTCAGTGTGCTACAATGCGGCCTAGCCGGCCGGGCCAACCGCCGTCTGCCATATCTTGTGCATCCGCGGCCTCTTCATTCTCTGTGACTGGGGGGACAGCAGTCACACCTGTTTTGGGGCGCAGACCTGCCACCTCTTTACCCGCAACAGCCAGCGTGATTGGAAGGTCATCATTTTCTTTGGAGGTGGTAACACCAGCTGGTGTTGAGCGCTGTCCGACATCGATAGCACCGCCTTTGGATCAAGGCAACCTAACATGTCCGCCTGCATCTTCCTCACAGACCGGCAGTTTGCCGGGGACACCCTTATCAACCCCGTCTAAGCACAATAGCCAGCCCTCGGTCCCTCAGATGTGGACAAGTAAAAGACCATTTCCTCCTAGCCATGAGAAAGCTAAGAGGTTGAATTTCACCATCTGCAAGCTCTTGGCTACAGAAATGCTGCCTTTCCGCCTGGTGGACACAGAGGATTTTCGAGACCTTATGTCCGTCGCAGTGCCCCAGTACCAGATGCCCAGTCGGCACTACTTCTCAAAGAAAGGTGTGCCTGCACTCCACCAGCATGTTGCACACAACATCACCGCTTCTTTGAGAAACTCTGTGTGTGACAGGGTGCATTTCACCACAGACACTTGGACGAGTAGGCATGGACAGGGGCGTTACATGTCGCTGACTGGGCACTGGGTAACTATGGTGACAGCAGGACAAGGGGCTGCTGTCCAAGTCTTGCCGTCCCCACGAGTTGTGCGTCAATCATCTTTATGTCAAAGTTCCTCCACTGCTTCTGCCTCCTCAACCTCCTCTCGGTCTTCCACCTGCACCCAAAGCCTGTCTGGTCATGCCACAAGCTTTCTAACTGCGCAGAAGGGATCCTGCACACCTCCTTACTATGCTGGCAGTAGGGCTCAACGTCATCAGGCGGTTTTTACTTTGAAATGTCTGGGAAATGTGAGTCACACAGCTGAGGAGTTGTGGTCAGCTCTGGAGAACCAATTTCATGAATGGTTGTCTCCACTGGACCTGAAACCAGGGAAGGCCGTGTGCAACAATGCTGCAAACCTGGGTGCGGCCCTTCGCCGGGGCAATGTCACACACGTGCCTTGTATGGCTCACATGTTGAACCTGGTTGTCCAGCAATTTTTAGCCCACTATCCCAGACTAGATGGCCTTCTGCAGAGGGCACGGTCGCTGTGTGCTCACTTCCGCCGTTCGCATCCCGCAGCTCAGCGACTTACATTTCTGCAGAAGTCGTTGGGCCTGCCACTTCACCGGCTAAAATGCGATGTGCCTACCCGGTGGAATTCAACTCTGCACATGTTGCAGCGACTGTGGCAGCACCGACAAGCCCTGGTGCAATACGTTCTGACGTATAGCCTGGGCCAACGAGATCCGGAGGTGGGGCAAATCACGCTGGAGGAGTGGTCTCAGATCAGGGACCTATGCACCCTTCTGCACAGTTTTGAAATGGCGACGAAGATGTTTAGTGCTGACGATGCCATTATCAGCATGACTATTCCGGTGATTTACATGCTGGAGCACATGTTAAACAGAATTCGGAGTCAGGTGGTGGCACAAGAGGAGGTGGAGGAAGTAGAGGAGGAGGAGTTGTATGCGGAAGGGCTAACATCTGCAAGGTCCAGACGGTCGGCAGCACCAAGGCGGCAGGCATGTGAGGGTGGGGGAGATGGTTTTACCAGGGCGCATGGTAGCAGCCAAACTAGTGAGGAAGGTGCAGGAGCCCAGGAAGAAGTGGAGGACGAACTGATGGAAGACTCATCAGATGAGGGAGACCTTGATCACATTTCTGTTGTGCGAGGTTGGGGGGAGAGGACAGAGGAAGGAAGCATGATTGTTACCTCGCCACCAACACAACAGGGACTTGGTGCTCCTGGATGCGCAACACACATGAGTGCCTTCTTGCTGCACTACCTGCAACATGACCCTCGAATTGTGAGAATTAGAAATAATCCTGACTACTGGGTTGCCACACTGTTAGATCCCCGGTACAAAAGTAAATTTGCAGAAATTATTCCTGCCATAGAAAGGGATGCACGCATGCAGGAGTATCAGCAGAGACTGTTGCAGAATCTTACATGTGCTTTTCCACAAAACACCAGTGGTGCACGTAGTGAATCTCACAGTTCCAACTTGCCAACCGTGGGACCGTCAAGTGTTCAGCACTCAAACCGTAACAGAACCACAGTATCTGCTGGTAACATCAATTTTACGGAATCATTTCACCACTTTTTTAGCCCATCCTTTGCAAGGCCACAGGAGACAAGAAGTCTGACACATAGTCAACGCCTAGAGACGATGGTACAGGAGTATCTCCAAGTAAACATTGAAGCCATGACTGTGTCACTGGACCCTTGCTCTTTTTGGGCTTCCAATCTGGATAAATGGCCAGAGCTAGCCACTTACGCCTTGGAGATCTTGTCATGCCCCGCAGCCAGCGTTCTGTCTGAACGTGTGTTCAGCGCTGCTGGTGGTGTGCTGACAGATAAGCGCACGCGGCTCTCCACTGATAATGTAGACAGACTCACGTTCATAAAGATGAACAAATCATGGATCCGAAACGACTTTTCTACCCCTGTGTCATCCTGGGGAGAGTAAAAGCTTGATGATTGGTTAAAATCACCCTACCAACCGTTTTAAGCTTTCAAATTACTAATTATGTTTATCTGTATCTTGGCTGGAAAATAATTTGGGCTTTGTAGCA
Organism: Phyllobates terribilis; assembly: GCF_046119375.1. Lineage (NCBI taxonomy): Eukaryota > Metazoa > Chordata > Amphibia > Anura > Dendrobatidae > Phyllobates > Phyllobates terribilis. The sequence continues at coordinate 518,053,973 of NW_027362761.1, forward strand.
GTGTGCAGCACTGATTCTATTAGGCCATCTATAATAAGCTCCACCAGATTTAAAATTACTAATCATGTTTATCTGTATCTTGACTGGAAAATAATTTATGTTTTCTAGCAGTGTGCAGCACTGATCCTATTAGACCATCTATACTAAGCTCCACCAGATTTAAAATTAATAATAATTTTCAGCTGCATCTAGCCCGGAAAATAATTTTGGAGCTCCGAGATGCACAAGACACATAAGTGCCTTCTTGCTGCACTACCTGCAACATGACCCTCATATTGTCAGTAGTCATGACTACTGGGTTGCCACACTCTTAGATCCCCCAAACTTTTCGATCAACCTTTTCATTTTAATAAAGACTAGTGTTGAGCCACCCCCGTAGTGTTCGAGTTCGGTTCGGTTCGTCGAACACCCGTGTGTTCGCCGAACTGTTCGTCGAACTGTTCGTCGAACACCTTCGAACACCGTTAAAACCAATGGCAGGCAAACAAAAACACATAGAAACACATAGAAAACACCTTCAAAGGTGTCCAAAAGCTGACAAACTGCTCAGAAGACATAACTAACACATGGAAAAGTGACAAGTACATATAGTCATGTGAAAATAAAAGAGGTGGAGGAGTAAAAGGAGGGGGAGACACAGATATAGGCATGTCATGCCCTTCTAAAATCCAAAAAGTGAGAAGCCGACACGGCCAGTCCGCTCCTGCCCGTGCCACCTCTGTGTCGCCGGGTTTGTGCCAGAGCCGCGGTGAACCCTGACGGCCAGCCCCCCTCTCCCAATACTGGTGCCTGTCCGCTGGTGGGTCGAGCGAGCCCCCCTGTGGTGGAGGCAGCTCTAAGCTTTTTAATTTAAATTGTCTCTCTAATTTGAATGAATACACTTTAAATCCATTTACAAGGATCTATTGGAGGGCAAGTCTCATGCCAGCAGCTGCGGTAATTCCAGCTCCAGTAGCGTCCACTAAAGCTGCTGCAGTTAAAAAGCTTTTATAAGGATCGAGCTCGGCTGTCCACCGCAAGGCATCCTACTGCCAGTCCCAGCCCCTATGCCTTGGGGTGCCTCCTGATGCTCTTCACTAAGTATCCCATGGTCCCGAAGCATTTCCTTTGAAAAAATTAAGTGTCTAAACTACAGGTGGTGCAGCTTGCTTAACAGCCGGGATAATCCGCTGACTAGCAGACACTGCTACTAGGCACAAAGTATTTCCAGGGCTAGATGCAGTTAAAAATTTGTAATTAGATACTCTCGTTGGATGCTGAGAAAGCATTCCATAGAGTCTCCTGGCACGCCATATATGATTCTCTTAAAAAGCTTGGGGTAGGGGTCTAGGGGACCCTTTTATAGCCAAAATCACGGCCCTGTATCGCAATACGTCACCTAGGCTGAAGATAAATGGAACTGTAGCACCCTGAGGGCTCGGTTGCTACAGACGTATTGCACCTCACCCAGAGGTGTGATATCTCACTCTCAGGTAAGGATGGAGTGTGGATCAGGACCCGACACCTGCATGCATTACACCACATTGCCGTGGGGCAGGGCGACCAATATGCCCCTGAGATGGGCACGACAGTCCCTGTCCCTGGCTGGAGTGGGGGGAGGGAACACTGAGGAAGGGGAACCCTGTAGTGCAGGAGCAGGGAGGAAGCAGTTCCTGGGTGCATTGAGAAGGGAGTATAAAAGGTGGGCACCATCTTAGTTCAGTGCAGAGAAGTCTGAGCAGAAGTGGCAGGGAGCAGGGGCTCTGCATGAGCTCTGCTCCGGAGGCGGGCCTAGTAACAGAGGCCCAGGCCTGGAAGAGGGAGAAGGAAGGAAGAGGAGCGGAGAAGGCTCCAGGAACGAGGAATGAAGGGATCCCAGGGGTGCGGACGGGCGAGTCGCCACCGCACGCCCGAATCCACCTGCGTGGAGGGGTCAGGCCAAAGGGTGAGACCGGTCCCCGAACTAGTGGAGGCAGGAAACGACCCTCAGCTAGAAACCGGAGGCTCTGACATTTTATGTGGCGCAGCCCCTCGCTACACCCGCTAGGAAGGCACCACATAGGGTCAGGGAAACTGGCGCCAAGTTTACCAAGAGGAGGCCCGAGGCAGCCGGACAGAAGTGTTGGTAAGAAAGGCCAGACAAAGGACACACAAAGGGGGTCCTGTGAAGTGCTCCAAAGTTATCTGGGAGTTGTCTGAGCCCCTCACCTGGTGAGCACAGTACGACGTGGGCAGCCGTTACCTGCAGACGTGGTCTGGATAATAAGAACTGTGAGTAAAGGCCCTGAACTGCATCACTGACTCCGTGTCGTTACTGCTGCTGCCCTGCACCATCACCCCCATCCTCCGCATACACTGCCCTGAGGCTATACTCCTCCCGTGGGGAGTTATGCTACGCTCTGCTGCACCCACAACACCAGCCTCAGCGGTCTGCCCTGTAGCGGCGGTTCACTCTGACCGCAATCCACGGGTGGCGTAGTCGGACATTTAAACATCAAAACCACATAAATAGTTCCGCCACTGGTTTGACCGCCCTGAGCCACGGAACCGGGTCGCCGCCACGAAGACTACAACCACCAGCATCCACCAAAAAGGGTCCGGCTCCGGGTGTCCCAAGGCCCAGGGGGTGCGTCAGAACATTTTCATCACCTTTCACAATCACCAATGGGACAAGGCAGTGATGTCCTCTGTCCCCTCTCTTATACATCCTAGTGACGGAGCACCTGCTCTCATCAATTCGCCATAACCCCAATATTAGGTGGATTGAGGTGGGAGGCACCGAGTACAAGTGCTCTCTATTTGCTGATGATGTCCTAGTATATATCACTCAATCACATATATCCATCCATGCTGTTATGGCTGAAATAGATCACTTTGTTACATGGTAAAATTTTAAAATCAATGCAGCGAAGTCTGAGGCCCTCGATGTCTCCCTCCCCAAATCCATATAGGATTCCATCCAGTCCAACTTTCCCTTTGCCTGGCCCTCACAGGGTATCAAATACTTAGGAATTCCTATTCATAGAGACCTCTCCCATCTATGTTATCTTAATTTTGGGCCCTTTATTGAACAACTCCATACAGACCACGGTTGGCAAGTTAGAACTGTAAGATTCACTACGTGAACCACTGGTGTTTTGTGGAAAAGCACATGTACACTGCGTTCCAAATTATTATGCAAAAAGTGTTTAGGAGTGATAAGGGAAGAATTTGTTTGTTTGTCAGTTAAACTCATTGATGGTGATGTGTGTCAGGGCTCTTTATATCACTGTAAGCAATTGCAGACACCTGTGCTAATTAGTTTGGCAGGTGTGTCCAATGAAAGGCAAGACTACTTAAGAAGGCTCTCTCACATTATTAAGCAGCCTACATTTTCTGCCAAAATGGGAAAGAAAAAGGATGTGTCGGCTGCTGAGAAGCAACAAATTGTGGAGTGTTTAGGTCAAGGCATGACTACAATCAACATTGTGCGATGATCAGGATGAAGTGTCTTGGCAATCAAGAAGTATGTAGCTGATTCACAGTACACACGTGTGCGTGCTGATAAGGGCAAATTGAGGACTCTTTCCTACAGGCAATTACGTCAGGTTGAAAGAGCAGCGGCAAAAAAGCCTTGTCATAGCAGCAGACAAGTTTTTGAAGCTGTTTGTGCCTCCAACGTCCCCCGAACAACAAGATGCAGGGTCCTTCAGAGGTTTGCAGCTGTGCATGCGCCATCCTGTCGACCTCCTCTATCCACTTCACACAAGCAGAAACGGCTCCAGTGGGCCAAACATTACATGAAGACTGATTTCAAAACTGTTTTGTTCACGGATGAGTGCCGTGCAGCGCTCGATGGTCCAGATGGATGGAGTGGAGGATGGCTGGTTGATGGACACCCCACGCAAACACGGCTACAGCGCCAACAAGGAGGAGGTGGAGTAATGTTTTGGGCTGGAATCATGGGGAGAGAGATTGTCGGCCCCTTTAGGATCCCTGAAGGCGCTAAAGATGAACTCCATAATGTATGTGGATTTTCTCAAACAGCACTTCCTGCCATGGTTCAAGAAGAAGAACCGTGTATTTCACAGCAAGATCATTTTTCTGCATGATAATGCACCATCTCATGCTGCACATAAAACATCTGCATCTCTGGCTGATATGGGCATAAAAGGGGACAAACTTATGGTGTGACCCCCATGCTCCCCTGACCTCTACCCCATTCAGAACCTTTGGAGCATCATTAAAAGGAGTGTCTATGATGGCGGGAGACAGTTCACATCTAAGCAACAGCTCTGGGAGGGTATTCTGTCCTCATGCAAAACAATTGAAGCAGAAACCATCCAAAACCTGACAAATTCAATGGACGAGAGAGTTCAGAAGCTCCTTTCGAACAAGGGGTCCTATGTGAAAATGTAACATCACCTAGAATAAAGTTTTGAGTTGAAAACTGTTTGATTTCAGTTTCTAACAACCTGCTAATGCTTATAATTTCAAAAATGACCATTTTTTTGGTCTTTATTAAAATGAAAAGGTTGATCGAAAAGTTTGGGGGATCTAAGAGTGTGGCAACCCAGTAGTCATGATTACTTCGAATTCTGACAATATGAGGGTCATGCTGCAGGTAGTGCAGCAAGAAGGCACTTATGTGTCTTGCGCATCTCGGAGCCCCAAAATTATTTTCCGGGCTAGATGCAGCTAAAAATTATTTTAAATTTTAAATCTGGTGAAGCTTTAGTATAGATGGCCTAATAGGATCAGTGCTGCACACTGCTACAAAGCCCAAATTATTTTCCAGTCAAGATACAGATAAACATGATTAGTAATTTGAAAGCTTAAAACGGTTGGTAGGGTGATTTTAACCAATCATCAAGCTTTTACTCTCCCCAGGATGACACAGGGGTAGAAAAGTCGTTTCGGATCCATGATTTGTTCATCTTTATGAACGTGAGTCTGTCTACATTATCAGTGGAGAGCCGCGTGCGCTTATCTGTCAGCACACCACCAGCAGCACTGAACACACGTTCAGACAGAACGCTGGCTGCGGGGCATGACAAGATCTCCAAGGCGTAAGTGGCTAGCTCCGGCCATTTATCCAGATTGGAAGCCCAAAAAGAGCAAGGGTCCAGTGACACAGTCGTGACTTCAATGTTTACTTGGAGATACTCCTGTACCATCGTCTCTAGGCGTTGACTATGTGTCAGACTTCTTGTCTCCTGTGGCCTTGCAAAGGATGGGCTAAAAAAGTGGTGAAATGATTCCGCAAAATTGATGTTACCAGCAGATACTGTGGTTCTGTTACGGTTTGAGTGCTGAACACTTGACGGTCCCACGGTTGGCAAGTTGGAACTGTGAGATTCACTACGTGCACCACTGGTATTTTGTGGAAAAGCACATGTAAGATTCTGCAACAGTCTCTGCTGATACTCCTGCATGCGTGCATCCCTTTGTATGGCAGGAATAATTTCTGCAAATTTACTTTTGTACCGGGGATCTAACAGTGTGGCAACCCAGTAGTCAGGATTATTTCTAATTCTCACAATTCGAGGGTCATGTTGCAGGTAGTGCAGCAAGAAGGCACTCATGTGTGTTGCGCATCCAGGAGCACCAAGTCCCTGTTGTGTTGGTGGCGAGGTAACAATCATGCTTCCTTCCTCTGTCCTCTCCCCCCAACCTCGCACAACAGAAATGTGATCAAGGTCTCCCTCATCTGATGAGTCTTCCATCAGTTTGTCCTCCACTTCTTCTTGGGCTCCTGCACCTTCCTCACTAGTTTGGCTGCTACCATGCGCCCTGGTAAAACCATCTCCCCCACCCTCACATGCCTGCCGCCTTGGTGCTGCCGACCGTCTGGACCTTGCAGATGTTAGCCCTTCCGCATACAACTCCTCCTCCTCTACTTCCTCCACCTCCTCTTGTGCCACCACCTGACTCCGAATTCTGTTTAACATGTGCTCCAGCATGTAAATCACCGGAATAGTCATGCTGATAATGGCATCGTCAGCACTAAACATCTTCGTCGCCATTTCAAAACTGTGCAGAAGGGTGCATAGGTCCCTGATCTGAGACCACTCCTCCAGCGTGATTTGCCCCACCTCTGAATCTCGTTGGCCCAGGCTATACGTCAGAACGTATTGCACCAGGGCTTGTCGGTGCTGCCACAGTCGCTGCAACATGTGCAGAGTTGAATTCCACCGGGTAGGCACATCGCATTTTAGCCGGTGAAGTGGCAGGCCCAACGACTTCTGTAGAGATGTAAGTCGCTGAGCTGCGGGATGCGAACGGCGGAAGTGAGCACACAGCGACCGTGCCCTCTGCAGAAGGCCATCTAGTCTGGGATAGTGGGCTAAAAATTGCTGGACAACCAGGTTCAACACGTGAGCCATACAAGGCACGTGTGTGACATTGCCCCGGCGAAGGGCCGCACCCAGGTTTGCAGCATTGTCGCACACGGCCTTCCCTGGTTTCAGGTCCAGTGGAGACAACCATTCATGAAATTGGTTCTCCAGAGCTGACCACAACTCCTCAGCTGTGTGACTCACATTTCCCAGACATTTCAATGTAAAAACCGCCTGATGACGTTGAGCCCTACTGCCAGCATAGTAAGGAGGTGTGCAGGATCCCTTCTGCGCAGTTAGAAAGCTTGTGGCATGACCAGACAGGCTTTGGGTGCAGGTGGAAGACCGAGAGGAGGTTGAGGAGGCAGAAGCAGTGGAGGAACTTTGACATAAAGATGTTTGACGCACAACTCGTGGGGACGGCAAGACTTGGACAGCAGCCCCTTGTCCTGCTGTCACCATAGTTACCCAGTGCCCAGTCAGCGACATGTAACGCCCCTGTCCATGCCTACTCGTCCAAGTGTCTGTGGTGAAATGCACCCTGTCACACACAGAGTTTCTCAAAGAAGCGGTGATGTTATGTGCGACATGCTGGTGGAGCGCAGGCACACCTTTCTTTGAGAAGTAGTGCCGACTGGGCATCTGGTACTGGGGCACTGCGACGGACATAAGGTCTCGAAAATCCTCTGTGTCCACCAGGCGGAAAGGCAGCATTTCTGTAGCCAAGAGCTTGCAGATGGTGAAATTCAACCTCTTAGCTTTCTCATGGCTAGGAGGAAATGGTCTTTTACTTGTCCACATCTGAGGGACCGAGGGCTGGCTATTGTGCTTAGACGGGGTTGATAAGGGTGTCCCCGGCAAACTGCCGGTCTGTGAGGAAGATGCAGGCAGACATGTTAGGTTGCCTTGATCCAAAGGTGGTGCTATCGATTTCGGACAGCGCTCAACACCAGCTGGTGTTACCACCTCCAAAGAAAATGATGACCTGCCAATCACGCTGGCTGTTGCGGGTAAAGAGGTGGCAGGTCTGCGCCCCAAAACAGGTGTGACTGCTGTCCCCCCAGTCACAGAGGATGAAGAGGCCGCGGATGCACAAGATATGGCAGACGGTGGTTGGCCCGGCCGGCTAGGCCGCATTGTAGCACACTGAGCTTCCCACTGCAACTTATGCTTCATGTCCATGTGCCGGTTCATGCATGAAGTACTCAAACTATGTATTTTTTGGCCTCTACTTAGCTTTTGCTGACAAATGTTACAGATAACACGAGTTGGGTCATCTTTATCGATCTGAAAAAATGCCCAGGCTATGCAAGGCTTAGCACCCATGCGACCTGAAGAGCCACCACGACTTGTGGTGAGAGGCAGAGTTGTGTTTGAGGATGCAGTTGTTGACGTGCTTCCAGTACTACGTCTCTGTCCAGGAAGGCGCAACCTGACCTCGTCGTCACTAGCATCTTCCTCCACCTCCTCTGCTGACCTCATCTCTTGGCTGACTGTGGGTTGACAGTAAGTGGGATCTCCGACCTCATCATCATCACCCTGTGCGTTATCACACCCGTCGTCCTCAGAGCCAACCTGTTCCTGCCCTGACAAAAAACTAAAGTTGTCGCTCCAATCAGCTATTTGAGTCTTATCATCGTCTTCCTCATTGTCTCCACCAACAGGAGTTACAGTTTGGGAATGAGGGTCTACATTATGGTCAGAACCTTCTGCGTCTGGTCCTGGATCCGACTCATAAAGATTCTGGGCATCAGTGCAGATCATTTCCTCGTCTGGATTCACAGAAGCGCTGGAGTCGACCTCTGATTCCCAGGCTATAGTATGAGTAAACAGCTCTGCAGACTCAACCATCTGTTCTACCTCATACTCAGACGGGCAGCTGGAGATTTGGGAGCTGTGAGGAAGCAAGTGCGATTTGGGTGACACCTTTGAGGACTGGAGTATTTGTGATGTTGAAGTTGATGTGGAGGAGAGCCCACTTAAAGGAGCACTTGATATCCGTTGAAGCACCTGCTGTTTTTGTGCCTCATCTGGAATTTGTAGCGATTGGCGTGGCCGTAAGAAAGGGATCTTATCACATTGTCCGCTAAAAGAAGTAGACATTTTAGTTTGGCTGGAAGATGGTCTTTCTTCTGCAGATGTTACTGTTGCTTTAACACCTACCCCACGGACACAACCTTTTTTCCCCTTCCCAACACGCCTATTCCCCTTTCCACCAGCAGCAGGCCTTTTTCCACTCATTTTGGTGGTTAACTAATTCACAACTCTGGAGTTGTTTGCACAAAAAAACAATGGATGGTAACCGAGCAGAGCTGAGTGGCCAAACTGTGGTATTAGGCCAAAACTATTGGCTGGGTTAGATGCAGAAAAAAATTATTTTGAATTTGCAACCTGATGGAGGTCAGTATAGATGGATTAATAGAACAAGACCCACACACAGCTAGAAGCCCAATATTTTTTCAGAGGTAGATGCAGAAAAAAATATATTCAGTTTGCAACCTGATGGAGGTCAGTATAGATGGACTAATACAACAAGTCCCACACACAGCTAGAAGCCCAAATATTTTTTCAGAGGTACTGTAGATGCAGATAAAAATTAGTTTTAATTTGCAACCTGATGGAGGTCAGTATAGATGGACTAATAGAGAAAGTCCGACACACTACTAGCAGGCCAAATATTTTTTCAGAGGTAGATGCAGAAAAAAATATATTCAGTTTGCAACCTGATGGAGGTCAGTATAGATGGACTAATAGAGAAAGTCCGACACACTACTAGAAGGCCAAATATTTTTTCAGAGCTAGATGCAGAAAAAAATTATATTCAGTTTGCAACCTGATGGAGGTCAGTATAGATGGATTAATAGAACAAGACCCACACACAGCTAGAAGCCCAATATTTTTTCAGAGGTAGATGCAGAAAAAAATATATTCAGTTTGCAACCTGATGGAGGTCAGTATAGATGGACTAATACAACAAGTCCCACACACAGCTAGAAGCCCAATATTTTTTCAGAGGTAGATGCAGAAAAAAATATATTCAGTTTGCAACCTGATGGAGGTCAGTATAGATGGACTAATACAACAAGTCCCACACACAGCTAGAAGCCCAAATATTTTTTCAGAGGTACTGTAGATGCAGATAAAAATTAGTTTTAATTTGCAACCTGATGGAGGTCAGTATAGATGGACTAATAGAGAAAGTCCGACACACTACTAGAAGGCCAAATATTTTTTCAGAGCTAGATGCAGAAAAAAATTATATTCAGTTTGCAACCTGATGGAGGTCAGTATAGATGGACTAATAGAGAAAGTCCGACACACTACTAGAAGGCCAAATATTTTTTCAGAGCTAGATGCAGAAAAAAATTATATTCAGTTTGCAACCTGATGGAGGTCAGTATAGATGGATTAATAGAACAAGACCCACACACAGCTAGAAGCCCAATATTTTTTCAGAGGTAGATGCAGATAAAAATTAGTTTTAATTTGCAACCTGATGGAGGTCAGTATAGATGGACTAATAGAATGATGCTTTGCCCAAAAGATTTTACTTCACTAGGTGCAGTAAAAAAATTGGTATTCTATACACAGGTGGTATATCTTGCAACACAGATAGGCTACTCCACTGACTAACACACTCTGCAATAGGCCAAAAAGGATTAGCTTTGCTAGATTCAGCCAAATGCTGTGAAAAAAACTTGCACAGCACTGGCACAGACCTGCCTGGCAAAAACTGATAGGAACTGATGTAACCTAGTCCTGAAAAGGACTCCAATTACAATTAGTCTTTACTCCCACAACCTATCTATTTAAGAGCACAGACCTCCCTGATAAAAGTCGTAGGAAATGCTGTAACCTAGTCCTTAAAAGGACTGCAATCACAACTATTCCCTACTCCCAAGCTATCTGTATATTTGTGCGAAAATTGGCTTGAAATTAACAAGGTATAGCGCACACCGCAACAGCGGTGCCGTCTAACACGCAGCTGCAGCAGTGAGAAAATGGTGGCGACGGGGAAAATGGCTTGGTCTTATAGGGCAAGGACATGTGACATACACTGCCAATGACACATGCCCTTGCTTGTGTGAAAAAAAGCACTTCGCTCCGTGTGTGCGCTGCTGATAGGCTGACAGATTGCACCTCCCCACTGCAAATGCGGGAAAGAGAAAAAAAAATGGAGATCTTCATTGTTCCTGCAGAGATCCATCCCCTGCCCCTCCCCCCACCCCGCTGTACACTCAAACTGCGTATTAACATTAATTTTCATCATTACTGAGAAAAAATCCAGTTATGATTTTGGTGCACGAATAGTTATCGAACATAACCTCGAACAGCCGAATTTTTCTCAAATTGTTCGTGTTCGCCGAACGGCTCGAACACCGCCCAAAACAGCTCGAATTTGAGATTGGCGAACAGTTCGAGTAGAACAACGCTCATCTCTAATAAAGACCAAAAAAATGGTCATTTTTGAAATTATAAGCATTAGCAGGTTATTAGAAACTGAAATCAAACAGTTTTCAACTCAAAACTTTATTCTAGGTGATGTTACATTTTCACATAGGACCCCTTGTTCGAAAGGAGCTTCTGAACTCTCTCGTCCATTGAATTTGTCAGGTTTTGGATGGTTTCTGCTTCAATTGTTTTGCATGAGGACAGAATACCCTCCCAGAGCTGTTGCTTAGATGTGAACTGTCTCCCGCCATCATAGACACTCCTTTTAATGATGCTCCAAAGGTTCTGAATGGGGTAGAGGTCAGGGGAGCATGGGGGTCACACCATAAGTTTGTCCCCTTTTATGCCCATATCAGCCAGAGATGCAGATGTTTTATGTGCAGCATGAGATGGTGCATTATCATGCAAAAACATGATCTTGCTGTGAAATACACGGTTCTTCTTCTTGAACCATGGCAGGAAGTGCTGTTTGAGAAAATCCACATACATTATGGAGTTCATCTTTAGCGCCTTCAGGGATCCTAAAGGGGCCGACAATCTCTCTCCCCATGATTCCAGCCCAAAACATTACTCCACCTCCTCCTTGTTGGCGCTGTAGCCGTGTTTGCGTGGGGTGTCCATCAACCAGCCATCCTCCACTCCATCCATCTGGACCATCGAGCGCTGCACGGCACTCATCCGTGAACAAAACAGTTTTGAAATCAGTCTTCATGTAATGTTTGGCCCACTGGAGCCGTTTCTGCTTGTGTGAAGTGGATAGAGGAGGTCGACAGGATGGCGTATTCACAGCTGCAAACCTCTGCAGGACCCTGCATCTTGTTGTTCGGGGGACGTTGGAGGCACCAGCAGCTTCAAAAACTTGTCTGCTGCTATGACAAGGCTTTTTTGCCGCTGCTCTTTTATCCTGACGTAATTGCCTGTAGGAAAGAGTCCTCAATTTGCCCTTATCAGCACGCACACGTGTGTACTGTGAATCAGCTACATACTTCTTGATTGCCAAGACACTTCATCCTGATCATCGCACAATGTTGATTGTAGTTATGCCTTGACCTAAACACTCCACAATTTGTTGCTTCTCAGCAGCCGACACATCCTTTTTCTTTCCCATTTTGGCAGAAAATGTAGGCTGCTTAATAATGTGAGACAGCCTTCTTAAGTAGTCTTGCCTTTCATTGGACACACCTGCCAAACTAATTTGCACAGGTGTCTGCAATTGCTTACAGTGATATAAAGAGCCCTGACACACATCACCATCAATGAGTTTAACTGACAAACAAACAAATTCTTCCCTTATCACTCCTAAACACTTTTTGCATAATAATTTGGAACACAGTGTACATGTGCTTTTCCACAAAACACCAGTGGTTCACGTAGTGAATCTTACAGTTCTAACTTGCCAACCGTAGTCTGTATGGAGTTGTTCAATAAAGGGCCCAAAATTAAGATAACATAGATGGGAGAGGTCTCTATGAATAGGAATTCCTAAGTATTTGATACCCTGTGAGGGCCAGGCAAAGGGAAAGTTGGACTGCATGGAATCCTATATGGATTTGGGGAGGGAGACATCGAGGGCCTCAGACTTCGCTGCATTGATTTTAAAATTTGACCATGTAACAAAGTGATCTATTTCAGCCATAACAGCATAGATGGATATATGTGATTGAGTGATATATACTAGGACATCATCAGCAAATAGAGAGCACTTGTACTCGGTGCCTCCCACCTCAATCCACCTAATATTGGGGTTATGGCGAATTGATGAGAGCAGGTGCTCCATCACTAGGATGTATAAGAGAGGGGACAGAGGACATCCCTGCCTTGTCCCATTGGTGATTGTGAAAGGTGATGAAAATGTTCTGATGCACCCCCTGGGCCTTGGGACACCCGGAGCCGGACCCTTTTTGGTGGATGCTGGTGGTTGTAGTCTTCGTGGCGGCGACCCGGTTCCGTGGCTCAGGGTGGTCAAACCAGTGGCGGAACTATTTATGTGGTTTTGATGTTTAAATGTCCGACTACGCCACCCGTGGATTGCGGTCAGAGTGAACCGCCGCTGCAGGGCAGACCACTGAGGCTGGTGTTGTGGGTGCAGCAGAGCGTAGCATAACTCCCCACGGGAGGAGTATAGCCTCAGGGCAGTGTATGCGGAGGATGGGGGTGATGGTGCAGGGCAGCAGCAGTAACGACACGGAGTCAGTGATGCAGTCCAGGGCCTTTCCTCACAGTTCTTATTATCCAGACCACGTCTGCAGGTAACGGCTGCCCACGTCGTACTGTGCTCACCAGGTGAGGGGCTCAGACAACTCCCAGATAACTTTGGAGCGCTTCGCAGGACCCCCTTTGTGTGTCCTTTGTCTGGCCTTTCTTACCAACCCTTCTGTCCGGCTGCCTCGGGCCTCCTCTTGGTAAACTTGGCGCCAGTTTCCCTGACCCTATGTGGTGCCTTCCTAGCGGGTGTAGCTAGGGGCTGCGCCACATAAAATGTCACAGCCTCCGGTTTCTAGCTGAGGGTCGTTTCCTGCCTCCACTAGTTTCGGGGACCGGTCTCCCCCTTTGGCCTGACCCCTCCACGCAGGTGGATTCGGGCGTGCGGTGGCGACTCGTCCGTCCGCACCCCTGGGATCCCTTCATTCCTCATTCCTGGAGCCTTCTCCGCTCCTCTTCCTTCCTTCTCCCTCTTCCAGGCCTGGGCCTCTGTTACTAGGCCCGCCTCCGGAGCAGAGCTCATGCAGAGCCCCTGCTCCCTGCCACTTCTGCTCAGACTTCTCTGCACTGAACTAAGATGGTGCCCACCTTTTATACTCCCTTCTCAATGCACCCAGGAACTGCTTCCTCTCTGCTCCTGCACTACAGGGTTCCCCTTCCTCAGTGTTCCCTCCCCCCACTCCAGCCAGGGACAGGGCCTGTCGTGCCCATCTCAGAGGCATATTGGTCGCCCTGCCCCACGGCAATGTGGTGTAATGCATGCAGGTGTCGGGTCCTGATCCACACTCCATCCTTACCTGAGAGTGAGATATCACACCTCTGGGTGAGGTGCAATACCTCTGTAGCAACCGAGCCCTCAGGGTGCTACAGTTCCATTTATCTTCAGCCTAGGTGACGTATTGTGATACAGGGCCGTGATTTTGGCTATAAAAGGGTCCCCTAGACCCCTACCCCAAGCTTTTTAAGAGAATCATATATGGCGTGCCAGGCGACTCTATGGAATGCTTTCTCAGCATCCAACGAGAGTATCTAATTACAAATTTTTAACTGCATCTAGCCCAGGAAATACTTTGTGCCTAGTAGCAGTGTCTGCTAGTCAGCGGATTATCCCGGCTGTTAAGCAAGCTACACCACCTGTAGTTTGGACACTTAATTTTTTCAAAGGAAATGCTTCGGGACCACGGGATACTCAGTAAAGAGCATCAGGAGGCACCCCAAGGCATAGGGGCTGGGACTGGCAGTAGGATGCCTTGCGGTGGACAGCCGAGCTCGATCCTTATAAAAGCTTTTTAACTGCAGCAGCTTTAGTGGACGCTACTGGAGCTGGAATTACGCAGCTGCTGGCATGAGACTTGCCCTCCAATAGATCCTTGTAAATGGATTTAAAGTGTATTCATTCAAATTAGAGAGACAATTTAAATTAAAAAGCTTAGAGCTGCCTCCACCACAGGGGGGCTCGCTCGACCCACCAGCGGACAGGCACCAGTATTGGGAGAGGGGGGCTGGCCGTCAGGGTTCACCGCGGCTCTGGCACAAACCCGGCGACACGGAGGTGGCACGGGCAGGAGCGGACTGAACGTGTCGGCTTCTCACTTTTTGGATTTTAGAAGGGCATGACATGCCTATATCTGTGTCTCTCCCTCCTTTTACTCCTCCACCTCTTTTCTTTTCGCATGACTATATGTACTTGTCACTTTTCCATGTGTTAGTTGTGTCTTCTGAGCAGTTTGTCAGCTTTTGGACACCTTTGAAGGTGTTTTCTATGTGTTTCTATGTGTTTTTGTTTGCCTGCCATTGGTTTTAACGGTGTTCGAAGATGTTCGACGAACAGTTCGGCGAACACACGAGTGTTCGACGAACCGAACCGAACTCGAACACTACGGGGGTGGCTTAACACTACTCCTAAATTTATAACCCAAGTTTTCATCTACTGCCAAGAATAGCAGGGGCGCAACAAAATATTTTCGCCTAGGGCGCCGTAATCTCTCGGGCCGGCCCTGTTATTAGCCTGAAGAAGAGACCTGAGTTGTCTTGAAAGCTTGCTATGTTTACCATCTTTTCAGTTAGCCATTAAAAGGTATCAACCACTGAGGACTCTCAGATTCCAACATTGTTCTATCTACTGGCTAACACGGTATAAATATTCTTTACCTTATCAAAATGGAGGATACCAGAATGTACCGAATCTTTATGGATTTAAAGACACTTCTGAAGAAACATGCACAACTGGACAGTGACATATTTTTCTTTTCCAAATGCAAGAAGGAGAATCTGATTCCCAAAGGACTCTGGATTACAAATCCACTTCTGCATACCTATAACACTCATTATGCACGAAATCTTTGCCACAGGACCTCTGAGAGGCTAAGGAACCACCTTTTACATGTCTTCTACAGCATCAAAAGTAACATCCAAGGGAAATTGGAAACACGGAGGAACACACTTACAGAAGCCATGGAACAGAATCTACAACATTATTACCATAAATTACAAACTCGTCTGATTCATAACAAGGAAAAGAAATTACATAGATTGCGCATCAATTCAGGACTCAATACAAACAAAACAAAGACAAATCCTGACAACTTGGACAACTACTCTTGTCAAGACACAAAAACATCTAATTGTGTCATCAACCTTTCGGATTACAAACCAAACAAAGTGGAACTTGCTGTGCTTTCTAGGGGACTCTCATTTTGTCCTACTAAAGCTCTGGATAAAATCGAACTGTGCAGTGACATGGAGGATTACTTCAGAAGACTACGCCTAAGGGAATTTTTCAGCGACAGAGAGAATTCCGAAACCAACTGGGCCGAAGGAAGAAAGATCCTGGCAACCAAGAAAAGGTCAGACTTTACACCTGATCCTAATCGTAACTCCCATTTGGGTAACTATATAGACACTTTCAGACATTTGGTAAAATCCACCATTTTAGATAAACACAAGAGTCAACCATCCAACATCAATGTCCAGGAGAGAAGGGCCATACAATCTTTGAAAACCAACAAAGAAATCATCATTAAACCTGCAGACAAGGGTGGTGCAATAGTCATGATGAAAAATCAGACTACCTGAAGGAAGCAAACAGACAACTGATGGACACACACTACTACAAGAGATTGGAGTCTGACCCCACACAGGACTATCACAAGGAACTAAACAAGCTAGTTTCTTGTCTACCTGACATATCCTTAAAAGCTGGTGACCTGATACCAGAAAGTCCAAGAACAGGCACGTTTTACATGCTTCCCAAAATCCATAAATCAGGAAATCCAGGAAGACCAATCATTTCATGTGTGGGCACCCTCACCGAACAAATTTCTGGATGGGTAGAGGGTGTTCTCCAACCCCTGGTAAAAGAGACACCCAGCTACATTCAGGACACAACTGACCTATTGAATAAACTGTCAGCAATAGGTCCTCTACCAGAAGGAACCATCCTCGCCACCATGGATGTGGAATCTCTGTACAGTAACATCCCACACGAGGATGGATTGAATGCCTGCAAAACCTTCCTGGAAAACACAGGAATTGATGCTGACTCTGTGGTGAAACTTACTAAATTCATCCTTACCCACAACTACTTCACGTTTGATGACAACATATATCTACAGGAGACCGGCACAGCAATGGGAAGCAAAATGGCACCACAATATGCAAATCTTTTCATGGCCAAGCTTGAAGGTGACTTTTTATCCTCTTGTCCTATCAGACCTCAGGCCTACTACCGCTATATCGATGACATTTTAATTATCTGGACGGAGTCTGAGCAGCAGCTGAAGACGTTCCATGAACACTTTAATCAGTCTCATCCCACCATCAACTTAACACTCAACTACTCACGCACTGAAATCAGCTTTCTGGATACCATCATCAAGCTACGAAACAATGACATAGAGACATCTCTGTACCGGAAACCAATTGACCGTCCAACATACCTCCGATGGGACAGTTTCCATTCAAAGCACATAAAAAACTCTATTGTGTATAGCCAGGCTATGAGATACAATCGGATATGTTCCAACCCTACAGATAGAGACAATCACCTTGAGGACCTCAGAAAGACGTTTTTGAACAAGGGCTACCATCCAAGAGCAATTGAGAACCAGATTGCAAGAGCCACCAGAATATCAAGCAATCATCTCCTACTTTACAAAACTAGAGAAGACAACAACCGGGTTCCTCTCGTAGTCACCTACAACCCTAGTCTGGAGGTGCTAAGAGGAGCTGCACGAAAACTGCAACCACTCCTACAAAAAGATGCCCGACTAAAATCAATATTTCCGGATCCCCCACTCTTGTGTTTTAGACAACCTCTGAATCTAAAAAGCATCATTGTCAAAAGCACCCTGTCCTTTCCCTGCAACCACAACAGGTGCAAAACCTGTCCATCTATAATGACAACTGACAAGATAAAGATTCCTGGAACAGATCAGGACTACAAGATCCCAGGTAACTTCAGTTGCATCACAAGCAATGTTGTGTATTTAATTATATGTACCAAATGTCCAACAGATGGCATGTACATAGGGGAGACTGGGCAGAAATTCTGAACAAGAATGAATTCTCATCGCCACACAATAAAAGAAAAGCATATGCACCTACCTGTAGCAAAGCACTTTTCTAGCCCTGACCACAGTTTAACAGATATGAATCTGCTCATCTTAAAAAACAACTTCAAATCTCGGAGAGAGAGAAGAATTTGGGAATACAAACTGATAACAACCTTTGACACATTCAAAACAGGATTAAATGTATCACATGGATTCATGAGCTTTTATACAAAATAAATGGGCATTTGGGGATATCATATATTCATGTGTTGTTATATAAATTTAAAGGACAACTGGGGATATCACATCTCCAAGAGACTCCATTTTGAGGACAATGAACTTTTGACATGTATGTGAACTCTCTTGCTTTGATTTATCACTTTCCACAACTCACTTAAGTATTTTCAGATCTCCACAGGTTACTAACCATATACCAATAATATAATTTGTTCCACCTATCTTAGAATCTTGCTTTAACTTTCCCAGCTCCTCTCCCCCTCCCTAGCCTGACTCTGCTTTACGTCACCTGTCGTATTTACAACAGCACATAGCACTGATTTTTTTTTTTTTTTCTTTCTTTGGCCTATGTACATATGTATGTGTTTTCAAATTTGGTGTCATTATTAGCCTGAAGAAGAGACCTGAGTTGTCTTGAAAGCTTGCTATGTTTACCATCTTTTCAGTTAACCATTAAAAGGTATCAACCACTGAGGACTCTCAGATTCCAACATTGTTCTCTCTACTGGCTAACACGGTATAAATATTCTTTACCTTGTAAAATTCAAAGATGATGAGTGTACAATCATCTAGACACATTTATATCATCTAGACACATTAAAGGAACAGATTAAGTTGTGTACACATGATCACAAGAATTGTATTCACATGTGGCATAGACGTCTAGGACACAGACATCCTGAAAAAATAATGGAGCTACAAAGGAAAGAATTGACAAAGGATCTATTGATATCTGACTGCTCAGTTACCGTAAGATGTGAATATTGTATAAAATCAAAAGCCACAAGGATATCTATTCCTAAAGAAAGTGAAACGAAAAGCACAAGGCAAGTTGATTTGGTGCATACTGATGTATGTGGACCCATGAAAGTGACTACATCAGGAGGCAATAGATACATGGTGACTTTTAAGGATGACTACTCAAGATACACAGTCACATAGTTGATCAAGAACAAAAGCAAAGTTTTTAATAAACTAGTAGACTGTGTGACAAAGTCGAATAACTAATTTCAGAAGAAGCCAATTGTCATTAGAAGTGATAATGGAGGTGAATTCACAGGACACCAAACAGAAAACCACTTAAAAAAATATGGTATGCAGCATCAAAAGACTGTTCCTTACACACCTGAACAAAATGGAGTAGCAGAAAGGAAAAACAGAACTCTGACTGAAATGATAAGGTATATGCTGACAGATTCCAAACTATCAGAGAAATATTAGGGTGAAGCAGCAATGACAGCTACATATCTACACAACTGACTTTTTTCTAGAAAACTGAAAAAAAAAACATATGAACTGTGGCAAGGTATGAAATCAAGTGTAAATCACTTAAGAGTTTTTGGTGGTAAAGTTTTTATATTCATTCCAACAGTAAAAAGTTCCAAACTTCAAAATAAGTCCATGGAAGGAATATTTGTTGGGTATAGTGAAAATTACAAAGGATATAGAATCCTAGATCCCAAAAACAGACAGAGTTATGGTGAGTAACAGTGTGACATTCATTGAAGATCTAAATGAAGACACTATGATTTCTCTGGAAGCAAAAAATGAGAAAAACAGCAATGATATAGCTGAAGGAATATTTGATGAAAAAGAAGTTGAAATTAATAAAAAACAGAATACTGAAAGTGAAGAGAAACAACTACAAACAGACACAGAACCAAGATGTTCAATAAGAGAAAGGAAAGGAAAACCACCATTACGCCTTTCATACAAGGCAAGTACAAGTAAAATTTATGAGCCTACCTCTTGGGAAGATATATCTTGGGAAACCTATAATTGGATAGAGGCAACAGAAATAGAAATAAAATCCATGCATGACTCAAAAACATGGACACTAACAGAATTACCAGATGGAAGGAAAGCTATAGGATGTAAATGGGTTTTTAACGTAAAATACCGAACAGATGTCACAGTGAACGATATCGAGCAAGACTCGTAGATAAAGGTTATTCTCAAAAATATGAAGAAGACTATGATGAAACATTTGCTCCAGTTGTCAAACATACTACAATAAGAACTTTGTTTGCAGTTGCAGCAATGAAACAAATGGAATTGAAACATCTGGATGCAAAGACAGCATTTTTGAATGGAAGTTCAACAGAAGATATTTACATGGATCAACCTCCAGGATTCAAAGATGAAAGTAACCCAAACATGGTTTGCAAATTACAGAAAAGAATACACGGTTTAAAACAAGCTACTAAAGCGTGGAATGATAAAATCACGGAGGTTCTCACAAATGAAAAATTTAAAAGAAGCAAAGCTGATCCTTGCCTGTACACAAAAAGACTAATGGACAGATGGATCTATGTACTCATATATGTTGATGACATTTTAGTTTGTTTTGAAAAAGAAAGGGATAAAGAGGACATACTAAAAATCCTGAATCAACATTTCGAGATCAAAGACTTGGGAAATGTGAAAAAGTACTTAGGAATACAGATAGAAAGAGAAGAAGATGGAAGTTTCCTACTTTATCAAAATCACATGATTCAAGACATAACCGAAACATTTGGATTGAAGGATGCCAAACCAGCAAAGTCTACAATGGAAACTAATAATCTTAAAGAGATGAGTAGTGAGAAAAATGTGTTACCAAATAATGAAGAGTACAGAATGGCTATATGAAAATTACTGTATCTAGCAACTGTTACAAGGCCAGACATTGCAGCAGCAGTAGGAATTCTGAGTAGAAAAGTGTCCAAGCCAAATAAAGTGGATTGGAATGCTGTGAAGAGAGTAATACGTTATTTGAAAGGAACCAGCAATGTTAAACTGAAACTGCCTACAAGTGATAAATGCATTTTAACTGGATACTTTGATGCAGATTGGGCTGGAGATCCAACTGACAGAAAATCTACCAGCGGCTATCTTTTCTTTCTCTCAGGTGGGCGATTTAGTTGGACTAGTAAAAAACAATCAATAGTAACGCTGTCGTCAACAGAAGCAGAATATGTTGCAGCAGCACATGTGAGTCAAGAAGCTCTATGGTTAAGACAATTGCTAACAGACCTAGGACAAGCACAGTTGGAACCAACAAAAATAAATGAGGACAATCAGGGATATCTTGTTCTTGCTCAGATGGAAAGAGTTAACCCAAGCACCAAGCACATTGATGTGAAGTATCATTTCTTGAGGGACCATCAGGAACAAGGAATCCTGAAATTAGAATATTGTCCAACTGAAGATATGACAGCAGACATTTTCACAAAGGCATTGAATGCTGAAAAACATCAGAGACTAATGAAGAATTTGGGTTTGACTGAATAACTCCTTACTGTTGAGAAAGGGTATTGGTATATGCAACAGTTGTGGACTTCTTTGATTGTGTGAAGGAGGATTTTATGCTGATCTGACAGTAGATGGTGATGTTGTGTAAAGTTTCCTTGTTTACTGTATTGTAAAAGAAAAAAGTCTCTCTTGTATTTTCTGTTTTGTTGTTTTGTTGTTACTTCCTGGTGCAGTACAGAGTGACTGTGCGTTTTTTCCTTTACCGCATGTTCTGAGAAGTAAAAGCTTGTTATCCCATGTAATCTGCTCTGTGAAGTTTCTACCGCAACTGTAGGTATCCAGAAGCTGTGCAACAGGTATGAGCTTTGCGTAAGACTATTCTTATACCTTCCTGTAAAATCTTGTCCATTGTTTCATCCTCTCTTAGAATGTGTAAATTGCATCTCACAATATTCGAGATCGCCTACAAATGTGTGCTATAGGTAAGTTTTCACTGCTCAATAATGAATCTCTAGATTTAGAATCAACCAATTTTGTAGCACGGGATAAGGACCAGGGAGAGTAATTTCTACTTCTCAATCTGTGTTGGACCAGTTCAGACTCTGCATTGAGGGCACTTGTGTTGTTGCAGTTTCTTTTTGCTCTTGTCAGTTCTCCTGCAGGGATTGCTTTAATTGTGTGGGTTGGGTGGAAATCATGAGTATGCAGAATAGTATGGCCTGAATTTAGTTTCCCATAGGTTTTTCTAGCTATTGGTAAAATAGGGTAACCTGTTAATTCCAAATCCAATAAATTAATACAGTTTTTATTGAAAAAACTAGTGAATTTTTAATTAAATTTGTTATTTTTCAAACATGCAATGAATAATGGGATTTCAGATTCTGGACCTTTCCAATTAAGTAATAAATCATCAATGAATCTTACATAATATAGAATTAACATATTAAATGGATTGTTGACATTGTAAATAAAAATATCCTCCCACCAGGCCATCACTAGGTTGGCTACGGAAGGTGAAAATTTAGCCCCTATGCAGACGCTGCTGTTCTGTAGGACATTGTTTTTTTCAAACATAAAATAATTGTGGGTTAACAGAATAGACAGTGCCGATTGTATATAATTTTGTAAGTCATCTGTGTTATGTACTGCAACTAAGAACTAAGGAATAGGAGGGAAAATCTGTCCCTGCACTGAGACTCAGCTCAAACCCTACGCTGGGGTGGGTGCCTTATTTCTTGTGAATAGCCCCACCGACACTCCTGCACTGAACTCAAAAGAAGACCTGAAGGATGGGGAAAGGGGTCCCTAAAAGATCTAAGGACTGGGAGCAAAAACAGGAGACCTCCTAACAGAAAAGTTAGTTGCAGAAATGAAGATTAAAGGGAACAAAACTGGTGGAAAAAGAAGTCCCAGGATATCAATTGTCCTAAGCACAAAGAACTAACAAGGCAACTTAGCCAGAGCACAAGCGTAACAACACTGATTCCCAGCAAGGAAATGGAAACAGGTGCTGAGTAATAAAGAGTGAGGAGATCACGTGACCAAGACACCCAGCACCAGAGGAAAAGACTAGAAGCCAGCAAACCACAAAAAGATGGCCGATAGTAAAACAACATAGATTCTAACAGTACCTCCCCTTTTACGAGGATCCTCCGGATGCTCTAGGCTGAGCCTTACCAGGAAATCTCCTGTGAAAAGCCTTAATTAGCCTTGAGGCCGGGACGTCCTCGGCCTTCACCCAGGAATTATCCTTGGGGCTGAAAACTTTCCAGCACACAAGATACTGTAATCTCTCTCTATGCCACCTGGAATCCAAAATGTGAGAAATCTCAAATTCACCGTCCTCATCAACAGGAGGAACCCGCTCCAAATCACCAGAAAAATTGTCCTTCTCCGGTACAGCAGCCCCATCTTTGGAAAATAGACCAAAAGATGGATACCTGCCAGTGCAACAAAAAAAAGGAGAACACCCAGCCGAGGAAGAAGTATGATTATTAAGGGCAAACTCCGCAAGTGGTAGAAATACTGACCACATTTTCTGATTGTCTGCCACAAAACATCTAAAAAACTGCTCGACATCCTGGTTCTTCCTTTCAGTCTGTCCATTGGACTCTGGATGATACCCCGACGAGAATGACAAATGAATTTTCAATCTGTCACAAAAAGCACACCAAAAGCGAGCCACAAACTGTGGTCCTCTATCGGAATCGATGTCCGTGGGAACACCATAGAGCTTGACAATCTCCTTCACAAAAGCCTTAGCAAGAGTCTTGGCACAAGGTAACTTGTTGAATGGAACCAGAGGACACATTTTACTAAACCGGTCCACAACAACCAAGATGACAGAAAAACCCTCCGATACAGGCAGATCGGTGATAAAATTCATGGCAAGTTGCGACCATTGCGAACTAGGAACTTCCAAGGGGCACAGCAACCACGCAGCCGGAGAGCGAGATGCCTTCGACCTAGTGACGCGCCCTCTGGGCCGTGGGGCACTCAGTGGCTGGGCCGGTCGATGCTGAGGGATGTCACGGTGGCGGTGACCTGGTCCGTGACCCAGTGCGGTCAATTTAAGGGACATTAAAAGGGGAATAAAGTTCTTATAGTTAATGTTCGTGCCGCCACCTGTGGTATGCGGCTATATGGAGCCGCTCCTGCGGTGCAGATCCTCTGGAGCTGATGGTGACGCAGCAGAGTTGGTTCAGCTCTCCACAGGCAGAGCTTAGCTCCAGGGCAGGATGTAGTGATACTATAGGGTAGATGTGGTTGGTGCGGTGTACTGCAGGTGATGGCACAGATAATAATTCTAGGACACAGAGTGGTGCATTCTTCAGATTTACTTACAGTTGTCAGACTCCAGGTTACCAGCGCCAGGGTAACCTCCCACGCCGTCCTGTGTTCAAAAAGGAGGGGTTCAGCAATCTCCCAGGTATTTCAGGAGAGCTTAACGGGACCCCATTCTGTGTGCCTTCCTCGGTCGTCTTCCTGCGCTGGCTCTCACCCTCCTGCCCCTCGCCTCGCAACCAGTGTCTCAAGCCGGTAGCCTCAGATTTTGGGGGGCCACCTGCAGTCCCCTGAATCCTATGCGGCAACCTTTTTGGCGATATAGTTGCGGTAGTGAGCAGCTGCACCCTGAAAGTACAGTAGCCTCTGGTTCTGAGCTGAGCCTGGTTGTTCTCCACTAGTTAGGGGCTGGTCCCCTTTGCGGCCTAATCCCTCCACGTCCTTGTAGATTTGGGCGCAAGGGTGGCTTCCGCACTCGCCGTGCTCCTAGGATCCCCTTGTTCCTGGAGCCTTCCCTCTGCTCCCGTCCTCTTCCAGCCTGTCCTCCTGGGCCTCTCAGTCTGGACTCTCTGACTGAACTCTCTCTCCCAAGATGGTTCCCCTTTTTATACTCCTATTCAAGTGCTCCCCTGACTGCTTCCTCCACCCACACCCACTACATGGTTCCCCTTCTCTCAGTTCCCACCACTTCCACCCAGGGACAGGGCTCAGCATAAGCCAGTGCATCTTGCCCCGCCTGCTGGTCTGGAATGGTGTAGTCTTGGATGCAGGTGGGTGGGTCCTGGCAGTACTCCCTCCTTACCTGAGAGTGGGGTACCACACCTCTGGGTGAGACACAGTACCTATGTGGCAACTGAACCCGCAGGGGAGCCACACTAGCGCACACAGAACACTGACGCACCCACTTGATGACTTCCCTTAGCCACCCTGGCCACCAGGAACTCCGACCGATAGACTTCCTTGTTTCCGAAATCCCTGGGTGACCCGCCAACTGAGACTCATGACATTCAACAAACAACGCTCTCTTCAAGGCTCTAGGCACAAACAATTTACCTCACGGAGTGTTAGTTGGTGCCTCACTCTGAGCTCTTAGGATGCTATTCTCCAACTCAGAATCCAATGCGGCCACCACAACCCCTCTCTGCAAAATACACTCCTCCCTCTCAGCATTCACCGCTGGAGAGAAACTACGAGACAAAGCGTCAGCCTTAACATTCTTTGTCCCCGGGAGAAAGGTTACGCAAAAAACAGTGCCCACCTAGCCTGACGGGCATTCAAACGTTTAGCAGCGTCCAGATAAATCAAATTCTTATGATCAGTGAAAACTTGTATAGGATGTCGAGCCCCTTGCAAAAAATGTCACCAATGCTCAAACGCGAGTTTAATAGCCAACAACTCATGATTCCCAACATCATAGTTGAGCTCTGCTTCAGAAAATTTTCCCAGAGAAACACTCAGGTAATCCTACCTTCGGTTCTTCATAGCGTTCTGCAGAGTATTTACTCACGTGCTACTGAAGACCGGCAACCTCCAGAGTCAACCCTTTCAAGCATTGAGCAAGCTCCTGGATGGTACTCATACTGAAGAAAACCCAGGAAGAGGAAAAAAAAATAAATAAATAAATAAAAAACGTTTTTTTTTTTTTTAAACATGGCTGGACATACTGTTATGTACTGCAACTAAGAACTAAGGAATACGAGGGAAACGCTGTCCCTGCACTGAGACTCAGCTTAAACTCTATGCTGGGGTGGGTGCCCTATTCCTTGTGAATAGCTCCTCAGACACTCCTGCACTGAACTCAAAAGAAGACCTGAAGGAAGGGGAAAGAGGTCTCTAAAAGATCTAAGGACTTGGAGCAAAAACAGAAAAGTTAGTTGCAGAAGCGAAGATTAAAGGGAACAAAACTGGTGGAACAAGAAGTCCCAGGATATCAATTGTCCTAAGCACAAAGAACTAACAAGGCAACTTAGCCAGAGCAAAAGCGTAACAACACTGATGCCCAGCAACGAAATGGAAACAGGTGCTGAGTAATAAAGAGTGAGGAGATCACGTGACCAAGACACCCAGCACCAGAGGAAAAGACTAGAAGCCAGCAAACCACAAAAGATGGCCGATAGTAAAACAACATAAATTCTAATAATCGGTGCATGAGCTATATTTTTGTAGATGGCGATCACGAATATTGTGAGACGTAATTTACATATTCTAAGAGAGGATGAACAATAGACAAGATTTTACAGGAAGTATAAGAATATTCTTACGTAAAGCTCCAACTTTGGGTAATAAACTATCTCCTAGCCTTTGCAGCAGTTCTATTAATACATCAAATCCAACAACAACCTGGTTATCTACTGTTGGTTTTGACAAATGAGAACAATGTCCTTGTATGACATCCGCCCATGTAAAATCGAAATTATCCTTTTCTAATAACAACCAGAGTATAATATACAATATAAAAGTTTTTTGAATTGCAACTCTAATTTTGTCGTTTATGTTAATGAGTGCACTGTCTGCAATTTAAAATATGTGGGGTCAACCACAAGAAAATTAAAATCTAGAATTAGGGAGCACCTTTATGATATAACTACTCCCTCCAATTGTAACATATCAAATGTGTCTAGACATTTTATTTCACGTCACAACTAGTGTTGATCGAGCACTAAAATGCTCGGGTGCTCGAAGCTCGGGCCGAGCTCGCCGTGATACTCGGGTGCTCGACCTGAGCAACGAGCCCTATGTTAGTCTATGGGAGACCCGAGCATTTTTGCGGCGGCACCCCCGGCAGTCTTTTAAAAGCCTAACAAGTGCCCAAAACGATAGTGACAGTGCTCAAATGACATGGGGACAGCATGGGGATCGCTCCAGGAAGCATTTCTGACCCCCAGGTCACTGCTGTCAACAACGTGGTCAGAGGTATTAAGCCACTTTTAAGGGCTCAAAATAAAAAGTTCAAAAACGTAACTGAAACTGCTTTCCTGTGAAATATGTTAAGGAACTTCCTTTCCAGGGTAAAGAAGACGTGTGTATAAGGTAAAATAAATAACCCCCCCCAAAAAAAATACTCCTCCACACCTTGGGCTATGTTCACAAGTAGCATTTTTTTATGCGTTTTTGCACTTTTGTATTGCTTTCAACCGTGACAAATGCATTCACCGGGAAATGTCATTTTAACATTTTACAACCTTATCTGGCCATGTGCTGTGTGACACATGCATACAGTGCTGAAAAGACACGGGAACAGCATGGGGAAGACCCCTGGAAGCATCTCTGACACCCAGGTCACTGCCTAAAAGTGTGCCCATCAGAAGTCATCCTTGTCGCATCAGAAGATGCAGACTTGCAACTATCCCCGTGCAAGTTCTTGTCCCAGGGCAGTGTTTAATTGTACCTCCCCCATTCCTTGCAATGCAAGCGCAAATATGCAGCCAACCACCCACCCACCTCCAGGCTGCAATACCATACTGCTTGCTTGCACTTGAAATTGGGCCTTTTAGGCATGTGGAGGCGGAATCTGGCCACCACGTCATGGCTGCATTGGCGGCCTGGAATCCATACTCAGTCCCCAGCCACCCGGCGGCCGGGTGTCCACACTCGGTCCCCAGCTGCCCCGCGGCCGGGTGTCCACACACGGTCCCCAGCCGCGTTGGGGCAGCCGGGTGTCCATAAACGGTCCCCAGCCGCTCCTATTTCCCCTGTCAACTTCCCCCCACACACTTTTCTTAGCCTGGCCTGCTTTAGGGCAGCATTGGACGAGACCACCAGAGAACCAGACTCCTCTGGTGGGCCCTGGCTTCTCCATCAGGGGAGTTGAGAGTGCCAAGGTGAGGAGCATGATGATGATAATAGAAGTTAGCATCTGCTTTATTTTCTTTTAATGCAAGCATAAGTGTGCAGCCTGCCACCCACCCACCCCCAGGCTGCAATGCCATACTGCTAGCTTGCACTTGAAATGGGGCCTTTTAGTTTGGAGGAGGCCGAAGCTGGCCACTACCTCATGGCTGCTTTGGCAGCGAGGTATCCATACTCAGTCACCAGCCGCCCCTATTTGTCCCGGTGTGCCTTATACATAAGATTAAGCGCGTATACCAAAACATTACCTGTGCCCTCCCCAGTGCATTTAGTGGGAAGGACAGCCTATTCCGCTGTAGTGTGTGCATGCCAAACCCCTGTTCATGGTACATGCGAAGATGCCTCCCACCTTGCACCTGTCATTGCAGACTTGCAACTATCCCCATTCAAGTCCTTGTCCCAGGGCAGTGTTCAATTGTACCTCTCCCATTCCTTGCAATACAAGCGCAAGTATGCAGACTGCCACCCACCCACCCCCAGGCTGCAATACCATACTGCTTGCTTGCACTTGAAATTGGGCCTTTTAGGCACGTGGAGGCGGAATCTGGCCATCACGTCATGGCTGCATTGGCGGCCTGGAATCCATACTCAGTCCCCAGCCGCCCGGCGGCCAGGTGTCCACACTCGGTCCCCAGCCGCCAGGGGGGCGGCCGGGTATCCATACTCAGTCCTCAGCCGCCCCGCGGCCGGGTGTCCACACACGATCCCCAGCCACCTGGGGGCAGCAGGGTGTCCATAAACAGTCCTCAGCCGCCCCTATTTCTCCTTGGAACATCCCCCCACACACTTTTCTTAGCCCGGCCTGCTTTAGGGCAGCATTGGACGAGCCCACCAGAGAACCAGACTCCTCCGGTGGGCCCTGGCTTCTCCATCAGGGGAGTTGAGAGTGCCAAGGTGAGGAGCATGATGAGGATGATAGAAGTTAGCATCTGCTTTGTTTTGTTGTAATGCAAGAGCATGTATGTAGTAGCGGCTAGGCCTGAGGAGGTCAGCGTTTTGGCGCATATCCTACCTCCTCCGAGGATTGCTGGATGTTTTCCTGCTACTATCCAAGTTCTATGACTCCCGTTAAAACAAAGCTTCAGGTGATAAATGATGGATGAGGTAGTGGCAAAGGAGAAAGAGCAGGAGGAACAGGGACCATTCACATCAATATCATGCCAGTCAACCACATATGTCTTGTAGGATATGTTTCTGTAACAAAAGGAACGGTTCGGCTACACAGTTATAAGGCATACAGTGAGTGCAATGCCTACCAAAAATTTTGAGGCACTCCAATGCCCATTGGAAATGACATGGAGGTCAGAGGGCCTTAACTAAACCGTTTTTTCCATTTATAGCAACTGGGTCTCCTGTACACTGTTAGCATAAGCAGTGACTGGAAGGCTTTCCAAAAATTATGAGGAACTGCAATGTCCTTTGAAACAGACGTGGATTACAGCGTACTAAAAACCTTCTACCCATTATTGGGGAGTGGGTCCCTCTTAGTTTTCGCCTTTGCATTGAAAAGCAAAAGCTGACTAAAATTAGGAGGAAATGCAATGCCCGTTGGAAGAGTCGTGGAGGTTAGAGGTAATTAAAAACAACATTTCAATGCCCCTTGGAAGAGCTGTGGAGTTCAGAGTGGCTTAAGAAGACGCTTTTAATGCCCCTTTGAAGAGACGTGGAGGTCACAGTAGTTTAACAAGACAGTTTTAATGCCCCTCGGAATAGACGTGGAGGTCCCAGTAGCTTAACAAGATGGTTTGAATGCCCCTTGGAAGAGACGTGGAGGTCACAGTAGCTTAACAAGACTGTTTTAATGCCCCTTGGAAGAGACGTGGAGGTCACAGTAGCTTAACAAGAAAAAACCTGAAGGTCTGAACTGAAACATAAGTTGATGTGCATGCAAAATGTAAATGCATGTTCACACAAGGCCATTAGACAGAGAGAAACCAAGAACAAGAAAAATACCCAAATAACTGAAAGTAAATGTATAAATCGCACAGTGCAAAAATAATAATAAATAATAAAGGTTATTTAGTTAACATAATTTTGATCAAAATAATGTGAAAGCCATCCCGCCACTTCACGGCAACCCTTATGGGACAGTCCTAACTCTAATATAAAAACCTTACCATTTGTCAAGTGACATACATATGGACAAGGGCAGAGAGACTGATCCCTAGTGTAAGCATAAAACCGAGGCAAAATGAGCGTCTCAGCCCAGACAAAGGGCGGCCACACCCTTTTATATGCACTAAAGCATACTGACTGCAAAGAAAAAACCTGAAGGTCTGAACTGAAACATAAGTTGATGTGCATGCAAAATGTAAATGTATGTTCACACAAGGCCATTAGACAGAGAGAAACCAAGAACAAGAAAAATACCCAAATAACTGAAAGTAAATGTATAAATCGCACAGTGCAAAAATAATAAATAATAAAGGGTATTTAGTTAACATAATTTTGATCAAAATAATGTGAAAGCCATCCCGCCACTTCACGGCAACCCTTATGGGACAGTCCTAACTCTAATATAAAAACCTTACCATTTGTCAAGTGAGATACATATGGACAAGGGCAGAAAGACTGATCCCTAGTGTAAGCATAAAACCGAGGCAAAATGAGCGTCTCAGCCCAGACAAAGGGCAGCCACACCCTTTTATATGCACTAAAGCATACTGACTGCAAAGAAAGAACCTGAAGGTCTGAACTGAAACGTAAGTTGATGTGCATGCAAAATGTAAATGCATGTTCACACAAGGCCATTAGACAGAGAGAAACCAAGAACAAGAAAAATACCCAAATAACTGAAAGTAAATGTATAAATCGCACAGTGCAAAAATAATAATAAATAATAAAGGGTATTTAGTTAACATAATTTTGATCAAAATAATGTGAAAGCCATCCCGCCACTTCACGGCAACCCTTATGGGACAGTCCTAACTCTAATATTAAAAACCTTACCATTTGTCAAGTGACATACATATGGACAAGGGCAGAGAGACTGATCCCTAGTGTAAGCATAAAACCGAGGCAAAATGAGCGTCTCAGCCCAGACAAAGGGCGGCCACACCCTTTTATATGCACTAAAGCATACTGACTGCAAAGAAAAAACCTGAAGGTCTGAACTGAAACATAAGTTGATGTGCATGCAAAATGTAAATGTATGTTCACACAAGGCCATTAGACAGAGAGAAACCAAGAACAAGAAAAATACCCAAATAACTGAAAGTAAATGTATAAATCGCACAGTGCAAAAATAATAATAAATAATAAAGGGTATTTAGTTAACATAATTTTGATCAAAATAATGTGAAAGCCATCCCGCAACTTCACGGCAACCCTTATGGGACAGTCCTAACTCTAATATAAAAACCTTACCATTTGTCAAGTGACATACATATGGACAAGGGCAGAGAGACTGATCCCTAGTGTAAGCAAAAAACCGAGGCAAAATGAGCGTCTCAGCCCAGACAAAGGGTGGCCACACCCTTTTATATGCACTAAAGCATACTGACTGCAAAGAAAAAACCTGAAGGTCTGAACTGAAACGTAAGTTGATGTGCATGCAAAATGTAAATGCATGTTCACACAAGGCCATTAGACAGAGAGAAACCAAGAACAAGAAAAATACCCAAATAACTGAAAGTAAATGTATAAATCGCACAGTGCAAAAATAATAATAAATAATAAAGGGTATTTAGTTAACATAATTTTGATCAAAATAATGTGAAAGCCATCCCGCAACTTCACGGCAACCCTTATGGGACAGTCCTAACTCTAATATTAAAAACCTTACCATTTGTCAAGTGACATACATATGGACAAGGGCAGAGAGACTGATCCCTAGTGTAAGCATAAAACCGAGGCAAAATGAGCGTCTCAGCCCAGACAAAGGGCGGCCACACCCTTTTATATGCACTAAAGCATACTGACTGCAAAGAAAAAACCTGAAGGTCTGAACTGAAACGTAAGTTGATGTGCATGCAAAATGTAAATGCATGTTCACACAAGGCCATTAGACAGAGAGAAACCAAGAACAAGAAAAATACCCAAATAACTGAAAGTAAATGTATAAATCGCACAGTGCAAAAATAATAATAAATAATAAAGGGTATTTAGTTAACATAATTTTGATCAAAATAATGTGAAAGCCATCCCGCAACTTCACGGCAACCCTTATGGGACAGTCCTAACTCTAATATTAAAAACCTTACCATTTGTCAAGTGACATACATATGGACAAGGGCAGAGAGACTGATCCCTAGTGTAAGCATAAAACCGAGGCAAAATGAGCGTCTCAGCCCAGACAAAGGGCGGCCACACCATTTTATATGCACTAAAGCATACTGACTGCAAAGAAAAAACCTGAAGGTCTGAACTGAAACGTAAGCTTAACAAGACGGTTTTAATGCCCCTCGGAAAAGTGGTGGAGGTCGCAGTAGCTTAACAAGACGGTTTTAATGCCCCTCAGAAAAGACGTGGAGGTCCCAGTAGCTTAACAAGATTGTTTGAATGCCCCTTGGAACAGACGTGGAAGTCACAAAAGCTTAACAAGATGCTTTTAATGCCCCTTACAAGAGCCATACAGTACAGCATCTTAAAAATATTATTCCCATTATTGGGGAGTGGGTCTCCCATAGTATTTGCTTATGCCTTCCAAGCAAAAGCTTCCCAAAATTAAGATGGAGCAACTTGCAATGCCCCTTACAAGAGCCATGCAGTACAGCACATTACAAACATTATTCCCATTATTGGGGAGTGGGTCTCCCATAGTATTTGCTTATGCCTTCCAAGCAAAAGCTGCCAAAAATTAGGACGGAGCAACTTGCAATGCCCCTTACAAGAGCCATGCAGTACAGCATATTACAAACATTATTCCCATTATTGGGGAGTGGGTCTCCCATAGTATTTGCTTATGCCTTCCAAGCAAAAGCTTCCAAAAATTAAGACGGAGCAACTTGCAATGCCCCTTACAAGAGCCATGCAGTACAGCATATTACAAACATTATTCCCATTATTGGGGAGTGGGTCTCCCATAATATTTGCTTATGCCTTCCAAGCAAAAGCTTCCAAAAATTAGGAGGAAATGCAATGCCCGTTCGAAGACTCGTGGAGGTCCCAGTAGCTTAACAAGATGGTTTTAATGCCCCTTACAAGAGACGTGGAGGTCAGAGTGGTATAACAAGACGGTTTTAATGCCCCTCAGAAGAGACGTGGAGGTCAGAGTGGTATAACAAGACGGTTTTAATGCCCCTCAGAAGAGTCGTGGAGGTCAGAGTGGTATAACAAGACGCTTTTAATGCCCCTTACAAGAGACGTGGAGGTCAGAGTGGTAGAACAAGATGCTTTTAATGCCCCTTACAAGAGATGTGGAGGTCAGAGTGATATAACAAGACGGTTTTAATGCCCCTCAGAAGAGTCGTGGAGGTCAGAGTGGTATAACAAGACGCTTTTAATGCCCCTCAGAAGAGACATGGAGGTCAGAGTGGTATAACAATACGCTTTCAATGCCCCTTACAAGAGATGTGGAGGTCAGAGTGGTATAACAAGATGCTTTCAATGCCCCTTACAAGAGATGTGGAGGTCAGAGTGGTATAACAAGACGCTTTTAATGCCCCTCAGAAGAGACGTGGAGGTCAGAGTGCTATAACAAGACGCTTTTAATGCCCCTTACGAGAGACATGGAGGTCAGAGTGGTATAACAAGATGCTTTTAATGCCCCTTACAAGAGATGTGGAGGTCAGAGTGGTATAACAAGACGCTTTTAATGCCCGTCAGAAGAGACGTGAATGTCTGCGTGGTATAACAAGACGCTTTTAATGCCCTTTACAAGAGACATGGAGGTCAGAGTGGTATAACAAGATGCTTTTAATGCCCCTTACAAGAGATGTGGAGGTCAGAGTGGTATAGCAAGATGCTTTAATGCCCCTTACAAGAGACATGGAGGTCAGAGTGGTATAACAAGATGCTTTTAATGCCCCTTACAAGAGATGTGGAGGTCAGAGTGGTATAACAAGATGCTTTTAATGCCCCTTACAAGAGATTTGGAGGACAGAGTGGTATAACAAGACGCTTTTAATGCCCGTCAGAAGAGACGTGGAGGTCAGAGTGGTATAACAAGACGGGTTTAATGCCCCTCAGAAGAGACGTGGAGGTCAGAGTGGTATCACAAGATGCTTTTAATGCCCCTTTCAAGAGCCAAACAGTACAGCATCTTAAAAATAATATTCCCATTATTGGGGAGTGGGTCGCCCTCAGTCTTTGCTTATGCCTTCCAAGCAAAAGCTGACAAAAATAAGGACGGAGGAACTTTCAATAATGGCAACACGGACCACGGTCACCGTGGTGGTACAGTGGTGGTGGAGGCTGAGGATAAGGAGAAGAACATAAAACAGCTGAAATGAGGAAGCGTATACCCATGTGTGGGTGTGAAGCGGTGCATGTGAATACACCTCCCGAAATAACACAGTGGATTTGACTTTATGTTACTCTGCTGTCATTTGGTGGTGATGAGAAGTCTGGCCCAATCCAGCCCTTGTTCATTTTGATAAGGGTCAGCTTGTCAGCATTGTCAGTTGACAGGTGAGTGCACTTATCAGTTCTAATTCCCCCAGCGGCACTAAAAACAAGCTCCGATAACACGCTAGCGGCAGGGCAGGCCAGGATCTCCAAGGCGTACAGAGCGAGTTCATTCCAAGTGTCCAGCTTGGATACCCAATAATTAAAAGGCACAGAGGAATCACGGAGGACGCTGGTACGGTCGGCAAGGTACTCCCTCACCATCTTTTGAAACTTTCCACTCCTTGTGAGAGTACCCCGCGCCTCAGGGTCTGTCCGAAGGGAGGGTCTGAGAAAACTGTCCCAGAACGTTGACAGTGTTCCCCTGCCTCTGCTGGATTGGAGTTGCCTCTCTCTCGCTTGTACGCTTTGGTTGGTCAACGAACTGTGACCTCTGCCACTAGCGTGTTCAGATGGGAATTTTTTTAACAGTTCTGCAGCAAGGGCCTTCTGGTACTAGCCCATTTTTGTAGACCTCTCCACCTCAGGAATAAGAGAGTGAAAGTTCTCCTTGTAGCGGGGGTCTACAAGTGTCACCAACCAGTAATGACTGTCACCCAACATTTTGACAACGCGAGGGTCACGGTTAAGGCAGCGTAACATAAAGTCAGCCATGCGTGCCAGACTGGTAACGGGCAAGATTTCCGTGTCCTCACCAAGATGATGACTGAACATGCTCTCCTCCTCCTCCCCCCTGTCATCAGGCCACCCACACTGAACCGACGGTATGACACTTGTACAGGTACTACCGTCTGCAGCGCATGATAACAGCTCCTGTTCTTCGTCCTCCTCCTCCTCTCCGTCATTGTCCCCCAATGCACGTTGGGATAAGATGAGGCTAGGCTGTGTGTAATCGCCCACTATGGCTTCTTGATCCATCTCATCATACTCTGGCTGCAATGCCTCCTCTTTAATTCTCTGCAGAGAGCGTTGCAAAAGACAGACAAGTGGGATGCTGACACTAATGATGGTGTCATCGCCACTCACCATCTTGGTGGCCTCCTCAAAGTTTGTCAGGATGGTACATATGTCAGACATCCAGGTCCACTCATGAGGTCTTATGTGTGCAGTCTGACCTGAATATCGACGGCCTTGTTGCAGCTGGTACTCCACAACTGCTCTCTTCTGCTCACAAATCCTTTGCAATATGTGGAGGGTAGAGTTCCAACGTGTGGGGACATCACACACCAGTCGGTGTGCCAGAAGCTGCAAACGCTGCTGAAACACAGCAAGGGCGGCGGAAGCTGTAGCCGACTTGCGAAAATGAGCTGACAGGCGGCGTACTTTCACAAGCAGATCTGGCAACTCGGGGTACAATTTAGGAAACCGCTGAACCACGAGGTTAAGAACATGAGCCAGGCATGGTACGTGTGTGATCTCGCCTCGCCTCAGAGCCGCCACCAGGTTACGGCCATTGTCACACACGACCATGCCTGGATGTAGGTTCAGCAGTCTCAGCCACAGATATGCCTGCTCTTTCACAGCTGTCCCCAACTCACAAGCAGTGTGAGGTTTATCACCTAAGCTTGTGAGTTTCAGCACAGCCTGTTGCCGCTTGGCGGAGGCAGTACTGCAGTGCTTCCAGCTTGTAACTGATGTGGTGATATCTGAGATGGAGGCTGAACATGAGGAGGAGGAGGATGATGCGCTGGAGCTGTACACTGTGGGGGCAACTCTGACTGACATAGGGCCCGCAATCCTCGGTGTGGGGAGGATGTGTTCTGTCCCAAGGTCCGACTGGGTCCCGGCTTCCACTATGTTTACCCAGTGTGCTGTCAGGGAGATGTACCATCCCTGGCCACAAGCACTTGTCCACGTGTCCGTTGTCAGGTGGACTCTCCCAGTAACTGCATTGTTGAGGACACGGCAGATGTTTTGGGACACGTGCTTGTGTAGTGCGGGGATGGCACACCGGGCAAAATAGTGTCAGCTGGGGACCGAGTACCGAGGGACGGCCACCGCCATAAGGTTGCGGAAGGATTCAGTCTCCACCAGCCTAAAAGGCAGCATTTCAAATGCAAGCAGTCGTGAAATGTGCGAATTTAGGACTGTGGCCTGTGGGGCGTTAGCTGCGAATTTCCGCTTTCATTCAAAGGTCTGGGATATGGACAATTGAACGCTGCGGTGGGACGTGGACGTGGACGTTGATGCTGTTTCTTGAGAAACTGCCATAACAAGTGAAGACTGAGAGGAGGGGGCATCTTTACATGCAGTATTGACAGGGGATTGCCTTGCACACACAACAGGGGGTTCTATTGCACGCACAACAGGAGAAGAAGCAGTGGTGACACCCGCTGACACTGGTCGTGGACCCTGGGTTTCGCCCCACAAAGTCGGGTGCTTTGCTACCATGTGCCTGATCATGCTGGTGGTGGTCAGGCTGGTAGTTTTGTCATCCCTGCTGATGCTGGCATGGCAGGTGGTACAAATGGCCTTTTTGGGTTTAGCAGCAGCGTCTTTAAAAAAATTCCAGACTCTGGAAGACCTACCGCTTGTACTGGCAACGTCCCTCGTGTTGGTGTTACGGGGAACGGTTGCCCGCCTTCTGTCTGCGCCCACCACACTGCTTCTTCCTGCCTGTTGGGGTACTCTGCCTCCCTCCCCTTGTGTGCTGCTGGCCTCACTCTGCATGTCCTCCTGCCACGTTGGGTCAGTTACTAGATCATCAACCACCTCCTCCTCTTCCACTTGCGCACCACGATCCTCCTCCTCACTTCCTGGCAATTGTGTCTCGTCATCGTCCACCTCTTGTGACAAATTGCCAGCGTCGACTTCCTGTGGCCGTGGCTGTTCAAATATTTGGGCATCGCTACATGGGATCTCTTCTTCCTCCACTTCAAGCGTAGCAGGCGAGGGGCACAAATATGGAAATGGACCAGTGAACAGCTCTTCAGAGTGTCCAAGTGTGGGATCAATTGCTGTCTGACGACACTCGGCATGGTGGGAGGAAGGAGCATCAGGGTGAGGAGGAGCATGCGGTCGAGACTCACGGCTACTAAGAGTTGACCGTGTGGAAGACAGACTGGAGGTGATGGTGCCCAGGTAACTGGAAGTATTATCTGCTATCCAATTAATAACCTGTTCACACTGATCAGTTCACAATACTGGTGTTGTTCTGTGCTTCCCTAGTAATTCGGTCAAGAAGTGGGAGCGAGAAGATGTGGTTGTTGGTTGTGACACATTTTCACCTTGGCCACGGCCCCGTCCTCTGCACGCACCATCACCAGAACGTCTAGTTCCACGTCCCTTGCCACGCGCCTTGCCCATTGTAAAGGAAGTAAAATAGCTTACACTCGCACTATCAATGGAAAAAGGGTAATAAAAAGTAGATTAGAACCGTGGAAGAGGAAAACCACAGTTCTATTTCTCTGGCCTACACCCGACTCTTTTAAACAATCAGAACAATCAGGGATAAACTATTACTGTTTTTCCTTACGGAAAAAATACCAAAATCCTGAATACTAGAGATTTTTTACCGTGGAACAGCAAAACCACAGTTATTGTTTACTGGGGTATACCACACTTTTTTAAAATATATAGATTTGCGGCTGAACAGTGAGCAACACACTCAAACTGGTTTTTTTTTTAGATACCAAAGGCCCAAAACTGGATACTACAGAGATTTTACCCGTAGAACTGCAAAACCACACTGGGATTTGTCAGGCGTACACCAGACTATTTTCAACAGACTTATTTTTGTGTCAGAACACTCAGGAGACACTACTGGTTTTTTTTACTGCAAAAAATGCGAAAAGCAGGATAATAGAGATTTTTTACCGTGGAACAGCAAAACCACAGTTTTAATTTACTGGTGTATATACCAGACTTTTTTTAAAAATATAGATTTGCGGCTGAACAGTGAGTGACACACTCAAACTGTTTTTTTTAGATACCAAAGGCCCAAAACTGGATACTACAGAGATTTTACCCATGGAACTGCAAAGCCACACTTCTGTTTCTGTGGCCTATACCAGACTCTTTTCAACAGATATAATTGTGCCTGAAAAATCAGAGACACGCTTTTTTTGGGGGGAGGGGGGACACCAATAGGTTAATTAGACGGGTATTTGTACAGTGTGTAGGAGGAAAAAAAAAAGAGGATTTAGATGAAAAAAAAGGATTTTTACTGGCCCCCGAGACCCGCAGCTAAGTCCAGCAATTTCAGAAACAGGAGCACACAGGACTGTAATGCAGCGTTTGCTGGTATAACCACTGCGTCTCCTATACAGCCTACCTACCTGCCTGCCTGATATCTGGGATGGATAGTTCTGAGAAGGACTGTTTGTTTGTTCTGGCAGCCTTTACTGACCCTACACTAACTATTTTGCAGGAAAAATCTCTCCCTAGCTCAGCAGCGCTGTCCCTACACTGTCTGATCCGGAGCGTCTGTGTCCAAGATGGCGGCGCCCGGTTTTAAATACTCGAGGTGATGCTGTGCGGCCAGCCAATAACTGTAATGCCCACAAACAAAATGGCTGCGGCATTACAGTGACTGGCTAGCAATCCCTGCATGTTCATTGGCTCTGTAAAGAGCGCCAAACATGCAGGGCGGAGACCCGAGCTCCTGCCCGAGTAACCCAGAAATGCTCGGTGCTCGCCGAACATCCCGAGTAGCGTGATGCTCGGGCGAGTACCGAGCAGTGTCGAGCATGCTCGCTCAACACTAGTCACAACAGATAGACCTCACATTTTTTTACATATGCTATCGAATCTGTTCCAAAACATATCAGAGGTGGTCAGGGCCAGCGTTAGGGGCAGGCAGACTAGGCATCTGCCTATGGCCCCCACTCTTCCAGGTGCTCCCAGCCAGTGGTGCGCCGCCTGTGAGTCAGTGGTCCCAACAGCAGCGCCGGCCTCCCCCCCTTCCGCATCGCACATTCAACTGTATCGCCATTTATGATGCCGATACAGTTGAAAGCAATGATGGAGGAGAGAGCGTCAGCTGATGCTCCCTCTCCCATCATTCCTCCTCTGACTATGATGCAGCGGGCGCAATGACGTCATTTCTTCACGTGCCACGCTGTGCAGGGTAATGGAGCTGCTGAGACGTGCTGCATACAATAGGGCAGCGGGGAAAGGGGAGGAAATATGTATTGTATTTATTTTTTTGTAAATCAGTGAGTACGTGGTCACCATAATACTGCAGTACTGGGGGGCTGCATTATACTATATAGGGGTCTGCATTATACTCTGGGCTGGCTGCATTATACTCTGGGGCACGTTATACTATATGGAGGACTATGGAGTGTGCATTATACTATATGGAGGACTATGGGGTGTGCATTATACTATATGGAGGACTATGGGGTGTGCATTATACTATATGGTTGACTTCAATATACTCTGGGGTGGCTGCAATATACTCTGAGGTGGCTGCATCATGCTGTGGGGGTGGCTGCATTATACTATATGGAGGATATGAGGAGTGGATTATACTATATGGAGGACTATGGGGAGTGCATTATACTATATGGAGGACTCTGGGTGTGCATTATACTATATGGAGGACTATGGGGTGTGCATTATACTACATGGAGGACTATGGGGCACGTTATACTATATGGAGGACTATGGGAAGTGCATTATACTATATGGAGGACTATGGGGAGTAGATTATATTACACTGTATGGAGGACAATGGGGCACATTATACTATATGGAGGACTATAGGGCGCATTATACTATAAAGAAGACTATAGGCTGTACATTATACTATATGGAGAACTATGGGGAGTGCATTATACTATATGGAGGAATATAGGGCGCATTATACTATATGGAGGACTACGGGCTGTGCATTATACTATATAGAGGACTATGGTGAGTGGATTATATTATACTATATGAAGGACTATGGGGAGTGTATTATATTATAGTGTATGAAGGACTATGGGGCGTATTATACTATATAGAAGACTATAGGCTGTGCATTATACTATATGGAGAACTATGGAGAGTGCATTATACTATATGGAGGACTATAGGGTGCATTATACTCTGTGGAGGACTACGGGCTGTGCATTATACTATATGGAGGACTATGGTGAGTGTATTATAATATATGTAGGACTAAAGGGTGTTCATTATACAATATGGAGGACTATAAAGAGTGCATTATATTATACTGTATGGAGGACAATGGGGCACATTATAGTATATGGAGGACTATGGGGTGTGCATTATACTATATAGAGGACTATGGGGAGTGCATTATACTATATGGAGTACTATAGGGCGCATTATACTATATAGAAGATTATAG
The DNA here is from genome assembly GCF_046119375.1 of Phyllobates terribilis. Lineage (NCBI taxonomy): Eukaryota > Metazoa > Chordata > Amphibia > Anura > Dendrobatidae > Phyllobates > Phyllobates terribilis. The sequence goes on from NW_027362761.1 coordinate 518,094,388, forward strand.
GCTGTGCATTATATTATAGCGTATGGAGGACTATGGGGCGTATTATACTATATAGAAGACTATAGGCTGTGCATTATACTATATGGAGAACTATGGAGAGTGCATTATACTATATGGAGGACTATAGGGTGCATTATACTCTGTGGAGGACTACGGGCTGTGCATTATACTATATGGAGGACTATGGTGAGTGTATTATAATATATGGAGGACTAAAGTGTGTTCATTATACTATATGGAGGACTATGGGGAGTGCATTATATTATACTTTATAGAGGACTATGGGGCACATTATACTATATGGAGGACTATGGGGTGTGCATTATACTATATGGAGGACTATCAGGAGTGGATTATATTATACTATATGGAGGACTATGGGGCATATTATACTATATGGAGGACTATCGGAAGTGGATTATACTATATGGAGCACTATAGGGCGCATTACACTATATGGAAGACTATAGGCTGTGCATTATACGATATAGAGGACTATGAGGAGTGCATTATACTATATGGAGGACTATCGGGAGTGGATTATATTATACCGTATGGAGGAATATGGGGCACATTATACTATATGGAGGACTATGGGCTGTGCATTATAGTATATGGAGGACTATAGGGAATGGATTATATTATACCGTATGGAGAACTATGGGGCACATTATACTATATGGAGGACTATTGGGTTTGCATTATCCTATATGGAGGACTATGGGGAGTGCATTATACTATATGTAGGACTATAGGGTGCATTATACTATATAGAAGACTATAGGCTGTGCATTATACTATAAGGAGAACTATGGGGAGTGCGTTATACTATAAGGAGAACTATGGGGCGTGCATTATACTATATGGAGGACTATAGGGCACATTATACTATATGGAGGACTACGGGCTGTGCATTATACTATAAGGAGAATATGGGGAGTGCATTATACTATATGGAGGACTATGGGGCGCATTATACTATATGGAGGACTACGGGCTGTGCATTATACTATATGGAGGACTATGGTGAGTGTATTATAATATATGGAGGACTAAAGGGTGTTCATTATACTATATGAAGGACTATGGGGAGTGTATTATATTATAGTGTATGAAGGACTATGGGGCACATTATACTATATGGAGGACTATAGGGCGCATTATACTATAAAGAAGACTATAGGCTGTACATTATACTATATGGAGAACTATGGGGAGTGCATTATACTATATGGAGGAATATAGGGCGCATTATACTATATGGAGGACTACGGGCTGTGCATTATACTATATAGAGGACTATGGTGAGTGTATTATAATATATGGAGGACTAAAGGGTGTTCATTATACAATATGGAGGACTATAAAGAGTGCATTATATTATACTGTATGGAGGACTATGGGGCACATTATACTATATGGAGGACTATGGGGTGTGCATTATACTATATGGAGGACTAACAGAAGTGGATTATATTATACTATATGGAGGACTATGGTGCATATTATACTATATGGAGGACTATCAGAAGTGAATTATACTATATGGAGCACAATAGTGCACATTACACTATATAGAAGACTATAAGCTGTGCATTATACTATATAGAGGACTATAGGGAGCGCATTATACTATATGGAGGACTATCGGGAGTGGATTATATTATACCGTATGGAGGACTAGGGACACATTATACTATATGGAGGACTACGGGCTGTGCATTTTACTATATGGAGGACTATCGGGAGTGGATTATATTATACCATATGGAGGACTATGGAGCACATTATACTATATGGAGGACTATGGGGTGTGCATTATCCTATATGGAGGACTATGGGGAGTGCATTATACTATATGGAGGACTATAGGGCGCATTATACTATATAGAAGACTATAGGTTGTGCATTATACTATAAGGAGAACTATGGGGAGTGCATTATACTATATGGAGGACTATAGGGCTCATTATACTATATGGAGGACTACGGGCTGTGCTTTATACTGTATGGAATACTATGGTGAGTGTATTATAATAAATGGAGGACTATAGGGTGTTCATCATACTATATGGAGAACTATGGAGAGTGCATCATATTATACTGTATGGAGGACTATGAGGCACATTATCCTATATGGAGGACTATGTGGTGTGCATTATACTATATGGAGGACTATGGGGAGTGCATTATCCTTTATGGAGGACTATGGGGTACAATATACTATATGGAGGACTATCAGAAGTGGATTATACTATATGGAGCATTATATGGAAGACTATAGGCTGTGCATTATACTATATAGAGGACTATGGGGAGTGCATTATACTATATGGAGGACTACGGGCTGTGCATTATACTATATGGAGGACTATGGGGTGTGCATCATACTATATGGAGGACTATGGGGTGTACATTATACTATATGGAGGACTATGGGGTGTGTATTATACTATATGAATGACTACGGAGTGCATTATACTATGTGGAGGACTATGGGGTGAATTATACTAAACAAGCAAAATGCTGCTCATTCATCGGGTGATTGCATTGTTTATGCAGGAAAAAAAATCATTGTTCTCAGTAGCACATTGCCCGGTGTAAACTGCAGATAAGCTGTTGATCACAGGATACTGTTTGGGGACAGATTGATCTATTAGTGATTGTTTTTTGCCCATCATTCTTCCTCAACCAGTGTAAAGAAGCCAAGAAACAAGTGCCGAACGTCTTCAGTATTGTCGATCACGCTCGTTTAACGGCCTGAACTCAACGCATGTAAATACAACCGAAATGTTTCTGTGTGATGGTGCAATATGTCAGCATTTGGGGCCCCACTTTAAACTTTTGCCTAGGGCCACACTTTGTCTAAAACCGGCCCTGGAGGTGGTAACCGTACACGTACACTTCATAATAGGGACGCTTTTTATATCTTTTCATTAAATACAAGAGTACCGTATGGTCTGAACTTGAGAAGAGAACTGATGCTATATTATTAATACTGGGTTCGTTTTGTCCAGCTTGTTTATATATGTTTTTTTAGTCAATGTCTCATCGTTTCTATATATATATATTTGCCTGTCAATGTTTTAATATCACTGCTGTCATTATTTGACTAGACATTGAATGTTTCTTTGTTCCAAGTTTCTGCAGGGTGATTTTCCCTGAGGATTCTTCCCTGGGACATCTCACCCATCTGATTCCAGTTCTCTAATTATTCCTTTCTTAAAGGTTCGTTCTGTCTGTCTCTTTATTCTGATACCAAAGCCTAAGAACGCTTGGTGTTCGAATTGCGTCTGGTAGCCTAATTTTTTTTTCTGCCTCCGTCCCTCTTCCATCTCTTGCCAGAGGTTTCACTGCCTGTTATTGATTTTGTCATATTTCCCCTTAATTTTTAACATGTTTATAATAAAGGACTTTTGGTTTTAACACATTGTGGAAATATGAACTGGGAGCTGGATCATATCTTTCTTCCTCTGCTTATATGTTTTAACAATTGCACTACTAGACTGGCAATATTTGGCCTTTTTCAAGATGGAGATCGCTCTGCGCATGTGACGCGCCCCCTGGGCCGTGGGATACTCGATGCCGGGCCGGTAGATGCTGGGGGAGATGTCACAGTGGTGGTGACCCGGTCCGTGAGCCAGGGCGGTCAATAAAAGGGGAATTTATAGAAAAAGGAATAAAGTTTTTGTATTTAAAGTTCGTGATGCCACCTGTGGTATGCGGCCATGGAGAGCCGCCGCTGCGGTGCTGATCCCCTGGAGATGGTGTTAATGCAGCCGAGGTGGTTTGGCTCTCCACAGGTAGAGCTTGTAATGACCGGAGGTCCGATCGAGTTCCAGTGAGTCACAAACTGAGACAGAGACAGAAATAAACAACACTTTCTTTACTAAAACAGGGATTAGACTAAAGTTCAGTATTGCATGAATCAGTCTCAGGTTCTGCCTTGGACACTGTCCCTACTAAATACACACAATCAGCAAAAGCTGAAATCAATGTGCCAATCTCAAGGTTTCCAGCTTATGTGAATTATTCTAAAGATCTGGAACAATTTTACCTAAACACAGTGTCAGTCTAGTGAGGGCGGTCTATAGGGACCCCCTGAGATGGCACACTGAGTACAATCCTACTACTATTAACAATAACAATGCATGAAACTATACCAATTGCTCTTATACCCCTATTATAAGGATACCCGGGTATCTTAAAGTTACAGTACTGTTAACCTCAGATGTAGTCTATCACAGGCCTGTGAATCGCGGTGGCTGCAGCTAGTCCCGGAAAACGTTGGCGCCAAAACAAAAGCAATGTTCACAAAAACAGCAAAGGTTCCTTGTCTTGTTGGCTGATGCCGAGCCCACACGCCGAGGACTTTAGTCCTGTAGACTGAGGTTAAGGTCTGGGAAGATCTCTTCACAAGGCTTGTCAGTATCCTCTCAATGTGAATGGCACCGGACCCCTTCTCTCCTCTCGCAGTCACTCACTATTTTCCAGACCACCGACCATGTGCTCCGTCACAGAGATGGATTCCTCAGTCTCTTTCCCTTCTCACTCGACACTTGGCTCCTTCAGCACAAAGTCTCTTGTCCACTCAGCATGGACTTCCACAAAACTCCAAAGAGCCACACAGCTTTCCCCAGCTCAGCACTTGTTCTTAAGCAGGGACACAGTTTCACCAGGGACAGGGGTTAACAATCTCCATAGGGAAGCTTGTAGAGACAGCATCTTGTTGCAGCTCAGTTATCACAGACTTCCTGTCTAGCCTCTCACACAGCAGACACCCTCAGAACACACAGGGTTTCCTTCTCTGCCCCTGCTCTGAGCTCAGCCAGGCAAAAGACACAGGGTCCTAATGTTCTCCTGCTGCTATCACAGTTCACACTCTCACAAGCTTAACTCCAGGGCAGGAAGTGGTGATTTTATAGACGTTGCTGTGCAGTGTAGTGCAGGGGATTGTACAGTTAATAATCAGTCTACAACTTAATGGCAGTTTCCTCTTATCTTTACTAACGGTGATTAGGCAAACCGGGGCACGGGTACTGGCTGGTAGTTAAAGTCCGGGCAGCCTGGAAGCAAGTAAGGAATCCACCTCGCCAGGTGAAGTTGGAGGCCTTCACTTTACACTAATCTCTATGGCCCTGATGGTTATAGCTGTGCTGTGGCCCTCGTCTCTGAGTACAACGTCTTTGTGCTCACCCATAGGGCAGGCAGCTCGGGCCTTCCTGGCGTGTCGCTCCCACGTGGCAGTGCTGGGCCCTATGTGCTGCTGAGCCTCCGGGCGTCTGATGGGACCAGGAGACCTGCTGTCTCCTGCCCTCTGGTTTCTGCTGCTGGGCCTTCGGTGCCCCACAACCTCTGACTCCGGTGTCCGGTTCTTCTGTGCTTATTACATCTGGGGTGAACTGCCGCGCAGCTCCACTCCCCAGGTCTTTCCTCGTCAACATCCTGACTTCAACTCCTCTCACTAAGTCTAACTAACCCCTCCTCCAGATCCCAGTTGCCAAGGGGAGGAGCTCCCCTTGCTGGTCTGGAGCCAGGAAAGTGTTGCATGCTAGTGTACCTGACTAGGGGACCCCCTGCTTGCTTCCAGGCATGGCATCACCTCTTGTGAGGGAGGCAATGCCACTGTGGCAACCGGACCCCTGGGGTGCCACACATGCCTGATATTGTTCTTGTGTATTGCAGATGGCATCTGAGGGTGATGGAGGCGGAATAATGACGTCATGGCAATTTCCTCTACTCGCCATGTCACCTGGATGGCAGAAAGCAATGCGTGCATAACGCTAGCACCGGCAAACATGTGACTCCATCTCTTTCCACCTGTGGGGAGAGTATTTAATATCAACCATCACACAGTAAGACACATTCCCCAAAGGAAGCCCAAGTGAAACGCTCGTCGGAGTTGCTGGTGCACATTGGGACATCATGAGTAATAGGTAAGCAGTGTTTTCTCTAGATTGGCTATTTGTTCTCTATCCACATTTTTGTTGGTTACCTGACCTACCCTTATCAATGGTTTGGGCACATGGATTTATATTACACTTAGTCTATCTATCTGAGACTGGCATTCATGTATTTTTAGCCATGCTATACTGTGTATATGTTTTAACTTTTTGATGCTGTAGTTTTACTGCCGATCTCTTTATCACGCTGCCCCTCTATACATTAGATATATAATGTGTACCATTTTTCATGCCTGAGTCTTCATTCTTGGCTATTGATTTTAAGAATTTTGCATTGTCTTGTAATTTTTTGGAAACTTAATACAATTACTTTAATTTTACCCTATTGGGGATTTTTCTTACTACACATTTTATATGTAGTCTATACATAAACATATGTATATAAACCTTATAAGTTTGATATCACAGTAATTGTACTAATGACTCTAAGATTCATTTTGACAACTCATTTTTACAACACAATGAACATTGTAAAATGAAGAAATGCAAACATGGCATATTACCCCTCTTCCCTTTTTTCAATATATTATATGATAAAATAAACGGAGTTGTTCAAAGCTACAACACAATGCGTCAGCACACAATGATTTGCTGGAACTGTAAGACGCTCTTTGTACGGTGAAAATACACAGAGTCAAAAACTCACCAAATATTCATTGTGGGAACTTAAAGTGAAGTTGTCCTGCCATGATTATGGATGGTTTGGCTGTATGAAACAGGTTGATGTTTTCTTTTCTTATATTTGAGGAGTTAAGGCCGCATGAATCGATCACCAGGCAATATCTATATGTACAGATATTAAGTGCTACTGAGTGCTGTGGGCAAAACTTAGATTAGTGAGGTGACTTGATAATCCTGCCAAAAATGATCTGTTTTTAGTGCACACTTAATCCATAGACTGAGGGAATGAACCTGATTGTCTGGAGTAGTGCACTCCTGAGAGCTGGTGCAGCACAGAAAGTCATGGATGTGGAGGTGGGAGGTCCTGAATATGGAGGATGTTAGTCTTAACTCTTTGGTGTGTAGATATGGTAGTAGACTGACATATGGGAGTCAGAGTGGTATAACAAGACTCTTTTAATGCCCCTCAGAAGAGACGTGGAGGTCAGAGTGGTATAACAAGACGGTTTTAATGCCCCTCAGAAGAGTCGTGGAGGTCAGAGTGGTATAACAAGACGCTTTTAATGCCCCTTACAAGAGACGTGGAGGTCAGAGTGGTATAACAAGACGCTTTTATTGCCCCTTACAAGAGACGTGGAGGTCAGAGTGGTAGAACAAGATGCTTTTAATGCCCCTTACAAGAGATGTGGAGGTCAGAGTGGTATAACAAGACGGTTTTAATGCCCCTCAGAAGAGTCGTGGAGGTCAGAGTGGTATAACAAGACGCTTTTATTGCCCCTCAGAAGAGACATGGAGGTCAGAGTGGTATAACAATACGCTTTTAATGCCCCTTGCAAGAGATGTGGAGGTCAGAGTGGTAGAACAAGATGCTTTTAATGCCCCTTACAAGAGATGTGGAGGTCAGAGTAGTATAACAAGACGATTTTAATGCCCCTTACAAGAGACATGGAGGTCAGAGTGGTATAACAAGACACTTTTAATGCCCCTTACAAGAGATGTGGAGGTCAGAGTGGTATAGCAAGATGCTTTAATGCCCCTTACAAGAGACATGGAGGTCAGAGTGGTATAACAAGATGCTTTTAATGCCCCTTACAAGAGACGTGGAGGTCAGAGTGGTATAACAAGACGGTTATAATGCCCCTCAGAAGAGACGTGCAGGTCAGAGTGGTATAACAAGACGCTTTTAATGCCCCTCAGAAGAGACGTGGAGGTCAGAGTGGTATAACAAGACGGTTTTAATGCCCCTCAGAAGAGACGTGCAGGTCAGAGTGGTATTACAAGATGCTTTTAATGCCCCTTACAAGAGACGTGGAGGTCAGAGGGGTATAACAAGACGCTTTTACTGCCCCTTACAAGAGACGTGGAGGTCAGAGTGGTATAACAAGATGCTTTTAATGCCCCTTATAAGAGACGTGGAGGTCAGAGTGGTATAACAAGACGCTTTTAATGCCCCTCAGAAGAGACGTGGAGGTCAGAGTGGTATAACAAGACGCTTTTAATGCACCTTACGAGAGACATGGAGGTCAGAGTGGTATAGCAAGATGCTTTTAATGCCCCTTACAAGAGATGTGGAGGTCAGAGTGGTATAACAAGACGCTTTTAATGCCTGTCAGAAGAGACGTGAAGGTCCGAGTGGTATAACAAGACGCTTTTAATGCCCTTTACAAGAGACATGGAGGTCAGAGTGGTATAACAATACGTTTTTAATGCCCCTTACAAGAGACATGGAGGTCAGAGTGGTAGAACAAGATGCTTTTAATGCCCCTTACAAGAGATGTGGAGGTCAGAGTGGTATAACAAGACGCTTTTAATGCCCCTTACAAGAGACATGGAGGTCAGAGTGGTATAACAAGACGCTTTTAATGCCCCTTACAAGAGATGTGGAGGTTAGAGTGGTATAACAAGATGCTTTTAATGCCTGTCAGAAGAAACGTGGAGGTCAGAGTGGTATAACAAGATGCTTTTAATGCCCCTTACAAGAGACGTGGAGGTCAGAGTGGTATAACAAGACGGTTTTAATGCCCCTCAGAAGAGACGTGCAGGTCAGAGTGGTATAACAAGACGCTTTTAATGCCCCTTACAAGAGACGTGGAGGTCAGAGGGGTATAACAAGACACTTTTACTGCCCCTTACAAGAGACGTGGAGGTCAGAGTGGTATAACAAGATGCTTTTAATGCCCCTTACAAGAGACGTGGAGGTCAGAGTGGTATAACAAGACACTTTTAATTCCCCTCAGAAGAGACGTGGAGGTCAGAGTGGTATAACAAGACGCTTTTAATGCCCCTTACGAGAGACATGGAGGTCAGAGTGGTATAACAAGATGCTTTTAATGCCCCTTACAAGAGATGTGGAGGTCAGAGTGGTATAACAAGACGCTTTTAATGCCCCTCAGAAGAGACGTGAAGGTCCGAGTGGTATAACAAGATGCTTTTAATGCCCTTTTCAAGAGACATGGAGGTCAGAGTGGTATAACAAGATGCTTTTAATGCCCCTTACAAGAGATGTGGAGGTCAGAGTGGTATAGCAAGATGCTTTAATGCCCCTTAAAAGAGACATGGAGGTCAGAGTGGTATAACAAGATGCTTTTAATGCCCCTTACAAGAGATGTGGAGGTCAGAGTGGTATAGCAAGATGCTTTTAATGCCCCTTACAAGAGATTTGGAGGACAGAGTGGTATAACAAGACGCTTTTAATGCCCGTCAGAAGAGACGTGGAGGTCAGAGTGGTATAACAAGACGGGTTTAATGCCCCTAAGAAGAGACGTGGAGGTCAGAGTGGTATCACAGGATGCTTTTAATGCCCCTTTCAAGAGCCATACAGTACAGCATCTTAAAAATAATATTCCCATTATTGGGGAGTGGGTCTCCCTCAGTCTTTGCTTATGCCTTCCAAGCAAAAGCTGACAAAAATAAGGACGGAGGAACTTTCAATAATGGCAACACGGACCACGGTCACCGTGGTGGTACAGTGGTGGTGGAGGCTGAGGATAAGGAGAAGAACATAAAACAGCCGAAATGAGGAAGCGTATTCCCATGTGTGGGTGTGAAGCGGTGCATGTGAATACACCTCCCGAAATAACACAGTGGATTTGACTTTATGTTACTCTGCTGTCATTTGGTGGTGATGAGAAGTCTGGCCCAATCCAGCCCTTGTTCATTTTGATAAGGGTCAGCTTGTCAGCATTGTCAGTTGACAGGTGAGTGCACTTATCAGTTCTAATTCCCCCAGCGGCACTAAAAACAAGCTCCGATAACACGCTAGCGGCAGGGCAGGCCAGGATCGCCAAGGCGTACAGAGCGAGTTCATTCCAAGTGTCCAGCTTGGATACCCAATAATTAAAAGGCACAGAGGAATCACGGAGGACGCTGGTACGGTCGGCAAGGTACTCCCTCACCATCTTTTGAAACTTTACACTCCTTGTGAGAGTACCCCGCGCCTCAGGGTCTGTCCGAAGGGAGGGTCTGAGAAAACTGTCCCAGAACGTTGACAGTGTTCCCCTGCCTCTGCTGGATTGGAGTTGCCTCTCTCTCGCTTGTACGCTTTGGTTGGTCAACGAACTGTGACCTCTGCCACTAGCGTGTTCAGATGGGAATTTTTTTAACAGTTCTGCAGCAAGGGCCTTCTGGTACTAGCCCATTTTTGTAGACCTCTCCACCTCAGGAATAAGAGAGTGAAAGTTCTCCTTGTAGCGGGGGTCTACAAGTGTCACCAACCAGTAATGACTGTCACCCAACATTTTGACAACGCGAGGGTCACGGTTAAGGCAGCGTAACATAAAGTCAGCCATGCGTGCCAGACTGGTAACGGGCAAGATTTCCGTGTCCTCACCAAGATGATGACTGACCATGCTCTCCTCCTCCTCCCCCCTGTCATCAGGCCACCCACACTGAACCGACGGTATGACACTTGTACAGGTACTACCGTCTGCAGCGCATGATAACAGCTCCTGTTCTTCGTCCTCCTCCTCCTCCTCTCCCTCATTGTCCCCCAATGCACGTTGGGATAAGATGTAGCTGGGCTGTGTGTAATCGCCCACTATGGCTTCTTGATCCATCTCATCATACTCTGGCTGCAATGCCTCCTCTTTAATTCTCTGCAGAGAGCGTTGCAAAAGACAGACAAGTGGGATGCTGACACTAATGATGGCGTCATCGCCACTCACCATCTTGGTGGCCTCCTCAAAGTTTGTCAGGATGGTACATATGTCAGACATCCAGGTCCACTCATGAGTAGTGTTGAGCATTCCGATACTGTAATATCGGGTATCGGCCGATATTCGCGGTATCGGAATTCCGATACTTAATTCCGATACTTTTACAATATCGAATACCGGAATCGGAAGTTCCCATAATGCCTGCGCTCTGCAGTGTCTGTGAAGGATGACAAGCTGGATGGCAGTGCGATCCAGCCTGTCATCAGAATGCCATCCCAGCGGGGGAGAATTCTCCTGATTGTTTAAAAGCCGGCGCGCGGTAAAAAGCCGCCGGCTTTTAAACAATCACACAGCCCCATACTGCTTCCCCGCAGCCTCCCACCCCGATCCTCCGCTCCTCTCGCCACCTTCAATCCCAATCGTAAATTAGGACCAGGCGAGGAGCGCAGCACCAAGGAGCGAAGGACCCGGGCGGGGAAGCCGGCAGTGAAAAGACTTCACCGCCGGCTTTCCCGCTCTGTGCTGCGCTTTCCCGCCGGTTATTTCAAATGAACAGCTGAGGTATCAGGTGATGCTGATCAGCTGTTCATTTGAAGTAGCCGCGGTGCCCTCAGAGGGTTCATGTGAGTTCATGCTTGACTGCATGAACTCACATGAACTTTCCCACGGCCGCACAGGTCAGCCTCACCTCCCAGACCATCAGACCGGTCATGATTAGTGTGTGTGCGGGTGTGTGTGCGGGTGTGTGTGCGGGGTGTGTGTGCGGGGTGTGTGTGCGATGTTTGTGTGCGGGGTGTGTGTGCGGGGTGTGTGTGCGGGGTGTGTGTGCGGGGTGTGTGTGCGATGTTTGTGTGCGAGGTGTGTGTGCGGGGTGTGTGTGCGGGGTGTGTGTGCGGGGTGTGTGTGCGGGGTGTGTGTGCGGGGTGTCTGTGCGATGTTTGTGTGCGGGGTGTGTGTGTGGGGTGTGTGTGCGGGGTGTGTGTGCGGGGTGTGTGTGCGATGTTTGTGTGCGGGGTGTGTGTGCGGGGTGTGTGTGCGGGTGTGTGTGTGCGGGGTGTCTGTGCGCGGGGTGTGTCCGGGGTGTGTGTGCGGGGTGTGTGTGCGCGATGTGTGTGTGCGATGTGTGTGTGCGATGTGTGTGTGCGGGGTGTCTGTGCGATGTTGGTGTGCGGGGTGTGTGTGCGGGGTGTGTGTGCGGGGTGTGTGTGCGGGGTGTGTGTGTGCGGGGTGTGTGTGTGCGGGGTGTGTGTGCGGGGTGTCTGTGCGATGTTTGTGTGCGGGGTGTGTGTGCGGGGTGTGTGTGCGGGGTGTGTGTGCGGGGTGTGTGTGTGCGGGGTGTGTGTGTGCGGGTGTGTGTGTGCGGGGTGTGTGTGTGCGATGTGTGTGTGCGATGTGTGTGTGCGATGTGTGTGTGCGATGTGTGTGTGCGATGTGTGTGTGCGGGGTGTGTGTGCGGGTGTGTGTGTGCGGGGTGTGTGTGTGCGGGGTGTGTGTGCGATGTGTGTGTGCGATGTGTGTGTGCGGGGTGTGTGCGGGGTGTGTGTGTGGGGTGTGTGTGCGGGGTGTGTGCGCGGGGTGTGTGTGCGATGTTTGTGTGCGATGTTTGTGTGCGGGGTGTGTGTGCGATGTGTGTGTGCGATGTGTGTGTGCGGGGTGTGTGTGCGGGGTGTGTGTGCGGGGTGTCTGTGCGATGTTTGTGTGCGATGTTTGTGTGCGGGGTGTGTGTGCGGGGTGCGTGTGCGGGGTGCGTGTGCGGGGTGCGTGTGCGGGGTGTGTGTGCGGGGTGTGTGTGCGGGGTGTGTGTGTGCGATGTTTGTGCGGGGTGTGTGTGCGGGGTGTGTGTGTGCGGGGTGTGTGTGTGCGGGGTGTGTGTGTGCGGGGTGTGTGTGCGGGTGTGTGTGCGGGGTGTGTGTGCGATGTTTGTGCGGGTGTGCGCGGTGTCTGTGCGTGCAGGCAGACATAGGCCGATGTGACACTACTACTCCCATCGGCCTATGTCTGTCCCCCGTCCACTCGTGCCAGCAGGATCAGCTCGATGGGAGCAGTAGTTCCCATCAGCCTGATCCTGCTATTTAAATTGCCCTACTGTGTCCCCAATAAATGTTAAATACATGTCATTGGTGGCCAGTGGTTACCTACAATAAATTAGTTCATACATTACCTGTCCCCGCCGATCGCCACCTAAAATAAAGTAAAAAATAAAAAACTACACCTATACTCACCTAGACACCTAATTCCCCGAAGCCATCGATCTCCTGTAATAAAATATAAAATAATAAACCACAACCTTATCCTTACCCCTCCGGAGTAGTCCACGAGTGTCCCACGAAGATCTCCAGTTCAGAGCAGCCACATAGAATGTGACCACTCTGAACCGCTGCCGCCGCTAGAATGACGGGGCCGTAAGGGTTCACCGGAGTTCAGGCAGCGCTGCTCCGGTTAGCTGCTTTACGGCTCTGCTGTATCGTGAGAAATTCCCACGGTACAGCAGTGCGGTAAAGGAGGTCTCCGGAGCTGCGCTGCCTGAATGCACTCCGGTGACCTCAGTCAGTGGCTCCCGCTGCCGGGAGCGGACGTGTTCCCGGCAGCGTGAGCTTACAGCAGCCATGCACAGCTGTCACCATCTCCAGATGTGACAGCTGTGCATGGGAGATCAGCGCAGGAACGTGGACAGGTAACTATTATTTTTAGTAAACTAAGAATTAAATAAAATGGTGTGGTTTATTTCAAATAAATTATTTTTTTCTGGGTGTAGTGTGTTTTTTCTTTTTAACACTTTGTAGGTTAGTAATGGGGGTGTCTTATAGACGCCCATCATTACTAACCTGGGCTTCATGGCAGCTGGCGCTGACATGAACCCCACCACTATTACCCCCTGCCACCGCACCAGGGCAGCGTGGAAGAGCGAGGCTAAGTGCCAGAATTGGCGCATCCTATGGATGCGCCATTTCTGGGGCGGCTGACGGCTGGTGTTTCTAGCCTGGGAGGGGGCCAATATTCATGGCACCCATCCTGGGCTATTAATATCAGCCCCCAGCTGTCTGACTAGCCTATGCTAGCTATTAAAATAAGGGGGACCCCACGTCATTTTTTTGGGGGGGTCCCCCATTTTAATAGCTAGTAAAGGCTAGGTATTCAGCTGGGGACTGATATTATTAGTAGCCTGGGAAGCTCCGTGGGTTTTACCCCCTTCCCAGGCTTCAAACATCTGCCCCAGCCGTCTGCTTAACCTCCGCTAGAGACTAAAATTATGGGGGATCCCACGCCATTTTTTTTTTAAATAAATCCTTTATTTTAACACTAAATGACATTTGAGGAGTTAATAAAGATGCAGTCCCTAAATTATTATTTATTTTTTAATTAATTTTTCCCAAAACTTTTGACGTGGGCTTCGCCATATTTTTGTATGCCAGCCAGGTACAGCATCCAGCTTCTATGAACGCGCCATTTTCCGGGGTGGCTGCGGACTGCAATTTGCAGCGGGGGGGGGGGCAGAAAGCTTGGGCCTCCCTGCGCTGCAGATTCCAGCCCCCAGCTGCCTAGTTGTACCTGGCTGGACACAAAAATAGGGAGAAGCTCCACGTTTTTTTTTTTTTAATTATTTCATGAAATTCATGGAATAATTAAGAAAAAAAGGGCTTCCCTATATTGTTGTGTCCAACCAGGTACAAATAGGCAGCTGGTGGTTGGGGGCAGCCCGTTCCTGCCTGCTGTACCTGGCTGGACACAAATATAGTGCGAAGCCCCACGTCAATTTTTTTTTAATTATTTCAGGAAATTCATGAAATAATTAAAAAAAAATTATGTGGGGCTTCGCCCTATATTTGTGTCCAGTCAGGTACAGCAGGCAGGAACGGGCTGCCCCCAACCACCAGCTGCCTATTTGTACCTGGCCGGAAACAACAATAAAGGGAAGCCCTTTTTTTCTTAATTATTTCATGAATTTCATGAAATAATTAAAAAAAAAAATACGTGAAGCTTCTCCCTATTTTTGTGTCCAGCCAGGTACAACTAGGCAGCTGGGGGATGGAATCTGCAGCGCAGGGAGGCCCAAGCTTTCTGCCCCCCCCCCCCCCCCCGCTGAAAATTGCAGTCCACAGCCACCCCGGAAAATGACGCGTTCATAGAAGCTGGATGCTGTACCTGGCTGGCATACAAAAATATGGCGAAGCCCACGTCAAAAGTTTTGGGAAAAATTAATTAAAAAATAAATAATAATTTAGGGACTGCATCTTTGTTAACTCCTCAAATGTCATTTAGTGTTAAAATAAAGGATTTATTTAAAAAAAAATTGATGTGGGGCTTCGCCCTATATTTGTGTCCAGCCAGGTACAGCAGGCAGGAACAGGCTGCCCCCAACCACCAGCTGCCTATTTGTACCTGGTTGGACACAACAATATAGGGAAGCCCTTTTTTCTTAATTATTCCATGAATTTCATGAAATAATTTAAAAAAAAAATGCGTGGGGCTTCGCCCTATTTTTGTGCCCAGCCAGGTACAACTAGGCAGCTGGGGGCTGGAATCCGCAGCGCAGGGAGACCCAAGCTTTCTGGGCCACCCCCGCTGCAAATTGCAGTCCGCAGCCGCCCCAGAAAATGGCGCGTTCATAGAAGCGCCATCTTCTGGCGCTGTACCCAACTCATCCAGGGCCCTGGTGCGGTGGCTCACTGGGTAATAAAGGGGTTAAGGCCAGCTTGGCATTATCAGCTGGCCCTAAGCCCGAAATTCATGGGGTCACGCCAATATTAGACATGACCACCATGAATTTCTAGTAAAGTATTTAAAAAAACACAAACACCC
Source organism: Phyllobates terribilis (assembly GCF_046119375.1). Classification (NCBI taxonomy): domain Eukaryota; kingdom Metazoa; phylum Chordata; class Amphibia; order Anura; family Dendrobatidae; genus Phyllobates; species Phyllobates terribilis. The sequence continues at coordinate 518,109,926 of NW_027362761.1, forward strand.
AGAATAAAGTCCTTTAATTGAAATAAAGACACAATTCTTTATTGTTCTAAATTAAACCATACTTACCGTCACGCCCATTCCAGCTGAAGCCAACGATCTCCTGCAATAAAAGTAAAATAATAAAGCAACATCATCCTTACCTTTCCATGGCTCCCACGACAGCTTCAGCTCTGCTACATCGAGATGACAGGCTGGACCGCAGCAGAACGCTGCCATTCAGCCTGTCATCCCGCAGACACTGAGAAGCGCAGGCATACTTCCACTCCTCAGTGTCTGGCTGTGACGGCATAAAGATGAGCCGAGGTCATGTCCAATGAACTCAGCTCACCTCATGCACGTCACTGACAGCGTGGGAAAATTCTCCTGCACTCAGCGCTTCAGCGTGAGAATTTTCCCACGCTGTCAGTGACGTGCATGAGGTGAGCTGAGTTCATTGGACATGACCTCACCTCATGTATGTCACTGACAGCGTGGGAGAATTCTCACGCTGAAGCGCTGAGTGCAGGAGAATTTTCCCACGCTGTCAGTGACGTGCATGAGGTGAGCTGAGTTCATTGGACATGAACTCGGCTCATCTGGATGCCGTCACAGAGAGACACTGAGGAGTGGAAGCATGCCTGCGCTTCTCAGTGTCTGCGGGATGACAGGATGGATGGCAGCGTTCTGCTGCGGTCCAGCCTGTCATCTCGATGTAGCAGAGCTGGAGCCGTCCTGGGAACCATCGAAAGGTAAGGATGATGTTGCTTTATTATTTTTCTTTTATTGCAGGAGATCGTTGGCTTCAGCTGGAATGGGCGTGATGGTAAGTATGGTTTAATTTAGAACAATAAAGAATTGTGTGTTTATTTTAATTAAAGGACTTTATTCTGGGTGTTTGTGTTTTTCTTTAACTTTGACTATGGGGTTAGTAATGGGGGTGTCTTATAGACGCCTCTCCATTACTAACCTGGGCTTGATGTCAGCTGGCATTATAAGCTGACATCAACCCCAGCCCTATTACCCCACTGCCACCGCTACAGGGCAGTGGGAAGAGCGAGGCTAAGTGCCAGAATTGGCGCATCCTATGGATGCGCCATTTCTGGGGCGGCTGACGGCTGGTGTTTCTAGCCTGGGAGGGGGCCAATATTCATGGCACCATTCCTGGGCTATTAAAATCAGCCCCCAGCTGTCTGCCTAGCCTTTGCTAGCTATTAAATTAGGGGGGACCCCACGTTATTTTTTTTGGGGGGTTCCCCCATTTTAATAGCTAGTAAAGGCTAGGTATTCAGCTGGGGGCTGATATTAGTAGCCTGGGAAGCTCCGTGGGTATTACCCCCTTCCCAGGCTTCAAACATCTGCCCCAGCCGTCTGTTTAACCTCCGCTAGAGCCTAAAATTAAGGGGAACCCCACGCCAATTTTTTTTTAAATAAATCCTTTATTTTAACACTAAATGACAAGTACAGTAATCAAAACTGTCACTGTACTTCATATATATGTGACTGACATGTTTCTATCTATCTAATCTATGTGTGATTCTCTATTCTTTCTATTCTAAATTGTCGGGTACAGATGCTGAATTGCCGGCCGGCTTTCTTAAAGAGACGGTGCACGAAAACACTAATATTTTTTTAAATAAATCCTTTACACTAAATGACAAGTACAGTAAGCAACACTGTCACAGTACTTCATATATATGTGACTGACAGGTTTCTATCTATCTAATCTATGTGTGAAGCTCTATTCTGTCTGTTATAAATTGTCGGGTACCGCTGCTGAATTGCCGGCCGGCTTTTTTAAAGAGACGGTGCACGAAAACACTAATATTTTTTAAAATAAATCCTTTACACTAAATGACAAGTACAGTAACCAACACTGTCACTGTACTTCATATATATGTGACTGACATGTTTCTATCTACCTAATCTATGTGTGAAGCTCTATTCTTTCTGTTGTAAATTGTCGGGTACCGGTGAATGCCGCTGATGAATTGCCGGCTTTTCATGTCATTCTACATTATTCTTAGTTGTTTTACTTCATGTAGAATTAACCTACAAGGAAAGAAAGGGTTTATTTTCATTCCGATATTTCTGTCCCATTGACTTGCATTGGTTTCCGGTATCGGAATCGGCGATATCCGATACTTTTTGGGTATCGGCCCGATCCAATCCGATACGATATTTCCTGATATCGGAAGGTATCGCTCAACACTACTCATGAGGTCTTATGTGTGCAGTCTGACCTGAATATCGACGGCCTTGTTGCAGCTGGTACTCCACAACTGCTCTCTTCTGCTCACAAATCCTTTGCAACATGTGGAGGGTAGAGTTCCAACGTGTGGGGACATCACACACCAGTCGGTGTGCCAGAAGCTGCAAACGCTGCTGAAACACAGCAAGGGCGGCGGAAGCTGTAGCCGACTTGCAAAAATTAGCTGACAGGCGGCATACTTTCACAAGCAGATCTGGCAACTCGGGGTACAATTTAGGAAACCGCTGAACCACGAGGTTAAGAACATGAGCCAGGCATGGTACGTGTGTGATCTCGCCTCGCCTCAGAGCCGCCACCAGGTTACGACCATTGTCACACACGACCATGCCTGGATGTAGGTTCAGCAGTCTCAGCCACAGATATGCCTGCTCTTTCACAGCTGTCCCCAACTCACAAGCAGTGTGAGGTTTATCACCTAAGCTTGTGAGTTTCAGCACAGCCTGTTGCCGCTTGGCGGAGGCAGTACTGCAGTGCTTCCAGCTTGTAACTGATGTGGTGATATCTGAGATGGAGGCTGAACATGAGGAGGAGGAGGATGATGCGCTGGAGCTGTACACTGTGGGGGCAACTCTGACTGACATAGGGCCCGCAATCCTCGGTGTGGGGAGGATGTGTTCTGTCCCAAGGTCCGACTGGGTCCCGGCTTCCACTATGTTTACCCAGTGTGCTGTCAGGGAGATGTACCATCCCTGGCCACAAGCACTTGTCCACGTGTCCGTTGTCAGGTGGACTCTCCCAGTAACTGCATTATTGAGGACACGGCAGATGTTTTGGGACACGTGCTTGTGTAGTGCGGGGATGGCACACCGGGCAAAATAGTGTCAGCTGGGGACCGAGTACCGAGGGACGGCCACCGCCATAAGGTTGCGGAAGGATTCAGTCTCCACCAGCCTAAAAGGCAGCATTTCAAATGCAAGCAGTCGTGAAATGTGCGAATTTAGGACTGTGGCCTGTGGGGCGTTAGCTGCGAATTTCCGCTTTCATTCAAAGGTCTGGGATATGGACAATTGAACGCTGCGGTGGGACGTGGACGTGGACGTTGATGCTGTTTCTTGAGAAACTGCCATAACAAGTGAAGACTGAGAGGAGGGGGCATCTTTACATGCAGTATGGACAGGGGATTGCCTTGCACACACAACAGGGGGTTCTATTGCACGCACAACAGGAGAAGAAGCAGTGGTGACACCCGCTGACACTGGTCGTGGACCCTGGGTTTCGCCCCACAAAGTCGGGTGCTTTGCTACCATGTGCCTGATCATGCTGGTGGTGGTCAGGCTGGTAGTTTTGTCATCCCTGCTGATGCTGGCATGGCAGGTGGTACAAATGGCCTTTTTGGGTTTATCAGCAGCGTCTTTAAAAAAATTCCAGACTCTGGAAGACCTACCGCTTGTACTGGCAACGTCCCTCGTGTTGGTGTTACGGGGAACGGTTGCCCGCCTTCTGTCTGCGCCCACCACACTGCTTCTTCCTGCCTGTTGGGGTACTCTGCCTCCCTCCCCTTGTGTGCTGCTGGCCTCACTCTGCATGTCCTCCTGCCACGTTGGGTCAGTTACTAGATCATCAACCACCTCCTCCTCTTCCACTTGCGCACCACGATCCTCCTCCTCACTTCCTGGCAATTGTGTCTCGTCATCGTCCACCTCTTGTGACAAATTGCCAGCGTCGACTTCCTGTGGCCGTGGCTGTTCAAATATTTGGGCATCGCCACATGGGATCTCTTCTTCCTCCACTTCAAGCGTAGCAGGCGAGGGGCACAAATATGGAAATGGACCAGTGAACAGCTCTTCAGAGTGTCCAAGTGTGGGATCAATTGCTGTCTGACGACACTCGGCATGGTGGGAGGAAGGAGCATCAGGGTGAGGAGGAGCATGCGGTCGAGACTCACGGCTACTAAGAGTTGACCGTGTGGAAGACAGACTGGAGGTGATGGTGCCCAGGTAACTGGAAGTATTATCTGCTATCCAATTAATAACCTGTTCACACTGATCAGTTCACAATACTGGTGTTGTTCTGTGCTTCCCTAGTAATTCGGTCAAGAAGTGGGAGCGAGAAGATGTGGTTGTTGGTTGTGACACATTTTCACCTTGGCCACGGCCCCGTCCTCTGCACGCACCATCACCAGAACGTCTAGTTCCACGTCCCTTGCCACGCGCCTTGCCCATTGTAAAGGAAGTAAAATAGCTTACACTCGCACTATCAATGGAAAAAGGGTAATAAAAAGTAGATTAGAACCGTGGAAGAGGAAAACCACAGTTCTATTTCTCTGGCCTACACCCGACTCTTTTAAACAATCAGAACAATCAGGGATAAACTATTACTGTTTTTCCTTACGGAAAAAATACCAAAATCCTGAATACTAGAGATTTTTTACCGTGGAACAGCAAAACCACAGTTATTGTTTACTGGGGTATACCACACTTTTTTAAAATATATAGATTTGCGGCTGAACAGTGAGCAACACACTCAAACTGGTTTTTTTTTTAGATACCAAAGGCCCAAAACTGGATACTACAGAGATTTTACCCGTAGAACTGCAAAACCACACTGGGATTTGTCAGGCGTACACCAGACTATTTTCAACAGATATATTTTTGTGTCAGAACACTCAGGAGACACTACTGGGTTTTTTTACTGCAAAAAATGCGAAAAGCAGGATAATAGAGATTTTTTACCGTGGAACAGCAAAACCACAGTTTTAATTTACTGGTGTATATACCAGACTTTTTTAAAAACATAGATTTGCGGCTGAACAGTGAGCGACACACTAAAACTGTTTTTTTTTAGATACCAAAGGCCCAAAACTGGATACTACAGAGATTTTACCCGTAGAACTGCAAAACCACACTGGGATTTGTCAGGCGTACACCAGACTATTTTCAACAGACATATTTTTGTGTCAGAACACTCAGGAGACACTACTGTTTTTTTTACTGCAAAAAATGCGAAAAGCAGGATAATAGAGATTTTTTACCGTGGAACAGCAAAACCACAGTTTTAATTTACTGGTGTATATACCAGACTTTTTTAAAAATATAGATTTGCGGCTGAACAGTGAGTGACACACTCAAACTGTTTTTTTTTAGATACCAAAGGCCCAAAACTGGATACTACAGAGATTTTACCCATGGAACTGCAAAGCCACACTTCTGTTTCTGTGGCCTATACCAGACTCTTTTCAACAGATATATTTGTGCCTGAAAAATCAGAGACACACTTTTTTTTGGGGGGAGGGGGGACACCAATAGGTTAATTAGACGGGTATTTGTACAGTGTGTAGGAGGAAAAAAAAGAGGATTTAGATGAAAAAAAAGGATTTTTACTGGCCCCCGAGACCTGCAGCTAAGTCCAGCAATTTCAGAAACAGGAGCACACAGGACTGTAATGCAGCGTTTGCTGGTATAACCACTGCGTCTCCTATACAGCCTACCTACCTGCCTGCCTGATATCTGGGATGGATATTAGTCCTGAGAAGGACTGTTTGTTTGTTCTGACAGCCTTTACTGACCCTACACTAACTATTTTGCAGGAAAAATCTCTCCCTAGCTCAGCAGCGCTGTCCCTACACTGTCTGATCCGGAGCGTCTGTGTCCAAGATGGCGGCGCCCGGTTTTAAATACTCGAGGTGACGCTGTGCGGCCAGCCAATAACTGTAATGCCCACAAACAACATGGCTGCGGCATTACAGTGACTGGCTAGCAATCCCTGCATGTTCATTGGCTCTGTAAAGAGCGCCAAACATGCAGGGCGGAGACCCGAGCTCCTGCCCGAGTAACCCAGAAATGCTCGGTGCTCGCCGAACATCCCGAGTAGCGTGATGCTCGGGCGAGTACCGAGCAGTGTCGAGCATGCTCGCTCAACACTAGTCACAACAGATAGACCTCACATTTTTTTACATATGCTATCGAATCTGTTCCAAAACATATCAGAGGTGGTCAGGGCCAGCGTTAGGGGCAGGCAGACTAGGCATCTGCCTATGGCCCCCACTCTTCCAGGTGCTCCCAGCCAGTGGTGCGCCGCCTGTGAGTCAGGGGTCCCAACAGCAGCGCCGGCCTCCCCCCCTTCCGCATCGCACATTCAACTGTATCGCCATTTATGATGCCGATACAGTTGAAAGCAATGATGCAGGAGAGAGCGTCAGCTGATGCTCCCTCTCCCATCATTCCTCCTCTGACTATGATGCAGCGGGCGCAATGACGTCATTTCTTCACGTGCCACGCTGTGCTGGGTAATGGAGCTGCTGAGACGTGCTGCATACAATAGGGCAGCGGGGAAAGGGGAGGAAATATGTATTGTATTTATTTTTTTGTAAATCAGTGAGTACGTGGTCACCATAATACTGCAGTACTGGGGGGCTGCATTATACTATATAGGGGTCTGCATTATACTCTGGGCTGGCTGCATTATACTCTGGGGCACGTTATACTATATGGAGGACTATGGAGTGTGCATTATACTATATGGAGGACTATGGGGTGTGCATTATACTATATGGAGGACTATGGGGTGTGCATTATACTATATGGTTGACTTCAATATACTCTGGGGTGGCTGCAATATACTCTGAGGTGGCTGCATCATGCTGTGGGGGTGGCTGCATTATACTATATGGAGGATATGAGTGGATTATACTATATGGAGGACTATGGGGAGTGCATTATACTATATGGAGGACTCTGGGTGTGCATTATACTATATGGAGGACTATGGGGTGTGCATTATACTACATGGAGGACTATGGGGCACGTTATACTATATGGAGGACTATGGGAAGTGCATTATACTATATGGAGGACTATGGGGAGTAGATTATATTACACTGTATGGAGGACAATGGGGCACATTATAGTATATGGAGGACTATGGGGTGTGCATTATACTATATAGAGGACTATGGGGAGTGCATTATACTATATGGAGTACTATAGGGCGCATTATACTATATAGAAGATTATAGGCTGTGCATTATATTATAGCGTATGGAGGACTATGGGGCGTATTATACTATATAGAAGACTATAGGCTGTGCATTATACTATATGGAGAACTATGGAGAGTGCATTATACTATATGGAGGACTATAGGGTGCATTATACTCTGTGGAGGACTACGGGCTGTGCATTATACTATATGGAGGACTATGGTGAGTGTATTATAATATATGGAGGACTAAAGTGTGTTCATTATACTATATGGAGGTCTATGGGGAGTGCATTATATTATACTTTATGGAGGACTATGGGGCACATTATACTATATGGAGGACTATGGGGTGTGCATTATACTATATGGAGGACTATCGGGAGTGGATTATATTATACTATATGGAGGACTATGGGGCATATTATACTATATGGAGGACTATCGGAAGTGGATTATACTATATGGAGCACTATAGGGCGCATTACACTATATGGAAGACTATAGGCTGTGCATTATACGATATAGAGGACTATGAGGAGTGCATTATACTATATGGAGGACTATCGGGAGTGGATTATATTATACCGTATGGAGGACTATGGGGCACATTATACTATATGGAGGACTATGGGCTGTGCATTATAGTATATGGAGGACTATAGGGAATGGATTATATTATACCGTATGGAGAACTATGGGGCACATTATACTATATGGAGGACTATTGGGTTTGCATTATCCTATATGGAGGACTATGGGGAGTGCATTATACTATATGTAGGACTATAGGGCGCATTATACTATATAGAAGACTATAGGCTGTGCATTATACTATAAGGAGAACTATGGGGAGTGCGTTATACTATAAGGAGAACTATGGGGAGTGCATTATACTATATGGAGGACTATAGGGCGCATTATACTATATGGAGGACTACGGGCTGTGCATTATACTATAAGGAGAACTATGGGGAGTGCATTATACTATATGGAGGACTATGGGGCGCATTATACTATATGGAGGACTACGGGCTGTGCATTATACTATATGGAGGACTATGGTGAGTGTATTATAATATATGGAGGACTAAAGGGTGTTCATTATACTATATGAAGGACTATGGGGAGTGTATTATATTATAGTGTATGAAGGACTATGGGGCACATTATACTATATGGAGGACTATAGGGCGCATTATACTATAAAGAAGACTATAGGCTGTACATTATACTATATGGAGAACTATGGGGAGTGCATTATACTATATGGAGGAATATAGGGCGCATTATACTATATGGAGGACTATGGGGTGTGTATTATACTATATGAATGACTACGGAGTGCATTATACTATGTGGAGGACTATGGGGTATACATTTTACTATATGGAGGACTATGGGGAGTGCATTATACTGTATGGAGGACTATGGGGTATACATTATACTATATGGAGGACTATGGGGAGTGCATTATACTATATGGAGTACTATGGGGTGTGCATTATACTATATGGAGGACTATGGTGTGTACATTATACTATATGGAGGACTATGGGGTGTGTATTATACTATATGAATGACTACGGAGTGCATTATACTATGTGGAGGACTATGGGGTGAATTATACTAAACAAGCAAAATGCTGCTCATTCATCGGGTGATTGGATTGTTTATGCAGGAACAAAAATCATTGTTGTCAGTAGCACATTGCCCGGTGTAAACTGCAGATAAGCTGTTGATCACAGGATACTGTTTGGGGACAGATTGATCTATTAGTGATTGTTTTTTGCCCATCATTCTTCCTCAACCAGTGTAAAGAAGCCAAGAAACAAGCGTCGAGCGTCTTCAGTATTGTCGATCACGCTCGTTTAACGGCCTGAACTCAACGCATGTAAATACAACCGAAATGTTTCTGTGTGATGGTGCAATATGTCAGCATTTGGGGCCCCACTTTAAACTTTTGCCTAGGGCCACACTTTGTCTAAAACCGGCCCTGGAGGTGGTAACCGTACACGTACACTTCATAATAGGGACGCTTTTTATATCTTTTCATTAAATACAAGAGTACCGTATGGTCTGAACTTGAGAAGAGAACTGATGCTATATTATTAATACTGGGTTCGTTTTGTCCAGCTTGTTTATATATGTTTTTTTAGTCAATGTCTCATAGTTTTTTTATATATATATTTGCCTGTATCTCCTCCAGGGGAGGAGTCCTGAGGAGATAATTTGCATATTCCCACTACATTTTGGGGTAAGTGAAGAGTCTCCGCGAGCTCAAAGAACACTGGATTTTGGCGGTTGGAGCTGAAAAGAGGACATCGGTAAACCAGGGGAGGAGTCCTGAGGAGATAATTTGCATATTCCCACTGCATTTTGGGGTAAGTGAAGAGTCTCCGCGAGCTCAAAGAACACTGGATTTTGGCTGTTGGAGCTGAAAAGAGAACAACGGTAAACCGCGTGCCTACTGGCGCGCATTTTGAAGCTTTTTTTTAAAGCTTTTTTCACTGTTTTCAGAACATTAACAATAAGAACATGGAAGAGTCCAGGAGCCATTTGGTGAGCTGCATATCCTGCTACATGTTCACAGACTTGCCAGTGGAAAAGCCAAACTTCACATGCCAGAAATGCAAGCTTGTGTCCCTATTGGAGGAAAAGTTGCGAAATCTAGAAGAGAGGTTAACTACCTTGAAAATCATTAAGGAAGGTGAAGAGTTCTTAGACAGAGCAGAATTATCTCTTCATGATTCAGAAAGAGAAGAAATTCAAACTGCACCTGAGGAAACAGAGGAATGGAAGCATGTGACCCACAGAAGCAGGAGGATCGAGAGGCAGTCAGCACCCATACTGCTCAGGAACCAGTACCAGGCTCTCTCGCAGGAGAACTATGAAGAAATACAGCAAAATAAGACTTTGCCAGCGATGAATAACCTTGTAAGCCCTCAGAATCCTCCTGGATGGAGAAAGAAGAATGTTGTGAAGAAAAAACGGAGCGTGGTGGTCATGGGGGATTCCTTGTTAAGAGGAACAGAGGCCGCTATCTGCAGACCAGACATAACCTCAAGAGAAATGTGCTGTCTTCCAGGAGCAAAAATTAAAGATGTGTCTGACAGGATATCAAGACTCTTCAGACCTACAGATCACTACCCATTCCTGCTAATACATGTGGGGACAAATGACACCGCAAGAAAGGACCTGGAAACCATCTGCAGTGACTTTGAAGACTTAGGCAAGAAAGTGAAAGAATTGGGAGCGCAGGTGGTCTTCTCATCCATCCTCCCAGTGGATGGCCATGGAACAATGAGGTGGAATAAGATTCTACAGGTGAACAACTGGCTACGTCGATGGTGCCGTCAACAAGGATTTGGATTTCTGGATCACGGAATGAATTACCTATACGATGGACTACTTGCTAGAGATGGGGTGCACCTTACGAAGACTGGAAAACATGTATTTGGAAGTCGCCTTGCTACACTCATCAGGAGAGCTTTAAACTAGAACAATGTGGGAAGGGAAGCAAAAGGCCAGAAAAAGCCATACAGCTGACAAATACTATTGAGATCTCTGCTACTGGAAGTGGAAAGGAAGAACAAAGACAAAACAATTTAAATAATAAAAATATGGGAGGAAGAGAAACCAATCACAAACTAAAATGTTTTTATACAAATGCACAAAGCATGGGCAACAAACAAGGAGAATTGGAACTACTAATGCAGGAAAAGGAATATGATGTCATTGGAATCACTGAAACTTGGTGGGACGATACACATGATTGGAATAAAAGGCTAAAAGGATACAACTTATTTGCAAGAAACAGACTTGATAAACGAGGAAGAGGTGTTGCATTGTATGTTAGAAAAGCGTATATCTGAGATTGAAGCTTCAGAGACTGGGAGTTCTGTGGAAACTGTTTGGGTAAGAATACAAGGAGAGAACAACGGAAAGGACACCATTGTAGGCATTTACTACAGGCCACCTGGGCAAGCTGAAGATATGGATGAACTCTTTATGTATCAAATGACCAAGTTCTCCAAAAAATATGACGTAGTGGTCATGGGAGATTTCAACTATCCAGACATTTGTTGGGAATCTCTCTCAAGTAAAACTAACAGGTCAAGCAAATTCTTATCCTCTCTTGCTGACAACTTTATCTTCCAAAAGGTAGGGGAGAAAACAAGGGGATCTGCTACTTTGGATCTAATCCTTATAAACAGGGAGGAAATGGTTGAGGAGGTAAAGGTGGCTGGGACCCTAGGAGGCAGCGATCATGCTATTATAGAATTTTGGATAACTAGAGGAGGAAGACATGTGAAGACTCAAACTTCAAGGTTAGATTTTAGAAAGGCAGATTTTAAGAGACTCAGAAAGAGAATAGGAGGGATCCAATGGCTGGATGTCCTTAAGGACAAAAATGTCCAGGAAGGATGGGAAATTTTTAAAAATGAGATTCTCAAAGCACAATCGTTAACAATCCCGAAAAGTAGGAAGAATGGGAAGCATTTAAGGAAACCAGGATGGATGAACACAGAACTTAAACACATGCTAAAATGAAAGAAAGAAATGTTTATTAAATGGAAAGAGGGAGGCATATCTAAAGAAGATTATAATGCAGTCTGCAGATCCTGCATGGCACGTATCAGGTTAGCTAAAGCTGACAATGAATTAAGGCTTGCAAGAGATGTCAAAAACAATAAAAAAGGATTTTGGGGGTATGTCAAAAGTAAAAGAAAAGTCAAAGATGCTATAGGATTTTTACAGGATGAAAATGGAGAAATGGTAAGAGAGGATGCTGAGAAGGCCGAACTTTTTAATTCCTATTTTGCATCTGTTTTCTCTCAGAAAGAAAATGTAACATCAACTGATCTTCACTGTCCTTTTAAAGGAATAGAGGAATCCAAGTTATCTGTAAACAGAAAGATTGTGAGGGAATATTTAGCTAACATAAATGAGTTCAAGTCTCCAGGTCCAGATGAATTACACCCCAGAGTACTGAAGGAGATCGTAGAAGAAATTTTAGAACCACTCTCCATAATCTTTGAAAATTCTTGGAGAACAGGAGAAGTCCCAGAAGACTGGAGAAGAGCAAATGTTGTTCCTATCTTCAAAAAGGGGAAGAAGGTGGACCCTGGGAACTATAGGCCGGTGAGTCTGACTTCTATACCAGGAAAGATCTTTGAACAAATTATTAAACAACATGTATGTAAGTACATGGATAAGAATGAAGTGATTAACCAGAGTCAGCATGGGATTGTAACTAACAAGTCATGTCAGACTAACTTAATTTCCTTCTATGACAGAATCACTGACTGGGTGGATCAGGGAAAAGCTGTAGATATAGTATATCTTGACTTCAGCAAAGCATTTGACAAAGTATCTCACACCATCCTTCTTGAAAAAATGACCAAGTATGCAATGGACCAGGCAACTGTTAGGTGGATTCATAACTGGCTTAGTGATCGGACTCAAAGGGTGGTTGTAAATGGCTTCACATCCAGCTGGATGAATGTCTCAAGTGGGGTACCACAGGGCTCCGTCCTGGGACCTGTGTTGTTCAACATCTTTATCAATGATTTAGATGAAGGAATTGAGGGTAAACTGATTAAATTTGCTGATGACACAAAGCTAGGAGGGATAGCTAATACTAGAGAAGAGAGAGAGAGGATTCAAAAAGACCTAAATAAACTGGAGCAGTGGGCAGCAACCAACAGAATGGTTTTTAACAGGGAAAAATGCAAAGTACTACATCTGGGCAATAAAAATGAAAAAAGCATATACAGAATGGGAAGAATAGAGCTAAGCAACAGTACATGTGAAAAAGACTTAGGTATACTAATAGATCATAGACTGAACATGAGTCAACAGTGTGATGCAGCAGCAAAAAAGGCAAATACAATTCTGGGATGTATTAACAGAAGCATACAGTCTAGATCACGTGAAGTCATTATCGGTCTTTACTCCTCTTTGGTCAGACCTCATCTGGAATACTGTGTACAGTTTTGGGCACCACATTTTAAAAAAGACATAGACAAACTGGAGCAAGTTCAGAGAAGAGCGACCAGAATGGTGACTGGTCTGCAAACCATGTCCTATGAGGAACGATTGCAGGATTTGGGAATGTTTAGCTTGCAAAAAAGAAGACTGAGAGGAGACTTAATAGCTGTCTACAAATATGTCAAGGGCTGTCACATTGTAGAAGGATCATCTTTATTCTCATTTGCACAAGGAAAGACTAGAAGCAATGGGATGAAACTAAATGGGAGGAGACACAGATTAGATATTAGAAAAAACTTTTTGACAGTTAGGGTGATTAATGAGTGGAACAGGCTGCCACGAGAGGTGGTGAGTTCCCCTTCAATGGACGTCTTCAAACAGAGGCTGGACAGACATCTGTCTGAGATGATCTAGTGAATCCTGCTTTGAGCAGGGGGTTGGACCAGATGACCCAGGAGGTCCCTTCCAACTCTACCATTCTATGATTCTATGATTCTATCACTGCTGTCATTATTTGACTAGACATTGAATGTTTCTTTGTTCCAAGTTTCTGCAGGGTGATTTTCCCTGAGGATTCTTCCCTGGGACATCTCACCCATCTGATTCCAGTTCTCTAATTATTCCTTTCTTAAAGGTTCATTCTGTCTGTCTCTTTATTCTGATACCAAAGCCTAAGAACGCTTGGTGTTCGAATTGCGTCTGGTAGCGTAATTTTTTTTTCTGCCTCCGTCCCTCTTCCACCTCTTGCCAGAGGTTTCACTGCCTGTTATTGATTTTGTCATATTTCCCCTTAATTTTTAACATGTTTATAATAAAGGACTTTTGGTTTTAACACATTGTGGAAATATGAACTGGGAGCTGGATCATATCTTTCTTCCTCTGCTTATATGTTTTAACAATTGCACTACTAGACTGGCAATATTTGGCCTTTTTCAAGATGGAGATCGCTCTGCGCATGTGACGCGCCCCCTGGGCCGTGGGATACACGATGCCGGGCCGGTAGATGCTGGGGGAGATGTCACAGTGGTGGTGACCCGGTCCGTGAGCCAGGGCGGTCAATAAAAGGGGAATTTATAGAAAAAGGAATAAAGTTTTTGTATTTAAAGTTCGTGATGCCACCTGTGGTATGCGGCCATGGAGAGCCGCCGCTGCGGTGCAGATCACCTGGAGATGGTGTTAATGCAGCCGAGGTGGTTTGGCTCTCCACAGGTAGAGCTTGTAATGACCGGAGGTCCGATCGAGTTCCAGTGAGTCACAAACTGAGACAGAGACAGAAATAAACAACACTTTCTTTACTAAAACAGGGATTAGACTAAAGTTCAGTATTGCATGAATCAGTCTCAGGTTCTGCCTTGGAGGTCCGATCGAGTTCCAGTGAGTCACAAACTGAGACAGAGACAGAAATAAACAACACTTTCTTTACTAAAACAGGGATTAGACTAAAGTTCAGTATTGCATGAATCAGTCTCAGGTTCTGCCTTGGACACTGTCCCTACTAAATACACACAATCAGCAAAAGCTGAAATCAATGTGCCAATCTCAAGGTTTCCAGCTTATGTGAATTATTCTAAAGATCTGGAACAATTTTACCTAAACACAGTGTCAGTCTAGTGAGGGCGGTCTATAGGGACCCCCTGAGATGGCACACTGAGTACAATCCTACTACTATTAACAATAACAATGCATGAAACTATACCAATTGCTCTTATACCCCTATTATAAGGATACCCGGGTATCTTAAAGTTACAGTACTGTTAACCTCAGATGTAGTCTATCACAGGCCTGTGAATCGCGGTGGCTGCAGCTAGTCCCGGAAAACGGTGGCGCCAAAACAAAAGCAATGTTCACAAAAACAGCAAAGGTTCCTTGTCTTGTCAGCTGATGCCGAGCCCACACGCCGAGGACTTTAGTCCTGTAGCCTGAGGTTAAGGTCTGGGAAGATCTCTTCACAAGGCTTGTCAGTATCCTCTCAATGTGAATGGCACCGGACCCCTTCTCTCCTCTCGCAGTCACTCACTATTTTCCAGACCACGTGCTCCGTCACAGAGATGGATTCCTCAGTCTCTTTCCCTTCTCACTCGACACTTGGCTCCTTCAGCACAAAGTCTCTAGTCCACTCAGCATGGACTTCCACAAAACTCCAAAGAGCCACACAGCTTTCCCCAGCTCAGCACTTGTTCTTAAGCAGGGACACAGTTTCACCAGGGACAGGGGTTAACAATCTCCATAGGGAAGCTTGTAGAGACAGCATCTTGTTGCAGCTCAGTTATCACAGACTTCCTGTCTAGCCTCTCACACAGCAGACACCCTCAGAACACACAGGGTTTCCTTCTCTGCCCCTGCTCTGAGCTCAGCCAGGCAAAAGACACAGGGTCCTAATGTTCTCCTGCTGCTATCACAGTTCACACTCTCACAAGCTTAACTCCAGGGCAGGAAGTGGTGATTTTATAGACGTTGCTGTGCAGTGTAGTGCAGGGGATTGTACAGTTAATAATCAGTCTACAACTTAATGGCAGTTTCCTCTTATCTTTACTAACGGTGATTAGGCAAACCGGGGCACGGGTACTGGCTGGTAGTGAAAGTCCGGGCAGCCTGGAAGCAAGTAAGGAATCCACCTCGCCAGGTGAAGTTGGAGGCCTTCACTTTACACTAATCTCTATGGCCCTGATGGTTATAGCTGTGCTGTGGCCCTCGTCTCTGAGTACAACGTCTTTGTGCTCACCCATAGGGCAGGCAGCTCGGGCCTTCCTGGTGTGTCGCTCCCACGTGGCAGTGCTGGGCCCTATGTGCTGCTGAGCCTCCGGGCGTCTGATGGGACCAGGAGACCTGCTGTCTCCTGCCCTCTGGTTTCTGCTGCTGGGCCTTCGGTGCCCCACAACCTCTGACTCCGGTGTCCGGTTCTTCTGTGCTTATTACCTCTGGGGTGAACTGCCGCGCAGCTCCACTCCCCAGGTCTTTCCTCGTCAACATCCTGACTTCAACTCCTCTCACTAAGTCTAACTAACCCCTCCTCCAGATCCCAGTTGCCAAGGGGAGGAGCTCCCCTTGCTGGTCTGGAGCCAGGAAAGTGTTGCATGCTAGTGACGCACCCCTGGGCCTGTGTCGCACAGCGTTGCGCATGCAGGAGCTTACCCGGAGCCGGATCTGTCGAGGGTTGTAGTCTCGTGACGGTGACCCGGTCCGTGCCCAGGGAGTCAGACTAAGTGGCGTTGTATTAGCGGTAGATGTTGGACGACTACGCCACCCGTTGAATGCAGCGAAGGAGCTGCCGCTGCAGGGCAGACCGCTGAGGCCGGTGGTAGGATTGTGCAGCGTGGTAGTATCACCCCCAACGGGAGGGGTATGGCCTCAGGGCAGCCGACGTGGATGATGGGGGTAGCAGGAATCACTCAGAGACGATGCGGTGTAGTTCAGGGTCTTTACTGGTGATAAAGATAGACCCTCCCAGAGTACTGGCTAGCGATCGGGGCCTGGTCAGTCCTTGAACAGATGGGATCTCCCCTGGCCAGGCGGAGTTGTAGGCCTCCCAAACTGACTGTACTCTTCTGGCTACCTTGCTAGAGGCGGGTATAAGTAGCCCAGGTCCCTGAGTGTACCGTGTGGTGCTCACCCGTATGGCCGGTGACTCGGGGCCTTCTAGTGGCGTCCACTCCACGACGGCGGTGCTGGTCCCACGCGTGTGACCGTGCCTTCGGGTTTCTTGGCCAGAGGACCTGAAATCCCCTGCCGGGCGGTTTCTGCTGCTGGGTAAAGATTAGTCCCCACAGCCTCGGACTCCGGGTCCGGTGATAGCTTCTCAGTCAGGGCGAGCTCTGCAGCTGCCAGCCCCTGACTCCTATAGCACTGCTCCCACAGAGCTCCTGATGTTCTTCTCCTATATCTGCTGCTCTTCTCTGTCTCTACTTCTTCTCTACTCACTAACCCTGCCTCAGCCCTAGGTTTATATAGGGGAAGTTCTTCCCCTCCCAGGACTGGGCAGGAGGTGTGGCATGCATAGGATCCCTGACCAAGAGACCTCCCACTTGCTCTCAGACATAACATTGCTGTTACTGTGGAAACCAGACCCCTGGGGTGCCACATTCCCCCCTAGTGAAATTTAGTACTCCGGGACTAAACATATTTTTAGAAAAACATAACAAGGTATAAACAATAATAATACAATAAGAAAAACACATAAAGATGGTTACGGCGTGTCCGCAACCGGGTGCAATTTTGAAGAAAAGCAAGGTGTCCATTT
Source organism: Phyllobates terribilis (assembly GCF_046119375.1). Taxonomy (NCBI): domain Eukaryota; kingdom Metazoa; phylum Chordata; class Amphibia; order Anura; family Dendrobatidae; genus Phyllobates; species Phyllobates terribilis. The sequence continues at coordinate 518,127,322 of NW_027362761.1, forward strand.
CACCAAAACAGGGAGACGTAACCAGGTAGGGGTCTGTCCTGCCCCGAGTCCTTAACAGTCTTTAGTCCATTCCTAGCTTACGCTCCAACCAATTGTACAAGGATTCCCGGTAAACCCACCAAGGACTCCTAAAAATAACTAGAAACACATAATTATTTACAAGTAACAGACAGGTGACCTCAATAAAACAATTTAAACACTTCAAATCCTCCAACGTGCGGGTAACTGGCCTCTAGTGGCCCTAGTGGACCTACGGAGCTGACTGTCTGGCCCTGAACTACAGGGTGTAGGAGCTGTCAAGGGTAAACTGGGCAGCTGTTTACGGGCTCTTTGGCTCACTAGGGGTACGGCAGGCTCACTATGAGCAGAGGGTTGATCCTCCTGTTCTGCTTGTGTGGAGTCTGCTGCCTCCTGGACCGGCTGCTCTTCCAGCTCTACCTGTTGCTCCGTAGGCACTTGGGATGCTGGTTGGAGGAACGTGAGGACGGGTACCACAACTGCACCATTGACTTGAGTCCAGGACCGAGGGAAGTCTCCGAGCACAGTACTAACCATATCTTCCCTTTCCTCTATGGGTCGAGGGTCTTCTTGCTCTCCTTCTGGGTTCCGTAGCTGTTCGGGACACTTCTTCAGGTGATCCCGGGATACAATGGCTGTGGTTTCCCCTCCGTCTTTACTGATGGTACAAACCTTTGGGTTGTCGTGGCTTGAGGGCAGTACGGTGTACGGGTCCTTCTCCCACTGGTCGTCCAACTTGTGGAGCCGTCTCTTGCTCTTCAAGACCTGCTCTCCGGGTACCAGGGGAACAGCGGGAGCATACTGGTTGTAAGTTTTCTCTTGTCTTTCCCTAGCAAGACAGAGACTTCGCTCCACGCTCTCCTGTACTTTCCGGTACTGCTGCTGCCTCTCTGTGTCCCAGTCTGCTTCCGGTGAAGTGTCCTCGGGTGTCAGGACTCCCATCTCCAGGTCAACAGGTAGCTTACCAGGCCGTGCCCTCATTAGGTAAGCCGGGGTACAGTTGGTGGAACCTACAGGGATGTAGTTGTATAGGTCCACCAGGTCGGGCAGCTTCTCAGGCCACAGACTGCGTTCTTCCAGGGGCAACGTTTTCAGAAGATCCATTACCACCTGGTTCATTTTCTCACAAAGTCCATTAGTTTGCGGATGATAGGGTGTCGTCCTTATCTTCCGGCAGCCATACAGATTGCAGAATTCCTGGAAGACCTCCGCTTCAAAGGCAGGTCCCTGGTCCGTCAGCACTTGGTCCGGGTACCCGTGTGGACGGCAGAAGTGCTGCTGGAAGGCTCTAGCTGCTGTTTGAGCTGTTAAGTCCTTAACGGGGACGACAACCAAGAACCGGGAGTAATGATCCACAATGGTTAACGCGTAGACGTAGCCACTTCTGCTTGGGGTCAGTTTTACATGATCCAAGGCTACCAGTTCCAACGGCTGCTTGGTGACGATGGACTGAAGGGGGGTCTTCTGGCTGGCACGGTCCTTCCTTCTTAGGTTGCACGGGCCACAGTCTCTGCACCACCTCTCGATGGTTCCCCTCATGCCTACCCAGTGGAACCGCCCGCGCAGCAGGAACTCCAGCTTCTTCCATCCGAAGTGTCCAGCCCCGTCGTGGTATGCCTCCATCACCATGGCTGCGTCTCTTCGTGGCACCACTACTTGCCAGATTAGTTCATGCGTCCGGGAGTTAACCATTCTGCGGCACAACTTCCCCTTGTAAAGGAACAGTCGACTCTTCTCAGCCCACAGTTGTTTGGCTTCCTCCGGAGCGTCTGGGTCAAGGCGAGCCTCTGGCCGAGTCAGCATCTCCTTCACCAGTCGGACGGCAGGGTCACTGTCTTGCGTTTCCTCCCAGTTGTAGTGAGGCAAGGGGTTAAACGTAGCGGCTTGCTTACTCCTTACCCGATGGGAATACTGGATAGTCCCATGACGGTGGAACGCGGGGAGTTCGACTTCTTCCAGTCCCTCTGGATCTTCTCCTACGTCCGGTAGGTTTGGCATCCTGGACAGGGCGTCCGCGTTGGTATTGGAGCGTCCTGCCCGGTATTTGATTGTGAACTCGTAGTTGGACAGACGGGCCATCCATCTCTGCTCTAGGGCACCGAGTCTTGCCGTGTCCAGGTGTGTCAACGGGTTGTTATCCGTGTACACGGTGAACCGGGAAGAAGCGAGGTAGTGCTTAAAGCGTTCGGTGACTGCCCACACCACTGCCAGGAACTCTAGCTTAAATGAGCTGTAATTCTCAGGGTTTCTTTCGGTGGGTCGCAGTTTTCGACTGGCGTAAGCGATTACTCGTTCTTTCCCCTGCTGGATCTGGGACAGTACGGCTCCTAGCCCGATGTTACTTGCGTCGGTGTAGAGGATAAAGGGCTGGCTGTAATCAGGGTACGCCAGGATTTCATCCCCCGTGAGGGCCATCTTCAGCTGGCGGAAGGACTCTTCTTCTAACTTCTCCCATTTGAAGGGCGGCTTCTGGTTCTTGGCCTTCCGGGACTGGCCTATCAGGAGGTCCTGCATAGGAGCTGCCTTTTTGGTGAAACCGGGGATGAATCTGCGGTAATAGCCTACCAACCCGAGGAACTGCCGCACTTCCTTTACACTGGAGGGACTTGGCCATTCCTTAATTGCGGTGATCTTATCAGGGTCGGGAGCCACTCCGTCAGCGCTCACCACGTGTCCCAGGTACTGCACCTTTGGTTTTAGGAGGTGACACTTGGAGGGTTTTACCTTTAGGCCGTAGTTTGCCAGAGCTTCGAACACTTCTGCCAAGTGTTTCAGGTGGTCCTCATAAGTCTTGGAATATACGATAACATCGTCCAGGTACAACAGGACCGTCTCGAAGTTTTTGTGGCCCAGACAGCACTCCATTAATCGTTGAAAGGTTCCTGGTGCGTTACAGAGTCCGAACGGCATGCAGGTAAACTCGCTAAGTCCCATCGGGGTGGTGAATGCGGTCTTCTCCCGGTCCGCCTCTGCTACAGGAACCTGCCAGTACCCGTTAGTGAGATCCAAGGTAGAGAAGAAGTTAGCAGATCTTAAAGCAGCCAAAGACTCCTCTATCCTTGGTAAGGGGTACGCATCCTTGTGTGTGATACGGTTGATTTTCCGGTAATCTACACACATCCTCATGGTGTTGTCTTTCTTTGTGACTAAGACTAGTGGAGCTGCCCAGGGGCTACAGCTATCCCTGATCACCCCAGCCTCCTTCATGTCCCTAAGCATCCCCTTGGCGTGTTGGTAGTGTGCAGGGGGTACGGGTCGATACCTCTCTTTTATGGGAAGATGGTCTCCCGTGGGGATGTGGTGTTCTACCCCCTTGACTCGCCCGAAGTCTAACAGGTGTTTACTAAACACTCTCTCGTACTCTTGAACCACCCGATAGACTCCCTGTCTCTGGTGTGAGGGAGTGGAGTCAGTACCCAAATGTAGTTGCTGACACCAGTCCTCCATTGTTTCCTTAGAGCCGTTACTTTCCTCCGGGGAAGATGGAGGCAAGGGTTCTACGGACTGTATGGAATTTTGATTGATGGTATACAATTTGGCTAGCGTGGCATACCGGGGCAGGTACACTTCCCTCTTCCCAATATTTATTATGCGAACGGGCACCCTCCCATGGCGTACATTGACCACCCCCCGTGCTGTCAAAATGGTGGGCCTACTCTCTGAGTAAACTGGTTCTACCACTGCCTGGTAATCTCTACCTCTCAGACCAATAGCTGCCCGGCACCAAATCATCATTTCACTTTTTGGGGGCATGGCAATAGGGAAAGGGTCACACATTCTTACGCTACCAATCTCACCACCGGAGAGTTCTATCTGTTGCCGTCGCATCAGTGCCCGGATCTCTTTCTGGAGCACTCGCTGCTGGCCGGAGCTGGCGTTCTTGGCAACCTGCTGTAAAAGGAAAATCACCTCTGCAAGACAATTTTCAATTACATTAGTTCCTAGAGTTTTCTTTGGGTGACTCTCGTGCTTGTCAATGTCTACAATGATCAGTCCCTGTGCCGCCAGTTCAACTCTACCGATTTTAATGGTCACCTCTTTAAATCCAATCTGTGGCACGGGCTGACCATTGCTGGCGATGATACTCAAATCGTCGTCAGGGTAGCGGGTGATATCCGAGTCATTCCAGTACTGCTTGAAGAGCACGTACGGGATAGTTTTAACCTGTGACCCGGTGTCCAGTAGGGCACTCATAGGGATGCCATCCAGTACCACAGGCAAGACTGGACGTCCTCCCACATATTTGTCGCGCCAGTTCGATGGGCCTGATGATCTTTTTCCTGGGGTTTGGCCCTCTACCCCAGGTTGTGCCAGTTTAAAGGACAGTACCTTGCCATATGTCCGGGTTGATTGCAGCGGCGGCAGATGGGTTGTCCGTCCTCGTTGTATCGGTCGCTGGGTCTTCCTCTGGCCAGTGGGGTCCTCCTTGGTCGACGCCACGGGATGTCCTCCGGTCCGGATGCCAGCTGGATCTTCCCTGGAGTGGAAACCTGTAAAGACTGCACAGTTCGGGTTAGCGCGGCAACGCTTTTAGCTAGCTCTTGGACCTGATGGTGCAGGTCTGGAGCCGGGTCATTGTTCAAAGCCTGCGCATCAGCTCCCACAGGCCCTGCCGACAAGGGCGCCGCCTCCTGGTGGTAAGTGGTAGTGGTTCGTCTGTGGGTCACAACGCCACCTGGTGCCGGTTCTCGGAGCACCCGGATGGCTCTGTCCTTGAACTGTGCAAATCCCAGATGAGGGTCCTGTAAGGCCATTGCCCGCAACTGGGTTCGGTGGTCATTGCAATATAAACCCTCTATAAATTGTTCAGTCAACAGCCTGTCCTCGTCTCCCACGCCGTCAGGGTCGGTCTGCTTAATGGCTCTCAGGGCCTCTTGTAGGTTCAGGGCATAGTCCCTTATACTCTCGTGTGCTCGCTGCTTGCACCCGTAGAATCTAAGCTTGATCTCGGCTGAGGTGCGGGTATCAAAGGTGTCCCTTAGCCGGGTTAGTATCCCTGCAACAGTCCTCCCCCCAGGTGGCCAGGACTTTACCTCCCTTTGGGCTGCCCCGGTTAATTGGGCCACCAGGATGCTCACTTTTTGCTCTTCTGTGAGGGGGTACACCTGGAAGAGGCTATCCAGCTTTTCTCTAAAGTCATGCAGGGTATGTGACTCCCCTGAGTACTGGGGTAGCCAGGCCGCTCCCGGGATATAGGGCTTGGTGAAAGGCATGACTGCAGCAGCGGTGGCGCTGGCGGGGGTTGAGGCAGTGAAGCTCTCCTCCGTATCCGACATCTTCCTCCCCACTAGTGGACCGTGGCCTACCTTGCGATGATCCTCTTCCGTAGGCCGCGGCTCCGCAGTGGATCGTCAGGGTTGAGGACCTTCCGTCGCGCTCCTGTGACGTCGGCGTCTGCTGGGCTCCTTCCAGGACCTTACGCAACGTCCGGACGTGAGGCGGGGCTTCAGTTCTCGCGCGCTTTCGGAGTCCACGCCCCTCTTCTTCCCGCGCGGCGTCTTCAAGATGGCGTCCAACGGTGGGAAAACTCCACGGATGGCGGGAAGAAGGCAGAAGATGGCGCCGGATGGCGGGAAAACTTCGCGGATGGCGGGAAGAAGGTAGAAGATGGCGCCGGATGGCGGGAAACCTCCACGGATGGCGGGAATCTTCACCACTGGTAAGTTTGAACAGTCTATTTCAGGCACGCAGTACCCGGTGGTTGCGGGCACGAAATCCTGCCGACTACGCCAAAAGTTGACGCACCCCTGGGCCTGTGTCGCACAGCGTTGCGCATGCAGGAGCTTACCCGGAGCCGGATCTGTTGAGGGTTGTAGTCTCGTGGCGGTGACCCGGTCCGTGCCCAGGGAGTCAGACTAAGTGGCGTTGTATTAGCGGTAGATGTTGGACAACTAGGCCACCCGTTGAATGCAGCGAAGGAGCTGCCGCTGCAGGGCAGACCGCTGAGGCCGGTGGTAGGATTGTGCAGCGTGGCAGTATCACCCCCAACGGGAGGGGTATGGCCTCAGGGCAGCCGACGTGGATGATGGGGGTAGCAGGAATCACTCAGAGACGATGCGGTGTAGTTCAGGGTCTTTACTGGTGATAAAGATAAACCCTCCCGGAGTACTGGCTAGCGATCGGGGCCTGGTCAGTCCTTGAGCAGATGGGATCTCCCCTGGCCAGGCGGAGTTGTAGGCCTCCCAAACTGACTGTACTCTTCTGGCTACCTTGCTAGAGGCGGGTATAAGTAGCCCACGTCCCTGAGTGTACCGTGTGGTGCTCACCCGTATGGCCGGTGACTCGGGGCCTTCTAGTGGCGTCCGCTCCACGACGGCGGTGCTGGTCCCACGCGTGTGACCGTGCCTTCGGGTTTCTTGGCCAGAGGACCTGAAATCCCCTGCCGGGCGGTTTCTGCTACTGGGTAAAGATTAGTCCCCACAGCCTCGGACTCCGGGTCCGGTGATAGCTTCTCAGTCAGGGCGAGCTCTGCAGCTGCCAGCCCCTGACTCCTATAGCACTGCTCCCACAGAGCTCCTGATGTTCTTCTCCTATATCTGCTGCTCTTCTCTGTCTCTACTTCTTCTCTACTCACTAACCCTGCCTCAGCCCTAGGTTTATATACAGTACAGACCAAAAGTTTGGACACACCTTCTCATTTAAAGATTTTTCTGTATTTTCATGACTATGAAAATTGTACATTCACACTGAAGGCATCAAAACTATGAATTAACACATGTGGAATTATATACTTAACAAAAAAGTGTGAAACAACTGAAAATATGTCTTATATTCTAGGTTCTTCAAAGTACCACCTTTTCCTTTGATGACTGCTTTGCACACTCTTGGCATTCTCTTGATGAGCTTCAAGAGGTAGTCACCGGAAATGGTTTTCACTTCACAAGTGTGCCCTGTCATTTTTAATAAGTGCGATTTCTTGCCTTATAAATGGTGTTGGGACCATCAGTTGTGTTGTGCAGAAGTCTGGTGGATACACAGCTGATAGTCCTACTGAATAGACTGTTAGAATTTGTATTATGGCAAGAAAAAAGCAGCTAAGTAAAGAAAAACGAGTGACCATCATTACTTTAAGAAATGAAGGTCAGTCAGTGTGAAAAATTGGGCAAACTTTGAAAGTGTCCCCAAGTGCAGTTGTAAAAACCATCAAGCGCTACAAAGAAACTGGCTCACATGAGGACCGCCCCAGGAAAGGAAGACCAAGAGTCACCTCTGCTTCTGAGGATAAGTTTATCCGAGTCACCAGCCTCAGAAATCGCAGGTTAACAGCAGCTCAGATTAGAGACCAGGTCAATGCCACACAGAGTTCTAGCAGCAGACACATCTCTTCAACAACTGTTAAGAGGAGACTTTGTGCAGCAGGCCTTCATGGTAAAATAGCTGCTAGGAAACCACTGCTAAGGACAGGCAACAAGCAGAAGAATCTTGTTTGGGCTAAAGAACACAAGGAATGGACATTAGACCAGTGGAAATCTGTGCTTTGGTCTGATGAGTCCACCGTGTCTTTGTGCGACGCAGAAAAGGTGAACGGATGGACTCTACATGCCTGGTTCCCACCGTGAAGCATGGAGGGGGAGGTGTGATGGTGTGGGGGTGCTTTGCTGGTTACACTGTTGAGGATTTATTCAAAATTGAAGGCATACTGAACCAGCATGGCTACCACAGCATCTTGCAGCGGCATGCTATTCCATTCGATTTGCGTTTAGTTGTACCATCATTTATTTTTCAACAGGACAATGACCCCAAACACACCTCCAGGCTGTGTAAGGGCTATTTGACCAAGAAGGAGAATGATGGGGTGCTACGCCAGATGACCTGGCCTCCGCAGTCACCAGACCTGAACCCAATAGAGATGGTTTGGGGTAAGCTGGACCGCAGAGTGAAGGCAAAAGGGCCAACAAGTGCTAAGCATCTCTGGGAACTCCTTCAAGATTGTTGGAAGACCATTTCTGGTGACTACCTCTTGAAGCTCATCAAGAGAATGCCAAGAGTGTGCAAAGCAGTCATGAAAGGAAAAGGTGGCTACTTTGAAGAACCTAGAATATAAGACATATTTTCAGTTGTTTCACACTTTTTTGTTAACTATATAATTCCACATGTGTTAATTCATAGTTTTGATGCCTTCAGTGTGAATGTACAATTTTCATAGTCATTAAAATACAGAAAAATCTTTAAATGAGAAGGTGTGTCCAAACTTTTGGTCTGTACTGTAGGGGAAGTTCTTCCCCTCCCAGGACTGGGCAGGAGGTGTGGCATGCATAGGATCCCTGACCAAGAGACCTCCCACCTGCTCTCAGACATAACATTGCTGTTACTGTGGAAACCAGACCCCTGGGGTGCCACACTAGTGTACCTGACTAGGGGACCCCCTGCTTGCTTCCAGGCATGGCATCACCTCTTGTGAGGGAGGCAATGCCACTGTGGCAACCGGACCCCTGGGGTACCACACATGCCTGATATTGTTCTTGTGTATTGCAGATGGCATCTGAGGGTGATGGAGGCGGAATAATGACGTCATGGCAATTTCCTCTACTCGCCATGTCACCTGGATGGCAGAAAGCAATGCGTGAATAACGCTAGCACCGGCAAACATGTGACTCCATCTCTTTACACCTGTGGGGAGAGTATTTAATATCAACCATCACACAGTAAGACACATTCCCCGAAGGAAGCCCAAGTGAAACGCTCGTCGGAGTTGCTGGTGCACATTGGGACATCATGAGTAATAGGTAAGCAGTGTTTTCTCTAGATTGGCTATTTGTTCTCTATCCACATTTTTGTTGGTTACCTGACCTACCCTTATCAATGGTTTGGGCACATGGATTTATATTACACTTGGTCTATCTATCTGAGACTGGCATTCATGTATTTTTAGCCATGCTATACTGTGTATATGGCGCGCCCCTGGGCCTGTGTCGCGCTGCGTTGCGCACGCGGGAGCTTACCCGGAGCCGGATCTCTTGAGGGTTGTAGTCTCGTGGCGGTGACCCGGTCCGTGCCCAGGGAGTCAAACTGAGCGGCGATGTAACAGCGGTAGATGTAGGACGACTACGCCACCCGTTGAATGCAGCTATGGAGCTGCCGCTGCAGGACAGTCCGCTGAGGCCGGTGGATGGATGGTGCAGCGTAGATGGTATAACCCCCAACGGGAGGGGTATGGCCTCAGGGCAGCAGATGTGGATGATGGGGGTAGCAGGAACCACTCAGAGACGGTGCGGTGTAATTCAGGGTCTTTACTGGTAACAACGATAGACCCTCCCGGAGTACTTGCTAGTGAACGGGGCCTGGTCAGTCCTTGAGCAGATGGGATCTTCCCTGGCCAGGCAGAGTTGTAGGCCTCCCAAACTGACTGTACTCTTCTGGCTACCTTGCTAGAAGCGGATATAAGTAGCCCACGTCCCTGAGTGTACCGTGTGGTGCTCACCCGTATGGCCGGTGACTCGGGGCCTTCTAATGGCTTCCGCTCCACGATGGCGGTGCTGGTCCCACGCGTGTGACCGTGCCTTCGGGTTTCTGGGCCTGAGGACCTGAAATCCCCTGCCGGTCGGCTTCTGCTGCTGGGTAAGAGTTAGTCCCCACAGCCTCGGACGCCGGGTCCGGTAAGAAAGCTTCTCAGTCAGGGCGAGCTCTGCAGCTGCCAGCCCCTGACTCGTAGTAGTATTGCTTCTGCTGTTTCTTGTCTCTACTCTCCTTGACTCCAGGCTCAGGCCCCTGGACAGGGCCTGCCTGTGGAGCAGAGCCCATAGAGCAGCTCTGCTCCCTGTCTTCTCCTCTCAGAACTCCCTACCCTGCCTCAGCCCCAGGTTTATATAGGGGAAGTCCTTCCCCTCCCAAGACTGGGCAGGAGGTGTGGCATGCACAGGATCCCTGACCAAAGGACCTCCCACCTGCTCTCAGACGTAATATCTCTATCACTGTGGCAACCAGACCCCTGGGGTGTCACATTCCCCCCTAGTGAAATTTAGTACTCCGGGACTAAACATATTTTTGTAACATAACAAAGTATAAACAATAACATTACAATAAGGAAACGCATAAAGCTGGTCACGGCGTGTCCGTAACCGGGTGCAGTCTTTGAAGAAAGCAAGGTGTCCATTTCACCAAAACAGGGAGACGTAACCAGGTAGGGGTCTGTCCTACCCCGAGTCCTTAACAGTCTTTTAGTCCATCCTGGGTTACGCTCCACTAACTGTACAAAGGATTCCCGGTAAATCCACCAAGGACTCCTATAAATAACTGGAAACACATAATATTTACAAGATATGGCCGCTCTCAGTCCTCGGCCAGTGGGGATAAGGATTGGCTGCTCACAGTCCTCAGCTTGTGGGGAGATGGGATGGCTGCTCACAGTCCTCAGCCTGGTTAAGGATAGGGGACACACGGGAACAGTTCACACTTGTCCCAACGGGGACCATATTTTAATTAGCAACACAAGTACCCCTACGGGTAACTATGTACAGTTCCACTTTACTGTACTTCAGTAACGGCATCCTCCTGCTCCTTCTTGTGTGTAGGCTTCAGACCCGTCCGGGTCCTCTTGGCTTTCCTCGTATTGGTAGTACTGCAGCTCCTCCTTGGTTAACGTGGAGGGCGTACAGTCCTTTTGCACCTGGGGAGTTCAGGCCTTGCGACCAGGCGTGGAGAGGGTCGCCGTTGATGACGCCCGGGGTCAGAGGGTGCAACTTTGGGCCTGGGCGCGGGCTGGTGGTGGTAGTGCCCAGGGCTGGAGGGCTTGGCCGCAGGGCTTGTTGCGGCGGCTGGAGCAGGTCGGTGTCTGCAGCGCCCGGAATTGGCGGCTCCACCAGGGGGCCCGGGAGCAGGCTGACGCTGGCAGCGTCCGGGACAGGGAGACTCCTCTTACCTGCTCCCGCGACCGCTCCTGCGTCACGCGTCTTCTCCCGGCGCTGGTCGGGGCCGGCGACGACTGGGGCACTGCCGATGCTGGGCAGCTTAGTCTGCTGCCGGTCCGCCATCTTGCTGTCCGTTCCTGGTGTCCTCCTCCCCCCTAGTGGACCGTGGCCTACCTTCCGGAGATCCTCTTCCGTAGGCCGCGGCTCCGCAGTCAATCGTCGGGGTAGAGGACCTGGCGTCGCGCTCCTGTGACGTCGGCGTCTGCTGGGCTCCTTCCAGGACCTTACGCAACGTCCGGACGTGAGGCGGGGCTTCAGTTCTCGCGCGCTTTCGGAGTCCACGCCCCTCTTCTTCCCGCGCGGCGTCTCCAAGATGGCGCCGGATGGCGGGAAAACTCCTCGGATGGCGGGAAGAAGGCAGAAGATGGCGCCGGATGGCGGGAAAACTCCTCGGATGGCGGGAAGAAGGCTGAAAATGGCGCCGGATGGCGGGAATCTTCACCGATGGCGGGAAAACTTCACAGATGGTAAGTTTTAAAAGTCTCTTTTTCAGGCACGCAGTACCCGGTGGTTGCGGGCACGAAATCCTGCCGACTACGCCAAAGTTGACGCGCCCCTGGGCCTGTGTCGCGCTGCGTTGCGCACGCGGGAGCTTACCCGGAGCCGGATCTCTTGAGGGTTGTAGTCTCGTGGCGGTGACCCGGTCCGTGCCCAGGGAGTCAAACTGAGCGGCGATGTAACAGCGGTAGATGTAGGACGACTACGCCACCCATTGAATGCAGCTATGGAGCTGCCGCTGCAGGACAGTCCGCTGAGGCCGGTGGATGGATGGTGCAGCGTAGATGGTATAACCCCCAACGGGAGGGGTATGGCCTCAGGGCAGCAGATGTGGATGATGGGGGTAGCAGGAACCACTCAGAGACGGTGCGGTGTAATTCAGGGTCTTTACTGGTAACAACGATAGACCCTCCCGGAGTACTTGCTAGTGAACGGGGCCTGGTCAGTCCTTGAGCAGATGGGATCTCCCCTGGCCAGGCAGAGTTGTAGGCCTCCCAAACTGACTGTACTCTTCTGGCTACCTTGCTAGAAGCGGATATAAGTAGCCCACGTCCCTGAGTGTACCGTGTGGTGCTCACCCGTATGGCCGGTGACTCGGGGCCTTCTAATGGCTTCCGCTCCACGATGGCGGTGCTGGTCCCATGCGTGTGACCGTGCCTTCGGGTTTCTGGGCCTGAGGACCTGAAATCCCCTGCCGGTCGGCTTCTGCTGCTGGGTAAGAGTTAGTCCCCACAGCCTCGGACGCCGGGTCCGGTAAGAAAGCTTCTCAGTCAGGGCGAGCTCTGCAGCTGCCAGCCCCTGACTCGTAGTAGTATTGCTTCTGCTGTTTCTTGTCTCTACTCTCCTTGACTCCAGGCTCAGGCCCCTGGACAGGGCCTGCCTGTGGAGCAGAGCCCATAGAGCAGCTCTGCTCCCTGTCTTCTCCTCTCAGAACTCCCTACCCTGCCTCAGCCCCAGGTTTATATAGGGGAAGTCCTTCCCCTCCCAAGACTGGGCAGGAGGTGTGGCATGCACAGGATCCCTGACCAAAGGACCTCCCACCTGCTCTCAGACGTAATATCTCTATCACTGTGGCAACCAGACCCCTGGGGTGTCACATATATGTTTTAACTTTTTGATGCTGTAGTTTTACTGCCGATCTCTTTATCACGCTGCCCCTCTATACATTAGATATATAATGTGTACCATTTTTCATGCCTGAGTCTTCATTCTTGGCTATTGATTTTAAGAATTTTGCATTGTCTTGTAATTTTTTGGAAACTTAATACAATTACTTTAATTTTACCCTATTGGGGATTTTTCTTACTACACATTTTATATGTAGTCTATACATATACATATGTATGTAAACCTTATAAGTTTGATATCACAGTAATTGTACTAATGACTCTAAGATTCATTTTGACAACTCATTTTTCCAACACAATGAACATTGTAAAATGAAGAAATGCAAACATGGCATTTTACCCCTCTTCCCTTTTTTCAATATATTATATGATAAAATAAACGGAGTTGTTCAAAGCTACAACACAATGCGTCAGCACACAATGATTTGCTGGAACTGTAAGACGCTCTTTGTACGGTGAAAATACACAGAGTCAAAAACTCACCAAATATTCATTGTGGGAACTTAAAGTGAAGTTGTCCTGCCATGATTATGGATGGTTTGGCTGTATGAAACAGGTTGATGTTTTGTTTTCTTATATTTGAGGAGTTAAGGCCGCATGAATCGATCACCAGCCAATATCTATATGTACAGATATTAAGTGCTACTGAGTGCTGTGGGCAAAACTTAGATTAGTGAGGTGACTTGATAATCCTGCCAAAAATGATCTGTTTTTAGTGCACACTTAATCCATAGACTGAGGGAATGAACCTGATTGTCTGGAGTAGTGCACTCCTGAGAGCTGGTGCAGCACAGAAAGTCATGGATGTGGAGGTGGGAGGTCCTGAATATGGAGGATGTTAGTCTTAACTCTTTGGTGTGTAGATATGGTAGTAGACTGACATATGGGAGGAGTTGTAGGACAGTGCAGCACTGTGGAGAGCTTTGTGGGAGAGTGCAATGTCTGGTTCTCAGTGGAGGCGTCGGTGTAGCTGCTGGACAGAAATATGAGCCTGGCTGCTGCATTCAGGATAATGACAAATGCATTTAGTCATAAGAATAACAAATAGTAAGTTACAATTAACTGTGAGTTCAAAATGAAAAGCAATCAGAGCAACAGTAACAGATTTTAGTTGTTTTTATTAATTAAGAATAGGATAAATGGTTGAACAAAAGCAAGAATCTTATCAATAGACGAAATCATAGTCAGGAAGCTAGCCGGGGTCAGATACCAGGTGATCAGTAAAAGCCGGCGGAGCCTGGTGACAGAGGCGTTACCGGAACATGTCCGGGTAGAGATGTCACAGTCAGAGGGCCACAGGTGGATGATGAAGGTCCTTCTTTACAGGTAAAGCAGTGATGGTGGATCTGCTGTACTTCAGGGCGCTAGATGTTGAGGTTTACTGTCTTTTAGATGGTTCTAGGGGAACGGTGACAACACGCAAATATGCGAGCAGCCCTAGATAATCCACGCCGGCAGGATGATAAGATCCGGCGGAGGAGGGAACCTATGAGAAGAGAAAAATATAATGTAAGTAATGGGACTCCATATTACATGATACTACTGTGTGGTAGAGGAGTCTTACTCATAAAGAGATCGGGGATCATTGTCAGCCATCATACATGTGACAATCCCATCACTGACAGATAACATCTGCTCCACATGAATTATTCTCACTGACATCACACAACATGGAGCTGATTCTCACACTTACCTCGTCTCCTTCCCTTCTTTTCTCCATTTTCTGAGGTTTGTTTCTCTATACTCAGATTTATAGAAGATTTTCTTTCCTCGGGAGCTGGAAATTCTGATCAGAAAGTAAAAAAAACCCTCAGTAATGACACATATTTATAGGATCTGCTTTGTATCTATAATGTAAGTAATGGGGCAACTTATTACATGATACTAAAATATATATAGATGAAGCTACTGTGGCACCAGTCCAAATATTCCCCAAGTGATACTTGCGGTCCTTTTACAGAGTAATAGCCATGCTGAACCTGTGTTTGGTGGTGCTTCCACAGTAGCAGTAATATAGACGTTTGTCAAAAAATCAGGAGTGAACGAGGACGATTGCATCCCCCATGCCCATCACTCACTTTAAGCATGACCTGGAATAAAGTATTTTAGACCAATGCCCTATGGGGAGTGCTATCTTTTCCTGATTTTTTGACAAACGTCTATATTACATGATAGTACTCTGCGGTCCCTGTGGCCGAAAGGCAGAGGAATCTCATCATACAGAGGTCAGGGATCATTGTCAGCCATCATACATGTAACAGTCCCATCACTGACAGATAACATCTACTCCACATGAATTATTCTCACTGACTGACATCACACAACATGGAGCTGATTATCACACTTACCTTGTCCATTTTCTCCCTTTTCTTCATTTTCTGAGGTTTGTTCCTCTATAGTCAGATTTATTGAAGATTTTCTTTCCTCAGGAGCCAGAAGTTCTGATCAGAAAGTAAAAAAAAAATCGAAGTAACGATACATTCTTAAAGGATCTGCTTTGTATCTAGAATGTAAGTAATGGGACTCCATATTACATGATACTACTGTGCGGAATGAGGCTCCTTAGGTCACTGGCGGTCATGTTACCGCTCATCATTCCGGCTCTCACGCTCTACTCCACGAGACCCGGCGGAGTACAGCGTGAGACCCGGCAGTGGCTGCTGCTTCAGTCTATAGAGCCCCGTTCTCTCAACTGGACTCCATACACTGGAAGACAGAGATGGGGGATCATCGTGGTACCTCCAGGTGGACTATGCTGGACCAGCGTGGGACCTCCATGTGGACCACAGTGAACTATTCTTTTCTTTAATAGATGGGTTTGGTATTTTTTTTTTCAAGTAAAGATTTTTTTTGTGTTTTCTTTTCTCTCTTTACTTATTGGGTTATTAATGGTGGTGTCTGATAGACGGCTCTCCATTAACAACCCATGGGCTTGATGTCAGCGCCAGCTGCTGACATGAACCCCCCAATCCCTTTACCCTGATTGCCAATGCACCAGGGCAATTGGGAAGAGTTGAGGCTAAGCGCTAGAATTAGAGCATCTAATGCATGTGCCATTTCTGGGGCAGCTGAGATCTGGTCTTATTAGGTTGGGAGATATGCAGGGACCTTCCCAACCTATTTATATCAGCCTCCAGCTGTTAGCTTTCCCATGGCTAGTTACAAAAAATAGGGGGGACCCCAGAACATTTTTTTAATTCATTTATTTATTTTTACACTGACCCTCATGCCACTTATGATCCAGCATTCATACGGGCCGGGTCACGGGTGGAGCTGGCCAATCACAGCCATGCCGATAATTGGCATTGCTGTGATGGGTCCAGAAGTGCCCACAGCCTTGAAGCTTGCTGATTGGCTGCGCTGCAACCTTTCAATAAGATTTATTTGGCTGTTGAACATGAAAAGTAACAAACTTATTAGCAAAGATCGTGTTTGGGGTTCTGCACCGGCCAGTAGGTGTCTGGTTTGAACCCCGAACTTTACTGTTAGAGTTCGCTCATCCCTGCTGACAATCCCATCACTAAAATAACATCTGTTCCAAATGAATTATTCTCACTAACTTACATCATACAACATGGAGCTGATTCTCACACTTACCTTTTCTGTTTTTCCCCTCTTCTTCATTTTCTGAGGTTTGTTGCTCTATACTTAGATTTATTGAAAAGCATTTTTCCTCCTGAGCTGGAAATTCTGTTCAGAAAATGAAAAAAACTTCAATAATGATATATTCTTATAGGAACTGTTTTGTGTCTTTCCTGTATATAATAAAATTGTTCTAGTCCTGTCTCCTCCAGAACTAGTAATCAGTAAAAACTGTACAAAAGTAGGGAAATTTAGATACAGTATGGGCCTGTGGATAATTGGGATCCATGGAACATGGATAACATAGGAGATCAATAACAGAGAAACCATATGAAAATATTTGAGCCTTGAAGTCAACATTCTTATTTTTTGTGCTCAATACATATACATACCTGACAATAGGAACGAGAATGGCAAGCTGAAAATAGCATTGTCTCTATTGCATACTGGAAAAGATTCTTTCTGCCTGTTTTGGAGAAGAAAAACGTGTAAATCACAAGTAAATGCAGTATGAAAGGGATTGTCTCACTAGAATAACACCGACTATAAGGCAAAAAACAACTGCCCAGAATGGCTGGCATGTAGTACTACATCTCCCTACAGTGTGGGCACCAGTAAAAATGCATGACTGGCTGCAATTATGGACTGTTATCACGAACGGTTTCTAAAGCCAAAGGCACAATGACTTCTAATCATGGGACGATGGATGCTGTATTTGATATTATGGTATTTGTATCCTATATTTGGGATTGTACATTTATCAGCTTGGTGCTCCCAGTAATGACCCTATAATCTACTCACATTTCTAAGAGGTTTGTGCTGGATGCTGGAGTACACTCTGCAGGAGACTTAGGATCCTCGTTGTTCATCATCCTGGTAGCCGTGGTACAGAGCTAAATGCAGACAACAAGAAGATATGAAATACTTTTTTTTACTTTTAGAGGTCTTTTTTTGCATATTTTGGATTTATTGATCTCATACTTACTTTAGAAAGCCTTTCAGAAGATGATGTAAAATTTTGGAAGTTAAGGCTCTCCTTGTCCTCATCCTCTGAGATCATATGTTCATTTATATCAGAGTGATCTAAAAGACATAGGTAATGAAGTAATATTAGAGGATATCATTATAACTCAGTCATATTTTATCACTAATAGTAATGGGAACCCATTGTCTCATATTATGGAAGATGAGACAAACAGCCACTTAGTCTAGATGACGTTTTCTTCTACTTACTGATAACGTCCAACACAAGCTGAGGAACATACTCCGGCTTCTGACTTAGAAGATTGTCAAAGTCTAAGTCTAACAGGAACGGATGACCCTTGATCTCAAATGCTCCTGCTGGAAAAGATAAAACAAAAGTGTTGCGGATATTGTCAGTGACGTTTCCATATCTGAACAATTTAAATTAAAGGGGTGCTCCGGGGAGATAAATAAAATCTTGTACTCTCCCTCCATCATAAAGTATAAAGATGAGATGCGCAGTGCAATTTTATTATCTTTAGAACATTTGTAATTCAATGTGAGAGGAGCTGCTCCTCACTGCTCACCCCCTCTAGTCTGGGACAATGCGTCACATAGCAGTGTGCAGCTCCTCACAGTGAGTAACAGACATTTCATCATTATAGTTTATAAGTGCAGGGACAGTAAAACAATTTTTTAAATCCCCAGAATACCCCTTTAATCTGAACTAATACAATAACTGAGCCAACGTTGATGAAAGAAATAGACTGAAAGTCATATTATCGAGAACTAGAAAGGGATGAGCTGATAGATATGTGCTGATTCTCATGGACACAAGCGATAAGTGTAATAAGTAAATTGTTACCTGTCCCAAGTCTATGTGCAGGATTTTTTCTGAGCAGTTCAGTTATGAGGATCTGAGCAGGAAAGGGAGGAACGGGATTACAATCCCAATCTACGTCTCCTGTTATATAGAAAATTACAGAAAATAAAACCTTGTTATTGGATAAAGCTAAGGAAATAACTAAACCAATGTAACAAATCAAAGCAATGATCGGGTTATTCTACCTACCAGAGACAATATCTCTATAAAGCTCCATTACGGAATTCCCATAAAATGGTGCATATCCCACAAGAAATTCATAGAGGATGATGCCCATTGACCACCAGTCTACAGGTCTTCCACAGCCTTTTTGCAAGAGGACCTCTGGGGCTATGTATTCCGGGGTGCCACAGACCTGGAAACCAACAGAAGAAAGAGATGAGATTGATGATACCATTATTATGACAAGTTCTCGCCATAAAAACACAATGACAGAAGATAAGATAAAATATCAGTGGAAAAATTATCTAGAAATGAAGAACGTAGAGAAGAAACAGTAATGCAATGAGATTTGTAAAGAGCAAGCTGCGTTTCTGTAAGTGATGCTGACCTCATAGTCCAGGAACTCTCTGGTGATGTCTTCTGTTAATTGCTTGTACACATTGGTTTTTGGTATCATAACACCAATTTTTGAAAGCCCAAAATCGGCAACTTTAATATGTCCAGCAGTTGTTATCAGAAGGCTGTGAAAGAAAAGATGGTTTTAGCCTTACAGACCATGTGATAATAAATGATAATTCCCGTTTCCCCTTATTATACTACAAGGGGCACTTACTTCTCTGGCTTCAGGTCTCTGTGCACCACACCATAGCTGTGCAAGTATTCCACAGCAAGAACAGCTTCTGCAAAGTACAAGCGGGCCAAAGAGACAGGTAACGGACCCTCCCTGAGAAGGATCTCACAGTCTCCACCTATAGAATAAAAAGGAAATGTGACCGGTGAGGGGTTTATAAAGCAGATCACAATGATACAGAATGAGAAGTGAGCAGAAATATTGGGCAGGAGAGAAGATATACAGATTTAATGTATAGTGCACATGATATTAGTCTAAAGCAATGGTGAAATGTCCTCCATGTAACTAATTTCAAAGTGATGTCACATCTCATCAACAGCTGGAGATACTGACATGCTCAGTGCGGACATACAGGGGGGATCACATAGACAGTGGCGTCCATAAAAATCACAGGGCCCCATAGAAAAGTTCTAATTAGGCCCCCCCTCAAAGAAAAAGAAATATATAATGTATCTATTGAAGACCCTTGCTGTCCTCACCAGCAATATACCTTTTATGGCCAGTTTAAAGTATGATGCTCCCAAAAGTGCCCCCACCCACAAACACACACACTGAGTATGGTATACCCACAGTGAATCCCCTTCCCAAAAGGGTCATCCCACATATTCAGTGTCAGTATGATGCTCCCACTCAGTTTGAGGCTTACCCAGTATGATGGCGCCCACAGTCACACCACCGAATATAATGGCCTTCACAACACCTCACACCATATAATGGCCACCACATGCTCACTCAGCATAATGGCTCTCACAACAGCTCACACCATATAATGGCCACCACATGTCCACTCAGCATAATGGCCCTCACAGCACCTCACACCATATAATGGCCACCACATGTCCACTCAGCATAATGGCCCTCACAGCACCTCACACCATATAATGGCCACCACATGTCCCACTCAGTATGATGGCCCTCACAGCACCTCACACAGAATTTGAGCCCAACAGAGAATGACCCCCACACAGAAGAAGGAGCCCTACAGCACACCACTCAGTATGAGGACTCCACTCAGTATAGGGGCATTCACAGTCAGCAAATCAATATGGGGGCATTCCCAGTCTCCCATAGCCTCTCATACATTATTCTGGCCCCCACAGCCCCCAATTCAGTATTATGGCCCCACCAGCCCCTCTCACTCAGTACTATGATCTCCATTAGCCCCAACTCTCTGTATTAAGTCCCCCACCAGGCCCCCCCATCTTAACATTATGGCCCCCACCAGCCCCACCTCTCAGTATTATGGTCCCCACCAGCACCATCACTCAGTAATATGGCCCTCATCAGCCTCACCACTCAGTATTATGGCCCCGATCTGCCCCACCGATAAGTATTATGACACCCACAAGCCCCACCACTCATTATTATGGTCCTCACCATCCCTCCAATCAGTATCATGGTCCCCATCAGCTCCCTAATCAGTATTATGGCCCCCACCAACCCCAAATCAGTATCACGGCCCCCATCAGTGTCCCAATCAGTATGATTGCCTCTCTTCAGCCACCTATTCACTATTCAGACCCCTACAAATTCTGACATTAAGCCTATGGTCACACTATTAGTATTTGGTCAGTATTGCACACCAGTAGTTGTAAGCCAAAACCAGGAGTGGGCCAAAAAAGCAGAAGTGGTGCATGTGTTTCTATTATACTTTTTCTATAATTGTTCCACTCCTGGTTTTAGCTTACAAATACTGATGTAAAATACTGACCAAATACTGAACATGTGAATGTGGCCTAAAAAAAAGCACTACTCACCTCTGCCCGTTTCCCCAGCATGCTGCTCTGGTCTGTGCAGTGTGAGTACTGAGACTCCACACTACAGGCCTGATGCTGTGACAACTTTGCACTTGCAATGCATGGAGTCTCAGACTCACAGGCTGAATGGTGGATCAGGGAGCTTTTGGCTCCCTGATCTACCATTCTGTTTAGCCATATCCACATTTTGAGGATGCGAATACCACTGAAATTGTGATGACAGGAGGAGGGATGGGGCCAAGTGCCAATTGGGGCCGGGCTCCTCTGACTCATGGGCCCCACAGCACACAGATCAATTAATTTCCAGGCATCTTTGTAATATATAACCTATAGTAAATGCACTGTGGTGATGTAAGCAACCTCTTGAAAATCCTAATTATATGAGTGGTGATAAAATGTAAGCAGACATGGGTTGAATATAATATAATGTACATGTCCTACCTCCTACATGCTCCATGACCATACACAGGTGAGATTTAGTTGGAAAGGAGCAGACCATGGATACCACAAAGGGACAATCAGCGTATGTTAAGATGTCCCTTTCCAGAAAGGCCAATTCCACTTTTTTTGGCGTATCCAGGTTACACTTGGCCACTGTTTTCATTGCAAAGTTCTGGCGGGAGTCTTTATGGTGCACTAAATAGACGGCCCTGGAGAGAAGGAGAATTTATGGTTTATAATGAATCCTTATTAACAGCCCATCTATAGAAGTCATTATTCTGTACTAATTCTTGAAGTCCGGCCGTCACTGGAAATCCATTTCTAGAAATGCATAAAATAGCACTACATAGATCAACTATAGGGTGTCTGCACAATTCCGTGTCTGTTGGATCTCTCACCCATGTCACATTAGAGATGAGAGAATCTACCTAAATTCTTCTTGGGCAGATTTGCTATATTTGACCAGTAGATACGATTCTGTCCTAGTAAAAATTAGTCCAAACTTAAAATCCTCCAATTGCTGTAAGAAGAATTTTATTATGCTCTTCCTATACCCCAAGGCATAAGAAATGGAGGGGAAGGGAGGAGTTAAAAAATAATAAAACACGCTATACCCACCTGTCCTAGGCTCTCACCTGTCCATCACTGCAGTTGTCTATCCTCTGTGCCAGTCTTTGGTTGTTCTGGCGCTCCCTTCTGGTGCTGATGCCAGTGATTGGGCTCACATGGTCATGGTGGAGTGTGTGGGTGCAGATGTCATTGATGTCAATATCGTGTCAATCATCACGTGACCATGTGTAGCCAATTACTCTTATCAGCTCCATAATGGAGCCCCGAAAAAAAAGCAAAGTCCGCTGAGGAGGACAGGGAAGCACTGGTGGAGGAGGCAGCATAGGAACAGATGAGGGTCTAGGACAGGTGAATGTATTATATTATTTTAATCCCTTTCCTTAAGGCTATGTTCACACATTGCGTTTTTGCTGCTTTTTTATGCTAATTTTAACCTGCGTTTTACAGGACCAGCAAAAGCTGTGAGATTTCAGAAATCTCATGCACATTGGTCTCTTTTCCTGACTGATTTGGAAAAATGCTGTATTTTTGCAAACTGCAGCGTGTCACTTTTTTCAGCGTGTTTTCACCAACAGAAAGCAATGAGTAAGTGCAAAGACGCAGCAAAAACGCAGCAAAAAATGCAGGAATCAGGTTTTGCTGCGTTTTTGGGAAAAATGCAGGCACAGCAGTATGTGAAATACATTTATTTTTGTGATTTTCCTAAGTTTAAACCATAATGTCTTGGTATCGTCACCTGAGATGACAGTTGGGATTAGTACAGTTTAATTAAATTAGAAATGCAGGAAAGCAAAGATGAACTTTCCTGACAAACGCAGTAAAAAAGGCAGCAAAAAACAATGCAAAAGCTGCATGTTTGGCAATGCTTCTTTTCTGCCAAGAGAGCAGGTTTTACCTGCAGAAAAAACGTAGCAAAAACGCACTATGTGAATATAGCCTTAGGTTATGTGCCCATATTAAGTATTTGCAGCAGAAATTTCTACATCTTATCTGCATCTCTTGGCAGGAAAAACGCTGAGCAAAATAAGTGCATTTTTTATACGTTTTTCCACTTGCGTTTTTGTTACAGATTTTTCCCCGATCATTATTATGTGTGAAATCTGCAGAAAAAATGCTGCAAGAATTGAAATGCTGCAGATGTAAATGCTGCAAATCTGCAAGGAAAAATAAGCATCGTGTGCATGAGACTTAAGGAATCACATTCACTTTGCTGGCATCAGGAAATCCCTCAGGTTTTGTGACAAATCTGCGCAGAAAAAACACAACAAAAATGCGACAAATCTGCAATGTGTGCACAGGCACTTTCAGTCTAATTTGTTACAGTTACGTTTTCTCAGCTGTATATAACTGACCAGAATAATGAGAATTAGATATGAACAGTGATGTGGACTCAGATCATTTCCCTATGATAACACTGAATGGCAGAGCACAGAGGCAGAAGCATTGTCATAGGGAACCCTAAGAAATATGGATTATGCCAACAGAAATCTCACCCAAAAGCTCCACTGCCGATCAGTTTTGATGTTTCAAAGTCGCTCATACGCGGCTTTCTCGCCGGGATCAATGATTCGATCACACCCTATAAAAAAATAAGAAATGATATTCAGATAAAAAAGCTGCAAGAAAAAAAGCTGCAAATATAAAAACTTCTTCCTCCTATATTATGTCCCAGCTGATTTACACTGATTGAATGTAGGGGATGATACGAGCAGGACGCTCCGCAGACACGGATGTAATTTAAGGGGAGATCCTCCATACACCGGAATCATTATACAGTGCTGAATAATAGGGGAGATCACAGAGGAGAACTTATCTGTCTGCAGGTTATTATATGGAATCTAAGAACTGCATGATGTAGGGGCTAAAATCCTTTTTCCACTGATGTGTCTGTGTGTAATTGTTTTATTAAAATCACTGTTTAATCAGCAAGGGATCAATACAGGGCTAGTCTGGTGCCATGTAGAACTATTGCTCTATGTGTACCCCGCCCCCACCACAGATTAGCGGATTTCTGCCTATTCACAGTGTACTGTACAGAAAGCGGCCAATCAGGGGTGTGGGCGGGGTTACACAGGGCTCACCATTCAGAGTACTGCTAGATCTGCACTGGAGAAAAGTGTGATTTTATAACTGCTGCATCCAGTAAAGTAAGTGACATCGCTGGAATCAGGGTCCCTGCCCCTACATCATGCTGCCCTCAGATAAGGTAGGAAAACCTGGTGACAGATTCCCTTTAGTATAAATGCTATTATCTAATACAATAGTGTCATCTACATATGGAATAGAGATGTCCCATGGTTATATGGGGGATAATACTGGACGTGTCATTCCCACCCCATGATCCGGTGATATACAGACTTCTCCCTCTATGATACTTGCAGCGGCAGGTTCTTGGATCTCCGGGATCTCACAGATTCCACTGTCAGGATCTGCCAGCACAGATGTATCTAAAATAGTAATAAAACGATAAAGAAATAAAATGTATTATACAATATTAATCCTACAATATATAATACAACAACAGAGAAAAAGGCAGGACGTCTGTAAATGGGATTATTACTAATTATATGGGGATTCTAAATATGAGAATGTACGGCGCATCCATAGACAGATACATGTGATATAAATGATGGAGGAATCACCCATCATCACATGAATGAGGAACTCATCACCCTCGCTGAACATGTGAGTGATGGGAAGAGAGAGCTCAAGCAGAGCAGCCATATGCAAATTAGCCTGGCAGTGCACTGGGGGTGTGTCACTGCACTCAGACTTTCTTCCACGCCCCCAGTGCACTTCCATCCAGATTTGTATATGGCTTCTAGGTGAGATTTCTCCTGACTGAGACATTGGATTTCTGCCATAAAGGGCTCCTCTATATTAGAGGTAAATGGCCTGTACAGTCACACCACTACGTCATATGTAACATGTGCTGACAGGTTCCCTTTACACAGAGCAGAGAGTAAATCTACCATTATCCCTGTTCTCTATAATATCTGGATATTTCTTATAGAAGGGCGGATGATCGGCTTACCTGTGATCAGATCGCTGGTCAGTTCCCGCTGACCCATATTAGGGTCAGAGATTATTTCCGGGTGTAGATTTTGCCCATCTTCGGTCTCGCCTTCTGCTGTTTCCTAATAGATATAATATATATATTTAATATGTAGAAGATTTCACTAAATCACCAAATACATAAATCAGGAAGCACTAAACCTGCATTTACAGATGCAGCAATTGTAACTACACAAGTAATGCGCCATCTTGGTAACTTTTCTCAGAAAGTTCTGTCATTTAGGGGGATTAAGATAAATTAAGATTGAAAAATCAAACATTCAGTGTAAGCTTCGACTTTTCTGCACTGTGATATCCCAGAGCTGTGTTACCTGTGTTAATTATATCATGGCTACATCTTGTGCATTATTCCCTACAGTATTGGGTGGAATTGCTTTACACTGCAGCCCCTCTCCACAAGTCCAGATTAATATACTATATAAGAGACTTGTATGCACACATTTCTGTAATATCGCCTATTATCTCAGCTGCAGCATTTACAATCAGGAAGACTCTGATAATAGTGATAGACAGAGAAGGAAATACAGACTTTACACCACTGAGCTGTGACTACATCAGCAGAATGCAGACTGTCCTCACAGGCGAGGGAGCAGCAGAGACTAGCGGCCATACATATGCTGTGCCTGCCTGGAGCTGACAGGAGGACTGTAACATCTACCACCAGATCTGATATCTGACTGGTGATCCGGAGAAGATCAGAGAACAACGTGTGATAGAGAAGATGACGGCTCCTTACCAGACGTTCCGATGAGCGTGCCGGACGTTCCAGGACAGACAGGACTTTATGGGCGAGTTCTTTAATAAAAGTCATATCGCCATTTTGAAATCTTTTTTCAGCCTATAAAAAAAGAAAAGAAATTAAAAAGAAAATCCTGAGATGAGAAAAGGCACAATGGAGGCGGCCATTGTATGTGACGTTTGCTCCTCTGTCTGCAGATACAATGGCTCCATATCTGGGGATTCGTCATGCTTTATATTGGAGGAAAGAAGAAACGTCTATCCCGCTATTATTATCTATTATTATTGAGAAGTTTTGTGCCGAGTGTCCGACATTTACCTGCTGTAGTAATGTCCTGATGTTCTCAGGTAAATCCGTCAGATACTCTGACGTTAGATGACCTTGGTAGTATTTGGTCAGGCAGTCGTTTACTAGCTCCATCACCAGCCGGTGAGTGAAGCTGAGGACGCCATCGGGTGGTAGAAGCGCAGTGTCAGGGCGATTGTTGATAAGAATCCCCAATAGTGCTTCTACCTGAAGATTATCCAAAAGAAATTCTGCCATAGCGATAAACTGCAAGAGCTATCAGTCACTATGAAGCCAAGAAAGGCACCCGTGACCCTGTGTACATTGTATAAGTAGTGACTGTGAGCTGTGATGTCATAATAGTCGACCGTCACCAGTGATGTCATAATAGAATGGAATCTAGTGATAGAATCTTAAACGGCGGCTCTACACAAATAGATGCTGCCGAGCAATACTGAAAGTGGAAACACCATAGAATTAATTATGTCTCCATGTTATTATGGCCGTTCTTTTTTTTATTTCCAACTAGAACACAACCAGGATAAGGGTATGTTCACATGCTGCATTTTTTTCTACCCAAAAAAACAGAGTGGTAGCAGGAAAAACACTGCATACTATACTCACATTTTTGCAGCACTATTCATTTATTTATTTTTTACATAGTTACATAGGATGAAAAACGACCTAGGTCCATTAAGTTCAACCTTTCTCCACCAATTATACACTTTGTCTCTAACTTAATAATAATCCACAATGTTATGTGTTCTGAGGAAATCATCCAGCCCTTGTATAAAGCTGTTATAGTGTCGGCCATCACTACCTCTTGTGGTCGGCATTCCACAGCCTGACTGCTCTGACTGTGAAGAAACCTTTCCTGTTTAGCTGCCGGAATCGCCTTTCTTCCACCCGTAATCAGTGCCCCCTGGTCCTTGGTATGGTCTTTGGAAGGAATAAGTCATGTGCCAGTCCTTTGTACTGACCCCACATATATTTATACATATAAATTAGATCTCCTCTGAGGCATCTATTTTCTAAGCTAAACAAGCCCATCTTTTCCATCCTCTCATCATATGAGAGGCCTCCAGCCCTTGTAATATTCTAGTTGCCGCCTTTGAACTGACTCTAACTTCTGAATATCCTTTTTAAAATGTGGAGCCCAAAACTGGATCCCATATTCCAGATGTGGCCTCACCAGTGATTTATAAAGGGGGAACAATACATTGGGATTGCGGGAATTTATCTCTCTTTTTATACACCCTAAAATCATATTTGCTTTTTCCGTTGCTGCTTCATTCATTTAAATGGTTGAACAATGCTGCCAAACCCCTGAAAGGATTGACAAGCTGCAGATTTAAAAAAACGCAGGAAAAAAATGCAACGTGTGATTGAGAGTTTAGAAATCAAATTCTCTAATCGCGCTCCCATTTCCCCAATGCTCCATTTTATATTGGAGTAAATAATAAACTTTTATCCCGCTATTATTATCTATTATTATGGAGAATATTTGTGCGGCGCGTCCGACACTTACCTGCTGTAGTAATGTCCTGATGTTCTGAGGTAAATCCATCAGATACTCTGATGTTAGATGACCTTGGTAGTATTTGGTCAGGCAGTCATTTACTAACTCCATCACCAGCCGGTGAGTGAAGCTGAGGACGCCATCGGGTGGTAGAAGCGCAGTGTCAGGGCGATTGTTGATAAGAATCCCCAATAGTGCTTCTACCTGAAGATTATCCGGAAGAAATTCAGCCATAGCGAAAAACTGCAAGAGCTATCAGTCACTATGAAGCCAAGAAAGGCACCCGTGACCCTGTGTACATTGTATAAATAGTGACTGTGAGCTGTGATGTCATAATAGCCGACCATCACCAGTGATGTCATAATAGAATCTAATGATAGAATCTTAAACGGGCGGCTCTACACAAATAGATGCTGCCTACCAATATTGAAAGTGGAAACACTATAGAATTAATTATGTCTCCATGTTATTATGGCCATTCTTTTTTATGTCCAACTAGAACACAAGTATGATAAGGGTATGTTCACACGTTGCGTTTTTGCATCATTTTTTTCTACCTCAAAACCAGAGTGGTAGCAGGAAAAACGCTAAAGTATTTTTAATTGTTTAGTTTTACTTTAATTTATTTCAATGGGTAAAAACACTGCAAAACCCCTGAAAGAATTGATAAGCAGAAGATTTAAAAAAAGCAGGAAAAATAATGCAACGTGTGACTGAAAGTTTAGATATCTCATTCTATAAGCTGGTACACTAAAATGCATCGTTTTTATCCAGAGAAGAAGATAAAAAGGCTGAAAAACCCTCCGATTGTGAACATATCTGAATATTTTCTTTTGCGTTGTAAGGCCTGGGGTAGGGACAGGTGAACTCTGCACAAGTCCAAAAAAGTTGACAAATGTGCAACAACAGGTGCAGGGCGGACGCCAGAATGAATAAATGGAAATCTAAAGAGCTCCTTGGAGTGTCCGAGTGTGGAATCACTTGTCTCCTGGGACTCATTATGGTGGGAGAAAGGAGGATGAGGGTGAGGTTTAGGTGGTCTAGACTCTTGGCTAGTGAGAGTGGACCTTGTGAAGACTGGAAAACAGACTGGAAGTGTTATCTGCCATCCAACAGCTTACCTGTGTGCACTGTTCTGGCTTCAATAGTAGTGTCCCGCGCCACTATGCAAAGTGGGACAGGAAGCTAGGTCTCATGAATGACAGTGTTTGTTGTGCTCCCATCTGCAAACTGTATGATGTTATTTTTGGAAAAAAAAATGTAGCCCTGAAAATGAATTTAGCATGAGGGTCGCCTGCTGGATGTTCAAAATTTATGAGTGAGGGCCACCTGATGTCCCTCCAACATTTATAACTTATGGGCCACCAACATGTATGATTGAGGGCCGCCTGATGGACCTCTAAAAATTGAAGGGGTGCTTGGAACACACCAGAAAAAAAATATGCTTCTTTATGTTCCTGTCACGACTCTGTTGTCGGGTATTCCAGGGCCAGTGGCTTCTTCCCTGTCCCTAACTCTAGGAGCGCCCTATCTATCCCTGTTCCCCAGATTACTTCTGAAGGTGAAGAAACCGGGGCCACGTACCTTGCTGAGTTCCCAAATCCACCCCCAGTCTGTTCCCTCCACCCACCAAGGGAAGAGGGGAGTATGAGTTACTGCAATACACCAACCAGACTATCAAGGTAATACGAACAGAAATAAAGGAAAATACCAACATGCACACACAAACAACATAGGGAAACACCGGGGAGTGAAGGTTAGGAAAAGCCAAAGTAGGAGATGGAAAGGATTTGTACACAATTAACACCAAGCAACAGTCTTAGATAAATCCACCATATGCTTTCTCAAACAGAACTTCACCACTCATGAACCATGCAGCAATGAAGCTAATGATGCGCCCCCAGAGCCATGGGGTACTTGGCAGCCGGGCCTATGGATGCTGCTGGGGGATATCACGGTGGCTGTCCCGGTCGATGGCCCAGGGCGGTCAACCAAAAAGAAAAGGGGGGGTTTTCGGTTTATATGTGATTTTTGGAATCGTTCGTGACACCACCTGTGGTGCCTGGTAAGTTCTACCAGCGCTGTGACAGTCCTCTGAGGCAGATGATAGGGAAGCTTATGATGGAACGGCTCCCCACAGGTGGAGTGGGCCTCAGGGCAGTGTGGAGAAATGGATAGTGGTACGGGTGAGAGACGGCCAGGACGGTTCAGGGAGAAATGACAGACACTCACACGGGGGTTCTCTTTGGTTCCTTTACTGGTGTAGATGCAGGTATGGTCCAGGGTACTCTGTACGAAGGGTGCACTTCTGGACTCTCCCCAGTGAGCGGGTATAGGGCCTCCTGATCCGTTGCTTTCACTTGCTAAGCTTCTGACCTGCTTGGAGCTAGGCCTGGCTATATTACTGTCTCTCTCTCTCTTGCACCTGCTGACCTGGTGGTAGAACCTTCTCTTGGAGATCACTCTCCCTGGTCGCTGGGGCCTCCGTGACTCCTAGCCCTGGTACGGTAGTCAGCGTTGGTCAACCTGGGACTTGTAGTCCTCCAGGTATCCGGTGGTCCCTACTGGGTATAAAGGGACCCTGTAGGCGCAGACCCGGTGTCCGGTGTATAGTTCGGGGTGAGCCTGATATGCTCCTCTGCCCCCTCGTTGCTTCCTCTCCCCTATAGCCTTCAGCCACACTCAGGGCCCTCACTAGGCTTCAACTCATGCTGTAGGCCTTGGCTCGCCTAAGCACAGCCTGCATGCTGCCTCTTCATTGATCTCCTAGCGTCAGCACACTCTGGCTACCTAACTCCACCCTCCAGTATAGGGCTCCCTCTGGTGGTCTGAGGTGGTAGGGTGGAGGTGTGTGAATGTGTGAGGGCCTCTTGTGGAGAAGTCCATCCATGCACCCTACTGGGTTCTGTGGCACCTGTGCACTGCAGGGCGCCACATTCCCCCCTAGTACAATTCAGTACTCCTGGACTGAAGCATTTTGTTACAGGTCAACAAATAACAATTATAATAACAACAAGTATAAGAACATTAATAAAGTTACAGTAAGTCCCGTAACCTGGTGTCCATTTCACCGAAGAAAGAACATGAGGGACCTGCCTGAAAACCCTCAACGTAGGCCCTGGGCGTGGCTACAGGGCATAAGTGATCCAGGTTCTGGACCACGTCTTCGGCCACGCCAAACGGGTTTTTGTTGTGTGGTCACTTAAGGCGCACTCCAGGGAGTTCAACTATGTACAGGAACAGTTTTTGGGCTGCTCACAGTCCTCAGCCAACAAGTCTTTATACCCTGACGGGTAACAAAATAAACACATATATTTAATTTCAGTTTACACAATAAACAATACAGTAGGCAATACCCAACTGGGTAACTATTTACACTGCAGGTATTTCTAACTTATTCCTTATACCTGGCAGGGATCTGGCCTTTTGTACTGCGTGTTGACCTACGTAGTACTGGGGTGTTGTTGATGTCTGTGTTTGCACTGTCCGCTACCCTATCAGATCTACGTGTGGGCAAATTGTAGAACTGTCTTAACCTCTCGATGGGACTGGCAAGTACACTGTTTACTGGGCCTTCTGGCTCTGCTTCTACCGGCAATCCTTCTTCCTGGGATTCTTCCTGAGCAGGCTCTTCTGGGGCACTTACAGGTCTTGCTTGCAGTGGAGGGTCTTCTGGCTGTTGGTAGAAGTTTTTCACAGGTATTATTATGGGTCCATCCAGTTGAGGCCAATCTGCCGGGAAATCTCCTAAGACAGTATGGAGTACATCTTCTTTGGGTTCTTCAGTCACTATAAGAGGTACTTCTTCCCTTGGGCACAACTTCAAGTGGTCTCTTGAAACTGTTACAGCTGTCTTACCTCCATCTTTACTGATTAGACAGTAGTGTAAGGCTCTCTTTCCCACTGGTCGTCAAGCTTGTGGTTTCTTCTCTTTTGCTTCAGCACAACTTCTCCAGGTGTTAAGGGTTCTGCGGGTGCACTCTTGTTGTACTGTGCTTCCTGCTTATCTCTCACCCTATTTAGACTGTCTTCGACACAGGTCTGTACTCTCTTGTACTGCTCCTGTTGGGTCATATCCCAGTCTTCAGTGGACATGTCTGCTTCCGGCTCTACCACTCCAAGCTCCAGGTCCATGGGCAACTTTCCGGGTCTTGCTCTCATGAGGTAAGCTGGAGTACAATTGGTGGAACTCACAGGTATGTGATTGTATAGATCTACCAGGTCAGGTAGTTTGTCTGGCCACTGATTCCTTTCTTCTAGAGGTAAGGTCTTCAGCAGGTCTATGACGATATTGTTCATCTTTTCACATAGACCATTAGTTTGAGGGTGGTACGGCGTAGTCCGAATCTTCTTACACCCGTACAGATGGCAAAACTGTTTGAACAGCTCGGCTTCAAAGGCAGGGCCTTGATCCGTCTGCACCTTATCCGGCCTGCAGAAGTATGCTTGAAACGTCCTTGCTGCAGTTTCTGTCATCAGATCCTTGACGGGGGCTACCACCAGGAACCGGGAGTAGTGATCCACCTTGGTCAGGGCATAAGAGTAGCCTGACCTGCTGGGTTACAGCTTGACGTGATCCAGAGCGACGATCTCCAGGGGCTGGGTTGTCTTGAAAGCAAGGGTGCTTTCTGGCTGCCGTAGTCTATTCTTCTGAGGCTACAGGGTCCACAATCCATGCACCACCTCTCTATGGAACTCCGCATTCCAACCCAATAAAACCGACTCTTCAGGAGGGTCTCCAGCTTCTTCCAGCCAAAGTGCCCTGCTTGATCGTGGTAGGCCTCCAACACCATCTGGATGTCTGTCCTGGGCACTACGATCTGCCATACCATCTCATGGGTCCTAGGGTTAACATACCTTCGGCACAGCTTCTCTCTATAGATGAACAGCAGGCTTCTCTCATTCCACAGTTGCTTGGCTTGTGGAGAAGCGTCCTTCCCCAGGGAGGAACCTTCCTGGGTTATCAGTTCTTTGGTACGGCTGACAACCGGGTCGCTGTCCTGGGTCTCCTTCCAACTGTGATGAGGTAAAGGGTTTAGTGTCTTACCACGATGCTCCCTGGAGGTGCGCTGCTCGTGGACCATCCCATTTCTGTGGAAGGCAGGTAGCTCAATCTCCTCCTGGTCATCCACTTCTTCAGTATCCGACTGGTGAGGCATTCTGGAAAGGGCATCGGCGTTGACGTTTTTGCGGCCTGCCTGGTACTTGATGGTGAACTGATAATTTGACTGTCGGGCCATCCAACGCTGTTCCATGGCTCCCAACTTGGCTGTCTCTAGATGTGTCAGGGGGTTGTTGTCAGTATAGGCCGGGAACTTAGTGGAGGCCAGGTAGTGCTTGAATTATTCAGTGATGGCCCAGACCAGGGCCAGGGGCTCCAACTTGAAGGAGCTATAGTTTTCTGGATTCCTCTCGGTAGGATGGAGCTTCCTGCTGGCATAGGCAATCACCTTCTCTTTGCCATACTGCTTCTGGCTTAACACAGCTCCTAGTCCCTCATTGCTGGCATCAGTTTACAGCAGGAAAGGTTGGCTGTAGTCAGGGTAGGCCAGGATTTCTTCGCCAGTCAGGATCTCTTTCATCACTGCAAAGGACTCAGCCTGCTCTTTACCCCACTGGAAGGGGGGGTGTTGCCTCTGTTGGACTGTCCTACCAGGATATTTTGCAAAGGCGCTGCCTTCTTGGTGTAGTCCTTTACAAATCTCCGGTAATACCCTACCAGTCCCAGGAACTGCCGTACTTCATTGAGATTCTTCGGTTCCGGGCATTTCTGGATGGCAGTGACCTTCCCCGGGTCTGGTGCTACTCCTTCTGGACTGACGATGTGCCCCAGGTACTGAACCTTCTGTTTGAGCAGGTGGCATTTGGAAGGCTTCGATTTCATCCCATACCGGGACAATGACTCAAATACCTCCACCAGGTGCTTCAAATTGACCTCATACATCTTGGAGTACACTATCACGTCATCCAGGTATAGCAGCACGGTCTCGAAGTTATGGTGTCCCAAACAGCACTCCATCAATCTCTGGAACGTTCCAGGGCCGTTGCAGAGTCCCAACGGCATACTGTTGAACTCGCAGAGTCCCATCGGAGTAGTGAAGGCCGTCTTCTCCCGGTCCTCCTCAGCAACTGCTACTTGCCAGTACCCACTAGTGAGGTCAAGGGTAGAGAAGTACTTTGCAGACTTTAGTGCAGCCAGGGATTCCTCTCTATGTGGTAAAGGGTATGCATCTTTATGTGTAATGCGATTTACTTGTCTGTAATCTACACACATTCTCATGCTTCCGTCCTTTTTCCTGACTAGAACTAGGGGAGCAGCCCAGGGACTACAACTATCCCTTACTACCCCTGCCTTCTTCATGTCATGCAACATCTCCTTCGCCTTCTGGTAGTGTGCTGGTGGTATAGGCCTGTAACGTTCTTTGATGGGTGGATGGTCACCTGTGGGTATATGGTGTTATACCCCTTTAATCTTCCCAAAGTCAAGTGGGTGCTTACTGAATACCTGCTCGTATTCCTGAACCACCCGGTGTACACCCTGCTTCTGATGGACAGGAGTGATGTCTGTCCCAACATGGAGCTGTTGACACCAATCCTCCACCTGGGTTCCCGGGTCATTATCCTCCACTTCATCTGGTGAGGCTAAGGACTCCGCCGTGTGTATGGAGTTATCTACTGTGTACAGTTTGGCAACAGTGGCGTAGCATGGTAATCTAACCTCGTCCTCCCCATAGTTTAGGAGGCGTATGGGCACCCTCCCATTGCGTACATCCACTACCCCTCTGGCAGTCAAGAGTGTAGGTCTATGCTCCGAGCTAAGGGGCTCTACTACCGCCTGGTAGCTCCGTCCTTTGAGACCTATTGCTGCTCTACACCAAATCAGCATTTCACTCATTGGATGAATCACAATGGGTATCGGGTATGTCACCCGTACATTACCAATTTCACCACCTGATAGCTTTACCCGTTGCTGGTACATAAGGGCTCGGATCTCTTTCTGGAGCACCCTCCTCTGGCCTGGTCTGGCGGTGTCAGCCATCTGTTGGAGCAAGAACAACACTTCTCCTAAACAGTTACTAACAATATTTGTGCCAAGTACCATATACAAGTCTGTGTCATCAGGATTAGTCTCTACTACAATTAGTCCCTGGTCCTTCAGCTCCACTCTTCCCACCTTTACTGCCACATCCTTAACCCCGACTAGGTTAAGGGGAAGGCCATTGGAGGCATATACGGAAAGGTTTGGAGCTGGCGGGCTCAGTTCGTCTATGGACCAGAACCTTTTGTAGAGGACATCAGGCATAATGGTTACCTGAGATCCTGTGTCCAGCAGAGCAGTGGTCGCGATGCCGTCCTGCACAATGGACAGGAAAGGTCTTTGTCCCACAAACTGGCGGTACCAGTTTGATGGGCCTGGTTGGTCTACTCCTGGGTGTCGGCCCTCTGCCCCAGGGTTTCCTCATTTAAAGGACACCTCCGCGTGGTGTGGCCTGTTTTATGGCAGCGGTAGCAGATGAAGTCCTCTGGAGGGCGCCGTTGATCATTGGTCCTTCCACGGGGCGGCGTTGTCCCCCTCCGGGGTGGCGTTGTCCTCCTACAGGGTGGCGTTGTCCTTCTTCTTCTTCTCATCCAGGGGACATCCTCCGGGCTGTCGGCTAGCAAGATCCTTCCTTCCGGCTCAGGTTCCGTCTGTAGCTGCAGGGTGCTCATGACAGGGGCCAGGGTTTTACTTAGCTGGCTCACCTCAGAGCGTAGGCTGTCTAGCTCTCTAGTGGGCACTGTTTGCATCCTTGTTTCGGCCATTAGTGAAGGAGCGATGAGTGCTGCAGGCACTGGGGTGGCCCCACCCTGGTACTGCTGGATAGCAGTGTCTGTAGTTTCCAGGGGCTGCAGGCCGTTATACTGGGGGAACCACTTCGCTCCCGGGATATACGGCAGGGCCATAGATATGACAGGGGTTACAGGCCCTGCTGGTGGAGCGGCCGCTTCAGCCTGCTCAGCGCCGAGCGCAAGTGGGACATCGGGGCCATTAACCGGTATTCCGGCGCTCTGCTGGGCTTCAGACATCGTTGCGCCCCCCTAGTGAACCGGAGCCTACCTTCTGAACTTTTCTTTGAAGTAGGCCGGAGCTCCGCGGGCAACGGTCTTCTTTCAGGACCTTGCATCGCTTGCTTCTGATGTAAGAGCGTCCTCTGGCTCCTTCCAGGACCTGACGCTTCCTGGTTCGACGTCAGGGGCGGGGCGTGTCCTCGACTTCGAGCGCTTCCAGCGGTTACGCCCCTCTTCTTCCCGTGCGGCGACCCGAAAATGGCGGATAATGGCGGGAAACAGCGGCAATTGGCGGAAAAAACTTCACCACGGTATGATTTACAGTCTTTTAAGGCGCACAGTACCCGGTGGCAATGGGCACGCAATCCTGTTCGTGATGCCAGTTGGGATGTCGAGCCCCCAGGGGCCTTACTGTTTGGGGACAGTATATATATATCACGGTGGCTGGCCCAGGGCGGACAGTGCATAAAAGGGGTAGCGATTACTAATAAAGTTCAGAGAAATTCGTGACGCCACCTGTGGTGTCTGGTGAAAGTCACCAGCGCTGCAGTAGTCCTCTGAGGCAGATGTCAAGGCAGCTTAAGATGGTAAACCAGGGGAGGAGTCCTGAGGAGATAATTTGCATATTCCCACTGCATTTTGGGGTAAGTGAAGAGTCTCCGCGAGCTCAAAGAACACTGGATTTTGTCTGTTGGAGCTGAAAAGAGGACATCGGTAAACCGCGCGCCGGTAGGCGCGCGCATTTTGAAGCTTTTTTTTTAAGCTTTTTTCACTGTTTTCAGAACATTAACAGTAAGAACATGGAAGAGTCCAGGAGCCATTTGGTGAGCTGCATATCCTGCTACATGTTCACAGACTTGCCAGTGGACTTGCCACTGGAAAAGACAAACTTCACATGCCAGAAATGCAAGCTTGTGTCCCTGTTGGAGGAAAAGTTGCGAAATCAAGAAGAGAGGTTGACTACCTTGAAAATCATTAAGGAAGGTGAAGAGTTCTTAGACAGAGCAGAATTATCTCTTCATGATTCAGAAAGAGAAGAAATTCAAACTGCACCTGAGGAAACAGAGGAATGGAAGCATGTGACCCACAGAAGCAGGAGGATCGAGAGGCAGTCAGCACCCATACTGCTCAGGAACCAGTACCAGGCTCTCTCGCAGGAGAACCATGAAGAAATACAGCAAGATAAGACTTTGCCAGCAATGAATAACCTTGTAAGCCCTCAGAATTCTCCTGGATGGAGAAAGAAGAATGTTGTGAAGAAAAAACGGAGAGTGGTGGTCATGGGGGATTCCCTGTTAAGAGGAACAGAGGCCGCTATCTGCAGACCAGACATAACCTCAAGAGAAATGTGCTGTCTTCCAGGAGCAAAAATTAAAGATGTGTCTGACAGGATTATCAAGACTCTTCAGACCTACAGATCACTACCCATTCCTGCTAATACATGTGGGGACAAATGACACCGCAAGAAAGGACCTGGGAACTATCTGCAGTGACTTTGAAGACTTAGGCAAGAAAGTGAAAGAATTGGGAGCGCAGGTGGTCTTCTCATCCATCCTCCCAGTGGATGGCCATGGAACAATGAGGTGGAATAAGATTCTACAGGTGAACAACTGGCTACGTCGATGGTGCCATCAACAAGGATTTGGATTTCTGGATCACGGAATGAATTACCTATACGATGGACTACTTGCTAGAGATGGGGTGCACCCTACGAAGACTGGAAAACATGTATTTGGAAGTCGCCTTGCTACACTCATCAGGAGAGCTTTAAACTAGAACAATGTGGGAAGGGAAGCAAAAGGCCAGAAAAAGCCATACAGCTGACAAATACTATTGAGATCTCTGCTACTGGAAGTGGAAAGGAAGAACAAAGACAAAACTATTTAAATAATAAAAATATGGGAGGAAGAGAAACCAATCACAAACTAAAATGTTTTTATACAAATGCACAAAGCATGGGCAACAAACAAGGAGAATTGGAACTACTAATGCAGGAAAAGGAATATGATGTCATTGGAATCACTGAAACTTGGTGGGACGATACACATGATTGGAATAAAAGGCTAAAAGGATACAACATTTTTGCAAGAAACAGACTTGATAAACGAGGAGGAGGTGTCGCATTGTATGTTAGAAAAGCGTATATCTGCACAGAGATTGAAGCTTCAGAGACTGGGAGTTCTGTGGAAACTGTTTGGGTAAGAATACAAGGAGAGAACAACGGAAAGGACACCATTGTAGGCATTTACTACAGGCCACCTGGGCAAGCTGAAGATATGGATGAACTCTTTATGCATCAAATGACCAAGTTCTCCAAAAAATATGACGTAGTGGTCATGGGAGATTTCAACTATCCAGACATTTGTTGGGAATCTCTCTCAAGTAAAACTAACAGGTCAAGCAAATTCTTATCCTCTCTTGCTGACAACTTTATCTTCCAAAAGGTAGGGGAGAAAACAAGGGGATCTGCTACTTTGGATCTAATCCTTATAAACAGGGAGGAAATGGTTGAGGAGGTAAAGGTGGCTGGGACCCTAGGAGGCAGCGATCATGCTATTATAGAATTTTGGATAACTAGAGGAGGAAGACATGTGAAGACTCAAACTTCAAGGTTAGATTTTAGAAAGGCAGATTTTAAGAGACTCAGAAAGAGAATAGGAGGGATCCAATGGCTCGATGTCCTTAAGGACAAAAATGTCCAGGAAGGATGGTAAATTTTTAAAAATGAGATTCTCAAAGCACAATCGATAACAATCCCGAAAAGTAGGAAGAATAGGAAGCATTTAAGGAAACCAGGATGGATGAACACAGAACTTAAACACATGCTAAAAAGAAAGAAAGAAATGTTTATTAAATGGAAAGAGGGAGGCATATCTAAAGAAGATTATAATGCAGTCTGCAGATCCTGTAGGGCACGTATCAGGTTAGCTAAAGCTGACAATGAATTAAGGCTTGCAAGAGATGTCAAAAGCAATAAAAAAGGATTTTGGGGTTATGTCAAAAGTAAAAGAAAAGTCAAAGATGCTATAGGATTTTTACAGGATGAAAATGGAGAAATGGTAAGAGAGGATGTTGAGAAGGCCAAACTTTTTAATTCCTATTTTGCATCAAAACCAGGGGAGGAGTCCTGAGGAGATAATTTGCATATTTCCACTGCATTTTGGGGTAAGTGAAGAGTCTCCGCGAGCTCAAAGAACACTGGATTTTGGCTGTTGGAGCTGAAAAGAGGACATCGGTAAACCGCTTTTTGAGGCGTTTTTCACTGTTTTCAGAACATTAACAGTAAGAACATGGAAGAGTCCAGGAGCCATTTGGTGAGCTGCATATCCTGCTACATGTTCACAGACTTGCCAGTGGAAAAGCCAAACTTCACATGCCAGAAATGCAAGCTTGTGTCCCTGTTGGAGGAAAAGTTGCGAAATCTAGAAGAGAGGTTAACTACCTTGAAAATCATTAAGGAAGGTGAAGAGTTCTTAGACAGAGCAGAATTATCTCTTCATGATTCAGAAAGAGAAGAAATTCGAACTGCACCTGACGAAACAGAGGAATGGAAGCATGTGACCCACAGAAGCAGGAGGATCGAGAGGCAGTCAGCAACCATACTGCTCAGGAACCAGTACCAGGCTCTCACGCAGGAGAACCTTGAAGAAATACAGCAAGATAAGACTTTGCCAGCAATGAATAACCTTGTAAGTCCTCAGAATCCTCCTGGATGGAGAAAGAAGAATGTTGTGAAGAAAAAACGAAGAGTGGTGGTCATGGGGGATTCCCTGTTAAGAGGAACAGAGGCCGCTATCTGCAGACCAGACATAACCTCAAGAGAAATGTGCTGTCTTCCTGGAGCAAAAATTAAAGATGTGTCTGACAGGATATCAAGACTCTTCAGACCTACAGATCACTACCCATTCCTGCTAATACATGTGGGGACAAATGACACCGCAAGAAAGGACCTGGAAACCATCTGCAGTGACTTTGAAGACTTAGGCAAGAAAGTGAAAGAATTGGGAGCGCAGGTGGTCTTCTCATCCATCCTCCCAGTGGATGACCATGGAACAATGAGGTGGAATAAGATTCTACAGGTGAACAACTGGCTACGTCGATGGTGCCGTCAACAAGGATTTGGATTTCTGGATCACGGGATGAATTACCTATACGATGGACTACTTGCTAGAGATGGGGTGCACCTTACGAAGACTGGAAAACATGTATTTGGAAGTCGCCTTGCTACACTCATCAGAAGAGCTTTAAACTAGAACAATGTGGGAAGGGAAGCAAAAGGCCAGAAAAAGCCATACAGCTGACAAATACTATTGAGATCTCTGCTACTGGAAGTGGAAAGAAAGAACAAAGACAAAAAAATCTAAATAAAAATATGGGAGGAAGAGAAACCAATCACAAACTAAAATGTTTTTATACAAATGCACAAAGCATGGGCAACAAACAAGGAGAATTGGAACTACTAATGCAGGAAAAGAAATATGATGTCATTGGAATCACTGAAACTTGGTGGGACGATACACATGATTGGAATAAAAGGCTAAAAGGATACAACTTATTTGCAAGAAACAGAATTGATAAACGAGGAGGAGGTGTCGCATTGTATGTTAGAAAAGCGTATATCTGCACAGAGATTGAAGCTTCAGAGACTGGGAGTTCTGTGGAAACTGTTTGGGTAAGAATACAAGGAGAGAACAACGGAAAGGACACCATTGTAGGCATTTACTACAGGCCACCTGGGCAAGCTGAAGATATGGATGAACTCTTTATGTATCAAATGACCAAGTTCTCCAAAAAATATGACGTAGTGGTCATGGGAGATTTCAACTATCCAGACATTTGTTGGGAATCTCTCTCAAGTAAAACTAGCAGGTCAAGCAAATTCTTATCCTCTCTTGCTGACAACTTTATCTTCCAAAAGGTAGGGGAGAAAACAAGGGGATCTGCTACTTTGGATCTAATCCTTATAAACAGGGAGGAAATGGTTGAGGAGGTAAAGGTGGCTGGGACCCTAGGAGGCAGCGATCATGCTATTATAGGATTTTGGATAACTAGAGGAGGAAGACATGTGAAGACTCAAACTTCAAGGTTAGATTTTAGAAAGGCAGATTTTAAGAGACTCAGAAAGAGAATAGGAGGGATCCAATGGCTGGATGTCCTTAAGGACAAAAATGTCCAGGAAGGATGGGAAATTTTTAAAAATGAGATTCTCAAAGCACAATCGTTAACAATCCCGAAAAGTAGGAAGAATGGGAAGCATTTAAGGAAACCAGGATGGATGAACACAGAACTTAAACACATGCTAAAAAGAAAGAAAGAAATGTTTATTAAATGGAAAGAGGGAGGCATATCTAAAGAAGATTATAATGCAGTCTGCAGATCCTGCAGGGCACGTATCAGGTTAGCTAAAGCTGACAATGAATTAAGGCTTGCAAGAGATGTCAAAAGCAATAAAAAAGGATTTTGGGGGTATGTCAAAAGTAAAAGAAAAGTCAAAGATGCTATAGGATTTTTACAGGATGAAAATGGAGAAATGGTAAGAGAGGATGTTGAGAAGGCCGAACTTTTTAATTCCTATTTTGCATCTGTTTTCTCTCAGAAAGAAAATGTAACATCAACTGATCTTCACTGTCCTTTTAAAGGAATAGAGGAATCAAAGTTATCTGTAAACAGAAAGATTGTGAGGGAATATTTAGCTAACATAAATGAGTTCAAGTCTCCAGGTCCAGATGAATTACACCCCAGAGTACTGAAGGAGATCGTAGAAGAAATTTTAGAACAACTCTCCATAATCTTTGAAAATTCTTGGAGAATAGGAGAAGTCCCAGAAGACTGGAGAAGAGCAAATGTTGTTCCTATCTTCAAAAAGGGGAAGAAGGTGGACCCAGGGAACTATAGGCCGGTGAGTCTGACTTCTATACCAGGAAAGATCTTTGAACAAATTATTAAACATCATGTATGTAAGTACCTGGATAAGAATGAAGTGATTAACCAGAGTCAGCATGGGTTTGTAACTAACAAGTCATGTCAGACTAACTTAATTTCCTTCTATGACAGAATCACTGACTGGGTGGATCAGGGAAATGCTGTAGATATAGTATATCTTGACTTCAGCAAAGCATTTGACAAAGTATCTCACACCATCCTTATTGAAAAAATGACCAAGTATGCAATGGACCAGGCAACTGTTAGGTGGATTCATAACTGGCTTAGTGATCGGACTCAAAGGGTGGTTGTAAATGGCTTCACATCCAGCTGGATGAATGTCTCAAGTGGGATACCACAGGGCTCTGTCCTGGGACCTGTATTGTTCAACATCTTCATCAATGATTTAGATGAAGAAATTGAGGGTAAACTGATTAAATTTGCTGATGACACAAAGCTAGGAGGGATAGCTAATACTAGAGAAGAGAGAGAGAGGATTCAAAAAGACCTAAATAAACTGGAGCAGTGGGCAGCAACCAACAGAATGGTTTTTAACAGGGAAAAATGCAAAGTACTACATCTGGGCAATAAAAATGAAAAAAGCATATACAGAATGGGAGGAATAGAGCTAAGCAACAGTACATGTGAAAAAGACTTAGGTATACTAATAGATCATAGACTGAACATGAGTCAACAGTGTGATGCAGCAGCAAAAAAGGCAAATACAATTCTGGGATGTATTAACAGAAGCATACAGTCTAGATCATGTGAAGTCATTATCGGTCTTCACTCCTCTTTGGTCAGACCACATCTGGAATACTGTGTACAGTTTTGGGCACCACATTTTAAAAAAGACATAGACAAACTGGAACAAGTTCAGAGAAGAGCGACCAGAATGGTGACTGGTCTGCAAACCATGTCCTATGAGGAACGGTTGCAGGATTTGGGAATGTTTAGCTTGCAAAAAAGAAGACTGAGAGGAGACTTAATAGCTGTCTACAAATATGTCAAGGGCTGTCACATTGTAGAAGGATCATCTTTATTCTCATTTGCACAGGGAAAGACTAGAAGCAACGGGATGAAACTAAATGGGAGGAGACACAGATTAGATATTAGAAAAAACTTTTTGACAGTTAGGGTGATTAATGAGTGGAACAGGCTGCCACGAGAGGTGGTGAGTTCCCCTTCAATGGACGTCTTCAAACAGAGGCTGGACAGACATCTGTCTGAGA
This sequence comes from Phyllobates terribilis, assembly GCF_046119375.1. Lineage (NCBI taxonomy): Eukaryota > Metazoa > Chordata > Amphibia > Anura > Dendrobatidae > Phyllobates > Phyllobates terribilis. Next base: position 518,169,682 of record NW_027362761.1, read on the forward strand.
TGATTTAGTGAATCCTGCTTTGAGCAGGGGGTTGGACCAGATGACCCAGGAGGTCCCTTCCAACTCTGCCATTCTATTCTATGATTCTATGATCTGTTTTCTCTCAGAAAGAAAATGTAACATCAACTGATCTTCACTGTCCTTTTAAAGGAATAGAAGAATCCAAGTTATCTGTAAACAGAAAGATTGTGAGGGAATATTTAGCTAACATAAATGAGTTCAAGTCTCCAGGTCCAGATGAATTACACCCCAGAGTACTGAAGGAGATCGTAGAAGAAATTTTAGAACCACTCTCCATAATCTTTGAAAATTCTTGGAGAACAGGAGAAGTCCCAGAAGACTGGAGAAGAGCAAATGTTGTTCCTATCTTCAAAAAGGGGAAGAAGGTGGACCCAGGGAACTATAGGCCGGTGAGTCTGACTTCTATACCAGGAAAGATCTTTGAACAAATTATTAAACAACATGTATGTAAGTACATGGATAAGAATGAAGTGATTAACCAGAGTCAGCATGGGTTTGTAACTAACAAGTCATGTCAGACTAACTTAATTTCCTTCTATGACAGAATCACTGACTGGGTGGATCAGGGAAATGCTGTAGATATAGTATATCTTGACTTCAGCAAAGCATTTGACAAAGTATCTCACAATATCCTTATTGAAAAAATGACCAAGTATGCAATGGACCAGGCAACTGTTAGGTGGATTCATAACTGGCTTAGTGATAGGACTCAAAGGGTGGTTGTAAATGGCTTCACATCCAGCTGGATGAATGTCTCAAGTGGGGTACCACAGGGCTCCGTCCTGGGACCTGTATTGTTCAACATCTTTATCAATGATTTAGATGAAGGAATTGAGGGTAAACTGATTAAATTTGCTGATGACACAAAGCTAGGAGGGATAGCTAATACTAGAGAAGAGAGAGAGAGGATTCAAAAAGACCTAAATAAACTGGAGCAGTGGGCAGCAACCAACAGAATGGTTTTTAACAGGGAAAAATGCAAAGTACTACATCTGGGCAATAAAAATGAAAAAAGCATATACAGAATGGGAGGAATAGAGCTAAGCAACAGCACATGTGAAAAAGACTTAGGTATACTAATAGATCATAGACTGAACATGAGTCAACAGTGTGATGCAGCAGCAAAAAAGGCAAATACAATTCTGGGATGTATTAACAGAAGCATACAGTCTAGATCACGTGAAGTCATTATCGGTCTTTACTCCTCTTTGGTCAGACCTCATCTGGAATACTGTGTACAGTTTTGGGTACCACATTTTAAAAAAGACATAGACAAACTGGAGCAAGTTCAGAGAAGAGCGACCAGAATGGTGACTGGTCTGCAAACCATGTCCTATGAGGAACAGTTGCAGGATTTGGGAATGTTTAGCTTGCAAAAAAGAAGACTGAGAGGAGACTTAATAGCTGTCTACAAATATCTCAAGGGCTGTCACATTGTAGAAGGATCATCTTTATTCTCATTTGCACAAGGAAAGACTAGAAGCAATGGGATGAAACTAAATGGGAGGAGACACAGATTAGATATTAGAAAAAACTTTTTGACAGTTAGGGTGATTAATGAGTGGAACAGGCTGCCATGAGAGGTGGTGAGTTCCCCTTCAATGGACGTCTTCAAACAGAGGCTGGACAGACATCTGTCTGAGATGATTTAGTGAATCCTGCTTTGAGCAGGGGGTTGGACCAGATGACCCAGGAGGTCCCTTCCAACTCTACCATTCTATGATTCTATGATTCTATGATTCTATGGTACAGCTCCCCACAGGCGGAGCGGGCCTCAGGGCAGTATAGAGAGATGGATGGTGGGTGCGCTGGGCGTTGTGGTGCAGGTAGAGAGCGATGGCGCAGCAGGAGTAACGGACAGAGACAGGGGGTTTTGCTTCGTTACCTTTACTGGTACAGCTGTTAGATATGGACCAGGGTACTCTAGGTGAAGAGTGCACTTTTGGACTTCTCCCCAGGGAGCGGGTATAAGGCCTCCTGATCCTTGTCTGCCTCTGTGTAAGCTCCTGGCCAGCCTGCAACTGGGCCTAGCTTATGTGTCTTGCTTTTTCTCTACCTGTTGTTCTGAAGTAGGACCTCCGGTTGGTGACCACTTTCCCTGGATGTCGGGGCCTTCGTGGTACTTGGTCCTGTACGTGTCTAGCTTCAGGTTTGCCAGGGACTTGTAGTCCTCCTGGGATTCCAGTTAACCCACTGGGTGTAAAGGGGTCCCTGTAGGCTCGGACCCGGTGTCTGGTATATATACTGAGGTGTGCCTGGTATGCTCCTCTGCCCCCTTTATCACTCCTTCCTTCCTCTCGCCTTCGGCCACGCTTGGGGCCCTCACTAGGCTTCAGTACTGCTGGAGGCCTAGCTTGCCTCACACAGCAGCCTGCATGCTCCTCTCTGAGCACTAACTGTAGACTCACTGTAAACTAACTGAGCTGCCTGGCTCCACCTTCCCTTTATATATCCCTATCAGGGCTCCCTCTGCTGGTATGAGGTGGAAGGTGGAGGTGTTTGCATGAGGGCCTCTTGTGGACAAATCCTTCTATGCACCCTTCTGGGTTCTGTGGCACCATGCGCAGCAGGGCACCACACTAACTCTAGTAATGCCTGCTTGCCAGAGTGTAGTATATATAGGAGCGGGGAGTGGCCAACACTGAACAGCTAAGAGCAAAGGCAGGTAAGTTTCCAGGAGCTCTCAACTGAGCAGAGTAACCCCTGCACGGTTAGAAGAAATCTGCACCGTTTGCTATGAAACTGAAGTGCTTCTAGTCAGTGCAGGAGTAGGAGAAATCAGACAGCGTGGTCTTCTGGCTCCTCTCTGTTGCAGTAAACCCACGACAGTTACACTGCTGTCATGTGGTGGGGTGGAGAAGTCTTGACCAATCCAGGCCTTGTGTTCATTTTGAGAACAATCATCGTAGTAACCTTTTTTACTAAAAACCCACAAAATCAACTTAAGTAGGGAGGGAGCAGTGACTGCGTCCTGCGAGCCTCAGATTTACCTCAACTAGATGTAAAATAAAAATAAAAAATGCATTCATACAATGGGAGAAAGGACCAAAGGCACCTCTTGTGTGAATAAATGGACAAAGGACTGGTGGTGTTCTTTCCCCTGGATGGGTTGGAGAAGCTTCCTCCACATGGTATATATATACAGGGTGGTCCAAAAGTAGGTGGACAGAAAGTGTAATAAGGTTATGAAGGGGGACTTTTATCAAACATGGTGTAAAGTGAAACTGGCTCATTTGCCCTTAGCAACCAATCAGATTCCACTTTTCATTCCTCACAGACTTTTTGGAAAATGAGAGTTGGAATCTGATTGGTTGCTAAGGGCAACTGAGCCTGTTTCACAGATCTAGTTTTCACAGATAGATCTCCCCCAAATCTGTTTTCTTTTTAGATAATTCAGATAACACATAATGGCAAATAATTTAAATACAAATAAAAGAAAATGGATTTTAACAGAGTATTGGAAATCTCAAAATGCTGAAACCATTAGAGCAAATTGGGCTGAAACATTTGGTACTCAAGCCCCAAAGAGACAAACCATTTACCGCATTCATGACAAATTCAATGCCACTGGCTCAATCCTTAATGCTCCAAAAACTGGTCGACCCAAAACAGTCTGTACAGAAGATAATAAACAACTTGTTGCTGAAACATTTGTTCAGAGTCCAAAAAAGTCCACCAGAAGAGCCTCTTTGGAATTGGGAATTTCATGAGCTTCTATCATGCGAATCCTGAAATCTATTGGGTGGAAAGCTTATCGTCCACGTCTAATTCGTGGTTTGTTGGAGGATGATCCAGACAGGCGGCTGCAATTTAGTGTTTGATAAATCTCCCCCTTCATAACCTTATTACATTTTCTGTCCACCTACTTTTGGACCACCCTGTATATATATATATGTATGTATATATATATATATATATATATATATATATATATATATATATATTTCCAAATTAACTAACAGTCCTTCCGAGGACTAATCCAGCTGCATATATTCAGTGGTGATAGCAGGAGTTAGGCAGGCAGGCAGGGTATGTGGCAGACTGCAGTGCATATAGTGCAAGAGGGTCCATTGAACGTCTTGTTAGTATAGGTATTCCACAACATATACATTGCTCAAAAAAATAAATGGAACACTTAAACAACAGAATATAACTCCAAGTAAGTCAAACTTCTGTGAAATCAAACTGTCCACTTAGGAAGCAACACTGATTGACAATCAATATCACATGCGCGAATGGAATAGACAATAGATAGAAATTATTGGCAATTATCAAGACACCCTCAATAAAGGAGTGGTTCTGCAGATGGGGACCACAGACCACATCTCAGTACCAATGCTTTCTGGCTGATGTTTTGGTCACTTTTGAATGTTGGTTGTGCTTTCACACTCTTGGTAGCATGAGACGGACTCTACAACCCACAGAAGTTGCTCAGGTAGTGCAGCTCATCCAGGATGGCACATCAATGCGAGCTGTGGCAAGAAGGTTTGCTGTGTCTGTCAGCATAGTGTCCAGAGGCTGGAGGTGCTACCAGGAGACAGGCCAGTACACCAGGAGACATGGAGGGGACCGTAGGAGGGCAACAACCCAGCAGCAGGACCGCTACCTCCGTCTTTGTGCAAGGAGGAACAGGAGGAGCACTGTCAGAGCCCTGCAAAATGATCTCCAGCTGGCCACAAATGTGCATGTGTCTGAACAAACGGTTAGAAACCGACTCCATGAGGGTGGTATGAGGGTCCGACGTCCACAGATGGAGGTTGTGCTCACAGCCCAACACCGTGCAGGACGCTTGGCATTTGCCACAGAACACCATGATTGGCAAACTCGCCACTGACGCCCTGTGCTCTTCACAGATGAAAGCAGGTTCACACTGAGCACATGTGACAGACGTGACAGAGTCTGGAGACGCCGTGGAGAGCGATCTGCAGCATGCAACATTCATCAGCATGGCCAGTTTGGCAGTGGGTCAGTAATGGTGTGTGGTGGCATTTCTTTGGAGGGCCGCACAGCCCTCCATGTGCTCGCCAGAGGTAGCCTGACTGCCATTAGTTACCGAGATGAGATGCTCAGACCCCTTGTGAGACCATATGCTGGTGCGGTTGGCCCTGGGTTCCTCCTAATGCAGGACAATGCCAGACGTCATGTGGCTGGAGTGTGTCAGCAGTTCCTGCAAGATGAAGGCATTGAAGCTATGGACTGGCCCGCCCGTTCCCCAGACCTGAATCCGATTGAGCACATCTGGGATATCATGTCTCGCTCCATCCACCAACGTCACGTTGCACCACAGACTGTCCAGGAGTTGGCGGGTGCTTTAGTCCAGGTCTGGGAGGAGATCCCACAGGAGACCATCCGCAACCTCATCAGGAGCATGCCCAGGCGTTGTAGGGAGGTCATACAGGCTCGTGGAGGCCACACACAATACTGAGCCTCTTTTTGACTTGTTTTAAGGACATTTCATCAAAGTTGGATCAGCCTGTAGTGTGTTTTTCCACTTTAATTTTGGGGTGACTCCAAATCCAGGCCTCCATTGGTTAATAAATTTGATTTCCATTGATGATTTTTGTGATTTTGTTGTCAGCACATTCAACTTTGTACAGAACAAAGTATTCAATGAGAATATTTCATTCATTCAGATCTAGGATGTGTTATTTGAGTGTTCCCTTTATTTTTTTGAGCAGTGTATTACATGACGTGTTGATTGATATTTTGGCCAAAATACACAAGCTCGCAACCCATGTCAAGGGTCCTCACACGTGCAAGTCTTAACATTAAAATTAAAAATGGCTAACATAGGACAAAATTATTTTATACCTTATTTTTTCATCTTTTTATTGAAGATTTTTGCATTTTTATGCAGGATGGAGCATAAAATCAGCCATCAAGTGCGAGGAAAGATGTGTGCTCGGTGTGTGAGCCCACATCAACTGCAGGGACACTACCTTTGACATACCTGTGCATCAAAGGTAGTGAAGGATTAAGTAACACTCTTTTATAGTCAACTGTCTGCTGGACACCTGTTTAACAAGAATTCAGCAACAGGTAAGTCTAATTATTCATTGATTAGAATTTTGTAGTCTAAATTTTAGGTTTGCTCCTAAGACTTTTATTGGGGTGTACTCATTTTTATTCTCTTCAACCAATCAAATGGTCTGATTATGGACAAATGCACTATTTCATTATAACTTCTTGACATATTCTGTATTTTTCCACAGCAATAACTACTTTATGAAGAAAATTCATTAAACCGTTATAATTTTATACAGGACTTATCATAACTCCTCCTTGATGTATCAGAAGGGTTAAGATTATGTTATCATGAATATATATGCATGACATATATATTTACTTTTTTTGGGGGAAAGCTGGGGTTTCAGCAGCTCAGTGCTTCCAGTAGATCAAACTAAATGGTAGTAATAGTCTTAAAATGTGGGAAAACAATCACTTATTTATTATGAATGACAGTTTGGGGATGCTGCCACAAGATGGCAGTATGGTGCTGTACAACTTGATCAGTATTTATTTTCCATATAACCGGTAAATTTAGAAAATTAATAAAATGATTTAATTGGATAAGTTGAGGGCAATGCCAGGCTAATGTGCAAAATGAAATGATCCACTAATTCTTTGAGACAGCTGATACAGAAGATAAATACAATATAATTTAAGGAGATGTTTGGCAGCTGAGAAAATGATAAAAAAAGAAACAAACTTTGTTGCAGTGATGGAAAAACCAATCACCGTCCTTGGTGGTCTCAAGTCGTACATGTAGGTATCACTTCTGAGGTCAGTGATTGGTTACAGCAGTAACATGGACATAGAGACACTTCATTACTTCAGCAAGGTAAACAGACCGGTGTGAATAAGCCACGTTGTGTCGGGGAGTTATGTAATGGACATTTCTCAGAATTATCAATAATTGTCCATTTTGCTAACAATTGCATATCTTACTACAAGGAGTCAACATGTATTCCTGTTATGTGCACAGAGTCTGAGGAGTTTTTGGAGTGGAAACTCTCCAAAATCCTCCTCATAAATGTGGAACTTTCCTCTCAGTGCCTAGTTGCACATGGAGGGTTTTTTTTAGGAATTTTTGAAGCAGAAATTCTCCAAATCTCTAAACTCCACAAAAAAAAATTGGAGTTTCTGCTTCAATTAGGCTGGAGTCACACAGTTGTATAAAAATTGATCTGATTTTCAGCCCCGAGAGTTCGCCGACTAAAATCTGTATGTTATGTTATGTGTAATGCGAGCTAAATCCGAGTATGCAATTTTTTTCCTCACAAGCATGGAGTATGCCATCCATATGCAACGTGTTTTTAACATCATTTTTTTACATACTATAAATAGTTTATCTGAATTAAAGTTAGTTTAGAAAACTCCTAATAAAGCAATCTTATACACACGTGGTCAAAATTGTTGGTACCCCATTCTCATTCTGTGGAAGCAGGGTTGTAAAGCAATGTCTGACTTTAATTTGTTCATTTTCATAGATTTTTAATTTATTATTACTTTTGTCAGATTCAAGTTATTTCTGTGACCATTGTGGGTTTTTCTTTCATTAAACGAGGGGTACCAACAATTTTGACCACGTCTGTATAAAGATATACTGTAGATAGAAAGATGATAGAATAGATAGATGTCCTGTAGATATAGAAATTCGCAAGCCCCCTACATATAATAAACTTGCACCCTTTAGTGTCTTTCATGTGGCACTAAAGGGTGTTTAGCTTTGTTTTAAAAAAGAAATAATTAATGAAAAAAAATTACCCTCCCTATTTTTGGTAACCAACAAAGGTAAAGCAGACAACTTTGCTGCAGGCTTATATTATCAGGCTGGGAAGGTCCCTGGTTATTAGGTCTTTCCCAGCCTAAAAATACCAGCCCACAGACACCCCAGAAGTGGCACATCACATAAGATGCGCCAATTCTGGCACTTCGCTTCGGCTCTTCCCCACTGCCCTGGTGTGGTGGCAATCAGGGGTAATGGTAGTTGGGATTGATGCCACCTGTGATTTGTAAAACATCACAAGTGGCATTAAGCCTTGAGGTTAGTAATGGAGAGATGTCTATCAGACACCCCTATTACTAACCTAGTAATCAAAAAATAAACACACGCACAAAAAAATACTTTATCTGAAAAAACACTCCCCAATACTTTCCCTGGTTCCCCAATTTATTAAAAATAAAAAATGTCACGCAGATCCACCGTAGTCCAGGGAATCCGCAGTAGTCCACAAATGGAAGCCTGAAAGACATAAAAAGAGAAAATAAAGACAAGACACTGTCCCTCATTCACCAATTTATTAGAAAATATGGGTCCCAAGTAGGCCTGATGTAGCCCTTGCTGTTCCCTTGACGATCCCCGAATCCAACGTCCAAAGGCTATGAAGCCTTGATCAGAGAATGAAGCTCCATACGCTCTAGCAGCAGCCACTCCGGGTCACGCTGCGCTCCGCGAGCCCCAGCGACTCAGAACAGCGGTGATGTCAGTAACTACTCAGCTCATCAGTGTCATTGGGTATCATAGAGAGTAGCATGGCCCGGCGACTCTGATGAGCGGTATAGCTACTGACGTCACCGCTGTCTAGAGTTACTGGGTCTCGCGGAGCGCAGCAGGATCCGGAGTGGCTGCTGGAACTGTAAGACGCTGTAAGATTTTTTGATAACCTCAAAAAGCACCATGCGCATGTAGACTAAGTGTATGTACATAGTGTGCTTTTTTTGGGGGGAGGGGTAGTAGATGCACTCCAAAATCCTCCTCAGAAATTGCTTTAAAAACTCTTGGAAAACTCTTCCAATTCATTTCCATGGGAAATCCACTTTGCCGTTTACTGGTTATTTTACAGGGTTAGCCCAGAAAAAAAATTATGTAGGGTCCCCCTATAAATACTAACCAGCAGCGGCTAAACAGACAGCTGTGGGCTGATATTAATAGGCGGGGAAGGGGCCATAGATTTTGGCCCCCCTTCCAGGCTAATAACATCAGCCCTCAGCGGCCCCAGAAATAGTACATCAATATGATACACCAAATCTGGAGCTTAGCCTTGCTCTTCCAAGTTGCCCTGGTGCGGTGGCAAGTAGGATAGTAGGGTTGGGGTTGATGTCAGCAGTTTTATGGCGGCTGACATTAAGCCTAGGGGTTAGCAATGGAGAGGCGTCTATTAGATGCCCCCATTACTAACCCTATAGTGATACTGTAAAAAATACACAGCCAGAATAAAGTCCTTTAATTGAAAAAAAGACACAGAGTCCTTTATTTGAAATAAACACTCCCCACCCTCGTTTACCTATTTATTAGTGTAAAATAAAAAAAAAAAACATATTCCACACCTGTCCGACGAGAAGATAATCTATATGTCTCATGTTGTAATCCATCTCTGCTACACCTGGATTTAATGATGGTAAGTAGTGTTGAGCCACCCCCGTAGTGTTCGAGTTCGGTTCGGTTCGTCGAACACCCGTGTGTTCGCCGAACTGTTCGTCGAACTGTTCGTCGAACACCTTCGAACACCGTTAAAACCAATGGCAGGCAAACAAAAACACATAGAAACACATAGAAAACACCTTCAAAGGTGTCCAAAAGCTGACAAACTGCTCAGAAGACACAAATAACACATGGAAAAGTGACAAGTACATATAGTCATGAGAAAAGAAAAGAGGTGGAGGAGTAAAAGGAGGGGGAGACACAGATATAGGCATGTCATGCCCTTCTAAAATCCAAAAAGTGAGAAGCCGACACGTTCAGTCCGCTCCTGCCCGTGCCACCTCCATGTCGCCAGGTTTGTGCCAGAGCCGCGGTGAACCCTGACGGCCAGCCCCCCTCTCCCAATACTGGTGCCTGTCCGCTGGTGGGTCGAGCGAGCCCCCCTGTGGTGGAGGCAGCTCTAAGCTTTTTAATTTAAATTGTCTCTCTAATTTGAATGAATACACTTTAAATCCATTTACAAGGATCTATTGGAGGGCAAGTCTCATGCCAGCAGCCGCGTAATTCCAGCTCCAGTAGCGTCCACTAAAGCTGCTGCAGTTAAAAAGCTTTTATAAGGATCGAGCTCGGCTGTCCACCGCAAGGCATCCTACTGCCAGTCCCAGCCCCTATGCCTTGGGGTGCCTCCTGATGCTCTTCACTGAGTATCCCGTGGTCCCGAAGCATTTCCTTTGAAAAAATTAAGTGTCCAAACTACAGGTGGTGTAGCTTGCTTAACAGCCGGGATAATCCGCTGACTAGCAGACCCTGCTACTAGGCACAAAGTATTTCCTGGGCTAGATGCAGTTAAAAATTTATAATTAGATACTCTCGTTGGATGCTGAGAAAGCATTCCATAGAGTCTCCTGGCACGCCATATATGATTCTCTTAAAAAGCTTGGGGTAGGGGTCTATTGGACCCTTTTATAGCCAAAATCACGGCCCTGTATCGCAATACGTCACCTAGGCTGAAGATGAATGGAACTGTAGTACCCTGAGGGCTCGGTTGCTACAGAGGTATTGCACCTCGCCCAGAGGTGTGATATCTCACTCTCAGGTAAGGATGGAGTGTGGATCAGGACCCGACACCTGCATGCATTACACCACATTGCCGTGGGGCAGGGCGACCAATATGCCCCTGAGATGGGCACGACAGTCCCTGTCCCTGGCTGGAGTGGGGGGAGGGAACACTGAGGAAGGGGAACCCTGTAGTGCAGGAGCAGGGAGGAAGCAGTTCCTGGGTGCATTGAGAAGGGAGTATAAAAGGTGGGCACCATCTTAGTTCAGTGCAGAGAAGTCTGAGCAGAAGTGGCAGGGAGCAGGGGCTCTGCATGAGCTCTGCTCCGGAGGCGGGCCTAGTAACAGAGGCCCAGGCCTGGAAGAGGGAGAAGGAAGGAAGAGGAGCGGAGAAGGCTCCAGGAACGAGGAACGAAGGGATCCCAGGGGTGCGGACGGGCGAGTCGCCACCGCACGCCCGAATCCACCTGCATGGAGGGGTCAGGCCAAAGGGGGAGACCGGTCCCCGAAACTAGTGGAAGCAGGAAACGACCCTCAGCTAGAAACCGGAGGCTGTGACATTTTATGTGGCGCAGCCCCTCGCTACACCCGCTAGGAGGGCAGCACATAGGGTCAGGGAAACTGGCGCCAAGTTTACCAAGAGGAGGCCCGAGGCAGCCGGACAGAAGGGTTGGTAAGAAAGGCCAGACAAAGGACACACAAAGGGGGTCCTGTGAAGCGCTCCAAAGTTATCTGGGAGTTGTCTGAGCCCCTCACCTGGTGAGCACAGTGCGACGTGGGCAGCCGTTACCTGCAGACGTGGTCTGGATAATAAGAACTGTGAGTAAAGGCCCTGGACTGCATCACTGACTCCGTGTCGTTACTGCTGCTGCCCTGCACCATCACCCCCATCCTCCGCATACACTGCCCTGAGGCTATACTCCTCCCGTGGGGAGTTATGCTATGCTCTGCTGCACCCACAACACCAGCCTCAGCGGTCTGCCCTGCAGCGGCGGTTCACTCTGACCGCAATCCACGGGTGGCGTAGTCAGACATTTAAACATCAAAACCACATAAATAGTTCCGCCACTGGTTTGACCACCCTGAGCCACGGAACCGGGTCGCCGCCACGAAGACTACAACCACCAGCATCCACCAAAAAGGGTCCGGCTCCGGGTGTCCCAAGGCCCAGGGGGTGCATCAGAACATTTTCATCACCTTTCACAATCACCAATGGGACAAGGCAGGGATGTCCTCTGTCCCCTCTCTTATACATCCTAGTGACGGAGCACCTGCTCTCATCAATTCGCCATAACCCCAATATTAGGTGGATTGAGGTGGGAGGCACCGAGTACAAGTGCTCTCTATATGCTGATGATGTCCTAGTATATATCACTCAATCACATATATCCATCCATGCTGTTATGGCTGAAATAGATCACTTTGTTACATGGTCAAATTTTAAAATCAATGCAGCGAAGTCTGAGGCCCTCGATGTCTCCCTCCCCAAATCCATATAGGATTCCATCCAGTCCAACTTTCCCTTTGCCTGGCCCTCACAGGGTATCAAATACTTAGGAATTCCTATTCATAGAGACCTCTCCCATCTATGTTATCTTAATTTTGGGCCCTTTATTGAACAACTCCATACAGACTACGGTTGGCAAGTTAGAACTGTAAGATTCACTACGTGAACCACTGGTGTTTTGTGGAAAAGCACATGTACACTGTGTTCCAAATTATTATGCAAAAAGTGTTTAGGAGTGATAAGGGAAGAATTTGTTTGTTTGTCAGTTAAACTCATTGATGGTGATGTGTGTCAGGGCTCTTTATATCACTGTAAGCAATTGCAGACACCTGTGCTAATTAGTTTGGCAGGTGTGTCCAATGAAAGGCAAGACTACTTAAGAAGGCTGTCTCACATTATCAAGCAGCCTACATTTTCTGCCAAAATGGGAAAGAAAAAGGATGTGTCGGCTGCTGAGAAGCAACAAATTGTGGAGTGTTTAGGTCAAGGCATGACTACAATCAACATTGTGCGATGATCAGGATGAAGTGTCTTGGCAATCAAGAAGTATGTAGCTGATTCACAGTACACACGTGTGCGTGCTGATAAGGGCAAATTGAGGACTCTTTCCTACAGGCAATTACGTCAGGTTAAAAGAGCAGCGGCAAAAAAGCCTTGTCATAGCAGCAGACAAGTTTTTGAAGCTGCTGGTGCCTCCAACGTCCCCCGAACAACAAGATGCAGGGTCCTTCAGAGGTTTGCAGCTGTGCATATGCCATTCTGTCGACCTCCTCTATCCACTTCACACAAGCAGAAACGGCTCCAGTGGGCCAAACATTACATGAAGACTGATTTCAAAACTGTTTTGTTCACGGATGAGTGCCGTGCAGCGCTCGATGGTCCAGATGGATGGAGTGGAGGATGGCTGGTTGATGGACACCCCACGCAAACACGGCTACAGCGCCAACAAGGAGGAGGTGGAGTAATGTTTTGGGCTGGAATCATGGGGAGAGAGATTGTCGGCCCCTTTAGGATCCCTGAAGGCGCTAAAGATGAACTCCATAATGTATGTGGATTTTCTCAAACAGCACTTCCTGCCATGGTTCAAGAAGTAGAACCATGTATTTCACAGCAAGATCATTTTTTTGCATGATAATGCACCATCTCATGCTGCACATAAAACATCTGCATCTCTGGCTGATATGGGCATAAAAGGGGACAAACTTATGGTGTGACCCCCATGCTCCCCTGACCTCTACCCTATTCAGAACCTCTGGAGCATCATCAAAAGGAGTGTCTATGATGGCGGGAGGCAGTTCACATCTAAGCAACAGCTCTGGGAGGGTATTCTGTCCTCATGCAAAACAATTGAAGCAGAAACCATCCAAAACCTGACAAATTCAATGGACGAGAGAGTTCAGAAGCTCCTTTCGAACAAGGGGTCCTATGTGAAAATGTAACATCACCTAGAATAAAGTTTTGAGTTGAAAACTCTTTGATTTCAGTTTCTAATAACCTGCTAATGCTTATAATTTCAAAAATGACCATTTTTTTGGTCTTTATTAAAATGAAAAGGTTGATCGAAAAGTTTGGGGGATCTAAGAGTGTGGCAACCCAGTATTCATGATTACTTCGAATTCTGACAATATGAGGGTCATATTGCAGGTAGTGCAGCAAGAAGGCACTTATGTGTCTTGCGCATCTCGGAGCCCCAAAATTATTTTCCGGGCTAGATGCAGCTAAAAATTATTATTAATTTTAAATCTGGTGGAGCTTAGTATAGATGGGCTAATAGGATCAGTGCTGCACACTGCTACAAAGCCCAAATTATTTTCCAGTCAAGATACAGATAAACATGATTAGTAATTTGAATGCTTAAAACGGTTGGTAGGGTGATTTTAACCAATCATCAAGCTTTTACTCTCCCCAGGATGACACAGGGGTAGAAAAGTCGTTTCGGATGCATGATTTGTTCATCTTGATGAACGTGAGTCTGTCTACATTATCAGTGGAGAGCCGCGTGCGCTTATCAGTCAGCACACCACCAGCAGAGCTGAACACACGTTCAGACAGAACGCTGGCTGCGGGGCATGACAAGATCTCCAAGGCGTAAGTGGCTAGCTCCGGCCATTTATCCAGATTGGAAGCCCAAAAAGAGCAAGGGTCCAGTGAGACAGTCATGGCTTCAATGTTTACTTGGAGATACTCCTGTACCATCGTCTCTAGGCGTTGACTATGTGTCAGACTTCTTGTCTCCTGTGGCCTTGCAAAGGATGGGCTAAAAAAGTGGTGAAATGATTCCGCAAAATTGATGTTACCAGCAGATACTGTGGTTCTGTTACGGTTTGAGTGCTGAACACTTGACGGTCCCACGGTTGGCAAGTTGGAACTGTGAGATTCACTACGTGCACCACTGGTGTTTTGTGGAAAAGCACATGTAAGATTCTGCAACAGTCTCTGCTGATACTCCTGCATGCGTGCATCCCTTTCTATGGCAGGAATAATTTCTGCAAATTTACTTTTGTACCGGGGATCTAACAGTGTGGCAACCCAGTAGTCAGGATTATTTCTAATTCTCACAATTCGAGGGTCATGTTGCAGGTAGTGCAGCAAGAAGGCACTCATGTGTGTTGCGCATCCAGGAGCACCAAGTCCCTGTTGTGTTGGTGGCGAGGTAACAATCATGCTTCCTTCCTCTGTCCTCTCCCCCCAACCTCGCACAACAGAAATGTGATCAAGGTCTCCCTCATCTGATGAGTCTTCCATCAGTTCGTCCTCCACTTCTTCCTGGGCTCCTGCACCTTCCTCACTAGTTTGGCTGCTACCATGCGCCCTGGAAAAACCATCTCCCCCACCCTCACATGCCTGCCGCCTTGGTGCTGCCGACCGTCTGGACCTTGCAGATGTTAGCCCTTCCGCATACAACTCCTCCTCCTCTACTTCCTCCACCTCCTCTTGTGCCACCACCTGACTCCGAATTCTGTTTAACATGTGCTCCAGCATGTAAATCACCGGAATAGTCATGCTGATAATGGCATCGTCAGCACTAAACATCTTCGTCGCCATTTCAAAACTGTGCAGAAGGGTGCATAGGTCCCTGATCTGAGACCACTCCTCCAGCGTGATTTGCCCCACCTCCGGATCTCGTTGGCCCAGGCTATACGTCAGAACGTATTGCACCAGGGCTTGTCGGTGCTGCCACAGTCGCTGCAACATGTGCAGAGTTGAATTCCACCGGGTAGGCACATCGCATTTTAGCCGGTGAAGTGGCAGGCCCAACGACTTCTGTAGAGATGTAAGTCGCTGAGCTGCGGGATGCGAACGGCGGAAGTGAGCACACAGCGACCGTGCCCTCTGCAGAAGGCCATCTAGTCTGGGATAGTGGGCTAAAAATTGCTGGACAACCAGGTTCAACACGTGAGCCATACAAGGCACGTGTGTGACATTGCCCCGGCGAAGGGCCGCACCCAGGTTTGCAGCATTGTCGCACACGGCCTTCCCTGGTTTCAGGTCCAGTGGAGACAACCATTCATGAAATTGGTTCTCCAGAGCTGACCACAACTCCTCAGCTGTGTGACTCACATTTCCCAGACATTTCAAAGTAAAAACCGCCTGATGACGTTGAGCCCTACTGCCAGCATAGTAAGGAGGTGTGCAGGATCCCTTCTGCGCAGTTAGAAAGCTTGTGGCATGACCAGACAGGCTTTGGGTGCAGGTGGAAGACCGAGAGGAGGTTGAGGAGGCAGAAGCAGTGGAGGAACTTTGACATAAAGAGGATTGACGCACAACTCGTGGGGACGGCAAGACTTGGACAGCAGCCCCTTGTCCTGCTGTCACCATAGTTACTCAGTGCCCAGTCAGCGACATGTAATGCCCCTGTCCATACCTACTCGTCCAAGTGTCTGTGGTGAAATGCACCCTGTCACACACAGAGTTTCTCAAAGAAGCGGTGATGTTGTGTGCGACATGCTGGTGGAGCGCAGGCACACCTTTCTTTGAGAAGTAGTGCCGACTGGGCATCTGGTACTGGGGCACTGCGACGGACATAAGGTCTCGAAAATCCTCTGTGTCCACCAGGCGGAAAGGCAGCATTTCTGTAGCTAAGAGCTTGCAGATGGTGAAATTCAACCTCTTAGCTTTCTCATGGCTAGGAGGAAATGGTCTTTTACTTGTCCACATCTGAGGGACCGAGGGCTGGCTATTGTGCTTAGACGGGGTTGATAAGGGTGTCCCCGGCAAACTGCCGGTCTGTGAGGAAGATGCAGGCGGACATGTTAGGTTGCCTTGATCCAAAGGTGGTGCTATCGATGTTGGACAGCGCTCAACACCAGCTGGTGTTACCACCTCCAAAGAAAATGATGACCTGCCAATCACGCTGGCTGTTGCGGGTAAAGAGGTGGCAGGTCTCCGCCCCAAAACAGGTGTGACTGCTGTCCCCCCAGTCACAGAGGATGAAGAGGCCGTGGATGCACAAGATATGGCAGACGGTGGTTGGCCCGGCCGGCTAGGCCGCATTGTAGCACACTGAGCTTCCCACTGCAACTTATGCTTCATGTCCATGTGCCGGTTCATGCATGAAGTACTCAAACTATGTATTTTTGGCCTCTACTTAGCTTTTGCTGACAAATGTTACAGATAACACGAGTTGGGTCATCTTTATTGATCTGAAAAAATGCCCAGGCTATGCAAGGCTTAGCACCCATGCGACCTGAAGAGCCACCACGACTTGTGGTGAGAGGCAGAGTTGTGTTTGAGGATGCAGTTGTTGACGTGCTTCCAGTACTACGTCTCTGTCCAGGAAGGCGCAACCTGACCTCGTCGTCACTAGCATCTTCCTCCACCTCCTCTGCTAACCTCATCTCTTGGCTGACTGTGGGTTGACAGTAAGTGGGATCTCCAACCTCATCATCATCACCCTGTGCGTTATCACACCCGTCGTCCTCAGAGCCAACCTGTTCCTGCCCTGACAAAAAACTAAAGTTGTCGCTCCAATCAGGTATTTGAGTCTCATCATCGTCTTCCTCATTGTCTCCACCAACAGGAGTTACAGTTTGGGAATGAGGGTCTACATTATGGTCAGAACCTTCTGCGTCTGGTCCTGGATCCGATTCATAAAGATTCTGGGCATCAGTGCAGATCATTTCCTCGTCTGGATTCACAGAAGCGCTGGAGTCGACCTCTGATTCCCAGGCTATAGTATGAGTAAACAGCTTTGCAGACTCAACCATCTGTTCTACCTCATACTCAGACGGGCAGCTGGAGATTTGGGAGCTGTGAGGAAGCAAGTGCGATTGGGGTGACACCTTTGAGGACTGGAGTATTTGTGATGTTGAAGTTGATGTGGAGGAGAGCCCACTTAAAGGAGCACTTGATATCCGTTGAAGCACCTGCTGTTTTTGTGCCTCATCTGGAATTTGTAGCGATTGGCGTGGCCGTAAGAAAGGGATCTTATCACATTGTCCGCTAAAAGAAGTAGACATCTTAGTTTGGCTGGAAAATGGTCTTTCTTCTGCAGATGTTACTGTTGCTTTAACACCTACCCCACGGACACAACCTTTTTTCCCCTTCCCAACACGCCTATTCCCCTTTCCAACAGCAGCAGGCCTTTTTCCACTCATTTTGGTGGTTAACTAATTCACAACTCTGGAGTTGTTTGCACAAAAAAACAATGGATGGGAACCGAGCAGAGCTGAGTGGCCAAACTGTGGTATTAGGCCAAAACTATTGGCTGGGTTAGATTCAGAAAAAAATTATATTCAATTTGCAACCTGATGGAGGTCAGTATAGATGGACTAATAGAGAAAGTCCCACACACAGCTAGAAGCCCAAATATTTTTTCAGAGGTAGATGCAGAAAAAAAATATATTCAGTTTGCAACCTGATGGAGGTCAGTATAGATGGACTAATAGAGAAAGTCCCACACACTGCTAGAAGGCCAAATATTTTTTCAGAGCTAGATGCAGACAAAAAATTATTTTTAATTTGCAACCTGATGGAGGTCAGTATAGATGGACTAATAGAGAAAGTCCCACACACTGCTAGAAGGCCAAATATTTTTTCAGAGCTGGATGCAGATAAAAATTATTTTTAATTTGCAACCTGATGGAGGTCAGTATAGATGGACTAATAGAGAAAGTCCCACACACAGCTAGAAGCCCAAATATTTTTTCAGAGGTAGATGCAGAAAAAAAATATATTCAGTTTGCAACCTGATGGAGGTCAGTATAGATGGACTAATAGAGAAAGTCCCACACACTGCTAGAAGGCCAAATATTTTTTCAGAGCTGGATGCAGATAAAAATTATTTTTAATTTGCAACCTGATGGAGGTCAGTATAGATGAACTAATAGAGAAAGTCCCACACACTGCTAGAAGGTCAAATATTTTTTCAGAGCTGGATGCAGATAAAAATTATTTTTAATTTGCAACCTGATGGAGGTCAGTATAGATGGACGAATAGAGAAAGTCCCACACACTGCTAGAAGGCCAAATATTTTTTCAGAGCTAGATGCAGAAAAAAATTATATTCAGTTTGCAACCTGATGGAGGTCAGTATAGATGGACTAATAGAACAAGTCCCACACACAGCTAGAAGCCCAAATATTTTTTCAGAGGTAGATGCAGATAAAAATTATTTTTCATTTGCAACCTGATGGAGGTCAGTATAGATGGACTAATAGAGAAAGTCCCACACACTGCTAGAAGGCCAAATATTTTTTCAGAGCTAGATGCAGACAAAAAATTATTTTCAGTTTGCAACCTGATGGAGGTCAGTATAGATGGACTAATAGAACAAGTCCCACACACAGCTAGAAGCCCAAATATCTTTTCAGAGGTAGATGCAGAAAAAAATTATATTCAGTTTGCAACCTGATGGAGGTCTGTATAGATGGATTAATAGAACAAGTCCCACACACAGCTAGAAGCCCAATATTTTTTCAGAGGTAGATTCAGAAAAAAAATATATTCAGTTTGCAACCTGATGGAGGTCAGTATAGATAGACTAATAGAGAAAGTCCCACACACTGCTAGAAGGCCAAATATTTTTTCAGAGCTAGATGCAGACAAAAAATTATTTTTAATTTGCAACCTGATGGAGGTCAGTATAGATGGACTAAGAGAGAAAGTCCCACACACTGCTAGAAGGCCAAATATTTTTTCAGAGCTTGATGCAGATAAAAATTATTTTTAATTTGCAACCTGATGGAGGTCAGTATAGATGGACTAATAGAGAAAGTCCCACACACTGCTAGAAGGCCAAATATTTTTTCAGAGCTGGATGCAGATAAAAATTATTTTTAATTTGCAACCTGATGGAGGTCAGTATAGATGGACTAATAGAGAAAGTCCCACACACTGCTAGAAGGCCAAATATTTTTTCAGAGCTAGATGCAGACAAAAAATTATTTTCAGTTTGCAACCTGATGGAGGTCAGTATAGATGGACTAATAGAACAAGTCCCACACACAGCTAGAAGCCCAAATATTTTTTCAGAGGTAGATGCAGAAAAAAATGATATTCAGTTTGCAACCTGATGGAGGTCTGTATAGATGGATTAATAGAACAAGTCCCACACACAGCTAGAAGCCCAATATTTTTTCAGAGGTAGATGCAGAATAAAAATATATTCAGTTTGCAACCTGATGGAGGTCAGTATAGATGGACTAATAGAGAAAGTCCCACACACTGCTAGAAGGCCAAATATTTTTTCAGAGCTAGATGCAGACAAAAAATTATTTTTAATTTGCAACCTGATGGAGGTCAGTATAGATGGACTAATAGAGAAAGTCCCACACACTGCTAGAAGGCCAAATATTTTTTCAGAGCTGGATGCAGATAAAAATTATTTTTAATTTGCAACCTGATGGAGGTCAGTATAGATGGACTAATAGAGAAAGTCCCACACACTGCTAGAAGGCCAAATATTTTTTCAGAGCTGGATGCAGATAAAAATTATTTTTAATTTGCAACCTGATGGAGGTCAGTATAGATGGACTAATAGAGAAAGTCCCACACACTGCTAGAAGGCCAAATATTTTTTCAGAGCTAGATGCAGAAAAAAATTATATTCAGTTTGCAACCTGATGGAGGTCAGTATAGATGGACTAATAGAACAAGTCCCACACACAGCTAGAAGCCCATATATTTTTTCAGAGGTAGATGCAGATAAAAATTATTTTTCATTTGCAACCTGATGGAGGTCAGTATAGATGGACTAATAGAGAAAGTGCCACACACAGCTAGAAGCCCAATATTTTTTCAGAGGTAGATGCAGAAAAAAAATATATTCAGTTTGCAACCTGATGGAGGTCAGTATAGATGGATAATAGAACAAGTCCCAAACACAGCTAGAAGCCCAATATTTTTTCAGAGGTAGATGCAGAAAAAAATTATATTCAGTTTGCAACCTGATGGAGGTCAGTATAGATGGACTAATAGAACAAGTCCCACACACTGCTAGAAGCCCAAATATTTTTTCAGAGCTAGATGCAGAAAAAAATTATATTCAATTTGCAACCTGATGGAGGTCAGTATAGATGGACTAATAGAATGATGCTATGCCCAAAAGATTTTACTTCACTAGGTGCAGTAAAAAATTTGGTATTCTATACACAGGTGGTATATCTTGCAACACAGACAGGCTACTCCACTGACTAACACACTCTGCAATAGGCCAAAAAGGATTAGCTTTGCTAGATTCAGCCAAATGCTGTGAAAAAAACTTGCACAGCACTGGCACAGACCTGCCTGGCAAAAACTGATAGGAACTGATGTAACCTAGTCCTGAAAAGGACTGCAATTACAATTAGTCTTTACTCCCACAATCTATCTATTTAAGAGCACAGACCTGCCTGATAAAAGTCGTAGGAAATGCTGTAACCTAGTCCTTAAAAGGACTGCAATCACAACTATTCCCTACTCCCAAGCTATCTGTAGATTTGTGCGAAAATTGGCTTGAAATTAACAAGGTATAGCGCACACAGCAACAGCGGTGCCGTCTAACACGCAGCTGCAGCAGTGAGAAAATGGTGGCGACGGGGAAAATGGCTTGGTCTTATAGGGCAAGGACATGTGACATACACTGCCAATGACACATGCCCTTGCTTGTGTGAAAAAAGCACTTCGCTCCGTGTGTGCGCTGCTGATAGGCTGACAGATTGCACCTCCCCACTGTAAATGCGGGAAAGAGAAAAAAAAATGGAGATCTTCATTATTCCTGCAGAGATCCATCCCCTGCCCCTCCCCCCACCCCGCTGTACACTCAAACTGCGTATTAACATTAATTTTCATCATTACTGAGAAAAAATCCAGTTATGATTTTGGTGCACGAACAGTTATCGAACATAACCTCGAACAGCCAAATTTTTCTCAAATCGTTCGTGTTCGCCGAACGGCTCGAACACCGCCCAAAACAGCTCGAATTTGAGATTGGCGAACAGTTCGAGTAGAACAACGCTCATCTCTAATGGTAAGATGGAACCCAGTCAGCCATGAATCCAGGAGACACTGAGCTGCCCTTAGGATGTAGCTTCAGTGACCTGCGATGACATCATTGAGGTTACCACAGGTCACTGAAGCTGCAGTTCCCATGAGCAGCTCAGTATGCGCGGCCCGATGAACTGCGGTGACCTCAATGAGATCACCTCTAGAACCGTGAGAAATTTCTCACAGTGATAGCAGTGATCTCATTTATGTCACCGCAGTTCATTGGGCCGCTCATTAGGACACAAGTTAGGGCTGCTAAATTAGGGCACAAACATTTTCTTCTCACCACATCATATAGAATGCATGAGAAAAAACAGTGGCATGATTTAATATATACCGTCTTATATAAATTTTCATATACGCACTATATGGTGACAAGCAGTAGTTTCCCATAAAAGTATAGTAGAAAGAGTAGTTCTGGAACACAAACAACTACTGTGACAACTATTATGTAAGTTGAGGGAACATTACATTATAGCTCTTCTCTATGATGATAAATCATCAATTCCCCCATCTGAAACATATGGCAGACAACATTATGTGGTTGTCCCATTACAGGTATGTGCACACATCTTTGTGTGCTGAATTACGCACCGAAACTGACCTGTAAAGCGCAAACTAAGTGGAGAAAAAAAGAAAATAAGCAGTTCAATGTAAAAGCGACTTGCTGTTCAGTCTTTTGCCATAATTTAAGGTTAAACGTAGACATATGTTCATCGGGTTCAACATATAACCTGACTTTTTGACCAATTTGATTTTACACTTTGAGAAAGAGGCCGTTCCAGCTCAGAAAGGCCTTGGTTTTAACAAAAAAACTATTTAGAATCCCAAGGCTCTTCATTCCCACATCCCAGCCTGCCTATACATGACAGTTTCCATTATTGCCATAAACATCTGGAAGAACCTTTTCCTCCAGCCATAGGGCAGCAAAAGCAGCTTTCCATGTTTTTTTCTGTATTGTTCCTGCACACAACAGCGCTACCATTTCTTATACTTATCTTTTACCAGACGGCAGTTCCCTATTTTGTGTGCGCTTCTGTCATGCTCCACAGCTTTTCGACCATTCTATATTGGCATATTGTATACTTATGTAACACCCGGGCAGGGTGTCCGGTAGTTCTCACCTCAATATGGCACAATGCTTCCACTCAAATATTGCAGGGAGCTCCAGGAGAATGAATGAGGGTCTTCCTCTTCTGCCAGGGGTCGACTCGGGAGGCGCCTGTCCATGCTCTATACACACTTTCAAGAGATGTGATTAAAACAACCCAACAGATTAATTGTACAAGGTTTAAAAGGCAGAACACATAACAAGGAAAAGCAAACAAATTATATCACACAAACACAACAAATATAAGACACTCTTAAAAGTAAAGGAAGTGCTTTGCATGTAGATAAGCATGTTGTGATAGCACAGGGCAATCCCTAGGAGGAACATCAGTACAGCTATCACAAAATAAGTCCTCAAATCTACCTATGCTGCTAGCCTTCAGTTCAGGATGACACTTTCCCTTTAAGTGACAGCAAACACACTTCTAACTAATAACACTTAACCTACAAATGGCTGTAGCAGTGCAAGTAATACAGTCCAACGTTGGGGCCCAGTTGCCGTGCATGTTGGTGTGCTTTCAGTAACTGTTGGTGTCCTTAAAAGCTCAATAAGAGCAAAATCCCCTTCCTGGTTGGTCCTCTTGCAAACTCCTTGCACTTGGAACCACAAGTCTCAAAAATACTCCCTTAGCAAGTGGTTCAACTATAAACTCCTCAATAGTGGAACCACAGGTCCCAGCTATAGCTACTCACTCCTTGATGTAGCAGGTCTATGTTCACACAGCGATGCAGCTGGGGGCTACAGCATCCAGATTCCTGGGACAGAGGGAATAGATGGCGTCTTCTGCGTTAAACCAGGCGGCAATGGACATCTCCTGGTAACCTGGCTGGTGTGCAGATATGCTTCAGCTTCAGGAATATTTTTCTCCTCACACACTGAGCTGCTGGGCTGTCAGCACTCACTTTGTGCCTCTGTTCTCTGCTCTCCTGTGTCAGAATCTCATCTGTCTACAATGGAGGATCACACACATGTCCCTGTGCCCAGCTGGCCATTTCCTTCTCCAACTTGCTCAGCCAATAAAAAGTCTGGAGTGAGAGACTCTGATCCATGGACGTGAACCAATGCTGTGATGGTTAGTCTAGTACTAATGGACTGGGACACCCTTCAATCTTGTGAAAGTGATCACACTGCAGCTTTATTTTTTAAATTTTTAGTCTCTTTCTCTGCTACTCCTCCTCTTCCAGGATGTAAAGAGGAGCAAAGTCTGCTGGGATTTGTATTCCAGGGCAGTGCAGCAAAAGAACCATTAACATCTGCTGCTGTAAATGTATATGTAATCCCAGCAGCAATAATCTCTGTACACATAGCTCCCACTGCAGGTGTTACACTTACAATGTCTCCAATGAAAATTCTAAATATTTAAACTCCACTATCACAATCACCTAAAAATGTCCACAAATTTTGACATATTTTTCCAAAATTGTGCTCCCTTTTTTGCCTAGTTCATGAGATTATCCCCGGGAAAAATCTGAACGGTTGGCATGAATGTGTACTGTAGCTAGAGGGAGTGCTATAGTCAAAGCCAGACCTTGATGCTTAAAGGGGCCCAAAGTTCCTTTCCCCATTAGGAAGACATCAGAATTATTAATGGCACGAAGGGGTGGGAGCCCTGTAGCAGATTTTGTAATGTAGCTCAAGATCTTCACATTGCGCCTCTGACACATTGGGAGTCACAGATAATGACACACAGTCCCCATTACAGCATCAGATATTTCCACCTGAGTAGCACGTGCCGCTTTCTTGACAATAGTCTTGCATGTTGAGCTGCTCTATAAAACATTACTTTTTAATATACAGATGCAGGTTTCAGAAAAAGTGCTGCAGGAGCTACAAAAATAGGATTCAATGCTGCATTCATAAGTTGCAGCTGTTACCATTTTTTGCAACTCTCACAATAGAGCCGCAATGTTTTTGTCTCGATTTTGAAAAACTGTAGAAAACCTGTGCGTTTTTGCCACAGTTGAAGCAAAGAACTGTGACGCAGCCGCAACGCAGCCTAACACCATAGGACTTGATAACTAGGGATGAGCGGAAGTTTGGGTTCTGGTACCCAACACGAACTTTAATCCAAAGTTCGGTTCGTGTACCAGAACTGTACCAGAACTTGAACCAAATCCCAAACCCAAACCCAAACTTTGGATCTGGAAAAAAATGATCTCTCTCTGCAATGGACTTCCGCAAGAGGTCTGTGTTCGGGGCATAGTGCCAGACACTAACGGTGCGGCACGAACCCCGAACTTTTAAGTTTAGATTCGCTCATCTCTTTTGATAACTCTTTCCTGAAACTTCTAATTTTGTAAAGTTAATTAGAGACTAAAGAGATTGTGATCAGGGTTGGCTGAATTGATTGGTGGATGCACTGATTTCTGGCAGCAGGGGATATATACTGCTTTATGGAGCATGATAATATACCAGGTAATGAAAACAGAACTGCAGATCGGTCAATTTATAGGAAAGTGCTTTTTTTGTGGGAGGAAATTATAGCTAAAGAGGTAATTAGGAACGTTTAGTGCTTATGTCTCATTTATGCCAGGTAAATGGTAAAACATCATCAAAATAGGAACAGTTAGGTGCTGACAATGTACGAAATTCTCTACATGTGAATTGTAAATGGCAGCTGTGGATCTGTGACAATGCAGTATACCCTGGTAGTTCACATGGAGGAAGAGGTAAGAGCATGAATCTTTATAGACACTATGAAATTAAAATGTTATGGCAATTATCCCATTATGTCCAATTACAACAGGCTACAGTAATGCAGGGGGTCCTTCAATTAGGACTTCCTATCTCAAAGTAAGACACAAGTGTTAATTTATTGAAGGGAATCTGTCACCTGGTCTTTGCTACCCCATCTGAGAGCAGCATAATGTAGGGTCAGGGACCCTGATTTCTGATGTGTAACTTACTGAGCTGTTTGCTGTAATTTTGATTAAATCCCTGTTTTCTCTGCTGCCGATCTAGCAGATCTCTAATTGCTGAACTCTGTATAACCCTGTCCAGCTTTCTGTCAATGTACAGTGTCCACAAAAACTGCCAATCAGTGGTGGGGGCGGGGTTATACAGGGCTCATGAATATGGAGAACTACATGGCAGTAGGTTTACTAGTCCTCTAGTGATAATATACTGCTGATGATAAAACGGTGATTTTATCAAAACTACAATATGCAGACGAGTAAGTGAAGTTGAAATCTTTGGCTACAAGACACAGTAATACATTATAACATTCTCGCTACAATTTATGCCATCCTTAAAGCTCTCAAACCCATTAGATTAAATTCAGTCCAGCCTACCAACTATAACAAGACTTTCTGATGTGTAAAAGAGTCGTATGACATTTCCCCGACAGATAATGATCGGGCACTCGTAGAATTGTATTCAAAGGCTTCTTTATAAAATATTCAATAATGTCCATCACAGCAAGTTCGCAAGCTGAGCCCACACTTTACCTGGCCGATGATGGCTGTGTTATTCTGCTATTGTAGCGCCCAAGGGTTCGGTTGCAACAGTGGTATTGCACCTCAACCAGAGGTGTGATATTCCACTCCCGGGTAAGGATGGATGATGGACCAGGGCTCAGTTAGCTGCATACACCACACACACCCCATTTCCGGGGGACAGCTCGACGGTGCTCCCATTTATATATATGCAGGCACAACTGACTATGTCCCTGGCTGGAGTGGGGAGGGGGGAGGAAAACCCAGCTAAGGGGACGGTTTCTGGAGCATAGGAAGGCGTTCATTGGTTGCAGGTCACCTGAGCTCAGACACAGTGAAGCAGATAAAAGGT
Organism: Phyllobates terribilis; assembly: GCF_046119375.1. NCBI lineage: Eukaryota > Metazoa > Chordata > Amphibia > Anura > Dendrobatidae > Phyllobates > Phyllobates terribilis. Next base: position 518,196,052 of record NW_027362761.1, read on the forward strand.
GGGGGCCATCTTAGGAGGGAGTTCAGTGTTCCGTGAGAGGAGAAGGCAGGGAGCAGAGCTGCTGCATGGGCTCTGCTCCCTGGGCAGGCCTAGCACAGAGGCCGGAGCCTGAGAGAAGAGGAGAAGGAGAAAGGTGGAGAGAAAGAGGAGTAGAAAGGCTCCAGAAACAAGAAGGCAGAAGGGATCCTAAGAACCCACGAGATAACGGGTGAAGGGTCAGGCAGAATAAGGGTACCGGATTCCCAAGTTTGTGAAGGTAAATCATCCCTCAGCCAAAGACCGGAGGTCGTGATCATCTATTGGTGCGACCCCCTGCTACACCCACTCGGAAGGCATCACATAGGGTCAGGGAAACCGGCGACAGGTTTCACCAAGAGAAGGCCCGAGGCAGCTGGACAGAAGTGTGGTCACTGGTGGGGCACGAGAGGCCAGAGAAAGGACAGAAGGGGGTCCTGTGCCATACTCCTGAATTGCCTGGGGGTTGACCGAGCTCCTCACCTGGTGGACGCAGCATGGCTTGGGCAGTCATTCCTTGCAGAAGTGACTCGGATAACAACTGTGAGTAAAAGACCCTGGACTGCATCACTGACTCTGTGTTTCTTACCGCACCAGCACTAACGGTACTGGGACGCCCGGCACCACAACCCCCACCATCTACGCTCGCTGCCCTGAGGCTACACTCCTCCCGTGGGGAGTTATACTATTCTCTGCTGCACCCACAACACCAGCCTGACATTTAAAACCCTACAAATAGATTGCCACAACGTTTGGTCTGACCACCCTGAGCCACGGACCGGGTTGCCACTACTACCCCCATCATTGCGCAGAAGCCCGGTTCCGAGTGCCCCACGGCCCAGGGGGCGAGTCACTATCATCTGTCTCTAACAGCGGCGGGTGGAGCGGAACTTCACCCGTGACTGATAACTTGTTCAATGCCACTGTCAATCTGTGACAGTGGCATCTAATGAGTGCTGGCAGTGGGGCATGTCTTTCTATGCACCCATCGGTTCGCTCGTGACTCGCCGATGGGTTGCCATGATGGCCAGGGATCTGATAAAAACCCCCGTGCCTATCATTCTGATCCGCCTGTGAAAGCCAGCCTGTAGCAGACGCTCATAGCAGATGGTGATTTTTGCTATACTGTAGATAACAGTACTACTGTATTGCTGTGTATAAAGCAAGCAATCGAATGATTGAAGGTTCAAGTCCCCTAAGGGAACTAGCAAATAAAGTAGAAAGTAAAAAAACATTTTTTAAAACTATGAAAAAAATACAAAAATATAAAAGTTCAAATCACCCCTTTTTTTCCCCCTCTAAAAATAAAGTAATAAAAACATACACATATTTGGTAGGGTTCGTAAAAGTCAGATCTAACAAAATACAAAATAAATTAACCCGATTGGAAAAACAACGTAATGAGAAATAAAACCCAAAACCCCAGAATTGCTGCTTTTTGGCCACCACAACACTGCAATAAAATGCAATAAGAGGCAATCAAAACATCGTATCTAAGCCAAAATGGTGTCAGTAAAAACATCAGCTGAGATGCAAAACACAAGCCCTCACATAACCCATTCACCAATAACTATAGTTTAAAATGATACAGGTCTCAGAAAACATCTTTTCGCCACTTAAATTAAAAAATAAAAGATATGTTTGGCATCGGCGTACTTGTACAGACCTGGGGAATCATATTGCCAGGTCAGTTTTACTATATAGTAAACATGGTAAATAAAAAACCCAAAAAAACAATTGTGGAATTTCTCTTTTTTTTGCTATTTTGCCACACTTGGAATTTTTTTCCTACTTTCCAGTGCATCACACGATCAAATGAATGGTGTCATTCAAAAGTAAAACTCGTTCCACAAAAAACAAGCCCTCATACGGCTATGTTGATGGAATAATAAAAACTTTATGGCTCTTGGAAGAAGGGGAACAAAAAAAGAAAGCTAAAAAACGGGAAAGAGAGAGGGAGTATATTTAAAAAATATATTCCATTTTTTATATTCATGAATGTTTTCGTGTGCTGTCACATGTTTTTCTGATCATATGCTTATTGAATTGTAACCACAGCCGTTTTCAGCTGCACATTGATTTCACTTTGCTTGGATGAGCTGGCTCACATGAGGTTAATTGGTATTATCAAAATCATGGAGTTACAATCATTTCAGTTTCAGTATGAAGATAATAACATTTTAACATTTTGCAAAGAAATACATAATGTGTGAGTATGCTTCTCAGACTCTACAAATTACCAAAGAATTAAATTAATAAACTTTCATCGAACTAGAAAGAAGGATATAATAGCTAGTGATGTGCGAACATGCTCGGATAAGAAGTTATCCGAGCATGCTCAAGTCCTAACCGAGTATCTTCAGAGTGCTCGGAAAACATGTTCACGTCACCATGGCTGCATGATTCGTGGCAGTTAGACACACATGGTATTCTATAAACCAGAGAAACCATAGGTATTTTCAAAACCCCAAAATAACATAATTAAAACACCATATGTTGACTAAAAGAGATAAATGTTTTATTTATGTATTTTTTAAGAAATAACACATAGGTATAAATAACATGTGTCAAAAGACATAACATGGGCATGTGAGGCAGCAGGGGATAGATAGAGACACAGCTGGTATCAAATTCACATTGGACCTATAATAGGTCACATAGTCCAACCCATACAATCCATAAGTCACAGACAATGTGTGCAGAAAAAGTTAAATAACATAGATCAAGTGACCTATAACAAGTCACAGTATAAACAACCATCAGAGGTTTTTTCAGCAACACGTCCCAGATGGAAAAAAAAAACAGGAACAGCAGAATTCGCGGAAAGAAAGGAAGGGATACTTCGGCCTCTCGCCAGAGGTCCCGCTTACAGTCTCTCTGATCCGGATAGAAGCTCTGGTGGGTCCCCTTATGTAGTCCACACTCCAGTAGCAGGGAGTGTAATAGCTGTATCCTTCAGCAGTGCAGAAGCTGGGGAAGGCTCCGAGGATATGGTGTTAGATAGAAGAAATCACGTTGAGAGTCTGTCCTGCACCACACACGAGGGCCTGCACACCGTCCTGGCTCTTTTCACAGACCACAGCCGACTCTTCGCGCGCTTTTTCCTGCTTCCCACTTTGGTCACGTGACTCTCTAGGGCGGGACACAGGAGGCTCAGTCTTTTTCTCTGTCATCACACCCTGCGCAGATGCAACCTCTGGCCACAAGGTGGCAACATCATCCTGTGTAATCACTTCTGTAACAGGCTCTATATCAAATATCACAGAACAGCCAGAGCCGGCCAGCTCACTACACGCCCCCCCACTCAAAGGTTGGCAGTCCCTGCCAACGACCGGCTCCAGGGCGGCGATGGCTGTGGATGTGACAGGGGGCGGCTGGGAAGAGGGCCACACATATTGGTCTCTGTAGGACTGTCCTGGAGGTACCCCTGCAGTGGTCCTCGTTGTCCGCCTAACGGGTTAGATCCCCTCTCTCCTATCAGTCACCCCACTCTCTTTCCCAGTCGACATGTCAGTAGAGGAGGTAATCGGTTCAAGTGCGTCAGTCGGACGGACAGGGGTAGGCATGCATTCAGTCTCTACATCCCCGGGGTCAGTGTCTCCGACAGTATTAGTGATATCCATCTCTCTAGGTATCACAGTAGGGGAGTCAGGCTGGGAACGGCAGGGGCGCAACATATTACGGTGCAAAGTTCGGATGCTGCCGCTGTCTTCGCCCTGCACTTGATAGACGGGGCCACCGGGGTACGGCTGTCCAATTACTCGATAGACTTCGGTCTCCCACTTGGGCCGGAGTTTCCCTTGTGGCTTCTTTATTCGGACTAGGACCAGTTGACCTACATTCAGTGGGTCTTCTTGTACCGGAAGTGGGTCAGCGTGCACTTGATCCTGAATTTGTCGGCCTACTAGCCGGTAGACAGTCTCCATTCTCTGGCGGTGTGTTTGTAGCCAGGAAGGATAGGTACCACAGGTATCTTCTTCAGAGCTAGACAGTTGCAACTCATGGATGTCTTTGCCTGGACGGCCAAAGAGAAGGGTGTATGGGTTGTATCCGGTGACGGAATGGACCTGATTATTATAGGCCCACAGCAGTTCCGGGAGGAATCGAGGCCAGTCGGGCTTTTTGTCTTCAGCCAAAGTCCGGATCAGTTGTAAGAGGGTCCGGTTAAAGCGTTCACACGCGCCATTCCCTTGTGGATGGTAAGGGGTGGTCCTGGACTTCTTGATTCCATACATCCGTTGGAGTTCTTCAATGACTCGCCCTTCGAAACAAGCCCCCTGATCAGAGTGTAGCCGCTCCGGACACTCGTAGACCCGAACGAATTGCTGACAGATAGCCTGTGCAGCTGATTCAGCAGTCTGATCCTTGGTAGCAACAGCGACAGCGAATTTCGTGAAGTGGTCCACCATCACCAGACAGTACTGGTAGCCACTATTCGCCGTTCCGATCAACAGATAGTCCACCATCAACAGCTCGAGGGGCCTCGACGTCTTAATAGTCTGGACGGGGGCACGCTGCTCCGCGGACTTGTGGAATTCACAGGTACGGCATGCTTGACAGACGTTTTCAACCAACTTACGGAGCCCCGGACAAAAAATGTACTGCTGGGTCCACCGCAGGGTCTTGTCTATGCCGAAGTGGCCGTTCCTCCTGTGAGCTTCGCCCACCATCTCATGGGCCAACTGCACCGGGACGACAATCTGCAAACACACCTCCAGCATATGGGATAAAAGGGCCCTGCGACACAGGACTCCATCTTTCACAATCAGCCGATTCCACTGGGCAAGCAGAGCCAAGGCTCCGGTCGATAGTCGGGCTCTCACTTCGAAGGGCGGTTTCTCTTGTTTATTCACATACTGTTTCAGTAAGACGTGCTCGGGATCTCGATCTTGAAGCTTGGCCCATTCTTGCTGGGACAGGGGAGATCCCACTACGACTTCAATCCCTCCTACCGCATACTGGCGGCTATCTTCTATTTGCTTTGCGAGCCGGGCAAAGTCAGGCATCTCATCTTCCTCCAACTCTTCGTCCCGGTCCCCCACTGGCGGGGATGATGTCACTCTAGACAGGCTGTCAGCATTCTGATTCTCGTTCCCCGCTCTGTATTTAATTTTGTACTGGAATCTAGAGAGCCTGGCCATCCAGCGCTGTTCCATTGCCCCTAGTTTGGCATTCTCCAGGTGGGCAAGAGGATTGTTGTCCGTCATGACCAGCACCTCCGCTCCTGTCAGATAGCCGGCAAATTTCTCCATCATAGCCCAAGTCAGAGCCAAGAGTTCCAAGCGGAAGGAGCTGTAGTTGACGGGATTCTTTTCGGTGTCACGGAGAGACCTACTGGCATAGGCTATCACGCGTTCTTTATTATCTTGAACTTGAGAGAGGACCGCCCCTAGACCTTGAAGGCTGGCGTCGGTGTGCAACTGAAACGGTAATGTGTAGTCTGCATATGCCAGAACGGGGGGTGATGTTAGAGCAGCCTTAAGTGCCTGAAAGGATTTTTCTCGGTCAGGCCCCCAACTGATGCGGCATCCTCTGGGGCTGTTCGCGGTCCCTCGGAGAACCTCATGCAGTGGTTCAGCAAGCCGAGCATAGTCCTTGACAAACTGACGGTAGTAGCCTGCCAGCCCCAGAAAATCCCGGACTTCTTTGACGGTAGTTGGCTGCGGCCACTCTTGAACGGCTGCTATCTTCTCCGGAGAGGGCTGGACACCTTCGGCCGAGATCCGGTGGCCCAAGTAGTCGATTTCCTGCTGGAACAGACGGCACTTGCTGGGCTTCAACTTCAAGCCGTGTCTCCTCAAGCGCTGGAACACTTGGCCAAGCTTATGAAGATGATCCTCAAAGGTGGCAGAATATACCACGATGTCGTCAAGGTATATCAGCGTAAACTCAAAGTTGAAGTCTCCCAGACAGCGTTCCATTAGTCTCTGAAAGGTCCCCGGTGCGTTATTCAAGCCGAACGGCATCCGGTCGAACTCATACAGGCCCATGGGAAGGATGAAGGCGGTCTTTTCCCTGTCCTTCTCACTCATTGGAACCTGCCAATATCCACTGGCCAGGTCTAGGGACGAAAAATATTTGGCCTTCTTCAGGGCGGTCAGTGACTCTTCGATCCGAGGAAGTGGATATGAGTCCCGGATAGTGCAAGCGTTCAGCCTACGGTAGTCCACGCAAAACCTTAGGGAACCATCTTTCTTTTTGACTATCACCACGGGTGCAGCCCACGGGCTCTGGCTTTCACGTACCACTCCGGCGTGTAGCATAGATTCTAACAGGCTTTTCACCTCCTGGTATTGCTGAGGTGGTATCTGCCGGTACCTCTCGCGGATAGGGGGGGTATCGCCCGTGGGTATCTCGTGCTGGATACTGGTGGTACACCCAAAGTCGGTGTCATGCTTTGCAAAGGAGTCTTGGTGTTCCCGCAGGAGTTCCTCCACTTGAGACACTTCTTGTTTGGTGTACTGAGACGTGTTTAGCTGCACTTTTTCCCGTAGTTTTCGCCCAATGTCTTCATCGTCTACTTGAGCGTTTATGGCTGAGACGGTTACCGTCCAGTCGCCTTCTGTAGACGGTGTGAATTCTAGGGGCCCAATGGGATTCATTTCCGTGGGTAGAGCATATACCCGGGCAAGTTGAGTGCCGGCTTCAAGGGCTAGGCCTACGTCTGCGGTGTTGTTTAGCCTGACAGGGACTCTCCCGTTCCTCACGACGGCTAGAGTGTGAGCAACTAGTGGGTTTAGCTTACCCCCACTTGGGGTCCTCGGCTCGATCAACACTTCAACCCCCTCAAGTTGTCGGTGGGTGTTAAGGGGTAAGGTAATGACTGTCTCTTTTTCAGCGGGCAAAGTAATCCGAGTACGGCGTGGCACCGTAATGGCGGCTAGGGGTAGTTGTTCCTCTGCCATCTGTTGAAGTCCAACGGTCCGGATTACGCGCTGGAACGCCAGACGAGTCGGCTTATGTTTGGTGACTTTCTGCCAGTATTTGGGTCCTTTTCTTGTCAACAGCATAAGATCTAGGTCTTTCAAGATGTTCATTCCAACTATCACTGGGGTTTTGGAGCCGAAACCTTCCTTGACGATGACGATCCCTCGTTTCCCTAAGTCCTGTCCGCAGGCCTTTGTGTCCATCCAAGCAACTCCGGTCACTGGAATGGGTAGATTATTAGCCACAATAATCTTAATGGCGGTGTCTGGGTCACGAGCAGTTCTTGGTTTGAGGTAATTTTCGAAAAACTGTTCAGAGATCGTGGTCACTTGTGACCCGGTGTCCATCAGTCCCTGTACAGCAATTCCTTCCAGGACAACTTCAAGTGTCGGGCTATTCGAGGCAAGAGCACTCCGCCATCGGCTCTGTTTTTCCACACCCCTCTCCTTGGCCTCCCCTGCTGCGCGAGCCTCAGCTGCAGGGGTGTCTAGTTTAACGGCAGCCATTGTGGTGAGGCCCGGCGTGGTAGCTCTGCTTGTGGATATGGCTGGGGTTCCATTCGCTGGTCTGATTGAAATTCCCTTCGCTGGGGTGACTGAGGGTTTGTTCGTTGGTGCGACGGAGGTTGTTGCGGAGGGAAGTGTTGAGGACAACGATTTGCCCTATGGCGAGGATCACCGCATGACCAACACTGTCCCACGGGACGACTAGGCTGTCTTCGCTGGTCTCCCTGTCGGTCTAATGTTAACTGTAATATCTGTCTCTGTAAGTCTGCTACCATCTGTTTCAGGTCTTCCGTGTCACTGTTCGGATTTTTAATGTCAGATATGGATCTGCACGCAGCACCTTGAATCCCCACATCCATGACGGGTCCCCTTGAACGTTCTATGGCTTCCTGTTTGACTTCAGCAAAAGTAAGAGCCGGCATCATCCGGATCAAGTCCTCTAACGTGCGGTTAAGATACTGGTCTCTCAGTCCTATTACAAATTGGTCTCTCAGTACCAGGTCACGAGAAGCCATACCAGCTAGTTGCTCCCCTTTTCCACAGGTTTGTTCAAGGAGTACCTGAAGGGCGTTCGCATATTGGGGAATATCCTCCCATTCAAGCTGTGTCCGTCTAAAGAACATGTGTCGCAGTGTTCCCTGGTATGTGGTCGGCCCATAGGTGTTCTCCAGCACCCGCACCAAATCATCTACTGTACGCTGGCCCCTGACCGTCTCCAGTCTGACTGTCGTCCATGCCTCCCCCTCTAGCATCAGTACCACCATTTCTGACAGGGTCTTAGGGTCAATATTATACATTTCCCCCAGTATCCGGACTTGTTCCGCCCACACTGGTACAGGGTAGTTTCGTCCGCCAAATTTCCTGACCTGATTCACAATAGACACCGGCGGGGGTTTCTGACTGTACACATGGCCTGGGTGGGAATCCTGTTGGTCACAGATCCTGCCGACTACGCCAGATGAAGTGACCGCGGGCAAGGCCGCGCATTGGTATCTATGATCTGGCCCAGCAAGATCCCCACACACAGACTCTATCTTGATAACCGTATCTTTACTCGTATACATTTTTAACACAGCAAAGAAAAACAATAAATGACAACAGTAATAACGTGTACTGATAAGCTGACCCTCACTGTCCCTACTCACACGTTACCAGTCCTTTACTCCAGAAGGATGTGTCCCCCGTCGCAGGCCTGTCTGTCTTTGCAGGAGGGCGTCCCAGACGGAAAAAAAAACAGGAACAGCAGAATTCGCGGAAAGAAAGGAAGGGATACTTCGGCCTCTCGCCAGAGGTCCCGCTTACAGTCTCTCTGATCCGGATAGAAGCTCTGGTGGGTCCCCTTATGTAGTCCACACTCCAGTAGCAGGGAGTGTAATAGCTGTATCCTTCAGCAGTGCAGAAGCTGGGGAAGGCTCCGAGGATATGGTGTTAGATAGAAGAAATCACGTTGAGAGTCTGTCCTGCACCACACACGAGGGCCTGCACACCGTCCTGGCTCTTTTCACAGACCACAGCCGACTCTTTGCGCGCTTTTTCCTGCTTCCCACTTTGGTCACGTGACTCTCTAGGGCGGGACACAGGAGGCTCAGTCTTTTTCTCTGTCATCACACCCTGCGCAGATGCAACCTCTGGCCACAAGGTGGCAACATCATCCTGTGTAATCACTTCTGTAACAGGCTCTATATCAAATATCACAGAACAGCCAGAGCCGGCCAGCTCACTACACCTGACTCATGGTTGATTTGTTTTCCCTAAACACTGTAGTAATGGGTACCTGACTGGTTGTGTGTTATCACTTCATGTATATGCACCTGCAGACCACATACTGCCAATTTAAGTGGCAAAACAGGACCCAACGACTTCCAGATAAATGAGAGAGGCATGGATAAGAAAATAATCTTTCCTTTACTGAACGATTTGGTAGAACATATATACATGCGGTAGCAGGAATGGGACTTCTGAAACACATCTTCTGCATAATACAGAGGTTCAATCTTGACGGTTAGAAAGTGGTGGCACATAGCTTGTGAAGAATGTTACAATTGTCCAGCAAGTTTCCCTGAGCACTTCCATCCAGCTGCTATTCCTTATATGAATGTGTCCCAGCCTGGCCCGTCCTGTATTCCTTCACTAAGACCCCCAGGTGTGGCAAACACTAAGACTTCTTTTAAGTATTCCCTTTCTATAGGTGCCCACTTGCCTGCTTTAGGTAGGAAGAAACTTCTGCCACATGTTAGTTGGTTGCATCAGAACACTAGGTCTCTTCTCTCTCTTCTACACTGAACCCAGAACTGTGCTGATCTGCAGTATGGAGTGTGGTAGATCGGCTCACTTGGTTGCACACAGAGGTACACGGGAACACTGTGGTTTATTAAGAGCACTGCATAAGCCACAGCATTGTTAGCAACACAAACACGGCCTTCTCGACCTAACAGGCAAAAAAAAAAAAACATATGGCACAATCCTTGTTGCTACGGGTAACCGCCCGCTTCAGGAACAAAAACAACCCAAGGTTTAGCTTTCCTTAACATGCACACCACAGCTCCAGAGCTTGAGCCTCCAGGCCCTCCCCACACCAAATGCTCTGAAAGGCTGTGATTTTATCCTCTGAGTTTCTCCCTTTCTACAGTTGTTTAATTACCCTAGCACTAAGATGGCTGCTTAACCCACTCATGTGCTGGAACCTTTTTCCTATGTATAATTACTGCAGCTATTAATATCAGTGCTACATATCTCCCCTCCAGTACTTTTCCAGTGACTTTGTCACAGGAGGTTATGACGCGCCCCTGGGCCTGTGTCGCGCTGCGTTGCGCACGCGGGAGCTTACCCGGAGCCGGATCTGTTGAGGGTTGTAGTCTCGTGGCGGTGACCCGGTCCGTGCCCAGGGAGTCAAACTGAGCGGCGATGTATCAGCGGTAGATGTTGGACGACTACGCCACCCGTTGAGTACAGCTAAGGAGCTGCTGCTGCAGGGCAGACCGCTGAGGCCGGTGGTAGGATTGTGCAGCGTGATAGTATAACCCCCAACGGGAGGGGTATGGCCTCAGGGCAGCCGACATGGATGATGGGGGTAGCAGGAACCACTCGGAGACGGTACGGTGTAGTTCAGGGTCTTTACTGGTGACAAAGATAGACCCTCCCGGAGTACTGGCTAGCGATTGGGGCCTGGTCAGTCCTTGAGCAGATGGGATCTCCCCTGGCCAGGCGGAGTTGTAGGCCTCCCAAACTAACTGTACTCTTCTGGCTACCTTGCTAGAGGCGGGTATAAGTAGCCCACGTCCCTGAGTGTACCGTGTGGTGCTCACCCGTATGGCCGGTGACTCGGGGCCTTCTAGTAGCTTCCGCTCCACGACGGCGGTGCTGGTCCCACGCGTGTGACCGTGCCTTCGGGTTTCTTGGCCAGAGGACCTGGAATCCCCTGCCTGACGGATTCTGCTGCTGGGTAGGAGTTAGTCCCCACAGCCTCGGACTCCGGGTCCGGTAAGAAATCTTCTCAGTCAGGGCGAGCTCTGCAGCTGCCAGCCCCTGACTCCTTGTAACACTGCTCCCACAGAGCTCCTGATGTTCTGTTCCTATATTTGCTTCTTTTCTCTGTCTCTACTTCTTCTCTACTCCCTAACCCTGCCTCAGCCCTAGGTTTATATAGGGGAAGTTCTTCCCCTCCCAGGACTGTGCAGGAGGTGTGGCATGCATAGGATTCCTGACCAAGAGACCTCCCACCTGCTCTCAGACGTAATATCTCTATCACTGTGGCAACCAGACCCCTGGGGTGTCACAGTTACCTCCAGAACTCTCTTACTAACTGCTTAGAAACAAGAACTCAGTTCCTAATGCCCACTTAACACCTCTCCACTTGGGTTGGTGTGACTAATAGTTTACTCTGTCATCTCCAAATAACCAGGAAAAATTCAGCTCACATAAAATTAGACACATAAAAGCAGCTGGTTAGACAACAATACATGAAAAGTCTTCAGGAAGTGTGTCCAGATGACTTTTCCACCTTTACAGCGGTGTCTTTATGAGCGGCTGCATGAGTACTGCTGGTGTCGGGGGGCTACATTTCATTGACGGTATCGTGAATTCACAGATCTACTGATCTATGATGAAAGATAAGATGCTCCCATCATTCCGTGCCCTTAGTAGACATGCACTTTTCCAATATGACAATGATCCAAAATACACTTCTAAGGCCACTTCTGCATATCTGAAGAACAAGGTGAAAGTGATTCAGCAGTTACGTATGTCTCCTGATCTTGACACAACCAATCACCTATGAAGAATTCTGAAGAGACAAGTTGTCATCCCTCTCCATCCAGCATCCAGGCTCTAAAGGAAAGGAAAAAGGTCTTGAAGAAAGGAAAAAGATAGATGTAATATGTCGACCAACTTGTTCATTATATGCCTAGAAGACTTGGCGATGTCCTTAAAAATCTTGTAGGTCAAAATACTAGAGGTCGTAATTTTTGATGTGGGGTGTATTCATTTTATATCAACTACTTTGAGTTAAACTGAAGATCTTGTAATGAAAGTTTTATTATTAACCTTACTTTCATGTTATGGGTTAAAAAATGTTCTAAGAAACTCAGTCTTGCCAAAATTTTGGAAATTGTTCTTGAGTTCAGTAAGATATAGATTAAAATCTTAACTTTTAAAGAGGGTGTACTCGTTTATGCTGAACACTGTGTGTGTATAATATATACTAGCAGCCCAAGTTCCGAAAAAAATAGGTTTCAGAAGCTAGAAAAGTGTGCTCTGCATAATAAAACCTAACTCAAATTACCCATGTCTATTTACTTTCAGCCTTTTTACACGATAAACAAAAAAACTTGTCATAATTAATAAATCAGTAAATGGCATTACGGAAAACAAAAATAAAATCTAGAAGGTTACAGAGACGTTCGCCAATTCAAAAAGTCTGGTCTACTGAAGTAATTGCAGCTGATGTTTTTCTCGGACTCACCTCAACATTAAGCTCTTTATGTAGTAAGAATGGTTCTGGGAATGCTGGATCCCAAGGTCTAAGATGAATTGGCAAAATTTGAATGAAAATGAGTTGGGGAACCCCATTGTCACTGAAAACTAGGAACTCCAGTCCAACACGGCAATGATCTCAGTTGTGAGAAAAGAGCCAAAAAAAATAAACCGGAAGCCATGTTTTTTTTTTGATGGACTGGTCAATATATTGATTTAATTCCCGATATTAACCCTTTGCTTTATGAATATAAACAGACATCAGGACGATCCATCTAGAATTACGTTTCAGAAAACTTATTTTAGAGTAATTACTTCTTCCCATATATTTCACCAACTGGTTTTATCTCATTCAATGCATCAAAAAGCTGTAAATTTAGCTAGTAGCCGCTAAGGAACATTTTGTATGAAGATTGTCTTTAGGACATTGTCATTATTTGTCTGATGCATTGAAACATTTAAAAGCTTTTTAATGAATATTCTTCTCATCTAAATTGAGTTTGCCTTGGCTTTCTTTTCATTAGGGAACGCTGATGTAATTTGTCTCCAGTTGAAAATTTATTTAATTTCTACCTCGTTTCTTCATTGTAAATGCCTATTATTCTCCTAAAATTAAATGATTTAGCTGGAAACAAAGTAGATTTTGGAACGTAATGGTCTGTAAAATACTTAAAAGGCAGCTTCAAAATTTCTGTAGGCTGGTTGTCCTGGAAAGAAAGGGTTGTTAGCAGGGTTGGACTGGACCACTAGAGAACCAGAAAATCCTCCAGTGGGCCCTCGCTTCTCCTTCAGGGGAGTCTATAGTGCAGACCTTCCAGATGCTATGGGGCTCTTGAGTGTGGAGAACCCAGCACCATTATCTGGATTTCAACGGTATCTGAGCAATCATGTGATAATCAATCGAATCAGCAAGGAGAGCAGAATCCTACCATTGTGTATCTTATGGCAATACCACTTGATACAGGGCCTGGAAAAAATTAGCCCAGGTCTGAAAAACCCCTTTAATGATAATGCATTGGTTTTGTATAGATAAAAGGTGGGCCCTCAGAATCAAGTCCCTTGGTGGGCCCAATGTTCCTCAGTCTGACACTGGTTGTTAGGTAGGTCTCCGAAGCCATAGGAAAGCAAGAGCCTACACTGTCAAGACTTTGTCTATGGACTTTAACAGGCAGCACCTCTCAGTCCTATTGGCTTCAGTGAGCCTGAGCTGCAATATCAGTTAAGAAAATAAATGAAATAAAAATAAATAAAAAATAGTACTCACTTTGTAAAGGGAATCTGCCATCAGGTGTTTGCTACCCCATGTAGCATCGGCGTCTCTGCCCCCTGCCAGGCAGAGACGCCGTCCCTCTCACTGCCACGCTCCCCGCCCGGCGTTCTCCAGCGCTCCTCTTCCTGCTGCTGCCGGCGTGCGCAGCTTCCCGGGCACTGTGCTTAGGGCGTGCGTGCGCTCCCTCCCTCTTAAAGGGGCCGCGCGCGCCGCCCTAAGGAGTCCCCGGCCAATTGCCGGAGGTCCTCCCATATATAAGGCACCTCCTCCAAAATGGAGGTGCCCGAGCAATAGTTGATGCACAGTGTACTTACCTTTGCTTCAGCCCTCAGGTCCCGCTGCTAGCCTGACTACTAGTCCTGCCCGCCAGCCTGACTAAGAGTCCAGTCCGCCAGCCTGACTACTCTTCAGCCCGACAGTCTGTCATCCATCCAGTCCGCCAGTCTGTCTATGGGCTTTGCCCGCCTGCTTACCTGGAAGCACCTGCCCGCTACCTGCCGTGCCTACCTGGAGGCTCCTGCTTGCTACATGTCATGCCTACCTGGAGGCTCCTGCTGTCACTTGCCGTGACCACCTGTCAGCCTACCTGGAGGCTCCTGCCCATCACTTGCCGTGGCCACCTGACAGCCTACCTAGAGGCTCCTGCCTGTCACCTGCCGTGACCACCTGACTGCCTACCTAGAGGCTCCCGCCTGTCGCCTGCCGTGTCTGCCTGTCCATCCACCCGGATCACTCGTCAGCCTGCCTGCTGTGCCATCTGCAATACCGGTCAGTCCCTGCCATCTGTACCGTGGGAGTCACCTGCTCCCTTACAAGGTCGTACCCAGAGTAGCACCTGGTCCCTCTGCTCGGATCCTCCCTGGTCACGGAGTCGTTAGCCGCCGTATGACCTAGGTCGCTCCGAGTTGATACCTAGTTATACCCCTCTGGGTCCCTCCTTGCACCGCAGCACAGAGGTTCCACCATCCGGATCCGTAACACCCCATCTGAGAGCAGTATAATGTAGACTTTGATTCCAGCGATGTATCACTTACTGAGCTGCTTGCTGCATTTTTTTATAAAATCCCTATTTTACCAGCTCATATACAGATCTACCAGTTCTCTGAATGCTGAACCCTTTATAACCCCGCTCCCGCCACTGATTGATCGCTTTCTGCCTGTACACATTGTACACAAAAAACTGTCAATCAGTGGTGGGGTTATACAGAGCTCATGAATATGGAGAACTACCTGGCAGCAGGTTTACTAGCCCTCTAGTGATAATCTCCTGCAGATAAAAAAAAATATTTTATAAAAACAATAGCAAGCAGCCCAGAAAGTGACATATTGATGGAATCAGGGTCTCTGTCTCTACATTATGCAGTTCTCAGATTAAGTGGCACAAACTTGCTTACAGATTCCATTTAACTCCCCTACCAAACCAGTGTTGACTCTTCAGCAGACCCTGAACAAGTAATCACTTGATCCAATCAGTGACTTTAGCAGTCACAGCAATCGCTCGGTGATATCAGTGCGGCAATCATGAGGTGGTTTGGTGCATCATCGCTAGCAGCTTGAAAACAAAGACCTAAAGATGATTGCTGGACTTTCAGCACTAGATTGGTAGGGATTTAATTGGTAAGTGATGTTTTTTTTAATTATTGAATTTTCTGCAGGTCTTTTTTTTAAGAAGTCACACAACTCCTTTAGAGTGCTTTTTGAGATCAGCAAAAAATGGTTCATGGACTGCAGCAATCATGTGTGATACAGGCATTACTTTTAGGAGAGAATAGGTTTGTACATTCATCATCCATATACTATCCATACTAGGAAACCCCATTTAGTGCCACATAGTTTGCATGCACGTGGCAATGAGAACTAAGGTAATGAATAATGATGCTTAGTTTTAGGTGTGTACAGAGTTTAAACAAATACAGTGCAAAAATCTTGCACTGTTAAAGTTCTTGAAGTTTCAGAAAACTGTTGTAGAGGCATGTCAGAAATTTTTATTGAAAGTTTCAGACAACACCAATAACTAAAAACTATAAGAAGATGCGGTTAGCAGAGTGTTGAGCTCCTTTGCCTGTGTTCCACCTTACTCACCTCATGTTGGAAATGATCCAGCATAATGTAACGAGATGGACATATTGCCCTGTTCCCACTTGAAGACATCAGTGCTGTGCATAATGTAAATTGTAATGTATATAATGTCATGCATTATTGTCAAGGATGTGTCAGAGGTGACAGACAGTCGCCCTGCAGTTGGATGCAGGTGATCTCTACGTTTGGCATTACAGACATCTTCTTAGAGGTTGTCTCTAGGACCCAGCGGCTACACTTCCAAATGCCAAGACACTTGCTCAGGTGTTTATAAATGAGATCGTGAAGCTTCACGGAGTTCCCTCCAATGTGGTGTCTGATCGGGGGACCCAGTTTGTTTCCAAGTTCTGGAAGGCATTCTGTTCTCGACTGGGGGTGCAGCTGTCCTTTTCCTCTGCCTTCCACCCTCAGTCGAATGGACAAACGGAGCGTGTCAATCAGAATTTGGAGACCTACCTCAGGTGCTTCGTCTCCGAAAATCAGGAGGATTGGGCATCCTACTTACCACTGGCAGAATTTACCATTAATAATCATCATCAAGAATCCACTGGCAGGTCACCGTTCTTTGGTGCATACGGTTATAGCCCACAGTTTGGTACCTTTAGTGGGGGAGGAGCTTCAGGAGTTACTGGGGAGGAACGGTTTGCTTTGTCGCTCTCCTTGGTATGGCAGGGTGTTCTGTGTAATTTAAAGATCATAGAAGACAGGTATAAACATATGGCTGACAGAAAATGCTTGCCAGGTCCGGCCTTGAATGTGAATGACTTTGTGTAGTTGTCTACCAGGAATATAAGATTGAAAGTCCCTTCTTGGAAGCTGGGACCTAGGTTTATTCATCCCTATAAAATAACCGCCGTCATTAACCCAGCAGTGTTTTGTCTTGAACTTCCTCAGGCCCTTAAGGTCCACAGCGTATTCCACAGGTCCTTACTCAAAACATATGTGGAACCTCTTGAGCCCTCACCTCTACCACTCCCCCAGTAATGGTTGATGGTAATCTGGAGTTCCAGATTTCGAGGATTGTAGATTCTCGTCTCCAACATCGTTCTCTACAATACTTGGTGCACTGGAAAGGCTATGGTCCAGAGGAGAGGATGTGGGTTTCAGCGTCAGCACTCCTAGGTTGGTTCACTGATTCTACACCTCTTATTCAGAGAAACCCGGTCCTAAGTGTCCAGAGGCCACTCGTAGAGAAGGGGGTACTGTCACGGGTGTGTCAGAGGTGACAGATAGTCACCCTGCAGTTGGTTGCAGGAGATCTCTACGTTTGACATTACAGACATCTTCTTACAGGCTGTCTCTAAGACCCAGAAGCTACCTCCCTTTGGTTAATTAACACCCTGCCTGTATGTATAAATACCTGCTGTGTTTCAGAGGGAGGTGCCGGCGATATTCATTACTACCTGTGAAAGCTTTAGCAAGAGCAGTACTTCGTCCTCTCTGGAGCTTAAGGACGTGTGCTCATTTGTCTGGAGTTCGTCTAAAGCTAAGCAATTTCCCCGTTTGTCCACCCCTGTTGTCCATAGTGTTTAGTGGAGATCGACTAGTGCTCATCTCCTCCCAGGGCGAGGCACGCATGCGGCGATTGGTGAAGAACCAATAAAGGGACGTTAGGGGAGACAGGGTGACACTAGATTTACCTAGGAGGTCTCCACCTTCCCCCTTTATCTAGAGTCAGGGCTCCCTTTCCCTCTTCCCTTTGTGTTGCATTAAGTCTTTCCCACACCTTGCATGACAATTATTATGATGGTGATGTGCAATGTGATGCTGTGTATTGTAATGTTTTGCACGGTACTGTGAGGAAGCTGTGTTCTGCCCAGCAACAGACAGTGAGTAGAGACAGAAACACCAAAAAGTTATCCTCAATAATTATAGGCCATAACGCAAAATCCATAACAGTCTCCAACAAAAAGGCTTTAGAACAATTACATTTTTATTGATAAGTTAGGGCTAGGGACAGTTAGTTAATGTCTGGGACTAACCCATAGTGGAAGGGGATAGTGCAAGGGCCAGTGACTGTTTCCTTCTAGAACCTCAGAAAGGGTCTAGCTTGTAGCTAGAGCAGACCTCTGATCTGATTACTCAGCAGAACCGCATACAGTGGGTGTCCCTGTGGCAAGTGATGAACTGCTGGAGCAGATCGTTAGAGCCTGTAAGAGAAGAGAAGCGATTAGCAGTCTGGAATTGGGACAGAGAGATTGAAAGAAAGAATTTCAGGGCTTGCGGCCGGAAGCCTTGCAGTATGGTACGGAGTCTTCATTCCAAGAGGTAACAGAAGGCAAAAGTAAAGGGAAGCAAGAAGAAGAAAATACATATAGCTACTAAGCGTCTATAGTAAAGAAAGCCAAGTAGTCGCCATATTGGGACACATCCTCTCTTACAGAGAAAGTAAAGGATGCATTGCTACAGGATGGAGTCTATGACTCTGGTGGACAGGACTTTGGAAGTGCTATTGAAGAGTTGTATCGATGAACCCTACCCAATGGGGTCCTCAGTAGTCAGCTGAGAAAAGAGAGTAGTTGTGAGGGCCATAGCGTTACTCCTCAACCTGTGCGATCCCTATAGAGGAAAACGGAAGCTCTCAAAATAGTGTGCTGGGCTGTGCAAAGAGTAGGGGAAGTAACCGAGGAAGATGGAGTGTGTAACATCCCTGGCGGCTTGCTGGCATGGCTTACCATCTCCCACCATGCAAGACCGCCAACTTACCTATCAGTGCCGGTTGCACACTTTGCTCCATTACTTGCTGTGTGCATGTCTCATGTCTGATTGCTTAGGGCGGCAGCCCTGTTACTTCCTGATTCTTAACGTTACAGTGTGCGCAATCCTAATGCATCCCCAGCCTATTGCTGTGAGTCACTGGATACTTAAACCCCCTCCACCCAGTAGGAGGTGCCTGAGCAACACTTTCTTTCAGTGTGTTCTGTGCAACTGAGTTGCCAGGTCCTGTCCTGTATCTTGTCTGTTTCTGCCACCCTGGGGGCTGAGTACCCAGGCCTGTTACCTGACTCTGTGACTTCTAGTCTGTTTCCGCCACCCTGAGGGCTGAGTACCCAGGCCCGTTACCTGTATCTGTGACTTTTAGTCTGTTTCCGCCACCCTGGGGGCTGAGTACCCAGGCTCGTTCCTGTAGCTTGTTCCAGGTTCAGTGTCTAAACCTGCACCTAACTCCAACTCGTTGTCTCTGTACTTCTGTTTGTGCGTTTTGTGTCCACTCACTACTTCATTGCAAGTACCTTGTGTGTATCTGGTTCCGCTTGTCCCGTTTCCCTGCCTCCTGTGTTCTAGCTATTTTCCTGTGTTTCCCAGTCAGTTCCATGTGAACAGAGCCCTATCCTGTCTACCTGCACCTGCGGCCCTGCTCCGCTCTGCTCCTCTTGCCCTCTGCACCTGCAGCTTAACTCTGCTCTGCTCCGCTTGTCCTCCGCGCCTGCGCTTCCACTCTGCTCTGCTCCGCTTGTCCTCCGCATCTGTGGTTCCGCTCTGCTCTGCTCCGCTTGTCCTCCACGTCTGCGGTTCCACTCTGCTCCGCTTGTCCTCCGTGTCTGCGGTTCCGCTCTTCTCCGCTTGTCGTCTGCGCCTGCAGTTCTGATCTGCTCTGCTCCGCTTGTGCTCCGCGTCTGCGGTTCTGCTCTGCTCCGCTTGTCTTCTGCATCTGCGGTTCTGCTCTGCTCCGCTTGTCCTCTGCGTCTGCAATTCTGCTCTGCTCTGCTTGTCCTCCGCGTCTGCGGTTCTGCTCTGCTCTGCTTGTCCTCCGCGTCTGCGGTTCTGCTCTGTTCTGCTCTGCTTGTCCTTCGCGCCTGCGGCTCGGCTCTGCTTGTCCACCATGCCTGTGGCTCTGTTCCTGTATCCCAGTCTGTACTGGTCCCTATGCAGCCTGTTCCCTACCTGCCAGTACCTGCCTGTCTGCATTATCGGCCTGCCTACATACCAGCCGTGCCTGCCAGTACCCGCCTGCCTGCATACCAGCCGTGCCTGCTAGCACCCGCCTGCCTGCATACCAGCCATGCCTGCCGGTACCCACCTGCCTGCATACCAGCCGTGCCTGCCACTACCCACCTGTCTGCATACCAGTCGTGCCTGCCAGAACCCGCCTGTCTGCATACCAGCCAAACCTGCCCGTTCCTGCACTCCCCGGTGTGGGGCAACAGCTGTGACCGGGGTCTGACCTGGAGTAGCACCTGGGCCACCTCCCATGTCCCTCCTCAGACCACGGAGTCGATTAAGCCACCGTGTGTTCGTGGTCGGATCTGGCGAGGCCCGTAGTCACGCCCCTCCAGGCACTCCTCGGTTCGTGGCCCAGTGGGACCACTTACCATGCTCACGCCAGTCAGTCCGGGCGTGACCATAACAGAGTGTTTCCAGGAAAGAAGGAAATGTGTGTGATGATGTCGCTTGTTGTTAACCCTCCGTCACATACAATATCGGTTCTAACGAGTTCACATACAATGTGACTGTCAGGCGCAGGCTAGAAAAATACCTATAATATCTAATGTTTGCAATTTCAGTGCTCTAAAAGTGATCAGTGACCTTCATAGGGATGTAATAAAAAGAGACTACACATAATCAGGTGCAAAAAAAAAACATTTACTTAACATAAAACTAATAACTCTGAAATACAAACATTTCAAAACTCCCGCCAAATAGTCCCCAGTTCGACTCTGTCAAAAAACTCTACAAAGAAAATTTATGGAAACAAACTTAATTTTAAGGTACCTTAAGTACTATTAAACACATATTCAATCAGAATTAGATCCTGAAGTTTCCCCAGAAAAATTACACTTGCAGAGCAAAGAGCAAGAATTACACATCATTTTTGCATGTGTCAGGCAGATTGCATTATGACATCTGTGACATTCATAATTAGAAAGCCTTATGATTCCGCTTTCCGTGGTGCAGGTGGTGCATCTCCTTCTTTTGGGAGGTGGTGCAGGTGGTGAATTTTGACTATCATCTTCTGGGCGGAATCTTTTGAGCTGAACTTGAAGACGAGAGGGGATACCGATTGTTTTCATACTTCTCCTGCGTAGCTCTCCAAGCACTAGTTCATGGGCCAATTTTTTCAGATAGAATCGTCTACGGAGTGGTTCAAGCTTGTTTTCAAGGTAAATGACTTGTGAATTTATACCACCCAAATTCAACATAGCAAAAAATATGACCATTGGCCAGCGTTTGGTGTTTCTGCTGACGTTGAAAGTTGAGCATATCTGATCAGCTGTATCAACACCCCCTTTGGTTGCATTATAAAATGTAATTATCTCCGGGTTTTTTTGTGCCTCAGTCCCAGGATCGATGGCATCATCATCATGAAGTGTTGATAGAAGAAGTACAATTTTGTTTGCTTGTGGTACATAGGAAACCAAAACCTTTCCATTATGGAATGCAAACATACTGCTGTACTGTTGTCTCCCTTTCACACTTACAAACTGTGTAGGCAATTCTTTTTTATTTTTTCTTACAGTTCCGACATATGAAAGCTTCTGCATTTTCAGATAATCAATCAGATCACAATTTGAAAACCAATTGTCAGCTGTTATATTGCGACCCGATCCAAATAAGGGCTCAGCCAGTCTTTTTACATCACTGGGTTTGTTGCTGACACAGTAAGGACCTTTTGGTTGTTTTCCTGCATAAACTTCCAGGTTGTAAGTGTAGGTCTTACTGGCATCAACAAGGGCATACATTTTTATTCCATATTTGTTAGGCTTTGATGGAATATATTGACGAAAGGCACATTTACCACGAAAACCAGGGAGCATTTCGTCAATAGTGAGATTCTCCCCAGGGCAATAGCTTTTTTTACAGTTTTCAACAAATTTTTGGAATATATCACGAATTGGAGCAAGTCGGTCATGTGTTTTACGTTCGGTTCCGGTAGTTCTGTCGTCAAACCGAAGGCAACGAATTAGAAGCTTGAATCTGTTTATGGACATAACAAGGCCAAATTTTTCAACTCCATCCCCATCTTTATTCCAAAGTTCCTCCAAACTTTGTCTATTTGCCCTATAAGCTCCTGCAAGGTATAATAATCCAAAAAAAGCACGCAGTTCTATTTCATCTGTGGCCTTGATGGTTCTGTTGCAGATGAACTTGTCCTTTATAATGTCTATATATTGGTTGGTATATGTGACAATAGAGTCCAGAATGTCATCTGTGAATAAACTATTCCAGCATTCAACTGCAGTTTTTGCATTACTTGCAGTTCCTATAACTGCAGGAAGGTGAGTAATAATGTTTTGAGGTTCCCTACGTTTTTTCTGGAGTGGCTTCTTGTTCCATTGTTTTTTTTTTATCTTTTCCCATATAATAAGATTCTACATCTTCATCCTCATCACTGTCACCATCTTGGTCTGTTTCAGAATCCACTTCACATACTTCCACCTCATCATGAGAATCAATCTCACTTTCCTCTCCTAAATCCTCATTCAGTGTGGGGTCTGCATCATCTAACAGCATGTTTGTTACTTCTTCAACATCAAGGTTTTTTGATAAATTGTACATTTTCCTCTCCATTTCAGCAGATAATCTGAAGCAAGAGAAGGAATATGTGTTAGGGAACTACTGTATATGCCTGAGCAGCACACTTTCTTTTTTCATCTGCCTTATTTCTATGAAATATCCTCACACTTTGTGCTATACGTTCATAAAACAAGCTAAATAAACAATTGTGATGAATAAAAACATAAAATACCAACCTTATTGAGTGTGACGTGTTCACATACAATGAGCCTGAGAGATATCTGTCCTCCTGAAGCTCTGCAATCCAACTGTGGTATGAGGTTTCACAGAGCTGCTAGAGACAGGAGACTACCTGGAGGGAGGGGATTTCCTCACAATCTGGTGAGGAAGGAGAAATGAAAGTAAAAGAGATGTGCCTGTCAGGCCTATTGTATGTGACGGAGGGTTAAAGAAACATCCTTGAAGATAAAAGCCTACTATCTACTGTATGTAGTTCATACAAAATTATTCTTCAGTAAAAAGAATTTTGTTTTTGAACTGTCGCCTCCCTCACTTACCCGTTAACACCTGGCCTTAGCCAGCCAAATACAACGGCACCATGCAGTCTGCAAGGGCGTATCGCCATCACAGCTAAAGTCCACACACCCAGCCAGGACCCCCATTTTCATGTACTGTGCGCAGTAGACAAGTACCTCGCCCACAGCCACCACGTTATAATATTACAATATTACTAAAGGCTTATTCAGACATAACTTTTTTCTGATATGAGTGTGTGGCGCCCCTGCGGGTTCAGTCGCCACAGAGGTACTGCATCTCACCCAGAGGTGTGGTATCTCACTCTCAGGTAAGGAAGGAGTACTGCCCGGGACCCTAACACCTGCATCCAACACTACACTACTCCAGACCAGCAGGAGGGGCAAGATGAGTCGCTCTCCTGCTGAGCCCTGTCCCTGGCTGGAGTGGGGGAACCAAAGTATGGGGAACCGTGTAGTGGGTGTGGGTGGAGGAAGTAGTTCAAGGGAGCTCAGCAAGTAGCGATATAAAAGAGAGGGTGGAACATTCTTGCATCAGTCAGTAAGTTCCAGTCAGAGGAAGAGTTGGGAGCAGGAGTTCTGCAGGAGCTCTGCTCAGGGGAATCGCGGGCCTGAGTGAGGAAGCCCAGGAGAAGGAGAGAAGGAGGGAACGGGAGCAGAGAGAAGGCTCCAGGAGTGAAGAAATGATCCCAGGGGTATGGGCAGTGCTGCAGGCCTCCCGTACGCCAGAATCTACCAGGCGGTGGAGGGATCGGGTCGCAGAGGGGACCGGCCCCTAACTAGTGATAATTGCAATATTCAACTAGGTAACCGGAGGGTGCAGCATTTCAGGTGCTGCAGCCAAAAGCCACATCTAACTCACCAAAAAGGTGGCCACAGAGGACCCAGGGGACAGAGAAGACGTCGCCCGACAAGGTCCGTCGTCACTGGATTGGGACACTTGGTGTGAGGTGCAGGGAGACGGCCAGAAGGAACACACAGAAGGGGGTCCCGTTATGCACTCCGGAGGTACCTGAGGGTTGGCTGAAACCCTCCCTGAGTAAGCACAGGACGACGCGGGAAGTTATGATCTGCAGTTGTAACCAGGAGCAAAGTGAGAACTGTGAGTAAATCCGGAAGACTGCACCCCACTATCTCTGTGAATTATTACTGCTGCGCCATCACCCCCTACACTACACTGCACCAAAACTGCTACCTCAATATCTACAACATCTATACTGCCCTGGAGCTAAGCTCTGCCTGTGGAGAGCTGAACCAACTCCGCTGCATTACCAACAGCACCAGAGGACCTGCTCCGCAGCGGCAGCTCCCTTTAGCCGCATACCACAGGTGGCGTCACGAACTGTATATAAAAACTATAAATCCCCTGTAAATATCCCTTTTTATTGATCGCCCTGGGTCACGGCCCGGGTCACCGCCACTGTGACTTCTCCCCTAGCAATGACCGGCCCGGCACCGAGTACCCCACGGCCCAGGGGGCGCGTCACATGCTTTGTTTTTCACGGATAGCACTCATACCTATCATAGTCTATTGGTGTTGTTCACATGTCCGAGTTTTTGCTCTGACCAACTGGTTCATACAAAAGCATGAAGATTTGTCCAATATTGATCCAAGTGTCAGATCAAAGTCACTAATGGAATTGATCTGTGAATAAAAAAAAATTAAAAAATTCGGACAGCCCTCATATGCCATCCCTATGCCATCCGTTTATCATGGACTGTTTGATAGGAGAAGCTTGAGAAATCTTTTTCATCTGAGAAAAACTAAGGAAACTGACTAAACTCTGAAGACACTCTGATCAAAAACTCTAAATAAACTTGGTTGGACCTGACGTTTGAATTAGGCCTTACGCTGCCACTCAAAGGATCAGCGACCATGAATTGATCACAGCTGAAGCAGCCTATGTAGTTTGTTTTGGAAAAAAAGCTTGGTGCGAGCACAAAGCGCATAAGAGGGAAAACTTTGACATTGTTATTCCACTCTGAAACTGCTTCCTTTAAACAACTTTAAAGGAATCTGAATCATCAATCTCCTTTTTATACAAAGTTATATTTTTTCAAGATGAAATTTTCATCTTTTCTACTACATAAAGTTATCTGTTTATATACAGCATGCCCATAGAGAACATCATGATATATAAACAGAGATCTTGATTCCAGCGATGTATCACTTACTTTGCTGCTTGCTGCAGTTTTCTAAAATCACTGTTTCATTTCCTGAAAATCTAGCAGTTCTCTAATGGTGAGATCTGTATAACCCCGCCCCCACCACTGATTGGCTGTTTTCTGTGTACATTGCAAATTGGCAGAAAGCTGCAAATCAGTGATGGGGGTGGGTTACACAGAGCAGAAGTGTGGCGCCTCTGCGGGTCCCGTTGCCACAGACATACTGCATCTCAGCCAGAGGTGTGGTACCCCACTCTCAGGTAAGGAGGAACCCAAACACTCACATCCAACACTACACCACTCCTTCAGGGAAGGGCAAGATTGCTCCTGAGGTAGAGCACAGACCCTGTCCCTGTCTAGAGGATGAAACTAAGTAGAGGAGGTAGGTGGAGGAAGTAGTTTAGGGGAGCACTAAAGGAAGGGCTGAAGGTAGAGGGGACCACATAGAGTGACGTGGGTCACATGACAGAGAGTATAAAAGCAAAGGTAGATAGATTTAGAGGGTTCCAGTCCTGGGTCCAGAGCCAGTAAGTGAGTACCGTTGAGGAGTAGGATCCAGGCGGAGTGAGAGCCCAGTCAGAGGGGCCCAGTAGGAGAGTGAGGAGAGAGGACTGGAGCAGTGAGAAGGGCTCCAGAGAGAGAAAGGATCTTAGGGGCACGAGAAGTGCGGAGTCCACCCATGCGCAAGAGTTCACTGCGACTGTGAAGAGATCAGGTCTCAATAGGGGACCGGCCTCAGACTAGTGGAGAACTACAAGACTCAGCTAGCAAACCGGAGGTTGCGGTATCTCTATGTGCCGTAGCCAAAAACCACACACATTTGCTGAAAAGGTGGCCATATAGGACCAAGGGGACAGAGTGGACGTCACCCGACAAGGCCCAGG
The DNA here is from genome assembly GCF_046119375.1 of Phyllobates terribilis. Classification (NCBI taxonomy): domain Eukaryota; kingdom Metazoa; phylum Chordata; class Amphibia; order Anura; family Dendrobatidae; genus Phyllobates; species Phyllobates terribilis. The sequence goes on from NW_027362761.1 coordinate 518,221,859, forward strand.
GCCACTGGCTCGGGACACTGTGTGTGAGGCGCAGGGCAGATGGGCGAGAGCCAGCGCAGAGGGATGACCCGGGAAGGTACATAAGAAGGGGGTCCCGATCAAGTGCACCCATGTTATCTGAGAGTTGGCTGGATCACTTCCCCGGAGGACACAGGACTCGGTGGGCTGTTATAACCTGCTGGCAGTTGTAACCTGAAACATCATAAGAACTGTGAGTAAACACTTGAAGACTGCACCCCGCTGTGTCCTAGATTTAGGAGCTGGGCCAGCAAATGGAGCAGGCTCAGAAGGCGGCAGTGGAGAAATGGAAAAAATCACCCGGCAGTGGTCGCTGTCGTGGCCTGCAGCAACTGCCCCAGCCTCGGATGGGACAAAGGAAAAGGAGACGTGCAGCACCGGAGAGGCAGCCGCAGCAGGTAACGTCTATGCCCCGGTAGCTGAAGAGACCTTAGTTGGGCCCCTGGGGTCACCAGCAGCCCCTGCACCCGGCTGGGTGTACAAGAGCGCCACGTGGGACTAGTCCGCACGAGTGGAGGATCAGCTAGGTGCCCCATTGATACCTGCGCCTACGCCCCGGGTCATCTGTAATGGAAGGGTGGAGTACAGATGGGAGAACCCGGTTGGTGACCTAATGGGGTTCCCTGGAGAAGCCCAAGTAAATGAGACATCGGAGGAGACCCTGAAACAGGAAGACTTCTGCTGGCAGCAGATTTGAACGCTGGAAGCGGAGGAGTAGGAGCGGCAGACAAGGTAGCAGGCCATGGAGGAGCGAAACATGAGGGCCAAGACCCAGGCCTGCAAGGCGAAACCCGATGACCGGGGTGAGAGAATGTTGGGCACAGTAGTAAAATTTGACCTACGAAAGGGCTGGGGTTTCATCGCAGAGACCAATGCTGCCCAGGATCTCTTTGTTACCGGGAGGGACATGCAATCCCACCTTTAACAAGGACACCCTGACTGTGACTTATACCCTGGAGATCGAGTCACCTACACCCGGCATCGAGGAGAGAAAAGGGTGGTACGCGCTCAATGTGTGGAAGGCAAGTACAGAGGACCTGCCCCTGACATCCGGTGCCACTGACCCCTACCGACAGTGCGCCGCAGCTCCAGCCTTGGCTGCAGCCAATAACTAGGAACCGCCAGTTAACGACAGGGAAGACTACGTGCTACCCTGGAAAAAGGCACCCCGGAAGGGGCAATAAGAATTTGAAATGCGGAACCGCATAAGAAGAGAATGTGAATAGTTACCCGGTTGGGTGTTAATATAGAAAGTTATAAGCAAATAGCTGTGTAGTACCCGGTTAAGTAAGAAAGGATGCTGTGGTTGTGGACGTTGAACAGCCCGAACTTTTATTGTATAAAGTTGGCACTTCTTAAGGTGCTTCTTGTTGCTTTTATAGGCCATTGAACAAAAACCCGTTTGGCATGGCTGAACACGTGGTCCAACGAGTGGATCAGCTATGCCCTGCAGCCATGCCCAGGGCCTACGTTGGGGGTTTTAGAATGGGTCCCCCATATTGCACTTGAAACAGTGAGATGGACGCCCTGGAAGGGATATCACTGGAGCCTTCTGAACTTGTTTGACAAAGTGTTATTTAAAGTGATCTTATATTGTTTTATATACCCGGTAGTTATATGTAACGTTTAAGAAAAAGTGCCTCCCATAAAGGGAAGAAAAGTTATTTATTTACTGTTCTTTATCTATTAAAAGCATTTTAAAATTTTGCATGTCTTAAATTCTTGTTTTCTACTCTATTCCATCCCACGAATGTGCTGTGTTCAACGGGGGGGGGGGGGGGGGGGTGTGTGTGAGGCGCAGGCAGGAGGGCGAGAGCCAGCGCAGAGAGACGACCCGGGAAGGTACACAAGAAGGGGGTCCCAATCAAGTGCACCCAAGTTATCTGAGAGTTGGCTGGATCACTTCCCCGGAGGACACAGGACTCGGTGGGCTGTTATAACCTGCAGGCAGTTGTAACCTGGAACATCATAAGAACTGTGAGTAAACACTTGAAGACTGCACCCCGCTGTGTCCTAGATTTAATTGCTGCATCACCGGCCTTGCACTACACCACCAACATCCAAATTCTCCTATTTAACTGCCCTGGGGCCTAGCTCTACCCGTGGAGAGCTGAACCATCTCTGCTGCGTCACCAACAGCCCCAGTGGATCTGAACAGCAGCGGCGGCCACCTATAGACGCATACCACGGGTGGCGTCACGAAACCTTATCCCCAAAACATTATTTCCCCTCTCTTTTCTTTGTTTATTGACCGCCCTGGGCCACGGACCGGGTCACTGCCACCGTGACTACCCCAAAAAGAACCGACCGGCCCAGCTACCGAGTACCCCACGGCCCCAGGGGGCGTGTCAGGAGGACTACATGGCACGAGATATCTAGTACTGCAGTGAAAATCTCCTGCTGATAAAACACTGATTTTACTGAAACTACAACAAGGAGACCAACAAGTAACATATCGCTAGAATCAGGCTCACAGCCCTCACATCATGCTGCTCTCATATTACATAGCAAAAACCTATTGACAGATTCCATTTAACAATTTTCTGCTTATATTTCCTTGGATACAAATACACGCCATGTATAAATGTCACATTCATGTCACTTGATATACACTGCTCAAAAAAATAAAGGCATCACTTAAACAACAGAATATGACTCCAAGTAAATCAAACTTCAGTGAAATCAAACTGTCCACTTAGGAAGCAACACTGATTGACAATCAATTTCACATGCTGTTGTGCAAATGGAATAGACAATAGATGGAAATTATTGGCAATTATCAAGACACCCTGAATAAAGGAGTGGTTCTGCAGGTGGGGACCACAGACCACATCTCAGTACCAATGCTTTCTGGCTGATGTTTTGGTCACTTTTGAATATTGGTTTTGCTTTTGCTTTTACACTCGTGGTAGCATGAGACGGACTCTACAACCCACAGAATTTGCTCAGGTAGTGCAGCTCATCCAGGATGGCACATCAATGCGAGCTGTGGCAAGAAGGTTTTCTGTGTCTGTCAGCGTAGTGTCCAGAGGCTGGAGGCGCTACCAGGAGACAGGCCAGTACACCAGGAGACATGGAGGGGGCCGTAGGAGGGCAACAACCCAGCAGCAGGACCGCTACCTCCATCTCTGGGGTCACTCTTTAAAAGGGGGTTGTTTTTGTTAACAGTTTGTCTCGTGACGCCACCTGTGGTTCCCGGTAATGAGTACCGTCGCTGCTGCAGACCTCCGGGAGTGATGGGATGGCAGCTGGGATGTTTCTGCTCCCGACAGGCGGAGCGGGCCCCCGGGGCAGGGTTGATGGAAGGGCTGCAGGTGAGAGGTGGCCCGGTCGGGTCAGGGAGAATGACGGACACGCACACAGGGGATTCGCTTAAGTACCTTTACTGGTGTAACGGCAGGTAGGGTCCAGGGTACTTAATAGGAAGGGTGCACTTCAGAACTCTCGCCAGTGAGCGGGTTGTAGAACTCCTGGTCCGTGTCTTCCTCTCTCTAAGCTTCTGGCCAGCCTGGAACTTGGCCTAGCTTCTATGTTGTTTTGCTCTCTCACCTGACTGCTTGGTAGTAGGACTTTTCTCGGGCAACCACTATCCCTGGACGCCGGGGCCTTCGTGGTTTCTAGTCCTGTAATTGATGGTAGCTTCAGGATGACCAGGGGTCTGGAAGCCTCCTGGTATGCCGGTTGTCCCTACTGGGTGTAGAGAACCCTGTAAGCGCAGACCCGGTGTCCAGCTTGTGTCCTGGGGCAAGCTTCAGATGCTCCTCTGCCCCCTTAACTCCTCTCTTCTCTCTCTCCTTGCCTCGGCCGCACTCGGGGCCCTTAGTACAGCAGCAGATGTACTGCATCTTCACTGCTCTCTGACTGACTCCACTGACAACTAACTACTAACTAACTCCACCCTCCAGTTTATATATCCCTAACAGGGCTCTCTCTGGTGGTATGGGGTGGAAGGGTGTTTGTTTGCAGTGAGGGCCTCTTGTGGAAAAGTCCGTCCATGTACCCTTTTGGGTCCTGTGGTACCTGTAATAGCAGGGTGCCACATTCCCCCCTAGTACAACTCAGTACTCCTGGACTGAAGCATTTTAAACAGGTAACAACAAGTAACAATAATAATAACAATAACAATGTTACAGTAAGTCCCGTTACCAGGTGTCCATTTCACTGATGAAGGTGTAACAAAAGTAGCATGAGGGACCCGCCTGAAAACCCTCAACGTAGGCTGTGGGCGTGGCTACAGGGCATAAGTGATCCAGGTGTTGGACCACGTCTTCGGCCACGCCAAACGGGTTTTTGTACAGTGGTCTTTTATGAACAAATAAGGGGGCACTTTGATAAGTGCAACTATTTACAACGGAAAGTTTTTGGCTGCTCACACTCCTCAGCCTACTAGTCTTTATACCCTTACGAGTAACTAAATGAACACATTATTTTCAGTCACACAATAAATAACAGTAGGCAATACCCAACTGGGTAACTATTTACAATGTAGGCATTTTGAATTTATTCCCTATACCTGGCAGGGATTTGGCCTTGTGTGCTGCGTGTGGACCTTCATAGCACTGGGGTTATACTGGTGTGTCTGTGCATGCACTCTCTGTTAACCTATCAGATCTACGTGCGGGTAGATTATAAAACTGCCTCAATCTCTCTATGGGATTGGCAAGTACACTGTTTACTAGGGACTCTTCCTGTTCCTGAGCAGGTTCTTCTACGGCGCTCACAGGTTCTTCTTGTGGTGGAGGCTCTTCTGGTGGTTGACAGAAGTGTATCACTGGTATGATAACTGCTCCGTCGAGCTGAGGTCAGTCCGCAGGGAAGTCTCCTAGAACTGTATGAAGTAAGTCTTCCTTGGGTTTCTCTGGCATTACAAGAGGTGTTTCTTCCTCCTGTGTCTTCGGTAGACCTAGGCACAATTTCAAGTGGTCTCTTGAGACTGTTGCGGTTGTTTTACCTCCATCCTTGCTGATCAGGCAGGTTTTGGTGTTGTCAAATTTAGAATTCAACACTGTGTAGGGCTCTCTTTCCCACTGGTCATCGAGCTTGTGACCTCTTCTTTTCCGCTTTAGCACTATCTCTCCGGGTGCCAAGGGTTCTGCTGGTGCGTGCTTGTTATACTGATCTTCTTGTCTTTCCCTCACCTTGTTTAGACTGTCTTCGACACAGGCCTGTACTTTCCTGTACTGCTCTTGCCGACTTGTGTCCCAATCTTCAGTGGACGTATCTGCAGCAGGTTCTACCACTCCGAGCTCCAGGTCCATGGGAAATTTTCCAGGTCTTGCTCTCATGAGGTACGCTGGTGTACAATTAGTAGAACTCACAGGTATGTGGTTATACAGGTCCACTAGGTCAGGTAGTTTGTCTGGCCACTGATTCCTCTCTTCCAAAGGTAGGGTTTTTAGCAGGTCTATAACAATGTTATTCATTTTCTCGCACATACCGTTGGTTTGCGGATGATATGGCGTAGTCCGGATCTTCTTGCATCCATACAGGTGACAGAATTCCTTGAATAGCTCAGCTTCAAAAGCAGGGCCTTGATCTGTTAGCACCTTGTCCGGATATCCATTGGGTCTGCAGAAGTAGGCTTGGAACGTTCTTGCTGCAGTTTCTGCTGTCAGATCCTTGACAGGGGCTACCACCAGGAACCGGGAATAGTGATCCACCATGGTCAGGGCATAGGAATAGCCTGATCTGCAGGGTGATAGTTTTACGTGATCCAGAGCAACAATCTCCAGGGGTTCGGTTGTCTTGATGGACTGCAAGAGTGCTTTCTGGCTGCCGTAGTCTTTCCTTCTGAGGCTACAGGGTCCACAATTCCGGCACCACCTTTCTATGGAACTCCGCATTCCAACCCAATAGAATCGGTCCTTCAGCAGGGTTTCCAGCTTCTTCCAGCCAAAATGACCTGCTTGGTCGTGGTAGGCCTCTAACACCATCTGGATATCCGTCCTGGTTACAACAATCTGGCACACCATTTCATGGGTTCTGGGGTTGACTTACCTTCTGCACAGCTTTTCTCTGTAGATGACCAGCCGGCTTCTCTCATTCCACAGGTGTTTGGCTTGTGGGGGAGCATCCTTCTCCAGGTGAGAACCTTCATGGGTTATCAGTCCTTTGATGAGGCTGACAACCGTGTCACTGTCCTGGGTCTCCTTCCAACTGTGATGATGTAAAGGATTTAGCGTCTTACCATGACGTCTTCTGGAGGCGTGTTGCTCGTGGACCATTCTGCTTCTGTGGAAAGCAGGTAATTCAATTTCTTGGGGCATTCTTGACAGGGCATCAGCATTGGTGTTCTTGTGACCTGCCCGGTACTTGATTGTGAACTGATAATTCGACAATCTGGCTGCCCAACGCTGTTCCATGGCTCCCAACCTGGCTGTCTCCAGGTGTCTCCAGGTGTGTCAAGTAAAGGCTGTGAATTTAGTTGAGGCTAGGTAATGCTTGAATCTTTCAGTGATAGCCCAGATCAAGGCCAGGAACTCCAGCTTGAAGGAACTGTAATTCTCCGGGTTCCTCTCAGTAGGGCGAAGCTTCCTACTGGCATAGGCGATTACCTTTTCTCTGCCGTTTTGCTTCTGGGACAACACAGCTCCCAGTCCCTCATTGCTGGCGTCGGTGTACAACAGGAAAGGTTGGCTGTAGTCGGGGTAAGCCAGGATTTCCTCACCGGTTAGGACTTCCTTCATTGATGCAAAGGACTCAGTCTGCTCTTTGCCCCACTGGAATGGGGAACTTTTACCTCTTTTGGACTGTCCTACCAGGAGATCTTGTAGAGGTGCTGCCTTTTTGGTATAGTCCTTAATGAACCTCCTGTAGTACCCGACCAGTCCCAGAAATTGACGTACCTCTTTGATGTTCTTTGGTTCAGGCCACTTCTGGATGGCAGTGACCTTCTCCGGGTCTGGTGCTACTCCCTCTGAGCTGACCATGTGTCCCAGGTACTGAACCTTCTGTTTGAGCAGGTGGCACTTGGAAGGTTTTAGTTTCATCCCATACCGGGACAATGCCTCAAATACCTCCGCCAGGTGCTTTAGATGGTCTTCATATGTCTTCGAGTACAAGATAACGTCATCCAGGTATAGCAGCACTGTCTCAAAGTTCCGGTGTCCCAAGCAACACTCCATCAACCTCTGGAACGTTCCAGGTGCATTGCAGAGTCCAAATGGCATGCTGTTGAATTCGCATAATCCCATCGGGGTGGTGAAGGCTGTCTTCTCCCGGTCTTCCTCAGCAACAGAGACTTGCCAGTACCCGCTAGTGAGATCCAATGTGGAGAAGTAATTGGTAGATTTTAGTGCAGCCAGGGATTCCTCTATACGGGGCAAAGGGTATGCATCCTTATGTGTTATTCGATTAATTTGTCTATAATCTACACACATCCTTATGCTACCGTCCTTCTTTCTGACCAGGACCAGGGGAGCTGCCCAGGGGCTACAGATATCCCTTACTACCTCTGCCTTTTTCAGGTCATTCAACATTTCTTCGACTTTTTGGTAATGTGCTGGTGGTATGGGTCTGTAACGCTTCTTAATGGGTGGATGATTACCGGTGGGTATGTGGTGTTGTACCCCTTTAACCCTTCCAAAATCAAGTGAGTGTTTACTAAACACCTGTTCATATTCCTGAACCACTCTGTAGACACCGTGTTTCTGATGGACAGGAATAGCTTCAGTCCCAACATGGAGCTGTTGACACCATTCCTCCAGCTGAGCTTCGGAGTCATTGTCTTCCACTGTATCCGGTGGGGTCAAGGATTCCACTGTGTGTATGGCATCATTATTCACAGTATACAGTCTGGCAACAGTGGCGTATCGTGGCAATTTAACTTCCTCCTCCCCACAATTTAGGAGACGTACGGCTACCTTTCCATTGCGTACATCAACTACCCCTCTAGCAGTTAGGAGTGTAGGTCTGTGCTCTGAGTTGATGGGCTCTACTACCGCCTGGTAGTTCTGTCCCTTGAGACCTATTGCGGCCCTACACTAAATCAGCATTTCACTCATTGAGGGAATCACAATGGGTATCGGGTCTGTCACCCGTACATTACCAATCTCACCACCTGTTAGCTTTACCGTGTTGCTGGTACAGGAGTGCGCAAATTTCTTTCTGGAGCACCTTCCTCTGCCCTGGTTTGGCAGTGTCAGCAATCTGTTGGAGTAAAAACAACACTTCTCCCAAACAGTTACCAACAACATTTGTACCGAGTATCATATATGGATTTGTATCACCAGGGATAGATTCTATGACAATCAGTCCTTGGTCTTTTAGTTCCACTCTCCCCACCTTCACTGTCACGTCTTTAACCCTACCAGGTTAAGAGGAAGGCCATTGGAGGCATACACAGAGAGATTTGGGGCTGGCGGGTGGAGATCATATATGGACCAGTACCTTTTGTAGAGGACATCAGGTATGATGGTTACCTGTGAGCCGGTGTCCAGTAGTGCAGGTGTTGCTATGCCATCCAGCACGATGGACAGGAAAGGCCTTCCTCCTACGAACCGGTCGTACCAGCTTGATGGGCCTGGTTGATCTACTCCTGGGTGTCGGCCCTTGGCCCCAGGGTTTGCCCGTTTAAAGGACAGATCCACGCGGTGTGGCCTGTCTTGTGGCAACGGTAGCAGATGAGTTCTCCTGGAGGGCGACGTTGTTCGTTGGTCCTCCCACGGGGTGGCATTGTCGTCCTTCTTCTCCTTATTCAGGGGACATCCTCAGGACTGTCGGCGAGTAGGATCCTTCCATCCGGCTCGGGCTCCGTCTGTAGCTGCAGGGCGCTCAGGACAGTGGTCAGGGTTTTACTTAGCTGACTCACTTCAGAGTGCAGGCTGTCCAGCTCGCTAGGGGGCGCTGTTTGCACTTTTGTCTCAGTCGCTAATGAAGGGGCAGTGAGTGTTGTGGCCATTGGGGTGGCCCCACCCTGGTAACGCTGGATAGCAGTATCTGATGTTTCCAGGGGCTGAAGGCCCTTAATAGCCATGTCCTTCAGGGTGTCAAAGGTGGCATTTGGATGATCTAAGGCCCACCACCGTACAGTTCTGCTCTCCTCCTGGGACCTCAACCCCCGGATGAATTGTTCTGTCAGCATTTTGTTCTCATTATGTATGCTGGCTGGACTAACCTGTTTCAGGGCCCGCAGTGCCTCTTGTAGACGCCAGGCATAGTCCCGGATACTGTCCTCAGGTTTCTGGGTACAGTGGTAGAACCTCATCCGAAGATCTGTCTCAGTGCGGTTTTCAAAGACAGCTTGCAGTCTCTTAAATATAATTGATACTGATTCCTGGTCTGCGGCTGGCCAGGTTTCAACTTCCCGCTCTGCGGCACCAGTCAATTGTCCCAGCACAACAGCGGCTCTCTGTTTACCAGTCATTGAGTACATGTCCAATGCATATTTTCCTTTTGAATCCAGACAGGGTGTTTGGTTTGCCGTCATACTAGGGAAGCCAATTCGCTCCGGGGATATACGGCAGAACCATGGGTATTAATGGAGTCACGACCCCTGCTGATGGGGTGGCCGCTCCGGCCTGAGCAGCGCTGGGCGTGAGTTGAACATCGGGAGCGTTAACTGGTGCTCCGGCATCTTGCTGGTCGTCGGCTCCCCTAGTAAACCGTAGCCTACCTTCTCTTTCTTTTTCGGGTAGGCCGCAGCTCTGCAGACGATGGTCTCCTTCCAGGACCTGACGCTTCCTGGTGCTGCGTCAGAGCGCGAGGCGGGGCTTGAGCTTCGCGCGCTACCAACGGTCACGCCTCTCTGGTTCCCACAGTTATGCCCCTCTTCTTCCCGCGCGGCGACGCGGTAATGGCGGCGATGTTCACCACAGTTCAAACACAGTTCAAATACGGCACACAGTACCCGGTGGCAACGGGCACGAAATCCTGTTCGTGATGCCAGGAAGAATGTGACTCGCCCCGGGGGGATATGGGGGAGACTCGGTACCCGGGCCTTTACCTTCTTGGTAGGATGTCATGGCAGTCGGCTCCTGGGCCCGTCCTCTGGGGTCACTCTTTAAAAGGGGGTTGTTTTTGTTAACAGTTTGTCTCGTGACGCCACCTGTGGTTCCCGGTAATGAGTACCGGCGCTGCTGCAGACCTCCTGGGGTGATGGGATGGCAGCTGGGATGTTTCTGCTCCCCACAGGTGGAGCAGACCCCCCGGGGCAGAGTTGATGGAAGGGCTGCAGGTGAGAGATGGCCCGGTCGGGTCAGGGGGAATGACGGACACGCACACAGGGGATTCGCTTAAGTACCCTTACTGGTGTAATGGCAAGTAGGGTCTAGGGTACTTAATAGGAATGGTGCACTTCAGAACTCTCGCCAGTGAGCGGGTTGTAGATCTCCTGGTCCGTGTCTTCCTCTCTCTAAGCTTCTGGCCAGAATGGAACTTGGCCTAGCTTCTATGTTGTTTTACTCTTTCACCTGACTGCTTGGTAGTAGGACTTTTCTCTGGCAACCACTATCCCTGGAGCCTTCGTGGTTCCTAGTCCTGTAATTGATGGTAGCTTCAGGATGACCAGGGGTCTGGAAGCCTCCTGGTATGCCGGTTGTCCCTACTGGGTGTAGAGAACCCTGTATGCGCGGACCCGGTGTCCGGTTTGTGTCCTGGGGCGAACTTCAGATGCTCCACTGCCCCCTTAACTCCTCTCTTCTCTCTCACCTTGCCTCGGCCACACTCGGGGCCCTCAGTACAGCAGCAGACGTACTGCGTCTTCACTGCTCTCTGACTGACTCCACTGACAACTAACTACTAACTAACTCCACCCTCCAGTTTATATATCCCTAACTGGGCTCCCTCTGGTGGTATGAGGTGGAAGGGTGGAGGTGTTTGTTTGTAGTGAGGGCCTCTTGTGGAGAAGTCCGTCCATGCACCCTTTTGGGTCCTGTGGTACCTGTAATAGCAGGGTGCCACAGGAGCCCTGCCAGAGCCCTGCAAAATGACCTCCAGCAGGCCACAAATGTGCATATGTCTGCACAAATGGTAGAAACTGACTCCATGAGAGTGGTATGAGGGCCCGACGTCCACAGATGGGGGTTATGCTCACAGCCCAACACCGTGCAGGATGCTTGGCATTTGCCACAGAACACCAGGATTGGCAAAGTCGCCACTGGCGCCCTGTGCTCTTCACAGATGAAAGAAGGTTCACACTGAGCACATGTGACAGACGTGACAGAGTCTGGAGATGCCATGGAGAGTGATCTGCTGCCTGCAACATCCTTCAGCATGACCAGTTTGGCAGTGGGTCAGTAATGGTGTGGGGTGGCATTTCTTTGGAGGGCCGCACAGCCCTCCATGTGCTCGCCAGAGGTAGCCTGACTGCCATTAGTTACCGAGATGAGATCCTTAGACCCCTTGTGAGACCATATGCTGGTGTGGTTGGCCCTGGGTTCCTCCTAATGCAGGAAAATGCCAGACGTCATGTGGCTGGAGTGTGTCAGCAGTTCCTGAAAGATGAAGGCATTGAAGCTGTGGACTGGCCCGCCCGTTTCCCAGACCTGAATCTGATTGAGCACATCTGGGACATCATGTCTTGCTCCATCCACCAATGTCACGTTGCACCACAGACTGTCCAGGAGTTGACGGATGCTTTAGTCCAGGTCTGGGAGGAGATCCCACAGGAGACCATCCGCAACCTCATCAGGAGCATGCCCAGGCATTATAGGGAGGTCATACAGGCACATGGAGGCCACACATAATACTGAGCCTCATTTTGACTTGTTTTAAGGACATTACATCAAAGTTGAATCAGCCTGTAGTGTGTTTTTCCACTTTAATTTTGGGGGTGACTCCAAATCCAGGCCTCCATTGGTTAATAAATTTGATTTCCATTGATGATTTTTGTGTGATTTTGTTGTCAGCACATTCAACTTTGTACAGAACAAAGTATTCAATGAGAATATTTCATTCATTCAGATCTAGGATATGTTATTTGAGTGTTCCCTTTATTTTTTTGAGCTGTGTATAATAACACATTGATTGAGAACTCCATTATTACGCACCTTTTCTTCCTGAAGATTCTTCTCTTCCATCTGTCTGCTACTTATAAACATTTTTTTTCCATTTAAGTGAGAGATAAAGGAAGGTTTTTATTATCTGAAATGCTGAAATGAACAATACTATAGAAACTATACAATACCATCAAACAAACAGGGTCTGTAGTCTATATACAGCGCTTACCTCTATATGAATATGTGGCACCCCAGGAGTCCGGTTGCCACTGTGGCATTGCCTCCCTCACAAGGGGTGATGCCATGCCTGGAAGCAAGCAGGGGTCCCCTAGTCAGGTATACTAGCATGCAACACTTTCCTGGCTCCAGACTAGCAAGGGGAGCTCCTCCCCTTAGCAACTGGGATCTGGAGGCGGGGTTAGTTAGTGTGAGAAGAGCAGAGAGGAGATGAAGTCAGGATGTCGATGAGGAAAGACCTAGGGAGTGGAGCTGCACGGCAGTTCACCCCAGAGGAGAGAAGCGCCGAAGAACCGGACACCGGAGTCCGAAGTTGTGGTGCACTGAAGGCCCAGCAGCAGAAACCAGAGGGCAGGAGACTGCAGGTCTCCTGGCCCCATCAGACGCCCGGAGGATCAGAAGCACGATAAGGCCCAGCACCGCCTGCGCTAGTAATTACAAAACCTCCACACCCTGTCGGGCTTTGGCACGAGAACGATGAGACTTGACCATTCGCTCTTTGATTCCTCTATCACACCGAGGTCCAGCATCTTCTTCACCTCAATTGAGATCACCTCACAGTGGGCTTCAGGAATCTTATAGGGCTTAAGGTTTGCCCTAACATGTGCTTCCATCAGCACGTCATGCTCGACCACCTGCATACACCCCGGCAACTTAGAGAACAAGTCACGGTTCCGTTGCAGTAGCTCTCTACACTGTTGCTTCTGGGCCGGAAATAGAGTCTCTGCTATCATGATATCCTCCACTTTGGCTTTGGGACTGGCTCCAAAACAAGGAGCCCCCAGCCTTTCACATGATATACTTGGTGCGGCTTTCTTTGGCCAGGCTGGTGAACTTTGTTGTTCACTTCTCTGAGTTACTCCACCACCTCATATGGGCCTTGATACTTGGTCAGGAACTTGCTCTCAATGGTGGGAATAAGCACCAGAATGCGATCCCCAGGCTGGAACTGCCTCAGCCTTGCTGATCGGTTATACACCCTTGCCTGTGCTTCCTGCGCCTGGAGAAGATGGGCATCACTTTCGCCATTCTCTCCTGCAACTGGGCGACGTGCTTGATGATGCTCCGGTGGGACTTGACCTCAGCCTCCCAGGTTTCCTTGGCAATGTCTAGGAGTCCTCTTGGATGCCGACCATAAAGGAGCTCGAACGGAGAGAAGCCAGTGGAGGCTTGAGGAACTTCTCTGACAAAGAAGAGTAGAAACAGAAGTAGGTAGTCCAGTCTCGTCCATCCTTCTCAATGACCTTCCTTAGCATTGCCTTTAAGGTCTTGTTAAAGCACTCCACTAGGCCGTCCGTGTGCAGATGGTAAACTGAGGTCCGTAGGTGGGCAATCTGAAGGACCTTACACAGCTCCTTCATCACTATGCTCATGAAAGGGGTTCCCTGGTCTGTCAAAATCTCCTTTGGCAGACCTGTCCTGGCAATATGGACCAGTTCCCAGGCTATACTTTTACTTGACGAGTTCCTCAATGGTACTGCTTCGGGATACCTGTCCGCATAGTCCATGGCCACCAAGATGTATTGGTGGCCCCGGGCCAATTTAGTTAAGGGACCTACGAGGTCCATAGCAATCCTCTCAAAGGGGACCTCTATCATAGGTAGTGGGACCAGGGAACTATGGAAGTGAGAGGAGGGCACGGGTATCTGGCAGGTGGGGCTGGACTTACAATAGTCTAGGATCTCCCGGTAACACCCTGGCCAAAAGAACCTACTCATTATCCTCTCCTGAGTTTTCTTGACCCCAGGTGTCCCCCCAGAACATCTGAATGGGCCATATCTAATACCCTCTGTTGGTATTGTCCTGGAACTAACAGCTGTTCCACTATCTCACCATCCTTTAGTTTGGTCACCCAATACACTAATTCCCCCTGAACAGCAAAGTGTGGGAATCTAGTGTCTGCCCCTGGCTCTTGAGGCTCTTGAGCAATCCTATTACAGACCGTAGCATTGTCCCACGACCCCTTTAAGGTCAAGTACCAAACTTGAGCAGACCCAAAGTTCCTCCAGACACCTCTAATTCCGGGAGGTCGGCCTCCTCGGTCACAGTCTCGTCCTCTTCCCCAGCAAGGACACACAGGGGGAACTCATCCACCTTTGACTTCAATGGGGTTTCTTCCTGAGGGATCTGTTTTTTTGCCTGAGCCACTCAATATGGACCCCTTTTTCCATAAGTCCAAAAATAAAGAAAAGTCCCACCCCAATATTACGGGATGTATCAGGTCCTTGACCACTCTGACCTCGTGGGGCTGAGCATCACAGTCTGTTCCCACAGTTACTCTGGAAACAGGGTAGTCCTTGGCACCTCCATGTATGCAGCCAGCGTCCACAGTTTTGGCAGGGATCAGCTGGTGGGGAAGGGTAGCACTAATTAGGGTCACCAGACTCCCAGAGTCCAATAGTCCAAGCACCATCACCCCATTAATGGCACACGCCTGTGGACCCTCACCAGGTTGACCGTCCACACTACAGCCATATAGGTGTAATAGGAACAACGCCGGCCTAGGCTACAGTCCATTGGTTCAGGGGACATATGGCACAGGGGGGCTACGTGTCCAGGATTATGACAATACCAAGAGACAATGTCCTTAACAACAGTCTTTGCAGGGCCCTCAGCGGAATTGGGATGACCCCTGTTTGTGACTCTAGACCCCTTACCCTTTGGGTACTCCAGTACGGGGAAGTGACTATGTCCGGTTTCCTGAGGGATTTCTCGACTACTTGGTACCTCTCTACTAGGCCCACGAGGTCGTCTGTGTTCCGAGGGTTGCCTTGGGAAACCCAGGTCTGCACTGGCCTGGGAAGGGAATGGATGAATCTGTCCATCACCACGCGCTCGACCATCTGGGCAGGAGTGGAAGACTCTGGCTGCATCCACTTCTGGACTAGATGTAGCAAGTCAAACATCTGCAAGTGAGGGCGTTTGTCGCCAGCATAAAAAGAACAGAGGGGAATATGGGGTAAAGGAATAGTCAGCTCACCAAACGTTGATTAGCAGTCTTCATCTGTTAGGCAGCGCACGGAGCTGTCCCAGTCTCGGACGTGGAGACAAATAGCAGTAAAACAAGAAAATCCTCCAGCGGTAGCCAAAAATATAAAAAGTGAGCTTTTCCCGCTCTGCTACCCTTTCGAACACAATCAAAAATGCCTCAACATCATCACCAGGGGTCATCTTTTGCATAGCTCGCCTTACTGCCTTCTGAACGTATGAGACATCACCTGGACTTGGGGGAGGGGCGGTTTCTCTGCTGCAGACCTCCCAACTAGGAGTTTCATTTGCCGTTGCTGTTGTTGGATCTGCTGCATTAGGAGTTTATTTGTCTACTGCTGTATCTGTTGCTGCTCCTGATGCTGCTGCTGCAGGTGCTGCTGGCTCTGCTGCTGCTGCTCTCGGTGCTGCTGTAGCTGCTGCTGCTGCTTTCATTGCTGATGTAGCTGCTGCAGGTTCTGTTGATGCTGCTGCTGTTGGCTTTGGACCAGGTGCTTGACTAGCTCCTCCATTCAGCTGGACTCCAATGAAGGAGTAGAACCAGAAGGATCAAAAGGAAATGGACAGCATGTGACTTAGATATGAGTGTCTGAGCAAAGGGTCTGAATACTTATGACCATGTGATATTTACGTTTTTCTTTTTTAATAAATTTGCAAAAATTTCTACATTTCTGGTTTTTGGATTTCTGGTGTACTTTAATGAGAAAAAAATGAACTCTTTAGAATTTACCAAATGGCTGCAATGAAACAAAGAGTGAAAAATTTAAAGGGGTCTGAATACTTTCCAGAACCACTGTACTTTCTTCTCGACGAACAGTGTTTCCCTGATTTACATGGAAAAACACCAATTGGAAACAACTTTAAAAACTGCACATTACAGTGTGCCACAATAATAAGACATTCTCAGCCCAAAAATAATATATTACAAAACCCCTGTAAACAAAACATAGGAATGTTAATAGATCAACATATACAGTACACAGACATACTCACATAAAGTACACAGACATGTACACACACACAGTACGCAGACATTTACACACACGGTATGCAGACATTCACACACCATACGCAGACATGCATACACACAATATGCAGACATGAGCACACACACAATACGCAGACATGCACACACAAACAATACGCAGACATGCACACACAGTACACAAACATGCACACACACAATACACAGACATGCACACACATACGGTATGCAGACATGCACACATACACAGACATGTACACGGTACAGAGATATGCACACATACAATATATGAGGGTGAGTGGCCAAAGCCAAAATGGACGACAAAAATGGTGATGTTGTCACTTTAAAAATGCTTTATTACACATGCATCGTATAAACAGGACATAATACAAAAATGGGACACATATTATAAAAACACTCTCAACGGCCATCAAGAGTGGTGGCACATAGTATTTCAGTTATTGTGCTCTACATACATATTGGGAATAGATGCCAAAAATTGAGTCTAAGTATAGCTCATATATAAAAATATGTCACCATGCATCAAATAAACCTATTACATACCTCCCAGAGCGTTTATATACCAGACCACCACGCTGAGGCCATCCCCAACCCACGTTTCGGCGCTTTGCCTTTCTCAAGGGGTAATGATACCTGTCACACACCTGCCATATATATAGGGGCCTAATGCCTCTTAATCGCCTCCATAAGCATACCCACGCCTCCTTACAAACATGTGCTAGCAGTGTCATCCATTGCCGCCAAGTGTACGAATAAAGGTGACGTATCACGTGTCACCAAATGGGGCGGGGATGACCGCAAGCGTATCACCGGTGTGGCGGAAGTGACATTAATCGCATAGTCAGGTTGGGCGGAACTTACGTCAGATGTGATATCAATTAGGGTGGAAGTGCATCAAGGCAAGTTCAGCATGCCCATACATGACGCAGAGGGTGTCATCGTTACCAGGATACACCGCGGTGACGGCGTCCACGTCACAGAGACACTAAGGACGCCGAAAGCCGGCGTGTATACTAGGCCCATGGCCCCACTGCGTGCAGGCATCACATATATAGACAAGGGCTCACTAAACATCACATTGCGATCACATATAGGAGAGAGAAATAGGGGATTCCCTATCCAACTTTATAACATAATGATCAGCAAACAGTGGTATATAGATTTGTGTCTTTTTTTGAATTCGCATAGGGAAAATTAAATATGACCAGTTGGCATGAGACAAAATTTCATATAAGACCGACGGTGCAATACAGATTAAATACCATATACAATATTGTATGACCAATATCCCTATACATATCCCCATGCTGCATCTCTATGGTACCAAATATATTTGAAAAAAGTTATTACAGTACATTTATCATATGTTCATCAAGAATTTTTCATCAATAGCACTACAATAGCAATATCATGACATAGCTCATATATAAGTACAAAGATACCGCAGATACAGCTGCTGGATAACGGGTATTTTTATTAATAAATGACATTACACGTATAGCAAGATATATATTGTGTAATATTGTATATAACGGAGCCATCTGCATTAGAAAAATTATTACAGCGATCAATGTTGGGGCAGGCTACACAGCGCCCACATGGACTGCATCCACACCGAACCATCGCAGCATCAAGGAAGGTGGACCTCGGTGTCTCCTTTTAATGACTATGTACAAGATGGTCGCGCAGATTTTTAGCCTGACGGAATGTAAGGGCCAGTTTATCAGGGATGTATCTTGAGATGATAGGATCGGCCTTAAGGACCGGCCATGCCTTTGTCAATGCTCTCCTCATCGCCGGAACTTGTGTATGGAATTGGGTGATGAATCTCAAATTTTATTATTAGTATTCTCCTTTTTACCATATAGAAGGTTATATCTTGATGTATACTTGGCTCTATGAAATGCCCTCTTCACCATCCTACGACTATAGCCACGTTCGTAAAAACACTCCTTAAGATCATGAGCCTGTTTCTCGAATTAGTGATCAGGGGAACATAATTGCCGTAGACGCAAAAATTGCCCCACTAGCACTGATCGCACCATATGTCTAGGATGGGAAGAGGTAGCATGCAGGTGTTTGTTGAGGTGGGTTTCCGAAAGATGTTTGTTTGGATAGCATTGTCATTGTCTCTGAATATGGTAACATCGAGGAATTCGGCCTTGTTGGGATCGCACTGATATGTAATATGAACATTAATATCGTTATTATTTAGATTATTCATAAATACCTCCAACTGAGGTTGCATTGGTGTTATATACACTGCTCAAAAAAATAAAGAGAACACTCAAATAACACATCTAGTGTTTATTGATGATGTGACAAAGGACAGAAGCAGCCGAATGAATTCTGATGTATTCAGAGCCATACTGTGAGCTCAGATCCAGCCAAATGCAGCCAAATTGATGGGTCGTTTCATACTACAATGACCCAAAACATAAAGCCAAAGCAACCCAGGAGTTTATTAAAGAAAAGAAGGGGAATATTCTTGAATGGCCGAGTCAGTCACCTGATCTCACCCCAATTGAGCATGCATTTCACTTGTTAAAGTCTAAACTTCAGACAGAAAGGCCCACAAACAAACAGCAACTGAAAACCACCGCAGTGAAGGCCTGGCAGAGCATCAAAAAGGAGGAAACATAGCATCTGGTGATGTCCATGAGTTCAAGACTTCAGGCAGTCATAGCCAACAAAGGGTTTTCAACCAAGTACTAGAAATGAACATTTTATTTACAATTATTTAATTTGTCCAATTACTTTTGGTCCCTTTAAAAACAGGGTGGCACATGTTTAGGAGCTGAAACTCCTAAACCCTTCATTCAATTTTAATGTGGATACCCTCAAATGAAAGCTGAAAGTCTGAATTTCAACTGCATCTGAATTGTTTTGTTTAAAATTCATTGTGGTAGTGTCTAGAACCAAAATTAGAAAAATGTTGTCTCTGTCCAAATATATATGGACCTAACTGTATGTGGTTCTCTACACCGGTCGTCATATCTTCTGGCATTCCCTTCCGGTTTGATTAGAGTGATTGGTCATCATGGCACATAGTCATTGACATCATGATGTGCATCGCCTCACATGGTCCTTTAGGTTCTAGCCACTACATTTTTGTTAAATTCATAATAAATTTGATTTGTTATGAACCAATTGACTCATCTTTGCTAATAACAATAAAGTATAGTTCTTAAATAAAACTTCGACACTCCTACCTAGATAATATTACTGTACTGTGCCACCACCACCATACGTCACAAAAAGTGATATACTGTAAGCCATGTAAACACCACCATGAAGTGCTGAAAAATACCAACATACAATGACCAGATTACATATCCAGGCATAAATATAATCTCTTCAATGTCTAATAATTTCTACTTGGCAATTCAATTAGTATTAGGTCTTGGATTGCAGGCGATCTGATGACCTCTGCCAGTAGAGATAGCTGAAGAGCCGTGAGTAACCATGTGAATCCACATAGTCACAGCATCCATTTCTAAAGGCGGACCTGCACTGTAACATATGCACAATCGTTTTTGCCAGTCTGTAATACGTCATTTTACTTAATTCCAAACTAATCATATTTCCTTTGTGACTAATTGTTATGTAGGATATCATTTACAAAAAAAAAGAAGAAAGGTGAGAATTCACGCAAGGTTAAATCATTTTCATTTGAGTAGATGCAGCAACATTAGTGGAGTGCCTTGTGCTTTACTAATTAGCCTTAATAGAAATTTAATGTGAGTTTTCCTTATACTATGAATAGCTAATTTACCAATGAGCTATTTGTTGTCCAATTACAATTTTGGTAATCGCTAATTTCTTATGGCTCCGTATACAGAGGACTATGATGGTCTACAGTAGATGTTGGTATTGTGTCATTAACAGAAAGCAATTAGTCATGAGCACCTTCCATCATTAAGTTAATGATTAGCTGTAAATGTTGCTATGACAACCTGACTTGTATGTATTGTGTAATCTTCATCAATATTATACAAGTCAAAGTCAAGGGCTTCTGAACAAGTAGATAAATTGATGAATATTTATACTTACAGGAAATCTGTCAGCAGAATTTCCCCCTTAAAAGTATTTATGTGTGCATGGAAATGGAAAAATATAAGTCCAGCACAAGTAAAAGGCAAATAATTATAAGTGGATGCAACGCCTAATAGGCAATTCCAAACATGTCCAAAAAAGATGAAGGCAACACTCCAAGGATTCCAAAATATAAGTTGAGAAGAATAACTAGTGATAAGAATACTAGAGATGGGCGGGTCTTTTGAAATCCAAATTCTCTGACTTTAAAAAAAAAAAAAGATGAATTATTATTGAATCTCAATACGCGAAAGCTTATAAATGCTCGGAAAATAGATGTGAGGAAGAGGAGAGAGAGATAGAGAAACGTATTGACCATAAGAGCTTACACTTTACAAACGAGAGAGAGAAAGGACTGTGTTAACCATAAGAGTTTACATTCTACAGTAGAGAAACAGACAGAGAGGACCCCACTGACTATAAGAGCTTACACTCTACAAGAGAGAGAGACTTACCCAGTGACTGGAGAAATAACATTTCTCACATGTCTACTTTACATCAGCACAATTTTTAAAACATAATTTTTTTTTTGTTAGGAAGTTATAAGTGTTAAAAGTTGACCAGCGATTCCTTAATTTTTCAACAAAACCATTTTTTTAGGGACCACATCACATTTGAAGTGACTTTGAGGGATCTATATGACAGAAAATATCCAAAAGTGACACCATTCTAAAAACTGTATCAAGAAATTTTTTAACACTTCAGGTGCTTCACAAGAACTGAACCAATGTGGAAGGAAAAAATGAACATTTAACATTTTTTCACAAAACATTTTACTTTAGACCCACATTTTTTTACTTTTATAAAGGTAACAAGAGAAAATGGATCATAAAAGTTGTTGTGCAATTTCTCCTGAGCATGCCAATACCCCATATGTGGGGGGAAAACTACTGGCAGGGCTTGGAACGCAAGGAGCACCGTTTGACTTTTTGGACGCAAAATTGTCTGGAATCAAAAGCAGACATCATGTCCTGTTTGGAGAATTCCTGATGGGCCTAAACAATGGAAATCCCCCACAAGTGACTCCATTTTGGAAACTACACTCCTCAGGGATTTTATCAAGGAGTATAGTCAGCATTTTTAACCCCTTAGAGACCACTAGACGTGCAGAATGCACGGTTCTTCTTCTTGAACCATGGAAGGAAGTGCTGTTTGAGAAACTCAACATACATTATGGAGTTCATCTTTTACCCCTTCAGGGATCCTAAAAGGGCCGACAACCTCTCTCCCCATGATTCCAGCCCAAAACATTACTCCACCTCCTCCTTGTTAGCGCCGTAGCCGTGTTTACATGGGGTGTCCATCAACCAGCCATCCTCCACTCCATCCATCTGGACCATTGAGATCATTTCATGCATGATAATGCCCCGTCTCATGCTGCACATAACACATCTGCATCTCTGGCTGCTATGGGCATAAAAGGGGACAAACTTATGATGTGGCACCCATGCTCCCCTGACCTCAACCCCATTGAGAACGTTTGGAGCATCATCAAAAGGAGTGTCTAAGATGGCGGGAGGCAGTTCACATCTAAGCAACAGCTCTGGGAGGGTATTCTGTCCTCATGCAAAACAATTAAAACAGAAACCATCCAAAACCTGACAAATTCAATGGACGAGAGAGTTCAGAAGCTCCTTTCGAACAAGGGGTCCTATGTGCAAATGTAGCATCACCTAGAATAAAGTTTTGAGTTGAAAACTGTTTGATTTCAGTTTCTAATAACCTGCTAATGCTTATAATTTCAAAAATGACCATTTTTTTGTTCTTTATTAAAATGAAAAGGTTGAAAACTCTGCTGTGCACAATAATTTGGAACATGCATTTTGAGTGCAGTTTGAGTTTTTTATTTTTTTTTAAATATACTGCTATCATAGGCAGTTTGTACAAAAACCTTTCAATTGTACTCTAATAGTTATTTGTCTGGAAAATTACAATGACTGCAATTCATATAGGTAATTTGGGAAAATCTGAGAAAATATTATTTGCATAATAATTTGGAACACAGTGCAAGGGGTTAACCCACAGAATTTGATAACATTAGGTCGTCATATTGAATAAGTCATCATTAGTGTTGAGCGCAAGTGCTCGCTACTCGAGTTTGCGTCGGGTGCTCTGGTATGCACAGAGTATCGTTGGTGCTCAAGTGACAAACTCAAGTCCCCACCCCGCATGTTTCGCAGCTGTTAGATACCCCCCAAAAAAACATTCGGGCATTGCCCGTGCATGGCAGGGAATCCCCGCTTGTTTTTTGGTTGTATAACAGCGGCAAAACATGTGTTGACTCGATCATGTCACTGGAGCACCAACGATACTCGGTGCATACCCGAGCACCCGACGCAAACTCGAGTAGCGAGCACTTGCGCTCAACACTAATAATAATAATAATAATAATAGTCTTTATTTATATAGCGGCAACATATTCCGCACCGCTTAACAATTCACAGGTTCATATACAACAGTCATAAGTAACATAGCTAAAGATAATACAATAATTACAGCAAAAATAATGACAACCCTGCTCATAAGAGCTTACAATCTACAATGAGGTGGGGGTGACACAAAGTACAATGGCTTATTTACAAGGATGGTCCAACCATCTTGAGTGGATGAGGGATAGATAAAGGCTGCATGAGCTCATCACCAGTCAGCATCTGTAGCGCTTTTGGGTTCGGTGGAGACTTATATTTGGAGAAATAAGGGATGGGCTATAAGAATATAAAAGGACTTTGATTAGGGAAGGTGATAGGCTGCTTTAAACAGGTGTGTTTTTAGGGAGCGCCTAAAACTGTGTAAGTTGTGGTTCATCCTAATTTCTTGTGGTAGAGCATTCCAAAGAATAGGTGCAGCTCGGGAGAAGTCTTGAAGCCGGGAGTGGGAGGTACGGATTAGTGCGGATGTTAGTCGAAAGTCGCTTGCGGAGCGTAGAGAACGGGTAGGCCGATAAACAGAAATGAGGGAAGAGATGTAGGGGGTGCCACACTGTGGAGGGCTTTGTGGGTGAGAACAAGCAATTTAGATTGGATCCTATAATTCATGGGCAGTCAGTGCAATGACTGGCACAGAGCAGTGGAGTCTGAGTAACGGTTAGCCAAATAGATGACCCTGGCTGCAGCATTAAGGATGGACTGGATGGGGGAAAGTCGAGTGAGGGGGAGGCAATTAATAGAGAGTTACAGTAGTCAAGGCGGGAGTGGATCAGGGCAACAATGAGGGTTTTTGTTGTTTCCAAGGTGAGAAAGGGGCGGATTCTAGAGATGTTCTTCAGGTGCAAGCGACAAGAGCCGGCAAGAGATTGTATGTGGAAGGTGAAGGAGAGATTGGTGTCAAACACAACGCCCAGACAACGTGCCTGCTAGCTCGGCATTATTGTGGTGCCACACACAGAGAGAGAGATGTCAGATTTAGAGAGGTGAGTAGACGGCGGGAGTAGAAGAAGTTCAGTTTTGGAAAGGTTGCGTTTCAGGTAGAGAGCGGACATGATGTTAGAAACTGCGGCCAGACAGTCACTGGTGTTCTGTAGTACAGTGGGGGTAAGGTCAGGGGATGAGGTGTATAGTTGTGTGTCATCAGCATAAAGATGGTACTGAAAGCCAAATTTGCTGATGGTCTGTCCAATTGGGACTGTGTAGAGAGAGAAGAGAAGAGGGCCAAGGACTGAACCCTGAGGAACCCCAATAGTGAGAGGAAGAGGGTAAGATGTGGAGCCAGCGAATGATACACTGAAAGAGAGGTCAGATAGGTAGGAGGAGAACCAGGAGAGAGCAGTGTCTTTTATGCCGATTGAGTGAAGCATAGAGAATAGGAGGTAGTGGTCAACGGTGTCGAAGGCTGCAGAGAGGTCAAGAAGAATGAGCAGAGAATGATCGCCATTATGTTTTGCTGTCAGAAGGTCATTGGTTACTTTGATGAGTGCAGTTTCTGTAGAATGTAGGGGGCGGAAGCCGGACTGTGATGGGTCTAGAGAGTGAGTGGAGAGGTAACTGGTAAGGCGGGAGTGGACCAGGAGCTCCAAGAGTTTAGAGATGAAGGGAAGATTGGAGACTGGCCTGTAGTTGTTTGTGCAGGAAGAGTCAAGAGAGGGCTTTTTTAACAATGGAGTAATGATGGAGTGTTTGAAGGAGGAGGGGAAAATACCAGAAGAGAGGGAGAGGTTGAAGATTTTAGTTAGGTGAGTAGTGACGACTGAAGAAAGAGACTGGAGTAGATGTGAGGGGATGGGGTCAGTGGTGCATGTAGTGGGATGAGAAGAAGAGAGGAGCCTGGAGACTTCATCTTCTGTGACTGGGTCAAATGTGGAGAGTGATCCAGTGCGGATGTGGGGTGGGGAGTCACGGCGCTTGGTGGCTGGGAGCTGATTTCCTGATGGATGGTGTCTATTTTCTCTGTGAAGTAGGAGGCCAAGTCCTCGGCACAAATGTCTGCGATGGGGCCTGCGCTTTAGGACTGAGGAGGGAGTGAAAGGTATCGAAGAGTTTTTTGGGGTTGTTGGATAGTGAGGATATCAGGGTGGTGAAGTAGGTCAGTTTGGCGAGGTGAAGGGCAGAGTTATATGTTTTTAACATAAATTTGTAGTGGATAAAGTTTTACTGGTGTCCGAGTTTTCCTCCATAGGCGTTCGGCACTTCTAGAGCAACGCTGGAGAAATCGGGTTTGCGGTGTAAGCCAGGGCTGTTTTACTCTGTGTTTGGAGGTTCTGAGGGTGAGGGATGCTACTTGGTCCAGCATGCTTCTGAGAGTGTCATTGTAGTGGTTTACAGCCAGATCAGGACAGGAAAAAGAGGAGATTGGGGACAGTGATAAGTGAAGGGAGTCTGTAAGTGTATGAGGGTTAATGGCTTGTAGATTTCTGAATGTGCGATAGGTAGGAGTGTGCTGGGGCGAGCGAGGATTTGTGAGCGTGAAGGAGAGAATGTTATGATCAGAGAGGGGAAGAGGGGAGTTATTTAGGTGGGGGATTGAACTAAGCCGGACAAAGACCAGATCAAGGGTGTTTCCATCTTTGTGTGTCTCAGAGGTTGAAAGCTGTGAGAGGCCAAGAGAAGTGGTTAAAGATAGAAGCTGGGATGCAGATGAGAAGGTGGGGCTGTTTATGGGGATGTTGAAGTCTCCCAGGATAAGGGTTGGTAAATCTGAGGACATGAACTGCGGCAGCCAGGCAGAAAAATGGTCAAGGAACTGGGTGGCTGAGCCTGGGGGATGGTATATGACCGCTACTCTGAGGGAGAGGGGATGGAAGAGCCTGATAGTGTGGACCTCAAAAGAAGGGAATTAGAGTGATGGTACTGGGGGGATGACCTGGAAGGTGCAATGTGGGGACAGGAGTATGCCGACCCCACCACCAAGTCTGTTTGCAGGTCTCAGGGAATGGGAAAAATGCAAGCCGCCATGAGAAATAGCGGCAGGGGAGACAGTGTCAGAATCCTGGATCCAGGTTTCAGTGAGGGCCAGCAGATTGAGAGCGTTGGTCAGAAAGTAATTGTGCAGGAAAGGAAGCTTGTTGCATACAGACCGTGGATTCCACAGTGCGCAATTGAAGGAGGGAGATGAAGGAGTACAGCTGATGTTAATAAAGTTAGCAGGGTTTCGATGTGAGGTGGGGGAAGGGTTCAGGTTGGCAGAGGGTGGTCCGGGGTTAGGAGAGATATCCCCTGAAATGAGTAGTAGCAGTAAAAAGAGAAAGAGCAGATAGTTTTTGGATTTGTGACATGGTTTCTTGTGCAATACCTTTGGATGAGACAGAGTGAGATTTGTCAGGAAGTTCAAAAGAGCATGGGAGCGGGAAGGAGTGAGGGGCAGATATGGATGAGTGGTGATGGAGGGGGGATAGGGTGGTGAATGTGGGTGAAAAAAGCACACAGGAATATGGACACAGGAATAAAATACATAGTTAGCAGAGAGTACAAAGTGTGGGTTACCTGACTCCTGCCCTGAATGACAGCCATTGAAATGACTGTCAGACACTTGTCAAATAGGACACTTTGCTGAAGAGGACACGTGCATGCACCCAGCACCACGTGCACCCCTTATGAGACATCTAGATTTATAGGAAGGACTATAGCATCAGGTGAGAGGGATTGTGGGAGCTGCTTGTGACTAAATTGCCAGCTGCTCAGCTCACCAGGGTGGTGGAGGGCTGATCAAAGAAACAGGCCTAGCTCACTATACCTGACACAGTATAACACCTTTCACCATCAGATAAAGTCTACAATGATGGCAGGACAGACAGTGAATACTGAACACAATGCATCAAATAACAGAGCACAGATACGGCAAGCAGACACATTATACCATAGAAATAGTTTCAAGATGAGGGTTCAACAGATGACATAGATAACAGCAAGCAGAGATGTTATACCATAGAAATAGTTTCAAGATGAGGGTTCAGCAGATGACATAGATAACAGCAAGCAGAGGTGGATCTCCAGCCCAATCTACATCAACATATCCTGTTAAAATGCAATTATCACTTGTGGGTAATTTCAGCTTAACATTGCTAGTTCCTTTCAAATAACGCATTACTCTCTTCACGGCATTCCAATCAGCTTTATTTGGTTTTGATACCTTTCTACTCAGGATTCCTACTGCTGCTGCGATGTCTGGTCTTGTAACGGTCGCTAGATACAGTAGTTTTCCTATAGCTGTTCTGTATTCTTCATTATTTGGTAGCATATTTTTTTCACTGTTCATCTCTTTGAGATAATTAGTTTTCATTGGAGACTTTACTGTTTTTGCATCCTTTAATCCAAATGTTTCTGTTATGTCTTGAATCATGTGATTTTGATTCAGTAGGAAACTTCTGTCTTCTTCTCTTTCTACCTGTATTCCTAGGTACTGTTTCACATTTCCCAAGTCTTTGATTTCGAAATGTTGCTTCAGGATATTTAGAATGTTTTCTTTATCCCTTTCTTGTTTAAAACAAATCAAAATGTCGTCTACATATATGAGTACATAAATCCATCTATTAATCAGCCTTTTTGTGTACAAGCATGGATCAGCTTTGCTTCTTTGAAATTTTTCATTTGTAAGTACTTCCGTGATTTTGTCATTCCACGCTTTAGCTGCTTGCTTTAAACCATATATGCTTTTCTGTAGTTTGCAAACTTTGTTTGGATTTCTTTCATCTTTGAATCCTGGAGGTTGTTCCTTGTAAATGTCTTCTGTTAAATCTCCATTCAAAAAAGCTGTCTTTACATCCAGATGTCTCAGTTCCATCTGTTTCATTGCTGCAACTGTAAGTAAAGTTCTTATTGTAGTGTGTTTGACAACTGGAGCAAATGTCTCATCATAGTCTTCTCCATATTTTTAAGAATACCCTTTAGCTACAAGTCTTGCTCGGTATCTTTCAGCTGTGCCATCTGTTTGGTATTTTACTTTAAAAATCCATTTACATTCTATGGCTTTTCTTCCTTCTGGCAACTCTGTTAGTGTCCATGTATTTGAATCATGCATGGATTTAATTTCTGTTTCTGTTGCTCCTATCCATTTATTAGCTTCTTCTTCAGGAAGTTTAGATATGTCTTCCCAAGAGGTAGGCTCATAGATTTTTCTTATGCTTGTCTTGTATGAGAGACGGTTTGATGGTTTTCCTTTGTTCTCTCTCATTGAACGTCTTGGTTCTGTGTCTGTTTGTAGTTGTGATTCTTCACTTTCAGTATTTTGTTCTTCATTAATTTCTACTTCTTTCTCATCAGATATTTCTTCAGTTATGTCACTATTGTTTTTCTCATTTTTTGTTTCAACTGAAATCATTTTGTCTTCATTTAAATCTTCAATGAATGTCACACTGTTACTCACCGTAACTCTGTCTGTTTTGGGATCTAGGATTCTATATCCTTTGCAATTTTCACTATATCCAACGAATATTCCTTCCATGGATCTGTTTTGAAGTTTGGAATGTTTTTCTGTTGGAATGAATATAAAAACTTTACATCCAAAAACTTTTAAATGATTGACACTTGGTTTCATACCTTGCCACAGTTCATATGGAGTTTTCGTCAGTTTTCTGGAAAAAAAGTCGGTTCTGTAGATATGTAGTTGTCATTGCTGCCTCACCCCAATATTTCTCTGGTTGTTTGGAATGCGTCAGCATACATCTTATCATTTCTGTTAGAGTTCTGTTTTTCCTTTCTGCTACTCCATTTTGTTCAGGTGTGTATGGAACAGTTTTCTGGTGTTCTATTCCATTTTGTCTTAAGTAGTTTTCTATTCTGTGACCTGTAAATTCACCTCCATTATCACTTCTGATGACAATTGGCTTCCTTTGAAATTTGTTACTTGATCTTGTTACATAGTCTACAAGTTTATCAAAAACTTCACTTTTGTTCTTAATTAAGTATGTGACTGTGTATCTTGAGTAGTCGTCTATAAAAGTCAACATGTATTTATTGCCTCCTGATGTAGTCACTTTCATGGGTCCACATACATCAGTATGCACCAAATCAAGTGGTCTTTCGCTTTTCATCTCACTTTCTTTTGGAATAGATATCCTTGTGGCTTTGGATTTTATACAACATTCACATCTTACGGTAATTGAGCAATCTGATATCTTTAAATCTTTTGTCAATTCTTTTCTCTGTAGTTCCCTTATACTGTCAGGGTGTCTATGTCCTAGACGTCTATGCCACATGTGAATACAGTTTTTGTGATCATGTGTACATACCTTCATCTGTTCCTTTGGTGTGTCAAAATGATATAATTGTTCATCTGCCTTGACTTTGGTTATCACCTTGTTTCCTGCAATAATTGCACACTCATTGTCTTTGAATTATACTGTAAGTCCTTTTGCTGTTAAACATTTCACAGATAATAATCCGCCTTCCAATTATGGAACATACAACACATCCTGTACAACTATCTTTGAATCTTGTCCGAACTTGTTTGAACAATTTAGCATACCTTGTCCGATACCTTCTGCGGTTATTTTGCTTCCATTCGCAAGATAAATGGCTTCTTTCTTATCTAAATCAAGAGCAGTAAAGACATTCTTGTCACTTGTCATATGACTCGTTGCTCCTGAATCAATAAACCAACCAAGTGATGATTTCTTGTCTATTACTTTAAATGTGCCATTCCAATTACTCTCACATGAATCGGAAATTGTGTTTTTTACTTTCTGTGTATGCTTTTTATGTTGTAATTTTTGTTGTTCTGCTTTCCATATGGTACAGTCTTTCTTTAAATGACCTTTTTTCTTACATCTGAAGCATTCTCTTGTCTCTTTATTATAGGGTTTTTTAAATTCTGTAGCTTTAAGAGCGTTTTCACTGTCCTTTTCAGTAGAAGAATCATTTCTTTGTTCTTTTCTTCTTTGATATTCATCTATAAGTCTTGTTTTCACAAAATATAATGTAATGTCAGTTTCTGGTCTCGTCTCAAGGGCATTTATCAAGGCTGTATACGAATCTGGTAAACTGCACAATAATATAGCTGCTACATGACTTTCTTTAATGTCTTCACCAATAGATCTTAGCTGTGATATCACTTCCATCATTGAGAATATGTGCTTCTGCATGTCGTCATTTGCACTCAATCTCATACTGTAAAGCTTTCTTAATAAAAATAACTTGTGATTCAAGCTAAGTCTTTCATACAGTTTTCTTAAAGCTTCCCACATTCCTTTCGCTGTTTCTTCATTTCTTATATGTATTAATTGAGCATCATCCACTAATAAGCTAATGGTGGCTCTCGCTTGTCTATTCTTCTTATCCCATGTCTGATTATCTTGATCTGGTCTTTCTGTAATAATTACTTCTCATAAATCATCCTTAGATAACAACATCTCTACTTTGAATTTCCATAACTTATAATTTTCACTATTCAGTTTAGCTACTGTGAATTTCAGTTCTGTGTTACTCATCATCTTTATATAGTCTTACTTATTTAGAGAGTTGTACTGAAGATATTCTCCTGTTTGTTCTTGATAGTTCCTGTATGTCCTGCCTGTGTTGAATTCTCTGTAATTATATCCAGCTCTTGGGATCATGAATTCCTTTGTCACTCTGTATCTGGATTTATTTCCTTCTGTTTACAGAGCTTATCTGTGTGCTCCGTTATCTGGGGTTATAAACCGGGATCCTGCTGCCTGGTCTTGTAGTGCGGGCCTGCAGTGTCTGGGCCCATAACCTGTCGCAGAGTGCATCTTCTTACAGTCACCGCTGTACTTACGAGAGCTTCAATCAGCAAGATATCTTGAGTAAACAGTATTTACTTCATATTGGATAAACATGAGATACAATTCAGTATCACACAGTCCGTGTGCTGCTGACATAACACATACAGGAAAAAAACAGGAAGTAAAAACAACCAACAATTGAAAGCTTCCCTCCCCACATTACAGCAAGCATATAACTTTACACACTATCGCCATCTGCTGTCTGGTTAGTATAAAGTCCTCCTTTCACTTATAATAAGTCCTAATCTGTTGCATATGCCAACAATTTTTTCCTCAGAATTGAGTGATTCCATAATTTTTTCCCTCTGCTTCGTCTGAAAAAAATTACTCTTACTGAGTACCACATTTTTTATCTTGATTTCTTTTAGTGTTTCTTAAAGCCATAAAGTTGCCATTAGAAAGGACTTTAGTTTTGTGCCATGTCTGTGATCTGCATTTTTTCAACAACATTAAACAACTGAATGAACATCCTCTGAGCCCGGTTATTCCATAATTTTTGCCAGGGGTTGTACATGGGCTTTTGATGCATTTCTGCTGTGAAAATGCTCTTAATACGCATGTG
The DNA here is from genome assembly GCF_046119375.1 of Phyllobates terribilis. Classification (NCBI taxonomy): domain Eukaryota; kingdom Metazoa; phylum Chordata; class Amphibia; order Anura; family Dendrobatidae; genus Phyllobates; species Phyllobates terribilis. Next base: position 518,252,872 of record NW_027362761.1, read on the forward strand.
TGTTTTTTACCTGCAGAATTTGTGCACCTAGTGCAAGTGTATGGAATATACTGCACAGAAACTCTGTACCCGCAAGAGAAATTGATATGTGGTAGATTTGAAACACACTTCGCAGGTCAGTTTACGCTGCATTAAAAAGAAGCACAGTGGGCATGAGATTGCTATAAATCCCATCCACTTTTATTTAACCTTAAGACACAGCATTTTTGATATAGCAAAAATACGCAGCCTCAAAAATGCACCAAAGGCTCATCGTGGGAATGTAGCCTTAGAAGTGCAAAATTTTCAAAAGATCTTCTTATATATTACTGACGATTGTTCCCCAAGTAAAAATTGGCTAGAAATACGCGTTCTATAAGGTAACTTTAATAGCGGTTCATACATGGATTATAAATATCTATTGAATAAAAAAAAACTTTCAAGTAGGGTCAATAAATCATACGGTAAAACACTTTATATGTTGTCTCACCAAATACGTAGTCTATATATTAATATGCCCTTTGCAGTTTCTATTACATCGGTAAAACTATAAGAAGCATGCAAACACACTTTAGAGAGCATTTTAGATCCATAGGGTCAGTTATTGAATCACCTATATTAATACACATGTATAAGAATCGCACATGGCCAATCCTGGAGTCCTCATGTTTGCTGGCATTGGAATTGTAGATACGTCCTCTAGAGGGGCAGACAGGGATGAAGCATTATGAAAATATGAAGCCAAATGGATCCTCCTGAGAACTGGCGCTCTAGGAGCCCTGGGTCTAAATGATTGTAATGTTCTAAATATTTTTCTAGGACTCCTTTTACTAGTTTTAAAATTGATAATATTTCATACAAGTTATAATATGTTCTGTAAATGTATTGCGATTTGCTTTTAATTTAGGTGTAACGGGGTAACTGAATGATAACACACACCGACCCTTATTTGACAGATTCTTTCTATATAATGATTAGACTGACACTGTTCTATAGCATTAATAGCCTGCCAATCATGGAGGACAGTTGAAGATTTTACAAAGCAAAGTGAAAAAACAAAAGACTCTGGTTTCCAATGCCGAGACTGTGACACGATAACTGTGATGGAGTTAAACTGCAAAGGTGTAGAAAGTACCAGACAAGCTTCTGCAGAACATTGCTGCCCAAGGGTGCATTTACATCGGCCGATTATCATGAACATGTGTTCTTAGAAATGGTGTTTCCCAATAATTGTCCCGTGCAAACAGTCTGCCAATCACAAACAAGCAAAATGCTCATTCGCATGGTAAAATGATTTTTACGTTTATTTAAAAATGATCGTTCTTGTCAGCACATCATCTTCTGTAAACAGGACATGTGCTGCCAGGAGCAATGACAGTCTATGCGTATAGAATAATCATACTGCCATTCATTCTGTACATAAGGAAAATATGGTTAGTCTGTCTAAACGGGCTATTAAACGACTTCTGATCAGCAAACATGTAGCCAATCGGCATTCATTTAACATGTAAACCCACCCAAAGATAGATAATACAGAATTCAGTGTGGCCAGCACTATGAGTTTGTGCTGTGTTGCTGAGAAAGTTTAAACAGAGGCTGAGACAGATTGAAAGAGAAAGCTGCTGAGGAAATTGCCAGCAGACAGTTGAAAATATCAGTAATTTCTTGCAAGAATCCAAGGGGTAAGTAAGTCCAAAAAAATCGACCAACAGAAGGGCTTGCAATAAAATCCATAGATTTATTGTTGAATTCTTTGAACAAGAGTAAAAACCACCAAGCAGTGTGCACATAAAATCACATAGGAAAGAAACACAGGTTACACATTTCTAGCCCTCAGGCCCTTAGTCTCTACCTGAATGCAAAACATATTGCATGAACTTTTATAGGGAAATACCTAAACCCCGAACAGATACCTCCCCACATAGGGTGGAGCTCAAATACTACAGGTGAACAAATCAGTAAATACAAATAAACGCAATGGGACATATAAGAACGGAGAGGAAAAAAAACAAAAAAAAACAGTATTTATAATAATATACAAATGCACATAAGAGTAATTCAAAAAACATATACAAATACACCAGATAGTACCGATAATTGATGAACACAATATCATAAACAAAATACAATATATGATACAAAAAAAACAAAAAAAATGTTTTCTTTCATAATCAATAATGCAAGATTAAATCAGTGCGCTTATTCAACCCATATGGTTACGAACTATTCATCTTAAGAATCCAGTACGCTTCTCTATTTAATAATGCTCTTTTCCAATCTCCGCCAGTACGTGGTCTCCCCACCCATTCAATGACATAAAAAATCAGAGTGGGAAGATCTCCGAAATGCACCTGAAAAAAGTGTTTAGAAAGGTTAGAGGGATTATTTGCATCCAGATTACCAGCATCACGTATATGTTCCCTCATTCTTTGTTTCACTTTTCTTAGTTGTACATCCAATATATGATACCTCACAGGCTGTACATGTTGCTTGATACACATGTGGCACCCTGCTACACACAGGTACCACAGGACCCAAAAGGGTGCATGGACAGACTTCTCCACAAGAGGCCCTCACTACACATAGACACCTCCACCCTTCAACCTCATACCACCAGAGGGAGCCCTGTTAGGGATATATATACTGGAGGGTGGAGGTAGGTAGGAAGAGTGTGCTGGCACTTTAGACCAGTGAAGAGGCAGCAGCTGTTGAGCTGCTGTGCTGAGAGCCCCGAGTGTGGCCGAGGCAAGGAGAGAGGAGAGAGGAGTTAAGGGGCAGAGGAGCATCTAAAGCTCACCCCAGGATACAAGCCGGACACCGGGTCCGCGCCTACAGGGTACTCTACACCCAGTAGGGACAACCGGCATACCAGGAGGATTCCAGACCCCTGGTCAACCTGAAACTACCATCATTTATAGAACTAGGAACCACGAAGGCCCCAGTGTCCAGGGATAGTGGTAGCCAGAGAAAATATCTATTACCAAGCAGACAGGTGAGAGAGTGAAACCATACAGAAGCTAGGCCTAGTTCCAGGCTGGCCAGGAGCTTTAGAGAGAGGAAGAAACGGACCAGGAGGCCTACTACCCACTCACTGGGGAGAGTCCGGAAGTGCACCCTTCCTACTAGGTACCCTGGACCATACCTCCCGTTACACCTGTAAAGGTACTGAAGCGAATCCCCTGTGTGCGTGTCCATCATTCCCCCTGACCCGACCGGGCCATCTCTCACCTGCATCCCTTCCATCAACCCAGCCCTGGGGGCTCGCTCCGCCTGTGGGGAGCAGAAACATCTCAGCTGCCATCCCATCACCCCCGTCGGTCTGCAGCAGTGCTAGTACCCATTACCAGGAACCACAGGTGGCGTCACGAGACAAAACTGTTATTCACCCCTTCAAGTAACAAGCCCCTTTTAAAGAGTGACCCCAGGGTACGGGCCCGGGAGCCGACGGCAGTGACATCCCACAGAAGGTGAAGGCCTGGGCACCGAGTCTCCCCCATATCCCCCTGGACGAGTCACACAACATAGTTAGAGTTACAATTAACAAACTGCTTAATAAATACCAACTCATGATTTATCCAAGGGGTAAGGTTTCTCCTTGTGGAGAGTGACATGCCAGGTCTTGCATGCCAGTATGAGGAGACTTAAATGCCTTGCATGTGTGGCGCCCCTGAGGTATTCCACTCTCAGGTAAGGATGGAGTACTGCCCGGGACCCACACACTTGCATCCATTACACTCCACTTCAGAGGGAAGGACGAGATTGCTCCTAAGGGAGAGCACAGTCCCTGGTCCCTAGCTGGAGGGTGGAACCATGTAGTGGGTGTGGGTGGAGGAAGAAGAAACAGGAGAGCACTTGAGTAGGAGTATTTAAAGGGGGAACTATCTTGGGAGAGTGAGTCCAGTCAGAGAAGACAGTCTGAGGAGAAGGAGTGGGAGCAGGAGCTCTGTAGGAGCTCGGCTCAGAGGAGCGGGCCTAGAGTGAGAGGCCCAGGAGGACTGGCAGGACAAGGAGGGGAGCAGAGGAAGGCTCCAGAAGTGAGGGGATCTCAGGGGCACAGCGAGTGCGGAAGCCACTCGTGCGCCCGAATCTACCAGAGTGTGGAGGGACCAGGCCGCAAAGGGGACCGGCCCCTAACTAGTGGAGAACTACAAGGCTCAGCTAGAAACCGGAGGCTTCTGTACTTTCAGGGTGCAGTTGCTCACAACCGCCACTATATCGCCGAAAAGGTGGCCGCATAGGATTCAGGGGACTGCTCGTTGCCCGCCAAAATCCGAGGATACCGGCTTGGGACACTGGTTGCGAGGTGCAGGGCAGGAGGGTGAGAGCCAGCGCAGGAAGACGACCGAGGAAGGCACACAGAATGGGGTCCCATTATGTACTCCTGAAACACCTGGGAGTTTGCTGAACCCCTGCCTTGGTAAACACAGGATGACGTGAGAGGTTACCGAGGTCCTGGTAACCTGGAGTTCAACAACTGTGAGTAAACCTTGAAGACTGCACCCCACTGTGTCCTAGAATTATTATCTGCGCCATCCCCTGCACTACACTGCACAGCAAGATCTACCTCATTAATCATCACTGCACTGCCCTGGAGCTTAGCTCTACCTGTAGAGAGTTGGGCCAACTCTGCTGGGTCACCATCAGCTCCAGAGGATCTGCTCCGCAGCGGCGGTTCCATATAGCTGCATACCACAGGTGGCGTCACGAACATTATATATAGAAACTCTATTCCCTTTTCTTTAAAACCCCTTTTATTGACCGCCCTAGGTACGGACAGGGTCCCCGCCACAGTGACATCCCCCAGCATCGACCGGCCCGGCTACCAAGTACCCCAGGGCCCAGGGGGCGCGTCACATGCTCCTCTGGGAAATTAAATATGCAAATTATCTCTTCAGAGAGGATGAGGACTTGAACTCTGTTTTATCCACCGGTGGCTCACATGGATGTGTGCACCCATTGTGCCACGGACTGGGTCTACCCTGGGGGGGGTGTAAGCAAATACCTTGGTGTTCACTGGAACCTCTAGTAGTGAGGCTTGTGCAGCAGATAGCTGCCAGGTACCACTTCAGGACGGTGTCCAACAGAAGCTGCTGACCCTCGGGGTTGGGTTAGCTGACACTGATTAGGGCTCCGTTCAAACTCAGAGACCCAATGAGAAAAGGAATCTAAATACAGTAAAATAATAAAAATAATATGTTTTTATTGCTTCATAGTAAACATTTAAAATATTTAAAAGGGGAGAAATAGCAAAGAACATTGGTCAATGTTCAGGGCACTGGCCACACCAGGACTAGGGGACTTTGGGAACAGGACTGGCCACACCAGGACCAGGGGACAATGTTTGGGGTACTGGCCACACCAGGACCAAGGATTCGGGTTCAGGACCAGGGATTTGGGTAAAGGACACTGGCCACGCCAGGACTAGAGGAGCTAACAACTCACTAGTAAAGGAGACTACATACTAAGGAAAGCTGCTTCGGTGACTACCTAAGGGAGAGGGATTCTTTTTATACAGGATGACTCTCAGTAATAGGCTGAGAGCCATCCAGCAGGTGAACTCATTATTAGTGTTGAGCGATACCTTCCGATATCAGGAAATATCGGATCGGATTGGATCGGGCCGATACCCAAAAAGTATTGGATATCGCCGATTCCGATACCGGAAACCAATGCAAGTCAATGGGACACAAATATCGGAATGAAAATAAACCCTTTCTTTCCTTGTAGGTTAATTCTACATGAAGGAAAACAACTAACAATAATGTAGAATGCATTGGGGGAGGTGGTTGCCCAAATCGATGGGAGCAGTGCTAACAGTGAAACATGAAAAGCCGGCAATTCAGCAGCGGCATACACCGGTACCCGACAATTTATAACAGAAAGAATAGAGCTTCACACATAGATTAGATAGATAGAAACATGTCAGTCACATATATATGAAGTACAGTGACAGTGTTGCTTACTGTACTTGTCATTTAGTGTAAAGGATTTATTAAAAAAAATAATAGTGTTTTCATGCACCGTCTCTTTAAAAAAGCCGGCCGGCAATTCAGCATCTGTACCCGACAATTTACAACAGAAATAATAGAGCATCACACATAGATTAGATAGATAGAAACATGTCAGTCACATATATATGAAGTACAGTGACAGTGTTGATTACTGTACTTGTCATTTAGTGTTAAAATAAAGGATTTATTAAAAAAAAAATTGGCGTGGGGTTCCCCGTAATTTTAGTCTCTAGCGGAGGTTAAGCAGACGGCTGGGGCAGATGTTTGAAGCCTGGGAAGGGGGTAATACCCACGGAGCTTCCCAGGCTACTAATATCAACCCCCAGCTGAATACCTAGCCTTTACTAGCTATTAAAATGGGGGACCCCCCACAAAAAATGACGTGGGGTCCCCCCTATTTTAATAGCTAGCAAAGGCTAGTCAGACAGCTGGGGGCTGATATTAATAGCCCAGGATGGGTGCCATGAATATTGGCCCCCTCCCAGGCTAGAAACACCAGCCGTCAGCCGCCCCAGAAATGGCGCATCCATAGGATGCGCCAATTCTGGCACTTAGCCTCGCTCTTCCCACTGCCCTGTAGCGATGGCAGTGGGGTAATAGGGCTGGGGTTGATGTCAGCTTATAATGCCAGCTGACATCAAGCCCAGGTTAGTAATGGAGAGGCGTCTATAAGACACCCCCATTACTAACCCCATAGTCAAAGTTAAAAAAAAACACAAACACCCAGAATAAAGTCCTTTAATTGAAATAAACACACAATTCTTTATTGTTCTAAATTAAACCATACTTACCATCACGCCCATTCCAGCTGAAGCCAACGATCTCCTGCAATAAAAGAAAAATAATAAAGCAACATCATCCTTACCTTCCCATGCAGGGGTGGATTAAGAGTAGCAAGGGCCCCGGGCAGTTTAGAATGCGCGCCCCCCCCCCCCCACACACACACCTGATTTATCACGTGACATGTCACATGATCCCCTGTAATAGATCATGTGATAGTTCATGGGAAATTAATTTGGCACAATATTAATTGTGCTGCCCCATCTGAGAGCAGCACAATATTGGGGCAGATACCCTGATTCCAGCGATGTGTCACTTTTTCAGCTGCTTGTCATTTTGAGAAAATCACCGTTTCATCTGCTGCAGATCTAGCAGCTCTCTGAATGCTGTGCTCTGTATAGCCCCACCCACACCACTGATTGGCAGCTTTCTGCCCATGCTCAGTGTGCACAGAAATCTACTGATCAGTGATGGGGGTGGGGTCCTACAGAACTTACTAGTCATCTAGTGATAATTACCTTCTGACAAATCAATGATTTTATCAAAACAACACTAAGCAACCCAGTAAGTGACACATTACTGGAATCAGTGCCTCTAACCCTACATTATGCTGCTCTCAGATTAGGTGGCAAAAACCTGATGACAGATTCCCTTTAAAGGAGCTGTAAACACAAAAAAAGTTTGTATTAAAAAAAATACAAGCCATTTGTGAAATTAACTTTTTTTCATTGTTAATTCACATTAGACTGTATCTTCAACACTTTTGTCAGCAGGTCTTATTACAGACTCTGAATAGGGAAGCTCTCTCCCTCTTCCTCAGCAGAAAGTCACAGCATGGTTAAAAAACGGGATCTTTTATGATTTTCTCATAATAAATAAAAAAGGACATGCAAGTCCTCCAAACTATTTTCCGTTTCTCTATAGGGGAGGTCCTAAATCTTTCTTGTTCTTTAGTTGATCACATGTCAAAAAGGCAAAGCATTTACTATGAACTCGCCTAAAAAAATATACACTGGGAGAGTAATATCATCATCTGCATGTAAATATTCCTTGACTCTAAGGGCTCGCTCACACTGTCGTATAACACGGCCGAATGCTATGTGATGTTTTATCGGATAGGACTCGGCCCTATTGTAAGGGGTGCACGTGGTGTGGGGTGCATGCACGTGTCCTTATTCAGCAAAGTGTCCTATTCGACAAGTGTCTCTGACAGTCATTTCAATGGCAGTCATTCAGGGCAGGAGTCAGGTAACCCACACTTTGTACTCTTTGCTATCTATGTATTTTCACCGCCCCATCCCCCCCTCCAGCACCACACATCCATATCTGCCCCTCACTCCTTCCCTCTCCCATGTACAGCTCCCATGCTCTTTTGAATTTCCTGAAAAATCTCACACTGTCCCATCCAAAGGTACTGCACAAGAAACCATGTCACAAATCCAAAAACTATCTGCTCTTTCTCTTTTTACTGCTACTACTCATTTCAGGGGACATCTCTCCTAACCCCGGACCACCCTCCACCAACCTCAACCTCTCCCCCACCTCACATCGAAAGCCTGCTAACCTAATTAACATCAGCTGTACTCCTTCATCTCCCTCCTTCAACTACGCACTGTGGAATCCACGGTCTGTATGCAACAAGCTTCCTTTCCTGCACAATTACTTTCTGTCCAACTCTCTCAATCTGCTGGCCCTCACTGAAACCTGGATCCAGGACTCTGACACTGTCTCCCCTGCTGCTATTTCTCATGGCGGCTTGCATTTTTCCCATTCCCCGAGACCTGCGAACAGACTTGGTGGTGGAGTCGGCTTACTCCTGTCCCCACAATGCACCTTCCAGGTCATCCCGCCAGTACCATCACTCTCATTCCCTTCTTTTGAGGTACACACCATCAGGCTCTTTCATCCCCTCTCCCTCAGAGTAGTGGTCGTATACCGTCTCCCAGGCTCACCCACCCAGTTCCTTGACCATTTTTCTGCCTGGCTGCCACACTTCATGTCCTCAGATTTACCAACCCTTATCCTGAGAGACTTCAACATCCCCATAACCAGCCCCACCTCCTCATCCGCATCCCAGCTTCTATGTTTAACCACTTCTCTCGGCCTCTCACAGCTTTCAACCTCTGAGACACACAAAGATGGAAACACCCTTGATCTGGTCTTTGTCCGGCTTATTTCAATCCCCCACCTAAATAACTCTGCTCTTCCCCTCTCTGATCATAACATTCTCTCCTTCACGCTCACAAATCCTCGCCCGCCCCAGCACACTCCTACCTATCACACATTCAGAAATCTACAAGCCATTAACCCTCAGACACTCACAGACTCCCTTCACTCATCACTGTCCCCAATCTCCTCTTCTTCCTGTCCTAATCTGGCTGTAAACCACTACAATGACACTCTCAGAAGCATGCTGGACCAATTAGCGCCCCTCACCCTCAGAACCTCTAAACACAGAGTAAAACAGCCCTGGCTCACACCGCAAACCCGATTTCTCCAGCGATGCTCTAGAAGTGCCGAACGGCTATGGAGGAAAACTCAGACACCAGAAAACTTTATCCACTACAAATTTATGTTAAAAACATATAACTCTGCCCTTCACCTCGCCAAACAGACCTACTTCACCACCCTGATCTCCTCACTATCCAACAACCCCAAAAAACTCTTCGATACCTTTCACTCCCTCCTCAGTCCTAAAGCGCAGGCCCCCACCACGGACATTTGTGCTGAAGACCTGGCCTCCTACTTCACAGAGAAAATAGGCACCATCCATCAGGAAATCAGCTCCCAGCCACAAAGTGCCGTGACTCCCACCCCCCCGCACATCCCCTCTGGATCCCTCTCCACATTTGACCCAGTCACAGAAGACGAAGTCTCCAGGCTTCTTCTCATCCCACCACATGCACCACTGACCCCATCCCCTCACATCTACTCCAGCCTCTTTCTTCAGTCGTCACTACTCACCTAACTAAAATCTTCAACCTCTCCCTCTCTTCGGGTATCTTCCCCTCCTCCTTCAAACACTCCATCATCACTCCATTATTAAAAAAGCCCTCTCTTGACCCTTCCTGCACAAACAACTACAGACCAGTCTCCAATCTTCCCTTCATCTCTAAACTCTTGGAGCGCCTGGTCTACTCCCGCCTTACCAGCTACCTCTCCACTCACTCTCTTCTAGACCCATCACAGTCCGGCTTCCGCCCTCTACATTCTACAGAAACTGCACTCATCAAAGTAACCAATGACCTCCTGACAGCAAAACACAATGGTGACCACTCTTTGCTCATTCTTCTTGACCTCTCTGCAGCCTTTGACACCATTGACCACCACCTCCTACTCTCTATGCTTCACTCAATCGGCATAAAGGACACTGCTCTCTCCTGGTTCTCCTCCTACCTATCTGACCACTCTTTCAGTGTATCGTTCGCTGGCTCCACTTCTTCCCCTCTTCCTCTCACTATTGGGGTTCCTCAGGGTTCAGTCCTTGGCCCTCTTCTCTTCTCTCTCTACACAGCCCCAATTGGACAGACAATCAGCAAATTTGGTTTGCAGTATCATCTTTATGCTGATGACACACAACTATACACCTCATACCCTGACCTTACCCCCGCTGTACTACAGAACACCAGTGACTGTCTGGCCGCAGTTTCTAAAATCATGTCCGCTCTCTATCTGAAACTCAACCTCTCAAAAACTGAACTTCTTCTGTTCCCGCCGTCCACTCACCTCTCTAAATCTGACATCTCTCTCTCAGTGTGTGGCACCACAATAAGGCCGAGCAAGCAGGCACGTTGCTTGGGCGTTGTGTTTGACACCAATCTCTCCTTCACCCTCCACATACAATATCTTGCCCGCTCTTGTCGCTTGCACCTGAAGAACATCTCTAGAATCCGCCCCTTTCTCACCTTGGAAACAACAAAAACCCTCACTGTTGCCCTGATCCACTCCCGCCTTGACTACTGTAACTCTTTCTTAATTGGCCTCCCCCTCACTCGACTTTCCCCCCTCCAGTCCATCCTTAATGCTGCAGCCAGGGTCATCTATCTGGCTAATCGTTACTCAGACGCTTCCGCTCTGTGCCAGTCATTGCACTGGCTGCCCATGAATTATAGGATCCGATTTAAATTGCTTGTTCTCACCCACAAAGCTCTCCACAGTGTGGCACCCCCCTACATCTCTTCCCTCATCTCTGTCTATCGGCCTACCCGTTTTCTACGCTCTGCAAGCGACTTTCGACTAACATCCGCACTAATCCGTACCTCCCACTCCCAGCTTCAAGACTTCTCCCGAGCTGCACCTATTCTTTGGAATGCTCTACCCCAAGAAATTAGGATGAACCACAATTTACACAGTTTTAGGCGCTCCCTAAAAACACATCTGTTTAGGGTGGCCTATCACGTTCCCTAATCAAAGTCCTTTTATATTCTCATAGCCCATTCCTTATTTCTCCAAACATAAGTCTCCACCCAACCAAAAAGCACTAGATACTGGCTGGTGATAAGCTCATGCAGCCTCTATCTATCCCTCATCCCCTCAAGATGGCTGGACCATCCTTGTAAATAAGCCATTGTACTTTGTGTCACCCCCACCTCATTGTAGATTGTAAGCTCTTAGGAGCAGGGTCGTCATTATTTTTGCTGTAATTATTGTATTATCTTTAGCTATGTTACTTATGACTGTTGTACATGAACCTGTGAATTGTTAAGCGCTGCGGAATATGTTGGCGCTATATAAATAAAGATTATTATTATTTTTATTATTATGTTATACTATGGGACATTGCAGATCTGCGATTATCGGCATGAGAAAATAATCTCATTCGATATTCGGACCATGTGCACCCATACAAGTCTATGGGTGCACGTAAAACATTAGACTGCACTCGGATGTCATCCAAGTGCAGTCTGATGAACACTCACAGAGACTATGGAGAAGATGGAGAAAGTAAGTTCTCCATCTTCTCCATATCTGTGCTGCAAGAGAATCGGATCACACTCAGTTGAAGCTCTGACAGAGTTTGAGCCGAGTGTCATTAGCATAATTGGCCCTATTCTCTTGCATGAGAGAATATATGGCTTAGTGAGTGGACCCTAAAACTGAATAGTAGTGACGGACAGGCACCTCACAAGCGGGATCCATGTAGCTCTCAGATGTCATGTAGGTAGGGCTTCATTCCATGGGGTAGGGCTTAATTTCAAGGTATATAAAAAAAATGGACTTCAAATAAAAATTAAATGAACACAAAAAGCACTAATTTAATTATTTTTTTCGTATTTATGTTTGCAGCCCCTTTAAAAACCCTTTGAGGACCAAGGCACATATATGTCCCATAGTTTTAAACTGGAAAAAAATTTGATTGAATAAAATTTAAGGTCCTCAAAGGTTTAAGTAGGTCATAAATTCATATGAATACTTGCTCATACAATTGCACATGCCAAAAGATGAAGAAGAACAGAATCAAAAATATGACATTAAGTGGAGCACTTACAGGTATTCAAGGTGAAAGAGACCAGCAAAGGCATCGTCTCGAATGACAGTAAATGAGTTAGAATTCAGCAAGCTGAAAATGAAGGCAGCAGGTTAGAAGCGAACCAGACTTTATGGTGCTCAGAATTAGTCAAGCAGAATTTATTGACTGCTCTTGCAAAGCACTGAGACTCCCGCGGTGTATAAATGGCGCCGTGCAGCCTCCCGCTGTGTATAGATGGCGCCGTGCGGCCTCTCACTGTGTATAGATGGCGCCGAGCGGCCTCCCGCTGTGTATAGATGGCGCCGTGCGGCCTCCCGCTGTGTATAGATGGCGCCGTGCGGCCTCCCGCTGTGTATAGATGGCGCCGTGCGGCCTCCCGCTGTGTATAGATGGCGCCGTGCGGCCTCCCGCTGTGTATAGATGGCGCCGTGCGGCCTCCCGCTGTGTATAGGTGGCGCCGTGCAGCCTCCCGCTGTGTATAGGTGGCGCCGTGCGGCCTCCCGCTGTGTATAGATGGCTACGTGCGGACTCCCGCTATGTATAGATGGCTACGTGCAGCCTCCCGCTGTGTATAGATGGCACCATATAGATGGCTACGTGCGGCCTCCTGCTGAGTATAGGTGTATAGATGGCTACGTGCGGCCTTCTGCTGAGTATAGATGCCGCACAGCGCCCGCCCCCCAGAGACAGCAGGAGGCCGCACAGCGCCATCTATAATCAGCGGGAGGCCGCACGTAGCCATCTATACACAGCGGGAGGCCGCATGGCGCCCCCCCAGAGATAGCAGGAGGCCGCACAGCACCATCTATACTCAGCGGGAGGCCGCACGTAGCCATCTATACACAGTGGGAGGCCGCACGGCGCCCCCCTCAGAGACAGCAGGAGGCCGCACAGCGCCATCTATAATCAGCGGGAGGCCGCACGTAGCCATTTATACACAGCGGGAGGCCGCATGGCGCCCCCCCAAGAGACAGCAGG